>NC_141937.1:22276852-23774977 GCF_057802395.1 Ceratotherium simum simum | reverse complement strand
ACAAAGCAGAAGTTACTGAGACAAAGACCCTTCCCTGGTCTTTTCCTCACTGAACCTTGGGGAAGAAAAATCTTAGGGCACCAGCCGTCCTCCAGCCTTACCAACTTTCATCTTCATGGGACCCTCATAAAACCAACCAAAAAGAAAGAATATCTCTCTGAAGAAGAAGAAAAATGAGATGCACGGTGTGCATACACTACAGATTCTATTTTGTATGTTGCACTAACTTTGGTCTTACTTTTGGACTCTGTTTTCTGTGTAACTTGTAGCAGATGGTGGTACCTTACCATAGCAGACTATTGATAACAACACTGTTAATACTTAAATCAAGAAATAATTTTTTTCTTCTTTTTTTTTAGGAGTTTGCTTTTTCTCTGTATCCATGAAAGCAACAGAGAAAGCAGCACGGTAATAACACATTTGTGATATTAAAGGGGATAGGGTAAATGAACATATTTTTCCTAGGTGGATTTGTGAAATGGACTGTTCCATATCATAGTCTTTTATTTGGAAAAATGTAGAAAATGATCCATAGTTAAAACATAATGGTGCATTTAATCATTTTGAAAATACAAGAATGAATACTTCAAAAATTGTGTGTCGTATTTATGATGAAGATGATGTTTTATTTTGTATTTTATAATCTTGAAAAGTGAGGCGAGCTAAGTACAGATTCTTATAGAAATTCTATCTATTATAGAAAATTCAAGATGTAAAGGTTGTAAAATAGATATAATAGCTAAAATTTTAATCTCATTATTTGGGAAATAGGTAGTTCCTTCATATATCTGATAATCTATGCTGTATTTTTAATTGTCTAAGAAAAACATCATCTCAAAATTACTATATCAAAATAATATTTCTCTCAAATATATGCTTAATATGTTCCCTGAGAATGTATAAGGGCTTGTAAATGCTAAATTACTGACGTAGCAGCTTCCACACTGTCTTGTTAGGGTAGCTGACTCTCTTCTAAGTTGAGCAAAGTGGAGAATGGGACAGTGGTGTTCCTGGCTGTCAACCAGCCAAAGCAAGACCAGAATCCACAGTTCTCCCTCTCAGTTTGAAACTCTAGTCACACTCACCTCCCACTTTCATCTCTCTCAATTTCCTCCATCCCCCACTCTACTCACACTGTTTCTCTCTTTATGCAGTCAATATGCCTCTTCCAGAAAGTACAAAATCTCCTACTTGCCTCTTGCATTTCTTCAATATGCTTTACTGTACCATCCAGCCTCAATGATTTGCATCCCTTTCAATTGCAATGGAAACAGTTTTTCCTTCCCCAAATACCCACCTCTCAATGCTCATTAAGAAAATCATTAAACTAAAAGGCTGCCTTGTGTTTTTATTTAGTGATTTGTGTGTGTGTGTGTATGTGTGCATTTTAAAAAATAAGTCCCTTGAGAGCTAGTCTGCATCTAATTCAACCAGCAGGCTCAGATACCCCAAGGAAATATTGCCCCAGTCTCCACATATACTAGCAACAAAGGCATCCGTGGGGCGGGCCCCGTGGTCTAGTGGTTGAAATTCCACGTGCTCAGCTTTGGCAGCCCAGGTTGGCGGGTTCAGATCCTGGGCGCAGACCTAGTCCAATCATCAGCTGCGCTGTGGAGGCATCCCACATACAAAATAGAGGAAGATGGGCACAGATGTTAGTTCAAGGCTAATCTTCCTCAAGCAAAAAAAAAAAAAAGAGGAAGATTGGCAATAGATGTTAGTTCAGGGCGATTCTTCCCCACCAAAAAAAAAAAGACATCCTTATGTTCCTGGGACTGACTTCACTCACTCTCTCGCTCACATGGGTTGTTTTCCTCATTTTCCAGGGTTTTATATGGGCCTGTTTTTAAATCATGCACTTCCATATGTTAAAGGTATTGTCAATCATCTTGCAGACAGATATAATCACAATTTATTTCTGTTTTAATGCAATACAGTTTTTATTCATGTGATGAGAGATTTTCACCCTGGCTGTCAAAATTATCAGCTTTCCTCCCCTCAGAGTCTTGCTTCAGATTTGCTGTAAAGTACTGTTTAATTAGGAAGCAGTCCTAAAGCCCCAAGGCATTTATCAGATTAAGAAAATTAGATTAACTTTTCTTTCCCCCAAGGACAAAATAAATTGCTTCCTAAAAACCAGAGATAGTGGAAGAAATGCATCATCTCATAGGAATTGCAGCACAGAGTATAAACTTTGGTCCTTCTGGATTGTTATTTCTGACCTGTGGTTCATAGATAGCTTGAGTGGTCCATGAATCTACATGTGCTTTATGCGTTGCTTTTAGACTGAACCTATATGTCTTTGTAGATAATGCACTACTGTTTTTAAATGCACATAAATGCTGTTATGATAAAGTGTGCTGCTAGATACAAGTGTAACTAAATTCTAAGAAGCCTTTTTTGTGTTTTGTGTTATAACGGCCACTAATAAAGTTATAATTACTATCATAGATTCCAGTGAAGGCTTAATAACCATTTTGTCGTGAAAAGGTTGGGAACCTATTGCTGTGATATTAAGAAGAAAAAATGTATAAAATATGAGACAGGAAAAAGGAATAAATGCATTATGAAAATACAATATTACTATAAAATAAGACTTTTATTTAGTCCCAGATAACCTTGTGTTTCAGCCACCAGCTTCTCCCTTCTATTATTTAATTTTACTTGTTTTCCTAATCTTAGAAAAAGCAACCTCGTCGAGAAACACCACATAATTGTCACAAAGCACCCCATCCTTCTTGCTCTAACTTCAAAAGACAGACATCAGGCCTCCAACAATCTCATATTTGAAGATCAAATGCAGTAGCATTTGGTGTAAATACCTCGGGTGGCTGCGTATATTTATTGATATTGAAGTTGTTGCAGGAAATCGCTCCTGGGCCTGGGAGGGACTAGACACATGGAGGATGATGGACATGGATAGTGTGCAGAGCTAAGCAGGCCCGGTGCGGCCGTTCCAGCTACAACAGCTTGGATCTTGCTTTGATTTTTCTTTCATTAGATAAGTATCACCATCCCCCCAAACAGAAAACCCAGTATTTACAGCCCTTGAGAGAATAGTTGGAAGTGGGTGGTGTAAACAGATTAGTATATCTTTGGCGTTCCAAGTGATCCTGTCTGTTTTATTTGTTTCAGTAAGTACTAGTTACATCTGCAGAGTACACTGTCTCTGCTCCAGAGAGGTCTAAAATGGAAATAACAGTGGGTGGGTGTTTGAGATCAGGAGGAAAGCATCCTGCACAAGCTGCCTAAGGGGAAAGCTTACACAACACCTGTCTCCCTTATGTCCAATTCAAGTCTTTGCCACTAGGCTTAATAGCTTCACAACAGACATAAGGATGGCATCCAGAGAGCCCACAGACAAGGCAAGACCTTCACGAAAGGAGGGAAGACTCGCTCCTTGGAACTGAGGATGTTCGCGCTTGTTTTCTCTGAAAATGAAAATGGAAACAGGAAATGCCATTGAGTCACAGCATGGAGAGAACGGTTCACCAAGTTAGGAAAACAAACCAAAGCCACAGGCTTGCAGGCTATGCTGCTGTGGCCTTGCGGCTACAGCAGGGACATAAGGCCTTTCAAGGAAGGGGTGGGGCTGCCGCAACACAACAGAGACAATCCAAAAGGAATGCCAGGGATGCCCTGCCCAACTCTCTCACCTCTACCTGCTTCAGCGAGCTGGTACGAGGATGCAATTTGAGTAGTGACTCATGTAGAATCTCAGGCATAGGGAGTACTGGAAACCATTTGAGTCAGATTCCTGTTTTTCCAGGCAACCCCAAGTTAGTTTTCAATACAAAGGACTCCCAATGACTCCAGTTCCATTTCTTGAAAGCTTTCCAGAAAAATCTGCAAATTCAGTATATATCCTCTGGGAGCCTATCTAAACACAAGTAAAATCTCTCACCTTTTTGACTCACCACTAGTTGTAAGGTAGAGAATCTCTGAATGTATTATTGAAGACGAATGTTTTTGACTACGTGAGAACTTGGTAGTTTCTGCTCATCTTAAATCTTACATAGCCTTGTGAATTTTATCCCTCTCCTCTTCGATTCTAACCTCATCATAAGCTACTCAGAGAACCATCTGGCTTGCTGAAATTTACAATAATACAAAAGTCTAAATATACAGTCCTCCTTTTAGAATCTTTAAATCAATCACATTCTATATCCTAAAGGTATATGATACGGGATAAAAGACAACACAAAATAAAATTGGTTTGCATTTATTAAACCTTGTGATTTCTTCAGTGGATCAATAAAGAAAAAGATATCCACAAATGAGATTACCTCATCAAAGTCAATAAAGTATGGAAGGCCCCATAAACTTTGTTCAGGCATAGGGTCTACTGTCTTGAGAAAATTGACAAATCTAATTCAAATTAAAGAGTAGAATTCTGGTGGTTACTAAACTTTTTTTAAGTATATTTTAAATGGCCTTTGGTTCAACCTCATCATCATTACTGGCTGATGAAAGAAAATTTTCATACCAAAGTTTATTTAAGACATCATATTGATATAGGAGCATTGTTTTAGCAGCGGTATACCAGGTGTAATTATATTCCTCTAGGAAGTATAGATGAGCCACATTATGCTCTCTTTGAAGGATCTTCAGGGCATGCATTATCATTTCTTCTATGCTCCATGCTACCAGACCTATAATTTCAATAGCAAGTCATTTGATGCTCTTCAGCTCTACCTGGAGTCCTCATAATTTGCCCTGGAAATACAGGGCAGTTGCATTGCTCTGCTGGGACTATTCCTCAGAGGCAGGATAGATCCAGGCAGACCATAATGGTCCAGTAGGCAGCTTTATTTCCATCACTAGTCCCTTTGCCTTGCTTGTTCACAAAAGCTGTGGGAACTGAAGGTCACAGAAAGAGCATATCATTTTTTTTTTTTTTCAGGAACAACCAAGGCTAAAAATAGCCAGTCTTAGTCTATGGTGAGGAGATTTAAAGCTACCAATCTCCTCCTGATCCTTTAGAGTCTCCAGAAAGAAAGCTTGAATAGATCCTGTTTTGAAAGTTCTTAATGACCAACCTGTTAGCTTTGCTAATTGTTGCATCATTTTTTGTCACCTCTCAAGGATGTACCCACTTTCAGCCTTCACTTTTGCTTTTACGCACTCACCTTTAAGTCATGAAATGTTAGGTGACTCTCCTCTCTCTCTGGCCGTGCTGTCATGACAGGACAAGCACATCTACTATTCCCATCAATCCCTTTTGACAGGCAGCCAGCAGCTGTCATAATCAGGATCTCCTTGCTATGTCCTTGGTCAGATCCACGGTGCAAGAAACACTCAATGCCTTTAACTTGGAACAATTGTAGAGAACGCATCCAAGCAGACCAGAGTGGCTCTGATCTAGATGTGCAGAGGCCTCCCAACCACCAACTGAAACATACTGGCGTGGCTGCCATATTTTTCCTTCTAAGAGTCAGTATGATTTGGTTGAGACCACACTCGTCCTATTTGGGCTTTTTAAGGGAATATCAGAACATAGACTTCCCAATGCACTCCACTGAGTGAGGAGAAGAGACGCTATGGCCCCATTCCCTGGCCTCCATGGCCAGGTTCAGTATCAAACATTTGAACAAATTGGGCTCTTCTCATCTGAAGAGCTATTCAAGCCACAGACACCTCATCAGTGGGCTCCCTCCTGCTGCAGGAATGTGTACCTTTGACTCTCCCAGGAGTTTGAAGGGCTGTAAAGGAACAGCTGAAAATGACCACAGACTCCGTGCACAATGAATCGAACATGGTCTATGTTCTTTTGTTAACTTAAAGAGACACTGTCAAGATCTAAAGGTCAAAAATTGGACCAAACATGCACCGTTTTTATCAGATGAGGAAAATCTGATAAAAGCACTCAGAATTCTGGGAAAATAACTACTTTTCCTTTTTGTAAAGCTCACTTTTTGTGGGACTCACAAAACTTTTGTTTTGTGCTTCCCAGTGTGTGGGAGGCACCCAGAGGCTCATGTTGGTGCCCAGCCCCTCAAACAGACATTATGGAACTCTTCCTTAAGTTTGAGTTATGGCTTTTACTTTAATGCAGATAGGATCATATCAAACATTTGTGCAACAGCAAAAGAGGCAAAAAAAGGAAAGAAAAGAAAGAGCTGTGTTTGCCAAAGAGAAGCTGACAAATTAGTGAAGGGGGAAAATTCACTTTCAAGCTTGTGAGTGGGAGTCACAAACTAAAGTGAATCTCCAGAATTGAAAAAGGTGTTGCATCTTGCATTGAAGCATAAGAAAGCAAAAAGACTAACAACTTGACAGTGTCCTTTTAAGAATGATAGACAATCAAATTAAGGCAGTCGTGCAAACCATGGCACGTAAATGGTTCCTCAATCTTGATGGCATGCACCACATCTATTTCCATGTTAGAAAGTGGAAAAACCCAGGAGAGAGAAAGCAAGGGGCAAACCACTATATTCTCCATGCAGCTTCTCTTACACATTCACTGCAGTGTGGGGGTTTTCAAAGCTGCACATGTGCCGACGGACATTGGCTCGTGGGCGAGAATTCTGGCTGCCTCTTCCTGAAGATTGAAAAGAAAAAGACACCCAGTGAGTGAGTGGTTATACATGTGTACAGATATGGCTATTACACCACTCAGGTGGTGCCTGGGCCTGGGGCACAGCCTAGCCTGGCTTCTGAGCCTTTCTCCATGTCATCTCTACCTCCATGTCCTGTATCTTCCTTGCACTGCCAGGCTCATTTCTGAAAGCCACATCAGTGGAGTGCATTCTTTCTTTTACCTTGTGGGACTATCTCTTTCCAAGTGGCAGATGCTTTTTCTGCTGTGTGTGTGTATCTGTCCCAAACTGGCTCTTTCCCTCCACATTTGACACCTCCCTTTTTTCCTGGTAGCAGTGGACTCCACCTCTACTCACAACAATGTATTCTGAATCTTCCCACTTAGCACCCCTCTTAAAGGACATTCATGGATGTATGCCTTTCTTACACAGTGACTTTTAATCGCACTGCTAATTTTCCTCCATATTATGTTATCATAAAAGCATTGCTATCACTTCTTATAAAGTCCCATTTATCACTTGGCCTTCACAAGATGGAACATATCTAATGGTGGAGAGAAGGGGAGCGGCAAGAGATTGGAAGAATCTGCCACAAGGGGAGAATGTCATTCAATTTCCCGGTTGGAGGTCTCCTTATCTAGCACACAGGGTGATCTGGTTAAGGGAAGAAGAGCACTGACTAGACTTGACAAGGCTAATGGGGCAGCCGTGGGCGGTTGGCTTTTCCATCATTTGTTGGAGTGAGTATAAGTGGCTTTCCCATGAGTTAAGTAGCACTTTGGAAGGTGGTGGGATAAAGTCATCTTGTTGTCACTCCACACAAGAGGGCTGCCAATCACAGAAAAGAATTTCAGGAACAAGATGCTGAAGGTGAATCATCAGCGGGTGCTGTGGCTGGGATGGATTAGGTTGGTTGAATTGGGAGAAACCTCCCATATTAGGGAACTCTGCAGTGATGAAGTCCCCTATAGGGCTCTCTAAAAACTCACAGGTGTTTTCTATGAATCCGCACTGGGCCAAGATCCAGGAGACAACTATTCAATGTTAATCAGAAGAGGACCACAACAGCTCCAGGGAAGTCAAAGGCCTTTGCCATCTCTCCTATTTCTTTTTCCCATCAAAGCAGATGGAGGAGGGGAAACTCAGAAGAGGGAGGAGGCAGAGGTATGGCAGGAGCAGAGCATGCGTCTTCCCATTTCAAGTCTTTTAGGCTGAGGCCTGACATGTGCTGGTACATGTACTCGTAAGGAGAGATATGAGTTTGAAGTTTGAAACAAGAGCACACTGGAATAGCTTTTTTCTTGTTTTATTTGGTGAGGAAGATTGGTCCTGAGCTAACATCCATTGCCAATCTTCCTCTATTTTGTGTGTGAGATGCTGCCACAGCATGGCTTGATGAGCAGTGTGTAGGTCCGTGCCTGGGATCCGCACCTGCGAACCCTGGGCTGCTGAAGCGGAGCATGCGAACTTAACTACTGCATTGCCGGGCTGGCCCACGAAATAACTTTTAATACCTGAAAGCAAGGAATCTGATCTGAATGTAGAAGGTGAGGAAAAAAATTTTCCATGGCACAGTTGAAGGTAAGAGAGAAAAAATAAGAGTGATCAATATGTGTATTTCTACCAAGTTTGGGCCAGTCAGTAAACATTTGAAAGTACATGATCTACCTAGAACAATTTGAAATCCTCATCCAGAGATAAAAACTTGAAATATCTTGATGTAACTTCATTACTACTGCAATAATCCATTTATTTAAGAAAATTAGACAAAGAGATAATATTTGCTATTGAACTTGCCAGGGTAATATGTCCCAGACATTCGAGACGCCCACAAAGAACATGAAAACATTAGCAAGTAGATGACCAGGAATAAAAGTATGATGTGTGAATATATAAATGAGGTTACTAGTGGGAAAGAACATTTAACCTGTAAAATGATATTAAAACAGTTTCATTTCTCATGAAAGAAGGCAGAAAATTCACTCAAAGCATTTGGCTTTGCCTTGCTGAACTGCCTGCATCCCCTGGAATCCTCTAATTAATTCAACCTTTAGATCATGTCTACATGTGGCCTGGTTCAATGGTGCTGAGAAGCCAGGACCCTGGCAGGGCTGGCTTCACGGCCCTGCGACCAGTACAGACACAGGGTGGGTCCCTCATCAGAAGGGCCCTGCACCTGGGGTTTAGTGCTCCGTGGTCATCCTTTCGAAATTCATAATCATTTTATCACTTAATTTGTGTTTTGTAAGTGATGCTTATGGAAAAAAAGAACATGCACTGGGGGCTTGGAGTCCCAGCTCACGCATGGTCTTGTCCCCCTGACTTTCCTGCACATCTAGATGTTCTGCTTCTTGCTCCCCTGCCTCCTGGGACCTGATCCCACCCAGCATCCCACTACTGCCCTTCCCAAGGATCACTGCCACCCTCCACCGTTGGCAGGGGCCTCTGGACGTGAGCGCGGGAAGATCAGATCAGGGTCAGGGTCGGGTGCACGGTGCCCCATAGCATCTCGAGGCAGGGAATGGCCGTGGCTGTCTCCTCCCTCAACTGGCAGGGCCACTGTGCACTTGGCTGGCAACACGGCAGGAGCGAGCCTCTCACCCCTCTTCCATGCAGGTACCTTGCGGGTCCCCGCACTGTTGTGCAACACCCTTGGGGGTCGCCAGTCTACCATGAGCTGGGGCAGCAAGCACGTAGGAAGGGAGATGCCTGGTTAGATTTCCCCGTGGCATCTGCCCAGTGACTGGCTGGAGGGGAACCTGGCAGCCTGAGGGTTTCCCATGTGCGGAGTCTCCAAGTTGGGGCTAAGGCGCCTGGCAGGGTTTGCACTTGCCAGGCAAATATCCCCAGCAAGGGAGCACGACATTAAATGGCAAATAAAAATCACCATGACAGGTTGAGAGAGAGACTGCAGAAGAAAGGAAAAGACTTTATATTTTAGTACCTTTAACATTTTTTCCTCTGCATTTTCAATCAGGAGCCCTACATTTTTATTTTGCACTGGGCCATGCAAATGATATAGCTTGTCCCGTCTGCTGGGATATATGTATGATAAAGACTACAGACCATGGGGAAACGTATTGACAGCTTAGAGACCTGACATGCTGACATTAGCAGAGGTGCAGGGAGTGTGACATGCCTGAAAGATCAGCAGTTCTGTGCCTCTCGGGGACTGGGGCAGAAAGCTTGGTGGCCTCTGTTGCTGACTTGGAATTCCTCCAGCAGTCAGCGGACATTTCTGTGGTTCCTTTGGGGGTTTCCGCCATATTGACAGTCAAACTTCACAGACTAACTCTCAGCAGTCCCAAAGCCTCCTTAATTAACTATTGATTGAAACAGTTGAAAAAAGTTACAGCGTCTCCTTCAGGGTGCCGTTTCTTTGATCTCTGACTTCCACTTTGGGTTGAAGTGAAATGTAAATGACCTGTGCATACAGACCTTGCTTTTATGAAAGGAGTGGTTTATTAAAGGTTACAGGCCAAGCCTTGAAGAATCTGATGCCAGAGTGGCCAACTGCATAAAAACTGAGAGAGGGAGCTTGACTTCAGAGTATTTTTAGCAACTGTAAAACCACATATTCAACCAACCATAGATTCGGCAAGCCTGAGTAAAAGCTTGGAGGGAAAATGGAGCATATGGGGGCTTGTCAAATATAAGTCCCAAACCTGTGCTTGAATCTTTTGGCAGAAGCTGTGTATTTAAAGAAACCCCAGAAGCTTTGTTAGAAAGACTTCTCTTTAATTTCTTATGAAAGTATAAAGTTTGTTTCTTTTCTTCTTTCCTTCCTCTCTCCCTCCCTCCCTTCCTTCCTTTATTTTTATAAAGAGTCACTGCTTGTTATAAGCTAATGGATTGAGCATAGCTTCTCCCATCTATTCCCATTGTCCAAAGAATCTTCCTTCATACAAGAGACTCTCTATTTGGGTGTGCTTGGTCCCATATGACTTTGTATTAATGTGTTATTTTCTTTATAGCAAGTCACCCATACATCAGTTTCTATGCTGGGAATTATTCTTTACATGAACTTGAGAAGTTGTTACAGACAAGTTCTACTCATTATAGAGAAGCAATAAGATCACTGGGCAAGGACTCAGGTGACCAGGTGCTCTCCAACTCTGCATTTGCCTCTTTCAGATTCAGTTTTTTCATCCATAGAGAAAGATTGCTGAAATAGCACATGTGAAAATGCTTCCAAATAACAAAATGCTATCCAGCTCAAGGCATCAGTATGAATAAATACCCTTCCTCTGAAGGATGGAGGAACAAAGGCGCAGACAAAGACTCAGATATTTTAAATCTCAGTGAGTATTCGTAATATCTCAAACTTCACTTTATTTTACTCATGGATCTTAGCCACTTTCCTTATTCTTGAAATTCAAGAATTTCAATAACTTCTGGTAGAAAATAAACTGTTTTCTCTCTGGATTTTTTTTTTTTTTTTTGCGAGTAAAGTTAGTGACATTGAATGGATGTGTGGGGAGCAGGTAAAAGCTGGGTACAGAGTCAGGTTAGCTGTTTGTATCTGAAGTTGCATGTCTATGACAGGTTTGGAGGTGAGCTACTTTTAGCAGAGATAAAGTGGTCTACACAATTCCAGATAGTCAGTTCACCACGGAAATAATATGGCAGCTGTTCAAAGTAATCATAAAGATTGACAGCGTCACTCAAGACCACGTTAGCAGAGTATGGTCTAGCTTTTTTTATGTTGTTGTTATAGATAAATAGGATAATTTGTGCCTCTGATTGCTTTCCAAAGCTAAATGAAGTTTTTTTTATTATCTGAATTTAGATATTTATTTCTCTGCATTTGTTCATCAGAGTGGAGAATGGAGCTCTGATTGTATATGTAGGCCCTCTGTAAATGGTCATTTCTTCCTCTCTTCTTTTTAGCATACCCACATCTAACGTAGTACATCGAGGCTCTTTATATAAACACACAATGCAGTTTTTCCATATAGATGTAATATATTTACCTATTTTAAAATTCTTAATTATAAAGATTTCTAAGCTAATAAGAAACTATAGAGAATGATTTAATAAATTTCAATTTAATTACCATCATAGATTTTTCAAATAGCAACATTTTGCCTTATTAAAATCCCCTTTCTTTTGAAAACATAATGTTTATATTTGAAGCCCTCTGTATATTATTCTTAATACTAATCTTCTCCTTTTCAAGAGAAAATTTGATGTGTATTATCACTTGGCATATCATAATACTTTTACAGCTTGTATATTCATATGTGTTAATAAATAATATATGGTGGTGTTCAGCATGTTATTAGATTTTATGTACACAGCATCACACTATATTTCCTTTCAGCAATGTGCCCTTTTTGCACAGTATTGTGTTAATACATATGGCTCTAGTTCATTCACTTAAACTAAATTGAATAAATACCACACTATCAAAAATATAATCAATTCTCCTACTGATGGCCATTTAGGTTGTTTCCTACATTTTGCTATTTTAAGCAGTACTGCAATAAACGTTCTTGGTTATGTCTCCTTGCACACATATGGGAGAGTTTTTCTGTGGTGTGAACCTAGAAGTAGAATGGTGGATTGTTGAGAATGCACATTCATCTTTGTTATGTATTGCCAAATTGCTCTGCAAAGTGCTTCCACAATTTACACTAATATGCGAGAATTCATATTATTCTTTCTAATGCTGTTTGTTTTTCAGACATCTTTAAAATTTACTTTTTATTATTAAAAATTTTTTAAATAGTATATGAACACGGAGAAAATTCTAAAATTAATCCCCAAATCGTTATTATCCAGCTTCAGTAATAATATAAATGTGAATCTTGTTTTATTTATACCTGCCATTTATTTATTTTAAAGTAAATCTAAAACATTATATCATTCCATTCATAAATAATTCAGTAAACATGCCTACAATATAGGTACACATTTTTATAATAAAATGAAAAACTAATAATATTATCACACCTAAAATACATTAATAGTAATTACTTAATATTTGATATTAATTTTTTTTTCTGAGGAAGACTCACCCTGAGCTAACATCTGTTGCCAATCTTCCTCTTTTTGCTTGAGTAAAATTAGCCTTGAGCTAACATCTGTGCCAATCTTCCTCCATTTTGTATGTGGGTTGCTGCCACAGCATGGCTGACGAGTGGTGTAGGTCCACACCCACAATCCGAACCTGCAAACCCCGGGCCACCAAAGTGGAATGTGCCAATCTTAACCACTACACCATGGGCTGGCCCCTAAATTTTTTGATATTAAATAGTCAGTAATTGAATTTCCCTGATTGTCTCATACATTTTTATTTTACTTTTGATTTTCAAATCAGTATCCAGCCAAGATCTGCACATTGCATTTTGTTGATGAGTCTCTTAAGTCTTTGTAAATCCATATTGTTCCCTTCTCCCTTTTGCTTGCTATTTATTTGTTGAAGGAACATTGATTATTTCCCAGATTATGGATTTTACTGATTGAGCCCCTATAGTGTCATTTAACATGTTTCTCTGTCACCTATATTTCCTATGAATTGATTGTTATATCTGAAAGCTTAATCAGATTCATGTTTGATTGTATGGGGAGAATAGTTTTTAGGAGATGGTGTTTACTTCCTATTATGCCAGCCTGGGAAGCACATAGATTGGGTTGTCTATTAATCACATTAAGATTGATCAGTGGCTTCAGGTGTTTCAGCCTGGTGCACACATTATAAAACTCCCCATCAGTCTTCCATCTAATGGTTTTAGTAGTCATTGATGATCATCATGTAGTTCAATTATTTCATTACAAAACTACAAAATGGTGATATAATTCTATCATTCCTTCTGTATTTGTCAACTAGTTTTTTTTTTTTTTTTTTTTTTTTTTTTGGTGAGGAAGATTGCCCCTGAGCTAACATCCATGCCAAACTTCCTCTATTTTGTATGTGGGACGCCACCACAGCATGGCTTGATGAGCAGTGTGTAGGTCCGTGCCAGGATCGGAACCTGTGAACCTTGGGCCATCGAAGCAGAGTGCGCAAACTTAACCACTACACCACCGGGCTGGACCCTAGATTTCCTTTCTAAAGAAGAACTTTCCCTCTTCAGCTATTTGGTTCCTCTGAGGTAGAGTTCAAACAGAAAACACAAGCCAAATGGATGATTCTTTTCTTTTCTTTACCAATGTTCAGAATAACAATTTGGTTTTCTAACATCTTCCAACAGTGATCAGTGTATCACCTGTAGATCTGTTTCTATTGTCTAATTGTTTCCCTTAGTTCTTTGGTTACATGGTCCTAACTCTTCCATACCTAAACATATTTTATATCAGATAAGATATTGTATGTATATAAAGTAAGATTCTATAGAGGCTCTAGATGGTGTTATCTCTACTAGAGTTGCTTCACCACTTTTTTCTGCTAGGTAGAGGGGGACAGATCAATTTCATCCTATCAAGAACGGAGCTGAGTCAAAGTTGGTTTGCAATTTGGATAGGAATCAGTCTGCTGTAGGGCTTATCCCTCAGGACTTTTATCAGAGCATCTGGCTGTGTACTAGTCCACCTCATCTGGTGGCTCTCTATCTCCTCAGCAGTAAGAGACTGGGAGATTCTGGCCAGCTTTTCAAAGATTTTCAGTTTAGATTTTTGGCCTCCTTCCACACACAACTTCAGAATTAGGCAAATGTCTTGACGGGGAACCTTGCCCATGTGTTTGAACACCTTTGAGTCTGCAATTTTGTTAGTCCTGTCTTAGGTGATTGCTAAAGTGTTTTCTAATTCTCTCCGCAGGTGGGTCTGTCTCCTCAGCATTGAAAAACACCATGAAAATAGACTCTACCTGCCGGAGGTGTCTGGCTTATCTTTTAACCTTTCTATCCTACCCAACTGACCCATCAGCAAATGTTTAAGAGAGGAGCTGGACGTGTGTTGAAGCTTCTCATACCTTTTGCTTTATCCCTTCAGCCTCACGTGGCCACAGATCCCTTCTACCTTCTCTACTGCCTCCATTGACTGTCTGCTTGGGCCACGCCTGAATGCTCAGCCTCCGGCCGGCGCTCAGAACTGGCAGATGCCACCGGGCAAAAGGAGCTGCAGACCATCTGCTGACTTCTCCGTTCCCCTCTCCCCGGCATTTTAGTCTCGCTCATCCTCAGCACTTCAACAGCTCCCCGATACTGTAAAAGATAGTTTTTACCTTTCATTTTGCTTTTCCAATTATTCTTGTGGGAGCCGTTCTGCTACCATCTTTTCCCTCCTACCAAGAAGCAAAAGTCTTCTCCGATTTCTTAATTTTTGCCAAACTGATGGTTGTAAAATGGTATCTTTTTCCCTGAACCTAACGTGTTCTTATTCTTCACAAAATGTTGCACATATTTCCTTCAAAGTCTAAGATGTTTATCAAGTTCTCGACCACACTGCAGTGTATATTATATCTTTGCGTGTCTCCTGTGATCTGTTATTCTTCTTATTATATAAGTCAGTCAGTGATGTTAATTCTTATCTCCTATGGTAGGTAGGCCACGGCTCAGAGGGCGGAATCCAAGGGCAGATTTGCCCTTGTGCCACCTTATCCTCCCTTTACCTCTCCCAATTTTTGGAAATAAAAGGAACCATATAATTTCTCATACATACCAATTACTTTTAAGAATAAAGAAAGTTCTCTTAAAAGTTATGTCATGACAAAAAGCATAAACTGAGACTTTCCTGGGCATACAAAGACATATGGTCACCTACTTATAGTGAAAGTTGAATGAATGATCGAATAAACAAAACACAGTAGAGAAATATTCCTAATACGAAAATAAGCCAGAAATAGTCCTAAGCTTCTCCATCACTTTGGTAATTGCAGGAATGTCAAAAGCACTTATTATTTTTATTACCTATTCCTAAATTAATTCTAATATTCAATATTGAATGTCATAATATATCGTTAAATTTAAATTATAAAAAATTAGTAAAAATTATGTGTGTATATATTTGTGTGTGTGTGTAAAAACTAGAATATACGTAAAAGTGTTAATTGTGTTTTTCTCTGTATAGTGGTAGGATTTAGGTAATTTTTATTAGCTGTTTTGTGCATTTCTATATTTTCCAAATTGCCCACAATGAATATTTATCATTTTTTCAATATTAAAAATAAGCTGTAACTGTTATTACAAAAAGAAATTTGGTGAAACATGTAATTCAGGGGTAAAATTCTCTCTCTTCTTAGCTTTACCCCAATAAACTAAGGTATTATACGGGAACTGTGAATA
This sequence comes from Ceratotherium simum simum, assembly GCF_057802395.1. Lineage (NCBI taxonomy): Eukaryota > Metazoa > Chordata > Mammalia > Perissodactyla > Rhinocerotidae > Ceratotherium > Ceratotherium simum. Next base: position 23,759,211 of record NC_141937.1, on the reverse strand, counting down.
TATTTTCTTTTGCTGAAAAAAAGATTTAAAGTAAAAATTCTAAAAATATATGTTAATATATAGGAGGAGCTACTAAGGAGAAATATCAAATAGAAATTATGGAATTTGGAAATTCATGCTAATATCTTGTATGCAAACTAATACTGAAGTCTTTCTTGTTTCAGAATTCTGTAATAGAGTACATTTAGCCTCTATGCTGTAACTAAATTGTTTTATTTTACATATATTTTAAATATTTCTTCTAACAAATAGGCATCTTTACTAATGAGAAAGTAAAAGCTCATAATTAGAAAAAAAGACATGTTACATAAAAGGGAAAATATCCCACTATGTTTCCAGATCGACTTTGTGTACCAAACAGCCAAAATGAATCGTTTTATTGTTTTACTCTAATTTATCACAAAAGTGGAGAGAAAAAGATGATTAAAACAACTGCCGACAGCTAAAATCTTCACCTCAGGATGTTTTGAAAAAATAAATGATTACTTTGGTAATGAGCTTAAAATTGAAGTTGTAATGAAAATAAAAAGGACCTACATCACTTAAATTGAGAATTTTGTGATGCCTCTGATATTCTTGGCTATAGCACTAACATCAATATTAGGTATATTTTTCTACTAAAGTTTATTTTATGCTATCATTTCTCTTTAAATAGAGGCATTAATATCCTCATGTCACCACCCATTAAATCTGAAAAATAACTGAATAGGCAATTATCATTCAATTTCTTTCTTAGTATTAGAAGTAGCCATAAAAGAAATTTTAGTCATATCACATAAAATACATCATATACCACCAGAGCCATAAAATAAATCTTAGTCATATCACAGCCTATTGAGAAAGGGGAAGAGGAGACATTAAAATTGGTATAAGAGGACTTCTGCTTCCAGTTAAGATGTAATACCTTGAGGTAAACCAATGCTCCCATTGAGAACAACTAGAAAAAAGAGACAAAATATTTTTAAAAACCATTTAAAGATGTTGGGAAGCTGTCATTGCAACCAGAATCCAAGGGACCAATAAGTCAGAAAGAAGATAACTTCAGAGAGGTAAGCAGATAATCTTCAAGCTGTTTTTTCCTTTGGGACATTTGATGATTTTTGGTGTCAACAAGAGGAGAACATCAGGGGGATAGATTGAGAATCCAGGCAGAGGGTCTTAACTAAGAGGCAAATAAGCAAGAAAAACTTGATAAATTTACAGGGCTGTAGCCATAAAAATTTGAGTTCAAGTCTTCCAAGGCAGCCAGGACTTGAGGAGCCAAGATCCTGGAGAGAGGGAGTCAAGAAAAGTAAGATTAACACTTGGTGGGTTTCCTCTAGAAAATTTTGCAAACTTTAGGCTGCACAAAGCACAGGATACAAAGCTAAGCAGAATGCTTCTGAAAATCAGTGAAGTTTTTGGAAGTCTGGTATCACTAAGGAATCAAAATAGGAGTTAAAGACATTTAAAGAATGAGGGACCCAAGTAAACAGTTGCGACCTAGGTTCTTAGTCAGGACACCTGGAAGGCTGTACCCTTGGAACAGGATGCACCAGGTGAAGTGGAACAAGTTTTACAAAACTACAGTACATACTCAAATCAGCTCAGTCCATAACTGGAATACAACACAAAGGAAAAACATAAGGGAATATGTAAGTACTGATTGTGCAAAACAATAACAGTAATGTAAAATATGTGCAGAATTAAGATGCATGACCAAAAAAACAGAAAGGTTGACACAAAATAAATGCAATTAAAGTGTCTTAAGATCCTTGCCTTATTTGGAGAGTGATAAAACTACTACACTAATTTATTTGAGATTTCAAAAGGGCAGGGACTACTTATTGTAATCTCTGGGGCAACTATAAAAAGAATAATAAAATAATGTAAAAGTAACAAGTTGATGGATGGGAAAATTGGATATTAGAATACTAGACGAATCCAAAGAAGGCAAGAAAGGAGAGAAAACAGGACATACGTGGAAGTAGTCATTCCAACGAGACAAGTAGAAAATAGTTAAAGGGTAGATATGAATACGATGATGTCAACAATTACATCAAATGAAAATGAACTAAATATTTTAATTAAAAGGCAACAATATCAGACTTACTAAAGAACAAAATCTAAATCTAACTATGTGCAGTTTATGAGAGACATCCCTTAAACATAAGGACACAGGAAAGCTGAAAATCAAAGCATGGGAAAAGATACAACAGATAAACACTAACCCAAAATAAGAGCTGTTAGCTATGCCAATATCAGACAAAGTGGATTCTATTTCATGTGGACTATCTAGAGAGGACAGAGGAGAATTTATATCAGAAATTCAAAGTTGGGTTGAATTGTATTTGATAATAATTCAACATATTTCCCCATGTTCACAGAGTAAAAGAAAAAAACATGATATTTCAACTGATGCAGAAAAAGAATTTGATAAAATTCAATGCCTATTCATGGTAAATTTCTCAGCAAACTGGGAGTATAAGGGAATATCCTCAACCTGATAAAGGGCATCTATGAAAAACCTGGAGGTAATATCACACATAATGATGAAAGTTTGAGTGATGGCAATGATGTCCTACACCTAGATTGGCCAAAACAATAATGAAAAAATGAATGAAGTTGGAAGACTTACACTACCTGAGTTTAAGACTTTATATAAAGATTCAAGACAATATGGTATTTGCGTAAAGATAGATAAAGATATCGATGGAACAGAATAGAGTGTCCAGAATTGGGATTACACATGGGTGGTCTATTGAATTTTTTAAGAAGCACCGGTGTCATTCAATGAGGGAAGGAAAGTCTTTCCAAAATTTTGAGCTGGGAAAACTATATTTCCATTTAGAAAAAAATGAATCCTCATCCATTCCTTACACCATACATAAAAATTAGCTCAAGATGTATTAAAGTACTAAATGTAAAAGTCAAAACTATAAAGCTCCTAGAAGAAAACATAGGAGAATATTTTTGTGACTTGGGGGTAGGCAAAGATGTCCTAGACTGGAACACAAAAAGCACTACCCATAAAAGAAAAAATGATAAATTGGACTTCATCAAAATTAACATCTTCCACTCATCAAAAGATACCACGAAGAAAGTGAAAAGTCAAGTCACAGATTGAGAAAAAATATTTGTAATACATATATATGATAAAGAACTCATATCAAGATCACAAAAAGAAGTCCTACAAATCAATAATAAATTACAAATGACCCCTCAAAAATAAGCAGGAATTTGGATAGACTTTTCAAAAAAGAGGGTGTATAAATGACCAATAAGTATATGAAAAGACTCTCAAGATCCTTAGTCATCAGGAACATGCAAATAAAAATTATAATTAAATACTACTACACACTCATCAGAATGTCTGAAATATAAAAGATTATAAACAAAAAATGGGTCTCATACATTTTTGGTAGGAGTGTAAAATGGCAAAATTACTGTGGAAATCAGTTTGGCAGATTCTTTTAAGTTAAACATAACACCTGCCTTATCATCTGGCAATTCCACTGCTAGGCATATATCTACAAAAAATGAAAATATATGTCCATAAACATTAGTATATGTATGTTGATTGTAGCTTTATTTGTAATAGTGAGTGTTGGAAACAACCCAAATGCCCATCAACAGAATAGATTAAATAAATTTTAGTATATTCATACAATGTAATACTACTCAGGAATTAAGAAAATAAACACTGATAGATACAAGAACATGGATGAATGTCAATCTGTGTGAAAGAATGGGAACATAAAATAATATCTACTGTATGATTTTATTTTTGTGAGGTTCAAGAACAGGCAAATTAATCTATGGGGATATAAAAATCAGAATAGTGGTTGCTTCTAGATGGAGAATGGAACAGATTAGAAAGAGACACGGGCAAAGTTTTTAGGGAGATGGCAATGCTTTGTGTCTTGGTTGTATTTTGGTTACACGGGTGTATTACACAACTATATAAATTGTATAAAACTGCCATTAACATCTATGCATATTTCTGTAATTATGTAATAATGATTCAATAAAAGGAATATGAAACAAAAGAATAAAAAGGATTAGAGAGAAAGTGTAAATGTTGAAACTAACCAAAGAAAATTCAATATATAGATATAAGGAATCTTTGAAAAAGAAAAAAAAAACACAAAGCAAGGAAACAAACACTGAACACTATAGTTTAAGAAAATTTTCCTGAAATTTAAAAATATTTGTTACTACACATTAAAGATAATACTCAGAAAGCGTAGATATGGTAAAACTATTTAAAAAGGGGGAGATGGGAAGATCGTATGCAAACAGTTTGTTTGAACTCTTCTCCGTAATTAAGTAGTAGCAGTAGTACTAGTAGTTATTCTACGGCATTGTATGGCTATTGTGGAATAATATAAATATAAGCTTATGAGATATTCTAATTCTATCATCTCCTGTTTCCTTGGGAACTAGGATTCTTATTGCAGAATAAAGGAAATATATACGTAGTATATATATGAGGTGTCTATGAATTTCTGGATCAGAAAGGCTAAGAACAGATCTAATAGGTAGTCCATGGAACACTAATTTTGAGCTGTTTCTTAAAACCTACTGACTACATAATTCACTATCTTAGAACAATATTATGTCATCTGCATATGACGTTTTTACAGGTAGAGTGTGGTAAGTGGAATGTGTGTATTGTCATCTCCACTTAGAGATAAAGAAACTGGAATCTGCAGAAACATAAATGTGAGAAACGTGGCATGCTCCTATTGACCACACAGAGCACACATTCCTAAGGACAGATCTCCCAAGGGACCGGCCAGGATCTGGTTCTCAGCCACACCTCCCAGGTAGATACAATAGCAGAACTCATTTTGTCTGCCCAAGAAGAATCACCCATCTTATCATCCAGGATTAGACTTATATTAAACAAGTTCATGGAATAAGATTGTTATATACCAGAATTCCAATTTTATTTGTGAAGAGAAATAATATACAGGATTTAGAGTACCAAAATGTATATAAATAGACTTATAAATAGGGGAAGACGATAACTGATCATTGCCTATTCACAGAGAATCAGAAGAAATGATGTAGAGTTGCAAGGTTCAATACATAAACATTTGATGGCATTAAGCTAAAATAGTTGGTTTCATCCTTTTAGTCCTGGGGATCAGCTTGTCATTAGGACTTAAATTTTCAAAGAACACATGAGTCGCCAGCCCCTTCACCCATCTCCACATCAGTGAGCTCTATGGCCATTTCCAGTATTTGTTTCAGTAACTGCTCTTCTCTGCTTTTGTGTCTGATCAGTCTCCCCCTCCTATAGAGCAAGCATGTATTAGATGTGTTAATACATTTAATTTCTTTACTGTTCAAATATTATAGGCTTTGGAGCCAAACAACCTTGAGATGATTCCACATCTCTGCTGACTCTAAGTGGATTTTAAATCTTACTATTACTTTTATTTTTACCTCTTAAGCACTTCTCTGTATTCACTCTTTTCAACCCCAACTGTCAAAGCCCTAGGTCAGACCACTATAATCTCCCACCTGGACCCTGCAACAGCCTCCTCCCAGAGCCCTCGGCTTCCCATCTTGCTCTACTATGAATCCTCCACACTGAGTGGAGTGCCAGTTCTAAAAACATGCATTTCACCAATCACAGTGCACCTGTCCTTTCTGACTTTAGTGGCTTCTTATTCAGAAGACGAGATCCAAGCTCCTGAGGCCTCTAACTTAGCCCTGTATAAGCTGGTTTTAGCTGACCCTTCCAGTCTCTTCTCATCACACTTCCCTTCTTTCTCACCTCCAGGCATCCTGGAATGGCTTCATTTCCTTCAGCCATCAGCGTTTCTCCTGCTCAGAGCCTTTACACACTGATTGCTTGGCTGCTGTACCCCAGCAGCCACCTTCCTTTCCTAGCTAAGCCCTTTCCTCCTTCAGAAGTCTTGGCTTAAATAACACTTCTTCCTGGGAACGTTTCCAGTCTCCACGCACTGGGACTGGTTAGATTCTCCAAGTAACACTCCTGTAACACCTTGTATTTATCCTTAAAAACACTCACTACGCTTGTAATTACTTGTTCAATGTTGGTCTTCTGGCTAGATTTCAATTTCCACAAAGGCAGAGGCCTGATCTGTTTCGTTCACCACTGTATTTCCAGCACTTGCCCCAATTCCTGGCACCCAATAGGGGCTTGAAAGTCATTTCTTCATCAGTGCTTCTCTTCCCCAACTTAAAAGATGTGCATCAGGCCTTGAAACCATTCTAACTATAGCAGCAAAAGAGATTTTATACAAGGATTAGCCCTGGAATAACTTTTGGCTTTAAACATTCAGAGCTAAACGAATATTTCTTGTTAGAAATTACTGTCAGCCCTACTGAAATCTTTTTTTTTTTTTTCATTTTCCTAATATGCTATGGTCTCTCTTGCCTCCACATCTTCTCACACAGTGGTCCTCTGCCTAGAATACTCTGTGTCTGCACCTTCCCCCACTTTTGGTCCAGCTTCTAGCTAATGGGATCCATTGTTTACAGCTCTTCTTAGACCTTCCCTAACTCCGAGATCCGTACTGGAGACCCCTTCTATATGCCTCCTGAAAATGCTTTACTTCCTGTCATAGGATTTTCCCCTGCCACATTGTCATTGTCAGGTGCCTTGCTGGTGTCCCCCACTCCACTCAAAGTTCCGAGGTCACAGACCATGCAATATTTCTTCAGCAGTAAATTGTCCACAGTTTGTAAAATAGTAAGCCTTTCATATTTTTTAAATCAAAAGACTGAATTATGGGGGCTGGCCTGGTGGTGCGCACGCTCTGCTGCGGCAGCCCGGGGTTCGCAGGTTTGGATCCCAGGGGCGCACCGATGCACTGCTTGTCAAGCCACGCTGTGGTGGTGTCCCATATAAAGTAGAGGAAGATGGGCATGGATGTTAGCCCAGGGCCAATCTTCTTCAGCAAAAAGAGGAGGATTGGCAACAGATGTTAGCCCAGGGCTAGTCTTCCTCAGCAAAAAAGAGGAGGATTGGCATCGGATGTTAGCTCAGGGCTGATCTTCCTCACAGAAGAAAAAAAAAAAAAGAAGACTGAATTATGAAAGCTTACTAAAATCACTTGAAATACTATCGCTTGCAATAAGACACTGTCAGGGCCAGTGGCTAAAGTCACAGAGCTGGCTGGTGACAGATCTACAGCCAACCCTTCTGCTCCCTCACCCCTACCCCCTGCCCCATGGTCATAATTTCTTTTATTCTACTTTGATGATGCAAGTCTTCATTCTTTTTGTTGTTGTGGTTAACACTTTTCCTCCTCCCCATCCTATACCCATTTAAGCCAAATAACATAAGCAGTGCAAAGTTTGATCAAGTGGACAATGATATTAATTCCCAGAGTGTTTGAGAGCATTTACACGGAGCAAGAAAATAGTATACATTTTTGTTAAACATTTTGTAATTGGAAAACCAAGAAAAAGAAAGTATTTCTTATTGCTATTGATATATTTTAAGCAGTTGTTTTTCAATACGTTTAAGCAGCATCACTAGGGACTTGGCGTAATTTTGTTAGTAGCAGACTCCTCATTTATCTTGAAGATAATCTGCACAGAGGGTATTGTTAAGTTGCCTTCAAGTGTGGGCGGTTTCCCTTACCTCTTTGAAATGAAATCAAATTATAGACATATTTTGGGGTTAACTTGATTAAATATTTGCTGATTTTCTATTTTATTAACCAATGTTAACAATAAATAATGTTTTATTGTTGGCCTATAATTTATGATGTATTTTAATTCATTCAGAAGACAGTGCCTAATGATCTATTTTCCTTTAAAAACCAAAACAAAACCTTTTCCCTTTCTCTTTGCTCATCTTGAGGCAACTGAGAAGCACTTTACAGCCGGGAATCTCTATAACAGTAGCAAAGACAAGTTCCAGGTTTTAAATTTGTTTAGTTGTATGCCTCTTACCTTCATAACAAATTCTATATCAAAGCCAAACCATTTTCTTTCCCCTCCATTGACATATCTACTGGAATTTGTTATAGTCACTCTCATTTTTGTGTATATAGGTAATTAATTATTTGGCTGGCTGGCTAGCCACTTGTAGGTTTGTAATTTCTTTTTGTCAACCTTTCTAAATAAAAAATGCTGGTACTTAGAAGTGACTTATTCAGATGCCAAGGAAGAAGGGACGGGAGTTGGAATGGAGATGGGATTACTTGGGTATAGACACACGTAGGGCTCTGCTCATGTCACAATTATACCCGCTTCTCTGCGAACTGCCTCCTTGATCATACCCAGGGGTGACAGGAGTGACGGGCCTCTGGAAGACAGTTTTATATTCTTGCTCCGCTCTGTCCATCACCACCTTGACTTGGGATGGACACCGGGGCGAGGCTGGGTCAATGAGTTTCTCTCTGTGTTATGTAGAACCACGTGGGTAGAGGGAATTGAAGCAGTCTCTTTGGGCAGCTGGACCTATAACAACATGTCAACTCAGCAGCACTGGGACGGTTGTCTTTGGATGGACCATGAGGGCCCAAGAAATGGAGAAAGCAGATCTAAGAGAAGATGGAGGCATGCAGGGAGACAGGAGATGACACAGAGGCCTGGAGTCTTTCTTCTCAGGAGCCCAGTCCCCCATGTGGCCCAGAAACATTCCAAACCTTGTTACCATGAGACATCTGAAATTTTTCCTTATATTCTTTCTATTAAATACCCCACCCCCTTTTGCTTAGGCTAGCTTAAGTTGGCTTCTATAACTTGCAGCCAAAGAGTTCTAATTAATAACTCTATACGTTCTGTCCTTATGATTTGAAGCTTCCAAATCCACTGGTACTTTTTTCTCATTTTCTTCATTCTGCAAGCTGTTAATATTTTTGCTCTTGAACTAGCTTTGCAAACAACTTGCTCACATGGCCTGCTTCCCTTTTGAGTAGGTAACACTGGACGCTGAGGCTAACAGATGGAATGCAAATGACCTCATCCTTCTTTAGCTGTGGCCAAGCATGGACAGGTTACCAAGCCATGTCAAACAGGGTTCCTTCCTCACACACATGTCACACAGAGCAACACTTGCATGCTTCCACCTTCAGCAGATACACAGCTCCTCCATTCTACATAGCATGGATATTATGAGCTGATAATAACGATGATGCATATACCCAGTTTTCAGAAGTCTCTTTACATGAAGGTGTAATGCAGAGTTTTATATTAGCATATGAACTTTCATACACCCTCCCCTATTTTTATAATTTTAATGTCACTAGCTAACAGTTATTGAGATTTTACTATGTGCTAGGCACTGCACTATACTCTTTGTATAAATTTTCCCATTTATTTATATGAAGGGAAAATAAATTCACTTAGGCTAGCTTAAGTTGGTGTCTATAACTTGCAGCCAACAAATTCTAATTAATGAGCCTATAGACTCTGTGTTCATGATCTGAGAACATTCATGGTCAGGTTTAGTCTGCAGGCCTCCAGTGTGTCCTCTGGTAGTTTCTTGCATTTAACAGGTGACCAGGAAAAAAACTATCTGTTACATAGAGTGGGACCTTGCAAAAAAAAAACACACCTACACTCAATAAAGTTCTCACTCTAAATTTACCCATCCACCTGAATAACCACATTATACCATCTCCTATCATTTCACTCACCTGATTTTATTGTAACAGCATGTTATAACAATAAACTATGAACTTACTGAGGGCAGACTCCAAGCCTTATACATTTTATTGGGCATATGAATGAATATGTACATTATTGAGGTAAACAGATGTAAACAGCAGAGTGATAAAAATAAATGATTTTATCCAGAAAACAATGACTTTAATCCCATTTCTTTCTTTTATAAAAATGGCCTTGACAGTACACTCTTTGACATCAGTCTTAGCAGTATCTTTTCGAATACCATGTCTACTCAGGCAAAGGAAACAAAAGAAAAAATAAACAGATGGGACTACATCAGACTAAAAAGCTTCTGCAAGGCAAAGGAAACCATCAACAAAATGAAAAGACAACTCACCAACTGGGAGAAAATATTTGCAAATCATATATCCGACAAGGGGTTAATTTCTAAAATATATAAAGAATTCATACAACTCACCAACAAAAAAATGAACAACCCAATCAAAAATCGGGCAGAGGATATGAACATTTTTCCAAAGAAGATATACAGATGGCCAACAGATACATGAAAAGATGTTCAACATCACTAATTACTAGGGAAATGCAAATCAAAACTACAGTGAGATATCACCTCACTTCCATCAGAAAGGTCATAATTAATAAGACAAGAGGGGCCGGCCCCGTGGCTTAGCGGTTAAGTGCACACGCTCCGCTACTGGCGGTCCGGGTTCGGATCCTGGGCGGGCACCGACGCACCGCTTCTCCGGCCATGCTGAGGCTGTGTCCCACATACAGCAACTAGAAGGATGTGCAACTATGACATGCCACTATCTACTGGGGCTTTGGGGAAAAAAAGGAGGATTGGCAATAGATGTTAGCTCAGAGTCTGTCTTCCTCAGCAAAAAGAGGAGGATTAGCATGGACGTTAGCTCAGGGCTGATCTTCCTCACAAAAAAAAAAAATAAATAAGACAAGAGATAACAAGAGTTGGAGAGGATATAGAGAAAAGAGAACTCTCATATTCTGCTAGTGGGAATGTGAAATGGTGCAGCCACTAGGGAAAACAGTATGGAGATTTCTCAAAACATTAAAAATAGAAATACCATATGATCCAGCTATCCCACTACTGGGTATTTATCCAAAGAACACGAAATCAACAATTCAGAGAGATTTATCCATCCCTATGTTCATCACAGCATTATTCACAATAGTCAATACATGGAAGCAACCCAAGTGCCCAACAACTGATGAATGGATAAAGAAGATGTAGTGTATATATATATATATGCAATGGAATACTACTCAGCTGTAAAAAAGACAAAATTATGCCATTTGTGAATACCTGGATAGACTTTGAGGGTATTATGTTAGGTGAAATAAGTCAGACAGAGAAAGACACATACCATATGATTTCACTCATATGTGGAAGATAAACAAACACATAGATAAGGAGAACAGATTAGTGGTTACCAAAGAAGGGGGAGGGAGGAGGGTGAAAAGGGTAAAGGAGCACATATGTATGGTGATGGATAAAAACTAGACTATTAGTGGTGAACATGATGCAGTCTATACAGAAACTGGAATATAGTTATGTACACCTGAAATTACACAATGTTATAAGCCAATATGACCTCAATAAAATTTTTAAAAAGGCATTGAACTTTTCAAGCCTTAGTTTTCTTTATATGCACAATGTTGTAATATGTACCTCCTTGGGCCATGATGGATATTTATACAGAATATTTCTGAATTCAGTTTAGAAACTATGTATTATTAACATAGGATAAAATATTAAGTTTGAGGGCTGGCCTGGTGGAGTAGTGGTTAAGTTTGCGTGCTCTGCTTTGGTGGCCCAGGGTTCATAGATTGGGATCCCGGGCATGGACCTACACACTGCTTATCAAGCCATGCTGTATAAAGTAGAGGAAAATGCACACATATTAGCCCGGGGCCAATCTTCCTCAGCAAAAAGAGGAGGATTGGCAACAGATGTTAGCTCAGGGCTAATCTTCATCACCAAAAAAAAAAAAAAATTAAGTTTGAGAACTTGAACATGCGTCAGTCATGCAAATTTACTTGAATTTGAAAGAAATACAAAAGATGACGTATCCAGAAGGGACTGTGCTCTGTTTGAAGCTGCAGCATAATCTGTGCCCCATGGTTTCAGTATGGAACTTGAAAATGTAAAGTATGAGTGATAAAATTAGCTATTTCTGTGTTATCTGCATAATGAGTGTACTATTTACAAGAGGAAGAAACCAGGAAACAATGGTGACGGCAAATTTGCTGCATCTGATGGGGAACAAGTTGTCTCCATCCCCTCTTGATGTCATGTCATTCACCCTTTCCCTGCACTTAAGCCCGTATCCTCTCCGGGTGATCTCTCACAGCAATGACTCCTCCACATACAACTTACTTACTATCTGTTTTCATTCTCAACTATGGCTAATGTGGTTTTAGGCGATCAAGTGCTACATCTTTCATGGAGTGAAGGCATTTTGGCTTGGTTTTTCAGGGAGGCTAAGGCTTTACCCCAAACAAATATCCTCATGGTGGCAGGCTCAGGCAGTATGACTGGCTGTCAGGGAGAGATCCAGGGATTTCTAGCCGCTTCTAGCAGGTACCCGCTTCATCCCCAACCAAGTCTGTCTCTGGATACACAATATCCTTCTTTCTTCTACAAACGACCTCCACTTATGAGCTGCAAATTCTCCAGCTCCACCAATAATTCTAGGAAAGCACACCTTACTTTCCAGACTTTCCTTCATTTGTCCCTTCTCAAATCTTACAATCAATGTGTGTTAAGTCCAGAGATCTGATAAAATCAGAAGTGTTGTATTTTCATATTTTAATTAAAATTCCTATAAGTGCCCAGCCTGATTTGTTCATCCTTTTTAATGTCAAGCAACACACATGTAGCTAAGTGAGAATAAGCATCAACCAAAACCAACAGGTTCTTTAGAGGTGGTGCTCCATTGCCATAATTGTCGATGTCAGATGGCTCTATTGTAATGCACAGTTCTGGGTCAGCCTACTCAGCATAAACCATAGGATATCTCTTTCATATTTCAACTTTTCTTTCTCTGTTGCCTCCTTTTTCAGATATTACAAGCAAGCTTAAATTTCTCCAATTATATAACGCCTCCTTCTTACTCGGTCTCCTTAAATACTGTCTAAACATTTTTATTCCTTTAATGCCAAACTCCTCAACTTATTGTAATAGAAATTCTACCCACATCACACCACTGAAACCACTCAAGGATAACCGTAGAGTCTCCAGCCTTGGGTATCCCAAGGGTCCCAAGTTGTATCTTCTTGAAACAGTCTATAATGGACTGAATGTTTGTGTCCCCCTCAAAATCAGATGTTGAAGTGCTAACCCCCAGTGTGATGGTATTAGGAGGCGGAGTCTTTGGGAGGTAATTAAGGTTAGATGAGGTTATGAGAGTGGGGCCCTCATATGGGATTAGTGCTCTTATAAGAAGAGACACCAGACAGCTCTCTCTCCCTCCTCTTCTCTCTCTCTCTCTCTTCCCCCATGTTTGCACAGAGAAGAGATGATGTGAGCACACAGCTAGAAGGCAGCTGTCTGCAACCCAAGGGTGAGATCTCTCCAGAAATCAACCATGCTGACACCCTGATCTTGTACTTCCAGCCTTCAGAACTGTGAGAAAATAAATGTTGTTTAAGCCACCCCATCTGTGGGATTTTACTATGGCAACTCGAGCTGACTAGGATATAGTCTCCTCTTTGGTTTCCACGATACTCAATCCTCCTGTTTCCTCATTCTTTCTGATTACCCTTTGTTTATTGCCTTCAGATTTTCCTGATTTACCTTATCTCATAAGTCCAAGTGTTCTCTAATGTTCTTCCTCCTACTTTCTTCTTTTCTTATGTCATAATCACTCTTTGGGCCTCCAAACATTCTGACAATTGAGCCCTCAAATCTAGAGCTCTGGCTCAGACCTTTCTCTTGAGCTCCTCACTTAAATTTCTGGATATCTCATGGATGCGTCTGTTTGGATGTCTTTACAGCATTTTCAATTGATAAGTCTGAAACCCAACTCTTCAACCTCTCCCCAGTCCTACTCCTGTATTCTCTATCTGTGTTTATGGTAGATGTAGTTTTACAGTCACCCAGGCTCAAATCATGAGAGTTGTATTCCATTTTTTATTCCTTCCTTCCTCTTCCCAAACCAATTTTCCAGTTCTAATGAATCAAGCTCAGAAAACTTCTTCATATGCATGCCTTAGGTTTGACTTTCATTCCACTGCTCTAGTTTAAGGCTTTTATTTTTAACCCATCATTTGGACTATTGTAGCACTCTATTAACTAGTCTTACTATAGACAGTCTCTTCCCATAAAGCTGACACATGATCATAAAACTTCACAAAAATCTTTATGGTTTATATAAAAAGTTTCCAAATTTCTTCTTAGAACACTGACCATTATCTATAATCTGTCCTTTTTCTGCATTTACAAATTTACCCACCACTACACCTCTCCAGGGACCTCATTCACACCAGATTCCATGTTGTGACCCGAAAGTACATTAATATTTCTGAATCTTCACTTACATTATTTCTGTATGTGAAATGGTCTCATAATAGCACAATTTCTGCTGTTTAAAACATCCTTTAAGGTCAAGTTTAAATGACACTTTTATTAAGAAATGTTTTCCCATTCTTCCACAGATACTTTTCCGTTAGCTGGACTTAATCTCTTTCTTCCCTGGACACTCAAAATGTTATGTTGGTCCTTTATTATGTCATCTAACCCAGTATATAGTTATAGTCTTGAGTGTCTCAGTTACTATATTGCAAGATTGGTGCAGTCAGTGTCTGCCTCTTATATCTTTTTTATATTGAATATTATCTAAAACCATATCAAGTACCTAAGTGTCTTTAAGCTTACTATTGAAACAATGATTGATTGAATAAATGAATGAATGAATGAAAGGTAGATCCTCCATAAATGTTACTATCCAGTAGTAAAATTCTATGACAAGTACTTCAATAAAGTCTTCTGATATTTACTGTAAAATCAAGTGAAGAATTACAATAACTTTTAAGGCCATTTATTGTATGATTAAGGGAAAAATAAATTCAAGATGACAGATTTTCTCACTTACAAGCTAGAATAGTGAATGAGTTCCATCTATGAAAGAGAACATGTTATCTCTATTTGATTGTGATGTCTATTGGCTTGCTATCATATTTCCTTTCATAATCAAAGGAGGAAAGAAAAATTAAAATGCTTACACAGGGCATAATCACTAACGATGCAGGTTTAACTTGTGTATAAAAAGTGTTGCTAGCAGACCAGGAAGAAAATTTCCATTGGGCATTATTCAATTTAATGCTTCACTTAGCTTTTGCTCTCAATAAAAACACATATTCAAATGCTTAAGAAACAATCACGGAATATACTAATATTCTATTAACTTTAGAAACTTGTGTTTTAAAACTACTTCCTTGCATCAATCTAATGCCTTTTTTTGTGATTTTAATTATTTTTAGTTTTGTATGCAGTTATGTTTTAGTTTTGTATGCAAAAGGTCATAGGATCACATTGCTACATTTCAGCTCCATGTGCCATCAAATTGTTTGGAACTCATTGAGGTTATTTATCAAGAAAATAACCAGTAATGTTAGTTTGACATTTAATCATTGATATAACTATTCTTTTAAAGAAGCATGTAATTTACATAATATTTTAATTTTTCAGTTGCATAATGTTAACTCATTTTGCTTTAAAAGGAAGTGATAATTAACTTGGATCTAAATTATTCACTTAATTATGAATGTCTACGGATTTCTATGTTTTTCTATTGCCGAGAAGGAGAATTTTACCAAAATCTTTGTATTAGGCTAAGCCTGGATATTTTCCCATTCAAACACATTAAATTAACAGTTAAAGAAATTAAAGATGTCAAAGGCAGTTGTACGATTCTGTTGATTTTCCAGGGTAGGATTGTGCTTAACAGGACATAAGTAACCCAAATAATCCAAACTCCTAATTTATTGATTAAACTCCTCCTAAACTACATTTCAGGAAATATAAAGCAAGTGCGCAAACCCTTGGTTGTGTCAGATATTTGGCTTGTGAGTAAAATAACAAAATGAAGTAAACTTTGCAAAAACAGACACACGTATCTCATGTATCTTAGAAACAGACTGCTATGAGAATGTAGTCGGACTTGCAACGCCTCAGAATAATATTCAAACAGAGCAGTTGGAGGCTCTTCATTACAGCATCTGTTCCGTGTTTATAGCTTCATATGCAGACTGCTGAACACCCTCAGTGCACCATAAAAGCAGGAATTACACATCCAGAATGGTAATAAACTCATTGGGTGATGTGTTCTCCAGAGTTTCCAGCCCCCTGTTTCAGTTGGCAAAACTCTGCTAGATTTTTGTTGCTATAGAAAATATTAGATTGTTTGTGGTCTTTGTGACTTTGGAGACAAACCAGGAAAACAGAAATCAGCAATAAAAAAGGTAAAAACATAGGCACTGAGATTATCGTTATATTTTAAAATTCCAGTCTCCTAGAGAGTTAGAAGACAAACTGCAGCAGAATGAATGAGAAAAATGAGTAAATATATGGTTGTTTTCCACAGAAGTTCAGCCTCCAATACCCTCTGTAGGTCAGCTCAGCTGTTTGGTACACCTTGGAGAAGATACTGAGTATATTAAGAAAGCTGCATGTTATAATTATTAATTTGAAGTATATTGATTACCATAAAAATATGATGGTGCTTGATAAATTACTGCTAATAGATAAGCAATTTACTGGTAAAACCAGCACTTCCTAGACAACCTTAGAACAAGCTGGTTTTTCTCTTAAAAGCAAGATCCCAAATGAAATTAATTTCTAAATTCATAATAGTGAAGAGAATATTCTCAGCTTATAAGGAAAGCAGTTCCAGCCATGAGAAGGTGATCAGAATGTACAGCAGTGCCTGGCTGCTGGAGAAGTGTTGTTACAGTAACATCAGCTTATTCTAGCAGCAAGCACTATATACTATTCATTAGTCACTGCTCTCTTGGACAGGTGCCCATGTCTGTCTGTACGTAGAATCACTGGGAGAGCTTTCAAAAATGCATATTCCGGGGTACCAACACAAGATATCTTGATGACATAGATTCTCTCTTTTCATTAAATGGTTAGGAGAACAGCTTTCAGAATTGACTCATGACCAAAAATCATATGAAAGTTTCTGAAGAAACATAATAAAAGGAGAAAAGTTAGAAACATGGAGATAGATAATGGTGGATGATGGAATGGAACTTTCATAAGCCATACGGGATGTGATAAGGGAAATTTCCTAGTCTCTGCAAACATTCCAGTTTAAGGAGTGTTTTCCCCTTCTTTTCATTTTGTTCCCTCTTAATGAAAATTGCTATGATACCATTCTACATCTGGACTCTGTAACTATGTTTTTTTTTCTTTTTTTTAATTCTCATTTCATGGCACTGTTGTTTTGCTTTTATGCTTGCTGATAATTCTCCGCCAGGAGGCTGCTACTAAGGGGATGTTGGCTAGCATGAAAAACCATGGCAAGGAAAAAAATGACAAAGCAACTTTGATGATCAGCACCTTATGAAGAACTTGAAATTGATACAGCTTTAAAAAGTAGGCATCAATTACCAGCTTCATCCTCAACATTGAAACAATTTAGGGATGTCTTTATCTGAAATAATAATAACTCTATGGATTTAAAAAACACATTTTCCCGTAGACGCCTTCATCTGTTCCTTAAACCAATTAAATGATTTCTGTAAAAGATGCCTACAATGCTGTTTGGCAAGTAAAAATACAAAAGTCGGAAGTTTAAGGCACATAGAATTTTTGACATATGTTAGACGAGAAATTTCATGCCAGTTAAGACCTAGGCAAAGAAAGGCTAATTAAGTGGAATAACACTTATGAATCACACAAATTCATAGTGGCTTAGTTTCCTTGCCTACAAAATGGGGGAGGATAACACCCATCCCCGTTACCTTGCTGACTCGTTCAGGCGGGTGGAATAGTTATAAAACAATGTATATTTTTAATTATGACGATCAAAATTCTTCACTCAAAGGATTGTTTCAAAAAGTAAAATTAATACTGCTAATGAAGAAAATTGCTTACATTTTGGATAACAGAATTACCTTTAGAACTCCAAGCATCCACATCATCTTTAAAATTGCAAATGTGACATGAAATCTGTTTTCCTGGGCCTCGGCAAGAGGCGACACATGCAAATTTTAACATATGCTTCTTTGCAAAACAGAGTCAGGGAGAAGAGAGGAGAGTGTTTATTACACAAACGACTCAGAAGAATTTCCAGAATAGAAATAATCTGGACTGTGATGTTTACTGACTCGCGCGTTTGGGGCTCATCAGCTTTATCTGGTTCCTTACGTCGTTGGGTGCTTTATGACTAGGAAACCATTCTAATCGTGGCCTTGCAGTAGAGAGAGCTCAATTCACATGTAGCGGTGTGGAACCTCTTCATTGCAACATACACTAAAGTTTAATAAATAAGAGTGTCAGGGCAAGACAATTGCTTAAGGGAACTTATTTCAGGACATACTGGTGCTTAGTGGCAGTCAAATTTTGAAGTAGTCAAGTTTCCCCAGGTGCTCAATTTTCTTCCCCTCCACCCCAGATTAGTAATGATGTGGCTCCAGAGTGATAAAAATAATTCAGAAACTACCTTCAACCATGGTCTAAACAAGAAATTAGAACTAGCGTTTGCATCTCTGACCCAGACCCCAGAGACGTGTTGATGCTCCTTTGAGGGAGGGCTCACATGAAAGGAAAAATTATTGGCAGAATAGAAGCTACAGCTTCTAGGTAAGAATAAGAATATGCCCCGCTGGTTGTTGCTTCATGCTCCTTGCTCTTTCAAAGGAATGAAAACCAAGAAGACCTTTAAAATTACATTCCTACTGCAACAGAAAGTGAGATTTGAAGAAAAGAGAAAAGATTAGAAAGTGAAAAACATTGGAGAAATGGAAGAAGATGATTTAGACAAATAGAAGAAAATAGAAAGGACAGAAAGAATAAGAGAGAGAGAGAGGAGGCAAACCCGGGTTAGACAACTCACTTGGCATTCCCTGCCCCCGATTTCTTTCTTCGGAAAATGTTGAGGAAAGTGTTGGAGCGGCAGGGCAGCTTGCCATCACCAACGTGCATGCGGACGACGTCAGAGGTGGTGAAGGCACTGCGGACATTCCTCTCGGGCTTGGCAATGATGATGTACATCTTGGGAGTGAACATGCACCCCAGGGCCACCGTCACACTGAGGCTCACTGCAAAGCAAGTAGTGATGATCTTGTAGTTGCTCCCAAAGTAAATGGGCACAAAAGCCAGCCAGATGATGCAAGTGGTGTACATGGTGAAGGCGATGTATTTGGCCTCGTTGAAGTTGGCGGGCACGTTGCGGGTCTTGAAGGCATAGTAGGTACAGCTCATGATGAGGAGTCCATTGTAGCCCAGAGGGGCCACCACACCCAGGTTGCTGGTGTTGCAGATAAGGTAGACTTCCTTGATACTTGGGTAGGACAGAATGGGCATGGGGGGCTCCATGATGATCAGGGTTATCACCAGGGTTAGCTGCACGCTAATCAGAATTGAGGCAATGATCACCTGGGCCCAGGCGCTCATGAACCTGGGCTTCCGGGTGCAGATCTTCTTCTTGCTGCCAGCTAGGATGCGTGCAATGCGGTTGGTTTTGGTCACTAAAGCAGAGTAGCACATGGCAGAGGAGAGGCCAACCAGGAGACGCTGGAGATAGCAGGACGTGTTGGTAGGCTTGGCGATGAGCGTGAAAGGGCACACATAACCGAGGAAGATGCCAGCGAGGATAATGTAGCAGAGCTCCCGACTAGAGGATTTGACCACTGGTGTGTCTCGGTACAGCACAAAGATGAGGGTGACGAACAAGGTAACAAGGATGCCCAGGCAGGAAAAGGCAATGGCGATGATGGATTCTATATTGCTCCACTCAAGATAGCGGACAGGAATGGGTTGACAGCCTGTGATGAGAAAAATAGTTTTAGAATGAATCCAAGATTTCTATTGATCAATAACAACAATGCTTACTAGTTACCAGAGACATAGCTATATTTGCATCTTCCATGATTTATGTTATTTTAACTCTTTGAAAAAAACGCCTCACTGTTACACAAATAAAGATACACCATTGTCTTCTCTGGACAATCATAATCCCAGACCAAATCTTATCGCAAGCCTAATGTGACATATTCGAACCTATGAAAATAATCTTTTCTTCCAACACCAGCATTATAAATGGATGCCGCTCTGTAGGTGGAATTTGGCTCTACACTTTCAGAAAAAGAAGGAGGTTAAAACTGTGTCCAGTGAAGGTTAAATGGTAACAGTGTAACAGAATAAGCTAGTAAGAAACAAACTAACAAAATTTTTATTTTTATGTGGCTGTTGTCTAGAGGCAAGTCCAGCTCATGGACAAGTATTTTATTTATTTATTTATTTACTTACTTTATTTATTTATTTATTTATTGGTGAGGGAGATTAACCCTGAGCTAACATCTGTTGCAATCCTCCTCTTTTTGCTGAGGAAGATTGGCCCTGGGCTAACATCCATGCCCATCTTCCTCTACTTTATATGTGGGATACCGCCACAGCATGGCTTGATAAGCGGTGCATCGATCCACACTTGGGATCCAAAGCTGAGAACCCTGGGCTCCTGAAGTGGAGCATGCAAACTTAACCGCTATGCCACCAGGCCATCCCCCATAAACAAGTATTTTTTGGCCAGCAGAGTGTTGTAAACATAAATTTCATTCGAATTCTTTAAAAGAATCTGCAATCTCCTGTTTACCACGTTTTATATTACTCACCTTAAATATCACCCCTTTAGTTATGTATGATCTCTATGTGGCATCTGAGGGCCTTGAGTTAGCAACCTCTAATTGACAAACCAAAGAAGAATGGACTCTCCCCTCACTCATCTCTTGAAACGACACACAGGGCTGTGTTCCTAAATGTTTGGCTTATCTTTTCCCTTGAGTTGGGGAACAAAGTCTGTTTTGTATTTCAGAGAGAGAGACAATTTTGTTAGGTCTTGGAGACAACCCCTTCACAGGATTTTGTGTTTGGTCTGGGTCAGTATTTCCCAAATTGTGAGAATAAAAATATTTCCATAAGTTTAGGACGAGATCCATTGTTGTGTAGCCATGGGAATAAGGAACCACCAGAACCTGTCTTTAACATGTTCAATCAACAGCTCCCCTCAGTAAACACAGTTTTTGCAAGTCACCCAATCAGGGTCAGCCATTGCTTCTGATAACCAACCAATCAGAAGCAGACTCACACTTAACGAATGAGTGTCAACCACCCACAAGCACACACTCCAGCCTGGTCATAGTGGCCTCTCTCTCGTGTGTCATATCAAGGTATCAACCTCTTCCTGGAAGAACTTCTGCTTCCTATGGAAAGTCACATTTTAATTCTAAATCTTCTCATTTCCTTGGTAAAGTTTAGAAAGGTGATTAGATAGATGATAGATAGATGTTTAGAATAACAATGACGCATACAAAGGACCTCTGATATGACACAATCAATAAATTAAAATATTTAAGAGGGGCCATAGACAAATCAGGAGGTAAAATACTAAATAGTCAATATTCAGCCCCTTTAATTGGCATACTGAGTTGCTATATAAAATTCAAATTGTCAAGGCCTTTGTAACCTTCTGAAAGCTACTCTCTTTGCATTTCTCTTTTTTTCTGTGCAACTTTACCTAGTTTTGTAAATGAGCTATTCTGTGCTCAGAGTTTTCATTAGAAAAGATACAGTATTTTAAATTTTTAGAATACAAGTCAGATCTATGGAAGTTGAATTAAAACCCTGCTCTAGAGACAAATTATAATTAATGATTTTCCTAAACTTCAGGGATACAGGCAAAATATTTTCTGCAGACTTCATGATTTTTACTAGATACTCATTGTCCTGCACTATAGATATGTACCAATTAATTCAATTAATTGTTGGCCTCACGGAGGAAAGTGTTTAAAAGCCACAGATTAGAAAATAGAAGATTTAAATAACCCAGTGGTGTAAAATTTAAAAAAATAAAAATAGAAAATACATTACATAAGGCAATTTCAGAAGCTTTCTTTAATCAAGATTCAAATTTACATTTTAAATTTGAAATATTCAAAGTTATATTTATATTCAAAATTATAAACTAAATAAAGATGAAAGATAGACTTTAGAAAACCTTCAAACAATTCTGGGGTAAACTCAACAGGTGACATAAGGACTATATCTTCTTTTACTGTAAATAGGCTCAGACCTGAATTATGGGACTCAAACAGAAAAAAAGAAGGTAACTGTAAAATTATCAACTTAGAAAATATCTGATACGTGACTGAATATTTCCAGATAGACTTAAAAAGTAAATAAACTAGAAATCAATATAATTACGAATCGTTAGGTAAAACAACTAAAAAGGCCTCTATTCTCTATGATTTGGGAGCCTATAGATAAAAATTCTATAGATACTTCAAACAGAAGTGGCATTTAAAAAGCCAATGTCCCATATTAGCTAAAACTCAGAGGGAAACTACCTAAAATCTATCCAATGACTTAACTCCATGGGAGACACGTGCACCTAAGAACTCCCTGTCCTTCCTCTGAACTACCAACGGAAGCAATACCTCTTTCTTATTGATATAGATGCCTTTATGTCTACCAATAATCTCACTATTCATAGAACATCTGATACCTTGGTTTAATAAAACCACTCAAATAGTAAAAATCTTTAACAATCCTATGCCCCAACCTATAGCTGGTACTTTGAGATTATTATTGGAAGAACACATTATTCTCTGTGACACAAAACCCATAAATTTAAAATGTAGGATTCGCTTCTAAGCAAGATATATTACAGTCCCTACACATGATCAAATTATAGCTGCTCTAGTCATGAAAATACCTACACTATGTATAATTTAGGAAATTATCCAAAAAATAGCTTTTTTCCCAGAATTCCTATGGACAAAAGATTCCACAGAAATAGGAAGATGGATTGGAACAGAGCACATAAGCATACAGATTATCATAGGTACCTAGATTATCATAAATTTTCTTTTTTTGTATAAATATGAAAGTGCTACACCATGATCTAGATGTATTAACTCAACAGCATAGCACATATCGACAAACCATTGCTCATTATGGTAGGCAGCTTCTAAGATGGTCCCCAATGATCCCCCCTCCTGGGATTCATGTCCTTGTGTAATCCCCTCCCTTTGAGTATGAACAAGGGCTATGACTTGCTTCTTTTCTATAGAGTATAGCAGAGTTGATGAGATGTCCCTCTCAATATTAGGCTACGTAAGATAATGACTTTCATCTTGGTAGCAGACTCTTGCTGGCTCTGATGAAGCAACCTGCCATGTTGAGGTCCACAAGACAAGGAACTGAGAGCAGTCCCCACCCATTAACCAGCAAAAAACTGAAGCCCTCAGTCTAACAATCTTTGAGGATTATATCCTGCCAATAACCACATAAGTGAGTTTGGAAGTGTACCCTTTCAGGATCAAGCCTTCAGAATAGACCCCATCCCTAGCTGACACTTTGATTTTAGTCTTGTGAAGGATCATAAAGAAGAGGACCCAGTCAAACTGTGCCCATATTCCTGACTACAGAAACTGTGAGATAATAAATGTGTGTTGTTTTAAGCTACTAGATTTTGAAGTAATTTGTTACACAGCAATAGACAACTAATTCACCAATTAAAGACAACCTCTTAATTCAACAGCCACTGCTTGGTCTCCTTTCTTCAGGACAATAGCAGGCATAAACTAAATTAGTCACAACATCTTTAGGTTTTGTACAAGGTCTTTAAGTATAATGCTACCATGTGTAATAAACCCCTATTATTAACAGAAAATGTCCAACATTCTACCAGTTAATTAGCTAATTATGAATTGTTGTTACTTCTCCTTGCCATATGACTATCCACTGATGTAATACTCATAATACAGCAGCTCTATAAATATTAATCAATGGTGGAGAATCTCAGAATCGTGTTTATGTCATTCAAGAAGTGTCCCTACCCAGAAGAGAATTTTGACCACCCCAGTGCTAAATCTTGACTTAATATTGTTTTACTTATACTAAAAATAAAAAGGGAAAATACTAAGTGTAATAAACAAAAAGTAGTCCAACCAGTATTATAAAATGCAATACTTTACCACAATCTAAATTTTTTTAATAACTGAATTGCAGCCTTCTTGGTGGTATATCAAATTTTTAAAAGAAAAGAGCAGATGTATAAACTAATAGCTGTACTCTTTCAGAATAATTCACTTATTTAACATCATATAGAAATATACATATATATATATATTTTTTTTTTGCTGAGGAAGATTCGCCCTGAGCTAACATCTTTTGCCTATCTTCCTCTTTTTGCTTGAGGAAGATTTGCCCTGAGTTGACATCTGTGCCAATTTTCCACTATTTTGTATGTGGGTCACCACCACAGCATGAGTGACATGTGGTATAAGTCCATGCCTGGGATCTGAACCCGTGAACCCAGGCCACCGAAGCGGAGCACACTGAACTTAACCACTAGGCCATGCAGCCAGCCCCAGAAATAACTTTTTTAAAAAGTTTTCAGGCACTCTTGCAAAAATAAACAATAATATTAACTTCTTGATATATTGATGTTATGTAAAATAATTGCTTCCACAAAGGTTGTGACTTGCAATAAGAAAGGTACTGTAAAAGCCATAGACACTATAAAAACAACTTAGAAATATAATAGAAATATTATAGAGATAATCATGCTAAACCGACTGCTCTGACTAAAAGTCCTTATACAAGAGTCTTATATAAAAATACAGCAAATAATTTATTAGTAATAACAAATCCATGGAGAAGTTCAAAGATTCAATTATAGATAAACAAAATCTGGCCAGAAAATAAATTCTTAAAAAAAAAATGGCAGAATGATTGTGTTGTAAGATCTGGGAAGATAATATCTGACAAAACCAGAATGGCTATCTGGTAGCACCACATAAAATATACAATAGACACTGGATAAAATCCTGATAGAAAAAAAAGGAAAGAACTCATTCCAGTAGGTACACATTTTCCACAAAATAAAACACTACTGGGAAAATATTTTCAGGATAGAAGACGTGGCAAGTTCATGCTTCATTTGTAATTAAATTAATCTGGAAAAATTGTAAAGGTAAGGGCATTGACTGATACAATCGCAAAAGGACCCTTTGAGTAATTCCAAATGGACTGTATACTGTTGTCTGCCTCTGTGGTTTATGAATATGTACTAGTTTAAATAGTGTGTTTATTTCCTGGATGGGTTGAAGCATTCCCCTGTTGAAAAGCCACAATACTTACAATGGCTAAAATACAATTAAATTTTGTGGTTTTAGCTAGCACCTTCCAATTTACCAGTCTACTGATATGGGGACATTTACGCTTGAACATTTATTCATGCATTTAAATTATGCAAGGCTGTCTTCATTCTCAACTCTCTGGATAAATAAAAAGGAACCTTAATATTGCTTAAGGTTATACCCTTTAGTGATTTTAAACTGAGTTTCTGCAGAGAGCCTCCAGAAGCTGAAGGTCCATGGAAGCTGGCTGTTAACCCAAGACCCTTGGAGCAAGCTGATGACTACACAATGGTCTTCTGCACAAGGTCATCTTAAGAAGATTCTTGTATATGTCATACTCCCCTTTGTATACTCTTGCTTATTCATAGTTTATTCTGTACTGATTTAAAGCTATACAAATCTGAGTTTGTCTTTAATGTTCCCCTTACTAGTAATAAGTACTTGCCTAAGCCTAGGTTTTACTAGTAACAATCATTACTCTAACTCAATAATTCAAGTACATCAAGCTATTGTTAGGTACATTACACTAACTTTTCCAGTAACGATACTCTTGGTATATGAAAAGATTTCACAAGTTCAGATATTTGAAAGGACTCAGAAGACTCACAGAACATACTCATAGCATGTTTTTATTTAAAGGCAAAAGGTATAGTACAGTAGAAAGACAGTACAGGCAAGCACCAAGGACCAAGAGATATCCAGGTACAAGCTCTCTAGGATACTTATTCCCAAAAGGGCATACTTCATCTGTGGATTGAGCTACCAGAATCTACACCATGAATACTGGCTTTGAGACAGCTCAAGGCAGAAGCTCCCAGTGAAGTCTTTTTATGACCCTCAAGTCGTGTAGCCAAATCAGTCTGTCTAATAAAATATGCCAGGTGAGAGGCTGGCTCTGTGGCATAGTGGTTAAGTTTGGTGCGTTCTGCTTCGGTGGCTCAGATTCGGATCCTGGGCGTGGACCTATATCACTCATCAGCCATTCTGTGGCAGTGACCCACACATAAAAAATAGAGATGTTAGCTCAGGGATAATCTTCCTCAAGCGAAAAAAGAGGAGGACTGGCAACAGATGTTAGCTGAGGGCTGATCTTCCTCAGCCAAAAAAAAGAAATATATATATATATATATATATATATATATATATATATATATATATATGCGCCAGGTGAAAGGTAAACAAACTGGCTTTGGCTGTCACCAGTGAAGTTTCAAACTTTAAACTGCATATCATATATCCCAGTCCCCTTAATGCAGCCAAGAGTCAAAGACAGATACTCAGGCAGCTTAATAGACAGTCATGGAGTTGTTCAAGACTAGACGTAAATTAAGTCTGTCCTACACAGTGCACTATACACGAATGAAGGATTAAATTTAATCCTTATGCCAGAAGGGGATATAAGTATTCTTGTGTTGTAACAGTGGCAGTTTGTCATACAACTCCTGAAACAATATACCTACAACTCTTCTATGATTGTTTATCTCTGTGAAGATCCTAGATTTGCTTCCCTATGTGGAAACCAGGCTTTTCAATGCCAATCCAGGACCACCCAAAACAGAATCACCCGGGGATTGGGACTGATCATTTACATTTTGAATAAGCTTCTTAAAAGTTTTTTTTTCCTTTTTCTTCTTTCCTTTCTTTTCTTCTTTTGTTTTTTTTAGACATCCTAAATTTGAGAAGCACTAGGTTTGATATCTTGAGGGAATTGGCTGTAATATCTATATCATCCATATATGTAATGTAATGTACATTTTTGTCTTGTTTTGAGGGTTAAAGAGAAGAGACCACCAGGTGTGGGATACCACCAGGTATCCCAAGACTAGAAGAGAGGGGAGTTACCTTCAACCAGTGGTGAAGAGTGTCCCAAGGCGACCTGACCCCCAGCAGCCAAAAGGAAAAGACTTTCTAGGAGCTGTGCATACTACACCTAAAGCCCTGAGAACTTAAGGACCCAGGAGTGTCCATGGTTAGAGTCACCCCCGAGAATTCAGAGCCATCAGACAAGTCAGTTTCCTTCAAGTGATTACAAATTACTGAACAAAATCCAAGAGAAGTGGTAATAACTCTGATCTGAGCACCACAGGTTACTCCTAATTTTTTGAACCAAATATTAGTTACTTGTAAGACCCAAACGCATTGGAGGAGGATAAAATTTAATATTGAACTTCTTTCCAATTAAGAAAAGACAAATTTAATATGATCAAGAAATAAAGGGACACAATTATTCTACCCAAAGTGTCTTGGGGCATTGAATAATGTTTACAATAATACTTCATGAGTACATAAGGCTTCATCGAAATTCTTTCTTTAACGTTATTACATTAATATCAATTACCTCCAAGGTGAAGTTCTACATATTATTCAATGTTCAACTCAAATGTCCCTTCCTTTGTGAAGGCTTTTCTCTTCTCAGGGAAAAATAATTGCTTTCTTCTCTGTGTTCATATGATATTTTGTACATACTCCTGTTATATGATTTATATTATAATTGACTGTTTACATGTCTAGTTTCATATGAAGCTCCTTCCCTAGGATATCAACCTTGTTTCATTCATCCACATGTCCCCAGTTTCTCAAAAAAATGCCGGGCACAAAGCAGGTGGTAGTGTATAATATAAAATTAAGTAAATGAATAGCCAGTATGAGAGGTCACAGCTACTGTTGGGATGGAGAAAAATAGTTAAAGTTAGTTAATTTGTATAACTTAGTGTTTCTGATTTT
The DNA here is from genome assembly GCF_057802395.1 of Ceratotherium simum simum. Classification (NCBI taxonomy): domain Eukaryota; kingdom Metazoa; phylum Chordata; class Mammalia; order Perissodactyla; family Rhinocerotidae; genus Ceratotherium; species Ceratotherium simum. Next base: position 23,731,497 of record NC_141937.1, on the reverse strand, counting down.
TTTTTTTTTTTTGGTGAGGAAGATCAGCCTTGAGTTAACATCTGATACCAATCCTCCTCTTTTTGCCAAGGAAGATTAGCCCTGAGCTAACGTCTGCACCCATCTGCCGATATTTTGTATATAAGATGCCGTCACAGCATGGCTTGATGAGCAGTGTGTAGGTCCGCACCCAGGATCCAAACCCGTGAACCCCAGGCTGCTGAAGTGGAGCACACTAATTGACTTCTTTTGTGTGTATGTGTGAGGAAGATTAGCCCTGAGCTAGCATCAGTTGCCAGTCCTCCTCTTTTTGCTGAGGAAGATTGGCCCTGGGCTAACATCCATGCCCATCCTCCTCTACTTTATATAGGATGCCGCCACAGCATGGTCTGACAGGCAGTGTGTTAGGTCCACACCCAGGATCCAAACCCATGAACCCCGGGCTGCCAAGCGGAATATAGAAACTCAACCACTACGCCACCAGGCCAGTGCACTAATTGACTTTTTAAAAGAGGTAAGTAGCATTGGATTTCATATAATTGGTCCATGAATTGTATATCATAGCAGAAGAGATTCCTGTTTATGCATCATAAGAAATAAAGTGTGAAATTTAAATGCTGAATTAAAATGTGCATTTTCGCAAGAAGAAAATATGAGAAACTTACTAACAGCTTCACAAAGCACTTCCTCTAAGAAATATACCACTTTTTCTTCATAGTCAAAAAAAAACATATTCTAATGGAAATAAAAACTCACTTATAAACATGTTTTCATTCATTAATATTAGAGTCTTTGGAGCATATATAGAAAGTATCTATCTCATAAAATGATTTTAAGCATACTTTAACAAACTCTACCTTCAGTAAAAAACATCATTTCCCAAAGAACTATTTCTCATTTTAACTAAGATTCAGTCTAAAAAAAAATCCACGCATGAAAACAAAACACCTACTTAAAGGCAATGCATTTACTCCTCTGAGCTTTTCTGCTGATTTTTGGTATTCTGTGCCTGTGGGTTTTCTCTTTTCACAACTATTGCTACCATGGTAACAGCCAACAACACATTGCCATGTACTGCGCCCTTGCTCTGAGCCTGACATGGCACCAAGCAAGTGGCAAACGAAATCTCATTTTCCCTTCATGTATAAGACTGAAAGGGAGGGAAAAACAATAGGTGTCATTAAAACTAAGTATAAATTAGTATGAGAGATGTATATTCAGCAAGACCCTAAACATAAGATTTGCAAAATGATCTGGATATATGATCTAAAAGTAGCCACTTGCCTGTTGTTATTAGATAAAGGCAGTTTGAGCTGTTGCTTGGCTCAACTCATTTGAATGTCGAAGTGACTTTTACATATATGATTGATGATAGTAGACCAAATTCTTTAGAAATATGATTGCAGTAATAGTCATCTACTTATAGTCAAGGAGGATATTTGTAATACTTTACTAAGTCAAAGAGCCCTAATCAATGGAGGTGATCATGCGGCAGTGGGCAGACAATATATCCACAATGGAAGATCTCTAGGGAATAAAATATATGACTTCGAGTTCCATTACTATAACATATTAGATCTTTTAAAAAAGTTTTTTGTATTTTAATGTTTTAAAACAGGATAGAAGTTCTTTTTCATGTATGAGATAAGCCCCACATAAAATTAAAATGGAGCAGTAAGAAAAGATTGGGGAAGCCTCAAAAAACCATAGACAAGAGAAAAACTCTTGTACCTCCAAGCCAGGACTTCTGATTTCTAAGATCAGCCTGAGAAAGAACCTGTTCCTAGTCAGCTGAGGTCTCAGTCAAATAGAGAGGACTAACTATTAAGTCCCCCCCAGTTCACAAGCACAATGGTGATCTAAGGGGACCTGCTTACTCAAGATAAAAAGCCCAGTAGGAAGCACACAGTGTGAAGGAGGATAAAGATGTGAAGAGAGAGACAGCATGAGTCGGAGAGGAGGTTTGTGTCCAGAAAGAGGTTGGAAAAGTGTCTCTGAGCCAGTCCATTGCATGCAACCAGTAAATGACATAGTGAGAGATCATTAAACCCTCGGACAAAAATCCTAGATTCTCATAGTGGCTTCTCTGTTAACCAACTGCATTGACCTGGATGAACTTGGGTGAGTCCCTCCTTCTTTCTAATTCTCTCAATAGAACAAACATATATCAGGCAGCTATTATGTTCAAGGCACCAGGCTATGAGCCAGAGAGTAACATTTCTCAAAAGATGAGATAGGGACTAAGTTTCAGAATCTGCTGGGTCCCATCTCAGAACTAGAGAGTGGGAATCTCTGCAGGTAGGTAATTCTTGGGTAATTTTTAGGCATATTAAAGTTGAAAACCAGTTTTCAGCTAAAGAATAAAAAGATGAGTGAGATACAGTTTGTACCTTCCAAACTATTCTGATCTAATTTCCTTTTCTTTTAAAAATGCCTTTGTGCTAGGTGATTTCTAAAAACTTTCTGATACTCAGTTTAGTTTAATTTTTTTTTCTAACAGGATTAACATTTTACAAGGTACTCTCACTTAATAAGTATAATTTTAATGATGTGACCTGGTTCTACTCTACCCAGCCACTTTTGAAGTGCTTTCAATAAGATACACAATGTCTTAGTTTCATATTCTTATTTGGGGACAAGTCAAAAAGTAAACAACCATCAGGAATGTTACCCTCTCTGATGATTTTCAACACCACCAGGGAGGCGTAGGATCAGGAGTCAGAACTGGGTTCTGCTTCTAACCAGTTGTATGACTTTGGGCAAGCAAGTGCACCTCAGCTTTCTCCTTCTAAAATGAGGAATTAGGTTACTCAGATGACAATGTTTCTATGGCTCTATTACTATTTAAATTTCTGAAAAATGTTGGTGAAACACTTCTCATGTGTGAGCTCGAACCAGGGTCTGTGGAAAACAAAATTCATATTTCTGAAAGTTGCTCTTAGGAAACTTAAAAACTCATATAATCCATCCATATGAGTCCCATTGATTTTACTAGTACATCATTCTTGCATTCATTTATTCCTCTCCATTTCTGCTGCAGCTGCCCTAGTCCACACTCTTTGAAATTACTCTCTTGGACCAATGCAATAGCTTCCTAACTTCTGTTTTTAGTCTAGTCTCACTACCTTCCTCCATATTGCCACCCAGGGCATCTTTCCAAGACACAGATACCATGATGTTATTCACCACTTTAAACCCTCCTGTGCTTAAAGTCAAAGTATGAACACCTAGGAAAAGGTCCCACAGATGTTCTTTACTATCCACTGCCAGTGTACTCATCCAGACTCGTTTCTCTCCACTTCTCTACCACGCCCTAGTGTCTACCCACCAACCTCATATAGTTGCTCCATGGCTTTCCCCAAATGTACCATATGCTTTCCATTCTTTCACATTTCTTATGTTCTCCTTTCTGTCTGGAATCTCTTTCATCTCCTTGTCTACCTAACAAACTTTACAGCACTTTATAAATGTCTCTGTTATATTCAAAACTATTTTACGTTATATTTTTTACGTGTTTCTTCCCTGATACATTTTAGGCACAATAAAGCTGGGGCTGTGTTTCATTTATCTTTGTACTTTTAGGGCCTGCACTAGTGCCTCACACATAGACGTTCAAGAAATGTTTGCAAATATAAATTAAGGTGACCAGAAATACCTTCAAATAAAATTTTAAAAATGAAAAACAGAAAACAACTATTATACCAGAATACCCTTCTAATACACTTTTATTTAGATTTAAATGGACTTTCCTTTCAATAGAGATCATGGAAAACTTATAAGAGGTTTACGTGTACTCTTTGACATGAACATTAAAAAGTTCACACTGTAAGTAAATATTGAAAAAGACATGAGCTAATCACTCACATTTTAAACACTGGCACCTTAGGAAGATCAATGGTCGGGGACAAGGATTACAAGTGAGGAAGCCTACCTGTTAGATCTCTGTTGGGCCACCACCCCAAGTCACAAGCTTTGCAGGTGAACTCATCTTGCACATATTCATTCTCTTTGCAGCCCGTGCAAATCCAGCAGCAACTCACTTCTCCTTTCCGTATGACCTGTAACACAGGGATATTTCATATGCCGTAAAGATGATTTCTCCAGAAAGTCTTCTATTTCAAATGAGGCCTTGTTGTCATACTATGATTAAAAAAAAAGAGTAACTCTTCAAAAAATCCTATATGCCGAGGAACCTTACGTACCTGGGTGGAATATACCTGATGACCTTAGGGTTCAGATGTGAATTTCAATTCACTCCATGCTGGTTATGGAGGCTTTTCAATAATAATTTCTTTTATAAAGGGAGTTGGCTACATTATTTTTGCAGAGTTAAAGAATGAAACGGTTGAATTTTTTACTTATTTATATTAATATGTATTAATTATTCTCAGAAAAGTAAAAATACATTTTTCTTCTCTGAAAGAGCAAGTAATGTTTAACCACAAAATTTTCTATATTAAAACCTGATAATTCATAAAAAACTGAAGAATTACAGAATTTTTGTTTTAGTTATCAAAGTCTGAGCAACTTTATGTACCTAAAAACAGAACGATGGCTAAGAAATAATCCTATTTTTGGCCCTGTGACTTGCTCTGGTGAATTAAAAAAATCACACAAATTGTTGGAAGAGAAATTACTAGTCCAAAATTACTGAAGAATTGCTTATTATCTGAGCAGCTTAAACTTTCTCCCATTTTCAGTTTGTTTGGTAAGCACTTTTTCACTTACACAATACAAAAATAATCATCAAAACACAGTGTATTTAAAATGAGATTCTTGTAGACAGCACATAATTAGATTTTGCGTTCATCTCCAGTCTTACGATTTCTGCCTTTTATTGAAATGTTTGGTACATTTACATTTATTATAATTATTGGTGTGGTTTGATATGAGTCAATCATCTCTTTATTTTTTTTCTATCTGTCCCATCTGTTTTTTGTTTCCTTTTTCCTGTTATTTTTCCTTCTTTTGGATTAATGTGAATTTTTTTAGCGTTCTAGTTGATCCCCAATAGTGGCATACTAGCTAAACCTCTTTGCTTTGCTTTAGTGGTTGCTGTAGTGTTGACAATATGTGCCATTAACTTACCACAGTCTACATTCAAATAAAATTATACAACTTCATGTACAATGTAAGACTCCTCCAGTAATATTCTTCCATTTCCTCCTCCCATCCTTTGGGTTATTGTTTTAATACATTTTAGTTACACATATTTTATAACCCCCCCAACAATGAATGATTTTTTTTTTTTGGCTTTAAATAATCATCTTTGAGATAAATTTTTGAAATAAGAAAAACTTTATTATATTTTATGTTTACTCACTTATTTATACTTTCTGGTGCTTTTAATTTCTTTGTATAGACCCAAATTTCTATCTGGTATAATTTTCTTCTGCCTGAAGAATTTTCTTTAACATTTACTGTAGTGCTGATCTGAGAATTATGACTTCTTCTCTCACCTTTTATTTGTATGAAAAGTCTTTATTTTGACTTAATTATTGAAAAAATAATATTTTCACTTGGTATGCAAGTGCAAGACAGTTTTTTTCTTTCTTTCAGCACTTCATGACATTTCATTGGTTTTGGGAATAGAATTCTCGGCTGAAATTTTTTTTTCTTTCAACACTTTAAAGACATCATTCTTTTCTTGCCTAACATGTGGTTTCTGATGAGAAGTCTGCTGTAATTCTCATTTTTTTTCCTCTGTATGCAACAGACCTTTTTACCGTGGCTGATATTAAGATTTTTCTTTTTATCATTGGTTTTCAGCAATTTAATTATCATGTCTTCTTTACATTCGTCTTCTTTGGGATGTGTTGGGCTTCATGAATTTGGGTTCACATTTTCATTTCATCTGAAAAATTTTCAGTCATTATTTCTCAAAATGTTTTTTTCTTTTCGCCTGTCTCTCTCTCCTATCCTTTTGGGTCTCTAAATGCACTTATGATCTACTCTTTTTTTTTTTTTTTTGAGGAAGATCAGCCCTGAGCTAACATCCATTGCCAATCCTCCTCTTTTTTGCTGAGGAAGACTGGCCCTGGGCTAACATCCGTGCCCATCTTCCTCTACTTTATATGGGACGCTGCCACAGCATGGCTTGACAAGTGGTGGGTCGGTCCACGCCTGGGATCCGAACCTGCGAACCCTGGGCCACCGAAGTGGAGTGCACAAACTTAACCGCTGCGCCACCGGGCCGGCCCTGTCTACTTCTTGATAGCATGCTGCAAGTCCCTCTCTGTGCCTCATTTGGCTATTTTCTGTTGCAAGGTTTTAAGATCACTGATCTTCTATAATGTCGAATATCCTGTTAATCCCATGCATTAAAATATCATTTCTTAAATATTTTATTTTTCATGATGCAAGTTCCATTTTGTTATTTTTTATATTTCTATTTATCTTCTCATGACATTCATGTTTTCTTTTAAATCCTTTAATATGTATTTATGGTAGGTGTTTTAATATCTTTGATTGCTAATTCCATCATCAGTCTAATTTCTGGGACTATTTCTGTTGCTTGATTTTCCTTCTGGTAATGTGTCACCTTTTCTCACTTTGTCACGTCTCAAAAAATTTTGACCAGGTGCTGGAGATTGTGTCCATAAAGGGTAGAGTGCTGGATTATTTTCTTGAAGAAGTGTTGGCTTTTGTTTTGGCAGGCAGCTAAGTTACTTGCGGCTCAGTTGGAAGCTTGTTTTTAGTCTCTGAGGGCAAGTCTAGAATAGTCTCTACTCTAGGAATAGTGTAGCGTCATTATTAAGGTGTGACCCCTCTGGGGTCTCTACTTAATTCCTTGTGTATTCAGCAAGGTATCTTGACGCTGGCTTGTGGAAACTGGGACAATTCCTGGCCCTGTGTGAGCATTGGGTATTCAGCTCTCCAGTAATTGTTCCTCATCTAGGTTTTTTTTGCATTCTACCCTACCCATGTGCAGACAGGCAGGTATTCGGTCAAATACTCAAGGGAACTCATATGCCAACTTCTGGGATCTCTTTCTATGTAGATCCCATCTCTCCCTTACTCTGCACTACAAATTCTAGCTGCCTTGGCCTTCCTAAACTCTGATTTCTGTCTTCTTAAATTAGCAAAATGACCAAGCTCTGTTTGTGTTCCTTCTCACTGAACAACAATCAGGAAATTGCCTGCAGGCAGAAAGCCTCAGTGAGTTTAGGGTTCACCTTGTTTGATTCCCTTCAGTTCCCTGGCATCAAGGTCATGGACTGTTTTCCAATGTCTGAACAGTTATTTCATATATTGTGTCAAGTTCTCTAGTTGTTTACAGCAGAAGGCAAAGTCTGGGCTCTGTTACTCCCTCACGGCTAGAAGCAGAAGTCCCTCCTTGACACACTAAACATCAAGTGTTCTCATATACAAGGCCGGCCCCGTGGCTTAGTGGTTAAGTGTGTGCGCTCTGCTGCTGGTGGCCCGGGTTCGGATCCCGGGCGCGCACTGACGCACCGCTTCTCCGGCCATGCTGAGGCCGCGTCCCACATACAGCAACTAGAAGGATGTGCAGCTATGACATACAACTATCTACTGGGGCTTTGGGGGGAACATAAATAAATAAATAAAATCTTTAAAAAAAAATGTTCTCATATACAAAGTCAGAAATTAAACTATAAATATTGCCATACCTTAAAATCATACAAACGCTAGCCTTTGTGAAAATAAAATTATCTTCTAGCAGATCAGGTCAAAATTTATACTTCTATTTTAGAATTACCTAAAAAATACCAACTGACAGTATATTTTCAGAAAATGTAAAAGGTTTTCTTTTTTTTCTTTTACCTTCAAATAAATTTAGAAAGTAAAATCAAATTAAGTCTTTTTGAAAAAATTCACACCGATCCTCGGAATAAGCTTGGGAAATTCACATTCCAAATGATAGATTTTTCCGAGTGATATGAGAAAAATTGAATTAATAAATGAATACAGCCTTCTTATTTTAATTAGTATAAGAAGTACAGTAAGAGCTAACACAAAATACTGTATATCTCTTCAGATATCAGCTTTATCTTTTCCTCTCACTATAAAATTAATACTAATTAATTAAAATTTATCTCACTATAAAATTAATACTAGTAATTAGAGAAAATCAAAAGATGATAATGTTAAATACATTTATTAATGCAGGATAACTGGTAAAGGTAGATCTTTTGAGTAACTGGCACACGGAAAATATTTAAAGTTAGCTTTGGAATGAATGAATAAATGAGTGAATAAGTGATTAGCTTATGCCTTTAATAAATAATGAAAAACGGAACTACTTGAATGAAGTTATTGTTTATTACTCCTTTATTCAGCCATAAAGTGTGTATATTTTTGCCCTACCATGTCTATAATATGGGGTTTGTCTTTTCTCTCTCTCAGCCACCACTCTAGACTCAGATTTTGTCACTTTACACCTGAATTCTGGTCCCTGTCTCCTGTTCATAAAATATGCCTTTTATTTCTTCTCGCTCCAGAGTAACACGCAGGCAGCTGCCAAGGTCATCTGAATGGCCTGTGGCTTCCTCGAGAGAAGGGATAATGCCGCACTCTCATTGTTTCCAGATTATGGTCAGTGAGGTGCAGAAATGCACCAAGAACACACAGTGGACGGCCAACGAATGAGCGTTGAATCTTTTTCAAAAATATAAATAGGCCACTCAAGGAACTTCAGTGTCTCCCTATTCCACTATCTTGAAATATAAGCTCTTCAGTCAGGCGTTCACTTAGTCCTTGGTCCTTGTTTCTGTACCTAACTATGTCTGTTATTAATTTCTTACATACGTCTGCCAAATAAGGAAAGACAGCCTCCACGCCATCTCCTGCTATGTCCTCATTGATATTCACATTACTGTTTGTTTTGTTTATTTACTTTGAAGGGAGCTTTCAAGTGGAGTAGATACATCATTGAATCTGTTTTTCATCTAACTTGGTTTTTACAAGGATTATTCTGGCTGCTATGTGCAGAATAGACTTTAAGGAGAGTGAGAGAGAGTCCTGTTTTAATCTATCACTCTAATAGGGAGCCCTATAGTAAATAAATAAATATATTTTAATAAAAGAATGAATATAACCTTCCATGTAGAATGTCATCTCTCCTCCATCAGTCCTTCCAAATGTCACTACTTTCAAGATCAGACACAAATCACAAGCTCCAGCAAATATTTCTGGAGCAGTAAGCCCTTTGAAATCTTACCTTATTTGGAATTCTCTAGTAATTAAAATATAGCTGACACTTTATTACTACAGTTAGCTTTTGTCCTCTAATTGTTTCACATGTATATGGTACATGTTTCATCCAGATAGGTTCTCTTTAATTCTTAGGTCATTTTTCTCTAATTTATGGTCTAATCCCCGCAACGTATGAATATTTTTCTTTATTATTTTTGTCATACTCACTGATTTTTTTTGCATGTAGTATACACTCAATAACTGAATAAAGTATTTTTTTCATTTTTGTCACAATAAAACCTTTTTATGACAGCTCTGAGTCACGATAAAAGTTTTGATATTTCACTGAGACTGCCCTTGAAGGACCAAGGCTTACTAAGCCATGGGGCCTGTCTTGATTCTTTTTACGTCCTGTGTAGGTGGTGCTATGTTTATTGTTAATGAGACCAGGTGACCCACTGCTTCACACAATGCTGTGATTCAATCACATCTACACTGCAGGAGTCTTAAAGTATTTATGCCATAGGAAATCAAGGGTTCACTTTATGAGTAAGTTTCTAAGGTAACTTGAAATGGATTTTTTAAATTAAAGTTTTATTTTGAAAAAAAGACAAAAGAAAATAAACGGCATCAAGAGAATATCATGAAGGAAAAGTAACTATGAATCAAAGGAAAGAGAGAAAATTTTCTTCAGAAGGGAAATGCCTGAACGACTAAAGAGAATAAAGAAATTGGACCTACCCTAGTTAGGACTATAGGAGAATCAACTGCAAGAGAGACGAGCTGGCCCTGCTTGCTGTGTCCCCACAATGCCCTGTATGAGAACTTGTAACAATCAACTCTAATTGTTGGCATGTTTTTCTCCAGCTACACCATGAGATGCTCAAAAGAAGGGGCCATGTTTAAGTTTTCTTTGCATTCACAGTGCTAGCATAGTTCTTGGCACATGTTAATTACTCAGTAATGTACAGTCAAGAGCTGCATAACAATGTTTCAGTCAATGACGAACCACATATACAACAGTGGTCCCATAAGATTGGTACCACGTAGTCTAATGTGTAGTAGGCTATGCTATCTAGGTTTGTGTAAGTACACTCTGTGTTGTTCACACAATGATGAAATTGCCTAATTATGCATTTCTCAGGACATATCCCCATCGTTAAGCGACACATGACCGTATATGGATGGTGGTGTAGTGGTTAAGATTCAGTGATCTCACTGCCATGGCAAGAGCTCATTTCCCAGTCAAGGACCCACACCCCCCCATCCGTCGGTTGTCATACTGTGGCCGCTGCGTGTCGCTTTGATGCTGAAAGCTATGCCATCGGTATTTCAAATACCAGCAGGGCCATCCATGGTGGACAGATTTTAATGGAGCTTCCAGACTAAGACAGACTAGGAAGAAGGACCTGGCCACTCACTTCTGAAAAAATTGGCTGTGAAAACCCTGTGAACAGCAGTGGAGCATTGTCTGATAGAGCACCAGAAGGTGAGAGGATGGAGCGAAAAGACTGGGCAGGGTTCCGCTCTGCTGTACACAGGGGGGGCTAGGAGTTGGAAATGACTTGACAGCACTAACAACAACAATGTATATGCAAGAAAAGAAGAAAATAATATAGAATATGACATAAACAGAAGAAATGGAAATAAAGAATTCAAAGAGAATGAAAAAGAAGGGGAAATTGAAGAGATCCTTATAAGAACTAATAAAAATATCAATTTAGGGAAATCTCTCCATTGTGATGTACTACAGGGAAAATGTAATAAAAATGGTATAGGAATATAAAATGATCATAAGGACAGACATACACTGAACCAGGCTATGTGCTAGGCACTGTGTACAGAATTACACTAACCTTCACAACCACTCCATGGGTGGAGATAATTATGTACATTTTGCAGATGAGGAAACAGCTACAGAAGGGGTCAGTACCTTGTGCAAATCTCAGTCACATTATTTTCAGTTATTTCCCAAAGCTAGGCTCCTCCTAGTGTAACAATGGCTGCCAGGGTGATGACATGTTATGCTGAGATTCAAAAGTATATCTCAGAGGTTGGCAGATATATATTCAATTAATCAACTTTTGTTTAGTGGCCCAGTGTGTCAGACATGGTATTATACATGCGGATAAGTTAATGAAAAGACCTGATCATTGAGGTCAAGGAGCTCAAAATCTAACATAATGTAAGTATATTGCTAGAAGGAGGAATGAAATGCTTATGCAAAGCATATACATTCAATTATTCATTCATTCATTCATTCATTCACAATATGCATTTAAAGTGCCCACAATGTGCCAGGTACTATGTCAAGGCTAGAAATAATCAGTGAACAAAACATAATATCCACATCTTTAAGGAGCTATCATTCCAGAGAAGGGCTTTGAGAAAACTAAAGCAAGAAAGAGGATTGACATGTAGGACAGGGACCAAATTTAAAGAGACACTCACCCTCAGGGTTGTGCAAGTACCCATCCTGCACCTCACAACCTTGAGAGTGAGTGCCTCCTTAAAATCTGTGTCCCAGGTACCTCATTTACCTCACTCTAGTCGTCCCTGGTAGGGAGGCACCAGGAATAGGGAATTGCAACCTTGCAGGTGGTGCTCAGTGAGCAAAAGTCCTCACTAAGACATTGCTATCTGAGTAAAGATGTGAGAGCGGGAAAGGGAGTAAGCTCTGAATATACATGGTGGAAGAGAGTTCTAAGCAGATGCCTCTAACAGGTAGAGCAAAGACCCGGTAGTAAGAGTACCGGAGGAAGAAGCCTATTTGTACTTCCTCCTCTATTTTCTGTATGTATCTTATACTTCAATAAATGTTTACTTAGGAAAGCAAATGGGCCCTGTTTCTGCCACTGCCACTTTCAAGATGCAGTAGCCATACTGTACTCCTGCTCGACTCAATATCGTGTGATTTAAAGCAGCTCCTCTCAGGACCTGTGCCCAAAAGTGGCAGACAGCCTGGGTCTGAAGCTTAGGTGATCACTGAAAAGTTCAGTAAGCAGGAAGCCAGCATAGATACTAGTCAACCCATGAGAGGAGAAGATGTAGGTATTACTCCTAGTGGCTATGGATAAATTAATGATAATTTCATAGAATTTCTCATTATGACCAGTGCTGCAAAGTTTCTTCTTCATCCAGAGAGACTGTAGTAATTTCATGTTTTCACATGCACAGTAAGATACAAAAACAATATTTTGCTTTCAGTTTTTTAAAAATTGCAGCTAATATGTTTTTAGTAGCTGGGGCAGGTCACATCATCATGTAATTACAGGTTTCTCAGATAAGGGTTTTTAAAATATTCCTTTGGACAATTTATATTCAGAAGCTGCCATCCTGCAGTGGGATTTAGAAAATATTACATAAGGGAAGAACTGTATCACTGTTTTACTTGTGGCCAAGATGATCACATTAACTACGAACAATTTAAATGGGTAATTTTTTTTGATTCACAACAAGAGAAAGGTGAGGTGGATGGAACAGGTGTGGTTGATGATGTTATTGCTAACTTTCTTAGCTGGTCTTATGACTATGTGAGAATTTTCCTTATTCTTAGAAAACATAAGCTGAGGTATTAAAGTATGAAGTTTCATGTTATTTGCACCTCACTTTCAAATGGTTCAGGGAAAAAATAGGAGAGAGAGAGAGAAAATACAGCGAAGGATTTATAATTGTTGAATGTAGTTGGTGGATACATGGGTGATCAATGTACTATTCTTTAATGTTTTCTTTTATGTTTGAAAATGAGAAAAAAAGGAGGAAAGCCTTTATTAACTAGATCAAAATTATGAGAAAATAAGGTGAAAGTTGAACAAGAATAAAAATACTCGTTACAGATGTGAGAAGTATTCAAAGATAATCCATAGTTAGTAGCCGTGAAATAACTTTTTAAAAATCTCATCAAGCTCCGGCCACATGGGGCTGGGTGGGCTAGGTGGCGGGGACAGGTCATGACATACCTGTGCAAGCTGCATAGTGATCAGAGTGATCGGATGATGACTGTTTGCATCATGGGAAAATTTGCTTGAGGTAGATTTCAGTCTAAAACAATTCTCTTGCCACCAAATTCAAGACAAAATTTCTCCTCATATTGCCATGGAGGGAAGGAAACAATCTCAAGGATTTTGAAGCATATGCACTGGAAGTGAATGAAACTATTTCCAAATTCTATGGCCTGGCATATAAAAACAAAAATAGCTAGAAGTATAAATAAATACTGCTACAATATGACACACTCTGAACTTTAAACTTGGAGCAACTGTAGATGGAAAATTGAGTATGAAATGATCTGTGCAGCATGATCCACAATGTGACCTAGAAGAAAATCAGCAGGTGAGCTACTCAGATTCAATGTGAGAGTAAGAAGAGTGGAAGGAGATGCATCATATATGCTTTTCCACCCCCATTTCCCTGTCCTTTTAGTGTCTCTCATTTCCCCAACCCCAATCACAGGCGTCAAGATCAAAGGGGTAATGTCTCCTCTGGTGGTAAATATGCCAGGAAATGGTGTTATAGCATATCTTTGGTTAATTTATATTTTGATGAAAATTGTGCAATGTTTCCATCATTGCAAAATAAATGGAATGATAACACTTTTCAAAGTTCATCTACCTGATTTCACATAATACAATGTTTCATATTCTATCACATTACTGAAGTTGTTTTTCTCCCTGAGAGCATTTAATTGTGATACCGGCAAGCAGGTTACAACCTGGAACAGAAACATTATGATGTGCCTACATTTTCTTCTCAACTTTGCTGCTGGATAGCATGGACCAAAGGCACATCGATTTGTTGTAGTTATTTCTGCGTAAAGTAACAGGAGGAATTGGCAGCACATAAGCATATGTTCTATAATATCAAATTTATCCTTATCACATTCCTTTTCTTATCATTAGGAAAGGTAGAGCAGTACTGATTGCTTGACAATTTTGGTCAAGAATGGATATCTAGTCTTCTAGGTAGACAGCATCCCTTGCAGAATAATGCTGGAATTGCGTTAAATAAGCAACTGTAAATAAATAGAGAGTTCTCTCAAGAGCAGGAGGATGTACAGATGAAGAGGAAAATGGCATTAAAGTAAAAGAGCTAAAGAAAGAATGATTTAACAGCAGGCATTTACAAGGATGATCTTAGGTTGCTAAAGACTACAAATGGGGGCCAACCCCATGGCCAAGTGGTTAAAGTTCCGCGTGCTCCGATTCCACAGCCTAGGTTCACAGGTTCAGATCCCAGGCGCAGACCTACTCCACTCATCAGCCATGCTGTGGAGGCATCCCACATACAAAATAGAGGAAGACTGGCACAGATGTTAGCTCAGGGCTAATCTTCCTCAATCAAAAAAAGAGGAAGATTGGCAAAAGACGTTAGCTCAGGGCGAATCTTCCTCACCAAAATAAATAAATAATAAATAAATACATAAATACATAAATAAATAAAACAAATGTTCTGAGGCTCTCATCCCTAGTCGCTGCAGAGTCTTGAAATATAAGATCTAAAACAATTAGAGGTGGGCCGGCCCAGTGGCTTAGCGGTTAAATGCACGCGCTCCGCTGCTGGCGGCCCGGGTTCGGGTCCCGGGTGTGCACCGACGCACCGCTTCTCCGGCCATGCTGAGGCCGCGTCCCACATGCAGCAACTAGAAGGATGTGCAGCTATGACATACAACTATCTGCTGGGGCTTTGGGGGAAAAAATAAATAAATAAAATCTTAAAAAAAAAAAAAATAAAATAAAACAATTAGAGGGGGCTACTTTTTAATCAATGGCCTATGTTGAAAGGCGATAGGGTCAATGTGGAAATTGATGTTAGCAACTGTATTTTTAAGAGAAGGATATTATTAGAAATTATAAATTTTCTACACTGGCAACTTCTCTCAAGTAGCTATGCCTACCAACATAAAAAAAGCGGAGACAAACTAACAGCATTACCTAACAATGTTTATGGCATTATTAAATCTAGGGGTGCTTAAGGTTCCAATTAAAGGCCAATGTAAATGATTTTTTTAATAGACTATCTTAGCTTCTTTCCATCTTTGGAGACATGTTAGATCATAATGAACTGATCACGTCCCCTTGACTGTGATGCTCAACAAATCTGTTGTTTGGCCTCTTTGCTCATCCAACTGGAGTGTAAAACTCAGTGATAGGAAAAGTTGATGCTGAGCAAGGGGCTCTCTGGCAGTTTAAGTTAAGCAAGCTTCTGAGGTCCACACTTCTAACGCCTTTTGAAATTAAACCTTCATCTTTCCAATAGAAAATGCCAACAAATAGAATGAAATCAGTCTTATCTCATGAATGGAAATTAGTGAACCCAATTCCAAAGTCAATCATTTGTAAAATACGTGCAACTGGGTTTTTATACACATATATAAGGTGTATTTTACTACCTGACAATATGACACATGTAAATGAGGAAACATTTATGACATAGTCCATGTTCACTTAATTTCTCCAGAATTCTGTCTTGATTGGCTAGATAAGAATAGGAGGAATTAGTGATCTTCTCCATTTTACATGCCCAAACTCCTAGCCCCAAAACCATCACCTTGGAGTAAAGAATCCAAAGACGAACATAAGGGAAGAAAAAAAATAGAAGAGAAAAAAGGGAAAAAAAAAGACTAGGAGGCCAGCGAAAGCAATCTGATTCTTCCTCTCAACTTCTCCGCCAGTTTCCCCCTCTCTATCCAACTCTCCCAACCTCCTTCACAAATATTGCTTCCTTGACTCTAGATTCAGTTCCCTTAGTATTTTTAAAGTGGATCTCTATTTACAATTTTATTGTGAACTACTGAGAAAATAAGGCTGGGCAATTGAAATTTGCGTTTGTAGAAAATATGCCAGTTCATATAATGAAAGATAGTTGAACGACGTGTGGTTGTGGGATGTGGGATGATAAGAGCCTTGGGTTGGCTCCAAGCCTGGTCCCAGCACTTTCTAGCTAAGAAAGCTTAGGGCAATTGATTCAACCACTGTGGGCCTCAGATTCCTCATCTGTAAAATGGGTGCAATAATACCTGCTTTAAAAGAGTTGGTTTAGGGATTAATTGAAATGATGTCTGTAAGTCATCTATTATTGTACTTGCACAAGAGTATGCCTGATAAATGTGAGTCTCTGATCTCTATTGCCTCCCTTCTCCTTTCTTTCAGTTTCCCCTCCTTTGCCTTCCCGCCCCTTCTCACCTCTGCCTCTCACCGCACCAAGGAAAATAGCAGCAGGCTTGGTGTGGGAGACCAAAACACGTGCCAGGTCCTTGGTGTCTGCTTGCAGATCCCTTGTCTATCTTTTATGTGCTGCCTCAGATTCTCTTCACCTAACCTGTCTCTTAGGCCCTTGGCCACTGGCTCTTGGAGAGTTCCAGACACTTCTGCTACCCCTACCTCAGCCTCTATCACTGTTGTCTCATCTTCTGGCATCTCCAGCTGTCTCTTTCCCATGGAGTAGGCACTGCATTCCAGAACTGCCTCCACTGCACTCACCACAGCAGGAGCCCAGACCAGACTGCGTGGGATCTGCAGAGGCTTTTTTGCTCCCCCGACTGGTTCCAAATCTGAAGAAGGGCCACATAACAGGACATGGGTTCTGGCTTCCCGAGTAGCTGCCTACTCGGGGTCAGGTGATGTTACTTCCCGTGAGCAAACTTTGACCACAGGAAGCAGAAAATAGCATGGCATGGGTGCATACGTGCCTCTCCTATCCTTGTCCCAGTAGGTAGCCAAGTAGCCTGTCCAGACATCTCTGTGAGGCTGAGAGAGTACTTGTGCTCAGTGAAGCAGCGTCCTGCTCAATAATGCATCACCATGGTGGTGGGGGCGGTGGTGTTTTTCCATGCCTCCATGTCCCCCTTCCCCTTTCCTTCACTCTTGCTTCTCTGAGATTGTATCTCCCAATAATGCATTAGCACTCAAGTCTTGCTTAAGTTTTAAGGTTTCAAGGGAACCTGAGCTAAGTGCCTGTGGACTATCTTGTCCAGGCTTTCTTGCCAGCGTCTTCTGGATAGGATCAGCAAATGGAAGGACCAATGGGAGACTGAAGAGAAGGAGAAAGGAAAAGCCAAGGTACCCTTCCCTGCCCCCTCCCCACTTTAGGGAGCTTTTCAGGTAGTAGCTGTGACTTCTCCCTGTGTCCCTCTAGCTTGGGGGTGGGACTGATTCCTACTGTCGCTCATCTCTGAGTTGCCTCAGTGTCCTCTTGCTTTTGTAACCAATTTGTATGTTAAATTCCCTCCATCAAACCACCTGACACGGGTTCTTTTTTTCTTGACTGAACCCTCACTAATATAACACACAACAATATAAAGTTTGATTTTATTTACCTGTGTTCATGGTATGGTTAAAATCAATTTCTGCCCCCATAAGATATTATAAGATATTATATTTATAAGATATTATATTTATATATCTAAAAATCAATAACTTAAGAAAACTGGACTTTTAACTACTTCAAAGGAAATTACCATAAGAAAGTGTTATATGAGTTACCATAAAAGAAGTTAAATGATTATTTTTGCATTTCAGATGGCATTTGATACTTAAAATGAATAATCCTTTCCTAAAGGTTATGTTCCCCAGTAAATACAAATAAAAGCCCTACAATCACCTTGCAAGCTGCCTCTCTCCCGTCTTTGCAGTGGCTACTGAGGGATCTGGCTCTCTGCATCCTGGGCCTGGTAGGTGGCAAATTGGGGGTGTAAGCATGTAAGTGCTATTATTTGGTAAATGGGATTTGGATTTCATTTATTTCCATACCTTCTACGGTGCTTATGGGAAACAAACGAACATCTCCCCCTCACCTCCACTCCAGATGCTATGGAGAACAGGCATATTTTCCTCCTGCAGGGTACACTATATTTCTAAAATTGGACCCCAAGAGGTTTGCATTTGCAGAGAGTGCCGTGTAATGGCTCAGCAATGATTTCTGGGATCTCCTTCAATAACGCTGCATGGGTGTAACGCAACGTGATGCCAGAAATACTTCAGTATCCAGGCACAGAGGTTTCTGCAGACAGCATTTCCTCTGAACTTGGGGAGGGGGAAAGCCTTTCTTCTGGAAGGTACAAATGGGAATACACAGGGTATGTGAGCCTCCATTCATGGCCTGCCAGCACTCAGAGTAACAGGAGGGAATTGTGAAAGGAGCTGGAATGCACTGAATCTTTGGAATGATTTGTTTTCTCTTGCCAGCGTTGTTTTTTTTTTTTTTCAAACTCTGAAAAACTCAACTTTGTAGTTCCATAAACTGTTTCAGTAGTTATCTTCACTACAGACTCAATGCTACCACCCACGCCGAAAAGGCGGCCTGAGCCGAACATGTGAAACCCTTTGAGTCACAGAAGCACATGAGCCCAGGGCTTCTGGACTGTCCCTATCATATGACTTCAGGTGTCAATGTCCTGGTTTTCCCCACCATCCAGAAAAGATGACGGACACAGAATCCAGTGGTCTGGCATCTCATGGTAACAGTCAGGGAGAAGTTTTAGCCTCTTGATTTCAGAGGATATATTCCTGTATACCACCAGACAGTCTCATGTGAAAGAATTCCACCTGGACAAGAATTTGCAATGGAGTCTTGGAGAGAAGCAGTGCCGACACGCAGCCCATACACACTGGTTTGGCTGGAGCCATTCTTACACTACCGGGATACTTCTGCATTGAGTGGAGATGAATGGTGTCTTCAAGCCTCCTGATTGCCCTACCTCTAAGTAGCATTCCTTGCCTACCTCTTCCCATGATCCAACAACTCAAGGATTAACCATGGACATAGCAGGAGGCCTCGAGCATCTTGTCACAGCACTAAAATGGAGTCCATTCTGATTGGTTAGTTGTTAAGACAATTATTAAATATTTCAATATCACATTTGCAGAGATGGCACAAGGTATTTAAACCCAGGGTGAGTTGCCTGAGAAGTTTGTTTGTGACTCAGTGACTAGGATCACTGAGAGTTTGAGTCCACCTGGACAGCTCTCATCAGCTACCAAAAGCTCTTGCAGGTTCCAGATCCCCGACCTTTGATCAATAGAGATAAGGTTTTCCTGGCTTCCGCTCCAGCACTGCCATACACAACTAGACTCTTGCCCTAAGGACCCCTAAGTATACTTTCCAGGGCATTTCCACCTGCATGGGTGGTTCCTCAGCTCCTGAATGGCATGGCAGCATGGGGAGAGGACTGTGCTGTGCGACATTTACGTGACAGCCTGTCTGCTGCCAGAGATGAATCACAGAAAATTAGAGATGGGAAAGACCTATTAGGTCATTTAATCCATACCCTTGCCAGTTCACAATCACTCTCCTACGCTCCATTTCCTAGTGCAACATCCAGTTTGGTTTTAAATAGCACGGCAGGCACACAGAGAGTGCTGTTTCCATTCCTTGTCCTCTGAGAATTCTCTCTAGCACTAGAATTCTACCCAGCCAAATGCTCAATATTTGATGTTTATTTACTCTAGTTTTATGTATCAGTAATATCAGAATCACTCACTTGCCCCAACCCAAAAAAAAAAGGCTTCTGAGAATCATTAGAAAGTGGAGACTGTCTTGGCTGAAAAATACCAGTTTTTCAGGAAAATCAAAAGAATTGGTGGAGAAAAGAGAAATGATAAGCAGTGCTTCCGTGTAACCTCATTTCAAGTTGTACTTTAGTTATATGCTTATTTAGCATTGTTTCACCTTCTGCTTTCTTTAACGATAGCTAGAACTATGACTAAGCAATATCATTGGTTTTGGTTTCCACGTTTACTTCCATTTCAATTTTTAATTCAATCATTCTTCCCCTTGCTTTCTACATTGTATTTAAGATCCCAGTTCATCATTGTGATTCAAATAAAAACTATTCTAAATATTCGAATACCTTGCCTATTCCATTTCCTAATCTTTCTTTGACTTTTCAATTTTAGCTAAGCACAAGAACAAAAACTGTAAGCCTGGCACACCCTTCTGGACAATCTTGTCTAAGAAAAATGTGCTTTCCCTTACTTATGCCTGGGCAGGAGGCCTCCTCATGGACACTGTCCAAGAATGCACTTGTGGCTTGCTTACCTTAATTTGACCCTTTAAGCAAGGCTCACTGCACACAGACCGTACCACTCCGCTCTTGTTCATTTGGATTTTGTAATCATCAATGTTCAACACCCCTTCATGCCAGGTTCCAACATGTACATAGTCATAGCGATTAGCTTCAGTGTACTGCAGATTCATGATATCATACCTACAAAACAAAACAATGTGTGTGTTTTGGGGAATATGGACGTGACGTAGAAAACAAAGAAATTTGGCAAATAATAATAGAGAGAAGGGAGATAAAAACTAGAATTATCCTGCATCCTAATGCCAGCAACTGACAATATCTTAGTTTATTTCTAATGTTTCCTCTGATTTTCCAAAATATGTGTTCCATTCCTCTGTCTCTGTGTATCATCCATATTTACTAAAAAATATATTACTCTTGTACTTTCCTCTCTGCTTATTCTCCAAGAAAATAATTCTACATGTGCTAGGTTGACCTTCATCTCCTTCAAATCATTGTTCACTAAGTTACTCTTTGAACGAGTAACAATTCTTGAGAACATTAATTTCTTAACTTGATTACTTTTATTCCAATTTTCTTTTTCACCTTCAGTTGCCATTTTCATTACACTGGATTAAAAGAAGTGAGTTTTACCAAGCCTGGAACTTATTTTAGGTGCTAATAGAGTAAGAAATCTGAAAAATGCATCTTTAATTAGCAAGGATATTGGGGATTAAACATTTTGATCATTGACATTTAAACTGGTCTCTTCCCTGATTAGGACAAACGTTTTTAAATTCAAACAATTGGTGTCAGTTATTTCAGTGATTTCAAATGTCACTATGCTACACAACAGCAACATCTACATTTAGAAATCTTCACTGCAGTCGGAATGCGTGCTGGGGGCCAGACCTCATCATTTCCCAGTGTGGGCAGTGGAGAGCATTCTCCAATGTGATGGAAAGAACACAGGACTTGACATTAGAATGTGTAAGCTGGAGTCTCTTTTCTAACATTTTAACAGTAGATTATACTACTTAGGAATGTCACTAAACTCTTTAAGGCTCATGGGGTTCTTGTGGGGATTTATCAACATAAGGCATGTAAAAAACTATTTCACAATTGGCATGAATGCATATATAAGGCAATATCACTATATCATTCATATTTGTATGACTATGAATGACCTAAAATACTCTGCTTATTTCCACTACCATAAGAAAACTGGAGAACGCCTTTGTGTTGGCATAGCCATTTATCTCTCAGACACTGAAAATTCTCTAGCATTCTTCAGTCTTCTCTGCACGTTGCTATTTATCCAAATAAACTGTAACTCATGTGCCAGTTTTCCAGAAATGTATGTCTGACTCTCCCTTACTTGCTCTGCAAGGTGGGATTCTTTTCTGCAGTACCTGTGCTGAGTTCTCCCTCTCCTGTGCTAGAATATAAGAGGCATGGTCTCTTTCTCTTTGTGCTCGACCCAAAGAAATAGATGGCAATTAACTAAGACATATTCCTCTTCCTCAGCTCTTGTCCTCCTCCCCTCAATGCCCCTACCTAATCCATCCTGGAATTCTTTCTCTTTAAACCTGATTCAGACTCAGAACCCTCCTCAGCCCAGCAGTTCATGAAGCCACTACCAATCGACCTTAGTTAGCCTCTGAAACCTATTGGCTGTATCTGGCCTAGTTCTTTATCTAAACAACTAATAGCCTGTATTGACTTTTCTGCTTGTTCTTAATGTGCAAATGCATTCTGTCACCCACAGGGTAGCTAGTGGCTTCTCCACATCCAGATTCTGGCAATTTCTATAAATAGCAGTCCCCTAAAGGGAAAGGGGACTCTGGAATAGTAAAGCAAAATTTTCCCTTACTTTTCCAGGGGAACAAACTTATGTAGAGTGAGAAGAGAGAACGGCGCTCCTGGAGCACATTATTCATATCTTTGCTGTTCTGACTTTTGGCTAATAGAGGGTTCTTATTCTCCTTGTTGCTAAGACATACCAGAATGTCCTTCAGAGTAGCTCTTTGAGTGAAGTCCAAGTGGGTCTTAACTCTGGGCCAATGGAGCACGCTCATCCTGCTGATCAATGACACTAGTCTACACCTCTAATATTTTTCCATATTTAACTTATTATAATTATAGCACCTGCTGTTCAGTATGAGTAGTTTCTTTTTTCATTTCCTTTAATTTTTATGATTTACCCCGTATTACATTATTAAATCTCCTTACACACTTTCAATGAAGGTTTGGGTGCAATGCTGCCTTTAGAATATCTTTTTCCTGTAAATCAGTTTCCTAAGACTTTTATTTCAATTTCCTCGTTTGCTCTTCAATAGGAGAAATCAGTTCACACTTCATTAGCATTTAGAAACTAAAAAATTCTCAATATTTTGGTATGAAAACACATTTTTAAAAAGTCCCAAAAGCCAGAGGAAAAAAAAGATACTGAAAGATACCAAGGGAAAAATACTGACATATTACAAAGAGGCCTTGCTGTGTGCTGTGTGTTAATGAACCCTGCTCTCTTCTCTCGACCCCAGAGTCCCTTCTTGGTGTGTTGGCATTTATTTGGAATATCCTCATGCTGTAAATGATAGTTTTACAGCATCCTCTCAATGCATTTGGTTTATGTTGCATGATGATTAACTAAAATAATTACAAAAGGGATCAAAAGCATGAATGGTGGTGTGACCAGAGATGGAAGCAGAGAGAGGTGGTTGAAACAGAAATTGAACACAGATTAAGCTGACCAATTTCAAGCATGAGGAAATGGTCCTTGAAAAGAGACCCATGGGAAAGCTCATGATTTAAATGTGTAATTAAAGACGGAGGAGAAACAAGCTAAAATTGTGTGCCTGTATTTTGGACAACTTACAAATACAGGAAACAGGAAGAAACTCGTCTGGCCCTGTGCTAGGCACATTGTGTACGTTATCTTATAGAATTGCGAAGGAAGGTTTCCATTCCAAATCTGATCCTTTACAGTACAGAGCCTAGTTTCCAGTGGAACCTAGGACTCCCACCAGGGGTTTAAAGGGGAAAGCTGTCAGTGTTCTGAATCTCAGACTCACTTGTTCCTTCTGGTACCATTTCCTAAGGTGCTGGGCACCTGGAAGCCTTC
Source organism: Ceratotherium simum simum (assembly GCF_057802395.1). NCBI lineage: Eukaryota > Metazoa > Chordata > Mammalia > Perissodactyla > Rhinocerotidae > Ceratotherium > Ceratotherium simum. Next base: position 23,708,236 of record NC_141937.1, on the reverse strand, counting down.
CACAAGCCCAGGCCCTGAATCATTCCATCCATCCCACCCACATTTCAATCTAAATCTGCTCCCACCTAACTGGCAGCTTGGAATGAATCTGATAAATTCATCGTTTTAATCTCTGAAAATTATTTATATCATCTATCCTTCCAAGAGCTGTTGTATTTCAACAGGGAGAATCCACTGAGGCCCCACAGGACACTCTCTACATGTAGAACTTTAATATTACAAGAAAGGAAAAGATATGTGGATAATTACTTAGGGTCAAATAGTCTCTTACAGTACCTTTGAAATGACATTAAGAAGGTTGCCAATAATTTTGCCTAATTTTAGGATTAGCTAAAAGGCAGCGTGATGTGGCAAAAAGGTGATAAGCCTCAGATTCAGACTGCACTGCCTCTACCAGCTACCCTCTGTGTGACTTGAGGGGAGTTTCTTAGTTTCTCTGATACTCACTTTTATCATCTGTAAAAGAGGATAATGACATGCCTATAGCAATGAGGATTAAATGATTTGCTGTTCCATTTTAACACAACATATGCTTTCCTAAAATCTCTCATTTGCAAAATCATATACTGAAAGATAACAGGGCTTATGGAAAAAAAAAAAAAGATTTGGGCATACTGTACGGCAGCCAAGCTGAGGGCCTTTTTCTTTCCTGCTGCAGGTTTTAATTCTTATCCCACTATTCTGATTATCCCTTGCCTAGGAAAGTTCATATGAACAAACACAACTACTCTTTATGGTGACATCATTCTCTAGTACCAATTACATATGAGCTAAATGGTGTTATAAAAACAAGGGTTGCAGAACAGACTGTATATAAAATGACTTGGGAAAAAATATACATATATTAGTTAGGTTTAATTTTCTTTTGCTTCTTGATTAATTCTTCAGAAGCCATAGAGACTAAATGCCAGAAAGAAAATTCTTTCCTTTCTTGTTCCAAGAGACGTGTTAGCAGAAATGTTAAATTAGCCTGAGAAAAAGGGATATACGTGTAGGATGTGTTTCTTTTCATATATTAAGCTTTTTAAGCAAGTGTAATATTAAAATATTTCACAACCAGTATGGCATTGGGACCAATCAATTAAAAAGATGCTGGCCTGGTGCTGGCAATACCAGTGAGGATCCGGCTGCTCAAGTGTAATCTTTTCAGTTTCTTGAGCTTGCAGGGAGGTCCCAGGCATTCTGAGGGCTGGGCTGGGGTGATAGCTGAGTAGGAGGTGGCACTGGCAAGATGCAGGATTGTGGGTGTTTACCAATAAGTTTTTCAACATTTTATAAAGCAAGTTCCATCTAATACAAGCCTGGTCTTTTAGCTATCCAGTTGTATCTATCCTCATGACACCCGGAAACCATGGAACCAAAGCGAACCGGGGTTGCTGTCTGTCTGGCTCACAGAGGATGACAAGGTTATTTGGATCCATTATGGAAAAGACTACTTTACCTTCCAGGAGCATCTCCTTTCTCATCAAACCACACCTCCTCTCCAGACACACCGATGAACGTGGACTTGATGAGGAAGTCCAGGAGTTTGCTGCCGTCGATGGGCTTCATGGCATCGCACAGGCCCACATGGCCCGGGCAGAGGGCGTGGTGCATGTTCTGCAGTCCGTGCGCCATGGCATAGATGGCGTTTATGACAAACCCCATCTTACTGTCCTGGACATAGTTTTCTTCTAAGCTTTCATTGCCTGTAATATAAAAACAGATCACTACCAAGGTCGCAATAACTAAGTCTAGGACTGCATGTTTCATTCTCAAATACTTTTCAGGGCCTTCAGAGAAAGGGAAAGCCAAGCCTACCTGTTCAAGCTTTGTACTTGCGAGTGGCTCTAGTATATTCTATCTGCAAATGGTTTATTCAATTTTATTTTCTGAATTCAATAATGGTTTTATAACATATAAAACAAATTTCACAGAGGTGAAAATAGAAAACTTTAAAATATTGCAAGGAAATCCTTAAGGAGGAGTTAAAATAACTCTCATTCCCTTTTGGTTCACAAAGACTTATATTAAAAGTCTCCCTGTATCACGGTACTAGAAAAGCATTTTTGAGATCCCCTATGACAATCCACATTCCATAGTAAATTAGTTTGTGCATTACCTAAACCCTGATATTTTCTTTTGATGATTCTGCTAATTTTATCATCTCTAGGGCCACAAAAACCCAGAGTCAGAAGAACTAGGTGATCTGAGTCTCTTCTTAGATGTGGTTGGCAGTACAGAAATATTGGAATCAGATTTGCTAATTATTAGAAACTCAGGTAGAATTTTTTTGATGGAAGAGTCATATTACACATTTAATTTTAGCCTTTAGCTTTTACCTGTGAGTTTCAAAAACCCTGCAGTCATTTCTACCTATGTCACAGGTGATCAAAATTTCCCCAGTTACCAAGCAGTTTACAAGAACAGTACTGCCTTAGATACGAGCTCCATATCAGAAGTCGAAACTTTAGGACTTACACATGGATGAGAAATTCTGGGACCAATGGAGTTTGCTGAAATAAAGGTAACAGATTTGGAAAACAGAACAAATCTGGAGCATACCACTGGCATAATTCAAAGATTTTGTATTTAGTTTCAGAAATTTGCTTCCCTCTGCAGTGGGCTTTCCCTCTCCCACTTGACTGATAGTGAAGGGTCTAAGCGATGTGTGCTCAAGGTGCTAGAAGTTGGGAAATTTGGTGAGTTCAGCTGCTTATGGCTTGAGAACAACATGAGACTCCTTGCACCCCCAGCCAGCTGACCTGTCCGTTCCACCATAAATAGGTCACTGGACACTAAGGTTCCTGAGCCGGAGAGTGGCAGAGAGTATTTAGGAAGTTAGAGAGCTTGGAGTGCTTAGAAGAAATGGCAAGGAATTTTGACTTTGGTGCTGAGCTTGAGATGAAATAAGACATTTTTCTACTTAAAGGCAAATCTATTCAGATATAGTTGAAAATGTGAAAAAGATACATGTGTATCTATCCTAGGAGTGAGATACAAAATACCCAGGCCAGGTTGAGGGAGGCACAAAATCAGTTTTGACCCATCTTACAGCATCACTTAATAGGAAATTGTTAAAAGTGTGATTTGCTAAAGTAATATTGTCCCAGTTGAAAGGACATTTTCCGAGAGGAAATGCAGAGTAAGAGGCAGACAGGGCATTTTAAAATTGAACTGCACAGAATAAGTCCAGAAAGTTATATAAAGCAGAAAGCAAACACCCTCCTTGCAAAAACTGCAAAGTCACTGAAATAGGGTAACTTATGTCTGTCACCCGGGACCCCTGGCTCTTAATGTTAGTTTGCTTTTCCTCTCTTTTATATTAGGATATAAGAGGATAAATTAATGCCGTCTGTCTGATAAGTTTTAAACAAGCCTTTAAAGACTGCCCGGAACCTCCCAGTGCTGGAGCTAAATGTTAAAACTGCTAGAATTAGAGAAATCACCAGGAGTTAAAGAAAGAAAGGGAAAAAATAGACAAAAGTTGAATGACAAATAACCTTTAAAGCAGCAGCCACTTACAGGGTTCTAGTCAATACTAAAACCATCTACTCTAAGTTGCAGCTATTAAAGTCCATCCCGCGAGAAAACTGTAGGAAAATATGAAATAAACACAGAGTTTTCTTTACTAAATGGAAAAGTATCTATTAGGGACAAGCCTCATGGTTGCTGAGTTTGTTGTTGTTTTTGTTTTTGTTTTGAATAACTGCCATTACAGATTTAACACGTATTTTAAAAAATTATGTTGGTGTTCTCAGTACGAATTTCTGAAGCCATAGCTGTCTAGTGGATGCGTTCTTCATCAACATTGAGACTGTAACTGTTCTTGGATTTCTCTGAGATCAATGTTTTCCTTTTGATCCTTATTCAGGGTGATCATATAACTTATTGTCCAAACTGGGTCACTTTTGAGAGTGAAGTGAGTAATAATTATTTCGGAAACACAGGTATAAACAAAGCAAACTGGTCAAATGGTGACAGATTTCTTGAGCCACAGCGTCCTCTAACTGTATCTAATTACTGATGTTATTATGGATAAGATTTATGTGTGTGTGAGTATATATATATATATATATAATACAACACATGTAAATATATATATGTACACATACATATATACAATAAACTGTAGAATATTCTTATTAATTTTAACTAATTTTACACTTACCTAATTTTAATGGGAAATATACACATTAATAATAATACTAGCTACTATTTTTTCGTGTATGTCATATACAGAACTCAAATAATGAGCTCATGATAACCCTGCCAAATAGACACTAATCTCACCATTTACAAGTGAGGAAAGAATGGTGGTATCCAAAAGGCCCCTTGATCTCTGCTCTTTCTGTAACTCTCGGCGGCACGTGGGTACAGATATAGAAATCTACAGGGGAGGCACTTTTCTGGTGACTGAGTACAGGGCATCCTGCTGTGCACCTGTATTATTGTCAAGCTGGTTTGGGACTTCTCCCTCGGATCGTTTCAGATGCGCACACCTGTCTCTCGGACTAGAAATACTGGCACCCAATCTACTATCAGCAAACTGACAAAGAAGCCCATCCTGTCAGTATTTATCATACAGACAGCCAGGATGCTAGGCACATGTTTTCAGGGAATATTTGTAACTCACACCCCTTTCCAAAATAAACACAAACAGCTTGTGTGTTTGTGTAAACCTGAAGTGAGCACATGCACTTCCCTACCCTGCCAGTCCTCTGGGTCTGCACACAAAGAGGATGCTGCCATCACTAAGAACTCTCTCTCCAGCTGCCACCCCAGCTCAGTATGCACTAGCATTTGAGAGGATGTGACATAGAGTTAGAAAATCATCTGGCCTTTACAGAATCATTTTCTTTGCCATAGCAACTGTCCCAGATAATGTTGCAAGGATATCTCATCAAACAAACAGAATATGTTACAGGTTTTCCTGTTCCCCAAAGATCCAATGTTTTCATGACCAGTGAATAAAGAATTCAAACTAATAATGTTGTCATTTGGTGGGAAGGTGAAAACACTTTGATTCCTTGGGGTTCAGTGCCTTTTCTTAATACTACTCTCAGACTTATTAGTGATAAGGGAAGTTTATGATTCATTTTCTGTGATGCATCAACTGTTATAGACCACTAGGGTATCATTAAACCATTACCTTTTTTAATATACTAAATGGAACCAAATAATTGTAGTTGGCTGTGTTTATTTACCTTCAGAAGAATACCTGCCAAACTACTTCACAGTGGATTGTGAAAATAGCTACCTTGATTCTAAATAGTAATCTTGTTCTTATTGAGAAAGCACAACGAGGGCTATAAATTGCTGCCTGAGTGCGGCAGCACAGAGGGGTTCCATGGGGGCAGGAACAGACTGTGTACCTTCTGAAAACAGGAAATTCATGGCGGTCGGGAGAAGGGTTGGCAATTCTATCCACTGCCGTGTAGGATGGCGATTCAGCAGAGTGGTACAGCAGAAAGAACTCTGGACTAGGCACATGAACGCCTGGGACCCAGAGGCAGTTCTGCTATAACTGGGACCCAGAGGCAGTTCTGCTATAACTGGGACCCAGAGGCAGTTCTGCTATAATATATCGATAAGATATTTCCAACAAGCCACAACACTTGGACAAGGGTCTACTCCTCCTTGGGTCTCAGTTTCCCAATCTATGAAATACCACAAGTAGATCAGATTATCTTTCTGAAGATCTCTTCCCCCTCTAAAGTTTTTATGCTTTGCTTCTCCAATCTCACATTTATTGGTACTTGGCAAAGCCATTCATATATAGGATCATTTTTAACCCTCACACAACTGTATAACGTAGGTTCTATTATCATCATTTTACAAACAAGAAGACTAAAGCACAGACACATTAAGTCAGTATTGGGGAGAAATGCCCTCCTTTCCCTCCACTTCATGCTTCTTCACGAAGACACTGCTACTGAGTAACACCTTAGCCCACTTGTCTTCTCACCTCTTGGGCAGAGGAGTGATTTATCTTACTGGTGTATTGAGAAAAAGAAACTGATCATGCTTAGCTCACCCCCTTTCTCTCTCATTTGGAGCCAAGCACTTGACGGCACTCGAAGGTTCTGACTGGTTCTCCATCCTGAGGTAAATGTAGGCTGTAGTTGTCCAGCTGGACCAGTAGGCTAGATAGGTAAATTTATCTAGTTCTGGGGTCAAGTATTGAAAAGTTTATTGTGGCCACAAATCTCATCCATATCCCTAAACCAGTTTGGTTTTTTTGTTTGTCAGTTAATTTTTTTATTAACTTTTAAACACTGTTTTATTATAACTTACATATGGTAAAGTGCAGAAATCTTTACTGTACAGGTCAATAACTGTAATATCCATGTAACTGCTGCCCAGATCATGATAGTGAGCCTGAAGGCTTTCATTAATTTAGAGCTTCCTTAATTTATTCCAGCAAGAATTTGTAATTTTTCAGTGTGCAGATCCTAGGTATTCTATTTTTATGGTACTACTACAATTAGTGTATTTAAAATTTTTTTAAAAATTATTTGTTGCCAGCCTATAGAAACACTATTAATATTTGTACACCAGCCTTGCATGCTGCAATCTTATTGAGTTGACTTATTAATTGAAATTTTTAATAAATTCTTTTGAATTTTCTATGTATGCAATTGCATTACTAATAAGACATATTTAATCTTCATCTGTTTGACTCCTGGGTCTACTTCTTAGTTGGATCCAAATTTGGGAAGGAAGTACATTGGCTGGCCCACGGAAATCCCAACAGCCCTGAATTCAAGGTCACACAGCTAGCAAGGACAGAGACAGTGGCCTCCAGAGCTAAGCCTGCTCCCTGCCAAGTGGCACTGGGCATGCAGGTAGCAGCCCTACCCAGCTGGTGGAGCAGTCCCATAACAGACAACAAGAAATTTGTCATCACCAACAATCAGTGTGATGTTTATTTGTTCTGACTTTTTAGTAATATTTTCCCAGTTTGAGTGTCCAAAGTGGAAAAATATGGAAAATAGATTGAAAGAATGTTGAACTCTAATAAAGTTCTTTTATTGTTGCATGTTCTTTCTGTTTCATTAGTGCAACCCCACCACTATGCATGTAGGTCTAGTTATGTTGTCTTTTCCAAATCTAGACTCTCAGCATTAACTTCAGATTACAAAGAAACAAAACAAGCATTCTTCTGTCTCATTATAAAATAAGGATGTATTTTGGGAAACGTTGGTAAACATAACTCTTGCTGGAAAAGATATTTTTCTGATTTCTTGGCACTTGTAGCTCTTCACTGCCTCTTTTTATCTGACAGCATTGTACACTCAATACATAATTTGATAAAATCTCAATTTAGATCAAAATAGAAAGAGCTGTAATTATTTTATATTGTTAACATATCAAGCAAAGAAAATGAAATTCCTATTCCTTTAAATTACCGGAGTATTAGATTTATTGAAGGAAGATTAATCAGGTCACTTTTTAATAATGACCTCAAGGGATCAAAGTGCCCTCAATTTTTCTTGAAGGCCCGGGACGTTTAATTTTCTTTATGCTTTTCCAGGGAGAATTTGTGATAAGATTCAGAACAATCTAGCCTTGCCCATGCTTGAGTCTAGGATCTGTGAATTTTTTGTTTCCTCTCACTCTATACTTTCCTCTTTCACTAAAAGATTTTCTCTGCTCACATCACAGAAAAATATGACCCTCCATTATTTTCTATTCAGTTTATTAAAATGTAAATTAACTCCTATGTAGGATGGAAGAGAAGAAAGGAAGGCTCATTTAATCGAGGGTATGTTATTATCACTGCTATTATTAATTGAATTTCTATTGCTTAAACCCACCTGGTTCTAACATATGTAAACAATACCAACATTTTTCTAAATAATTCATCACAATCTATTGTTAAGAGAAAAACCCCCAGTTATACGATGCATGGACAACAGGCTTCTTGCGAATTGACGATAATGGATGGCAAACCTTCAATCCCTTGAAAACACAAGTGAATTTTAGCTAATTCATATTTCAAAAAATTATGGTGTTTGTGAAAAAAGAATCAGGACAATCACTGCTATGTTTAAGTGACGCTGAGGATCAGTCAGTAACACTGAGTTGAATTGTGGGGCTCTTTGTTTCTCTACAGAGAGAAACAAGGGCGGCTTGCCATGTGCCTTTGCCTTATTGTTGATCTGGCACAAAACAGTGTCATGGAGTTATAAACCACTCTCCCTGGAGTAACTAATCTTTGCAGATCTGCAGTAAGCATTTGGCAGGTAATCATAGAGATAGAGTACGTTACAGAGAGCTGGCTGCTTTAGCCAATGTGGGGAGTTAGAGTGCTGTTAAAATTCATCAGGAACCAGCTCCCTTCTCAACAACCTGCTGAGTCAGAATCCTTGCCAAGCCTATTCATCTCGGCCTCTCCCAAACTCTAAGGAGGCATATGTATGCTCATAGCATCACTTCTACTTATTTATGGGTGACAGGAAATGTGCTTTCTTTTACATATAGTAGGGAGTTCCGTGATTTGATGTTATTATGGTCCGTTTCAAGTTCTTGTCAATGGTTTGTCCTTTTTTGTATCTCTAGTTTCTTGCTGCAGTGTTTAGATTGACCTAATAGGTTAGAGTGGATTTCACAGAAATATAAGAGCTATTTGTGAAAACTCTACTTACCCCTGACCTGTTTAATTAGGGTCTAACATAGCATGTTCTGGTAACCAATAGAGAGTTTTGTTTATTATAAAAACAAAACCATGTAAGTTATATGGCATTAGCATTGTAAATCCACTTTTATGATTGACTTCTGATTAATACAATACAGTATCTGTAACCTGACAAAATGCTGTATACAAAAATTCTACTTTGGGACATATTAAAGAATTTCATATCCTTCAGCCTTTTTCCTGGAATTTATATGCCAGTGGATAAAACGGACACCTGGAATAGAAGCCTCCCATGTTTTGGACAGATTTCGGGGTTTAAATATAGGCCCCCAGTTTATTACCATCCCTGCATCCCCTAACAATGAGATATACTATGCATTTCATTTAGGGTTCATTTCCATAGGACGCTATTAGTTAATACTTTACATAGACTTAACAGCCTATGTAGACTACAAAGCTATCTGTCCCAATATCGCAATTGTTGGGATTTCTTGAATGGCATATTGCCTTTTATGTGGTATCTCCTAACAGCATCTCTTGAAAGAATCAAATTTGGAATTCCTAAGGGCCTAATAAGAACTCATGGCTAGTGAGACTTTAGTCAATATCTGTCACAGAAATTAAAAGAGTAAGATTAATGATGTCAAGATCATACAGGCAAAAAGCTGTTAGCAGGATCTATTGGTAAAAAAAAAAATACAGGGTTTAAACTTTATGGAAAACTGTTTGGCTATGTCAACTACTCTGCTCAGGTTGTAAAGGGCATATTTACGGAAACAAGAATGCCAAATATAGATTCTATAAGAAGGACCACCTTGAGAGGTCACAGGGATGATCCAAATATATTAAAATTATATTCAGGAGTGGAATACAAGCACCATATTCCAATTGGTTAAGTTGTTTCTCACGGGGTACGGGTTAACAATTCTGAAATAGCTCTACATGTATACCAAAGTTGAACAAATAAATAAATGGATGGCAGATAGTAGAAGCCAAGTTTATTACAGTTGGAGTGGGAGGTTACAGATAAGCAAAGGGGAAGCTAGAATAAACCGTGGGTACTGGAATAGAGGTGAACATACCAGTATGAATTTAAGTTTAGCTTAATATATGGACTGATGAATTTATATAGAAATAATTATACATATATGCTTACATGTGGATTGGTGTACATATATTTCCCAGCTCTGTCCACTGAAGCAACAACACCCCAATAGTAACAAGCACACTTAGTGTCCAGTTCCCAGTTTCTCATACCATTCCCTAACAAAAGAGATCAGGACTCTTTTGGAGAAATAACCAACTGTAGGGCTGGGGTAGAAAATAATACACAAGATGGGCTTGGAGTGTTTTGTAGGGCCAGAAAGTAAGAAAGTGCTTAAAAAACAAAACAATGGAGATATGTCATAGGGACATGAGAGACAACTGAATGAACTCCCAATGACTGAAGCTGAAACAATTTGAGCAACAAAATAAACATTATAGAATTACAATACTCATGAGTCCATACTGATATAAATAAGTGATTAAATTGAAAAAAAATGGGGGAGAAGAGACATCTCTTGTACAGAAGAAGTCCAAACAATTTGTGTAGACATGCAAGAAGTAAGCTCACCCTCAAGAAGGTGGAGCATAATTCCCCACCCCTTAAGTGTGCAATACACTTAGGAAGTCGCTTTCAAAGAGGACAGCATAAAAAAGGGGAATAAAGAGAGAACTAGAAAACACTACCTTAGCCAGATGATCAGTGTTAACCTCATCAGCATTAAATCAATAGGTGTACTCTTGATATGTTGTGTTGAGAAAGACACTTCACCTCTGTGGTCTTCCTCCCCAAAACCCATAATCCCAGTCTGACTATGAAAAATATATCAGCTAAACTTGAATTTAGGGACATTCTACAAAACACCTAACCAGTACTCCTAAAAACTGTCAGGGTCATCAAAACAAGGGAAGTTCAAGAATTGTCACAGCTGAGAGGAGCCTAAGGAGACATGGAAAATTAATATAATGTGATATCTTGGATGGGATCCTGGAACAGAAAAAGGAAAACTGATGAAATATGAAAAAAAAAAACATGGAGTTTATTCAATAATAATGCACCAATGTTGGCTCATGGATTGTGGAAAATGTAACATAGCAATTGCAGATGTTAACAATATGGGACTATACCTGCTTGCATATGAGAACTCCTTGATATATCTTTGCAACTTTTCTTTAAAACTATTCTAAAATATAAACTTTATTTTTAAAAATGTACAAGAATTAGCCTCAAACCTGACCCAGCTCATAAGAGAGAACATGATTGAATGCTTGCTATGTGACAGGAACTCAATTAGGTGCTTTACATATATTCTTTTATTCACCTTACAATGACTTACAAAATGAGTGATATTACCATGCCCAGCTTACTAATGGTAAATCCAAGGACTAGTGAGTCAAATGACTTGTCCAAACTCACAGAGCTGGATAGTGGTGGTGACTAGTCTGACATCCAGCTAGTATGACACTGTAGTTCTTACTCTTAAGTACTACATTGCTCTGTCTAGGTTAGTTGCAACTCAAGATTGACATTACACTCAGCATGCTCATGGAGAGATGTGGAATTTGCCACCACATTAATAAATGTTTGTGTGGGCAAAATGAAATGTGCCCTTGATTATAGATCATATATAATCTATAAAAAGAACTTCACATATGGTGAGGTCACCATGATTTATTTCAAGTGGATGATGTTGATATAGAGGCAGAATTTTCTGCACGGTTTTTTCATATAGATGCTCCATTCATTACTACATGGAGAAAGTTAAAACCAACAGACAAAAATTGTTTGGAAAGAAACTCACCACTAAGAATCAATATTCTAGATTCTATGACTCTCAGACTGACCTAGCCACAGGAAACCATTAACGGATTCCTCAAGGTTTTATCTGAGTTCCCAGACAGTCCCAGGGTCATTCTTTCTGGACACAATTATTGTCCATGCACTTAAAAAGCCAGAAGTGCACATTCTGTTCTACGGGGAAATAACCACTGAAGGTTAACTTAAGAATCTAATTAAATAAGTGGCCCTTGAGGCAGGCATACAGTCTTGGTTGGTTATACATACATAGTTCAGAGGCCACATGATAAGAACAAACTGAGGAGGCTCTAAATTTCCACAAGGAACTCTCTCAAGAAGCACCCATGCTCAATGCCTATAGTTAACCTAGACTGCTAACTCAGAATGCTGGGGTCAGGTCTTTGCAAAATGACCTTGCTCAAACATATCAAAACACACTCATCAAAAACACACTTGAGGGGCCAGCCTGGTGGCCTAGTGGTTAAATTCACACACTCCATTTTGGCGGCCCAGGGTTCACAGGTTCGGATCCCGGGCGTGGACCTACACACTGCTTATCAAGCCATGCTGTGGCAGGTGTCCCACATATAAAGTAGAGGAAGATGGGCACGGATGTTAGCCCAGGGCCAATCTTTCTCAGCAAAAAGAGGAGGAGTGGCAACAGATGTTAGCTCAGGGCTAATGTTCCTCACCAAAAAAAAAAAAACAAAAAACACACACTTGAGCAACATATGGAATTTAGCATCTCTGGGCCAATATTTCTGTTGACTGTAGGACTCTTTAGTGCCTTCTGGGAACTTTGCTTTCTAAGATGCCAGGTGTTACATGCTTTTTAGATAATGTCTCGGTCATGAGATTCAATCCTACTGAAATAATTGGGCAACATATCAAGATTTTTCCCTGATGGCTTCTAGTTATTCTTAGATGAGAATATATGAGACAAACACAAATATGGCCAAGATAATTCTTTGTCTACACTTATTCCTTGTTTATTTTTGTACCCAAAGTGCACTTTTTCTAGTGTAACAAGACAATCATCTTCAATTAGGACTTGGAATATAGATGAAATAGGTGTGCCTGCCCACTTCTCAATGTATCTATTTGATTCTCAAAAACACATAAACTAGGAGCCAACTCAAGAGAAAAGGAGAAGCACAGAGACCTTGACACCCACCAACCACTAAGGTTCAAAATCAAGAAAGAAGAAATGATAGACAAGGTTAATCATAACCAAGGATAGGTTGAAGGAACGAACAGTGAATGCCTGTAACTCAGCACAAAGGTAGGAGAAGTCTAGGCTGATGTACTAGATTTATACCAAAGCCTGTGTTATTCAAGGGCAATCCTAGTTCTTGGTGTAAACCAGAAGGTACAGTGATAGTAGAATTCTTTCTTACCGTGTGTGTGTGTGTGTGTGTGTGTGCGTGCACGCTTGCACATGCTTTGGGTTAAATAGCTGTACGTGTGCATTCAAAACACTGTACTATTTTGAGGTCTGATATTTTGCAGCATTCTTCAGATAAACTTAACATAGAAAGAGGAGGCCTCCTTCTCGTTAACACAGGGCTCGCTGAGCTGTCACAGCACTCTGAATGAGGTTAGAGATATGGCATTGGTCCCCCTACACTGATTTCTTACACAGCTAGGAACAAAAAGGCAGCAAGCAGAGATGAACTCCACCCTTACCTAGAGATAAGAAAGCCAAAGTAGAGATTAGTTTGCTGAGAAATGAGCACTGGAACCAAGGCATGCATATTCACCCTGTATCTGCTCAGAAATATTTGGGAAGGGAAAACCAGGGAACAGAATGATCAGTACGACACTGCCACATTGATCAAACATGACAGCTTCTTCTAGTGGCGAGGTCAACAGGGAAACCATTAAAAGCATCTTCTCTAAGAACACTTGACATTGATTTTTCATTTGTGCCCCCCCAAACCTCCCAAAACTATAAAGTAAAGGCAGTAATGACTTCTCTTTGCCTCAAGAACTGCTCAGTCAGAATCACCAGGTATGTCTACAACTGTTCACATAGACTGGAACAGAATAAAAATACCTTGGTGGATTTTTTCAAGTTGTGTTAGTCCCGGGGAAAAGCCTATTTTGTGTACCAAGGGATATTGTGGTTTATTGGTGAGTTTCTGTAACTCCTAGCTTCCTTGAATGTAACGGAGATAAACATTTTTGAGGCCCAGAGTAGCTTGTGATGCAAAGAGCAAGGATAGTGGAGGGCCATTTTGCTGCCAGAAATCCACTACAACACATCCTCTATTCCTACTACTAATTGCAAAACCACCATCGTATTGTCAGGATAGACTCCACCTGCAATGGAAACATACCTTGCTGGTTTTCATGCAGTAATAAGAGTTATTTAGACAATTGTCTTCTACGTTATCTCAATTGTTCTCATGGTGAATGACTGACAGCTCAGGCATGGGACGATGATCTAACTGAGGCTTGATTATTATTGATGGTGACTAGAATACATTCAAGAACATTCAAAAGGAAACCTTGAATAGGATATGATGACTATAGCTATTACTTGAGATGATTGAATAAAAACTGTAATATAAATGAAGTGTCTGTTTAATATATTAGCCAAATTAGGAGCTCTTAACATCTGTAGAAATAAAATAAGAAGCTGTGCATAAATGGAAAAAATGAAGGGGGAGAAGTTCAGGCAATTATTTCAGTCACAAGCAGTAAGTGAGAATGTTCTTCAAATCCCTTAAAGGATAGAACCAAAATTATGTTCCGTTTTAAGCTTGTGAACTGAATGCTGTTGGAAGAGACTTGTTCGAGGCTCATATCCATTTGGTTCTCTGACGGGATGAAGAAGGATGAAGATGTCAGTACCTGCAAAACTACGATTTTTTAGTAGTTTTTAGAATAAAAATAAAATGAGAATGCCAGCTCATTCATATAAGTTATTCAACAAAATAAGAGTTTAAGGGGCTGCCTGGTGGCATAGTGGTTAAGTTCGTGTGCTCTGCTTCGGCAGCCTGGGGTTTGCAGGTTCAGATCATTAAGCCATGCTATGGCGGCAACCCACATACAAAATAGAGAAAGATGGGCACAGGTGTTAGCTCAGGGACAATCTTCCTCACCAAAAAAAAAAAAAAAAAAGAATTTAATACTATAGTGATCGCATTCTCATTTTGAAAATCACTCACTCAGCCAACCAAGGAGCATGTGCCATATGTCAAACTCTGTTCTGTTTATATATCATAATGAATCAAATATTGTGGGTCCAAATCGAAGGCAAGGATTTAGAGAAGAATCCCAGAGAAGCCTTATGCAGGAGGCTGGAGATAAGACTGCTGTCCAGCAAGTGTAAGACACAGAGTAAAGAAAGGAGAGGGAAGAGTAAGGGGCTTCATACATAGCAGAAACATTGATAGAGGTACAAAACAGAGAGGAAACACCAAGTGTGTGTGGAGGGGGGCAGGGGGAGGCAGGAAGGATCCAAGCCTTCATTAACTTGGTTAATAAAGATAACAATAAATAGCTATTATTTATTGAACTTTAAATAGCCAATCAGAGGGTTTTAGTCTTGAGGCAGTAAGTCAAGGGGAGTCCTTATAGTCTTTCCGCATAGAAGGCTCAGGTTTCTTCCTGGCACCATCACTCTCTTTTAGGCCTAAGCTCCTAGATGGCTGTCCAGTCCACAGTGACTATTCTAAACATGTGCAAACCCATGAGTTGTTACTCTAAGCGATAGATACCCCAGAGGTCCTGAGGAAGATGGGTGAACTAAGCAAGCAAAGAAAGCAAAGTTAACCTTCTCCTATTAGTTGGGGCTTGGGCCCCAAACCAAATTCAGAATTCAAACAGGCTGAGATGGGCCACATAGAAGCCTTGTTAGACCCAAGTAATTTCAACCCTGCTCCATCTTTTCCATACACACCTAACCCCAAACTTTCCTGCTTTCCACACCTTCAAACTTTGAGCTTGGATTACATCATCATTGAAAAAGTTAACTTAGATACCTAACAGAGCCCAGTAAAATGGGGCCATTATTTTCCACGGTAAAAATATACCAGCAATTGGATAAATAAATTGTGGTACACCCAGACAATGCACTATAATTCGGTGGTAAAAAGAAATAACTATCAAGGCATGAAAAGACATGGAGGAAACTTATAAATGCATATTGCCAAGTGAAGGAAGCCAATCTAAAAAGGCTACATACGATATCATTCCAACTATGTGACATTCTGGAAAAGGCAAAACTATGGAGACAGTAAAAAGATCAGTGGTTTCCAGGGGCTGGGAGGAGTGGTGTGAATAGGCAGATCACAGAGGACTTTGAGGGCAGTGAAAATTCTATGTATAATACTGTAATGGTGGATACAGGTCATTATACATTTGTCCAAAACCATAGAATGTGCTCCACCAAGAGTGAAACCTAACATAAACTATAGATGATAAGCTTGGGTCAATGTAGGTTCATCAATTATAACAAATGCTCCACTCTGGTGGGGGATGTTGATAATGGGGAGGCTATGCATGTGTAGGGGCAGGGGGTATACGGGAAATCTCTGCACCTTCCTCGCAATTTTGCTGTGAACCTAAAACTTCTCTAAAAAAATAAAGGCTTTAAAAATATATATACCAGCATTTATGTAATATTTGCTATGTTGTTTCTTAGGAATATGGGAAGTTTTTATTTTTCTTCTTTGCACACAAATGTTTGTATCATTGCATATCTGATCATTTACTTGGTATAAATCCTTTGCAGTAAAATTGCTCAATCAAGATATTTCTTTAGACTCTTGATGCATATTGAAAAATCGACCACTTATTCTACCATCAGTTGCATATTTGAGTGTCTATTTTTCCACATCCTGATCAACACTACATACTATCATTTTGTAAAATATTTGCTGGCTTGATAGGTGAAAAATAATTCCTTCTGTTTGCTTCAGTTACTAGGAGGAGTAAACCTTTTTCTTTCTTGTAAATTGTGTATTCCTGTCTGTTGCCTAATTATTTTTAAATTAAATAGTGACGTTCGTTATAGTATTTTTAAATAGTTATAATTTTTTCACTTTCATGAATTTTGTTGTAAATAAACACAAAATATAAGTCTGATTTATCAAGCACATCACTATGCTATATCTTTAGAATAGGAATGTCCTGGCAGACAAGTTATTGGAAGTAGTGCTTTCTGAATTTCTGTCATAGCACATTGACCCCAAGTTCTATGAGAAGGCCAAATCTTGTGCAGGCAGCAATCCCAGGGGCTAGGAAGTTGGCTAAATATCTCTGTCCCTTATTTTGCACATTTAGCTTAGCTCCTTTGTTTATTTTATCCTGTGAACATTTTACCAATATCTCTACAAAGTGAAGTAATTTTATTGAAGCATTCAATTTCAGTATTAATTTTCCATATATTTCAGGATGTAATAAAATTTGATGTCTTCCTAGGATCTTACAACCTTTGTAAATTCTTATTAAAGTAGGAAAAGCAGTGGAAGGAAACAGGCATAGCGAAGTAAAAGCATCCCCAACATTCCTAACATCATACAGACATCGCCAGACAGAACGTGGAAAATGAGAGACTGGGAGAGGCCAAGACTGGGAGGAAGTGGGCTGCCAGATACTGCTGCAGAAATCTAGTCCAGAGGCAGAAGCTTGTACCCAAGAAGTATCATCTGGGCTGCTATATTGCACACCTCTTGAGGGTGCCATTCTCAGAGAACACAAAGATAATAATGCTTCTGGAGTTGTGCAATGTGGAAGTCCTTCCTGGAACTAGGGACAGGGAAAGGCAAATACATTCAGCAGAAAAGGGAGAACTGTGTTGAGACGTTGAAAACAGGAAGTAAAGGAAGAGCCATGCAGATACCTGCAACCTAACAGTGGCCAGAGGTGGCACCTTTTCAATGGACAGGTTCCAGCGTAGGATTTCTGTCTCTAGGTAGGGATTATTAAGAACAAGTTTTTAAGGAACTGCGGTACTATAGAGGCTACCAGGAAAGGGAATTAAACACAGAAATAGAGAGAGTCAGGTATTGGGTCTGTGTTCAAGGTGGGGAAATGAGAAAGCCAGGAACTCAAGACTAGGAGGAGAAAAGGTGACTCTTGTTGAGTTGAGAAATCTAGCAGATACTATTGGTACCCTGCTCAGATCACCCTTACCAGCCAGAATACTCATATCCCAGTTGCTGCAGTGTTGCTGATAACAACCCGCAGCTGTCTCCTTTTATGAAGAGTTGATCTCAGACAAACTGGAGATGTGTCATCAAGAAGGCTACCCCTTCTCACCCTCTGCCCCATAGAAGAACTCAGCCAATGACTGACTGATTTGAAGTTCAAAAATCTGGCTCCCTTGCTACCTCCAGGTCAATCTGCATTCCAGAGCATCCTCATGGGATCAGACTGAAGCCTCTCTCCAGCTGAGATGTTGCTTAGCGTATTCCCCAGCCCTATGCTGCTTCCCCCCTCTCCTTCTCTTGAGAGCACATCTCAAGAAATCACTAGGAAAAGAATCTCTGCCTCTGCTTCTAAGGAACTCAATTCAAGATAGGATGGATGGCCTGTAATCTACTAGACCATAGTTCATAGGCTCAAGATCTAAAACTCTTCCCAATGTTCCCACTCCTCATCAGGACTGATCGTGAGGCAGTTTGCTCAACTATTATCAGCATTGGACCCTTTTAAAGTATCTGCTAAAATGAAGATTCCTGGGCTCCATCATAGATACACTAAAAAAGAATCACCATTTTGAGGCCCAGAGCACCCTGGGAGAGTCTCATGCACTTTAAAGACTAGGAATGGTGTTCCAGGACTTGAACTAGGAAAAGGTTATTGATGGAAATGAAGTAGGTGGGGAAATGAAAAGAAGAGGGACCCAGGAGCTGGGAACCAGACTAAAGCAGAAGTTGAGATTGAAAGCATAGCTAAGGCAACATAATGCAAATAAGAGGCATCTCAGTAGCGAAAGCAACTTTCCAAGGGAGGGATTCAGAGCTGGAAGATATCTACTAGAGAATTATGTGTCCTTTGTTAGTTTGTGTTATGTCATTGACTCTTAGGGCTCTTGCTTATAAAACGGGGATAGTGAGGGCTTCCACTCAACAACTCATATGCATGTTGTGGAGATAGACTAAAACAATCTACTAGGTGCTTTAAACCAGTTGGAAGAAAGTGCATTGCATAAAAACAAGTTATAACACCATTAATACCTTCCTGGCTGAGTTTCAAAACCACAGCCAAGTTTTGAAGCCTTACAACATTCATGAAGCAATAGTGAAGTTCAAGAGGCTTCAGACTTAATCTGCAACATGTCAGTCAATGAAAGGGATTTCTTATTAGATTTCTAAACCATAGCTGACTGAAAGCAGATAGTACCTACAAGACTTGCAATGGGAGGGTCACATTTGCTTTAACAGTGAGACTGCATAATGGATAATTTGTCTCATTAAATTTTGGCTGAATTGCCAAGGGAAAAAGACTTTCAAAGGAAGATAAATTCTTTACACAGGAATTCATGCAAGGATGAGGTCTAGTCATATATCATCAGGACCATGGAATGGTCTTGGGATGAGAGAAAAATAAGGTTGTCAAGACAAAGGCCTCAAGCTTAAGGTGATTTATTAATGGGAAACAAGACATGATGGCACAATAATGGCATGTGAAGATGCAGATAATGATACATCGGGTATTTCCACCTCCTATAACCACTCTATTACAGCGCACCTGCTCTCCCTGCGACTGGTCCACGCCTGGCCAAGCTAAGTTGGTGGGAAGCATACGTGGAGAGAGAATGGCAGATTTATATTCTGGTCTTAGTTTACTCATATTGATCAATGCTACTGTAAATGAGTAACAGATTCTGGCCTTGGCTTCCCCATCTGTGTCCAGGAGGATGATAGGGTTGACTTTCTAGATACCATAGGAGAAAATTTACGTGGTATTTGCGTTGTGTGGCTACGCACGAGACAGTAAACCTTTCTGGGTCCAGATTCTTCATCTTGTAAACTAAGGAAGGATGACCTAGGCAAACTCCAACGTCTCCAATTTGGATTCCAAATATGCCCAGATCTTTATCTAAAGGTCATCCATAGGTTGAGAACAAGGCCACTCAGTTACCCATGATTGTCATTGGCATCCTGGGGACTAGCAAGGATGACTGAAGCATCCAACTCTTTCTGGTCACTGTTTTTCACCTTCTCATTCCCCACACCTTATATTGGGGCCAATAATTAGGGTCAGATGTACCAGTATTTCACATCTCTGCTGCTGTTCACTTCCCAATAGAAATCCTAATAAGCAGTGAAATGGCCGAAGGACGAGTAATCTAAAGGGAGGAACAAGAGAACATCGGCCTGAAGAACAAGGATTTTATAATAATAATAATGTGTGATTTGACTTTTCCCCACTGTATCCTTTTAGACTTGAAGGAAATAAACATTGGAGAGAGAGGGAGAGAGAATATCAGAATTTTTGCTTGAGCTGGGCAAAAAATATTATGAGTAATAAAATATGGATATAAGAATCAGCAACCCAGAATTTAAGCTTTTTTCTCTTAAAGTATTTTTTCACTAAAAAGTGTTTTTAGGCACTTGCAGCTATTGCAGCCTTTGTCTGCACCCATATGTCGAGGAGCTTAACTCCCTCCTGGGAGCAGCACATCCTCAGTGACGGGAACGGGCTCTTATCAGGCAACCTGAGTCTGTCCTACTAGCTGAATTCTACTAGATGACGACAGATGATTCAGCATCTATGTTTGCCCACATTACTACCAGGAAATGTAATAAAATCTATTTTCTTAATTCCTTTCCTGACCATTGTCCCAAAGAACCACAACAGAAATGAAGGGGGGGGGGGATTTGGTTCTCATGTTAGAAGAGAATACAAAAAAAAAAAAGAAAAACCGAGTAAGCACATATTTGAGGCAAATCAGTGTCATTTATATGCCAGAAACTATTCTTCTGAGAGGTTATATTTCAGGCATATTAGATGGCAGGGGTTGCCAAAATCATTTAACTGAAATAACAAAGTGTCTTTTGGGAAGACAATATGCTCTGAAAATGGATAAGGATAATAGCTTTTAACCCGCTGTAGTAGACAGAACGCCCCCCGACAGATGTCCAAATCTCTGGAACCCATAAATGTTATATTACATGGTAAAGGTACTTTGCAAATGTAATTAAGGTTGTGTGCTTTAAAAATAAGGTGATTATTCTGGATTATCCAGGTGGATCCAATCTAAACCACATGAGCCTTAAAAGCAGAGAACTTTCTCTGGATGGAGAGAGAAAAGTGTGGCAGAAGGATAAATTGGAGAGATTTGAAGCATGAGAGGGACTTGACCCACCCTTGCTGGAGCAGTCATATGGAAAGCATGAAAAAGTATGTGGAAAACCTGTTACAAGAACTCCTGGCTGACAGGCAGCAAAGAAACAAGGACATCAGCACTACAGCTGCAAAGAACAGAATTGAGCCAACAACCTAAATGAGCTTAAGAAGGATTCATTCCCAGAGGCTTGCGAGACTACACAAGACTCAGTTGAGCCACGCTGTATTGAGACTTCTGACCTACAGAAATGTGAGACAATAGCTGGGTGTTATTTTAAGCTGCTAACTTTGTGATCACTTGTTAGGGAAGTGGTAAAAAACTGATACACCTCTCATTGGCTGATGTGCATAGTGTATTAGCCTCCAGGCAACTACAGAAAGTAGATAATAAGAGACCCCCACGGAGAAGACAACTAGCTTTCCTGTTTCATGAAATCTACCATCACAATAAATGCTGTAGTAGTCAAAGATACTTCCCTCTGAATATTTAAGAAATAAAGAAACGCTCATTTCTCTGAAATGGTAACCGGACAATATGCTGTCTCCATTCTAGTCCTATGATTTCTTCTGACTTCCAAGCTATCATAAACTCTGAAAGCCCATTTTTCTACCAACCAGCTGACTTTAAGGCCATCCTTCAAGGGTAGTTGTTGGCCAGACTATATATTTTTTTAATACCACTTACTAAAACCTTCAAGTCATCTTCAAAAATAAATTCCCTGTGCTGAGTATCCTGGAAGACTGTGAATATACCTAACAACTTAGAAGATGGAGAATTCAAGAGAGCAAAAAGAAATACCAGCGAAACCTGATGAGAGACGTGGAAAGGACATGAGATTTAAGAATTATGATAGATAAATAAGATAGATATCATATGTCTTGTTTAGATAAGTAAAATGGTTTTAAATATATTTATGTAACATAGAGATAGATAATATCATTAAGACCATATTACTATCTAAATATTTGTGTAAGAGCATCACATAATTTATTTCACTTAATTTTAATCTTTGCCCTTTAACATTAGTATCTACTTCCCATGTTACAGATGCGGCAACTGAGGCCTTGAAATGTTAAAATTTTTCCAAAGCCACACATATTAAAGAGTAAAGCCAGAAACTGAATAAGGATCTACTAATCCTCATGCACAGATCTAGTCTAGAGTAGAAGTCATTGGTTGATGTGTGTACGTTGTGGGTGAAGGGGCAGAGAGGATATTTTAAAGGAGCTTGAGGACAGTAGGTCACACTTTTATTTTAATAGTTGCAATGCTTTAATTAGCAATACTGTCCACAGGGGAATTTTAAACCTAGAGAACAACATCAATAATTGCGATTACAGAAAATCCCATCCGGATTCTGGCATATCATAATTGCATAGAGAAGGTAGCTTCAAACTTTTGACAACTTGCACTGTAAACAGATGTGGCCAAAGATAATATGATTTATTTTTAGGAGCAGCTGGCCCTGACCAAGATGAACAAATAGAGTTTGAAGCAAAAAAAAGAGCAGGCGGCTATCCCACAATCTGTGAGGTGCCTGGAATACTGTCAAAATCCAGCCCCTCATGTTTCCCCAGCCTCAACAACTACCTGACCTTTAGTCTTCCTACTTGAAATCCCTGCCATGGAGATTTCTCTTCAAGTAGCATGTTTAAATTCCTTTGCTTGTCTTGCGTGAAAGGAGAAGCTAGGGAAAGGGTGGGGTCAGGTGGGGTCAGGAGAGTCCAACCTGAAACCATTGGCATAGCATCTACTGACTTATCTGGCTGTCCCTGGCATCCTTGAGAAGAGCCTTAGGGAACAGCTATTTAGGAGAAATGCTCAACTCTCCAATGAGCTTTCATAGCTGCACTGATTGACCCCATTGCCATCCCTCCTCCCCACACTTGAAATGCATTTAGTCATCATGACCTTGGCCTACCTTAAAGATGCTATAGGAAATGGTCCTAATAAGCCATTCTTAATTTTCCACAAATATGACGTTAAAGAAAATGTTTAGGATATTACAAAGTGGTCTCTTAATGCTGACTCCAGGAGAAAGTTATCTCAGGACTCCATGCCAGGAAGAGCTTCATTTCTATAAAGTATGGTAAGCAACTGGTGTATTGTATCTTTAGGACACTGTGGTTCAGAGCGACATTGGTTGCCCATCTCTAGCCATAGAACATGTATTTTGTCTCTAGATATGTATTTTGTCTCTAAACACAACCTTGAGTTTGTCTGATTTTCCCTACCCTTATTTTACAAAATTTTCGTATTTTAAAAAGTCATATTGTAACTGTCACAGCGAAGAGGAGCCTAAGGAGACACGAGGACTAAATGTCATGTGGTATCCATTGAATGGCATCCTGGAACAGAAAAAAAAGGACATTAGGTAAAAATTAAGAAAATCTGAAAAAATGTGGACTTCAGTTAATAGTAATGTATCAATATTAGCTCATTAATTATAGCAAATATAATGTACTCATGTAGGTTGTTAATGATATGGGAAACTGATTGTGAGGCATATGTACTATCCTGTACTATGAACTCCTTTCTTTTTGTCCTTCTTAAGATGAAAATAAGCCCCAGTTCCAAAGGATTTAAACAAAGAAGACCTCACTAGCGGAAACATGAAAACTCAGTACAGTAATACCTGATTATTACTTAATCTTACCTTGATGAGAAAAGAGAGGCATTTTGTTGACAAGCCCTTCTGGCTGATGAGTCTCTGTCTTGGAGTTCTGAATCTTTCATTCACTGTCTTAATAAAAACTACTACTATTAATTTAGTAAAGAAGAAGGAAATTTCTCTTCATCTTCGGCAAAAATTTTCCAAGGCATTTTGACACAGTAATTCTGTCAATTAAAGGTTTAAGTGAGTTCAAAAGTCCAAAAATTTTAAAAATATACTGTATGCACAAGACCCTTTCCCTGAAATAAATGGCTGTAGTGCTAATCCTGGATTAATAGTTTCATAGATTGTGCTATTGCTCACGCATGTTAGATGCTTTCCCTTGAGATGGGTTATATTTCTTGTCTCCATTGACATTTGGCTGGACCATAGGACTGCCTTTGATCAATGAAATATTAGTGAAATGTCATGTGTAACTTTTAGCAGAAGCTTTAAATCCAGATCACATTGGCCAAGCTCTGTTCGCTTGCCACAATTACTAATGTCCCAGATAGAAGCTGTTCTTATCAGACTGGCTCCCAGAGTGCAGAACACATGGAGCAGAGTCTTAACTAACACATAGTGGATGTGTGGCACGATGAGAAACAATTATTTCTGTCATAGGACATTAAGTTAGGGGTCATTTGCTATAACAGTATATCCTGACCAATATGAAAATTCGTACCTAAAAGTAGGGAGATGCTACATTAACAAAGACAATAATGAGCCATAAAATATGAGGCTTATAGAAACAGGCAGCAGATAGCAAGAACACTGTGACCGGGGTCTAAAAGGACATTAATCCATTATTGTGCAGTGGCAAAATATTCGGTAACATAGTCACCTGTAATAACTTGGAAGGCAGATGTTTTATCAAATGAGTTTGTGTGTTTAGGCAAGGAGGTAGGAATATTAAATGTACAGAGATGAAGATGAAATTGATTCTCATTTCCAACTCTTAAAAGATAAAACTGAGAAGGTCTTTATGCCACAAAGGGCCAATGAAAACTCAGCTTCATGGCAAAGACCAAATCAAAACTCAGATTCTTGTGATAAACTCTCTTAAGGAATTTATTTGGCTCTCACAAAACTTTGAGATGAAGAAAATTGCGAAGAGAGAGAGGACTAAGACTGTGGCTTTTCATTAGAAGTCTATTAGCCTCAAGGTTCCTAAAATTAAGTCTGGAAGGTGAGGCTTCTCTAAAAAAAATTGTAGGCATGGTTTGGTACATGTTGTGATGGATAGTCTAGTTAAAGAGGAAGCTACGTTTTTTGAAAGTTTTACTAGAAAAAGAAAAAGCTACCAGCCTACACTAAAAGAGACTGTGACCCATGAAGATTTACAATGGTCCTTGAGCCCCAAACTTTTAGGTCCAGGGAGCAGATTGAGAAAGCTGCTTGGCCCCCAAAGAAGACAGTCTGCAAAGCCCCATCAGAAGAGGCCAAGGAGGATGATGGGAAAGAAAGGGCTTTCCTGAGATTGGACGCAAGGGACGTGGAGAATACTAGACTAGAGCTTCTCCCGGGAAGCACATCAGAGCCCACTCAGGGAACATTTCTAAAAACCAATAAAGGACACTTGCAATATCTTCCCAGAGGGATTTCAGAATTTCTATGGACCAATCACTGCTGTGTATCTCTAATTAAGAGCCTTTTCCAAAAGGATTATTTTTGTAATTCTTTCGTTGCTCCCCATTATACATTTGATGCAGAGGGGCCAGCTAACTTGTCTCTTTCACTCATGGAACTGTGAAACAAAAGGAATCATGGTCAGATTGATGTAGAGAATATCATACAATCCTCAACTTTGAGCCTGGTGATTGGATGGGCCTCTTGGGTTGTCCCCCTTGGAGAGTGGATGAATGTATGTTGTGTGAAGAAATGAGATTTATCTAAATAATTTCAAACAGAAGGACAGAGTGTGGTAGATTCTATTGTTGTTCACAAAATGTTTGCTGCCTTTTCCTGGGAGAGGATGGTACTTCTCCTCTCAATGACACCAGGCCAGGCCTGTGTAGTTTTCTTTGGCCAATGAAATAGTATCAGAAGTAGTGAATGTCACTTCCAAGTAGAAACTCTAAGAGCCAGCACATGATTTGCCACACCCTCTTTTTCCTCTGTAATAATGGGCAATGTTCCAGATAGAGGCTGTATTCTCAGCCTGGTTCTGGAGCAAAGATGACCTGGAGAAGAGGTATGGAAACCCTGCAAGGAAATGGAACATGAGCCAGAAGTAAGTCTGTAGTTTGATGGTACTGGAATTTGAGGGGCATTAGTTACTGCAACTACATTACATTAGTTACTGCAACCTAGTCTATCCTAACTGATTTCTGTTTCCATTTTGTATTTCTTGATTTCTATTTTATACTCCATGAAATTTTTAAAATATGGAGTGCTAAAAACAGGCAGTTAAAAAATCTCGATGAGAAGTCCACTTTATCCAACAAGTGAGAAACTCTGGATCTTTTCACCCTTATTAAGAGCAAACCTTATGGTCAGACCTTGGAACTAATGATTATCTAAATCGAAATCCAAATTTGACAGGGAATGCAGAAAAAGCACAATATATAGGCCCAAGGGACACTAAGCTCAAATAAGCTTAGCTAAATTGACAGCCTTTGGCAGAGTTTGTGTTGTTCTCAGCTATAACTTTAGAAGATGACAATAAAGAAAAAAATAAATAACTTTATATTGCTCAGCAAGCCCAAAGATAATTTAAAAATGGAAACCTAGGACTTGAATATTGAGGTGGTGCAGCCATAGCTATTTTTCCTGGGTGCAAGGGCAAGATACCAGAGAAGACAGGGGTGCGTATGGCCACTGAGCTCAGGACCTCTCTGTTTGTACCTCTCCAGACCTTTGCTGAATGAAATGATCTGTATCTTTTCTTTAAACCAACTCACATTCACTCATTAATTAATATATAGATGAATGAAAAACTATTGAAAAAGGACAAACTCTGATTCACCAGGAGGCCCAGGCTCTAGCTCTACTGTACAGCCAGGCTCCTGGAAAATGTCTGATATCTTGCTTTATGTCTGTGGGAGAAAGATGGAAAATCATTATATGGAGCCAATTGAGAGACGAGGGACAGAGAATATCTGTAAGGATGCTTCTCTAATTGTGGGCTTACAGGAGGTTGAATCATCCGGGAAATTAGTTCTTTGTTTCTCTGTGGTCCGAGCATGGTGTTTATGATGTTCTCAATGTGGGGGTGCAGAAGAGCAACCCCAACAATGGAAAACCAAACAACAGGGATTAAGGACATGTAAAATGAGGAGGTCCATGCATTCAGATACTATTCTGGTCAGCCAGGGGCACATGTCCTCAATTGCCGAGATACTTTACTACAAAGAAATTGTCTTGTTAAATCTGCTCCTAAAGAGTTATATCCTGCTCTCTTGGCAGCTGTCAACAGAGGCAGGGCTGCTGTAAGAGAAAGAGGTGAAGTAGCTAGTAGAAAGGTCTGAGAGAAGCTAATCCCTTGCTCTGTGGTAGGCAGAATAGTGGGCCCACATCCTAAAGCCTGGAACCTGTGGATAAATTAGGTTAAAAGACAAAAAGGACTTTTCATATGTGATTAATCCTCCCTTGAGATGGGAAGATTATCTGTGGTTATCTAGGTGGGCATAATTTAATCATGAGTCCTTAAACTGGAGAACCTTCCCTGGTTGTGGTCAGAGAGAGATGTGACTATGGAAGAAGGGCCAGAGAGATACAACATTGCTGGTTTTGAATAAAAAGGAAGGGGCCCATGACCAAGAAATGTGGGCAGCCCGTAGAAGTTAGAAAAAGCAAGGAAACAGATTCTCCACTAGAGCCTTCATATAAGAATGCAGCTCTGCTGACACTTTTATTTTTGCTCAATGAGACCTTGTTCAAGTTCTAGCCTACATAACCGTAAGATGATAAATTTGTGTTGTTTTAAGCCACTGTATTTGTGGTAATTTGTTATGGCGGTAACAGAAAAGTAATACATTTAGCAATTGCCTGATCTAGACATAGAGAAACACAGTGGTTGGCCATGACTTATTGGTTTTGAAATGCCAATGCTTCAAACAAGCCTACCAATAAATAAAACAAACAGAAGAGATTGATTCAGTGTTAGAAATTACTAAATTCTCATTAGCCACCACAGCTGCCACTGCCGGGGCCAAAACCTTGGCAAGCTCTCAGTTTGGACTGTGATACATGGTTCTAAATTTTGAAAATTGAAAAAAAAAAAAAAAGAGCTAAAGAGCTCATAAATTTTAAGTATGAATTTCTTCCTGTTCTTACTGTAACTGCTTGGCCCTACCCTAGAGATTCTGATTCAATTGATGCATTGTAGGACCCAGATTTGTACAGTAGAGGTGTACTTGATGATTTTAATAAGCCAAGCTTGAGAACTACTTCTCTGAAGGACAAGCTTCTTATTCATATCATTCTAGGGGTTGAGTTACTAATTTATCCAAATGGATTGGAGTATTAGATCCAGATCTATTTGAGGCAAGTCCCCATGGATTCAATTCATTGACATTTCTAGCAAATTTTAAATACTTGTCCCCATGTAGTGTCCATGAATGCCCACCAAACTTCTATAAGGATTTGTGTCATAACCTGTTGTTTACCAGCCAGTGACCCTCCAGAGAAAGGTAAATTAGTAAATAAATAGAATGGCCGTATAAAATTATGACATGACATTGACATAGGTCTAGGTGATTATGATAGCAGATTTGACATTACTTCACATAGCTCTTTGGTGTGAGTTTGGACAAGCAGTTCCCGGATATGAAGTATAATGTCCCAAGTGTACTACTGTGTCCTAGAGACACAGGAACTAGACTGTAAGTGTAACAGGTGGGCTGATTATATAGAGCCATGCCCCACTCATTAAGGCACACATGTGTATTACAACTTGGGGTTTGAGGTTGGTTTTCAGAAAAAGCAGCCACTAGAGAAATTACCACCATGGAACACACTCAGGAGGTTGTTCAGAGAGATGGCAACCTTAATTCCATAATATCAAATAAAGAATCATGCCTAATGATTGGTTCATAATACGGGTATAAAATATTCCCTTCATCTTAACCATTACCTCCAAATAGCAGAAATAATGGAATGATGGACCAGATTCCTCAAGAACTAGCTCAAAAGTCTCACTGACTCTTAAACTCTAACAAGTCATTTATCTTCTCAGTGTTTGATCCCTTTATGATGCTGTTTTCCCAGTCATATATTTCTGTAATGAATGGGACCAAGAGGGAAATAAAAAGGAGAAGGAAAACATACACCTTCCACAGGATCCAGTCATTCTGCAACTAGGACTTGACCTAAAAGAAAAGAAAGCATAGATCTATACAAAGACTTGTACATGGATGTTCACAGAAGCTTGGTTTGTAATAACCAAAAACTGGAAACAACTCACATACCTATCACCAGGTGAATCCATAAACAAATTGTGATAAATCCATATAATGGAACATTACTCAGCAATTAAAAGGACTGAACTGTTGATACATGCAATACAATGATGTATCTCAAGATAATTGTGCAGAGTGAAAGAAGGCAGGCAGACAAGAGCTCACAATGTACTCACAATTCATATTAAAGTGTAGAAATTACAAATTAACTCTAGTGACAGAAAATCAGTAAGTGGCCATCTATGGATGGGGGTGGAGGGGGTGGGGAGTGGTGGGAGGGAGGAATTTTCAGTGAGACAAAAAGGAATTTGGGGAATGATGTTTATTATCTTGATTGTGGTGGTGGTTACATGGGCATACACATATGTAAAAATTTATCAAATTGTTCATTTTAAATATGTGCAATTTACTGTACTTCAATTATACCTCAATAAAAATATAAAAAATAGGAGAAAAAGAGAAAATGGACTAGAACTCCAAGTATATTTGGTCATACCCATCATAAAAGGACTATAACTTATTATGATGGCTGAAATTATGACTTTACTTCATGTGAGTTTCCCCAGCAGCAAATGTGCACTAGACATGAAATGAAAACTATCCTCCTGATGAGAAGCTACACAACTTATAGGATATAGAGTAAGCCCATATGTATCCACTTGGGACCATCCAAATATATACTAAGCCTCTTATGCCAGGATGAATTCTTTATGAAGAATAGTCATAGATTTTAATTATTAAAAACTCTCAAATTTGTTCAGAAGGCAGGCTGGACCATATGAGGGAGTACTCCACTTTGGAAATATATAAATTGTTTAATAGGGAGAATTGTTTAATAGGGAGAATTCTTCAATTGATCTAATTGAAGAATTTATGAACGGATTGAACCAAATTCTAGTAATAACGGGTATATGCAGCTTAGGCCAATCTCTAGGTAACTAGTTTGCAGACATAGTGAAAAGGCTCATCAGATATCCAACATTATACAATTGTAAATTCAATGCTTCTATTAAAAGAGAAAATATTAACTGGTCGCTGTTACAATGAGTGTTGGAGGCCTCAAAGAATTTCCCTTTTTATACCTCAAGTCTATTCTGCTTGATTCTAAAAAATTATTCAAGCCCTTTGGGAACAGAATCAAGATGTATATAAAGTAAAAGGATGGAAAACTTATGCCCTTGCATCAACCTTTATGACTCTTTTTTTTTTTTTTTTTTTGGTGAGGATGATTGTCCCTGAGCTAACATCTGTGCCAATCTTCCTCTACTTTGTATGTGGGACGCCGCCACAGCATGGCTTGATGGGCAGTGTGTAGGTCCATGCCTGGGATCCAAACCCACAAACCCTGGGTTGCTGAAGCAGAGAGTGTGAACTTAACCACTACGCCACCAGGCCGACACCCCTTTATGACTTTTGGATGAGAGAACATGTACATGTTTCTATAAGTCCAATCAATCATTAAAATGACATGGAATAAGAAACTATACTGAACTTAAACAAGCAAGTGAAGACATGCCCGGTCTTTATAGGAATCAGTCCACCCTATTTGGGGTGGCATCTCTGTGGGAATCATCAAGCAAAGTGGAAGGAAGGCTTTGCTCATTACATCTTTCAGCTGTTTGTAGTTGGTCAGGCTATTCAACAAGTTGATCATGCTGGAAACACCAACTTGTGAATTAGACCCAAATAATTATAGAAACAATCAAACTCGCTTTTATGGAGTTAGAAAAGTAGAATGTGGCACTGTTCAGTAGAAATTTCTGTAATGATGGGAATTTTCTGCATCTGTGCTGTCCAAGATGTAGCCGCTGGTCACATATGGCCATTGACACACGAAATGTGGCAGGTGAGACTGAGGAACTGAATGTTTAATTTCATTTAATTTTAGTCAATTTAAATTTAAATATAAACAGACACACGTGGCTACTGGCTATCACATTTGGCAGTGTAGGTCAAAAATATCAATGAGAGATAAACAGACCAAGATTGTGCTTACAGTATAATATTATCTTCAGAGCTTCATCCATGTGTGATAATTAATGAGATTGGTCTGAGAAATTATAACGTCCAGGTGCGACACAAGGTCAATTCACCTTTATTCTTCCAACCAAAAGATATAAACACATCTGCCATGTTTGTCTCCCTTCAAAATTCATATGTTTAAGCCCTAATCTCCAATGTGATAGTGTTTGGAGATAGGGATTTGGGGAGGTAATTAGGTCTTGAGTTGGAGCCCTTGTGATGGGATTAGTGCCCTTATAAGAAGAATGCTTACTTCCTTTCTCTCTACATCCTATGAGGAAACCAAGAAGAGGGCTCTCACAGAGTGTGACCATGCTGGCACCCTGCTCTCAGAGTTCCCTTCCTCCAGATCTATGAGGAATAAATGTTTCTTGTTAAGCCACTTTGTCCATGGTAATTTGTTATAACTGTCCAAACGGACTAAGACAGCACCCTAAGCCTTGGAAATATATTTCCATAAGGCAACTTCGACCAGCACTGCATGAGAATCTGTAACTGCTTTGTTTTGATAGAGTTTGCTTGGCTCTGCTATGACTATGTTCCATTTGTCAGCACTTCCTGTATGCACACTGGAATTCCTAAGTAGAAGTGTTTTACTGTCTTGGGTAAGGGGGCTTTGGAATCCTCTTTTTCATTGCAGGATTTAGAAAAACGTTTGGCTTTGCTCCATGAGGTACAGGGTACAATACTTTCTCATAGGTGTGAAAGACTGAGAATTCTAGCATTGGGTTGAAGATTTATGTTCCTTAGTTTAATTAAACCAACTATTGCACCATGTGATGATCATGGATTATAAGGCTATAGAGACCCTTATCAGTCATCTATTGCCACAATAATGCTACATAACAAACAACCCTAACAACAACAAATATTTATTTGAGTTGATGAATCTAGGGATCAATCGTATAGCTCCGCTGCCCTGAGTTGGACATGATTCATCTCAACTAGGCTTGTTCATGTGTCAATAGTCAGTCAGCTAGTGAATTGACTGAGGACTGGCTTATTCAGGATGACCTCAACTGAGAGGTCATCCTGCATCTGCTCCATGTTATCTCTCATCTTCTAGAAGGCCAACTCAGGCTTGTACAGATGGCTGAGGGAGAACTCCAAGAAAGAAAATAGGTGAAGGTCAAGCTTCTGGAGGCCTAGACTGGGAGCTAGTAAGCTGTAAGTTCAAACCAGATTCCAGAGGTAGGGAACAAAACTCTACCCCTTAATGGGGGGAGCTACAAAGTCATATTTCAAAGAGCATGGATATAAGAAGGGGTAGAGAATTTTGAAGTCTTCCACAAACTCCAATTAACAGTGCCAACTTCTTGGTTGAAGGCAAATGATATTGTTCAGGAGTGCATATTGGCATTGGGGCCAAACTCCCAAAGGTAAATAGAAGTTATTACCCTCGAACCTAATGGGCTGAAGCAAATTGGAACCTATCTCAGCTTATAGACCATCTTAATCTAGATCAAACTGTAATAGACCAATCTCATGCAGCCTCACATAATAAGTTAATTCAAAACAGAAAGTCCAAAACGTTTGAAACCTAATAACGAGGCAAATATATTATAAAAATTAGTCCCAATCTAAAATTTTTGAATGGCAGTCTCCAAGCTCCTGGGGCAAGTGTACTATGCTTGGAAGTCTTGAAATTATGTTATATCAGACTAGTTGTCATTATCCTACTAGTTCTGAGCTGTTGGTGAGCATTACAGACACCATCCAAATTCTTTCATTATGTCTTGGATAATAACCAAATGCATGGATATAGTCACTTTAAAAAAACATTGTGCCCATCTGTTCCCAATTGGTACAGAGAATAAAAGGAGAAAGTGAAATTATTCCTGTAAATTCACTGGACTGTGAAAAAGGCAGCTGAGAACATAGTGAACCTGGTAAACTCATACACTCAATGTACTGCTGGCCACAGTAAATCTTAACATTGTCATATTGTAAGACAATGGTAATATACGACTTTAAGAGATCCCCAATCAGTCATATTCTTACATCAATAACTATATATTTAGGAATCTATGGTGAGGGAACAATCCAAAAATAGCAACAACAACAACATAAAAACTCTCTGTACCATATTCAGTGTTTTTTTGTAAGAAGGAAAATGGGAAGCAACCTAAGTGTCCAACCATATAAGAATGGCTAAGTAATTATAGTATTTTCATTGGGTAGAATATTATGGAGCTATTAAAGTGGTGCTTATAAAGGCCATGCAGCAATACCAAAAAAGTAAAGTGTGATCCCATGTGAAAATAAGATACAGAATGATATGCACACTATGATTATAACTATGCAACACAAAATGAAAAAAGTCCGTAGAATTTCATGCAGTGCTGGTAGGAGTTGCCTTTTGGAACTCTCTATTTTCAAAAGCCTTAGAAATGTTCATATCTTGTGATAGAGTAATTCAACTTCCAGAATTATATCTTAAGAAAATTATCCAAAATGCAAAAAAGAAGAATTTTTAGAAAAAATTTTTATTGCGTTGCTGCAGCTTTTTAACTTAATTTGTGAAGAATTGAAAACAGCCTAACCATGTAGGAAAAATGAAATGGTTAAATAAGTTATAGCTTACTGTTTGCAGAATGTTATGCAGCCATTAAGAATGAAAGAATTTAAGGACAAAAAGAAATTCATAAATTTAAAAGAAAAGGCCGTATTCATTTTAAAAAGCAATATATAAAATAGTATTAACTACATTATTTAAAACTACATAAAGACAAAACTACATCAAAAATTTAAGTGTATTTAGTAGAAATATATCAAAAATCTAACAGTAATTAACAGTGGTTATATAAGAGAAAAATCTTTTTTTCAATTTTTTTTATTTTTTTATTTTTTTTTTGGTGAGGAAGATTGTCCCTGAGCTAACATCTGTGCCAATCTTCCTCTGCTTTGCATGTGGGACGCCACCACAGCATGGCTTGATGAGTGGTGTGTAGGTCCACACCCAGGATCTGAACCTGTGAACCCCAGGCCACCAAAGTGGAGTGCACAAACTTAACCACTACACCACCAGGCTGGCCCCCAAGAGCAAATCTTAATGCTCTTCATCTTTCTTATGTTTTTTTACATTTCCAATTTTCATACAATAATCATAGTAAGTATGTATTGCTTTGATAATCAGAAAAAAATTATAAAAGTCTACCTAGAAAAAATAAAAGAAAATATCTATATTGGCATTGTGTAAGGACCGTTGATTAAGGGTTGTGTGCTTATTTTTTTCTAGTTGTCACGTCTTGGAATGTAGTCAGGTTAAGTCTGTAATTTCAAAAACAGTAATTTTTAATGAGTTGATCCATGTCATACCTTATTTGCTTTCTGGTGAGGCACGCTGCTAATAACAACACTTTACATTTATGTAGGGATTTACAGATTACAAAGTATTGCACTTGTACTATTTCACTCAATTCTCACAACACCGGTGTGAAGTAGCAATTGTTACCAGGTTACAGTTGCAGAAATCGGGACTCAGAAGTTGAGTAAGGTTGTCCAAGTTGTGTGGCAGATATACAGCTGAGTCAGTGTTGGACCAGATTTGAATTTCCAAATGCTAAACTCAGTCAGCTTCTGTGGAATCTTTCTAGCAATTCTCATCAGCAATGATAAAGCACTATGCCACTGCAAACAACACAAATGCTGTAAGCAACTAAGACATCTATTAGAAAAGAGTGACTTTGATTTGCTATATATATACTCTTTCCACTGTCCTAACAATGATTAATTTTTTAGAAATTAGGCTTTGGCGTCTCGCTTAGTGCTTTCCCAACACAACTCCAATCCCTTGATGTACTCAACTAATTAAGCAGTGATGTAGACTTTGCATGAAGTACTTTTTAATTAGCTACAATGATTCCCAAGTTATTCAGCCTGGGCTCAGGACCCTGAATATTCAAACTGACAATCTAGTGTACACGAACTCTTTATTTAAGTAGTGACATCTGAGATTAAGCTCAATAAAGGTTTCTATGGAAACTAACTGCAATATCAAAACTTTTCAAAACACCGAAAGTGACCCAATTAGAAGAGGTAAAAATGAGTGACAGTAGCTATCAAGAGTATAGAAAGGTTAAATCTAATTCCTCACACTAATTTTCATAAGTATATCTGTATATTCATTAGAAGACTATGGAATTCATTTGATATTCAAGGATCTCCACTAGCAAAAGTGATATGTGAAGTGAAAGTTTATGTTCTTCAATAACATTAAAGCCAGTTTCACAGAAATACAGACATCAAAATTGAAGAGCAAGGTAAGTTCACATGAATGCACACACACATAGATAACATAGACAAGCACTGCTAAAGATAAAATTTGAGGATTTCTCCAGAAGAAAAGATCAATAAATTTTATGATTTAGTTCCAAGTGGAAAAGTTAAATAAGCTTTCTGCCTTCCTTGGAACTAAGAAGAGAGAGAAATATTTGCTGAACTTGACTCCAGAATGAAATGCAAACGTAAATATGTTTATTAAAGCTTTAAATAGTTAAAAATAGCTTTGAGAGTCAAGCATAATATCAGCACAATTCATGAATGTGCAAGTTGCTATTTTCTGCCATGAACGTTAACCAGATTCAGACTTTAACCTTGACATTTGCATGTACTGTGACAAGTGGAAACCCAAAATGTTATTGTACATGGCTGCAGAGTTCTAACTTTTGTTTTAAAAGCTCAGGTCACAAGGTAGTTTCCTGGAAATGCTACATAAAGACATCCAAGCGTGTTTAATAAGCAGTATTCTGAATTTTACCAATGAAACAAAATGTCAAAGGAGCACGAATACTTGCACCACTAACACGCATCTCAGACTTAACTTGTCATAAATCTAGCTCCTGATCCTTTCCCAGCCTGCTTTTCCTAGAGTTTTCCCCATCTCAGTCAACGGCAACCCCATCTGGTTGCTCAGACCAGAGTCATTCTTAACAATTCTGTCAGCAAATCCCCTCAGCTCTCGTTCAAAATACACTCAGAATTCAACCGCCTCTCTCCATCTTGCTTGCTACCATGGCCCAACCCATTACCCTCACACCTGCATTATTACAGCAGCCTCCTCGCTGCTCTGCTTCCTTCTGCCCTTCTCCCTTCTGTCAAAGCTTAGAAACTGCAGCAAGAGTGATTCTGTTCAGAAAAGAGTAAGGCCATCATGTGTCTGCGGTGCTTGAACTTCCCCGTGGCTTCCCATCTCACTCAGAACAAAGCCAAAGTTCTCACAAGGCTGCATGATCTACTCTTCTGCAGGCCTCTCTGTTCTCCCACGTACTCGCTGGCTCCAGCCAGCCTGGGCTCCTTACTCTTCTTCCACTAAGCCAGGCATGCTGCTACCTCTTTTCATTTGCTATTCCCTCTGCTTGGAATGTCCTTCCCCACTGTTTACATGGCTCACTCTCTCATAGCCTCTACACCTTGAATCAAATGTCACCTCCTCAGTGAGCCATTCTCTTTTAAATTGCAATCCCTCCACCCCATCATTCCCTACTCCCATTCTTTACTTTCTCCAATGCTTTTGTGATCAATTAAATGAGAATATATTTTGCTTAATTTATTTTTGTTTACTGTTTGTTTCTCTGCACTGGAATGTAAGGTTATTGATAACAGTTCTTTTCCTCTTCTGTTTCTGTTTATTTCCATCTCCTAGAATAAAGCATTGCACACAGTAGGTGCTCAATAAGTTTTGTTGAATGTTGAATGAATAAAATACATTTTAATTAAAAATAATAGTCATTAACTTTTCCTTTAAAAAAAGTAAAACTCATTGACTTCCTAGAGAAAAACAATATAAATTAACTGATCAATTCACTACTAAGAAATGACTGAGAGTCCAGAGATCAATGTTGCATAGGGTTCTATAAGGGTTATCTTCAAAGATCTTACAGTTCAAGAATGAAAACAACATTCATTGGGAAACAGAGAACAATACAAGGTAATATATTACTAAACGCTCAGTCCAAAAGCAGTCAAGCATTGTGGTATTTGGGAGCTGTGTGTTCTAATTCCATGCTGCCATTAACCTGTGGGAAACTGTGGCCCCTCCATCCTCAATATCTTTATTTTGCAAATTAGGAGAATGAGCTAGGTGGTTCATCAGCCCATTAGAATTCTTAATTTGTGTTTGCCTCTTATTTGAGAGAAAGGAAAAGTCAGTAGAGATACATATGTGACAAAAATGGTTAGCTACTCAGCATTTCCGTTCCCCTCCTCCTCGCTCTCAGCCTGCCAAGAAACCATATCAAGGAAGTTCTAGAAACCTTGATTGATTGAAAATAGATCCATCTCAGGCAGTTTCTCAGTGAACTCTGCTAAGTCAGACATATATCACTGCATTTAAATATATTGGCATTTTAAAGAATTTTCTAACATCAAAATATGAATATTATTAAAACTAGAAATATTTTATGTAACTAGCCATATTCTTACCCTGTCTTATAAAAACCCATTGTCTCTGGTTATTATTTATCTGTATCATGTGTATGATCTGTTTTGATTTGCCCAGAGACCACAAGTTTCTCTAGGTCCAGTGTCATGGATTATACAGCTCTCTGTTCCTTTTTTTGCTGTTTACAGTGTTTTATACATGAGTGTTTTATGAACAAATGGGTTCTAGACCTTTCTAAATAATATCTTCTCAGCGTAGTTACAGGAAATATGTGTAAACCACTGTGCTACAATACAAACTTGGTCACAGATAGAGTCCTTAATGCCTGGCCTTCATGCTATGTTATCAACCCAGTATGGACACTGGCTTTGAATAGTACTATGGTAGACCAAAGATGATCTATCTTTGAAGTATAGATAATACTGAAAAAGGACAAGGGATAGCAAAATGTCCATGCAGTAATAACAATATCATAAACGTTACTATGCTAAGAAGTCTGGGTTATAGTAGTTCCTGGTGGGCAAGGGGGAGGACTTCCCGTGGAGTTTACCAAGCCCTGAAAGACCTGGAACAACGAGCTGCCCTTTCCTGGCATGCCTCTAGTGAGCAGTGCATGAGAAGTATCTTTCCCACTGGGAATCATCGTTCCTGTCTACAGAGGAGAATGCAGAGTCTCTTGCCACCTATACACACACATTGGTGGTGTGGCCTTGGATGACATTATCTCATCTTCTCCTGACTTGTATATCAAAGCAAGTCACAAGGAAGAAAAAGGGATCAAACCAGTGCTGCTTACTTTTGTCTGCGGGTAACATCGCCTAAGCATGCCTGCGATAAAATCTCTTCTCTCTGGCTTGAATCCTAGATACCTGAATTCTCAGTTTGCCTTTCCTTGACTTTTGTTGTCTCTTCTTACTACTTACTCCACCAGAGACCACAGCAATCTTTCTAGAATACAGAAACATGAATCTCTGGGGCACTATACACTCCCTCCTCATTCTAGCTATTTTATAAAATAAGAGGGCAATTTAGTCTTTGGATCTCCAGTGCTGACATCTTCTATTCTCATTTAACAAGCTGTAATGGGGCTGGAGGAGATGACCAAACCTCTGTGATGTTGTGAACACAAGTTACCTGTGCAGATTCTTTTAAAGTTGGGATTTTCCAGAAGGTGTCCTGGTAGGCGGCACTGGAACCGATGTTGCCAGAACTCAGGGAACCAGGGATTCCTTGTATTAGTGTCCAGTCTCAGTTTCAGGAAATAATCATCAAATGACCTGACCTCTGGAGACTGCAGCTTTATCGTGATTCCCCCGTTGGCTTCCACCTCATAACCTTCAATGACTTCATCTCTGTCTGCCCATCCGTCACTAAAAAAATTCAGGGATCGGGGTGGGGAGAGAGAAAGACAGATGTCTCACAAATAGAGCTCAGAGTTATGCATGAATGAAGCATTTCAGCAAGGCTGAAAGTCTATTTTAAGCCAGCATTGCTACCCATCAATGACTTTTTTCTTTTTTGGTGGAGAGTAGAAAGTTGTGAAATCATAATATCCTGTTTGTTTGCTTTTCACAGTAGTGAAAGTGATGATGATGATGATGATGATGATAGTAACAATTACAAGAAATAATGTTTATTGAGCATTTACTAGTCATCAGATTCTGTGAGACTCACTTTTGCTGAGTCAGAAGATGTTCAGCAACTAGCTGAAGTCCTACTGGACCTGAATATGGATCCAGGCAGTCTGACTCCCAAGCCCAGTGCTCTTTACAACTAGGCCGCAAAGCCCATCAGTTGCTGTCCAAACCAGAATAAAATAAAAGTCAGGTGTTCACCTTGACAATAAGAGCTCAGCGAGGTTTCAAGGCTGCTATCAAGACCATTGCACGAGCTGTGTCATACGGGGTAAAAAATTGAGCTAGGTCAGAAACATGACAACCACAGATTCTGCTCCTGGGTATTGTTCAAACTTGCACCACTTAGAAGTGACCACATGTCTCTTTTTTCCCCTCTAATGCTATTTCAAAAAAAACAGCATTAAAAGAAAACAATCTCACTCCCCAAAATAAAAATAATCCTTCCGCTCACTAAAGGGGAGTTCACTGACATTGTCTTCAGTGGGTTCAATTTTTTAAAATTTGGTCACCTTCTGGAACACTCACATCTGCCATGAGTGATACAGCTCCAATTTAATTCAAGTGTACATATGAGCCAAAGCAAGCCTCACGTGAGTGGCTGTGATCCCCTCCCAAGAGGGTGTCAAAGGAAAATTCTACCAGATAGAGTTAAACAGGTAAAGAAGACTTTATTCGAGACTATTCCGTAGGCGAGAGACACTGAACTCAATTCTGGTGAAACAAAAGGTGGGAGAGTTTTTAAGTGCAGGGGTGAGCTAGCGAGACAGTGCTGGAGGACACCGAGGGGAGTTTGGTCAATGTGATTAAGCCATCTGTGTTTGATAATTGCCACTTATCTAAGTTAGGCTCCCACCTTCCCACAGAGACTGGGAGATGGGGGTTTGCTATCACTCTTGATAATCACATTCAAAGGGATGGCTCCCAGGTCCCTGAGAAAGAAATTTCTCTGTTGTGAAACTGGCAAGAGGCTGGGTGCAAGTTTGCATCTCAAAGGAGGCAGAGAAAGAATTTTCAATGGCATATTTCTGAAAGTAAATACTCTAACAAAAGAGAAGTCAAGGGGCCCATATTCAAGAAGAAATTTGTGTAAAGTTTAGTCAAGGTGAGGAGAATATTAAGATTGTCTTGGTCAAGGGTGGATTTATTCTTCTACCCACAGAGTGGTGCCCTGCAGTTTCTGGAATATAACCATTCAGTCTCTGTCGGAGAAATTGTTTATCGCTTGCTTTTCACCGAGCAGGGAGCTGGGCCAAATACATATGACTGACCATAGCTCTCCCCTCGATACCTGAAATCAATTGGGATAAATATGTCCTCCACTTAGCTGAGCTAATTGGTGACTTTCATTCTAGAATCTTCCCAGTGAACCACACAGGCGCTGCATTTTCAACAGATTTAATGGTTGTAGAAGGTATAGCTGATTTAACACGATCCAGAGCTAAAGAGATTTTGAGGTATAGTGTCGTCTAACCAGCCAGACCAGAGAATGTCTATATGCTTCTTCTAAATCCACAAGGATAGAGATTTTACAGTCTTGCACAGATCTTTCCTCCCTCCCCCCTCCCTTCCTTCCTTCCTTCCCTCCCTCCCTCTGCCTCCCTCCCTCTTTCCTTCCTTCCTTCCTTTCTTCCTTCCTTCCTTCCTTTCCTTTGGCATTTGCCTAGCACTCACTATGTGCCAGATGCTCTGCTATGCTCAGGGTTCAGTTGAGAACGAGACATGCTATCTTTCTCCCTATGGTGTTACAGACTTGTGGGGAAAACAGACACCAAACAAGAACAACAAATGCTACGAAGGTAAAGAAGGAGAGGTGGCCAGTACTATGGGGAGGAGGGGCTTGGGGGTTTAACTTACTCTGCTGTGTGTGTATGTGTGTGAGTGTGGATGGGGAGAGGGGTGATTAGGGATGGCTTTCCTAAGAAAGTGATGTCTGAGCTAAGACCCAAAGGATGAGTGGTCATTAGTCAGGTGACGAGACGAGGAGGGATCAGTCTAGAAGGTTCCTGGTAGATTATCTAACATACAGGAAACACAGAAAGAGTATGGCTCATTCAAGGGATTTAGAGTCAGTACAGCTAGAGCATAGACAGAAGTGTGGTAGGAGATGCAAGTGGGGGTATAAATCTCAGCCTGGGAACTGTTAGCTGCAGGACTACAGGAAGTCCTGAAAGTGTTGTAAGCCTATAACTTAATAAGGTCCTTCAGCTCTGCTCCTTTGTGGTAAATGACCTGAGTATTTTTCTGGCAAGTCCTTCTCTACTCACCATCACTGAATACCATGGCCAGTCAAATTGACTAAAAAACAAAAAGACAGACACATTTATCTTTCTATGTGCTCCGTCTACTTAGAAAGCCTCAAACTAGTTTAATTATTTAGATTTATTCACATTTATATCATAACTACATCTACAGCAACTTGAAGACCTGAGCTACAGTTCACCTCATGCTGAAAAGAAGGATAAAAATAAAACCAGTTAAGCTTTCAAGATATCCTCCCTCTGAGTTTATATTTAAAATCAAAATGACTTATAACTTGAAGAGAAGAATGACTTTTTGACATAAACTTTAGGCTTGAAAAGTGTTTCTCTTCAAGATTTAATATTATGCGAGATGTGTGTCTGTCTATGTATAGTTTGAACAAGAAACTCACAATTTTTAAAAGTGTATGAAATCAGCCTTCTATAATGTTTATTTGCATTTATTTTTTTTTAAATCATTCTCAGTTTATAAAAGCAAGTATTGTGTCCATGCTAGAAGCAGAGAAAGTGTGACTACTCCTTTTGCCCACCAACACAGAGGAGCACATCATAGGAGTAAACCTTTGTCTATGAATATAGACAACTGGAAGTCGTGTGATTTAGTGGGGTGGAGCCCTAATTCCCCTCCGCCATTGATCAAAGCCCTCCCGCTTCACTGTAGATGTCCCCATTGCAGAAATTAGAGTTGGTGTTAAATCCGAGAGATCACAAAATCAAGGAGAACCAGGATGTGATACAGAAAACATTCAACTAGGATTACTTGCTGACTATCTTTTGAAGTGTTAATTGCTCACGTTTTATAGATCTT
Organism: Ceratotherium simum simum; assembly: GCF_057802395.1. Lineage (NCBI taxonomy): Eukaryota > Metazoa > Chordata > Mammalia > Perissodactyla > Rhinocerotidae > Ceratotherium > Ceratotherium simum. Next base: position 23,666,305 of record NC_141937.1, on the reverse strand, counting down.
AAATCGATCACAGGTAAGGTGTTAGGGAATGCTAATAAAAAGTCGCTGAAAAACATCCATAAAGCAATTATTGGTTTGTATATATTTAAGTCATTTCATCTATGTACCACTTGTTAAGTGTATTTACAGAGAATTTTAAAAGATTTTCCCTGTTTAGTTGTATTGGGATTTTTTACCAGGATATTGTTTTGGTGAATTCCCTGTGGCGCACACTTGAAAACAGGGATCCAGAAGCTCGCCTGATACCTGGTATAGGTTTTGGTTGTTGTTGTTGATGGTGGTAGTGGTGGTATAGACTGTTCCTGACTAGAGATGATCTGCAGGCACCTGCTCACCAAAGTGACTGGAGTGAATCCTGCTGTGCTGGGAGCTGACCAGCCACAGACAGTGCTGAACTCTCTATGAGACACATTCACGGCCTCTAGCCACCTCTGCTGCTTCATCCATCTCCCAATTATGGTTCCTTTCCCTATCTGGGGTCTGAAAATAAAACAGCATAATGTGGATGAACAGGGTGAACATTTAACAGAAAGCTATGTGTCCTAAGTATCCCTCACAAATATACTAGAATCCTTATTTCCTATCCTCCCTCCACATTTCTATACATCCAGCAATTCTTTCACAAGGCTGTTCTTCTCTTTCCACAAAATCACTGTTCTAGTCTCTGCAAAATTTCACAATCCAAACTTGAATAATAATAAGATTTCTTCTATTTACTAAATTCTGATGTTAATGACCAGAAATATTATTTCTAATTCTACCAATTATAACGTGACAAGAACTACATGAGTGTTACTTTCACATTATATTAGTTAAAATAACTTAATAAACAAATTGATAGTAAAAAACAGAAATACAATAGTATTCATTTAAAAATTGCTCAAAAACATTTTAGAAAAGCCTATTTACATTCAATTAAAATAATTACAGTCTAGGGAGTAAAGCAATTTGATTTGTGTTATGAATTCAATTAATTGTGCACACCCAATGATAAAACTATAATTCTTTTTTTTTTCTATTGCGGTAACATTGGTTTAAAGCTATAATTATTTAAAAATATTCCAGAGGTTATCATATAACCAGAGAAAGAAGAGCATAATGAAAACAATATTTTCAAAAGCATGTGAACAAGCACAAAAGTCTATAAACTACAATGCTAACCATTGTTGAAGAAATGTAGCATAAAATAATTTAAATCAGGTGACGTCAATTGTGGGAAATTTACGGCAGCTTTTTTGGTAATAATTTAGATTGACTTCATTCATTCAACATGTATTCACTAAGAATCTCGTATGAGTTAGGCATTTGGCTTACTGCCGCAGAGACATTGCTAAAAAGTACAGGCAAGGCTGCTGCCCACTAGGCATTTAATTACAGTGGTGGAGAAGACTGGTCACTGAATGCACAACAGTCACAGAGAGTTACAGTGACTGAATGGAAAGGAAGACAGGCTACAGAAGCACAGAGAAGGGGCAAGGGGTCATGTCAAGGGATATTTTACCCAAGGGGAAGTAGCATCTGAGATGAGACTTAAAAGATGAGTTGAAGTTACAGATAAAGAGAGAGATCAGGGTGGGACAGTTAAAAGGGGCACAAAGCTTTCAAACCACAGCAAGACATTTAGTTTACGTAGACTGTGTAAGGCAAGGAAAGATAGAACAAGCAGGGATAGACCTAAAAGAACTTAACATCTTTGTTAAGAGTTTTGGATTTTATTTTTATGGTGGTGAGAAACTACTCAGATTTTAAGCAAAGGTATGACGTGATTAGATTTGTTTTAGAAAGGTCATGCTAGAAGGTACCTGGAGTGTAAGTACTTGTGAAGGTTCTTTGGTTCTAAAATTCTCAGATAAAAACTGTGGAAACAAACACATACACAAGTGTATGCACACAGATATGCACACACACAGGCTAATTACATTGTAAAATGAAGCCACAGTGGAGGTGTTGATGCACCAGGAATTGGGGTAGTGGTCACAATTAGTTCATCTTTAATTTTAAAATTAGTTGCTGTCAATCCACCATGAATATAGATCTGATACAAAATGTAGGTCTCTTTAATTATCTAGGACAGGCACTTAGAGGTCACTCAGCCCACTGAAATGCAGAAGAGAGGATGCTTTTTTGTCCTGTACTCCTAGATTTAGAGTTCAAGCAGAAGCCTGACTTCCAGCCTTATGGTGTTTCAGTAGAAAAGTGACTGAGATAGAGGAGGGAATGCGAAGGTATAAAGGCAAAAGACGAAGAATAAAGGAAATTCTCAAGGAGCTGAACCTTCATGTAAAGGGGATCTAGGTCAGAACAGTTATCATTATTTTCCCATATGCTCAGCCTTATCCCTCAACCCACCTCTGGCATCCTGAGCCTGGAATCATCTGCCACCTGGAGACATGTGACTGTCCTCCTCTCCTAGCAGAAATGTAGGGCAAAGGCGTCTACTGATAAGCATTGCACACAACCATGCCAATGTGGAGGCCATTTCCTAAACCTTCTACAGACCACTTCTTATGTATCAATGACAATTTCAAGCCAGGGTGAAAGAAGGGTGGGCCAAGGTGGAGAATTCCTTGTAGACAAGTAGGTCTTTTTTCTTCTTTCAAATTCTGCTACCACGGTAGAACCCCATTTTGTCTCTCATTCAACTAATCCTGAGAGACAATATGAAATAGGAATCGATTACCCAAACTTTCTAAGTGTCTGTTTCTCCATCTATAAGATGAGGCTGGAAAGGGTATCAACCTCTTAGAGTTGGGTGAGAATTAAATTAGATAATCCATGTAAAACACTTAGCACAATATCCAGCACATGACGAAGTCTTACCAGATGTTAACAGTTCTTTATCATCAATCTCCTTGTGATCCAGCCAATGTACTGAGCTATATCTACATGTGGAACAGACTTCTCTACAGAGGTGCTGCTCACAGTGTGATCCGAGGATCAGTACCAGTTCATGAAATATTTGTTACCAGTCGATGAGGAGAGAAGTGCAGAGACTGAGAATAAGCATCTAGAAAAATCTATAGCAGTTAGACATTGTTGCAAGATCTAAAAACATGATTGATAGACTCATGTCATTGAATAGGGTATAAACATTTTTTTTTCAAATTCATACAGTGAATCACTTGTGGCTCAAGCTGTATGTACGTCATATGCAGTAGAACCATGTTACAGTGTGTAACATTTTGAGGTTACATTGCCAATTGCAACCCAAAACTATATAAATATCTGAGAATATATAAGCACTTATTTTTATAAATTTATTTTTATACTCACTTCATTTTAGTCAAGCCTGTTTTATAATTTATCACATAAGATTACTTTCTCAATTAGGGGAAAAAAAATTTCATTATTTACTAACTCCAATTATGGATGGCCACACAAGTTTCACTGGACTTTTTTTTTTTTTTACAAGAAAAGACACAATATGCTGGATTTGACAATAGTAGTATTTGAATGTGGACGTTCCACAAAAATGAGGGCAAAAAGAGTTCCAATGAAATTTACCCGAAAATATGTCGACATATATTGAATTTGATTTTTATCCTTAAATGATGGTGAAGTGCTAAAACCATAGTGTATTATTTGTGGAGCCATCTTAGCTATTGAATTCATGAAATCATCAAAATTTACTAATCGTTTATACAGAAAACATAAAGGATTAAATTTAAGACCAAAATAATTCTTTGAAAGAAAAAGTATTGAATTAAAAAGCTGATAGGAGCATATGTTCAATATTCTATGTAAAAACATTAGTGTTTCATGGGTTTTATATGAAGTGGCATTTTGGGTTGCTGAGGCTAAAATATACATACAGTTGCCAAGACATTAGTGAATGATTGCTTGCTTCAGACATTTGCTTAGAAATGTTTGGTGACTCTGGTAAAGAAGGTAGCTCAGGCACTATTTTCTGATGTCATTATAGCTCAGTGATTTCCAAAACTGCCTAATGATACAGAAAACCAACTCACTGAATAAATAAAGCTAGCCAACTCCTTTTTCGTTGTAACTTGACGAATGTGCAGATGTTAATTATGTGGAGTTGCTTCAGTATATGTGCAATTTGAAAATGATGAAGATTTGAAGGAAGAAATCTCTGCTCTTATTTAAATTCTCTTTTAGCTTCATTCCTGAGAAACACAACCAGCTCTGAGTGTTATAAAATCATGAAGAATTATTTTGTCGACAGATGTGGTTGGCGGTTTAAGTTTTGTATAGGGGTATGTTCTGATGCTGCCACTGCCAACGTCAAGAACACATTCTGGAGTAGTTACCTAAGGTAAGTAGCTTGTGAGAGAATGTCAATCAATGCAATGCTTCATTCTTTACGAAAGTCTTGATTTTTCAAAAAAAGTCAGCTGAAATAAACAACGCTCAGTGACATAGTACAAATTTCGAGTTATGTAAGAACCAGCACACTGGAAGTGGCTTTCATTGGCCCATCAGAACTGATTGTTAGCATTTTTTCCAAATGCTGTGTTCAGTGACTTCACGTTAGTAGGTTAATAGGGATATAGGTTTCAAGGAAACCAGTAACTGCTACTAATTAGGACTTTATTGTTTCTTTTTTCCCCACACAGCCAGTTGTGATAATGTAGAACCTGACCAGAAACAGCCATCATTGGTATTGATGGGAGAAGTTATGTCAAGAGTGTTTGAACTATATAGCTAACTTAGTGTTTATTTAGGATAAGAAATCAGTTTGGTCCCACCATTTAAATATACCAATAGGAAAACCTGACTTGCTCTTTTGACTCATATCTTTGATGTATTTAATGATCTTTATATTTCCATGAAAAAAAAAGAATTCAATATTTTTTCCAAATAGGAGCTGAGATCAAAGGGCAAAATTAAAAGATAGAAACTTTGAAGAACAAGTTTTTTATAGATTGCCATGTCATAATTTTAATTTAAAAACAATTGTCAATGAGTAGAGAATGATCTTGATGTGATCATCTGCAAAGTGTTGTCAGCCAATATTTTATGAATTTGACTGCCTTAGTCTCCTTGGGGGACTGTAACAAAATACTATAGACTGGTGGCTTAAACAACAGAAACTTATTTTCTCACAGTTCTGGAGAGTACCAGTCCAAGATCAAGGCTCTAGCTCACTCAGTTTCTGATGAGAGTTCTCTTCCTGGCTTGCAGACTATGTCCTCACATGCCTTTTGGAGGGGGGGACACAATTCAGTCCATAGTAGATGGAATGTTATTAAATGTATTCTTCATTTAAAAATCCCCATTTAAGAAATTAATGGATCAAGAATTCATTTATTTCATCAAAAGATAATTTATATTGAACTAAAATGTTATGGGATAAACTATTGGAACTGGCTACTGATGAAAGATTGAAGATGACTTTTGAAAATACAGCATCATTTACTTTACTTGGGATCAACAATTTAAAATAAATATCTCAAACTTGCTGAAATTGCTGTAAAATCTCCTCTTCCATTTCCATCAACAGACCTTTGATGGAAAGGAGGCTACTTTGTGAGGCTACTTTTTCTACTAGGAAGGTTATGAAAACAAAATAAAGAAGCAGTTTACATATGCATAATCCTTTGCAAGTATCATTGTTAATCCAACTCAGATTAGATAATTCAATGAACTCATTTATCACACTAAAAATTTTAAATATTGATATGCATAGTGTTTGTTTAAAGTGTACATATAGGCATTTAACATAGAAACCCCCCTGTTTCACTTATAACTTTTGTTTATTTACAATTATAGAATATCTAAAAGTTACTAGAATTATAGTAATTTTCTCTACTAATAGTCTCGGCACACACTGTCAATAAACAATGGGTACAGTTTTTGTAATTCTTTCTTCTCTTCCTTCATTTTTGTTATATTTACTGAGATGAGATTTTGTGTCTGCTGAGTCTAACAATACAACTTTGGGCTTGTATTCTGCATGTCTTTATGCCGTATGGTCATGTGTCGCTTAAAGACGGGAATGCCGTCTAAGAAATGTGTCCTTAGGTGATTTTGTCATTGTGTAAACATCACAGAGTATACTTACACAATCCCAGATGGTTTTGCCTACTACACACCTAGGCTATATGGTGCTAATCTTATGGGACCATCATGATATATGCAGTCTGTTGTTGACTGACACATTAGGTGGTGCATGACTGTATTTGATTTCTTTGCAATCTATCTTTATTGTATTTTACCAAAGTACAACTCCACAGTAGATTGGAAATTTGAAAAAAAAAGAAGAGAGAGTTTGAGAAGCACTGTCCTAGAAGATCTCACTCGCCTTTACGCCTTAGAAGTTGTTAAGGTCAAGACTATGCTATTGCAACAGTTCAAAAAAGGGACCCCTCAGAAACTCCATCTTAATGCTTATGATAAATGAGGTCATGACTACCAAGTAGAGACTTTTCATTTTGTTGTGAAGGCTGCAGTGACATCATTCCTTGGTGCAAAATTTTACAAATCTGAACTACCATTCTTTACTCTCTCTTTTGAATCCCTGGCTGTTTTATTGCTGCTGATCCTTTATTTTTCAGGTCCTTATGCCATTATAGTGAAAGGCTACAGTTTCCCAGATAATTGTTAAGAACCAACTGAAGGGAGGCAAGAGACCCCTTAGAAAAAGGATGCAATAAGGAGCCAGAGTGATTCTGATTAAAACATAAATCAGATCCTGGCCCTCTGCTTAAAACCCACCAGTACCTTTCCATCTCACTCGAAGCCTTTCAATGAGAACCCTAGAAGGGCCCACACACTCCGATCCCCAACACCTCTCTCGTTTCTGCTACTCTGCGCTTTGCTCTTCTCCAGTCACACTGGCCATCTTGCTGTTCCTCAAGGAGCCAGGGAGACCCCGGCTTTAGGATCTTTGCACTGGCTATTCTCCAGGCCCGGAATTCTGGAATTCTCTTCACTTGGATATTTGCATGGCTCTCTTTCACTTCCTTCACATCTGCTCAAATATTACTTTCTCAGAGAGGTCTTTCCCTATACAAAGTTGTGCCCCTTCTCTCTATTTCTCTTCTCTACTCATTTTCTCTCCTTAAAATTTCTCAATATCTGACATACCATATACACATATTTTCTCTATTCTTCCAGTAAAATGGAAGCTCCACATAGGCATAGAGGTTTTCTTCTTTTTTGTTTACTTATATCACCCCAGAATTTATAACAGTGCTTGGCTCATAGTAGATGTTTGTTATATATTTGTTAAATGAATTAATGGATAAAAGACTCTGTGAACTGGGGCCGGCCCAATGGCATAGTGGCACAGTGGTTGGGTTCGCATGCTCTGCTTCGATGGCCCAGGGTTCTCAGGTTTGGATCCCAGGCACGGACCTACCCACCACTTATCAAGCCGTGCTGTGGCAGGTGTCCCACATATAAAGTAAAGGAAGATGGGATGTTAGCCCAGGGCCAATCTTCCTCAGCAAAAAGAGGAGGATTGGCAACAGTTTTTAGCTCAGGATAATCTTCCTCACCCAAAAAATAAGACTCTGTGAACTAATTTGTACTCAAGAATTCACGGGGAATACTATAATCATTGGTATGCTGGAGGTGGCTCATGCCAGCTGGCAAGAACCCATTGTTAGCATCTTTTCCCAGCTCTGCATTAAGTGACCTCATGTTGGTAAGTTGAAATTGGTCATAATGAGAGTATTTACTTCGTGGGTATATCAGATTCCATAACAAAGTACCACAAACTGGTTGCTTTAAAACAACAGAAATTTATTCTCTCATGGTTCTGGAGGCTAGAAATCTGAAGTCACGACGCTAGCAGGACCATGCTCCCTCTGACACTCTGGGTAGAATCCTTCTTTGCCTCTTCTGAGCTTCTGGTGGTGGCCATCAATCCATGGCCCTCCTTAGCTAGCAGGTGCGTCACTCCAATCCCTACCTCTGTTGTCACATGTTGTTTCCCTGTGTGTATCTGTGCCTCTGTGTCTCTTCTCCACTTATAAGGACATCAATCATATTGGATTAAATGCCTGCCCTACTCCAGTATAACTTCATTTTAATCAATTTACACTTGCAACAGTTTTATTACCAAATGAGGTACTGGAGATTAGGAATTCAACATATCTTTTAGAGGATGCAATTCAACCCATAACAAAGAACAAACACTACAAATCAAGGCTTTATTGTTCTGTTTTGTTTCACTTTTTAAAAGAGTCAGTTAATAACCATTTACCAGCATACCACTAATTATAACACGCTGTTACATTTTCTCTGAAATTTAAGATTAAATTTCTGACCTGTTAGATGACTAAAGGTGATCTAAATGATTATTGTTTAGTTCCAAAATACCTATAATAGAAATTAAAAGCTATTATATTTTTAAAGAAATAGTTATTCTTTCTGAAAGCTATTGTTACATGGTTTATACAACTTGAATCACTTTACTTTTTCTTGCTCAAGAACAGATAATTACATGCTAAAAAGCATCAAAAAATATAAGACACCCAAAAAACTTACAAAAACACTTTTAGCCTAATACATACTATTAATTTAAAAAGCAGATTTATAGTTTATACCTGCATTTATTTGAATTTGGGAACAATTATTGCAGTTTTCGCATTAGAATCAGACGTGTACTTATGCATGTTGTAGGTCCCTCAGCTTTGAGTTGCTCTTGATGATAAAGTGATGAGTTGAGTCATATCTGGGTCTTAGTAAAGGATTCTAATAATACAAGAAAATGGATACAAAGATATATATCTGCATGGTACTTTTTATTTTATATTTCACATAATTCATTTATAGTACTTTTTTAACTCATTGAAGAATAAATCTAGATCCTCCAACATTAGCTAATTCAAATCTTTTGCATTATTTCATTTAATAAATACTTATTGATATCCTATTTAGTGCCAAGCACTGTCAGGTCCTGAGAATACCTTAATGAATAAGGCCAGAAGTGTTCCTACTCTCATTTAAATTCATAGGTTGGGTTTCCACTTCCAGCCAAGACAAAGTAACAAGTACCAAATTTACTCATCTGTCTGAAACAACTAAAACGCTGGACAAAATGTATAAAACAATGACTCTCAAGATGGTTTACATCTGACCATGAAGGACAGGAATCTCTGAGACGTGAGCAGCAAATGAGATGAGCCCCGGAGTTTTTTGAGCTTACTGCCTGGAATTTTCCAAATCATGGCATGCAAGGGAGAGGGGGAATGGGAAAGAATGGACTCAAGCACAGTCCAGTGGATTCACTGAGTTCAGTGGATAGAGCTGAGCACTGGGGGGAAATAAGGCAGCCAGAATTCACATGGCAAAGTACTGGAAAGGGGAGAACCGCAAAGGGGAACAGTCTTCTCCCTAAAGTACCGCTTCTCCCTAACGTAATCAGTTGAATATTAGACAGCCCTTGTGTGTTAGGACATTACCTAAGGCTGAGGAAACAACCAACCAAAAGAATTTGAGGGAATAGTGCCTGGAGGCCACACAGAGTTGGGAAGAGTAACTCTTCCCAATAACCAGAAGGGAAAAGCTCATGTTTCACAGGGAATTGGCTAAAGTTCGAAAAATGGTCTTGCCTCAGGAGTTGGGAAAAATTAGCCCTAGACTAAATGCTACTCTAGTCTTGTCTAACAAAGCTTAAAAGTAAGATGCAAAAGGACCAAACTGCTTCTAAGTAACTTCACCTCCTCCTAGAACTAGCTCAAGAATATTTTTAGAAATACAAAATATTCAGTACTCGACAAGGTAAAATTCACGATGTCTGGCATCTGATAAATATTACTAGCATATAAATTCATATGTGGAGTGAGGGGAAAAAGAGATATTAAAGTGACAAATAATAACAAAAATTATCACATGGCGATGCAGTTTAGATAGATGGTTTTTAAAGAGTCACGTGATATAGATGAAGAGGAGTGTATTTTGCATTGGGTGGTCAGGGAAGCACCTCTGAAGAGATAACACTTAAGCTGAGACCTGAGCTGTGAGAAGGCATGAGCCCCGTGAAGATTAGAGGGAACAGGACTTTAGGCAGCTGGTACAAAGGTCCTGAGGTAGAAACAAGCAGCTGTGGCTGAACATTACCCACTTGCCACAGAATGTAGGCTAGATATCTTTACATTTATCAGAACAGAAGATATTTGAATGGATACTTTTTTGGTTTTTGGCTGCTCCCTGTATATTTGCTCCTCTTTAGGGTATCTTAAAATTTTTTAATGTGTTCAGTTTTTTTAAAAGTCTTCGTTAGGTAATAAAGCTGATATTTTCTAATGAGAAGGTGGTCTTGTTTTGATTACCTAGACTGATGAGTGGCCTCTGAAAGTGAAACTGGAGACATCAGTGAGGCCTCTGGAGCTTAGAGCAAGTCACATCTCTTACTTGCTCCTCATTTAGCATACCCTATATTGTATGTAATTATGAGCCCAGAAATACCTTACTGTTTAAATCACAGAGATATCCCAAGTCCTTTCAGAAGAATCTTAAAATCATATTCTGAGGAAATCTGATATGGCTCCAAAATCACCTTGTGTTATAGCAAGTTATTGGCTATAGGATTCCACTAGGACTGGGTCAGAACTGACCCATTTTGAGCTTAAATTCTGCAAGATTTGAAAGGAATTGGAAGCTTTAGCTTTTGACTTCCCTGGAGTCAAAAATGATGTTGTCCAACAGCTTCCACCTCATCACCAAAATTCCCATAACCATTTCTTTTTAGTGGCCTCTGTTTCTAAAGCGGTCCTGGAGTAGAGAGAGGGCTCTGCTTAGATACACTGGATTGAAAGCAAGAGCAATGTACATTTCTGTGACAGCGAGAACAAAGGAGTGTTCCTTGATGAAGGACAGAAGATACTGTAACCCCATTTGATTTAATGTCACATGGGAAAAGGGCACATAAGCATACATGGAGTTAGGGAAAGTAGGTGTCATGAATAATAAGAGAGAGGTTTATAAGATGAAAGTAGAGAATGAATGAGTTACAAAGACCTTGAATTATTCTCAGCAATGGTGTGTGGCTGGGCAGTTTCTGGAGTTCAGGGTCACGGGATGACTAAAATGTTGCCCCGAGATGAGAGGTCTCAGGCAACAAGAATAATTCTTCAGTGCTACAGATAATATAGCTTTGTGTTCTCAGCAAATACTTATGGAGGAAAGGAAAAGAGGAAAGAACAGAGGGAGAAAGGGATAAAAAAGGACTAAGAAATGAGCATATGGGGCCGGCCCTGTGGCTTAGCGGTTAAGTGAGGGCGCTCCGCTACTGGCAGCCCGGGTTCGGATCCCGGGCGCGCAGCGACGCACCGCTTCTCTGGCCATGCTGAGGCCGCGTCCCACATACAGCAACTAGAAGGATGTGCAACTATGACGTACAACTATCTACTGGGGCTTTGGGCGAAAAAAAAAGAAGGAGGATTGGCAATAGATGTTAGCTCAGAGCCAGTCTTCCTCAGCAAAAAAAGAGAAGGATTAGCATGGATGTTAGCTCAGGGCTGATCTTCCTCACAAAAAAAAAAAAAAAAGAAAGAAAAAGAAAAAAAATGAGCAATGAGGTCCACAGTGGTGGGAGAGTTAGCAGTATGCTTGTAGAGGGCTACTTTTCCACTGCTGCTTTCTTATATTCTGAGATAACAGCCATGCTGTCAGGATCTCTTGCAGTTCTTTTATTAAACTGATTTACTTTTCTTTTACTTGAACTAAAGGTCAAAGCACAACAATTTTTGGCTTTTCGAAAGGGAATCCAATAGTTTTGTAACGTCATTAATGAATTCTCTTCACAGACCCAACGCAAATTATCCTTATCTCTAATTTCTAGATCTTACCATTTGAAGGAAAAAAAAAATGTCCTCATCAACTTTGGATCAATAGCTGTATGACTTGTTAATTCATCCTAATTATTCAAACTATTCATAAATTTGTTTTTCATTAAAGGTAGAATTTTTTTTTAATTGCTAAAACGCCTCACAATATGGTCAACTAAGTTGATACAGATATTCTTCTTACTACAATAACCTAGAAATACAGAATAAAATATAATCAAGAACGAAAAGTAATTCTCAGGAGCTAGAAATGGCGAGAGGAATCAAAGGCAAGGGTAAAGCACGAGGTAATGCAACAGCAGTCCGTAGGATTTGACCTCTGTCAAGGTGGCCCTAGAGAATTGGAAGTGGCTCTAACATCCATCTGATGATGTGAAAGATGGTTTCATGAACCATAGAAGTCAGGAGGCTGAAGCAGACACCCTAGCATAAAGCTGGGAGCCTTGATGGGCTGCAAAATCCAAGAGAGTAGGACTGAAGTGTTGCCCACCAGACTGAGGAGACTTGAAGTCAGTCAGTCTAACAGCTCCATGCTGTTAGAAATTCCAAAAACTTAGTGATATGAAATGGTTGAAAGGAAAGGGGTCAAAGATCTTACTCTAGGAAAAATGGCAGAAACAAAATTGAATACTCTTTGAAAAATCGATTCCTAAACAATCCAATAGAAAGCAGGAAAGTAGGATGGAGGGAAAACATTGAAAACGTAAGACAAATAGCAAACACAAAATAAGGTGATGGCATTAATTCCAAATATATCAGTAATTACAATTAATTTCACCAGGTAAAAAAGATAGATTTTTCAATTGGATAAAAACAACAAATAAAACTCATAAATGGTTATACCTTGTTTATAATAGATCCACCTAAAATATGAGCATTAAAAGTAAAAAGATAACAAAGGAGATTAAACAAATGCTATCCAAAACAAAGTAGAGGTTGCTATATTAATGTAAGATGCAATTTATTTTCAGTTATAAGTCATTATCAGGAATAAAGAGAGTCAGTATATCCTGGAAGATATAATAATCTAAATTTATGCACCAAATAGCATAGCATCAAAATATAAAGTAAATTTATAGAAATCTACCTTCCCTGTATGAGTCTTTCCTTGTAGTCTAACATACTTATCTCAATTATTAATAGATCAAGCTGGCAAAATTTTGGTGGGAATTTAGAAAATTTTAGCACAATTAACATGCTTGATCTAATAAGCACATATAGGATTCGCATTCAACAAAAGAGAAGAATGTGTTTCTACGACATCCATGGAAATTTTAAAAATCAACTTTGTACTAGACAATAAGGCGTCTCAGAATTAATTTCAAAAAATTAATATATAGCCCACATTCTCTGAGCACCATAAATTAAATTAGAAATTTAAAAAATAATTAATCAATCTTTAAATATTTGGAAACTAAAAACTTAAACTTTTAAATGAATGGAAGGTCAAAAATAAGTCATAGTGAAACTTTAAGTAGTATTAATTGAATGTAAAGAAAAATATTAGATATTGAAATTTGTGGGGCACACCTTAAGTGGCTATTAAAAGGAAATTTATTGCTATAAATGCTTATATTAGAAAAAAAGAAAAGTGGAAAATAAATGAATTCAATATCCAACTTAACAAGGTAGAAAAGGACAAAGAATAAACCTAAAATAAAGCAGAAATGAATGAAATTGGGGGAAAAAATATAATAGAGATGATCAACCAAGGTAAAAATTGTTTCTTATAAAACACCAATAAAACAAATAACCCTCTGAGGTTATTGACATGGATACAAAAAGGGAGAAGGCACAAATAGACAATATTTTGAATAAAATAAGGGATACAACTTAAGATACAGGAGAAATTAAAAATACAATTAGAAAATACTATGAAAAACATGATGCCAATAAATCTTAACTGAAAGCAAACTATGGACAATTTCTTAGAGAAGCTTAATTAGTAAACCTGACTCAAGAAGAAATACAACACTTGAGTAATCAGATATTTAATTAAACAATGAAATCAGCAGTTTAAAATATACCCATTAAAAAAATACTAGAGTTACCAGATGGTTTTACAAAAGTTCAAAGAATAGATAATCATTTTTATACAAACTCATTCAGAGATTTAAAAAGTAAATATTTTCCAATTCATTTAATAAGACTACTAGAATTTAATACCAAAACCAAAGATAAAAATATCTGAAAATATATGACAGTATCACTCACAAGATAGATGCAAAAAAAATTTTTATTATAAAACCAAATTCAAGAAGATACAAAAAAGATAATACATTCTAACCTTGTTGAATTAATTAAGTAATGCAAGGACTTATTTTTAACACTTATAACTGGTTGACTTTATTAGAAAACTAGCAAAAGTCATAGCCCTGTAGAGTCATCAGCTCAGGCTGATGTTTCCAGTTTGCCTGCATCAAGCGTGATCTCTCCTTCCCTTTTTTTTTTCTTTTATTTGTGTATATCTTTTTTTTTTTCAATTACTTTGTTGTGGTCATAACGGTTTATAACAGTGTGTAATTTCAGATGTACATTATTATTCATCAGTTTCTGTGTAGACTGCTTCGTGCTCACCACCAATAGTCTAATTTTTATCCATCATCATACATATGTTACCCTTTACCCTTTTGCCCACCCCCCCCAACCCCCTTCTGCTCTGGCAACCACTAATCTGTTCTCTTTACCCATGTTTGTTTATCTTCCATGTATCATTCCACATATGAAATCATGCGGTGTTTGTCTTTCTCTGTCTGGCTTCTTTCTCTTAACACAATACCCTCAATGTCTATCCATGTTGTTGCAAATGGGACGATTTTGTCTTTTTTATAGCTGAGTAGTATTCCATTGTATATATATATACCACATCTTCTTTATCTATTCATCCATTGATAGGCACTTTAGTTGCTTCCATTTCTTGGCCATAGTGAATAATGCTGCAATGAACACAGGGGTGCATAAATCCCTCTGACTTGTTGATTTCAAGTTCTTTAGCTAAATACCCAGTAGTGGGATAACTGGATCATATGGTATTTCTACTTATAATTTTTTGAGAAATTTCCATACTGTTTTCCATAGTGGCTGCACAAGTTTGCATTCCCACCAGCCATGTATGAGGGTTTCCTTTTCTCCACATCCTCTCCAACATTTGTTATTTTTTGTCTTGGTAATTATAGACATTCTAGCAGGTGTAAGGCGATATCTCATTGTAGTTTTGATTTGCATTTCCCTAATAATTAGTGATGTTCAACATCTTTTCATGTGTCTGTTGGTCAAGTTATTCTTTTATTTTTTAAGTTAAGGTGAATGTACACAATGAAAACCAATGATTTTAAAGTGAACAATTCATGGCATTTAGAACATTCAAATGTTGTACAATCATTACCTCTAATTCCAAAGCAGTTTCACCACTTCAAAATAAAATCTCATATCCAGTCAGCAGTTACTCCCTACTTCTCTCCCCAAGTCCCAAAAAACATAGTATTGCAGTATTAACAATATTAAGTCTCCCAATCCATAAACCTGGGATATCTTTCCATCTACTTGTACCTTTAATTTTTTTCAGCAGTTTTCACTGTACAAGTCTTTCATCTCCTTGGTTAAATTTATTTTTAGGTATGTTATTTTTTGGATCTTATTTTAAATGGAATTTTTTTCTTAATTTCATTGTAAGATACTTCATTGCAGGTATTTAGAAGTACAGCTAATTTTTGTGTATTGATATTCTGCTCTTCAACTTTGCTGAATTTGTTTATTAGCTCAAGTAATTTTTTTTGTGGGTTCTTTGCGCTTTTCTATAAAGGTCATGTTATCTGAGAATAGAGATAGTTTTTCTTCTTCTGTTTCAATTTGAATTAACTTTTATTTTGTTTTATTACCTACTTGCTCTGGCCAGAACTTCCAGTACAATGTTGGATAACAATGGCAATAGTTGTCATCATTCTCTTGTTCGGGATCTTATAAGGAAAGTTTTCATTCTTTCCCCATTGAGTATGATGTTTCTATGGGTTTTTCATAAATCTCCTTTGTCTTGTTAAGGACGATGTTTTCTCTGTGTCAATTGAAATAATCATGTCTTTTTTTTCCCTTTGTTCTATTAATGTGGTACATTACATTGATTTATTTTCTTATGTTGAACCATCCACGCGTTCCTGGAATAAACCCTACTTCGTCATGGTGTATAATCCTTTTATAATGCTGTTGAATTTATTTTTTTAGTATTTTGTTGAGAATTTTTGCATCCATATTCATAAAGGATATTGGTTTGTAGTTTTCTTACAGTGACTTTTTCTGGCTTTCACATCACAGTAATTCTGGCCTCAGAATGAGTTAGGAAGTGTTCCCTCCTCCTCCATTTTCAGAAGAGTTTGAGAAGGATTTGGTGTTAATTCTTCTTTAAATGATAGGTAGAATTCACAAGTGAAGCTATCTAGTCCTGGACTTTCTTTGTTGGGAAGGTTTTGATTACTGATTCAATCTCTTTACTTGTTATAGATCTGTTCAGATTTTCTATTTATTCTTGACTCAATTTGGTAGTTTGTTTCTAGGAATTTTTTCCCTTTCATCTTGGTTATCTAATTTGTTGAAGATGGTTTAATTTTTGAAAATTAATCAAGTAATACATCACAATAATGTATTAAAGGAGAAAATTCATATGATTATCTAAAGAGATGTAGAAAAATATAATTGCATAAAGCGTAATACCTGTTCAAGATTTAAAACCCACACAGACACATAGAAAATGTAATTGAGGAAAGTTTCTTTAATTTATAAAATGTATCAGGAAAATATACAGATATATACACTATGCAAAGAAATTTTACTCCTAGTTAGACACTCAACTGAAATGTATACATATGTGCACCATCAGATATGAACAAGAATGTTCACAGCATCAGTGTTTCCAATAGCCAAGAACTGTAATCAACTTAAATGTTCACAAAAAGTAAAAGAGACAAATGAGGTTCTAGTCATACAAGTGAATACTACACAGCAATGGGAATAAGCAAACTATTCTATGTGCAATAACACGGATGAATCTCATAAATAGAATGTTGATCAAAAGAACACAAAAGAGTAACTTCTATATGATTCAAATTATGTACAGTTCCAAACAGGTAAAAATATTCTATAGTTTTAAAAGTCAGAATCATAGTTATATTTAAGAAAGAAGTGTGGATATATACCACAGCTTCTTTATCCATTTGTCCCTGATGGGCACTTAGGTTGCTTCCAAGTCTTGGCTATTGTGAATAAGGCAGCAATGAACACAGGGGTGCATGTACCTTTGCAAATTGGTGTTTTCAAGTTCTTTGGATAAATACCCAACAGTGGAATAGCTGGATCATATGGTAGTTCTATCGTTGATTTTTTGAGGAATCTCCATACTGTTTTCCATAGTGGCTGCACCAGTTTGCACTCCCACCAGCAGTGTATGAGAGTTCCCTTCTCTCCACATCCTCTCCAACACATGTTGTTTCCTGTCTTGTTAATTATAGCCATTCTGACAGGCGTGAGGTGATATCTCATTGTAGTTTTGATTTGCATTTCCCTGATAGTTAGTGATTTTGAACATCTTTTCATGTGTCTGTTGGCCATCTGTATATCTTCTTTGGAGAAATGTCTGTTCAGGTCTTTTGCCCATTTTTTAATTGGGTTGGTAGTTTTTTTGTTGTTGAGATGCATGAGTTGTATGTTATAAACCAATGTTACTGCAATAAAAAAAAAAAAAAAAAAAGAAAGAAGTGTGGTAGCGACTGGGACAGGACATGAGGGGACTTCGTGGGTGCTGGAGATATTCAATTTCCTTACCTCAGTAATGATTAAATGGGTGTTCCCATTTTGTGAAAATTCATTGAGCTGTGCACATTTTGTGTGCTTTTCTGTATGAATGTTATACTTGAAAAATAAGTATGTTTTTAAAGCAACACATATAGTAAATCAACCCCTAGAATAATAATAAAAACTTTCCTAAATATCAGAAGAACTACACATGCACACCAACACACACACATGCACACTAAACAAGCAAAGCAAACAGAACACCTAGTGAAAGGCTCTAAAAAATATAAAATGAACAAAATAATATTATGCCAGAAATTGATGTAAATATATGTCATTTCAATAAAAGGAATCTTAGCTTAACTCACTGATTATAATAAATATATTACATTGGATTCCAAAGAAAGAATCAAAACTATGCTAGATCAAACAGACTCACATAAAATAAAATTTTTCAGAAAAGTTGAAAATAAAAAGATATGCAAGAGTATACCAGATAAGTGTAAAGAAAAGGAAACAAGGCAATATAATTTTAATATCAGAGGAGTAATCTAAGCAAAAAGCATATCTTAAATTCAGCTGATTGGCAATCTTAAGTCCATCCGAAACATTAATTCCCCTTTGTCATCTAACATAATATATTCACAGATTTGGGAGATTTAGATGTGGACATCTTAAGGGGGCCATTATTCTGTCTATCACAGTCTGCCCTGTGGTATGTAAAAATTCACATCAATCCCACATGCAAAATGCACTCACTTTATCCCAACATCTCCAAAAGTCTCAACCCACTATAGCATCAACTTAAGTCCAAAATCTCATCTAAATCTCTTCAGCTCAAAATTCTCACGCCTCATCATTTAAATCATCTGAATCAAGTATGGATAAGACCTGATCCATCGTGGACCGGAATTCCTCTCTATCTGTGAACCTGTGAAGTTAGAAAACAAATTATCTTGCTCCTAAAATGGGGTACCAGTTATAAACATTCTCATGCAAAAAAAAAGAGAGAAAATGCAGGGAAAAATAAAGTCACCAATCCTAAACAATTTCAAAGTCTAGCTAGGCGAACAACTTAGGTTTCAGTGCCCGGGAATAATCCTCTGTGGTCCAAGGCTCTGCCTTCTTGTCTTGAGGCTCTCTGCCCTTAGAGATATCCTTCCTTTTGTATGAAGTATAGGACATGTTTGCAGCTGACTACTTGATCAGCCCATTTCCTACCTTCTGAAAGTTTTCTTTTATTTCACACTCTCTTTGTCCCTTTTAGTCAAAGCTGTCAGTGTTTCATGTTGGTAGAACATAATCAAAAACCTTGTGGGTCTCTCATGTATGTCAAGGAAATTTGTCCCATTAGACACAAGGATCCTACACAGATCTTTCCTAGATTATTCTGTCTCTATTTTGCCTCTCCAGAGATGGCTGAGGGAATCCGTGCATAGAATGTCTCATCTCTTCAAAGAGCCCTCTGTATGATGGAGCAGTCTGATCTTTTGACCCTTCTGATGCACTAGCTAAAGGTCATCAGGCTACATCCTTGGCTTCCTCTCCAGAGCACACTTTCTTGACAGTGAATTTCCTAATTTTAGCATATTTACAATCTAGATAGGCAGAGAATTTCTCAAATCATTCATTTTTGCCTAAGTGTTCTTCCCTCAATTTACCTCTTTCCTCCCACATTTTACTATAAGCAGCCAAAAGAAACTAGAATGCACCTTTACTGCTTGGAAATCTCCTCAGCTAAATATCTAGGTTCATAATTTACAAGTTTCACTTTCCATATAACCACAGGACACAACCCAGCTAAGTTGCCTACCGTTAACTATATAACATGAATCCTCCCCTCTACTTCCTAATAACATGCTCTTCTTTTCCATTTGAGCCTCCACCAATAGGGCATTTAACATTCTTATTTCTACCAACTGTCTGTTTGTGATGACCTAGGTATTCTCTAAGACAGACAAAATATATTTTCCCTACCAGGCTCCCCCTCGCATTCTTCTGAGTCCTTACTAGCAGAGTCATTAACACCCATATTTCTGCTAACAGTCTATTCAAGACAATCTAGGCTTTTTCTGCGATGCTCCTTAAAATTCTTCCAGCCTCTGCCCATTGCCCAATTCCAAGTTCATTCCATATTTTTATGTATTTGTTACATCAGCACCCCACTTCCAGGTACTAAAATCTGTATTATAGTCCTACTGCTGCTGTGACAAACTACCACAATCTTGGTGGCTTAAGACAACAAAGATTTTTCATCTTACAGTTACAGAGGTCAGAACTCCAAAATGGGTCTCACTGGGCTAAAACTAAGGTGTCGTCAGGGTATTCCTTCTGGAGGCAATAAGAGAAAATCTACTCCTCTCTTTTTCCAGATTCTACAGGCTGTCTGCATTCCTTGGCTTATGGCCCTCTTCCATTTGCAAAGCCAGAAACTGCATCACTCTGATCTCTTATTCTGTCATCATACTTCCTTCTCTAACTCGCCTGCCTCCTTTTTTCTCTTATAAGGACCCTTAGTTAGTCCATCCAGATAGTCTAGGATAATCTCCCCATCTCAAGATCCTCAATTTAAACACATCTGCAAAGTCCCTTTTGACATGTAAGGTAATATACACCCAGGTTTCAGGGATTAGGACATAGACATCTTTTTTTTAAACAATTTTATATATTTAATAATATTTATTATTTTGCCAACCACAGAAAGTGAGAGGAGATTATTAGTGAAGTGGTTCTTGGCGCAAGAGTATGAGTTGTTCAAGTTAGACAATTGGGGGGCATGGAAGTCAGAAGGAGGGCCTAGTATGGATAAGCAAGCTATGTAAGGGGAAAACGTGCCTGGAGGATAAAGATCTAGGATAGGTAGCAAAGCTGAGAGGCCAAAATCATATTATAAACATAGGCTGGCTCAACATTATCAAAGGGGTGACACATTAGGTTAGGAAGCTCGCACTTCATGATGGGTGCAGCGGGAGACTGAGTATTTTGAAGAAAAAAAGCAACATAATAAAACCTGTTTGAGATAGCTTTGGTGGCAATACAGAAGATGGATAGAGGAATCAGAACGTTGAAGCCTACACAAACAGCCATAAATAGTTTGATTTATGAGTTGAGCTAGTTTAAGTGTATGATTATGTATGTGTACCTTAAGACCCTCTTCAATGTGGTAAAGTGTCAAAATGTCAAAGTGGTTAAATGAAGCAATAAAAAGTAGAATAAGCCAGAGGGTTTGCGCTGGACTGGTTTCACACAGCCCCCAGCCAAAATTCTGGCAACAGTCTTTAAACCTTTATTACTACAGAAAACACCTCTTTCCATTCAAAAGAAACTCTTTCTTCGCCCACAGCCAATGGCTTCATACCAAAATTGAAGCAATAATCTAGGTTATTTGAGCAGAAATTTCCCTCAAAAACCTCCAAAACGGTATTCTTTTTTCTTCTGAGTAAAATTGTTGAATTGCCTGTCCACACTAATCAAATATAAACCATAATTGTTCCTCTCACCATCTCATTTAATGTTTATACACCACTAACACATTTGATTTTCACTATATTTTCCCCTAGAGGGATAATACTCCCTTCTAACATTATTTTCTGCCATCTAACATTATCTTCATTTGAGGTTCTTTACTGTTTCTCAATAATCTATACAAGAGGCTATCAGTTTTTAGACTTTTGTTCAGGAGCAATATATTCTGCCAGGACTTTTTATCATTAGGGTTTTTTTTTTTGTAACCAGCAGAGGCCATCAATGTCAGTTGAGTTAAGTGTTTAAAAACTGATTTTCAAGTCCCTTTTGGCAAAAACTTCTTAACCACCGAGATTTCCAATCTTTCTGTTCCTTCCTTATATCTAAACATGGAGTACTTCCAGTCACCACATTGAAAACTTAACTGAAAGCATATTTCTCTGCAGACACATCAGCAAAATCTAAAGAATTCATTCTTACAAAGATTCCAGTGATTCATCTAAGAACTTGAATTTACTGTGTTGATAAAACAGGAGTACTTTGACTTAGTTTATAGACAAAATCCTAAAATTTTATCAAGGAATTAAATTTCTAAAAAATGAGCAAGTAGAGATGTTGTGTTGAAGTAACATGCTATTTAAATGTAAAATCCTTTTCAAGCAAAGTACCATTTGGCAAACAAAAAACTGCATTTTCATTTAGTTGTTTTCCATTTTGTACCTTTTTGTATATTGAGTTTTCCTATACTAGACAACTTTTGGAAATTTGGATGAAATTTTAAATGCTTAGTTATCATATATTTAGATGACAATAATGACTTTTTTAATGAGCTGTTGAACAAAATAGACAGAGCCCCTGCTTTCAAATTCTAACAGAGGACCAGGCATGGACTAAACAAATAGCAACAACATAATAAAAATAGCTAACTATGTACCTATTAAGTGCTACCTGGTAGGTATAATTCTAAGTGCTTTTATGTATTATATCATTTAATTCTTAAACAAACTAAAATGGGAATGGGAATGATATATAATGAAATCAAAGAAGGTCATCATAAATAAGCACTGTGCAAAGAGATGAGGATAGTAGAGGATGCAGGGCCAGAGTTTATAGTTTTATCAAAGCACAATATGAAGCTATTGAAAGGTAAGGATTTTACAAAAGGGAGTAAAGGATTTGATTTACATTGAAGGGGAAAAAAAACACTCTGGCTTGCTAGAATTACAGATGGAATAGGTGAAGGGACAGAACTAGAGAAATTGGTCAGAGGCTATTGAATCAGTATGGATGACAGATTATGGCTCCTGGGACTCAGTTTGTCACACGTAGGAAAGTAGACACTTAGGGAAATGAAGACATCCAAGAGATCTTTGGAGTCAGACTCAGAATGACTTGGTGATGGACTAGATGTGAAAGATGAAAGGACTGGGGCAAGAATGATTCTTAATTTCCAACTCAAGCAACAGGTGGATGGCAGTATATTAACAGTGACGGGGAAGGTCAAGAAAGAAGTCAAGAGTTTGGTTTGGGGACATGTTAAGTTTGAGATAGCCAAGTAAATGCTATCAGGTGTGAGATTGGATATATCCCAGAAATGGTATATTCCTGCATCAGAGGAAATCCAAGAATTGACTAGACGTTTGTCTGGATGACATGAAAGTCTCCTCCACCTTTAAAATTCCATGATTGTAAGGAAAAAGGAAAAGAGAGCGATCTGAAGAGAACATCATGAACTGTTAAATTTGTTTGCATTGGGTGAAGTGCTCAAGACCGAGACTTGTTCATTTTATAGTTTATTTGCTCCCATGGACTTATCTATCACTAAGAAAAAAGCAGGTTGCCTGAAGCTAAAATTTCCAATATCTACATATCCCAAAATTCATAGCAGTTAATTTTAAAAGCCTCTCTTTGCATTACTTTTGTAATGAAGCACCAGTATCATTTTGACATCCAGGACAAAGAATGCTCAATTATGTGCAAGTGTTCTCTTTAATACATACGGTTGTAGATAAAAACAGCTGTACTTATCCACGAAAGAAAAATAATGGCTTTGGAGGACATTTTTCTTTCTTTGTTAAAATGACTTCAAATATGCCAAGGCCCATCTTCATTAGTCAAGAGGCGTATTCACATTATTATCATTAATACTATTATTTTTAAACCAACATTTCCTGATCAACTACAAAGAGAAGGTTAGATATGTGACTGTCAGCTTTTTTGTGGCATCCTCCACACGCCTATCAGACCCTGCACCCCCAGGTCTGCATCTCCTGTGGACTGATCTTTGCTGTTCTGCCTCCTTTCCTATTCCAATGGAGAGCAGCTCAACCAGGCAGCCCCACAAAGACTAAATGTGAGGGGACGCACTCAGAACACCCTCACTTAGCTAACCTTAAATTGCTAAAACTGCAGTATTTAAAACCAGTTTTGAGCTATTTGGAATTTTTGAAAAAAATAGTACCGAGAAGCCAAATGTTTCTGTATCATATATGAGTAATATATGAGTCATAGGCCAGAAATACTCCAACACTGCATTGTGGATAAGCTTGTAGATCCTGGAACCATGTTGCTTGGGGAGCGTTTCCTCTATGCCGCTGTCCAGCTCTATGATCTTGGCCAAATTACTTAAAGAATCGGTGCCTTAGTTTTCTCATCTATTAAATGGGAATAATATCTCTATCTCATATTTTTGCAGAGTCCTACATGAATGATGAGCTCCTGGAACTGTGCCTGTCGCAGCAAGTGCTCAATAAATGTATTATCATAATTTTCTTCCAGTCTTTTTCTAAAGATGCATGATTTAACATGGGAGATAAAAACCACAGGCCAACCCAAAGCTCTTCCATAACATGCTAAACTGGCTTTAAATTACAAAGCAAATATGACTAGTGAGGGCAGAACTTTCTCCTTTCCTTGCATAAGTATGCTATAAAAACCCTCATCTTTAATGTTTTCCTAAATAACTTCCATATATCCAATAGCATAAAACCAAAGGTCACATGGACACTTAAATTTTTTAACTCAGGATTTCAACAGCTCTTTGGGGCTTGTATCTGGCTGATTTTTACATTCTAGTAGGTATACGGGTTATTCGTGGATTATAACAAGCCACCCCCAAAATCAGCAGCTTAAAGTTGCAATCATTTATCCTTATTCACATATCTGCAGGGGGTTGGGTTTGGCTGATTTAGGCTGGGATGTGCTGCTTCAAGTTGGCCTTGCTGTGTATCAGGCTCCAGTCTGCTTCTTTTGTATCCATCCTGGATATGGTCTGGGGATAAGAGGAAGCTCGGCTGGTAGTGATAGCAGAAGAACAAGAGGATAAGCAAGAAACTTTACATGTCTTCTTGTGTTCGGTTTCCTAATGTTTCATTGGCCTAAGCAAGCGATGTAGCTGATCCCAAGTCAAGAGACAAGGAGGTACACACCTTGTTCTTGGGCAAGGAGGGAGGTAAGTGAATACGTCTTTCAGATATCTTATCTAACAAACTAAACTATACTGCTGGTAATGCATTATTGTGTATATTGTGTATGCTTACATTTTAAATGATTCATTTTGAGACAAGATTTTATATAGTTCAAGCTTACTGACGATCTATAGAAATAAACAAATAATTTTTTTCTTAACAAGGGAGAATGTTTTTTATTACATATCATGAACTCTGGCCTAGCAGAGTGCTTGACTCCACAAATATTTTCTGAATTAATAAACAGGAATATTGGGGGTAATTTTTTATACTAATGATCCAACTTTTTCAAGGGGGAGGAGGTTGAAGGAGAGACATTTATTTTCTAATTCATTTATTCAGTCTTTCCTTCATTCAACGAATATTTTTTGAGTAGCTGCTATGACATTTGAACCAGGTATGTTCTAAGTAATAGGGATCTAGAAATGATCACAATAGTCAGGTTCCTAACATTTGGGGAGGCAGGAAATAAACAATGACACAATAAGTTAATTAATTGTGAATAATATTAAGGAGCCAAAAAGTAAAGTATGAGGGACACTAAATTATGGAGGTGAGACTATTTTGGATAAGGTAAATGGAAGGCCTTAAAGAAGGTGATATTTGAGCTGAAACTTGGATGACAGGAATGAGCCAACCAAGTGAAGATAGCGAGAAAGAGCATTCTAGTCACAAGGAGCAGCATGAGCAAAGACTCTGAGACAGGAAAGAGCTTGGCCTATTTGAGGTCCAGAGAGAAGCCAATGCTGCAAGTACTCCCAACTCCAATCTTGAAATGAAAAACCCATTCAAATTTCTTAAATCTGATTTCTTGCCTTTGATTCCCTAGCACCTTGTGCACTATCACCTGGATTTATAATTATTGACTACCTTGTCAATCTTCTCCACTGGAACTCGAGCTCCTTTAGTGTGGGTATCAGTATCTTAGCGGTTTATTCATTCACAGCACCTCATACAGAGCTCCGTTCAGCACAAGACTGCCAGACGCACACATGCTCGAAAGCCGGATTTCTACAGTTTAAGAATCAGTCACGGTGTAGGTCCAAGATGGGATCAACTCACTTACAATCCAGATGAAATGGGTGCTTGAAGGGGCAGTCAGAGAGTCATGGAAAAGGTCACATTTTGAAAAGGGGAGAGCTGTGTTTCTTTTGTCACCTGAAGTGATTTCAGCTTTCATTCCCCTTTTCCAGAAATATAAAAATATGAAAGAATTCAAGATCTAAGACGTTTAAGATACCACAGCAACATAAAAAATGAAAAAGACCATATTCTGCCCCCTGAAATCATAATAATTATCATAGAAAATTATAACACTAAAGCACTTTAGACATTTTATAATTGCTTTCATACTTATTATCACATTTTGTCCTTTGTTGATTACAAAAGGCCATTTTTAATAACTGAGATTTTTTTCAGAGTCTGAGTTAGCTAGCGTGGGAAAGAGAGACATCTCAGCTGCCTTTAAGACCCAAGGTAGAATTTAGAGTTGAAAGGAATATTAGACAGCAGCTAGCCCATTAAGGATTCGGACACTGAGACCAAATGTGTTAAGTAATTTGCTAAATATCATATAACTAGTCAGGAGCAGAGCTGTGGCTGGAATCCTGGTCCCTGAGTCTCTGATTAGTTTACAGTAGTCATAAGAGAGGCTGAGAATTTGCTTTATGATGAAATTAGCAATCACAAAAGATAGCCTCAGAAGAAATTACAAGCAAAAAGTGCGCAGGATAAACAGTTCTAATCAGAAATTAATTCTTCCAAAGGTTTTTGTTGTTGTTGTTGTTGCATTTTTAAAAATTTTCAGCACTATTTAGAAATGTTAGTTAATTCTTACCTTACCTAGATAATAAAGTATCTACTGTGAAAGAAAGTAGCTTTCTTAGTATAAAGTTCCAAAGGCAAGATAAGGTGGGTGAGGTAAAATAAATAAGTACATAAAAATGTGAAGGAAGTAATGGGTAAAATTAAGAGAAAATTACAAACCACTACATAGGAAATGTTCATGTCTTCAGGAAAGAAAAATTTTATAATTGTGGGCCCATGATTATCTGCAAATATTAAGGAATATAATATTAACCCAGTGAGGCTGGCAAAGAGACACAGCCAGTGTCGTGGTGTAATGCTTTTTCAACCTGATAACAAACAGACAAATGGAAAAGTTCTTGAGACCATGTTAGCAAACTAGAAATATTCAGGTTCCAGACAGAGTGGCAGTTATGAGAATAGGTTATGAAAGAGTAATAGTAATCTTGTGTTAAGTTCTCACTGTAAATAATGATAAAATGGGACAAATATATGTAGCAACTGTTTTCAAGCATAGGACAACAGATAGCTCAGGGCTGCAATCATTGAGACGGGGAACCACACAAAAGGATCCCCACATCAGCCTCGGCTTTCTGCCGAGGAGTGTTATCCAAATCATGCACTGGGCAGAAGAGCCCAAATGGATAGCTGAAGTCTTGGTGGGTTGAAGAAACAAAATCCAGAGTTCAGGGCAGCAGGTGCTGGTGGAATTTGCAAGGTAGAGTAACATAGATGAGGGAGCTGCATTGAGAAGGAGCTCTACAAATCTGCAAAGGAGTCCGCTGGAGTCTTGGGTGGAATACTACACCAAAAATGCACAGCTTCATGAGCTTACAGAAAACAGCTATTGAGGGGATATGAGCTGAACTGAGATTCCAGAGGCCGTACAGTGCTGAAGGGCCTTGGAGATCTGACCAGCCAGAGTAGAGATATTTTACTAAACATCCTGTACATTCATTTGAGGCCATATATAAGGAGAAGAGCTATTCTGGTCCCACAGAAATAATGGCTACTGTAGATCAGTGGTTCTCAACTGGGGTGATTTTGACCTCCTCCCTGGGGACATTTGGCAATGTCTACAGACCTTGTCAGAGAGGGAGTGTGACTGGCATCTAGCAGGTAGAGACCAGGAATACTACACTGTACAAAATAAACAATTATCCAGCCCAAAATGTGAGTAGTGCTGTCAGGAATCCTGATCTGTATCTACCCTAATAAAGGCTAAAAGCAAGCCTTAAAAGGATAAAGCCGACCCATCAGTAAATTATTTTCCTGCTGGAACAACTCAAAGACAAAATCTAGACTCTCAACAATGTAACATTTATAATGACCTGATTACAATAAAAAACAAAACATACTAGGTATGGGAAGAAGTAGGAAAACGTGATACATAAACAGAAGAGTCAATAGATATAGAACTTTAAATGACACCAGTATTGTAATTTGTAGACAAAGGTCCTAAAAGTATTTATAAGAAAAGATGGGCATAACGAGAAAGCACATAAGGAATTTCAGCAGAGAAATGGAAACAACAAAAAAGAAACAAATGCAAAATCTGAGACTGCAAATACAATTCTAGAATAAAAAAATTCACTGGATAGGTGTAACAGAAGATTAGATGTTGCAAAGGGGAGGGAAAAATGAACTTGAAGACAGGGCAACAGAAACTAAACTGAAGCACAAAGAGAAGAAAGACTAGAATAAATAAATAAATAATGGCTTCAGAGAAATGTGAGACAACAGCAAAATGTCTAACGCATAAGAAATTGAGGTCAAGAAGGAGATGAGAGAGAGATGGGAATGGAAAAAATATTTGAATAAATAATGAAGAAGATTTTCAATTTTGATACAAGGTATCAACCCACACTTTCAAGAAGCTCAACAAAATACAAAGGATAGATACAAAGAAAATCACATGGCAGAAGACAAGTGATGAAAGAAAAAAAAATCAACCCAGATTTCTACATCCAGTAAAATCCTTTAAAAAAGAAGGTGAACTAAAGGTACGTTTTCCCCAAGTTTTTATTTTGAAAAATTTCAAACTTACAGAAGAGTTGCAAGAATGGTACAATGAACCCTCAGATACTCTTCACGCAGAGTCAGCAGCTGTCGACATTTTTCCACACTTGCTTCATCTGTTTTTTCCCTGAACTAATTGAGTTAGTTGCAAATATCATGACACTTTACCCATAAATATCTTAGCATATATCTCTAAAGAACAAGAACATTCCTCTTTGTAACCAAAATACAATGATCAGAAAATTTAACATTGACACAAAATTATCTAATACACAATCTGAAATCCAATTTAAATTTCCCCAGTTATGTCATTTTAAACAGTTTGTTTTTGATCCAGGAGCTAATCTGGGATCAGGCATTGCATTTATTAAAAAAAAAAAAATTTCAGCTTCAGTGAGGTATAATTGACAAAATTGTATATATTTAAAGTATACAATGTGATAATTTGACATATGTATGCTTTGTGAAATGATTACCACAATCAGGTTAATTAACTCATCCATCACCTCATATAGTCACCGTGTGTGTGTGTGTGTGTGCATGTGTGTGTGCATGTGTGTGATGAGAATGCTTAAGGTCTACTCTCTTAGCAAGTTTCAAGTACACAACACAATATTACTAACTATAGTCACCATGCTACATTAGATCCCCAGAGCTTATTCATTTTATAACTGAAGCTTGTACTCTTTGACCAGCATCTCCCCATCTTCCCCACCCCCAGCTCCTGGTAACCACCATTCTACACTCTGTTATTGTGAGCTCAACTTCAACTTTCATTTATTTTTTAGATTCCACATATAAGTGAGATGTTTTTAGTGCCCTTGAGTAAATTCCAACTCCTAGCGACCTTGTGTACAGCAGAGAGGAACCCTACCAGGTCTTTTTGCACCATCCTCTCACCTTCTGGTGCTCTATCAGACTATGCTCCACTGCTATTCATAGGGTTTTCACGGACAAATTTTTTGGAAGTGGATGGCCAGTTCCTTTTTCCTAGTCTGTCTTAGTCTGGAAGTTCCACTGAAACCTGTCCACCACGGGTGACTCTGTTGGTATTTGAAATACAGGTGGCATATCTTTCAGCATCACAGAAACATGCAGCCACAACAGTAGGACAACCAGCAGAAGGGTGGTGTGGTTCCCTGGCTAGAAACGAACACAGGCCATGGTGGTAGGAGGCCAAATCTTAACTATTAAGCGAGATCATACAATATTTGTCTTTCTCTGTCTGGCCAATTTCACTTAGCATAATGTCCTCTAAGTTCATCCATGGTTTTGCAAATGGCAGAATTTTCTTCTTTCTAATGGCTGAATAATATTCCATTGTGTGTGTGTATACATATATATATATTTTTCTTTATCCTTTCATCCATTGGTGGACACTTAGCTGTTTCCATAGCTCGGCTATTGTGACTAATGTTGCAATGAACATGGGGCTGCAGATATCTCTTTGAGATACTGATTTCATTTCCTTTGGCTATATAGCCCGCAGTGGGTTTGATGGATCATATTGTAGTTCTATTTTTAATTTTTTGAGGAACCTCCATACTGTTTTCCATAGTGGCTATACTAATTTATATTCCTATCAACAATGTACACGTATTCTCTTTTCTCTTCATCCTTGCCAACACGTGTTTTCTGTTGTCTTTTTCATAAAAACCATCCTAACAGGTATGAGGTGATATCTCATTGTGGTTTTGTTGGCATTTCCCTGATGATCAGTGAGGTTGAGCACCGTTTCATGTACTTGTTGACCATCTGAATGTCTTCTTTGGAAAGATGTCTATTCAGTTCTTTTGCCCATTTTTTAATTGGGTTATTTGCTTCTTTGCTATTGAGTTGTATGGGTTTCTTGCATATTTAGGATATTAACTCTTATCAGATATATAGTTTGCAAATATTTTCTCCCATGCCACGGGATACCTTTTCATTTTGTTGAGTAAATAATTTGACAAAGTTCAACATCCTTTCATGATAAAAACTCTCAACAAATTAAGTATAGAATAAAACACCTCAATATAATGAAGGCTATATAGAGCAAGCCCACAGCTAACATCTTACTGAGAGCTTTTCCTCTAAGGTGAGGAACAAGACAAGGGTGCCCATTGTCACCACTTCTATTCAAAGTAGTACTGAAAATCTTATTGGAAGTAATGGAAGCTCCTTTCCAGAGCAATTAGGCAAGAAAAAGAAATAAAATGTATCCAAATCAGAAAAGGAAAAGTAAAATTGTCTCTTTTTGCAGATGACAGGATCTTATATATAGAAAACTCTAAAGATTCCATGAAAAAACTGTTAGAACTAATAAGTAAATTCAGTAAAGATGCAACGTGCAAAATCAATATACAAAAATCAGCTGTGTTTCTATACATTAATAATGAACTATCAGAAAGAGAAATTAAAGAAACAATCCCATTTACAATAGCATCAAAAACAACAAAATATTTAGGAATAAATTTAACCAAGGAGGTGAAAGATATGTACACTAAAACTATTAAACATTGATGAAAAAAATTGTGGAAGACAAAAATAAATGGAAAAATATCCCATGTTCATGAATTGGAAGAATTAATATTGTTAAAATGTCCATACCACTCAAAGCAATCTACAGATTCAATGCAATCCCTATGAAAATTCAATTGACATTTTTCATAGATATAGAAAATACAATCCTAAAAGTCATATGGAAACTTAAAAAACCTCAGCTAGCCAAAGCAATCTTGATAAAGAACAAAGCTGGAGGCATCACAACTTCTGATTTCAAACTATATTACAAAGTTATAGTAATCAAAACAGTATGGTATTGGCATAAAAACAGAAAATAGACCATTGGAACAGAATTAAGAGCCCAGATATAAACCAATGCATATATGGTGACAAAGGCACCAAGAACACACAATGGGGAAAGGATAGTCTCTTCAACAAATGGTATTGTGAAAACAGGATATCCATATGCAAAAGAATGAAACTATACCTCTATCTTATACCATTCACATAAATTAACAAGAAATAGATCAAAGATTTAAATGCAAGACCTGAAACTGTAAGACTTCTAGAAAAAAACATGGGGAAAAAGCTCCTTGACATTGGTCTTAGCAGGGATATTTTTGGACATGACACCAAAGCACAGGTTAAAAAAAAGCAAAAATAAATAAGTGGGACTACATCAAACTAAAAAGTTTATGAAGGTATTTTTAGAGAAGTAGAATAAGTTTTTTGGTGAGAGAATTTGTCACCAACAGACCTCAATCACAAGTAATGTTAAAAGAAGTTTTTTAGGCTGAAAAGGAAATAATTAAACCACTTGGATATATACAAAGAGACAGAAAATACATAAATAAATATAAAAAACATTTTTTTCATTTTTTTATATCCTTAAAAGACAATGGTTAAAAATAGCAATAATGTATTGGGGAGAGTCATAACATATGTAGGAGTTGATGATGTGACAAAAATAGCATGAAGAATGGGATATGGAAAATAAAAGTATACTGCCCTAAGGTTCTAAGAGTATACAGGAAGTAGTATAAAATTAAATTAAGGTAGACTGTGACAAATTAAAGGTGCATATTATAATCTCTAGAATAATCACTTAAAAAATAGGTAGAGCAAAAGCCCATAGTGGAGGGAAAATGTAAAACAAAAAAACTTTAATTCAAAAGAAGGAGGAACTTAAAATGTTAAAATGGTAAATTTTATGTTACGTATATTTTATCACAATTTTTTAAATTAATAAAAAATTTTAAAAAGAAACAAAGAACAAAGAGGACAAATAGAAAACATTTAATAAAGCAATAGATTTTAACCAAACTACATCAATAATTATGTTAAATATATAAGAAGATGGCACTCTGATTAATAGAAAATTATTTTTGGTTTTTATAAAAAAAATAAGATGCCACTAGAAGCTGTCTTTAAAAATGCACTTTAAGTATAAAGACTGAAATAGGTTGAGGGCAAAAGGACAGAAAAAAATATATATCATATGAATAGTAAGTATAAAAAGTCTGGTGCAATTACATTAATATCAGTCAAATATACTTCAGAACATGGAATATTCCTAAAGATGAAGCAGTATATTTCATAATGATGAAACTGTTGATTCACCAAAGACACATAACAATCCTAATAACAGAGTTTCAAAATATGTGAAGCAAAAATTGATAGAACTAATGAGAGAATATAAAAATTCACAAATATAGTTATATATTTTAACATTCCTCTCTCAGTAACTGATAGAAAAAGTAGACAAAAACTTAGCAAGGATGTAAAAAACACGACAAATAATATCAACCAAATCTATCCTAATAGACATTTATAAAATATTACATCAAACAAACGCAGAAGACACATTATTTTCAGTGCATATAAAACATTCAACAAGATAGACCACTCCTAGGGCACAATATAAATCTCAATAAAACTCCAAGGATTAAGTCATGTGGATAATGTTCTTTAGCCATAATAAAACTAAACTTAAGAATCAATAACAGGACAATTGGGAAAATCACCAAATATTTGAAATTAAGCAACAGTCATAAATTATCTAAACATTAAAGAATAAATCACATGGGTAATGAGAAATTTTTATAACTGAATGATAACTAAAACACAGCAATTCAAATTTATGGGACGCAATTAAAGCAGTGGTAAGAGAAAAATTTATATGTCTAAGTGTATATGAAAGAAAAAAAGAAAGATTAAAAATTGATCATATCTTTCCACTATAGTAAGCTAGCAAATGAATGTCGAACTGAATCAAAAGTATATAGAAGAAAGGCAGTAATAGAGATACAAACACAAACAATAAAGAAAAATCAAAGAAACCAAAAGATGATTACTTGAAAAATCAATAGAAGATATAAATCTCCAGGATTAATGAGCAAAATAGAGACAGAATGTATATTACCAACAGTAGCAATGAAAAAAGAAACATCACTATAGATTCTACAGACATTAAAATGATAAGAAATTATTATGAAAAATTATATACCAATGAAGCTGACAGCTGAAAAGAAACTGAAAAATTCCTTGAAACAGACACAGAATGGAAAAACTGACACAAGAAGAAATTGAAAAAAAATAGTCCTATATCCGTTAATAAAAATAAATTTGCAATTACAAACATTCCCACATAGAAAATTGTAGCCCTAGACAGCTTCATTGGTGATTTCCATTAAAAATTTGAGGAAGAAATAAAATCAGTGTACAAGTCACTTACTCTTTCTACTGCTAGACAAGGAATAGGTAACGTTATCAAGAGTGAATTAATGTTGTAATAAAACAGCATAAACTTAACTTCCAACAGATCTTAGGTCAAATATTACCTCTACCAGTTTCCATATGTATGACCTGGGTAATTTCTTTAACTTTCTAAGCCAAATTTTTCTCAAATATAAAGCAAGATTGATAATACAGCACCTTGTTGTACTGAAAATTAAAGACAAAAGATAATATATTTAAAGTACATGGCATAGACTCTGACACTTGTTGGGTCTTCCAACTAATATGATTTGAAGGTATATAATGAAATTTCTCTGGAGGTTCTTTACCAAATGGGTATTATGCTAATAAGCAAATAAGAAAAAAAGCAATCTCTTCAATCTTTACTCCAAATTATCTGGAATCACTAAATCTTGAAAAAGTGATGATAGATATAAATATATCGCAGATGATCTAAATGTAGATGATATGCTTTTAGTAAATCTTATTTTTTTCTTAATGTAATTTGAAGGTAAATATTAGGCTTTTAATTTAAAAAATCTTGTTTGCTTTAGGAGCATTTTGGGAAAGATTTCTAAAGCGCCATTTTTAATTAAAAGATAGGACTGTCCTGAACTATACTGTGTTGGGAGAGGGGAGTCTCCAAACCACTCTCCATCTCGATGAATCACTTGAAGGACTCATGGGACTCAAAAAACCGTTTTATTTATGGTGACAGTTTATTACAGCAAAAGGACACAGATTAAAAACGTCAAAGGGAAAAAGTACAAAGGTTAAGTCCAGGAGAAACCAGGAGCAAGCTTCCGGGGTCCCCCTCTAGTGGAGTTACATGGATGTGGTTAGTTCTCCCAGTAATGATGGATGCCAGCATGTGAAGTGCTGCCAAATAGGGAAGCTCACCCACGCCTTGATGGCCAAGGTTTTTATTGGAGGTCAGTCATGTAGGCAGCAGCTCCTGCACGACTGACCTTGGCTACTCAGTCTCCAACCCCTAAAAGGTTCACTATAGATCATATTGTTAGCATAAACTATCTGATCTAACCGTTGCTGGGTGGCCCAGTATCAGGTAGAAAAGTCTAAGGGCTTAGCTCATTTCGCAGGAGCTACCAAGAGCAGTTCCTGAAGACAGGCCTTTCTTGGGAATGTGTCGGGTTTGAGTAATCCAGACCTACTGAATTAACTCTTTCCTGCACACATACTAATATTATAGAATTACTATGCAAACAGCAGACTTGCTGGAAAATTTTAGACTCCAAAGTATTATAATAAAATGTACGAATCTATTTATTTGTTAAACTATTTTACACCTTAGACAATATTTTCAATGAATGATTCATTTTCTACCAAATGCTCACAGTATTTACAGCTGTCCTAAGGTCTAGACTTGAAAGACCGATGAATATCATCTTTTGTCTGCTATTTTTTTCCTTGTCTCTACATATTATAATTTAAAATTATTGGCATAATGAGTCTTCCAAGAAAAAAACACATTTGTTCACTGAAATCATTAATATAAAACGTATGTACAGAGAATCATTATGTTCTATACTAACAATGTGAAAGGATAGAATTCCTTTTTAAAGGTAGTATTACTAATAACAAATATTGTGTTACATAACATCCAGGCTGGAATGAAATTGTAGATTATCTAATCTAACAATGCCATGCTTTTTTTTTTTCTTTTTAATGATGGTATGACTCAAGACTTTGGGAGATAAAGTGATTTTCCTTAAATCATGGAGTAGTGAATTAAGGGTTAAGAATTCAGTTCTTCTGATGCTTATTCTCAGGTTCTTTTCACTATCTTAGTGGCACCCAGGAATAACCATAAATAAAGGGCTTAACAGAAATTGTAAGGCAGCTCTAGGCTGAGAACATCACTATTTTATTTAAATAATAATAATAAAAAACTTGCAATGATTTTTCCACTCTATGTCTGCTGGCATAGAGTCTAAAATATTTTAACATGGTTTGACCTAGCATTAAGGATTTTACCCTGAACTCTGTCTACGTATATAACCCCCTCTTCTCATCTATTGGAAAATAAAAAGATGTGTAAATAACAGTCCCTGGCCTCAAGAGACTCACGGCTGATAAGAAGGAAAAGTCTCATCATGTATGCAAAACCAGAATACAGAACAACTTTTAATAAATTATATTTCCATATATTACATAGCTAGATACTATAAAATTTTAGTGGCATCTGAGCTGAGTCTAGACAGTAAAACTTCAATAATCTTAGTGAGCATAACATGACAAGAAGAGGAAACAGAGTGAGGAAAAAAGTTCAGAACAGAAAAAAACCAATTTTGATTATGAAACAGTGAAACTTTTGAGCAGAGGAATTGTCTGAGCTTTGGAGACAATCTGTCTCTTTTGGAGTCCTTTGCATGTACAAACTGTCCCACGAATATGCCTGGCACCCGCTAGCCGTCATTCACTGACTTGAATGTCCTTACTTCTTCCCTCCTCCCATTAAAATTTCAACCAGTTTAAAACGTCTAACATAAGCCCATCCTGCCCACCATAACCCATGGTGACATCTCCTTGGTCTGAATCTCTACACTATTTACATTGTTTTTCTTCTCCAGTTGAACTGTTTGAAACAAATATCCACTCCATTTAGCTCTTTACAGTTTTCACAGTGCTCCCAGCAATTCTTCAATAAATGTTTCAATGAAGTGCTTTATGTATAGACACCAATTTCTTAGAATAATTAGACCCTAAGACCCTAGTCTTAATGCATTTCAGTATCATGAGTATCTTCTGGGAGCTAAACTAAGTTGTCATCTGTCTCTTCATTCATAAAGCAGACATCCTTTTACTATTTCAACCCCGTATCATTGAAGTGAGATAAATATTAATTACTAACATATATTCAACATTCTGAAGAGTGTAAATAAGCTTCATAACAGCAATAACTCTTTTTTATATTTAATTCTAAAACTATTGAAAACATTTCCTCTTTTGCAAAAACATTTTTAATATACCTGTGAGAATAAAACCGATTAGCAACACTTGATGAGAATTTGTCCTAGTCAGAGATTTTGTAACCACACTAGATATCTTGTGCATAAAATGAAATTAAACGTCACTTCCACAAACAACTCTTCCTACTTCTTAGGATGCTGAAGGTTACATGCTTTGCAATATTTTTAGAAAATAGCCTGTATAGATTGATTTTATTGAAAATGGCTCATGTGTAGATAACATGTATTGCAGGTATGCAATTTTAAAAAATATTTTGATATTAATTGAATTGAAAACATTCAGATAGAAAATAAAAAGCAGTGACATAGGTTATTTGCCATTATTTTTTCATCAGTTTTCACTTATTCAAAAGATATCTTGGTAATATTCCTGTTTGGTTCCTCGTTGAGTGGCTGAAATAAAACGCACCCAGATGTGTACTTTAAGCAAATCAAAAGCCTTCTTCACATAATGAAACACTTCACATTTCCTATAATAGGAAAACAATTGCAGAGAGACTGACTCTGTAATATATACTTTATTCTGATATATCTGCATAATCATATATTATTGAAGAACATTTTAACAAAAGATAAAGAGTTGAATTCCATTACCAGGAACACACAACAAACACTGGGAATGCTTCAACATTCAAATCAAAATGAAGGCAGATTTGTCCATAGTCTCTTCATAATTGCCTTGTCACTTAACTACTTCTAATAACCCTCTAACAATTATCCATCTGGAAAAAAAAAAGGGCAAGTTCCAAAACACTGAACCCAATCTTCTGTACCGCTGAGCAGTCTCCTTTAAAGAGGGCATTTTACATTTACCCTCTGATTTATAAATAGAGCCCCTTCTAAGTCTTCACCATAGGAAATCAAAAGAGAGATCACGTGACTCCCATTAAAAATCTATGAGAATGGTGCATCCTAAGCCCTGAGCACCACTTAGAGTTTGCAAGGGCAAGAATCAATTGAGTGGGTGCTTCTGTTCTTTGACAATGTGGCCAGATTTCAAAACATTTAACTGAGATTTTAGAAGGCACAAGGAAGAGTATTAACAATAAAGTTATTTAAGATATAATCACAGATTCTTTTGCAGTGTTTTGGCTTTATTTTTGAAGAACACCTCCTTCAAATGACTGATTTTCTCACTATAAATAAACTCTGTGGATTTTTTCTCCTTCTCCACTGGGTATGAGTTCTACACTGAGGAAGTCCCATACTATTCACTGGACCATCTGAATACATTTACCAAATGCCTTATCTAACAACAGTGCCAGAAGACCAAGAAGACTTTGGTGAAAAAGCGTATTTGGCACAGAAATATCTTCTTATCACCTGCCCCCAAACTCTTTTGTGTTTTCTTTTCATCTCAGGTACCCAGTAATCTCATTTTGTTACTATGATCAAGTAGCTCCCTACTGCTTATTTTAGGAGTAACGTCCACGTTCCTTTACAAGGCATTCGTAGGACTCCATTCATGGTCACAAACTTTGTTTCCCACTTCCTGCTCCATGCTTTACTAGAGCCACTAGTCAACTCCCAAATAGGATCTACACTTTTATTTTTAATCTCTGGGTCTTGGTCTTTACTATTTCTGCTAATAGATATTTCATAAGCCTTTCCCACAAGCTGCCTAAATCCTACCCAACAATCAAGACATGTGAAACATCTTCTATGAAGCGTCTATTAATCTTCTTCTGACTCTCCTCTTTGCCAAAACATTTTTGGTATTTTCATGCTGCTCATATGCACTGTTTGGATCATAGATATTTGTGTGCATGAAGAATTTACTGGAATCATTCAATAAATACTATTCATTAATTCTACCATTCTAGGTGCAATCACAGACACTCCACCTTTAAGAAACTCACAGCCTGGTGGTCTAAAAGCTATCCAGGTGCAAGGATAATTTTTTACTTAAGTCTGTGTCCCACAAAGTAAATAACTTTGTATTTCAAACATAAAATATGGCCATTAAATGTTTGCTGAATGGAAACCCATATGATAAAATAAGTCCCAGCTAAAGTATTAGGAGATTATCATGTTAATTTACTGAGGAGAATTTGCAATTTTAAAAATAATGAGCTCAAAAACCCCCAACCACCCTCCAGTGATATATTTTGGGAAAGATGGGCTTTCTTAGAGCTTCTCAAGTTACAGAAAATAGCCAAATGTCTACTCCAGGCATCCATCATGTTCATAGAGGATGTATTCATATATATCCACCAGGGGAGGCAGAGGTAACTTGACTGTATATCTGGACACAGCCTTGGAACCCTGCATACCCTGGAAGAATGTAGGAGAGTGCAGGATCACTGGAAAAACTGAAAAGAAATTGCCATTTTCTTCACAAGTATGGCCACAGGCTGGAATATACACCCCGACAAACACTGCAAATTATTAGCTCAATGGAGGACCACCAAATTTTAGACATAAGAAATTCTATCTTATCTGTCCATTGAAGACTCATTCTTCTCATGAGTGATTCGATTTGTAAATCGTAAAGCCGCAATATCTGTGAATTATGAGATTCATTTGAAAATGGCCATTTAATAAACGGTACTCCCACACAGAGAAAATTAGGTCTCTCACTTGGGCAGCTGCTCTTCATTCTTTTCTATAAACAAGGCTAGCAATTGTTAAGGTGACAAATAGCCTACATTTAGGAAAATGTAATACTATGCTTACAAAACTTCATGACAGGCAAACCTCAAAAGACTCTGAAATTTGGTTTGAAGGAGATAAACGTTCAAAAGACCACCTGCCTACCAGGAGACTTTCTGAACTCTGTTCTCCTCCCCCTGTCCAGGATTCTCTAAGTGGCTCCTTTATCTCCTTTCCCACCAGTCTCCTCCTCCCTCCTCCTCCACCAGCTTCCCAACAAGGCTCTATTTAGAGCCATACTAAGTCCCTCCCACCTTATGACTCACAGTCTTCTTCCAGGCTCTAGGCCAAGGAGCTCTGGCAACGTCTCAACTGGATATCACTTGAGCTTTACTTTTCCTTGTTGGGTATAACATTAAAAACTCAGCAATTAAGGGAACCCATAAATATGTTCTACCCCAAAAGAGTGCTCATGAAGCTGAGTTTGTAGGTTCAATTTCCATGTGGTTTAGGCCAGTTCAGTTTCCTCTGGACCAAGACTGTGACCAACGATCTCAGGTGTCACAGAGGAGGAAGGGATAGAGGGAGGTGGAGGGATGTAAACCTTCACCGGGCGGTCAGTGACTCCTGTTCTATGGCCACAGGGCAGCACATCCTTCAGTGATAGATTTTTTTTCTGCCTTTGGTCTGCAATTCTTTCCCATGAAATTTAATTAGGGAGAAAAATCATTGAAAAGCAACATTTCTTTCCAATGTTGTCCTTAAAATATTGACATAATGTAGAAGAGTCTTCTGCTTGAGGTAAACAAAGTTTTAATGAAGGATTTAAAGGCATTGAACCAGATAAAACATGCTTACTGAGTTCTGCATTGCTTCATTTTATTTTCAAAATATTTTGTATACCAAGAATGTCTTTTTGAAAAAGAAAAGAAAGGAAAAGAAAAGAAAAAAATGTTGCATCCTGAATCTCTTGCTGGGAAACAATTTTAATAAGTGCCTCTCGCTTACTTTTTTGAGTTCTTGAAATCATGTACTGTTCAGGAAAGAGTTTATCCACCTAAATGCAATTTTTCCAGCTCGTAAGTTCTTGTGATGGATTAAAATATGAAACTTTAATATACTATATGCAAAGGATATGTAAATTCAGGCTTCCTCGATATCATTTTATGTCTGAATTTCATGCAAATTGCTTT
Organism: Ceratotherium simum simum; assembly: GCF_057802395.1. NCBI lineage: Eukaryota > Metazoa > Chordata > Mammalia > Perissodactyla > Rhinocerotidae > Ceratotherium > Ceratotherium simum. The sequence goes on along the minus strand of NC_141937.1, from coordinate 23,626,013 downwards.
TCCGCCATTTCTTGGTTCATATTCCATTTAATCCATTTTAGCAAGTATTTCTTGGGCACAAGCCTCAACCATTTCTCATGGGTTGAGTTCCCTCACAATCCTGGTCATTGTCCTCTGAAACATAAGCTTGGATCCAGATTTCCTTATCTGTAAAGTGAGTGTGAATAATATGACCTCCATTTGTCTCTTTCAGTTTTTAAGTTCTATGCCAACCCATAAGGCTGTTGTGAGGATTAAATAAATTTGAGGCATGAACCCGCTTTGGAACCTAAAAGGACATGCAAACATGAGTTAGAGACATGCAAAATTATGCATTAATGATTGTATTTTTTCACATTGGTAACTTACGGAATCTGGCTTGGTGCCCCTTTCAGAATGGGGGTCAGCATTTATTTTATGGGTCAATTGATAGTATCATAACGTTATCATTTACTTAACATGGCAAATACTCATTCCACCTGGCCTGCTTCAGAAGGAGTCTGAGTGGTAGAAGAAAAGGTTCTTTCCTTAAGGAATATACACTTGTTTGGTTTTTTCCTTATTGATCTTATTGGTCTTGAATACCTTTTGTAAATCTAAGAAAAAAATGAATTAGAACTCTAATGAACCTTTTGGGCAAATGATGACATGATGTTTCTTATATGTTATTTATTATTGCTCAGACATTTCAGAGTACCTTTATTAATACCGATTTGAAAATGGCCACAGACTACATTGGCTGTGGCAGTCTCTAACAGAACTGTTTTTCAGGTTTTAATTTCAGCTATTTACCAAGTGGCTACCTCAAAATGAGATGAATGTTACATTTATTTTAGTACTATACCTTACTATAGGAGAAGATTTAATGCAATTTGTGAGGTTATAAATGTACTATTATGAAATGTACTATGATATTTGAAAATGGTATGTTACATAATAGCTCAACTATTTTGTGAAATAATGCAGAAATATTCACTTAGAACTATATGGCCGATAAAATGTCATGGTCAGGTTGCATTTTAATTGGTATTAAAAAACTTTCAGAGTGAGTAATAAGAAATTTTTCTTTATAAAATGGTAAAATTGCAGACACCAAATTTAAGAGCGCATTTTTTAAGAAATAGGCACCTCACACTTGGTCTTGTGAAATAAATCATACCAATATTGCCTAGTGGCTAAAATCAAAGGCTTTTATGTCAGTCTGTCTAGTTTGAAAGCTCTACTGTTATTTCCCAACTTGTTTAACTTCTCTGTCCCTCATACCTAAATTAGATGGTGTATTTAAAGTACTCACCAAAGACCATGCACTCAACAAAAGAACTAATTGTTATATTGTTGTCTCCATATTGCTCATTTAGAAAGACAGTGCAGGAAAGATGTCTGTACACAAGTTCATGTTAGAAAGTATATAGCACATTTTTGTAATGGTTCTTGAGTGAATATGAATTTGTACTATCTACCCGAGCAATTCTGGCCTTATTTTTCTAATTGGTTATTTTTTTCCAGTTTTATTGAAGCATAATTGACAAATAAAAATTATATATATTTAAGGTGTACCATTTGATATATATATACATTATGAAATAATTACCTTAATCAAGCTAAATTTCTTTTCTTTTACAGGGAGAACATTTTAAGATCTACCGTCTTAGCAAATTTCAAGGATACAATACAGCGTTGTTAGCTAAGTCACAGTGATCTAAGCACATTAGATCTAAATACATTAGATACCCAGAACTTATTCATCTCACATAACTGGAAGTTCGTACTCTTTGACCAACATCTCACCCATTTCCTCCTCCCTCCAGCCCCTGGCAATCACCATGTAAACAGAGAAGTAAAGGTTAAATTTTTCTAGTATAAAATCTTGTAAACATCCTCATAGATTCTGTCATCAAATACTCAGCATAGTGCTTCACCCATGGTAGGTATTTAATAAATGTTTGCTAAGTGTAATAATAGTCTTGATTATGGTGTTGGAAAGAATATACATTAAGTGTTCCGCTGGGATGACTTCTGATTGTGCCTAATGGATATCATCTGTTCTTTCAAGTAAATTTGTTTAGAAATTCATTAAAGATTAGTTTCTTTCCTTAGAAATAGTGTGAACATCTAACAAAATCCTTACTGTTCAGACTGTCTATGATAGCAGTGACTCAGATCACCTCATGATGGCATACAATAGAATCTTGATAGAAGTTTCTGAGGAAATTTCAAAATTTAGAACAATGGCTTTAATGAGGAACATCTGATGTCTACCCATATCATTAGTATAGGCGTCACAAAATTATAAGCAATATTTTAAAGCATTCTATAAAGTCTATGTTGGTTACTTAAATGTTATAAAGTAATAATTATCCTGTATTGAGAATTCTGTGTCTGACATTGTTCCAGGAGATAGATGATAGATAGATAGATAGATAGATAGATAGATAGATAGATAGACAGACAGATAGAAAGAGAGATAATCACTTCATTACATCATTCTGACTTCACACTTCTGTTTCATGGAAGATATGATCCACTGATTTATGTCTAGAATTTATTTTAATAGTATAGTTTAAGCAACAAAAGTTTTTATTTCCAGTAGATCAAAATATGACTGGTATGTGGTCTTGGCTATTTCACATGGTAGCCTAACCATGATATGGTAGTCAAATAAATTCAAAATCCAATAAGCATATATTGATTCCCTGCCATAGAGAACATAGCTTCGTGCTAGGAATACAAAGAGGATGAGGACTTGGATTAGCTCTCTAGGAGCTTAAATTTGGAGCGGGGAAGGTAGGACAAAGACTCACATGACATAAATAATGCAAGAGTATCATGAGTTATAAGATAAGAACAACTCAAAGGAAGGAAAGGTCGTAACCAGTTGACAGAGGAGGAAGGATCCCAAAAGCTCAATGTAGGAGGGAGTTGGTGAGATGAGCTTTGATGATCAGGGATGATTTTAATAGACTTTTTAAAAATATAAATCTCTACAAAAGAATTTCATTTATCCCATTATTCAATAAATATTTCCTGAGTGTCTACTATTATCAAGTATGTGGTTGTCATTGAGGATATAAATACAAATAAGCACTTTATATCAAGGAGAGCAAGAGAGACAAACAAGTAAACAGATGATAATACAATGTAGTCAGTGGAGATGGAGAAGTATTCTCCCCACCTTGGGTAAAGAGAAACTGGAGATTAAGAAAGCCTTTGGGGTAACATGGATGAATGAGTCAACTTCTTTAAGACAAGTGGACATTATAGGACTCAGATGAAGTGCTGGGAGGTGGTAATGGGGTTAACATTTTTATGTGTTCAATCATCAAAAACTATTTGTAAATTACTTACACCTGACCGAGTAAAAAACTCTTGAGCTAAGAGAAAACATGAGAAATCCTGAGAAACATTGTTCATTTCATATGGCTGGAAAGCAAAGTGGTTAGCAGAAGTGGTCAGAGAGTGGTAAATGGTAAGAATGGGTCAGAAGGCCAAGGGCTTCAAACGTCTTGCTAGGGAGTTTGCTCTTTATCTTGAACACTTGGAGAGCTATTCAACAGGGAGATATGAACAGGAGCCATCAAAGGATGTAAGCAGGGGGGTGACTTGAGCAGAGTTGTCTTCTAACAAGATCTCCTGGCAGCATACAGAGAGTGAATTGTTGGAAGAGGGCATGTTGTGAGATTAGTGCAGGGAAAACAAGCTACAAAGAGAGAGTACATGTTAACAATATGTTAACATTTGTTAAACATAAGTGGTGGTTACATGGACATTTGTTGCATCCTGTCATTTATGGTACTGTGGTGGCTGCGTGTTGCTGTGATGCTGAAAGCTATGGCACCAGTATTTCAAATACCAGCAGGGTCACCCATGATGGACAGGCTTCAGCAGAGCTTCCAGACTAAGACAGACTAGGAAGAAGGACCTGGCCACGCACTTCTGAAAAAATTGGCCATGAAAACCCTTTGAACAGCAGCAGAGCACTGTCTGATAGAGCGCTGGAAGTTGAGAGGATGGCGCCAAAAGACGGGGCAGGGTTCCACTCTGCTGTCCACAGTGGTGCTAAGAGTCAGAATCGACGGCACTAACAACAACAAATTCCTTCTGCTATCTATATATTTGAAACATTTAAATTATTTTAAAGAAGATATTAATAACACTGCCTTGTTTCTCCCAACTTTGCCTCATGTGCTTTTTCCCTTTGCTGATTTTGCTCTCTATTCTTTCATTGTAAAATAAAAGCACAGCCATGAGAGCCACTAGATACTGAGTCCTATAAGTACTCCTAGCAAACCATTGAACCTGGGGGTGGTCTCCAGGACCTCCAGACACAGCTAAGTTCAAAGCACTTTCATTGTAAAAAGTCTCTGAGAGAATCAGAGGAAATGCAGGATGGCTTGGTGGTGACCAGACAGAAAAAGAAGGTTCCTAGTTCTTGGTTCAGACCCGTCAAGTTCATCTTTAAGATGCTGGCTTCAATTGGCAGAAATGAAAGCCCAACGAATCTTGATGAAATAGACTCCAATGTACCTCAGCTTCATGATTCCAAACCATCAAATAAGGATACCTACTAGAGGAAGTCCAGCACATTGTTGAGAAGATGGTGTAAGGCTGTATAAGGGACATGGAGTAGCTTATCAGATGAAAACATTAACATGTATATTCAACTTCTTAATTATCTTCTTTTCATGATACAGGCTTTGGATTCAGAGGTACCTAAGAACAAATCTCAACTCCGTCACTAATTATTTATAGTTATGTCATCTTGGAAAAGAGACAACCTCTTTGAGTTTCAGCTTGCTCATCTGTGAAATGATCTGCTATGAGTATTAAATAACATGTACAAAATGATTGGCACAGAACTTGGCACTTAACAAACTATTCATATATGATTTTGCGTATATTCCTGTGTACCATATCTTCTGCATTCTGGGTTAAGAAGGCAGAACAAGGGTAGTGGTCAAAATTTTAAGGCACTAATCAATACCAAGGGAGTTTCTGGGTGTTCAAGAGTAGGAAAAAATGAACAGGAGAGCAAGTATGAAGGTGGTTGGAAACTAAATCTGTATGAATGACCTGGTAAACCATGTTTAGCACGAAAACACACACACACACACACACACACACACACAAGCCTTCTGCTCCACGACACAAAGTGATTTGTGTAGCCATAACTGACTGAACCTAATAACCAACATAAATTATAGTTCAAGATGAAGCATTATATGCAAACTTTGAAATTTTATTTTAAAGACCCTTGGTTCACTTCATGCTGGATTTTCATGTTTACTAACCAATATGGTATTTTTAAAAACTGAAGTCTTAACATCATTGAAAAGTTAAATTCATTTGGATTAAAAACTTTATCTAAAAACTACCCTCTAAGTATTATACTGTGTGGTAAGAATCTTACTATCATTCTTTGTGGTTGGGCTGAATCTTTTAAAGAAATTAAATTTATGATAGAACTGGTGTTAAAGTTCTATTACGTGAGAAATACAATATATAACTACCACATTCTATAACTGAATTGGATTATCTAATGACTCACTTGAGAGCATTGAATATACGTATTTAATTTGCTCTACAGGACAGTAAGCAAAATTTCCAAACCATATAGTCCTCAGCATGAATACATTTTCTCTTTAATAATAGCCCTCTCTAAATATTAGAGAGTACAGCGAATGCTCAGTTGCAGCATAGTAGTTCACAACACAGTGATATTTATTTAGCAAAGATTGAATTTCTTTTTTTTTTTTTTTTTTTTTTTTAAAGATTTTTTTTTATTCAGTTTTTTCCCCCCAAAGCCCCAGTAGATAGTTGTATGTCATAGGTTCACATCCTTCTAGTTGCTGTACGTGGGACTCGGCCTCACGTTGGACGGAGAAGTGGTGCCTCGGGGCGCTCCCGGGATCCGAACCCGGGCCGCCAGCATCAGAGCGCGCACACTTAACCGCTAAGCCACGGAGCCGGCCCAAGATTGAATTTCTTGATTTACTGGAATTCAATTACTACTTAGGAACAAGGACGGTATTAATATACAATCATCATTAAGATGCTAATTTATTTAACAATACTTAACTCTCTACTGAATACACATTCTGTAAAGAATAGCATTCTGAAGTAATGTAATTGCTGAATATTCCCAACAGTATAAGAATTGCACACATTCTTTCAAATTGATTTGTAATGGCATTATAGCAAAAGGCTAAGAGCTTATGCATTAGCCTACTTCTTTTTTTCTCACGAGAAAATTAAAGACTCAAATATAAATGAAAGACTTGATATTTCTATAATGTTGTGCTTAGTTTTTGTATAGTAGATTAAAACTAACCATTCTGTTATTTTGTTTCTAAAACACTGTAGAGATTTTAGTCATTGAGATGCAAAGAAAAAAAAATCAAGATGCAAAAGGTTATAGCACTGTCACACAGAAAGACATAAAAAGCATTGTGTTAAAGGAATAAATAAATTCATGCTTATGTGCAAGGTAAGATAAGTATCTAATTTGGATTGTTTCTAAACTAATATTTATCACATTGTTTACTGAATAATCCTTCCCCATTATTTTGTAATTTTTTATCATATATTTAAAATTTTATACACAAAGTTGTGAAGAAGAGTATATAAATCACCTATAATCCCACCAGCTAGATAATCACCTATAATCCCACCAGCTAGATAATAATAGTATTATGTTGGTTAATTCTTTCCAATCTTATTTTACATTTATCTGTTTCTTTACAAAACTCAAGTCATGCTAATAGTTTCATATTAAGTATTTTATTCAGGATTATACAATAAAAATGTTCCCCACATCATGAAAAGTAATTTAACTTTTTGGGGGTTTTTTTGGTGAGTAAGATTGGCCCTGAGCTAACATCCGTTGCCAATCCTCCTCTTTTTGCTTGAGGAAGATGTCGCTGAGCTAATATCTGTGCCAATATTCCTCTATTTTGTATGTGGGTCACTGCCACAGTATGGCTTGATGTGTGGTGAGTAGGTCCACGCCTGGGATCTGAACCTGCAAACCCTGGGCTGGCAAAGCAGAGCATGTGAATTTAACCACTAAGCCACTGGGCTGCCCCATTAAAATATTTTTAGAACTATAACCGGAATATTCTTTACCATCTTGTAGCTAAAAATTTTAGCTGATTCTAACATTTTTTCTATTGCAAATAACACTGAAGTGAACATACTTTTTGTTACATTTTGGTCAGTATCCTTGAAAATTTCCTAAGGATAGAGTCAATAAGGGGAAGTACTAAATCAAAAGAAATAAACTTTTTAGATGTTCTTAATACATCTCACCAGTTTGCTTTCCAGAATGTTACACCTGTTCACATTCAGCAGTTTCCGATAGTGTTCATCTACTCGCAGTCTCCAGCACAGAGAAATACCATGTGATTATTTGTTTAAATCTTTGGTAATTTTATAGGTGAGACATTGCATCAGATCATTTATTTGTCTTTGTTTATTATTAAATTACATTTGTATATACATAAATGTATAAATACATATATACATAAATACGCAAATATATATATTTGGAAAGTAACATCAGCAACATGGCTGAATAAAATGTACCTCCTTTGTATCTCTCCCTCAACAACAAGAGTTTGGCATCTATCCACGGACAAAAGTGTCTTTATGGGAGCTGTGGGATCCAGCACCACACCAAGGGACGTGGGAGGAGCCTTGCCTACCTGTGCGTCAGGTAATAGGGGACAGATCTTGGTCCCAGCTGTGGACCCTGCAATGGCCCATGGACCAGCTCCAGCCCCTCTTGGCTGTGGTCCAGGAGTCCCTGGAAAACACTGTCTTAGACAATGACCCATGGATAAGAGAGCCTTTGTGGAAGTCCACGTTCGCAGCAGAGAAGTCCCAGCACACCACTGGAGCAAAAAGAAAATGAGTTTAGGTGCATTGCAGAGGGTAAGAGGAACAGTCTGGCTTAACCTGCATCAGCCCTATTCCAAGGTGGCACAGCTCAGGGCTAAGAGAGATCTTCTCAGTACATGATTTCTCACATGAGGGGAAGGTAAGAACGTGTGAGTGAGCACCCGGATTCCCCAGCTGTGCAGGATGCTGCCAAAGAGGCCCTTTTCTGTCTCAGTCTGGGCAATGATTTTTTGGATGTGACATCAAAAGCACATGCAACAAAAGCAAAAATCAAGTGGGACTATATCAAACTAAAAAGCTTCTGCACGATGCAAGAAACGATCACCAAATAAAAAGGTAACATAAGAAATAGGAAAAAATATTTGCAAATCATACATCTGATAAAGGGTTAATATCCAAAATATACAAGGAACTCATACAACTCAAGAGCAAAAAAACAAAAAACCCCACAAAAACTGATTAAACAATGAGCAGAGAAACTGAATAGTCATTTTTCCAAAGACATACAGATGGTCAACAGGTACATGAGAAGATGCTCAACATCATTAATCTTCAAGGAAAAGCAAATCAAAACCACAGTGAGATATCATCTCACATATGTTAGGATGGCTATTATTAAAAAGGCAATAAATAACAAGTGTTGGCAAGGGTGTGGAATAAGGGAACCTTGGTACACTGTTGGTGGGAGTGTAAATTGGTACAGCCCCTGTGGAAAACAGCATGGAAGTTCTTCAAAAAATTAAAAATAGAACTAACATATGATTCAACAGTCCTACTTCTGGATATATATCCAAAGGAAATGAAATTAGTATCTCAAAGAGATATCTGCACTCCCATGTTCATTGCAGCATTATTCACAGTAGCCAAGATTTAGAAACAACCTAAATGCCTGTCTGTGGATGAATGGATAATGATGTGGTGTATATATACAAAGGAATATTATTTAGCCATAAAAAGAAGGAAATACTGTCATTTGCAACAACATGTATAGAATTTGAGGGCATTACGTTAAGTGAAATAAATCAGACAGAGAAAAGACAAATACTATACGACCTCACTTATGTGTGGATGTTTGCCAGTAGTTGGGCATGGGGAAAATGGGGAGATGTTGGTCAAAGGGTACAAACTTCCATTTATAAGATAAATGAGTTCTGGGGCTCTGATGTACAGCATGGTGAGTATAGTTAACAATACTGTATTATATACTTGAAAGTTACTAAGAGAGTAGATCTTAAATTTCTCACCACAAAAAAGAAATGGTAATTAGGTAAGGTGATAAAGTTGTTAACTAACTCTATGGTGGTAATCATTTTGCCATACATGAGTATCAAATGAACACATAGTACACCTTAAACTTACCCAATGCTATACGTCAGTTATATCTCCGTAAAGCTGGAGAAAAATAAATAAAATTTTTGGCTTACACTTCACTCAACAAATATCTATTAAATTAATTTTTATTTTGTAATTATCTGTTCATGTCATTTGTCAATGTCAATGTTTCATATCTGTTTCATATTTATTATATCATTATAGTGTGTATATACACACATAGTCTAATATATGCTGAGAATATATTCTGTTTGTTGTTTTCTTTTAAATTTGGTTTATCATGATTTCTGTTGGGAAAAGATGTTTAAAGAGCCAACTTTATAAATAGTTTCCTTTTTGATTTATGCCATTACCTTGAAATATTTAGCTATATTATCTTTCAGTGTACTGTTAATATAACATATATAAAGTAAATTATAAATAGATGCAGACACACACATATGGTTCAACCTATCTAGGATGTATTTGGTTTATGCTGTGAGATAAAAATCTAATGACTATTACACATAGTCAGATGGAGAATATATTTGTATAATTTTTCAGCAGGTTGTTAAGATCTTAAATGAAAATATTTTTCTCTTACCTTCACATGAGGACAATGTCTTGGCTGGTCACAGATAACAAACTGTTATCCACAAAACTCTATGGATGTTTTTTCATTTTCTTCTTTCATAAAAATCTGAAGCTAGCCCAAGTTTATACCTTGGTGGCCAGTTTTTTTGTTTGTTTTTGTTTTGATCCTTGCTTGTTGATTCATAGGAATATTTTACACTTTTGAAATTCATAGATATAGATGCCTCTTTTTTATTAATTGTACCTGAAACATGGCACGCCCTTTCAATGGGTCCTTACTTTGTAACTGAAGACCTTTTTAAATTATGCTGTAAATCATTCTTTCTGTTCTAGTGGCCTTGACCTCTCTCGTGAGAATGCCTATAATTCTTTGCTTGCATTTATTTTCTGTTTTTTCCCATATCTATAGTCTGCTTTCTCATTGCTTTTATTTATTTACTTTTCCCTCTGCATTTTGGGAGACCATCTGAAGCCTGTCCCCAAAAACTAGATTAAATAAGATCATATGCCAGTAGTTCTCAACACTGGCTTTTTGTTAGAATCACTTATGAAACTAAATAATAATAATAATAACGATGGCTAGGCCTGGGGCTACCCACGTTGCACAATCCATGAGACATTTTATTCTCTGTTGGCAGAGACCGCTGGAGTTGTGCAAAGATCCAGAGCTGCCTGGGCCCCACTCTAGACCGATTAAATCAGAATCTGGGTATAAGGTGAAGCACTGATATTTAAAAAATTTTCTCCAGTTGATCCCAGTGTGCAGCCATAATTAGGAAGGTGGGGATCCAACGGCATGTATATAGGGCTTAGCACATGTTCTGAAACCTACCAGCGCTCAGTACATGTTCAGCACTGGCATCACCGTCATCATTTAATTATCCACAGACTCGATTTAACTCTTTAGCACAGATTTTAATCTAATTTTGCTGTTCTTTTTTTTTGGATTCCTTCCTTACTCACCCTTCTGACTGTCTGCCTCATATTCTTGTCTTTTGGCTGTCTATCCCTGTTTCATGAAGACTATGTCTTTTTTATCCTATTAAGGGTGTCAAAAATTTTTCTAAAATTATTTTCTAACTTATATGCCATTTTCAAAAATAAGAGCTCTATCCAGGCTCAGTTTTACTAATGGGCAAAATGTGCAGCTTGGCCCCACGGATTGCTGAGAACGTCTCATCAGACCTGGGGCTGGAACATGAACCAGCATGCACAGGTCCCCAAGCATGGCTCTGTTAAGTTAGGGGGAGCTTTTCTCTTATACATCTCTCTGGTTCTCTGACTGTGTGAAGGGATGGAGCACACTCCGCAACATGTACTGAAAACAGAAATATTCCAACTCCATCCATTTTCCTTAATTTATCATTCAACAAATATTTATAGAGTGCTACTCCATGCCAAGTAATGTCCTCAGTTCTAGGAAATACAGGAGTGAGCAAGTTAGACTATGCCCCTGCCTTCATGGAGCTTACATGCTAGTGCTGGAAGCAGACAACAGGTAATCATACACTTGAATAAGATGACTTCAAACAGTTCTACGTCAAATTAGGAAAACAAAATAAGATAGTATAAGAAAGAGTCTGGAGGGGAGCAACATTCACTTGCCAGAAATACACTTCTTGGAATGCAATGTGCCACTACCACCACTTATGCTCTGATATTTCCTGGGACATGGTAAGCTGTCAAATGGATATGGAGAAGTTCTGTGGCCACCTCAAAAGACATTTGCAGAAGGATATCTTCCCAGTTTTCTGGTTGGTCCAGAGAAAGGACCTCTTTGTCGGGAAGCAAAGAATAGGAATGAAATGTTTCCCTACTTTCCTTTAGACTGCCAGGGCCTAGTCTACTCCAAGTGAGAAAGTATCTGTCAGTTGCCAACTAGTTCTCAGTTTAGCCCAAAATATTAAATTAACGAAAATTCATCCAAGACTGACAATAGTCTTACAGTCATATTTACTTGGGAAATTACTATGTTCTTTTTTTTCCACATTAAAGGGCATTTCGTGGAAAATTGAGAAGAGCAGAATCTATTCCAACCAGCCCAGCATGCTTAAACAATTCCCTTTCCTTCTATGCTCTAAGTCAGAAGCTCCATAAAACAGCCCTTTGGCTATGTTCCAGGCCTTCAAACTGTGTCCCCTAGCAATCAATCCTTCCTGGTTCCCTCACTCAAACCAGACTTCCAGCGCAGCCAGCTTGGCCAGGCACCCTGGGATTCCACCAGCTTTTCCGAGGAGTTTGGGTGACTAGCCAGGTTAAGCCAGAGGTCCCATTTAAATATTTCAATGAATGGCTTCCACTCAGTGTCTCTACCCTGACTGTTGCCAAGTAGTGTTTATATATTGGAAATATAGCAGTGAGTGAGACAGAAAAGGTCCCTGCTCAAATGGAAGTAATAGTCAAGGAAGAAATAGACAAGTCAACTAACAATTTTAAAACAGTATGATAGGCATGGTTATAGGAAAAATAGAGTGTTATCTGAGATCAGGCACTCATCCTAGACTTGAGCTGTTATGAAAAGCAGTTGTCAAAACTAGGACCTGATGGATGAATCGAATAGGAGTCAGCAAAGAAATAGGAGAGAAAGAGTTTTCTAGAAGCATCAACCTTTAACCACGAGCATGTCCGGGTAATGAGATCAGCATAGCTTTGCTGGGCAGACAGCTAGTGGGAGCTTGGACAGAAAAGTCTTCATCAGTTCTCAGGGGAGGACCAGGGCAAGAGGCCTTCATTATTCTAGATGTGAGCGAGAGGCCTTCTGCATGTATCAGCATTATTGTTAATTTATTCATTCAGCAACTATATCTACTATTTCAATGCAGAATAAGACGTGGGCTACAACACCAAGTGTGGGAGATATGACCCCACTCTCATTTATTTTACTACTACCATGTATGTAGTGAGCTCTACTTCTAGGCTATTTGGTTCTAGTTACCTCTCTGAAATCAGTTTGGTGGAACAAACCCACAGGTAGGTAAATCAAGGATAAAATAAAATATATAGGAAGAAAAGAGATCAGGATATAAAAAAGAGACTTAGAAACAAAAGGGAAAAGGGAACTGAGATGAGGAAAAGAAGGACAGGGAGAACAGAAGCAATATATTTATGTTGGAGAAAGGCGGAGTGCCATGAAAAGTTTTCTCAGGTATAACGGGCTGTCTACCTTTGATATTATGGTCTTTATAAATCAGATTTTGAACACCTAGCATGCCTAGCTCGGTGCCTTGTGCACATAGGGGCATAGAAAATATTTTACGGAATGAATTAAAGAAAATAAGCAGTCCAGGGCATTTTTTGAGTGGTTAGGAGCTCATTTTCAACAAAAATTTTGCATGAGTCCCACTGCTGCCACGAAAACCACCTGTCTTCAAACCAGCATTCCAATGCTACCTTCTGCTTTTAATTCCACTGTAAGTTTTAAGACCTCAAATCAACTTCAACGTAAAAACCTCAAGAAAATTACTCACCCACCTATAACCACTGTGCCACGTAGTTAAGAAATAGCTTATTACTGAGAGTAAAACGACAGTTATCTTCTTTGGAAAAAACTATTTTAACAAAAGAACAAATGGGTAGAAAATATGTGCCGTGAGTATCCTGTATTATTTATTAATTTCAGTTTAAACCACAAAATATTTATTGAGCACTTATTAACTACATGTCCCCATGCTCAGTGCTCAGTAGACATTACAGAGTTTTCAAAAAATGGGGAGGCTATAGCTCCTGCCCTTAAACTGCTTACGATCTTATTGTATAAGTGAAAATAAAATAGTCCCATTGTAAGTTTTAAAATAAGGAGATATATATATGCCATAAGGGAATTGAAAAGTACATGCAAAAGAAGGAAGAAATTGTATCAGACTGGAGGATCAAGAAAGTCTTTATTGAGAAGATGACAATGGGGATGACCTCAGAATATTACTGGAATTTTGAAAAATAAAGATGGATAAGAGACTACTGAGGTGGAAGATGCACCATGAGCCAAAGCACAGAGGCAGAAAACTCATATGCTGTTCAGGGAAAAGTCCAGCTCCTCTGGAGCACTAGGTAAGACAAAAGCAGCAGTGGAAGAATCAGATCATGCTGTGGAGGGCCATGAGTCTCTCAGTGAAACCAACACAGGTCTCTAAACAATGCAGAGCTATTGTATTTGTTGTAGAAGAAACAACATCATAAGAGCTTTTCATCAGGAAGATTACAGGCAATGATGTGTAGGATGAATTATAGTGGGGAAAAGCTTGAGTTTAGAACTCAATGTAATAAACAAAAAGAAAACGATAAGTGTTGAGGTTTGAGGGGAGCCCCATGAGCTGCCACCCTCTTTTCTCCGGTCAGTTTCTGGGTCAACTGAAACTGATAAAAGAGATGACAGATGAATATAAAAAAGTGTTGAAGATCATGGCTTTGGGGTGCAGCAACAATAGATTTCCTAATATGGAACACTAGCATTAGGTAGACTTATCCACATGCAGATTGCCTTACAAAATTTAGTGTATAAAGGAGGAAAGCAAAGAGGAAGGAAGATGGACAATGTTAAACTGAATGCTGAAGCCCTTTCCCCAAACACAGCAGGGGAGGACAGAGTGAAGGGCCAGACAGAGGCCTAGAGTGGTGTGGTGGAGAAGCTCTCTCCACAGGAAGTTGGCAAAAAGTATTCCCCCATCCCCAGTAGAAGGGCTTCTATTTTCTTGGGGGGGAAAAAAATGACAGCTGACATTTACTACCAGCAAAGGACTCCCTAAGCACTTTGCTGACATTGTCTCATCTAATATTCCAAAAACTCTGGATACAGGTACTATTATTATTTCCATTTTACAAGGGTGAAAAGGATAAGTAAATTGGACAAGGTGGCACGGCTCCCAGCGGCAGACCCCAGTTGAACCCGAGGCTGTGTGGTTCCAAAGTCCATGTACCTAACAGCTATGCCAAGAGAAGCGATCAGGAGGGGGCTTTGGGAGATGCCTACTCGTTAGGGTACAGCTTGAGGACAAGGGTCCTGGGAAGAAGTCCAGGAAGTGGAAAAGTGCAACATCACGGCAACCAACTAAAACAAAAACACTTCTCGGATCGTCTTGTCCGGAGTACTCAGAGAAGTGTTTCAGCAGACCAGTGGAGGTGAAAGCTTGCTTAGAGACACGGGAAAGACCGAATGTGAAGAAGTGGAAGCCACAAGCATACATTTTCAAGAAATGTAGCATTTGAAAGAAAGGGGAGTTACAGTATGGTAGCTTATGAGAATAGGCAAGTTGAGCAAAAGTATTTTCAGTAGTTTGTTAGGGTATCTGAGAATGTTTATCAAAAGAGAAGAAATTTCCAGTGAAGAAGGACAATTTGAAAATACAAATGAGAGGGGACAAAATTCAGGGGCTTCAGTTAGAGTTTAGGTTAGGGGACTTAGAAGAGGGAAGACGGAATGAGATCGAGAAACTGGAGAAATGATACACCTTAAAATCAGAGGCTTCTTCTGGTGGAGAGACACAAAGTTATTTGAAGAGAGAGAAATGGAGGCGTTTCAGCTACGAATGCCTCAAACATAAGTTAGAGAAGTCACTCCAGGGTTTGACAAGGATAAGCACAAAAGGCTTGAATACAGGGGGATTGTCACAGTTCTCCTTGGAAATAGGATAGGAAATCAATAAAAAAAACAAATGAATAACAGATGGCTGAGAAGTGAGGACCAGCTGAGGCAAGCTAACATGGATCCAGTATAGTGGATCCAGTCAGTTGGGGAAAAGAGGCCCTTTTGAGATGGTGTAAATAATACACAGTGACCAAAAAGTAATTCATAACATATTAAACCTCTAAATTCTCTGATTCTTTTGGGTTTTGAGTGTATAAACTTTCAGATTCAAGTTCTTTTGGCCAAACCTATTATGAACCTTATGTTTTGGTGATAGACACACAAAAAAAAATTGAAATGAACTAAGCCAGTTATTTTACTAATTCAAGCCCCTAACCTCCAAACCAATTAACTCAATATTTTAGATCAAGATATATTTTTGTGCTGAAAAAAGCCAAATCGCTCTTTCAATACAGGGAAAATTAAGAAAAGGTGTGCTTAATCTTCTACGTCCTATTCCAGGGAGTAGCAACAGATGTGTGTGTGGAAGAGAAAATTATTCTATGCTATTTGAAGAAGGGAATCTTAGTTTTGCCGGGGCTTAAGTCATACCTTATTCTCTTCATTTTACTATTTATTCTTCAATACTGGTTTTCTTTATACTCCACATCTCTTAAAAATCTTGATTTTTTAATATAACTCCATTCTTTAGGAAAATATTATTCACACTATGTCATACGGTCAGTAAAAAGAAAGAGGCTTCACATATCTTGGTCGTTCACTCACTGTCTGCAATTTTATTTGATGGAAGAGTGGGAAGCCAAAGAAAGAAAGAAAGATGGTATGGGAGAACTTGACATTTACAGAATGTCTACAATTTGCTAATATCATAGACACTATAATAAAATGCTTTCAGCCTGTGCATTGCAACCCATTCATAAGTCATGAAACTAACTTGGTGGGCTATGACCAGGCTTTTAAAAAGTGAAATAGAATGAAACAAAATGAAACAGAGTACAACACATGTACTAAGAATAAGTTTGGTTTAGAGAAACTTTTGTCTAGGTGATATATAAATACACACACACATACGTATACACCTGTGAACCATAGGTCATAATGTAAAATGTATTTCTTGCTGTGGATTATGGTCAACATAGCTCCAAAGTCATCAATTTAATGGGTCACCTTAAAGTCACCACTTTAATGTTCTTGACTAGCAAGAATACATTCCCCCTTCCCCAGCCTTTCAATTTCCTTTTGAGGTCTTGTTGGGATAGAAATTCCCAGATAAGCCTCCTGGTACGGAAGGTGGAAGGCACCAAATCAGTCAGCTGGATACTCTCTCCTGGGACTTAGAGTCTTGAGCAGGTGACACAAAGATGAAAAACATAAATTGTTGACACACATCTTTTCTAGTGGTGGCATCCAGACCATTAGGCTAGGAGACCATTTCTGTGGTTCCTGCTGACTTAGTTTCTGCCCATTGCTGCCCATTCTCTAGTTTCATGTCAATATTTTAAGTCCTGACTTCCTTCTGATAAATCCTTTTTTGCTCATTAGCCAGAGTCAGTTTTTGTTATTCTAATTAAAGGATCCTAGACTTACATATATGAGTTGTCTCATTTAAAGTTCAGAACTATCCTGTGATGTAGGTGTTATTTTTATTTTACTAATGGGAAAAGTAAGATTCATGGTGATCTGGTAATTTTACCGAAGGTTACCTTGCAGATATGGAATTCAGACTAGGTTGCTGTGACTTAAAGTTTATGTTCCTTCTATTAAATAATGCACACTGAGCTGGCAACTGCATACAGTGATATATTTCACATGCAGACTAATTTTATGCAGAGGATTTGTTGAGAATAGTGCTTATTTTATTTGAGTGAATCCAAATCAATAGTCTTCTATTAACTTCAAGATAAAGTTCAGCAGTCCTGAGATTTTACAGGTTTTAAGATTAAGCATGTTGAGAGAAAATATAGCTTAGACTGTTTTGCTGATATTTTCATTGATTTTTAAGAAAGAAAGGTCTATCATCCTCTTAATTGCATCCCCATAGCAATAAACCAGAGTTTGGAACTCTCAAGATCTATCAAATAAAAGTGAATAGCTCAGGAATTATCCCAAGAAATACATTAGTGTCGACAAGCAAGAGATAGACTGGATAATTCAGCTGAACAACCCTATTTTTCATCAACATTCTAAGTTCAGCTCCTCCATCCCTCTAAACCTCCTACACACACACACGCTCAATCCATCATTTATTCCTATTAATTCTTTTTATTACCACCTCTCCACACACACACACCGTAGAACACACCGTCCCTCATCGTCTTTAGCCTGCACTATTGCTAAGGATTTTAACCTGTATCCCTAAGTCAAGCCTCAATTTCCTGGAATCCATGCTTTTCGTTGCTGCCAGAGCAGAGCATGATTCTCTCTCATTCATGCTTAAAACTCCTCACAGGCTGTCCACTATTTAAACAATAAGTTCTAACATTTTTATTTTAATATATTGTAAAATTCATTAATATTTTAAAGCTTGGAGTTTTCCAAACTCCAAATTATACAGTTTTGTCTCTGTGCCTTTGCACACGTTTTTTGACTGGGTGGAAAGCCCTCTTTCTGGTTGCCCTCCTAGAAAAATCTTATTTAAATCCTACAACATTAAAAACATAGTTTTGATGTCACCTCCTCCAGGAAGTCCCCCCAAATATTTTTTAACACCATTAAAGAATTAATCACACACTTTCCTTTATTATATTTCTTGCATATATAGTCTGTTGTTCCTTCATTTATTCAACAAATATTTTACCAAGGTACTGTTCTAGGCTCCAGGGATATACTAGTGAATAAAACAGACAAAAATATCTACCTTCACAAGGTAAAATAATCAACAAGAAAAGTAAGTAAAATATACCAAGTGTAAGATAGATATAACTTTTAGGAAAAAAAATGGAAGTATCAGGGGAGGAGGTGACATGAGGGTGGTCAGAGAAAGCTTCACTGAGATGCATCTGAGGAAAGACATAGAGGAGGTGAAGGTATGAGCCTTGGGAATGTCTAAGGAAGAGCGCTTCAGGCAGAAGAAACTGTAAATGGAAAGGTGCCCAAATAGGAATGTGATGGGCAAAATCAAGAGAGCAGCTGGAATTAGGGTTAAAAGATACCATCAGGGGGGACCAGATCATGGAGGATTTCAGCATAAACTTTGAGTGAGATGCAAAGGAATGAGATTGGAGGGATCAACGTGGATAAGTGATACAATCCGAGTGGATTTATAAGGATCACTCTGCACAAATTCTGCCCTTATCCATATGCCCAAATCAAATGCTGAGACCAGATTAGAGAGCCAAGGTGTCTTTACTTTCATTTCAGTTTATAAACAACTGTGAAAACAGAGCATCTGCTGCTTTTGGCCTCAGGTAGTTTTCAACTGTATCTGCCAGATCTATACAGCAAGTCTGTCCCTCACTTGTGATATTTGAATTTTAGGTCACGAATAATTCAAAGGAGAATAATGTATGACCTGCTTTCTCCAGGGCTGCGCATTTGTGGATGTGACACTCACCTCTGAAAATAAAATTAATGCAAGAACAAACAGGAAAGGATCTTGGGGTTAGAAAGTCTCTATGCAAAGAGGATTGGGAAACTCATTTGGAAATTGTTGTACCGATGGAGCTTTAGGGATTTAAGCCAATTAAAATTAGAGTGAGAAGAAAAAGGGATGATGGCATGGAATTTATATTTAAGGTGCCTGATTATGAGAGAGTTACAGAAGGAAGTTCTACAATGTATTTTGATAGTTTTAATGTAGGCAATTCTCTGTCTGTGATCATTTAAATGGTGCTATTTGTAAAGAGATAGATGGCTGCCAAAGTTTCCACTTAGACCTACTGCATATTCTTTCAGAGATCTTGTTTTTAAGTCTGAAAATTAGGGGAACTCAAACCAATACTTCATTAATCAAACAATTGTCTGAACTGAAAAGTAAAATGTTAGAAACCCTGAAGTTCTGTAAGACATTTTTCTTGCTAAAATAGTCCCATCTGTCACCTTAGAGCCAAGAGAAGCAGAGGAAATTAGGGTATGCTTTTCCTCACCTTTATATAATTTCACAATTCTCATTTATTAAAATATTTCCAGTAATGTTCCTTAACTTTATCAGCCACATAACTTATCATGCCTCTGCACCTGCGCAGAAAAGGTAGGCAAGATTTATATGGAGTGCATAATAAGGTGAGCTCTGGAACCAGATGGGTCCAGTCCTTGGTCCACCACACACCATGTGATGTTGGTCAAGTTATTTAACCCCTCTGCGACTCAGTTTCGCCTCTGTACAAAGAGGCTAACAACCTACCGTATAAGTTATTATATCAATTAAACGGGATAATAAGTAAAATGCCTAGAACAGTAGAAAAGCTGAACCATGATGTTAAATATGTAGAAAATATATAGAAAACTCTGGGTGATGCCAAAATACCTGTTCAATAGAGTAAAAGTGCATATAAATGTGTAAAACAAGTTAAATAAACACATTGAATCTTTTATACATCTGCCTGCCTCTATTATATTTACTGCCAATCCAATTTACCTATCTTGGCAGTAATTTAGACAGTTTTTCTCATATCTTTGCAACCCTTTTCATTAATGAGGACTAAGGTTCTTACAGCCAGCGGGGCTTTTTAGAATGGAAGCAGCCACACTGCTGTGGGTTGCCTTACAGGAGGGGAAAGACAAGGAAGGGAGTGCGGGGGGAAACAAGGAAGCCTTTATTAAGCAACAAGCTCTCCTCTGGAAACGTAGCGCTTCACTAGAACAGAAGACAGCCTTCCTTCCTGATCCTTTTTTTTTTTTTTTCTTTTTACTCTTTTTTTTTTTATTGATGTAGTATTGGTTTCTAACATTAGAAAAACTTCAGGGGCTGGCATGGTGGCACAGTGGTTAAGTGCGCGCGCTCCGCTTTGGCGGCCCGGGGTTCTCCGGTTTGGATCCCAGGCGTGCACCAATGCACCACTTGTCAAGCCACGCTGTGGCAGCGTCCCATATAAAGCAGAGGAAGATGGGCACGGATGTTAGCCCAGGGCCAATCTTCCTCAGCAAAAAAGGGGAGGATTGGCATTGGATGTTAGCTCAGGGCTGATCTTCCTCACAAAAAAGAAAAGAAAAGAAAAGAAAAATTTCAGACTTGCATCGTTATATTTCAACTTCTGTATATACTCCATCATGTTCACCAACAAAAGTCTTGTTTCCAACTGTCACCATACAAATGTCCCCTGTTATCCCTTTCACCCTCCTCCCTTCCCCACTTCCCCTCTGGTGACCACCAATCTGTTCTCTGTATCTATGTGTTTGTTTGTTTTGGGGGTTTTTTTCTATCTTCCACATATGAGTGAAATCACAGGGCATTTGTCTTTCTCCATCTGACTTATTTTGCTTAGCATAATACCCTCAAAGTCCATCCACATTGTCACAAATGGCAAGAATTATTTTTTATGGCTGAGTAATACTCCATTTTATATTTATGCCACATCTTCTTTATCCATTCATCCACCAACAGGCACTTAAGTAGTATGGAGATTCCTCAAAAACTTAAAAATAGAACTACCACATGATCCAGCTATTCCATTTCTGGGTACGTATCTAAAGAAGACAAAAACACTAATTTGAAAAGATGTATGCACCCCTGTGCTCATTGCAGCATTATTTACAATAGCCAAGACATGGAAATAATCTTCCCAATTCTTAGGAACCAGCATCCAACAAAAGATTCTCAGGGAGACACCTAATATAGGTCCTTTCCTTCTTTGTACGGCTTTATTAAGACCAGGATGAGTCTCTAGAAAGTAGATTGATTTTCAGGGCCGGCCCAGTGGCACAAGCAGTTAAGTGCAAGCAGTCCGCTGCGGCGGCCCAGGGTTCGCCAGTTCAGATCCCGGGTGCGCACCGACGCACCTCTAGGCAAGCCATGCTGTGGTGGCGTCCCATACAAAGTACAGGAAGATAGGCACGGATGTTAGCCCAGGGCCAGTCTTCCTCAGCAAAAAAAGAGGATTGGCAGATGTTAGCTCAGGGCCGATCTTCCTCACAAAAAAAAAAAAAGTAGATTGATTTTATTATATATATAACACATAGTATATATTATTATATATAATGTAATATATTTTATATAATATATACTATGTATTATATATCATATTATAATTGATTTATATTATATATAGTATACAGTATTATATATTGTATGTTATATATACTGTATATGTGATAATATTTATATATACATGTATTTCTTAAGCTGTTCTAACGTTTCTTCTGAACTAGTGAGCCACCAACTTTTAGAATTGTTTCATTTGCCCATTCCTAAAATCTGCCTCCCCCATCCATGCAGCTATATTATTGGGTTACAGGTAGCCAGGTGACTGCAAGACCCTTGCCGGATATGAGTGGGCACTTGATCCCAAGCTGTAACAAACAGCCTCCCTTCCTGGTGAATTTAGAATTGGGGCTGAGAAAGAGATAGCTCTTCTCACCATGAGATTGATCTCATATCATGTAAATGTGGGTGCTGATTGACAATCACGTGTTTGTTCCACCAAGTGAGCTGAAGGAGAAGAGGACCCTGGTCTGTAGAGGGAGACAAGAGTATTTTGCAGAAGGGCAGAGATGAGAGAACATCCTATTGACATTTATGAGCCTGGTACCAGTTATTTTTCTGATACTTGAATGTGGTCTTCTCCCTATTATAAATTCATCTTTTTCACCTAAGTTAGCTCAAATAGCTTTCTGTAACTTGAAACCAAAAGAGTCTCTATTAATATGTCCAGTTTAATCAAAGTACAACATATGTCAAGTATCCATTATGTTTCATGTATCGGGTATACAAAATGAAAAAATATGGTTCTGGCATTTTAGATGTTGCATTAATCAAGAAATAACAGATGTAAAATACACAGTGATAGAACATGGTAAACTAACACTTCTGTGGAATGTATTCTAGGCATAGCTATTAATAAACAATATTTAACCCTTAATCCCTCAGCATAAGTCGTCCCTTGATCTCCTCTCTGTTGAGGGTGTACATCCACAAACTGACTTCCACAGATCATCAGCTCCACCTTCCAAAACTATTACAAAGAGTCCTTTTCTTCACCTGGCTGGTGAGCTCCTACTGAGCCCAGCCCCTCCATAGAAATCTGACCTAGGAATCCTACTGACTTTCCAAGCCAAAGAATCTGTCACCAAAGCTATTGCTCTCAGCTAGAGCAAACTACTCTGGTCCATCCCTGGTAAAGTCGCCTGAGCAGCAGGTACCAACCCAAATAGTGCAGAGTTGTTGAAGGCAAATTGGTCCATTTACCCGCTCATTAGAGACAATTTCCTAATGACTGAGAACTTTCTCCTGAAACGTTATAGGATAAGACTCCAGACACAGAGATTGTCCTGTTCATTTATTGTTGTTGTTGACTCTAATATTGTAGAATTTAAAAATTGTAAACATAATCTAATTCAGCCTTGTTTAAAATTAAAAGTTAACATAAGAAGCTAAACGTTTTTAACAGCAGGAACTTTGGGAGATTGAGAGAAGTTGAGATATTGAAACAGGGCTTGCAGAACACCATTCAATGAGCTGGTCAGATTGTTTTATTATATCACTAAGTTAAATATTCACAAGTCACATTCTTTGAAGGCACGAAGACCATAAATATTAGACAGTTGAAGATGAAGGTTCTTTCTTATACGATTTATACATTTGGCTTATAGCTGTAAGGAAAGCATTGTGCTCCTTAGAGGTTTGCCAATTATATTTTACTTTTAACTACAACGATGAATTGTCATATGAACATTAATCTTGAGACTATAAAATGTAGTCATTCTGGAAAAATGAATGTACTCACTATATGTTTGTGAAGGGAAAACAGGTTTTGAATATTTAATCACTCTCTAGGATCTTGCTATAATTATCTCAATCTGTATAAGATATGGTCATAGTCTCTTGACCTTAGAAACCTCCTATTTTAATCTTTATGTCATTTTCAGTAACAGTATAAATAAATAGTAATTATTGCAAATATTTTTAAAGCACACAGAATATCAATTTCTTCAAGATATTTATTTATAAAACCCTTGAATTTTAGAAAGCGTTCATTTCATTTCCAACGTTTTGCTCAGTATAGTCCATTGAACCCAGAGGTCACTTTTATTGAATAGCTCAGAAATAAAAGAATTACTAATATTTCTTGGTGGGGCCACAGCTCCTCTCTTCTCTATTGCCTCACACCCACCTCTTGCACATTTATATTACCATTCTGTCCCTAAACACAAATGCATTTGTGATCTTTATTTTAGATTATCTTCCTACACAATTATATTTATGTTTTCAAGAGTTTGTTTACTTGTACCCATTTGGAAATGTTAAAGCATGAATGGGACACAGGAACTGCAATTAACCTTAAGAACAAAAGAATAATTTATCACTTTATCAACAACAAAACCCACTCTTATTGGGTTATAATTCATAATAAAGACAGCAGCTATCAATTAGGAAAAAAAAAACATATCAAGTTGAGAAGAGAAGTGGCAGAACAGGCACTGTCATCAATTTTGCAATTAACAGTTGCTCTAAATTATCCTCGATAGCTGATATACACACAAAGATACGACCACAGCATTGGCTACTTTTCTGGTTCTATTCCCATGCCTCAAATTGAGTAAATAAATGAGAGCTCACTAACCAGGACCAATAGGGATTCTTAGGAAACAAAAATTTGCTAATATGGGCTTTCTGCAACCTAGAAAGGAGCTTGATCCAAAAGTCCTACTATTACAATGGTTGATGAGAACTTAGAACAAATATATATATAAAAAGTTATCAGTACTGGTCCAATTTCCAAGCCACCCAGAAAAACCTGCATAGCCAATAAAATAGTTGGAATATAAGGGAAGTTAACTGCTGCTGACTGATCTAAGATTCTTGGGTTCTTTTTACTTGTAACAGTGGTTCTTAAAGATCTGAAGTGCTTAAGAGTTTATCAACTTCTGCCAAACACATAGATATTTATTGAATAAATGTTTATTAGCAAGGAGACACAAAATAGTTCATAATCACATTCTTTAAGTCAAAAGATTCCCCAGTTTTTTGCCCTTCTTTCGGTGCTCTGACTATACCTGTCCTGAAAGGATTACTCGAGGCAGACACAAGAACATTTCAGAGATAGAATTCTGTTATCCCAATGGTTTCCGTTAGGAAAACAGAAATATTCCTAAATCAGTAGCTGGACAGAGTATTATTTAGAAATTGAGTCTGGGAATTTTCCTGAGGCTACAGACCATAGCAATCACTAGATTCTTATCTCCTATTTAGAGTATCTCTAAAATATTTTAGCCAATCCATATACCTTAAATACATTTTATTTCACCAATGAAAGCCCATTACTAACTCATAGTGCTAATTAAGACAACAGTTTCACTAATATAAATCTATTTCTGACATTCAAAATGCCTTACAACAAAACCTCCTGCATTAATCAAAATCTGGATTGCTGAAAAGTTTGCCTCCACTGCCTCTGGATCACCTCTGGATCACCTCTGGATCACCTCTGGATCACCTCTGGATTACCTCTGGCTCTATGTCTAAGGTTTGGTGACCTTCCCAGGACTCAGCATGACTGCTTATAATGCTTGAAGTAGATGGGATATAGCAAAAACTAAATAACGAACAATATCATACATACTCTCTATAGATGAAGAATGCTAATATGGCCCCACAAAATTCCTCTTCTCCACGTTAAGAAATTCCTGTCCCTCAGATGGCATCATTTCAAGGCCTCTCATGTCCAGTATGCTGTGCAATTCTCTCCGAAAATGTGGAGATGGGGACAGGACAATATTCTAAGCCTTCAGACATAGAGCCATTATAAACGAGTGCTTGCAAGATAAGGGAAGACACAGCAGAAGCTCGCCATCGCTCTTTCTCCTTATTATCCCTACTACCTCTCAGGCAATGAATAGAGGAAAATAATCACTAGGTACAGGAGGGTTTAGACAGAGCACAGGAATTTTATGCAACTGACTTGATGGTGGCTGATTAAAAAAATATTTGCAGAGTCAAAAAAATTTTTTAAATATGCTTAACTGCTTGAGAATCTTTGGGGGCGGGTAGGATCGTTTTAGAAACTGTTCTTCCGTAAATGATGCACATGAAAACTGCTGTCTAATGTCAACCAGATCTTTCCATACTCTTTATTTCTGGTTCTCAAGGATCCCTGACATCTTATCCTCCTTCACCAATCCTATATTATAAAATAAGGCAGCATTCTGCCATGGAGAGATCATAGGCTTTGAAGGCAGACAGATCTGAATACTTAACAGGGCTCTACTGCTTGCTAGCTGTGTGACACAATCTTCTGTGTCGTGAAGATCTGAGCTCATCTTAGTTCAGGCTGCTATAACAGAATACCATAGACTGGGAGGCTTATAAACAACAGAAATTTACTTCTCATAGTTCTGGAGGCTGGAAGTCTGAGGCCAGGGTGTTAATATGGTCGGGTTCTGGTGAGAGTCCTCCTTTGGGGTGCAAATGGCCATTTCCTCTTACCCTTACATGGTGGAGAGAGAATGAGGGAGCTCTCTGGGGTCTCTTTCATAAGGGCACTAATCCCATTCATGGAGGCTCCACCCTTATGACCTAATTACTTCCCAAAGGCCCCACCTCGCAATACCATTATTTGGGGGCCAGGGTAGACTTTTAATATATAAATATGGGGGGAAGACACAAACATTCAGTGCATAATAGAGGTCATATATGTAAGCAATAGGGCACAGTTCCAGACAGACAGTAGGCACACCATAAATGGTAGGTGATATAATTCCACCTCATCAAGAACTCTTCGCCTGGACAGGATGGTGTTGTCACTGTGCCCCTGAGCACACTGCATCCAGGCCTGACCCTGAAACTCTGCTCAAACTGTTCCGAAGAATGCTATCCCTTTTCACCTCCAACTCATGTTCAAGTCACCTATGAGGTCCTTGTTCCCTTTCAATATTCTTATGAGATACTTCTTAACTGAATTGTCGTAAATCTGGCTGGGAAGTTTTTCATAAGCCTAAGATTTCCCTGGTTCTTTGTTTCAACATCCCAGTTACTGAATAAGCCAGACCCTTCAGCATTGGACAAAGGGAAAAGAGCAACAGAACGTTCACTCTCTGCAGGTCCTCAATAGGTATTTTATAAAATATCTCCCCTGCCAGGTGGGGATGAGGATGAGGATGCTGAGTAGGTCTAGTATAGAGAAATTTACCACAAAAACAGGAAAACTGAGTTAGGGTAAATTATTTAGAACAAGGCTGCAAGCCAATAGGAAACCAGCTAGGGCTGAGGGAAGAACCCAGGTATGGATGTACATTGTCAGAGAACACTGGGAATCTCAGGGAAGGCCTTGTCAGGTAGGAGATGAGCCAGGAGGGACTGCTGGATAGGATTCTCATGCATTTGATGTGCCGAAAGAGTATATATAGATCACAGCTTATAAAAAAAATTTAAGTAGATAGATGATAGATATATGATAGATAGATAGACAGACAGATAGATATCACTAGATTAATACGTACAATAGCAAATTTTAAAAGAGTATGAAAACCTTTATCTAATCTAATATTATTCCCTTTAATAAAGGTTTCATTTCTGATTCCTCCCACAAGCCTGTGAACTCCTCAAAGGCAGAGGCTGCCTTATTTTCCTCTGATTCTCCAGGTGATGCTCAAAAAAGATTTATTAAAAGAAATAAAATGTCAGACATCTTATGTGTGTCCCAATTTTTGATGGAAATTAGTGCCAATAGAATGTCTCCTGCCTCAACTTTGTATTTAAGGAGAAAGCATCTTTCTTCCATAAGAATGATCCTAGTTTCCCTCAAAACATCTCGATCCTATAATGGGAAGCAGGTGTTCTCATTTCTTAAATGGATAAATTACAAAACAAAGAGGTGAACAGACGGCTCAGGAAAAGCAGGCAGCTGCTGAGGCAGGAGTGGATTTTGGTTATTCTCTGTCTCTGGCTAGCAGGCCTTGTGTGCTGACTTCCTGCTGAATCTCCTCCAACAAAGCAGCCATTTGCTGGAGTGGAAGCTATGCCTCTTCTACAGCCGACCCACATTCAGCAGTCAAGTCCAGGTTTCACTGCCTGAGACGTTTATTTCAGGGCAAAGCTAGCAGATACATATGTGAATTCCTGGCAACGAAGGCTGTGCCACAGAGAATGTCTGTCATTTGAGGCAATTTATGTTCATTTGGATTAGCCCTGAAGCAACACAAGCTTTAAAGACATCATGCACGTAAAGTACCTGGCATAGAGCAGAAGCCCAGTAATTGCCTGGATATCTTCTGATTGCCCTTTCAGAGCCTTCTCCATCCTTCTTCACCCTGCTCAGTCCCCAGGAGACTGACCTATATGAATTGCACCAGCTGGGCTCCCTCGTCCTCTGTCTTAGCCAATGTGATCACAAGCAGAAAATTAGAGAGTGAGAGGAAAGAGAGGTATTCATTCCCAGCTCTCCTTCTGCCAGGCTGCAGTTTGTCCATAGCTCTGTTCCTTTCATTGAGATGCAGCCTCTGCCAGGTGGCCTATTTCTAGCAGCCACTGGTAGGACCAGCTTCCGGGAACTACTCTGACTCCTTGATCTCTCAGGCTCTGCCTTGCTTCATGGTTCCTTGTTGGTTCCCGTAACCTTACCACACCTTTGAAAAAAGTCTTGTTAAATTCTCTTCATTTACCCTTCTGGGTGCCTCAGGTGTTTCCTGCAGGGATCTTAACAGATATATTAATGCTTCGTCTTTTAACATCAGAGCTAGAGGTATCCTGTGCTGCTTTCCATGGTACTGAAGAGTCTGGAAATCAATGGGTCAAGGTTCTGTTCATGTCATGTTTGTGACTCATAAACTTGTTAAGGGAAGGGTCAGTCCTTGCCAGGCTCCCACCAGTCATGGTTCTAGGTGCACTGCACATGTCATCCCATTCAATCTCCCGAGGAGTCATACGAGGAGATATTATCTCCATTTTACCTTGAGGAACTGATGGCTAAAATCAGACATTGGCTGGTGACTCAGAGCTTGTGTTCTTTCTACAACCTCACACTGTATCTGGGGCTGTTTTCTCTACCATAAAATGAGACTATATTAGTGGTTCTCAATCCTACAATTGAAATACCTGGGGAACTGTCAAAAAAATACTCCAATTCAAAACTTCATCCTAGACCAGTTAAATTTAGAAGCTCCTTGTGTGAGTCAAATGAGAACTAAGGCTGAGACCACTGGACTAAACGTGCCATAAAGTTTCTTCTAATTCTAAATTGTTATAATTCTAGTATTTTTTAACTTATTGCTTCAGTTTTGGCTTGTTGTAATTTAATATTGCTTGATTTTTTTTAATCTAACAGTTTCTTACTTCTAAATTCTAGTAATGGAATATATTTTAGAAAGCATATAGTACAAACACTTGTCTAAAATCATTTTTAATGCATCTATCACACACTTATGGAATGCTGGCTATGTTTGAGATCCTTTCCTGTGTGATGAGTAGAACACAATCCTTGTCCTCAAGGAACTGACAGTCTAATGGAGAAACAGACCGCAAACCAGATACTTATACTATTTTGTGACAAGAGTTGTGAAGGAGATATATACATTGGATGTGTCAATTTTGGAACCTCCTATAAAACAATAATGCCATGACCCACACCCTAAAGTCTTATAGAAATATCTCAAAGACTTCATATATATTTTTTTTTCAGAGAAGGAGTGGGTCAATTTTATCCACATATGAATATAAACAATTCAGCCCATCTGAGCTGTGAATGCAGGTTGCTTGGCAACAGCTTTTACAGTTGTGTTATTTGCTCCGAAAAGAGAGGAGCTGGTACTTTTCTCTTTAAAACAAAAGAATATTAATAACAGCAATAGTGGTGGATATTTATGTCTTTTGTGCAGGAACTGCATAATATTTTAGTTCACGCATGCTTTGCAGTCAAAGTTAGGCAGTTTGAGGAAAGGTAAGAAGGTTGAGGGAGACTCTCATGGTCAAATACCATCACTAGGAAAGCATCTAACAGTCACCTGACCTGGTTTCATGAATCCAACGTGCATATATTGAGCATGTTTTTCATGTTTAATCCTCTATACACAAGGTATTTTGTGCAAAGTGGGGAGAGGCAAGGGTATATGCTGGGGGAGGGGAGCACAAAATGTGTCAAATGCATAT
Source organism: Ceratotherium simum simum (assembly GCF_057802395.1). Lineage (NCBI taxonomy): Eukaryota > Metazoa > Chordata > Mammalia > Perissodactyla > Rhinocerotidae > Ceratotherium > Ceratotherium simum. The sequence goes on along the minus strand of NC_141937.1, from coordinate 23,596,416 downwards.
CCACTATGATTAAACTATTTCATCATATTTCTAAATATTTCCAATTGACGTTACCTTAAAGAAAAAAGGCAGAGCATCTCCCGAGCCTAGCTGTACCACTACAGGAAAAGCAATGGGCAGTCACGGGGAAAAAATGTTCCACCTCCTAATAGGGACAATTAACAATATAAGATTTACACAACCCCACCTCCAATTTACAGAGAAATTTTTCCACCACAGCATCTCAGTAACTATAGTAGATCTCCAGTGAAGGGTGGATTTTTTCCTTCATTTAAAAAAATTGTTTTAGATCAGGAAACAAAATACCAAATGTCCACATCTTCTTGCAAAAACCCAGCCCCAACGAGGGAGGCAGCTCCTTCACTCTCTACTGGTATAAAATATGACAGCTGATTTATTCCACAGCACTGGAAATTTTTGGAGAGAGATAAGGGAATTAAATATAAAATGCATAACAAACGTGAATATGAACAAATGTCCATTTAAATATATTGCCTTCGTCTTACAGTTCTCATAAAGATCATCCCAATTTCGTGGTCCTATCCATCTTTCATTTATTTATCAGCTCTAAATGTTAGCATATTAGTAAAACCAAATGGTAGAAAACAATCTTGACTATCTGAACGATGTTTCCTATGTTGTGTTTGTCATTTTGCTTGTTACTAAGCAGACAGATGGGATCTAACTTGTCACAGCAAGCAACAGCAAAAACAACATGAAACACACACACAGAAATGATGAGTGTCAATGAAGCTACAGGCTCATAATGTCCATTAGTTAGTAGCTATGATTTGTAATCTGAGGTCATTGCAAAAATCCATACCTAGAAATAGAAGTGTCAGGTTAGAAACAATTTATTCCAAATGCTTTTTGAATATATATGTTTAGTGCCCACTATAGCTGGCTAGATAAATCTTCAGCACATGGTCTGCACTCATTCTCTTGCAAAACAATAGGATTTTATCAACCCTGGACACCCAATCATGTGTCACCCTATTAGAAAATATGGCTTCAGATGCATGAGGAGATGTAGAGATTGCCACTGCCTGCTCTTATTTGCATGCTTACCATGACACCAATCAACCCCCATTACTCCAGTCACAAAGAAATGTCTGTGTCATTGATTCCTACATGCCAGGAAGTGGTAAGAGGGGCAGTATTCCCTTTATCTGGGATCAGTTTCTCTAGAGGTGCAGTGTGGTATGAAAAATGGTATTTAACAAGATACTGTAATTTACATTTGGAAAACAAACTAATGTATACGATTTCTCAATACAAACTGAAACAAAATAAATATGACTTAAAGACTTCTATAATAGCTAGACTTTACTTTCTGTATATCAGTGACTTTCAGAGAGGTGCATTAGAGATTCCAAGGAAATAAGAGTTATACTTATCAAAAGTAAGCATCAGGAATTCCAGCTTCTGCTTGAGATGTTGAAAGCTGAAAATCATTTCACTGCCCCATCTTACATAAAAACAAACAAACAAACAAAAAAACCCAGAAAAATCTGCAAAATCACAATGTTTCTTCAATCCATAAGATAGCAGAGTCACAAAACAAGCAAGTAACCTTAAATCTGAGGAAAAATAGATGTTTCCAAGGGGAAACAGCACACTAGCCCTTGATCACCTGAGGCAGATGAGGGACACCCAATATTATATAAGCCAGTGAGACTAATTCTACTAAAATTTACCAGCTTGCTGAAGGTAGAATGTGAGCTGGTGTAACAGCATATGGCTCTTGGGAACCAAAAACACCAGGGAACTGCATCCACTGTCAGATTCTTCTCCACAAACCACAGTGGATGCTACCATATTTGATTGCGGGCAAGACAAGAGTCTTGAGAACGTCTCCACTGTGGTACAGGGTCAGTGGGAGTGGAACAAGCAGCCCTGAAGGAGAGGCAAAAGCTCTACCTGGATCTTTCTCCCTTATGTTTCCTGTGGAACAAAAACCTTAAGTCTCTGGGGGAATCACACTTAAGGCACAGGTAACAACCCAATGTAGTTGGGAGGAGGGAACAAACAATATTCTCTAATCCTGGGGGAAGGGCAGAAATGTACACTGTGCCAAGACCATTAGATAGAGGGGAAAAAATCACTGAGAAGCTCCCACCCTGAGATGCAGGTTCAAAGAGCTGTCTAAGAATAAGGCTTAACCAGCACAACAGAGAATGTTCCCCCAGCGCTATCATCAGGCACTGAGTTAACAAGTAACAGTAGTGCACTACTAGGGGAAGGCCAAGAGCATAGAGAGAGAACTTCTCCAAGGTACAGGTATTAGGGAAAATCTAAAGGTGAAGGTGAAAAAGACATTGAGGAAAACTCTTTGGAAAACCAACTTCCACCATAAACACAAGAAATCCTCAAATGTTATCTAATATTATTGTCACAAACCACGTGCAGCTACGGAGCACTTGAAATGTAGCTAGAGCTACGTGTTACAATGATATTATTTGGATATGTTGGGTTAAATTAAATATACTATTAAATTGAATTCACTTTTATTTTTATTTTTTAAAATAAGGCTGCTGAAAATTTTTAAATTACATATGTGTTTAGGATTATGTTTCTATTAGAAAGTGAGGCATTGGAAGAATTTGAAGCTTGTACCTGGTTTAACTGCTAACAAGATTGATGCCATTTATCACAATAAAGGCCTAGCCACAGAAAAGGCACGCCCATTTCCAGGCAAGAATACTATTTATCTCAGTCTCTACTTCCTACACAAAATGTCCAGCTTTCAACAAAAAAAATTATGAGGCACACAAGAAAGCAATAAAAAACAATTAACAGAACCAGACACAGACATGACCCAGAAGTTTGAACTATCAAACAGAAAAATTGATATAATTATGATTAATACGTAAAGGGCTGCAGTGGAAGAGATGGACAATACATGTGTTCAGATAGATCATTTCAACAAAGAGATGAAAACTATAAGAAAAAAATCTAATGGAAATGCTAGAAGTAAAAACAGGCTGAAAGAGATAAAGAATGTCTTTGATGGGCTCACCAGGAGACTGGAAATTGAAGTGAAATTGTGAAATGAAAGATAGAGAATAAAAATTAACCAAACTAAAACACAAGTAGAAAAATAATTTTTCTGTGCAAAAATATCAAGTGACCTAAAATGTGTATAATTGGAATCCCAGAAGGAAAAGAGGAAAACAAAACAAAAGAAATTTGAAGATATAATGGCAGAGAATTTTTTAAAATTAGTAATAGGTGCCAAACAACCAATCACAGAATCTCAGAGAATAACAACTGGGATAAACAGAAAATACACACATGAATCCATAGATATCTCATATTCAAGCTTCTGAAAACCAGTGACAAACAGAAAGAGATAAATTACCTACAAAGGAACAAACATAAGAAATACAGAAGATTTCTCATTATAAATTATGCAAGCCAGAAGATAATGGAATGACAACTTTAAAGTGTCAAAAGACCAAAAAAAATCTATCAATCCAGAATTTTATACCCTGTGAAAATATCTTTCAAAAATAAAAGAGAAATAAAAACTTCTCTGGGAAAAAAATAAGAAAATCCATGGCCAGCAGACCTACAGTATAAAGTTAAAGATAGTTCTTTAGACAGAGGAATATAACAGAATAAAATTTGAATCTATACAAAGAAATGAAGAGAGCTACTAATGAAGATACACATAAAACTCATTTCTTCTTATTTTAATTTCCTTGAAAAATAACTAATTATCTAAAGCAAAAATAACAAATGAATTTATAAAATACATAAAAACAAATTTATAACAAAAATGACACAAATTATAGGAGGAGGGAATTGGGAATATACTGTTATTATGTCCTCACGCTGCATATAAAGTGGCATAAAGTTATTTGAAGGCGTATGTTCATGAAATAAGATGAATATTGTAAACCTAAAGGCAACCACAAAAAAATATTTCAAAGAGATATTAAAAATAAGACAATTATAGAGATAAATGTATCATAAGAACTCAATCAATATAAAAGCAAGAAGAGAAATAGAAGGGGAAAAAAGAACAAATGAAACAATTAGAAACCATCTAAGAAGATAGCAAATGTTAATACAATCATATCAATAATTACAATGGTCTAAACAAACCACTTAAAAGAAAAGAGAATGCTAGAATTGATATAAAAGCAAGACCCAACTATATATTATCTGTAAGAAAACTACTTTAAAAGTAAAAACATAGATAGGTTAAAAGTAAAGTAATAAAATGTAGAATCAACCAAAGTATTCATCAATGGATGAAAGGATAAATAAAATGTGGTATACCCAGGCATGGAATATTATTCAGCCATAAAAAGGAATGATGTACTAATAGAAACTATAATAATGGATGAACCTTGAATACATTATGCTAAGTGAAAGAAGCCAGACATAATGGGAAGTGACTACTAATGGGTGAGTATTTCTTTTTGAGTTAATGAAACTATTCTGAAATTAAGAGAGGTGATAGTTGCCTAATTCTGTACATATCCTAAAAACCACTAAATTGTACACTTTAAAAGAATGAATTTTATAGGAAACAAATTATGTTTCAATAAATCTCAATAAAAAAGTAAAACAATAAAAAACATGAAAATACTAATAAAAGAAATGCTGAATTAGCTATTTAAATTACCAGACAAATCAGATAAAGAGCAGCATTACATAATGATAAAAGAATTAATCCAAAAAGAAGACATAACAATCTTATAGGTGTATGCACCTAATAATAGAATTGCACAGTATATGAAGCAAAAAACTTTTAAAATTGAAAGGAGAAATAGACAAATTCACAGTCATAGTTAGAAATTTAACATTCCTTTCTTAATAAATGGTAGGAAAAGTAAAAAGAAATCTAGGAAGGATATAGGAGACCAGAACTTCACCGTGAACCAATCTAGCTGACATTTTTATTCCACCCAACTATACCTGGATGCACAATTATTTCAAGTGCACATAGAACATTCCAGACCATAAACTATATTCTAGGCCATAAGCAAATCCTAACAAATTTAAAATAACTGAAATTATACAAAGTATGTTCTTGGACTATAACTAGAATAAACTAGATATGAGAAACAGGAGGCTATCTGGAAAAATCCTCAAATATTTCTAAACAACCTTTTAAATAACTCATGATTCAAAGAAGAAATCAAAAGAGCAATGGGAATATATTTTGACTTGAGGGAAAAAGAAAATATGACATATCAAAATTCACAGGACACAGAGAATAGTCTAGTATTAAATGTTCAACAACCAGCTCTCTGAAAAAAAGACTTGATTTGTAGTATTTGCCAATTTCTATGACGCGAGTATTCCCATCATGGTTGACATCACAGAAAATGGAGCTGGGAAGAGATGATATAAACAGTTCTCATAAGCCAGTATAAACCAAATCTAGCATATCACTGGATGCAGCTAAAGCAGTCCTTACTGGGATATTTATAGCATTAAGTGCTCATATTAGAAAAGAAGCTCTCAAATCAATGATCTAATATTGCAGCTTAAGAAAATATACCGAGCAAATTGAACCCAGGGCAATCATAGAGAAGAAAATAATTTAGATAAAATCAGAAATCAATGAAATTGAGGACAGAAAAGCAATAGAGAAAATAAACCATAAGCTTTTTCTTTGAAGAGCACAATGTAATCGATACAACACATGGCCACATTGAGAGAAGATACAAAATGCCACCATCAAGAACAAAAGAGAAAACATAACTAGGGGCTCTAGAGATATTAAAAGGTTAATAAGGAGATGCTATGAATAACTCTATACTCATAAATTGGACAACTTCTATGAAGTGGACAAATTCCCTGAATGACACTGTTGTTGGCTGAATTGTGTCCCCTCCAAAATTCGTGTATTAAAGTCCTAACCCCCAGTAACTTAGAATGTGACTATATTTAGAGATACAATCTTTAAAAAGGTAATTAAGGTAAAATGAGGTTGTATGAGTGTGGCCTAATCCAATATGACTAGTGTCCTTACAAGAAGAGAAGATTAAAACACAAACAACACAGACCTAGGGACAACCATGTGAGGATAGAGGGAGAAGACAGCCATCTACAAGCCAAGGAGAGAGGCCTCAGAAGAAACCAACCTGCCAACACATTGTCCTCAGACTTGAAGCCTCCAGAATTGTGAGAAAATAAATTTTGGCTGTTTAAGCCACCCACAGTATGGTAGGTTGTTATGCTAGTCCTAGCAAACTAATACAGACACCAACTGGCAAAGCTCACTCAATAGATAACCCAAATTGTCTAATCTCCATTAAAGTAAATGATTTGAGTTAACAAACTTCCAATAAAGAAAACTCCAGGACCAGACGGCTTTACCAGTGAATTTTAGCAAACATTTAAGTAAGAAATAATACCAATTCTCTACAAACTCTCCCAGAATATAGAAGATGAGGGCACACTTTGTAATGTACTTTATGAGGCCAAGAGTACCCTGACAGCAAAAACAGACAAAGGCAATACAAGAAAACAAAATTACAGACCAATTTCTCTCATGAATATAGATACCAAAACCTCAATAAAAAGCCAGCAAATACAAACCAAGAATATATAAAAAAGATCTTTTATGGCCAAGTGGGGTATAATATGAAAATGTAAGGCTGATTCGACATTCAAATATTGATCAATGTAATTCACCATATCAACAGACAAAAGAAGAAAAAACAAATATATGATCATTTCCACAGATGTAGAAGAAGCTTTAGACAAAATTCAACATCCATGTGTAGAAAGAACTTTTGAGAAACTAGAAAGAGATGGTAACTTCCTCATTCTGATAAGGACGGTATATGACATGACCACAAGTAATATCATATTTATAATGAAAACAATCTCTGTCATCTTGTTTTTTATATCTAGCATTTCCATTTGATTTTTTTAAGTTTTAATCTTTTTGTTGAAACTATCTATCTGTTCCCCTAAGATTAGGAACAAGATAAGGTTCTCCAATCTCACCACTCTTATTCAACATAGTACTGGAAGTCCCAGCCAGAGGAATTGACTTGGTATTGTTGTTGGAAAGATATTTACAGCAATGCCCCTAAATCAACTTTTTTTTTTTTTGCATGTCAGCAGCTCAACAGGAAACAATTTATGCAAACTGCTGAAAACAATATCACAACCGCTTTTTAGTCTGGTGATCCCCTTCACATTAGATCTGATAAAAGCACACCATAGAGCTTCACTACAAGCATTGTTATAACTTTCCCAAAGATTCCTGTTCACTCATTTACTCTTGAGAGCAACTGACATGTTGCCTTGAGCTTCTAATATCTTATCACTAAGCAGAAAGGAATTAGAATTGCAGTTTAGTGTATGGGCTATGGGGCAAGTCTGCCTGGGTTCAAATCCTACCTCTTATATGATCTTAGGTATAGTACCAAACAATTTATTCATTTAAAGCACATATAACACTCGCCTTTGTATACTGTAAGCACTCAATAAATGATAGTTATTTTTATTAGAAACGTATGTTATGTTTTTGTAGGCATTATCCCTATAACATTTTGCTTCCTCCCGCTGTTTTTGGAGAATACTACACAGAAGAGATTTACAGGACAAAACACCAGAATGAAGGATCTAGAAGACATCTTAGACATCTTTTATTACATTTTTTTAAATATTGAGGAGTCCTTTATTCAAAAGCAGTGCTGGGGCCAGCCCCATGGCTTAGCGGTTGAGTGTGTGTGCTCTGCTACTGGCGGCCCGGGTTCAGATCCCGGCACGTACCGACACACCGCTTCTCCGGCCATGCTGAGGCCGCGTCCCACATACAGCAACTAGAAGGATGTGCACCTATGACATACAACTATCTACTGGGCTTTGGGGGAAAAAAGGAGGAGGATTGGCAATAGACGTTAGCTCAGATCCAGTCTTCCTCAGCAAAAAGAGGAGGATTAGCATGGATGTTAGCTCAGGGCTGATCTTCCTCACAAAAAAAAAAAAAAAAGCAGTGCTGAAGAGAATCTAGTGGGTAAACTGAACATGGCTTTGGTTACTCTTTGTAAAAGGTAGGGAGGAAATTAAGTTCCACAGCACTTTCTGATCAGGCCCTCTCTCTCTCTGCTTTCTTTTAGGAGCCAAGAGGTCTCCTTTGAAACCCTGGGGTTCCAAGAGGCACAAAGGTCACTGATGTAGTATGAAAATCACCACTGGCCATGCTGTAACTTTATAGATGGACACCGATGCCAAGAGATGCCTATATTCACACAACTGAACAACAAAAAAACAAACAACCCGATCAAAAAATGGACAGAGGAAATGAAGAGACACTTCTCCAAAGAGGATATACAGATGGCCAATAGGCACATGAAAAGATGTTCAACATCACAAATCATCAGGGAAATGCAAATCAAAACAACACTAAGATATCACCTCACGCCCGTTAGAATGGCTATAATCACCAAGACAAAAAACAATAAGTGTTGGAGAGGATGTGGAGAAACAGGAACTCTCATACACGGCTGGTGGGAATGCAAACTGGTGCAGCCTCTATGGAAAACGGTATGGAGATTCCTCAAAGAATTAAAAATAGAGATGCCCTATGACCCAGCCATCCCACTACTGGGAATCTATCCAACAAACCTGAAATCAACAATCCAAAGAGGCTTACGCACCCCTATGTTCATTGCAGCATTATTCACCATAGTCAAGAAGTGGAAGCAACCTAAGTGTCCCTTGACTGACGATTGGATTAAGAAAATGTGGTATGTATACACAATGGAATACTACTCAGCCATAAAAAAGACAAAATCGTCCCATTTGCAACAACATGGATAGGCCTGGAGCATATTATGTTAAGTGAAATAAGCCAAAAAGAGAAAAACAAACACTGTATGATCTCACTCATATGTGGAATATAAACCAACACATGGACAGAGAAAACTGTATTGTGGTTACCAGGGGCAATGGGGGTGAGGGGTGGGCACAAGGGGTGAAGGGAGTCATATATATGGTGATGGACAAACAAAAATGTACAACTCAAAATTTCACAATGTTAAAAACTATTAAAAAATCAATTAAAAAAATTGAAGATAGTCAATTAATGTAATGAATACCACTTTAAAAATATTGTTGTTAAACCATTCTATATAATATTATAATGGTTGATATACGTTGTTATACATTTGTCAAAACCCATAGAATGTACAACCATAGAATGTACAACCCTAATGTAAACTAAGGACTTTGGGTGATAACGATGTGTCAGTGTAGGTTCATCAAGCCTAACAAATGTATCACTCGGGTAGGATGTCAGTAGCAAGAGGGGCTGTGCTTGAGGGTGGGAGGACAGGAGAGATGCGAGAACTCTCTGTACTTTTCTCTTAATTTTTCTTTGAACTGAAAACTTCTCTAAAAAATAAAGTCTATTTCAAAGGGAACAATATTGTCCAAAGTGAAACAAAATATAATGTTAATCAGTACAGACAGTTACACCTGAACATTACTTTGTCTTCATAAAAGATATAATCTTGCTAAATCCTACCACTGCCATTATTTGAGGAGATGTACGGTAAATGGGTTTTACTAAATTCCTAATAAGGTAATTAATCTGTGGCTTGAGGATAATAATATAATGATCCTGGGCTTTGGATTCAGAAAGGCTTGGTATCATATTCAAGTTCCTTTGCTTACTAATTTAGTGACCTTGGACAAATTAATTAACCTCTCTAAGTCTTCATTTTCTCATTTATAAAATGAAGCTAATGTTATCTTCTCAGAGGATTATTGGAAGAATTAAGTTACACAACATATTAAGGCACTTAGTATAGTGCCTGGTACTTTGTAATTATTCAGTAAATGACAGACAACATTGTTATTGTTATCAGACGTGGAAACAAAATACATAAATGTGCCTAGCTATCATCGGTGGCTACCTCAAAGGTTTTGACAAGGGAAAAATAAACTCAACACTCAGGACAGATTTTAAATCTATCTGTAAAAACAACATTTTGATGCCTTTGCTGTTTTATGTGGTTTTTTAATCATATTTTAAATTACATTATGTTATTGGTCTGTTAGATTGGAGTGACTGTAATGAGACTGTGTGTACCAGGCTGGTAATCCCTCCAGTCATCAGGGATCAGTTAGTCCTGCTATAACCCTGCTTGCAGAAGTCTATCTCAGGGATCATCTCCAGATCCCATAATGACAGTGGAGTCAGAAAGCAAAAGTCTTCCTGTGATATATATATAGTGGAAGGACATCCATTCAACAAGTCTTTGGAACTGTGTTAATTGCTATTGTTTTTGCTATTGTTATTTCCTTTTCTTTAGGGTGTGGCATTGTTTAGGTTTGGATAATTTTGCAAGTACTATTATATTTCTTATAGTACAGTTTTATGAACCAAGAACAGAAATGGTCCATTCATACCAGCAGCATTGAATAATCTCACTGCCAAGGTTTCTTTCCTATCTGTGCTCAAGGAGCGCTGCTCAGCCCAATTTGGTGGAATTTAATGCTTACCGATGGTGACTATACTGTAAACCATGCAATTCTCCTTGATATAAAATAAAAGAACCACTTAGGGCTTCTCCTTCATGGTATGTAGAAAACTTGAATATTTTTATTAAAACATTCAATTTTAAATTCAAAGTAAATACATGTATATAACTAATTATATTTAATATTAATACTACCATTGGCTTTTATTCCTGTAATGAAGAACTCCAAATAACTGGACCCATCTCCTCGAACTATGTCTGGAATGATATTAATGACTATCTTCTTGGTGGAAAATCTCCACCAGGTGGAAAAGTTGTAACAGATGTGAACGGTGCAGGAATAGGGATGTTAAACACGATTTAGGCCACTCTATATGGTTCTTTATAGAGTCCTACTAATATTCAGTCCCAGTAGTCCACAGTATTAGCCAGATCAATAATGTACCCTTTTTGATTTTTCCTCCTTGTCTATCTCACTCTCCTTGATCCTTCCCCCCAGCATCTCGAATTATCTCCCATATAAACTACTCACAACCAAATCCTTGTTTTAGACTCTGCTTTTAAGGTAATCCAAACTAAGATACCTCCCCAAGGGGAGAAAAGGGAATTGTCACACAGTTGTCTAATTTTACGAAATCCCTTGAAATTTTTTTCAGTGTATATTTTTTCTATATATTTATAGAGGGAAAGAAAAAATATTAAAAGGGACTTAATGTATATGATGGAGTGAGGTTTCTCATTTAATATTCTATTAACAAAGAAATAAAATCAATATAATACTAAGATAAAAGTAAATCTTTTTTCTTTTAAAAGTTTCTGGAAGATTATTTGTATATAACCTCAGGGTATGGTTCTTTAGATGAACAAGTTTCCTATTTACTCAGGGCTAACTTCATCTCTTAATGGTGCAATCTTGGGGAAAAAGAGTAAGTGTGGTAATAGATTCAGTGCCAGAGCCTGGAAGCAAGTGAAAAAGGATCAACCAAGACCTATGTCCAGAAATCAGTCACAAAATTAGCTTAGAAGCACAAGTAAGCATATTGAAAGCGTCTGTAACCATGACTGTAGGAGAAGAAAAAGCATGAGAAATATGGGCAAACCAATCACCTACAGATCAATTGTAGAGCAAATAAACGATCAGAACACAAATGCAGTAGCCATTTTAATTAAGAAAGCCCAAGTGCCCCTTGATAATAATGAACACCCAATTATACTCCCAATAACTGGATTGCTAGAGATACACAGATAAAGTTCTGAAGAGGCATTCTATCAGTACAGATACTTTCATTTGCAAGCAACGGAAAACCTACTAGATCTGTCCGGAAGAACAAATGAAATTTAGTCCTCAGATAACTGAAGAGTCCAAAGGAAGGGCAGACTTGGGGCTAGTTTTGTTACAGTGACTCAGAGATGACAGGAAAATCCTATTTTCCTTCCATCTCTTTTCTGTTTCTCACAGTATCAACTATCATTTTAAGCTAGTCTTTCCTGAGATTTCAATATGCCTGCCAATAGCTGTTAGGGGTATGTTTTTCCTCAGTTCATTTCCATTAGGAATAGAGACTATCTCTCTGAATTACTCTCTGGAAAGAAAGAGGAAGTCCTTTTCCCAGAATTCACCAACAAACTTTTCATTTTGCCTCACTGACCCAAATTTTGTTTCGTATCCCTATCTCTGAGCCAATCACAAAGCTAGGAAATGACTTTACTGATTGGCTGAAATGAACCAGAACTTGCCCTTGGTGTTCAAGATGAAGCATTCCTACCCAACTCACATTCCCCAAAGGATATTTAGACACAGTTCCCACGAAGGCATTGGAAGCAAACAAAGGTGTGTTCCAGGTGGTAATAAGATGCAACACAGACATCTGGCTGAGTAACTCTAGGCAAAGAAAGAGAATTTATCTAGTTGTTCAGATTTGCCACTACTCAGTTATATTAATATATTGCATGGTTAAAAATAATCTTTTCTTCATTTTTTTAGTAAGTACAGTTTACTTTAATTACATACAATTCCTAATATTTTGGTGAACATCCAAATACTCTAATAATACCATCATTTAAGAATGCACTGAGCACTCACATACACACGTTTCATAGTCACACAGAATTTTTTCATGTTTTACTATTAAATTTGCATGTTAACTTTTTATTAGGGTATCATTTCAGTTTTTTTCAAATAAGGAGACTGTTAATGGCTACTATACCTAGATGTTAAAATGAGAAACTATTTATTTCTGATCGAGGCCCCCCAAAAATACATGCCAAGTACCCCCAAGATGCCAAAGAGAGGTATGATCTATGTAGGACTTTAAAAAGAGTTGTTTTTCAATTAAAGCCAATTTTGTTACCCTTGCCCTTCTCTCATCCAGGAGTCTGATACGGTTGAAGTTGGAGTGGCCAGAGAAAACTGAACATCAGAAGGAGGACTCCCTTGGAGATTACTATACTGCGAGTACCTCCTCCACCTTCCTGGTCTTTCTCCTAAACTAGTGAGAGGGCTTCAGAGAAAGTATAGAAGAGTTCAATAGATGTCCCTGGATCTGGTTAGACACCATGTCTGAGCCATCTAACAGGTAAAAGGCTGGAACTGCATGTGAACGAGCTGAAACAAGAAGGCTGCACTCCCACTCTTGATGAGTCCAAGATGCCACGATTTCTGTGGACCAGATATTGGTCAGGAAAAAGGGAAAACAAGGCTGGATTTTTCTTAGGTCTTCCCAGAAGCACTATGTAGAGAGCTAAGGAGATCTTAGCAGAGGCAGATTAGAAGTGCAGCCAGAGGCCCGGGGATGACAGAGGAAACAAGCAACTAGTTAGAGAAGATGCATCTCCTGTGATGGGGGTGTTCTCCATAGAACCAATGAAAGTGCCCCAGGAGTAAATGTCAGCTTTGATCCCTGGTAGTCCTCCAGAGGATTTATACTAACTCACCAGTATCAGTCAAATAAGGTCTATTCTCATTCTGTTCTCTTGTCTTTTCTCCCACCCTTCCTCCCATCCCAAGCAGGAGTTATTGGTTGAGGAGATATTAATGGCAGAGGAAAATGCTTTCTAAACCCTCCCCCAGTCAGATTAAAGGCTCCTGCCTTTATCAGGCTCTCTGTAAGGGAAGGCAGAGCTTTAAGTTTAATGAAAATTCAAAGTTGTTTATTGTTATACTGGACTGGACATATTAATTACTGCACAGAGATTCTTGTGATGAGAAGTGAATGTGGGACTTTTTATTTTCTAAGTTATAAAACCTACTCTGAATGTCATTTAAGGCAGAAGACAAATTAGCACCCTTTAGTGCAAGATTAAAGGGAGAGTTGTAGAGAGAAATAAAGTTGCTTTATGATGGCACCCTCTGAGTTTTGCTCTTTGAACATAATGGCTACAAGCTCCACCTGTCATTAGGAAGAGACATGTAGAACCTATTTGGCAAGCTGCACTTAGCTCTTTTAAACATCATTAAGATAGTTTTGTCACTAGGATATATTTTCACCAGTTATTTGCTGCATAGTTTTTTTTTTAAAAATAGTAAATTTTACCATTTCAGCCAACCCCTCAGCCCCACTCTGATATTTCATTATTGACCAATCATATTTAATGTATTATTTTTAACTCAGAGTAAAGCATTGGGGAAGTGTTATCTGCAACCAATAATTAGATGATTCACTATTTATTTGTATTAACAATCTATAACAGAATGGTTGAAATTTAGCTTTTGTTGGGTGATGACATCACATCTAGGCCAATGAGGTTTCTATGGTAACACAGCTGGATTTCTGGCAGGCCCAAACTATTCATAAGTAACGAAGATTTTTTTTTCACCTTAAAAATGGAAATGGCATAATGTTAGGAATCTACACTATATGCCTGGGCCATTAGGATGTAGCTAAAACTAAATCAGAACAGTAAACTATGATCTTCATTATATTTAACATGATGAAAACTTAATTTTCTGTGGGTGAAGATGGGTCATAATGGGTATAATATATATAAAAGGATATCAGAATGTGCATGTTGTATACAAAGGTCATAAATGTAAGCCTAGAGTCACAGTATATTGCATCGTGGTTTCTTTTAATGTGGTATATAAAACATATGGCAGAAAGAGAATGTTCTTAGGGGTTCTAAAGAGAGTGGTCCCAAGACAATGAGATTGCTTTGTCTTTCTACTACAAGAATTATTTTTGTGCAAGAATATTTTAGTGATATTTCTGACAAAAAGGGGATGTTCCAAGGCTGCTGTACAGATGATTTTTGACTGTTTCCTTCAGTTAAAAAACAGTTCCCTGCAACTGGCATGAATGAAATTCTCTGTTCATGGTTTCTCCAGTCCATGATCTGAGGCTAACAGAACCAAGTTAGAGCTTTCAGATGAAAAGTCTGGAAACCACTTACCTGTGGTTGGTCACAGGCCTACCCTACATCTTCCTAATGCCAAGAAGGACGTGCAGGGAGCATCGTGACATCCTCCTGGTGGAGTGCCTCCCCACAAGGAGGAGGGTCTCTGTGGGGCCAAGGACATAAAATATGGCCTTTGTTATGAATATTGCAAGTTTTTCTTGTAGCTCATTCTCTTTTCTCTCAGAGGTTATTTAGATCAGGCTGAGGGAGAGAGGCAGAGTGGTGCAGGGGCCCATTGCTTAAGTAGAGTGTGGAGAATCGAATAGTACCGCTGATCTGCAGCTGCTTAGAGCTGGCTCTACCCTGATGAGATGCTGGAGGGATAAAAAGGGTTCTTGAGGTTTCTACATTGCTTAGGTCTGCTCCTCAGGAAATGTCTGCAAAGCTCTAGGTAGAAATAAAGTGCTTCTTCTGGTCTTTCCTATATTCTCATCTTTTTCTGGATTCTAATACGTGTTGCTCCCCCATCTAAAATTTTCTTCTCCACCCTCAACACTCCCAACTACTCCACTGTTTAGCTAACTCATTTGCAGGTCTCAGTTTCATGTTAATCTTCAAAGAAGTTTACCCAGACCCTCCAGTCATGTCATTGAAGTTTATAAACACTCTTGTTTTCTCTGATGGGTAATTTTATGTGTCAACTTGAATAGGCTATGTGATGTTCAGATATGTGATTAAACATTATTTCTTGATGTGTCTATGAGAATGTTTCTGGATTAGATTAACACTTAAATCAGTAGACTGAGTAAAGTGGGGGTGGGCCTCATGCAATCCATTGACGGCCTAAATAGAATTAAAATGTTGAGTTAGAAAGAATTCTCTCTCTCTGCTTGTCTGTCTTCAAGCTAGGACTTTGGCTTTCTCCTGCCTTTGGACTTGCACTCAAATTGGAACTTACACCATCAGCTCTCCTGGTTCTCAAGCTTACTGACTGCAGATCTTGGGACTTCTCAGTCTCCAAAACTGGGTGAGCCAATTCATCATAATAAATCTATCTTTTCACTCTCTCTCTCTCTCCCCCTCCATATGTATATAATGTCGGACAACAAGAAATCAAAGAAAGAATTAAACCTAGATTAGGAATGCTGAATGACCAATAGGGAAGCCCACTATCACTATCTGATCAGGAAAAAATAAAGGGAAAGTGGAAATAGTATACTGAAGATCTCTACAGAAGAGAGAAAAGAATGACAGATTCCTTTGAAGAAGATTCCTATGAGGAAGAAACTATTACTTTAGAAAGTGAAATGAAAGCTGCCCTGAAAGTACAGGAAAGAAATGTCAACAGGGGTGGATGGGATATCAATAGAATTATTTTAAAGGACAGAGACTGAATCTGTCAAAATCCTAACATGAATATGCCAGTAAGTATGGAAAACAAAACAATGACCTACAGACCAGAAATACTCAATATATATCCCAATCCCCAAGCACGGAGATGCCAAGGAGTGCAGTAACTATAGGACCATTACTCTAATTTCCTATCCAAGTAAAGTGATGTTCAAGGTGCTGCAACAAGGGCTTGTTACCTTATATGGAGCAAGAAAAGCCTGAAATCATGCTGGATTTTGAAAAAAGAAAGGCACATGAGATCTACTTGTGATTATTCATTGGCAACTGAAGTTCTCCAAAGAATGTCAGAAGGTTAGCCTATGTTTTATAGACTACAGTAAAGCCTTTGACTGTGTGGATAATGAAAAGCTATGGGCTGCTCTGAAAGAAATGGGCATGCCTCAGCACTTGATTGTCCTGATGTGAAACCTGTATTGTAGACAAGAAGATACTGCCAGGACAAAATATGGAGACAGAATGGTTTCCTATAGGCAAAGGTGTCAGACAAGGGTGCATTTTATCTCCCTATCTGTTTAATCTGTATGCAGAACATATCATATGAAACACTGGGCTAGACTCAGATGAAGGAGGAGTGAAAATTGGTGGAAGAAATATCAACAATCTAAGATATACAGATGACACCATCTTACAGGCAGAAAGCAACAATGATCTGAAACTACTTCTGATGAAACTGAAAGAAGAAAGTACCAAAGCAGGACTGCATTTGAACATCACGAAGACAAAAATCATGACTATAGAAAAACTATATAAATTTAATATAAATAATAAACATTGAAATTGTTAAAGATTTTGTTGCCCTTGGTTCAGTCATTAATTTAAATGGAGACTGCAACAACAGACACCTCAGAAATACAAAAGATTATAAGAGAATACTATGAAAAGCTATATGCCAACCAATTCGACAATCTGGAAGAAATGGATAAATTCTTAGAATCATACAACCTTCCAAAACTGGATCAAGAAGAAGTAGAGAATTTGAATAGACAAATCACCAGTAAGGAGATCGAGGCAGTAATCACAAACCACCCCAAAAATAAAAGTCCAGGACCAGACGGCTTCCCTGGTGAATTCTACCAAACACTCAAAGAAGACGTAATACCTAACCTTCTCAAATCCTTCCAAAAAATTGAGGAGGGGAGGGAAGCTCCCTAACTCATTCTACGAAGCCAACATTACCCTGATACCAAAACCAGACAAGGACAACACAAAAAAAGAAAATTACAGGCCATTATCACTGATGAACATCCATGCAAAAATCCTCAACAGAACGCTAGCAAATCATATACAACAATACATTAAAAAGATTATACACCATGATCAAGTGGGATTTACTCCAGGTATACAGGGATGGTTAAACATTCACAAATCAATCAACGTGATACACCACATTAATAAAATGAAGAATAAAAATCACATGATCATCTCAATAGATGCAGAGAAAGCATTTGACAAGATACAGCATCCATTTATGCTAAAAACTCTGAATAACACGGGTATATAAGGAAAGTACCTCAACATAATAAAGACCATACATGAGAAACCCACAGCTAATATCATCCTCAATGGTGAAAAACTGAAAGCTATCCCTCTAAGAACAGGAACCAGACAAGGATGCCCACTGTCACCACTCCTATTTAACATAGTACTGGAAGTCCTAGCCAGAGCAATCAGGCAAGAGAAAGAAATAAAAGGGATCCAAATTGGAAAGGAAGAAATGAAACTGTCACTATTTGCAGATGACATGATTTTATATATAGAAAACCCTAAAGAATCCACCAGAAAACTTTTAGAAGTAATAAACGAATATGGTAAAGTTGCAGGATACAACATCAACATACAAAAATCCGTTGCATTTCTATACACTAGCAACGAAGTAGCAGAAAGAGAAATTAAGAATACCATCCCATTTACAATTGCAACAAAAAGAATAAAATACCTAGGAATAAACTTAACCAAAGAGGTGAAAGATCTGTACGCTGAAAACTATAAAACATTGCTAAAAGAAATTGAAGAAGACACAAAGAAATGGAAAGATATTCCGTGCTCTTGGATTGGAAGAATTAACATAGTTAAGATGTCCATACTTCCTAAAGCCATCTATAGATTCAACGCAATCCCTATCAAAGTTCCAACAACATTTTTCACAGAAATAGAACAAAGAATCCTAAAATCTATATGGAACAACAAAAGACCCCGAATAGCTAAAGGAATCCTGAGAAAAAAGAACAAAGCTGGAGATATCACAGTCCCTGATTTCAAAATATACTACAAAGCTATAGTAACCAAAACAGCATGGTACTGGCACAAAAACAGACACACAGATCAATGGAATAGAATCGAAAGCCCAGAAATAAACCCACACATCTATGGACAGCTAATCTTTGACAAAGGAGCCAAGAACATACAATGGGGAAAAGAAAGTCTCTCCAACAAATGGTGTTGGGAAAACTGGATAGCCACATGCAAAAAAAATGAAAGTGGACCCTTACCTTACACCATACACAAAAATTAACTCCAAATGGATTAAAGACTTGAATGTAAGACCTGAAACTATGAAATTTCTAGAAGAAAACATAGGCAGTACGCTCTTCGACATCGGTCTTAGCAACATATTTTCAAGCACCATGTCTGCCCGGGCAAGAGAAACAATAGAAAAAATAACAAATGGGACTACATCAAACTAAAAATGTTCTGCACAGCAAAGGAAACCATCAACAAAACGAAAAGACAACCTAACAATTGGGAGAATACATTTGCAAACCATACATCTGATAAGGGCTTAATCTCCAAAATATATAAAGAACTCATACATCTCAACAACAAAAAAACTACCAACCCAATTAAAAAATGGGCAAAAGACCTGAACAGACATTTCTCCAAAGAAGATATACAGATGGCCAACAGGCACATGAAAAGATGTTCAAAATCATCAACTATCAGGGAAATGCAAATCAAAACTACAATGAGATATCACCTCACGCCCGTCAGAATGGCTATAATTAACAAGACAGGAAACAACAAGTGTTGGAGAGGATGTGGAGAAAAGGGAACTCTCATACACTGCTGGTGGGAGTGCAAACTGGTGCAGCCACTATGGAAAACAGTATGGAGATTCCTCAAAAAATCAAGGATAGAACTACCATATGATCCAGCTATTCCACTGCTGGGTATTTATCCAAAGACCTTGAAAATACCAATGTGTAAAGATACATGCACCCCTGTGTTCATTGCAGCGTTATTCACAATAGCCAAGACTTGGAAGCAACCTAAGTGTCCATCAAGGGACGAATGGATAAAGAAGATGTGGTATATATACACAATGGAATACTACTCAGCCATAAGAAATGATGAAATCCAGCCATTTGTGACAACATGGATGGACATTGAGGGTATAATGCAAAGTGAAATAAGTCAGAGGGAGAAGGTCAAATACCGTACGATTTCCTTCATTAAGTAGTAGATAATAACAACAATAAACAAACACATAGAGACAGAGATTGGATTGGTGGTTACCAGAGGGGAAGGGGGGAGGGAGGAGGGCGAAAGGGATAATTTGGCACATTTGTGTGGTGATGGGTTGTAATTAGTATTTTGGTGGTGAACATGATGTAATCTATGCAGAAATAGAAGTATAATGATGTACACCTGAAATTTATACAAAGTTATAGACCAATGTTACTGCCATAAACAAAAAATTAAAAATGAAAAATAAAAAAATAAATGGAGACTGCAGCTGAGAAATCAAGAGAAGACTGAGACTCGGAAGAGCAGCAATGAAAGAATTAGGGAAGATCATCAGTGTAGGGAAGTGTCCTTAAAGACTAAGGCCAAGATGATCCACACCCTCGTATCCCAATTACTATGCACAGGTGCGAAAGCTGGACAATGAAGAAGGTAGACAGGAAAATAATTGATTCATTTGAAATACGGTGTTGGAGGAGAGGTCTATGGATACCCTGCACTGCCAGAAAGTCAAACAGGTGGGTCCTAGAGCAAATTAAGCCTGGACTATTGCTAGAGGCAAAGAATGATAAAACTGAGGATGTCTTACTTTGGGCAAAGCATGAGAAGACAGGCTTCCTTGAAAAAGACAACAATGCTGAGACAAGTAGAAGGCAGCAGAAACAGAGGAAGACCAAATACGAGGTAGATTGACCCCATAAAGGAAGCCACAGGCATGAGTCTACACGAGCTGAGGAGGGCTGTTGAAGACAGGACATTGTGGATGTCCCTCATTCATAGGGCCGCCAGGAGTTGGAGCTGACTTGACAGCACAGAACAAGTAGCATCTGTTGCCTGTTATCAGGAGTAAAAGTTTGAACACTTCTACCCACTGCGTCTTAGTATACAAGTCACCAAGGAAAACACAACACAATCAAGACATGGATGAAGCAACGCTTTACTCACATAGAGAAGAGACAAAGCAAGATCAGCTTTAGTAATGGGCATGAGTTCCCCATGGCCAGTGAGTCCCTGCTGGCAGCACCCCATTTGTGCTGCAGCAGAAGGACCCCATCCCCTCACCGCAGAGGACAGATATAGTAATGGGGTTGGCCAGGTGCCATATGACGCATGTACTTAAGCAGAACAAAGGAGTACTCATTGAGTCTGAAACAGGAAAAGAGAAGTAATAAGCACAGACTGTGAGGACTCTATCTTTTGGGGAAGAAGTGTTCCAGGCCCAAGGCTCATTGTTATGCAGCTGAGAGGGTGTTGAAAGACTGTGTGCATGAGATATAAATAAATATCTCCTATTAGTTCTGTTCCTCTGAAGAACCCAGACTAATATGTTTTTGTCTTATAATGTGTAACTACATATATTACTTTTTAAAAACTTGTAAATATATATTTATATATTTAACGCCTGTTTCCACTATTAGCTTGTGAGGATGTTATAGGACTTGATTTTTAAAAAAACATTAATTCCCCTTAAACATATCAGAACATATAAATATAAATATGCATTGCCCATCAAAGGCATCAACTTAAGAGACTTTTAGTTATACATAATGCTTAAAGTATCTTTGCACTCTGCCATTGGAATTAGTTAGAAGCAGAAATTAAGCCCATCCTTTACTCTGTAGATACCTCATACACTACCCAAATGTTACCCCTTAGTTTATATACCTGCCTTATTTTCCAGAGCAGGGTCAACACACTGGAGCCTGAGGACCAAATCCAACCCAGAGCCTGTTGTTCGATGGCCTACAAGCTAAGAATAATTTTTAAATATTTGAAAAAAATAAGAAAAAAGAAAAAAATGCAATACATTAAAATTATATGAAATCAAATTTCAATGTCCTTAAAATTTTATTGGAACACAATCAACCCATTCATTTACATATTGTCTACCACTGCTTCCACACTACAACAGAGTCGAGCAGTTGTAAAAGAGACCATATGGCCCACAAAGTCTAAAACACTTAGTATCTGATCCTTTACAGAAAAAGTTTGTTGACTCCGGCCTAGAGTCTACAGTGGACTTTGAGTGGCTTTGCGCTGTTCTCAAATATACTCCTCAAACAGAAATCAAATGGAATCTTCCTAAACACCATCAGCAGCTCCCCATTGCTTCTGTGATACAATTCAGACTCTTACCTGGTTTCAGCAGCTTTCATGATGAGATGGAGCCCCTTCCTACCTCTCTAGAGCCACCTCTCACCTCTCCCTCCCAGGTTCATCTTCTCTCCTACCCTGTGCACATGCATTCCTTTTGCCTATGACACTCTGCACCTCATCCCAGCTCTGACTTCCCTGGCCATATGTTTCTCATACTTCAGTTGGCATCTTAGATATCATCCGGTCCAGAGATCTTCTCTAATACCCCAAATCTAGGCTAAATGTCCCTCCTATGTGCACTCTTAAACTTTGTCCTTACCTTTTACTATAACTTTATGAGAACAGGGATAGTTATGCTTTATTCACCACTATTCCCAGCATTGCCACCTGGGAGAAACTCTATATCTATAGAGAGAAAGGAAATATAGAAGAGAGGGATACCGAGAGGAAGGAAAAAATATTTGTTTTAATGTAGATACTAAAAAGAATGTTCAGCATTTTCTGAATTGCTTTTAAAATAGTTTAATCTTTAAGGTATAAATTGCAGAAAACAGAAAAAAACATAATTCTAAACTTTAACAAAAAATATCGGGGCATATGTGCGGAGGAAGTAACATACACTACCACAGGTAAAGACTTCAGACTAAAGTTTTAGTGAAAAAATATTAAAAATAGCACAACTCTGACAGTCTTTCTGATACCACATTAAAATTCAGCAATGTGAAAAAATACATTTAAAATAAAGTGATTTTTGGCATTGAACTTGATTATTACACATTCAATTAATTACACATCTCATTTCTGGTGAGGGAATTCAAAATCAAATTCAATGATTTAATGAAGTAACTGTCTGTGTCTATGTTGCTTTTCCTTCCTCATATAGTTATTTGAATTTTATTAGCTCCTGACCTCAAGATGACATTATTTTTTGACTTTTATTCAATTTATTTAAACTAAAAAAAATTAAATGTATCCAAAAATTTAAATGCAATATCCATTATATATGGATATATGTAAGACACTTAAATATGGATATATACTTAGGATATATGTATAGGATACATATTTAGGATGTATGTATAGGATGATCTTAAA
The DNA here is from genome assembly GCF_057802395.1 of Ceratotherium simum simum. NCBI lineage: Eukaryota > Metazoa > Chordata > Mammalia > Perissodactyla > Rhinocerotidae > Ceratotherium > Ceratotherium simum. Next base: position 23,573,551 of record NC_141937.1, on the reverse strand, counting down.
TGGCTTTTTCCAATTTTCTTGAAACCCTCCCTGTTCTTAATATCCCATGTACACACTCCTGCAGGTGTGTGCAGGTACACGTACACACACACACAAACACACAAAACAACCACAACGAACTTCACTTGCCTGAAAGTATTTATAAACAAAGTAGAATTTACTCAATTTTTAGCAAGAGAAATGGAGAGGATTTGCAAACTCTTGGTTTTATCCTTCCCCAAAGAAAACCTCTAGTCTGCCATTAATTCAAATTCCTCTTCTCTTCATTTTTCATAATTTATTTTTACCAAGATTTTATAAGAAATAGATTTACCTACTATGCACACACATAAAATTGAACAAACATTTTACAAAACAACACTTAATCTTTACTATGTGTGACATGCTAATATTTCCTAAAAACAATACTTAATCCTTACTACATGTTATGTACTGATTATTTTCTATCCTACTCTCTTCTATTTATTTTTTTATGACTGGTCACCATCCATTAATTGAGTCTATGACCCACTGATGGAATGCGATGTGTAGTTTGAAAACCACCTCTCCAGGCTGTCCCACAGACTGACCATTCTACATTCTACCTCCTGTGTCATTTGTTCTCATTTTTCAGAATTGCTCTCTTCTTTGCATGAAACCTGAGCATAAGTTCTACCTGTGACTCCAAAGTCTTGTTCCTACCCCCTGGTGGCTTTATCAAAGCCTCTTCTCAACAAGTCTGGTCTCTTTCTACAAAGACTTGCTCACACCAGCTGCTCTGAAGATAATGTATTCTCTTTATCCTCACATATTTAAAATATTCCCACAGGCAGAAATGTTAGCTAATAAAAAAGCCTTTGACTTTAAAAGAAATTGACTTCAAACCCATCCACCCAGGTTTTGATTTGAATGCTATTTCTTAAGGCAGATGTATTTGATCATATCATTTCAAACTCTAAATGAGAAATGTGTGCAAAGAAAATCTAAAGCTTTTAAAAATAACCAAGGCTTGAGCAATCAAGAGAACTAGAGAAAAAAGAAGTCACAAAATCATTTCTAAAACATGGTATAATTTGGATCTTCGAAGATGGAGAAATCAGGCAAACCGTGGGTAGGTGGCTTCAAATCTTTCCACTAAAAAAATAAGAGAACAGATTTAACTGTGATTGCCGCCATGATGTTGTCCTTATAATATTATTTCTAGAAAGATATAAGTTGCAAACTATACTGATGATAGGAAGGACATCTCTTTTTCTCAGTTTCACTTGTACTTAAATATTAAATTTACCTAGTGATTCCAGAAATAGACACACAATGTCTTAGCAAAAGGTAGGATGTTACATCTGCAATTGTGGATGTGTCCAGAGATGCCGTTTTATTCCACCTGTATATATATTTTATAGCACAATGTTTTATTACCTGTATAATTAAAACAGGATCTGGATCCTTTCAGGTTCATTCTTCTGATTTATTTATATGTCTTATTTAGCAAGGAACTAATTTATTTATGTCTATTCTTCTGATGCTAACTGACTTTGTCAGAATCTTGCAAGCACATCCCTGATTTATACATAATTTATGATTTCTCAAAGTTTCCTTAGTAAAGGTAAGATTCTGTACTCATGAATCAATGTCAGGGTACTTTCTTCAGAAATCATCTTTATTCCAATTATGTTGAAAGTATTATTTTGCATTTGCAAATGACTTTTTGCTTCAAAAATATTTTCACACACACACAAAAGAGTGTGTGTCTATAATTACCTAGGAAGTCCATCAAAGGCACCGTAAGGAATAAGAAAGAAATGTACGGATTGGACATTATTCTCAAGATCTTGCAATCTAACCAAGACTAGAAAATTGTGGAATAAACTCCAGTCGCCAGGGCCAGAAGATGATGCTAAGTTTTCCATGACCACAGTGTCTATTCAGTATCTCACCACCACAGTGAGAAATGGTTTATATTTGGGGGGTAAGAGCTCAGGTTGTGAAGTGACCCCTTTCCACACCCTGCCTGGAGACCATAGCAAATTGCTAAATTCTCTAAGCCTGGTCATTTTTCTTTCTCTAAGATGCAAAGGATAATGGTGCCAACACACAAGGTTATGATGATGATAAATAAGGTACGTATTGAAAAGAAATAAGATGTGTATAGCAAAATACTTGATGATAAAAGAATTTTGCTACTATTACAATACAGCTTATCTGCCTTACAAAATCTATTCTTCCTTCAAGATTCATCTTTAAAGTCACCTTCTCTATGAAGCCTTAGCCCTGCAAATATTCCTCTATTCTTGATGTTCCCAAAATATGCTTTACTTGCATCTATTAGTACTTTCATTTTGTATTGTAGTTATTGAGAACGTGTCTACATCTTCATATAGATTGTGGGCTCCTAAAGGTAGAAGCCATATCATAGTTGATGTTACATTTCTATGCTCTACTACAATGATTGGCCCACTGTAGGTACTTATATTCCTCTCCTGATTGAATAAAGGAATAACTCTGTTGTTGGCATGATCTGTCTCTTATCCTAAATATTATGAGAGCACCATAAATATTAACGACCTTTCATGATAGGTCATGTCATTATCTAGTTGCTCAAATGCATGTCTTAAGATATTAGTAATTGGGAGCTCTATTCCACCTGTGCTAAGGCTTATGAATCACGATTTTATCTGTAAGGAGAACAATGTGATCAGTTGAGAAGGATGCACTAAGTCATGTTTATGAAGCATTGTGTCACAATACCAACACGTTTCTGAAGTCTGGAAATTGGATTACCTCAGTTTTGCTGGTATTGTGACACAAATGAAATGCAGACATTAACTAATCAACAAATCACTGTTGTAATTCTTCACTTTTATTTGGAAGAGTTATGAGGTTGACTACAACACCGAAAAAAAAGCCATCATATCATATCAGCTCTTAAATCAGGGAACATCCAACTCATTTTGAATTCAAATAATTGTCAAAGAAGAATCATCCTAATTCATCAAAGTCTTTAGGACTAAGATTCTGAACAGAATGCTCCAAAGAAATCTTGATTAATGAAATCAATGTACGGACCAAAACTACCGCTCTGGGTAAAAAAAAAAATTGGCAGTGAACAAGCTACCACACTGTAGAGATTCTCAACAAGAACATACACAAAGGGTAATTTACTGTAGTAGGTATTCCACGTGTCACAGTGAACGAGAGATTTCATTATGCTGCTTTCTGCTCCCTTATTTCTCTAGCCAGTGGTTCATTTGCAACTTTAAATATAAGAACCCATATCACAGATAATTACATGTACTTGCCTTCTCAACTGAACAATAGACTCCTCAGCCTTACTAATTTTTTATAACCAGTGCCTAGCATAGTACCTGACATATAATAATAACTCCTCAATAAATTATTGTTGATCAGAATATTTAGACTTTGCCAGCATCAAATCTTGTCTAGCTTTACAATGCTATAGGATCTGTGAAAATGCTTTGGAAACTAAAACTAAGTTGGCTACTCGTCTGGGTACCATGTTGCTCAAAAAACAGGTGACCTCCAGCAGGTGGTACTTGGTGGGAAAGGCTTTTTAAAAGATTCCACTGCCAATAGAATGTTCTCAACAATTTATTGAGTGATGACTAAAGTGTATGAGGCAGCTCATGAGAGTACGGTAACTCTGCTGTGAAATGTTTTACAGCTAAAAGGAACATATCTCTTCCACGCTAAATGCTGCACCTTCAAGCCACAGTTTCCATTAGTTTCAGTTTCCGTTACACTGTTAAATTGTCTAGCCAGCTTTAATAAACTTCTATAAGAGAGCCAGTCAGCTTAAGAATATCTTTTCACTGGAGGCCAGGGAATACTGAACTTTAGATCAAGCTGTTGACATGTCAACAAAAACCTTCACCATTCAAAAGCAGATGACAATGTAGGCCAGATGATTTTAAGTGGCATTTTTCAGATAGCAATGTTTGATACTATTCTCAAAGTAGCAGCCTACTATGTTTTTCCACCACGAAAATATCCACTCCAGGTTGATAAACAACAGGATATAAGCCTATTAAAAATTAAATTTAACAAGAAAGAAAAAGACATTAAAATACTTAATAGTTGTAGGTGTATTTCTGATTTTCAGTCTTTAGAGTTAGTCATGTTTATCTAAAAAGAGAAAACAATTTTAAGACACAATGGCATTAGCACACTTTTCATATAGACAAATCTAATACACACTGGAATCAGATTTACAGAACAACATTAGAATAATTTTCCCATAATATACAGCACCATTAGGACAAGAAGCCTTACTGTTTTTGCTGTGAATTTTTTAAAATGGAAAAACACACATTTTAAGATTGTTCATAATAGTGGCTGTTCTTTATTTAAAAAAAGGTCACTGCTTACAGGAAGAACATCCTAATAAGACCTCAGAGCAAGGGCACAAAATTAGGATAATTCTATGTCATTCACATATATCTGTTGCTTATTTGAAGGACAAATTTAGTGGGAGGAAGGCGGTTGTAGATTTGTATAATACAAAGTATGATGGAGAAAAAGCATAGAGAAAGAGGGATACAAAATCATCGAGAAGAAAGAGATGGGGGCCAGACAGAGAAGATATAAAAAGAGAAATCCTGACATAGATAGAAAATAAACACTTGCTTGATTGTCCCAGGACGAGCTGTCATTAAAGAAGAACACCAAATGAGAAGACTTTGAAATGCCTTTATCCTCTTAAAACTAAATTGAAATTATAAATGGTCATGATCTTATTATGTTGGTCTTCTGGAGAAACAGACAACTAGATAAAGGCAGAAATGGTGGTGTGAGCAAATATTGCAGAAAACAATAACAATTATGGAATAACAAACTTTGAGCAGTGCAGTCAGACCATGGAAAAGTCAAATCAGGGCATCCTCATAAAATGGGACTATTTTAGCCCAAACAAATTCATTATAAAGTGGAACTCTGGATTAGCAGAAGTGGAAAATCCTTTTGGAGCAAGGCAGATCACAAGCTGCCATCACGATGTGTCCCCAGCCTCAGTTCCTCTGTCTCCTATAAACTCTGTGCTAAAGCTCATCCAGTTCTGTCACTATTCGCCATGAATGTCGTGTTCCTTTTTTTTAATAACTTATTTTATTTTATTTATTTGTTATGATGGCAACATTGGTTTATAACATTATATAAATTTCAGGAGTACACCATTATATTTCGATTTCTGTATAGATTACATGTTCACCATCCAAAGACTAATTACAATCCATCACCGCACACATGTGCCTAATGGTCCTTTTCGCCATCCTCCTTCCTCTTTTCCCCTCTGGTAACCACCAATCCAATCTCTGTCTCTATGCGTTTGTTTTTTGTTGTTTTTATCTTCTACTTATAAGTGAGATCATATGGTATTTGACTTTCTCCCTCTGACTTATTTTGCTTAGCATAATACCCTCAAGGTCCATCCACGTTAAAGAAGTTGTGGTATATATACCCAATGGAATACTATCTGGCCATAAAAAACGATGAAATCCAACCATTTGTGACAACATGAGTGCCGTGTTCTTTGCTTCCTGTCTGTTGTCTTTTCTCACGCTCTTCCCTCAGACTGGCAATTCCTCCCTGAACCCCACTCACTTCTCTCCCTGGTGAAGTTCTACCCATTCTTCAAAAATAAGATCTAAGGGCCGGCCTGGTGGGTCAGCGGTTAAGTGCGCGCACTCTGCAGTGGTGGCCCGGGGTTCAGATCCTGGGCGCGCACCGACACACCGCTTGTCAAGCCATGCTGTGGCAGTGACCCATATAAAGTGGAGGAAGATGGGCATGGACGTTAGCCCAGGGCCAGTCTTCCTCAGCAAAAAGAGGAGGATTGGCAGATGTTAGCTCAGGGCTGATCTTCCTCCAAAAAAATAAAAAATAAAAATAAAATCTAATTCCATCCTCTCTGAAGACTTCCTCTATATATCCAAAAGTAGTTATTCCTTTATTCTTTCATAGCACTTTGGACATGACTCCATTAAATTATTCATACCCTGCATCACAACTATTTTTTCACTCTTCATCCTCCACCCCCTACTTAACTGAGAGTTCTCCGAGGACAGTGACAGAGGACATGACACCATCGATGCAATGTTAGTGAGCAGCTTGTACATCTGGATGTGAGCCAAGGTTCAGCCAGAGTCCCCTGCCTGCCTGTGTACATCAGCCATGACCTCACCACTGGGAGTCTTCCCGGATATTTTCTGGGAGTCTTCACAATCAACCCAGACGGAGGCTGACTTTTTCTTTTAAACTCTAGAATCTCTCAGAGGCGCAGCCCATGACACCACAGCTGTTTTGGGCAGACCCCAACGTTCCTCAGCAAAAAGAACTCCTACAACTACACTCTAGCCTTTATGATCAGCTTGAAGTTATTCACTGAAACCATACACTTAGATGTTCCACTTTATGATCACAATCTCCTATCTTTTCTGCTCTCCTTGGTTACTTCTAGAAGATGAATTCTTCGACTGTATCAAGATGGCATACTCCTTTACTCTCCATACATTTACTCTCAATCCATTTCTTCACTTCTTATCTAAATTAGAGTCTTCAGCTCTCTACTGACCCATGATCTTTTAGAAGTACCCACATGGCAAACACCAACTCTAGAATATTTCAACTGGTTACTATCTTAAAATCCATATCCAGCAATTTATAGTAGCTTCCAATCTTTATCTTACTTGACTGGGTCACAAACTTTGACACTTTACCACTTAGTCCTTGAAATGACGTCTCCCTATGGCTGTTGTGACATTACTCTCTTTGCTTCTTTCCTATTTCTGCCCAAGTGAGACCTCTCTCTGGGCTCCAGATCTGCACATCCCACTTCCATCTGGCCGTATCCACTAGGATCACAATCACTTCAAACCCAAGTGTCTGAAACAGAATCTATCATCATCTCAGCACCAAGGCCCTCCTACTTCTCCTCCTGGAATCTTTACCTGGTGCCACCATCCACTTGTTGATATTCTTAATTTCTCCCTCTTCTTCAGTCCCCACATCCAGTTAATGACGTGAACCTATGGGATCATTAACGTCCTCAAAATCCACCACTTCTCTCCATGGTCATTTTCACTACTCTGACATAGACACTCATTATAACCTCCCTGGATCATTGCAATAGTTCCCTTTTGATCTTACTTTTTATACTTATTTTAAAATGCATATTTTACAATTTATATCTCTAGGCTGCCATTTCCTTAAGCTGGCCTACCCTGACAAACTTACATAAAGTAGACATTTCCCACTGTTCTCTATCAGAGCAATCCTTTGGTTTATTTCATGCCACTTGGAACAATATATAATTATTTTATTTATAAATGTATTGTTTGTTATTTCTCTCCCTTCCCTACCAGACCCATGATGGCTTAGATAACGCCAGTCTTATTCAGTCAGCACTGTTTCCTTTGCATATAGCAAGGATATTATACATAGAAGTTAATCAATAAATATTCATTGAATTAATTAATTAATCAATGTCTACTGTATTCCAAGCAATGAACTATTCAGTTGGAATAGATACAACCACAACCAAAATAGAAACACCCCTACCCTCACTGAATTTACAGGGTCCCCTTCGCCGATCTATTGTCCATATTACTTACATCCAGAGAGATTTCCCTAAAATGCTCCTTGCTTTATTATTTCCACCTCTCTGATGGCTTTTGATTTCCTGTAGGTGAAGCTTGAAATCTATTAACATGGCAAACTAGGATTTCCAATATCTAGCCTTTACTTACCTCCCCAGCCTCATCTCTGGACATTCAAACACTCTCACTTGAATTCTATACTCTGACCTGATACAACTTCTCTCAGAACCCATAGCCCACCATCTTCTCTATCACCTCTTGGCCTTGTGCATATGTTTCCTCTCTTCTTGCTTTTGATCAGTCTCAGGTGCCCTAAACCAGGCTAATATCAGTTTAAGTATTAGTTCCTCCAGGCAGAGTCTCAGAAGAAATCCCCTGGTCTGCCTGCTACATTCCCCCATAGAATCTTTTAGTTCCCCTACCATAGCACCAATGATCTTGTATTGAATATATAATTAAGCTCCGTGAGGCTGTTTCCTTCACTTTTGTGGTCTTAAAGCACAGCATCAAGTATCAAATCTACCCAACTCAGTAAATTTTTCCTTAGAGAAACAATTAGAAATAATTCTCCAATTAGAAATAGGGGACTAAGTTAATGAATGATCACATGAAGGAACAGACATCAGTTAGGAGTATATATCCCCCATAAGGTAGATGTAAATTCAAGTTAGTTGCCGTAAGGAAGAAATCTCCAAACTAGGGGTCTATATCTAAACAGAACACAGTTTTTGATCTTTGAAGTGGGCTTTAGGAGATTGCCTGGGAACTTAACCAGTATGTAGTCAACATGAGTTTTTGAAAAAAATTCCTCCTTTACTATAGCAACAAACAATTAATTCAATGAAAGAATGGCTGTCTCATTAGAACTGGAAAGAAGATGGGGAAGGCAAAGAAGAAGATAAGCCCATGCCTCCCCCACCAAATCAGAGCTATGTGCTGATATTCATAAGCCTGAAACACTAATAAATCTGGCTTAGGTAATTCAGAGATTGTCTCCAAGAGAAAAACCCACCTAGGTCACGTACTAATTTATTTATTGGGAGCTACACTGCAAATTAGCGCTGAAGCATCTTCAAAACTATGTCTTTTTAGAAATGCACAGAGAAGCTCTCTTTGATTCAAGCAGTTGATGAATGTTAATTCTTTGTTATCTAAATGGATCTGTTGCTGTTATCTAAATGTTGATATGTTGTGATAGGCTTTTGATGTGTCAGCTTGGCTAGGCTACAGTCCTTAGTTATTCAATCAAACCTCCAATCTAAGTGTTGCTGTGCAGGTATTTTGTGGATGTGATTAAAGTCTGTAATCAGCGGACTTCAAGTAAGGGAATTATCCTAGATAATTTGGTGAGCCTGATTCCATGAGTTAAAAGGTCTTACAACAGAGCTGAGGCTTCTCTGATGAAGAAGAAATTCTGCCTGTGGACAGAATATGCCAAAGAGCTCCTGATTGCCCTTCCTGATGGTCTGCCCTGTCGATTCTGGACTTGCCTAGCCAGCCTCCACAATCGCATTAGCCAATTCCTTGCAATGAATCTCTTAATATGTATATATCCTGAGGATTTGGTTTCTCTAGTTGAGCCCTGACTGATACACATGTTGTCCTCTGGGTTACTGGGGAATTTCCTGGGAGCCAGGCTAGTCAGTGGGATGTAAAAATGAAACTGGAAAAAAAGAACTGTATAATTAACATTTAGGAGAAGTTTAAAAACACATACTGTTGTTCATAGCTTATTGTTGTTTATTATCTGAGCTATTAGCTCATAGAAAGTTAAGCATAGTCATGGATTTTTGAAAGATATAATTTGAGATGTTTGATGAAAATTCGTGGATTCTTTTTTAAACAAAATCTTAGTGGATTCTGTTCTAAGCCACTTGACACTCTACTCAGCAATTAAACTGAAGCCTTAAATGGGTCTCACAATGAAAAAGTCTCCTGATAATCAAACTGACTTTATTTGGTCAGAATTCTAACCTAATCAAATGACATCAAACTGCTTCCATCTAAGAGATGTAAGAATAATTTCATTTACTAAAAAATTTTATCTTTTATCTTAAAATAAAAATTGTCCATCTGCTATAGCAAGCAGTAAAAAAACATTTTTGTTTGCTTTACTTTGTTTTGTTTCTATCATCAGAAACTGAGTTGTCTCTTCAAGTTTCACTAGAGACACAAAGTCACCAAATAGTAATAACCAAATGTCAGAACTGTCAACTCCTGCCAAGAATAGGGATAAAAACTCTCTGGACCAGAGACAAATTCAAGTGTCATTACTTGCCAAGAACTCTAGTGATGCCTGGATTTTTAAAACTGCTATAGCAAGTTAAACAACATGTTTTTTCCCCTCTATAACTCAAATAGAAAGTAACACTGATAGAAGTTGAATGAGTCAATGGAGCTGAAAGCAGGAGGGAGATTGGTTTGAGTGGGTTATAATTACTTTATATTGAGAAGTTTTTTCTGAAAGAGTCACATCAGAAGGGTGATGGAACAGGCACTCTTTTTACCCCATATGTTTACCTTATTGTGAGGTTAAAAAGGTTCTTTCCCATTCCTGCTATGAATCCCCATTCTTCAGCACACACATGTCTGCATGAACGCCATAGGAGTTAGAAGCATAGTTCTCAATGCCGAGCGAGTAACCCCTGATTTGATGGATTGTCGGATTGCCCCGAAATGGGTCTCTTTTATTTGTGCAGACGTATTCACAATAAAGAATTGGTAAGTGAATAAGCCCTTTTTCAAATACTTTCCCTAGTGATAAGGTGGGAGGTGAACTCAGGATTTTCGGTAAAAGGATGTTCACTTCTACCACAGTGCCATGGGCAGGCTCACGGGTCTTGTTCTCCCTATGGTCCTCCCTCTTCTTCCTACTTCAACCCCCACCCACCCCATCCCTGAAACGCCTACCTATAATTTAGCCACTTCCTAGCATTACAAGAACAAAGCAGCAGCAGCTTTTCTGCCAACTCTGGTCCCACCACTGAATCATCTAGTGCTACTACAGCGTGGTATGGGAAAGAAAGCATAGGATGCAGAATTAGTATTATTATTATCATCATTATAATCTTATGGTACCTCGCAGTGTGTCTGCTTCATACAGTGTTAAGCACTTAACATTTATTTTCTAGTTTATTACTATAGCAACATTATGGATTAGGGTTATTATTCACCCTATTTCATATATTTCATAGAGCTCTGAGGATACAGAGTTCAAGAACATAGATTTAGGAGCTGTGAAATTTTGGACAAATAACAAAGCTTCTGTGGCTTGATTTCCTCCCTTTTGCCTCTTTAGGCTTTGCTTCTAATTCTAAGCTCCTTCCTATTGATTTCTTCTCTCAACATTCCAACTCAATATGCTCTGAGTTACCAAAAAATTCTGAACATAGAAAAACCAAGAGAATTTCTATGATATTGCAGCTGAAAATGTAATAGTTTATAACTCTACCCTAATCTTTCATCTCAAAATAACACTACCTTCAGAAAATACAGCATGGTTGTTCTTTGCATGTAAGCACATTGTGTGAAATGGCAGTGTTCCATTCCTCAATATTCCTTTCTATTTAAAGCATTACTGTAATATCACTACATTCCTTAAGCTCAATAAGACTCATAAAGCTGAAATGTTTATTTCAACCTCTACCCTCCCTACACTCTTGCCCCCCACCTCTTGACATTCTAAAAAACATTTTGAGAGTAAAGTATCTACTACTTGTCAGCAACATCAGGCTTAAGTGAATTATAGAATTAAAATTAATAATATCCATTGGATTTATAATGTAAATGAACAAAATCCTAATGAACTGATACTCATGTGCCAATGATAATGCCTCAGACATTCTTAACATCTTCTTTCCATGAATAAAATACACTTTTGCATCCCAAACCACCATTCTGCTTTGTACAACTTGCCTCCAACCTATTTTCCATGAACCTTTTAAATCTACATTTTTTTTTTTTCCCAAAACCCTATGTAGTAGGATGAAAGTATCTCAAAAGCCTGGAGCCATGGACTGTCAAACTTTCTTCTGATGTTCCATTTCTTCTTTATTCTACGAAACCACACTGAAAGTACAAAAAAGTGAATGAAGTCAGACAAGAAAAAGTTGGCAAATTTTACCAACCTTCACCTACTTAATCAAAAATGTCCCAGATCTTTAAAGCATTTTGGGACCAAGTTAATTGCACTCTCTAGGACATATCTTCCCAGGTGGATGATTTTCTATTCTTGCCTCTCTGACTCTTAACCTAAGATTTGGAGCATTTTCTCAATTTTCTAAAAATAAAAATATCTGTTAACAGCAACATGGTCACAGAAAAGAGCATAGGATTTGGATCTAAAGGATTCATATTTGAACTCTGGTTATGCCAACTTCTAGCTTCATACTCTTGGGTAAATGAAAAGATTTGAATCTCTATTTTTTTGTCTAGAGTATTAATAATACCTAATTTATGGAGTTGCTGTCAGGATTAATTAAAGTAATAGATATAAGATTGCTTTGTAAATTGTAAGGAAATTAAAAAGTAATACACAAAGGTTAAATTAAAATTAAAAGTAATATACAAAGGTTACATTAAAATTTTTACCCATAGATGATACTTTTATATTTGTACAATCTTTCAAAATTTCACTGTTTTAGTCAAGTTATCTTGGGTATTTTAAAAAATAAACTATACTGCTCATAATCATTGGAAGTTATAAAAATTAAGGAGGGAAAACAATTTAAGCTGAGTATTGGAGACTATTGAAAATTATAACACAAAATTAATAACTGTGATTGACAAAATACTGGCAGTAATTTATATTTCTTCTAGGCAGAAATATACATATAATATAATATAATACAATACACACATATGTACATGTTATATATAATATAATAATCCATAGGCATACATAATATTTACATGAATAGTATACATAATAAAAAGATTAAAATCCTATCTTAACTTCAAAATGCATAATAAAAAAAACACCAACGATAGTCAATTGTTACTTCAAGATGAGTCAAGTGGAGAAAAGTTGTCAGGGGGCTGGGATAAAGTAAATTTTTATTTAGATGCTAGTTTTAGTCACCAAGTAGATGAAAAAGAAAGGAAACATATTTAGAGGATGTTAGTATTGTTAACACTGTTTCTCTTTCTGAATAACCAATGCTCCTGTTCATGAGCAACTTAAAATTGTGAAAATAAAAGAAAGATCATTCCAATAAGTTAACATTTTATGCCACTTTCAGTACACATAATAAATCTTTTATTTTCAACACAAAAAAATGTGTACAACTTATTTTCAATAGAAACTCTTTCTACTTGCTCCCTCTAATAAATGTTGGAAAAGTATCTAAGGATTATCACTTTGGAAGTAGGTCATGTTATTAGCTTTCTTGGGTTACCAACATGCAGCATCAAGATACTTGATGGGGAGATTATCTATTAACATGCCTGTATGATCTAAGTCACCATAACCCCACAGGACTTGTGTCCTTCTTATTCAATCTGCAACCACCTATAGTTCTGCACAGGAGACATCTGATGACAGTAAATCAGGGTAACCTTTCAGGAAAAGAGAGAAGTCACAGAGGGATAGCAGAGAGCCTGAAAGCTGCATATGACAGACAAGAGAGGTCATTTAGGACAGAGGAAAGGAGGGACATCATCAGAAGCTGACTGGAATAAAAGCTCCTATATAATGAGTGCCTACTGTACGTCAAGGATGGTGCATTATTTCTGACTTTCGCAAGAATTCTTCAGAGCGAACATTGTAAGCTCCATTTTACAGATAAGAAAATAGGTTCAGATGAACAACTTAATATATAATAAGTAAATACCTTGTCATGGTCCCACAGACACTAAGTGTTTGGACTAGGATCCAAACTCAGGTCTGTTTGACCCAAAATACCTTTCTTTTCCTCTCTCTCTCTTTCACCAAAACAAGTTGCCTATCTATATTTTGAGTTCCTTCTCAGTTTTGAATAGATGGGGTTTGGTTGGTGGTTGACAGTGTTCTGGCCAGGTATCTAAGAATGTCTATATCTTATATTGCCCATTATCCCTTCTCTCTGCAGGGAAATAAGAATTGAAGTGCTATTTACCCAATAACTGTGCAAGTACTTAAAATAGAGCTCTGGGAAAAGGTTATTCTATCGGCTTCCTAGTCTATATTTTAGGACCAATGAGATCAAACATATTTTAGGGAGAGAGAGAGAGACAGAGGCAGAGAGAGAGGGAATATGAGTGTGTGTGTTTTAGTCAAGCCCTAAGAGGCCCTAAGACCATTTACCAACCCAGCCACAAGAAACCAGAAAAAGAAAAACAAATAAGCATAGCTTTGTACCTTTGAAGGAATAATTACCCTGCTCACTGATAGTATCTGGGTCTTAGACCTGGAATAGAACTCTTTCCCCCTTTAGTGGGAGTTTCTATGAAGAAGGTAGAAGACTAGAAGTGGGACTTGTCTGGGAAGACATGAATCAAGTTGTCCTTCCCTATAGGTGCACAATGTAGGCCTTATCTTCTCCCACACAGCATTGGTTTTACCTCCTGCTTCTCTGCCTTTTGGTCCTGACCACATCCTCTTGCCTCATACTCAACAACAAAAAAGACCCCCAGTGAAAGGGTCCTAGAGTGATAGTCCTGATTTTGTTTCCTAGAAAAGAGACAACCGTACAAACCACGCCTTACAGATGCCCACCTTTCTCTTCCTCTGCTATGGCATACCTCAGCCCACTCCTTCCTTTGAACTCCTTCCATCCAGGCTTAAAAGCTCACACATCCTATAGAGATCAGGGCGATGTTATTATGCTGCCATGAAGAGACTTCTGCTCCCACTGCCCTGGGGAAGCACGCCTGTGACTTTGCACATGTCTACACATTCAAGTGGGGAGTGTGTGGGAGGATAACCAGGCAAGTGGACAAACACTGATCAGAGAAAGGGAAGGCTGACTCCCGGTAGGGCTACAATTCAGAGATGGTACAGCGCTCTCAGTTTGCCTTTAGAAACCCATATGTCCCAGAAAAATGATTGAAAGTAGACAAAGGGCCAGATCTAATTTATAAAGGGTGAAAAAATAAAGAAATTTCATTTCAATATACCACTTCTAAGTATAGTTATTGGAGATGTTTTGTCTTTCTGCACTTAACTCTTCAGGGAGAAGATTATACTGCATTGTTATTGTAACAATTCAGGTCCCAACCGACTTAACTAAAAAATAAACTCTAAAAAAATGTCCATGTAAGAATTCACCAGCCTTCTGCAACATTCACCGTGCTATTTCTGTTGCCTTAACCTTTTGAATCAGCTGTCAGATCAACTAGCCATTAAGAGTTTGTTTCTTAGATTTTCACTCACTTGAAATATACATGCTGGGTTAAATAAATCCTCAAAAAGGAATAAAGAAAAAGAAAAGAAAAGGCAGAACACTGCCAAGTTTCCCATAAAATGAATGTTACCTTTTAAAACAAATTTTGTATGCTATGAAAGAATTTTAAACAGTAGTTCCAAAGGAAAAAATAAAGAAACTAGATTTGTAGGAAAAGGAACCATAGCTCAATGACCTCCTTTGTCATCTTTTAACAAAATCTTTGAATATAAATATTTTGTACTTTTTAACACATCCTAAATTGAACCTCAAAGCATCTCAAAGCAACTTTTCACATTACTTAAAACTTGATTAATTAGAAATACTTTAAATGTTCAAAATAATGAAGTCACTGGATATTTTTAAGTGCATGTATTTTTCATGTGTTCGTTCATTCATTAATGAAATATTACATTACACTGTGTAAAGGGGCCACCTCTGTGTTAAGGGCTATGATGCCAGAACTCTGTAAAGACAGAGCCCTGTCCTCATAGGATATGAGGCTATGTCTTAAGGTGTTCCATGAACTTCAAGGGTAGGGTTAGAGGGGCTGGAAACAGAGCTGCTGCCTTACCCCTTGGCTCTGTTCCCTTATCTCTATTCTAGAACTCTGAACACATGCAAAAAGCATAGCACGTCTGCTAAACATTTGTGATGGTGAGCATTCCCAAAGCACACATATCCAAGGTTTCTAAATTGCTTTAAAGTTCAATTTTTAAAATTTTTAACAAGCTGAGGGTTTCTTTTATGACTTTTTTGTATTGTTAATTTACTTGGTAAACTCTTTTTATAAGGAACATTTAAATTAAATTTCAATCGTTTCTGAATTACCACAAAACTTAATGAAATTTATTATAAAGATGAGGTTCTCAACAAGGACAGCACACACTCTTAATATCAGACCCACCTGTAGATGTGATGCCCTGGGCTACCCCATCCACACCCATCTCATGGGACACAATGAGTTACACAAAAATGTAGATGGTAGACTAAGTGTTCTGCAAATTATTTTAATTACTGTTACATGGAATCTTTTCCAAATGAGAATGTATATATTAATCAAATTAAAAGGAAATACATCCAGACAGAGATTTTTCTGGATTTACACGTATTTTCTGTGGTAACTCAGAAAGCTCATGGAATTAGGGTAAATTGCTAAAGCTTTCATCAATAAAAACCTCTGTGCTAGAACACTCTTGCCTGTTGCCTTATTACAGCATTTTAAATGGGAGCAGTATATCTGCATTTTTCTTTCTTCACTCACATCATCAAGCAGCCCAAAAATAAAGGGTGTGTAAAGTTCCTGTTAATCCACCTTATAAATTAACACATGCATAATGGTAGAGAGAAGACTGGCTGTTATCAGTTTGACAGTATCTAGTTATCACTTCTTTGAAAGCTGTAGGTACATGCAATTAACACTTAATAAGAACATTATATTCAAAAATAACACATAATCTACATGTGTTGAAGAACAAGGGAGTTCATTCTGATGAGAAGTTTGGTATAAATAGTATTTGGAAAAAGTATACTTTCTTTTGATTTCAAAGATTTTTGCTATCCACACACTCAGAGGATAAGAGAACTAACAGAGTAACAGTAATTAACACTCCAACATCCAAATTTGGGAGAATTTAGATGAGAGATAAAGTTTTTCATAATCTCTTCTGATTTTCTCCTTCCTGTGGTATTCAAACTTAGGATATAGACTCAAGTTTCAAATTTCAAAACGTCTTAAGAACTTTGTTAAATAAAAGCTAACTAAGACTCCTCTGTGCATACTGTGCTTCAGACATAAGGTCTGATGATATTATCTGGAAAGAAGTTTAGGTGCCATCGAGTCTACTGAGTCACAAATTTGGCTATAGTAGAGACAGCTGATTGTCCACAGGAGAAATGAGCACTCCTCTTTCCATCATAAAGCTGTCACTGGGATGTGACTGTCTAGTCAGGGGCTACATTTCCTATAGCCTCTTGAATCTAGGTGTGCCATTTGATTAAGCTCTAGTCAATGGGATCTAAGAGAAAGGGATGCATGCCACTCTGCATGCACTCCAATATGCACTTTCTCTGTCTGCTAGCTGGAAGTAGAGGATTCCAATGTCCTGGGGGATGACAGAGCAGTAAGATGAAAGAAGATGAAACCTCCATAGAGAGAAGAGCAGTACAACTACCAGGAACCTCTTACATTGGACAGTTACATGACCAGGAAATAAACTTCTCTGTATTAAATCACTAAAATTCAGGGATTTACTTTTTATAGTAGCTACTGTTACTCTAATGAACAAACTGCTATGCAACAGAATCACTAAGAAAGCCATTTTCTAAAAGTTCTCTCTTTTGATTCTCATGCAGCCAACCCAGCACCTCTCCATGGTCCTGAATCTGTAAATCTCAACCCAAAAACAAGAGAGGACATTAGTCCCCACAGAGGAAAGTCGCTTGTCTAGAATTACACAGCTAAACAGTGGAAGAGCTAGGAAGATAATTCAGGCCCCCTGAAGATTTCATGCAAATTAAAACATTGAGAGACTCACAGAATACCCACTAGAATGGCAAAAAATCAGAAAAGTAGCTAAAACCAAGTGTAAAGAAAGTTATGAAGAGATTGAACTCCCATATACTGCTAATGTGAAGGTAAACTGGGTCAGCTACTTGAGAAAGCAAATTGGCAATATTTTGTGAAAATCAAGTATGTGGATGACCTATGACCTAGTAATTACAGTCCAAGGTATCTTTCTCAGAGAAACACTTGCACAGGTCCAAAAGGGCACAGGAATGTTCATTAGAGCAGCTCCTTAAAAACTGCTTAGGTCTCCATCATTAGGAAAATGGAGTTCAAAATGTGGTAGAAGGCACAAGTAAAAAGCAACAACCTAGACATACTACCTAGAAAAAAAAATTTAAATATAACATTGAAAGGAAAAAGTAAGAACAAAGAAACTTATACCATAATAACAATTACATATATTAAAAGCCAATATATGCACAAAATATATACTGCAGGCTTTTGCCTCCACTACAAAAAACAGTGTTTGTAAGAGTCATTGATGACCACCCGTTGCTACATGCACCACATCCACTCTATCTCCCAGGTGATCACTGGACATGGGTGATCACTCCCTCCTGTTGCAATTTCTTCACTTGGCTCCAGGACACCACACTCTCCTGGGTATTTCCCTCTCTCTCACTGGCTGCAGTGTCTCAGTCTCTTTGCTTGCTTGTAGTTAATTATTTTCCCAAATTGTAGATGTCACAGTGCCTCAGGGTTCAGACCTCAGACCTCTTTCTTTCTCTCACTACACTCACACCTTTGGTTATCTCTTCCAGACTCATGACTTTAAATAGCATGCATATCCTAATGACTTCCAAATTTGCTTCTCCAGCTCAGAACTTCCCTCTGAATTTAGACTTGTATATCCAACTGCATATTTAACATCTCCAAGTCATCTTGAATTTAATATGTCCAAAATAAGGCTCCATCTCTCTGTCCCCCCACCCCAAACCTACCACTCCTATAAACTTCCTCATCTTAGAAAATGGCAAATCCATTCTTCCAGTTGGTTGGTCCAACTTTCATACCTTACACCCAGTATGCTAACAAAACCTGTTGCCTCTACACATAAAATATGTCCAAAATCTGGCCATGTTTTACCTCCACTATTCCTTCCACCCTAGTCTGATCCCTCATTGTCTCTCCCTCGGATGACTATGATAGGCCTCCATTTCCATCTATGTGTACCTAGAGTCCATTCTACACACAGCAGCCAGAAGAGTCCTTTTAAAATATCAGCCCAATCATATGTATAACTGAAAATTTTCACAAAAATACTAATTTTTAGTACATGCAATTCATTCTAATATTTTCTATTCAATTACATGTTTTAATGCAGAACACAACCTACTAAATTAATTTCATGACCCACTAATGGGACACAACACACATTTTGAAAAGTATTGGTTTAGGAAGAGGTAAGAATAGTAAGAGTTTTGAGACTCGGTAAGTAAACTGGATAATAAGAATGAAGGGAACAAGAAGACGAGAAAAATAATTAATAATAATGATTATATTAATGATTTCCTCACATATATTGGGTGTTTTCTATATGTCAGGAATTGTACTACATGCCTCATTGCATTGTTCCTTTTAATTCTTAGACAAATTGACAGATAAGACCCTGAGGTTTTGCCCAAGGTCAAATGGCAAGTAAGTTGCAGAGTCAGAATTCTAACCCAACTCCTTATAATTTTAATGCCCCTTCTCTGCAACTACGATGACCTATTTCCTCCATGTATGTTCCATTATTCATCAATAAATTGCATTAATTTAAAAAATTGGATAATGGCCCCGTTTTTTCAATTTGATGTCATGTAATTGATGAGATTGATATTTGTTTCAAAATGTTACTATAAATATTTGCAGTAAAAAGAGTATTTCAGAACTTTATTTTTCTATAGATTTTCCCTTTTCAAAAAGGCAAATGCTATCATTTGAAGATTGACTTAGAGGGCAATAAATGTTGTTTATGAGGGAATTTAAGCAGTTTTATGTGTGAAGAGGCTAGTAAGTATTCCAGATGATTAGTTACTTGGTCTCATTTTAGCACAATCAAAAGATTGTGATAAATCAATATGTTTATTCCAAATTTTCCAACTTCTCTTGTGACGAATAGTCCTTTCCCTAACTTGTTTGTGTGCTATGTGTTCCTTTTTAAGCACAGAGAGAAACCATTATATATTCAATACAAAAGCTTGTAAATGTTAATTTGTCATGGACCAGAGATTGACTGACAGGAAAGAACAAAAGGTGACAGAATGCTTTTAGCTTCAGAATACGAGAAAGTAAGGAGAAAATGGAGCTAACCAAAGAGGCATAGAGGAATGAGTAAAATATCTGAAAAAGAAGAGAAATGAGGGAAAATAAGAGAGGTCATGCTGAACCAAAAGATTAATTAAAGAAAAAAGATGGAAAATAAAAATAGAGAATTCAGTGTTTTCTCCCTCCAATTTAGGTAAAATCATCCAGCTTGGCCTCATATAGAGGAGACTAAATGGACAGTGATATGACTCTGAAGCCAGAGGGCTATTAAAAGCAAATCAAATCCACTTTTCTACTTAAGAAAAAGGGTTGAGAAAGAAAGGTTCTGGCTTAGTTGGAAATAAAAGCAATAAAATTATTAAATAGAGAGGAAGGAATCCCTCTAAAGAAAGTAATTCTGTAACCACCTCATTCATTTATGACACAGCCTTCACTGTCTGTGCCAGACACTCTGCTGAATGCTTGGGAAACCAAGATGAATAGGATCTGGTCCTTGCCCTTAGGGTACTCAAAACTCTAGTGGGAGAATCACACTGGTACACAGACCACCACAACACACTGAGGTAAGTGCCAAGATTGAAGAATGCACAAGGTGCTATGAAAGGAGACATTAAGAGGGTGGGGGCCTGTGGGTGAGCATCCTAACCCAGATTAGGGAAGAAGCTTGGGGGAGAATGAATCAGTGAAGCTTCCTAAAAGGGGGAGTTACTTAGGCAAAGGGGGCTTGAAGGGCCTTCAAAACTGCAGGGATAGAGCATGCAAAGGCACAGAGATGAGAGAGAGAGAATGACAGGTGCATAGAGGATAAGACAGTTGTCTGATGATATTGGAGACACAATCTGGAGTTAGATCAAAAGAATAGGATGCCAAGGAGTTTGGACTCTATCCCAAAGACTAAAAGCCACTTCAAACACTTAAATCAGGGGAATGATGTTTTGATACAGCAATGTGAAGAACAAATGGGAATAGAGACAAGACTGGGGAAAATAAAACTGCAAGGATGAAGTCAAGAGTGTCAGGAAGGAGTTGTGGCAGTAATTCAAATGAGAAATGATGAAGGCTTGAACTAAGGTAGGAGCTATGGAGATGGAGACGAGAGGATAGAGCCAAAAACTACTGAAGAGATCAAATAGCAAAACATGGTGACAAAATGTAGATACAGATGTAAAAGTGTGTGTGTGTGTGTCACTTCCAGGTGTGTGGCTTGCGTGACAGGACAGTAGCTTGGGGTACAATTCCCTAAGATAGTGAATTGAGAGAAAGAGCATGTGGAAAGAATAGGAGTAAGATGAATTCAGCTTCAGATATAAAGAGTTTGTGTTGCCTGTGGAGGTCCAAGCGAAGATGCTCAGTAGGTATATAGATATGTGGATGCAGAGTTCAGGAGAGATTATCAGTGGAGGCTGAAGCCTTAAGAGTGAGTGAGATCCTCCAGGGAGAGTGAAAAGAGTCAGAAATAAAGCACAGTGAGGAAGAAACCCTGTCAAATAGCAGCATTTAAGGAGCTAGCAGAAGAAAGGGGAGGGACAAAGGAGACAGAAAAGGACTTTTCAAAGCAAGAGGGAACATAATAGAGGAAATAGTAAGAGGAGAGAACAGAATCAGAGAAGACCAGGGAAAAGAGAGTGATTAACAGCAGCAAATTCAGCAGAGCAGCAAATAAACAAGGATGGAAATGTGTCCATTGGACATAGCAATTAGGAGGCATTAGCAGACAGGTTCAGGCATAGAAGGGCAAAAGTCTGACTGCACTGATTAAAGAGCCAACTGGGGCTAACAGTGTAGACACTCTAATGTGCTGCCTTCTGCAAAAAGCTGTGACTTTGAAAAAATGGAGAGGATTATGTGTTTGTTTCTTTTGTTATTGTTGTTTTGCTTTATATTATTTTTAAGATTTATTTTAAGATTAAGCAGGTTTATATGCTAAGCGTATATGATCAGTAGAGAACAAGAAGTGGGAAACGACCAGAAGAGAAATGAGGTTCCGAGGCGACCAAAGGAAATAGGATCTAGAATACTAGCGGGCAGATTATCCTCAGACAACATTCTACAGAATAGCAGAAAGGATGAGTGTGCATCATTTAATGGCAATGGGTGAGGAGAGGAAGTAGAAGTGAAATTCGTCCTTAGACTTCATTGTGGAGCGTCTAGTGATGTACAGTCACACACTGAATAATGATGTTTTGGTCCATATACGATGGTGGTCCCATAAGATTATAAGGGAGCTGAAAAAGTCTTATCACCTAGTGGTATAGTAGCCGTTGTATTGTCATAGCACAACACCTTACTCACGTTTTTGTGGTGGTGCTGGTGTAAACAAACCTAATGCACTGTCGGTCATATGAAAGTATAGCACATACAATTATATAAAGTACATAATAATTGATAATGATAATAAACAACTATGTCACTGGTCTATGTATTTACTATACTATACTATACTTTTTATTGTTATTTTAGAATGTACTCTTTCCACCTACAAAAAAGAGTTTACTGTAAAACAGTATGCCGTGTTATGCCAGCAGCAGCCTCATACGTCTCATGTTTACCATGTCTCTTGATTGCATCATTTTCTCTTCTATTTAATTTAATCTCATGTTGTTTTGTTCATCGTGGCCCCTAAGTATACAAAATGCACTGATACTGTTGCCAGTAAGAGACCATGTCAAGTGATTGATCTGGAAACAAAATTAAAAGTGATTAAGGGCTACAAAGGTGGAAAATCAGTCATGGTTGTTGCTCACCAGTCAGGCATGTCTCATTCCACCATAGCTATAGTCTTGAAGAACTAGAATAAAGTGATGGCAGCTGTGAAAAGATTTGCTTCATTGAAGGCAACAAGACTAACAAAAATTCAAGAAGGGCCTATATCAGCAATGGACAAACTTCTAATGACCTAGATTGAAGACCAGACACCGAAGCATATCCCTCTCAACACTATGATGACCACAGCCAAAGCAAAAAGTTTGTTTGCAATGTTGAAATAAAAGTCTGGACCCGACTACGGTGTTGAATTTACTGCTAGCTCTGGGTGATTCAAATGATTCAAGAATTGTTATTTTATTTTATTTTTTTTGCTAAAGAATTTGGATTTTATTTTATTTTTTTATGTTATTTTCTGGGGGGTTATTAGTTTCATTTTTATTTTATTTTTTTAAATTTTTTGTTTATTGCAGTAACATTGGTTTATAACATTGTATAAATTTCAGGTGTACATCATTATACTTCTATTTCTGAATAGATTACATCATGTTCACCACCCAAATACTAATTACAATCCATGACCACACACATGTGCCGAATTATCCCTTTCGCCCTCCTCCCTCCCCCATTCCCCTCTGGTAACCACCAATCCAATCTCTGTCTACAATGAGATATTACCTCACGCCCGTCAGAATGGCTATAATTAACAAGACAGGAAACAACATGTGTTGGAGAGGATGTGGAGAGAAGGGAACTCTCATACACTGCTGGTGGGAGTGCAAACTGGTGCAGCCACTATGGAAAACAGTATGGAGATTCCTCAAAAAATCAAGGATAGAACTACCATATGATCCAGCTATTCCACTGCTGGGTATTTATTCAAAGAAGTTGAAAACACCAATGCATAAAGATACATGCACCCTTGTGTTCATTGCAGCGTTATTCACAATAGCCAAGACTTGGAAGCAACCTAAGTGCCCATCAAGGGACGAATGGATAAAGAAGATGTGGTATATATACACACGACGGAATACTACTCAGCCATAAGAAACAATGAAATCCAGCCATTTGTGACAACATGGATGGACATTGAGGGTATTATGCAAAGTGAAATAAGTCAGAGGGAGAAGGTCAAGTACCGTATGATTTACCTCATTAAGCAGTAGATAATAACAACAACAAACAAACACGAAGAATTGTTATTCCTTACATAATATGAAAGTGAGTGGTGAGTCTGAGAGCGCTGATGTGAATGCGGCCAAAAAAATTTTGGAAACTCTAGATAAATTGATTGTGGAGGAAAATTACTTCCCAGAGCAAATATTCAATATGGATGAAACCTCTCTATTCTGGAAAAGGATACCAGAAAGGACTTTCATTCATAAGGCCAACTGAAGGCCAAGTTTCGAGATTTTTAAGGACAAGATAAAAATCCTGCTTGGGGGCAATGTTGCAAGCTTCAAATGGAAATCCTTTGTGATCTGACACAGTGAAAACCCCAGGGCCTTCAGGCATGTCAATAAGCACACACTGCCAGTGTACTCCAGAGCAATAAGAAGTCATGAATGACCCAGCTCCGCTTCCAAGATGTCCTCCTAAATTGCTATGCCAGTGAAATGGAGAAGTACTGTTTGGAGAATAACATATCTTTCAAGACTTTGATTATTGTTGATAATCCTCCTGGACATCTTCCTTTTATTGATGATCTTCATCCCAATATCAAAGCAGTGTTTCTCCCTCCAAACACCACCTGTTTGATCCAACCAATAGATCAAGGAGTTATAGCAGATTTTAAGGTCTACTACCTGAGGAGAACCTTTCCCAGGCTATTGTTGTAACTGAGGAAGACACTGAGAAGACATCGATGCAATTCTGGAAGGATTACAACATCTGTGACTGCATCAAAAACCTTGTTTTGGCTTGGGGTGATGTCACCAAGGAATGTATGGATGGCATCTGTAAGAAGACAATCAAGAGGTTCATCCATGACCTCAAAAGATTTGCCAAGGATGAGGAGGTTGCAAAAATCAACAAGACTGTGTTTGAGATGACAAACAACTTTAACGTGGGTGTGGATGAGAATGACATTGAGGGGCTCCTAGAAGTGGTTCCTGAGGAATTGGCCAATGAGGAGTTGTTGGAACTAGAATAGGAATGCATAGATGAATAAGAGGAAGAGAAAAGGAAATTGCAAGAGAATAAAAAGAAAAATACCCAAGTAAATTCACAGTGAAAGGTTCAGCAGAAGCTTTTGCAGGCCTCAACAAGCTCCTTAAAAAGTTTGAAAACATGGACCCCCAACACTGAAAGGTTCTCATTAACAGAGAGGAATGTTCATGGTGCATTATCTGCTTACAAGCATATCTGTGATATAAAAAAGAAACAAACCAAGCAAACCACCATGGACATATTACTGAAAAAGAATGACACTTTCTCAGAAAAAGCCTCAGGCAGATCCTTCAGGAGGTATTTAAAGTATTTGAGAAGAAGGCACTGTTACCATAGAAGGTGACAGCTCCATGAGTGTTATTGTCCCTGAAGACCTTCCAGTGGGACAACACGTGGAGGTGGAAGACAGTGATACTGATGATCCTGATCCTGTGTAGGCCTAGGCTAATGTGTGTGTTTGTGTCTTCATTTTTAACAAAAGTTTAAAAGGTAAAAAAAAATAATCAAAAATTTTTAAACTAGAAAAAAGCTTATAGAATAAGGATATAAAGAAAGAAAATATTTTTGTACAGCTGTACCATGTGTTTGTGTTTTAAGCTAAGGTGTTATTACAAAAGAGTTAAAAAGTTTTAAAAATTAAAAAGTTTATAAAGTAAAGTTACGGTACGCTAAGGTTAATTTATTGAAGAAAAATATTTTCTAATAAACTTAGTGTAGCCTAAGTGTACAGTGTTTATAAAATCTACGGTAGTGTACAATAATTTCCTAGGCCCTCACATTCACTCACCACTCACTCGCTGACTTACCCAGAGCAACTTCCGGTCCTGCAAGCTCCATTCATGGTAAGTAGCCTATACAGTTGTACCATTTTTTATCTTTTATACCATATTTTTACTGTACTTTTCTATGTTTAGATACACAAATACTTACCATTGTGTTACAATTGCCTACAGTATTCAGTACAATAACATGCTATACAGGTTTGTAGCCTAGGAGTAATGGGCTATACCATATAGCCTAGGTTTGTAGTAGGTTATACCATCTAGGTTTGTGTAAGTACTGTCTATGATGTTCACACTACTATGACATCGCCTCACAATGCATTTCTCAGAATATATCCCTGTCATTAAGTGATGACTGTATATCTAATTACTACAAAGCTAAGTAGCACTCCACACATCTAACGTTGAAGATGAGTGTGTAGTCTCTCTTTGCCTATCAAGGGTGGACAGCATATGCTAATGGAATGCATTTCCAAACCTATAGGAGGAGGTCTCTTTTTCAGCCTGAGGACTGCATCTAGTTCCCAGCTGTATCTCTAAAATCTAGAACAGTGTCCAGCCCATTGTGCTCAAAGAACATTTGTTGAATTAATGAGCCAATGTTTGGTAGTGGCAGCCAAGACCAGCAACTACCTGTGCTGCCCCTCTTTCCTTGCTTTTATTCTGCCATCCTTCTACCAGAAAGATTTGGCTTCTTAGATCATCAACAATTTGTTACTGACTACTGTCATCCGAAAAGAAGCTTTTGCTGGAAGTGTGAGTATTTTTCCATATATAAAGGACCATTCTTAATTGTGTTTGGTGAGAATATCAAAGTTCTACTGTCTTAGCAAATTTAATTACAGTACACAAGGCAGTCACCATGTTATACATCAGGTCCTCGGAACTTATTCATCTTATACCTGAAAGTTTGTACACTTTTACCAACCTCTCCATATTTCCCCCACCCCCAGCCCCTGGCAATCACTTTTCTACTCTGTTTCTATGAGTTTGAATTTTTTATTTTTAGTTTATTTTTTTGGTTTCCGCATATAAGTGATAACATGCGGTATTTGTCTTTCTCTGTCTGGCTTATTTCACTTAACATATGCCCACCAAGTTCATCCATATTGTTACAAGTAACAGGATTTTCTTCTTTTTTAAGGCTGAATAATATTTTGTATCCTGTAACTTCACTGAAATCATTTAGTAGTGCTAACAGTTTTTTGGTGGGGCCTTCAGGGTTTTCTATATATAATATCACGTCATCTGCAAATGCAGACAATTTTACTTTTTCTTTTACAATTTGGATGCCTTTTATTTCTTTTCTTGCTTGAGTGCTCTGGCTAGACTTCTAGTACAATGTTGAATAAAAGTGCTGGGAGTGGACATCCTTGTCTTGTTCCTGATTTTAGAGGAAAAGTTTTCAATTTTTCACATTGAGTATGATGTTTCCTGTGGGCTTGTCATATATGGACTTTATTAAGCTGAGGTATGTTCCCTCTACACCCAGTTTATTGAGAGCTTTTCTCATAAAAGCATGTTGAATTTTGTCAAATGCTTTTTCTGCATCTATTGAAATAATTATATGATTTTTATCATTCATTTTGTTAATGTGGTCTAGCATATTGATTGATTTGCAGATATTGAAACATCTTTTCACCCCTGGAATAAGTCCCACTTGATCATGGCATATAATCCTTTTAACGTATTGTTGAATTAGGTTTGTTTGTATTTTATTAAGGATTTTTGCATCTATATTCATTAGGGATATTGTCCTGTAATTTTCTTTTCTTGTAGTCTTTGTCTGGTTTTGGTATCAGGGTAATGCTGGCCTCATAAAATGACTTTACAAGTCTTCCCTCCTCTTCTACTTTTTGGAAGAATTGAGAGAGATTTGTATTAATTCTTCTTTAAATTTTAGGTAGAATTCACCAGTGAAGCTATCTGGTCCTGGAGTTTTCTTTGTTGGGAGGTTTTAGTTACTGGTTCAATCTCCTTACTAGTAATTGGTCTGTTCAGATTTTCCATTTCTTCATGATTCAGTTTGTATATTTCTTGAAATTTATGCATTTCTTCTAGGTTATACAATTCATTGGTGCATAATTGTTCATAGTGGTCTCTTATGATCTTTGTATTTCTGTGATAGTTGTAATGTCTCCTCTTTCATTTCTAATTTTATTTACTTGAGTCCTCTTCCTTTTTTTCTTAGTAAGTCTAGCTAATGAGTTGTCTATTTTCTTTGTCTTTTCAAAAATTCATCTGTTAGCTTCATTGATCTTTTCTATTGTCTCTTTAGTCTCTATTGCATTTAGGTCAGCTGTGATCTTTGTTAATGTCCTTCCTTCTGCTAACTTTGGACTTAGTTTGATCTTCTTTTTCTAGTTCCTTGAGGTATAAAGTTAAGTTGTTTATTTGAGATCCTACTTTCTTCTTGATGTATGCATGTATTGCTATAAACTTTCCTCTTAGAACTGCTTTTGCTGCACCTCATAAGTTTTGAAGTGTTGTGTTTCTATTTTCACTTGTATCAAGATATTTTTTATTTCTCTTTGGGTTTCTTCTTTGACCTATTGGTTGTTCGGGACATGTTGTTTAATCTCCATGTATTTGCGAATTTTCCAGTTTTCTTCTTGTTATAAAACTGATTTCTAGTTTTATACCATTATAGTGAGAAAAAATGCTTGATATGATTTCAATATTCTTAAATTTATTACGACATTTCTTGCGGTCTAACATATGATGTATCCTGGAGAATGTTCCATGTGCACTTGAGAAGAATGTGCATTCTGGTGCTGTTAGATGGAATGTTCTGTATATGTCCATTAGATCCATCTGGTCCAATGTGTCATTTAAGTCCATGTTTCCTTATTGGTTTTCTGTCTGAATAATCTATCCACTGTTGAAAGTGAGGTATTGAAGTCTCCTACTATTATTCTATTGCTGTCTATACAGTAATATAGATCTGTTAATAGTTGCTTTATATATTTAGATTCTCCAAAGGACCATTCTTAGTTAAGGGGAAAAATTCTTCAACAGCTCATGTCAAGAAAAACATGAACTTTTTGTCCTACTGTGCCAGCCAGGCATATCTGACTGGCAGAAAAAGAAGTTTGAATTACTAGGTACATTAAACATTAGTTTTCAAACATCAAATCCCAAATGTAATGACTAGCCAGACAAGTAGTCAGACTTGAGTAAAATAGATAGACAGACAGACATTGATATACACAGATCCATATGGCTTAGATGAAAGATAAAAATAATACTAGAGCTATTAAAGTTTGCAATGATAAAGTAAAATGAACCACCAAATCTGGGACCTTCTCTTACATCCACAGTTCCCACATCCCCTTCCCAGAAAATTGGATACATTTAAACTCTCATTCCAAATTTCCAGTCATGTCCACCATACTGTAAAAGATGAAGGTTCCATCATGATCTTGGAATCTGAGACAGAAGGGTCATTCTATGCATTTGAATGTTCAGAGCAAATAATAACATCTACACACTCTCAATCTTAGAGGTGGTTCATAGTGTTCATCACATTCTCATTCTATCCGTAGCCATTAGCCACTATGTCACATTTCCCATCCCTTTATCCTCTATGCTTCATTCTGGATAATTTCCTCAGATTTCTCTCACTGGAAATCTCTTCAGTTTTCTAATATTCTATATAAGCACTTCGTGAATTTTACTTTCAGTGACTACTTTCTTCATTGGTAGATGTTTTATTTTGTTCTTTGTCAAATCAGCAAGCTATTTTACCATTGTCTTCTCTTATTCTTTATGACCCTATTCTTCTTTTTGCTTTTTAAATCATTTCAACAGTACAGTGATTATTACATGACCTTTTGCAATTGCTCTATTATCTCAAGTTCCAAGAAAGCTATTCCTCTTAAATATGTGTTGGCTAACTCCCTCAAGGTGTAATATTTCCTTGTGTGCTTTCTCCTTTTTTCTCATGAGCTCATTTTTAGTAGCATTTTTTGTCCTGTACACGTCCCATGTACCCTGGATTGGTTACTACATAATTGTTTTGTCTTAGCTCCTTCAAACCCCCAGTGTGTTCACTAGTTCAGAATATTTTAAATTTTTTTGTCTTGAAGAATCCATAAAAATATTTGTAAAATAATTTCAGACTCCACCACGCCATTTGTGGTTCTGACTTAGGACTACAATTTCATACTGGAATGTTTTTTTTCCCACCCAGGGCTATGGCAGAGTCAAGTTCTTTGTTGCATCCTTGGGCAGATGGGTAAACTTTTCCTACTTCCTTTTTAACTTCATTCCTTGTAGAGGTCCATCTTTAGCATGTTACTTGAGTCCAAGGACACATATTTGATTCCAACAATGTGCACTCAACTCCACTCACTAGCAACAATATCCTATACCCAGACTTAATCTAATGTCCCTGCCCTCTAGTCTTAGAGCAGCCAAAGCAAAACACTAACTAACCAATCTGGTGTTACATTTCCCTTTGATTCTGGCACACAGTGATTCACTTATTTTCTTTAAAACTCATAATTTATATAAATTAAAACATATCCACAATTTCTATGTGTTAATAGCAAGAGAAAAATTTATGCTCCTCATGTGATAAAGGTCTAGAGCAGTTTTTCATAGTAGATATAACCTTAGTGGAAAGGCCAAAATGTTGCTTCTGCAAAGAATGCAGTAGACTCATGGAGCTTAAAATCAGAATACGTGAGTTTAAATCCTAACCCTAACC
Source organism: Ceratotherium simum simum (assembly GCF_057802395.1). Classification (NCBI taxonomy): domain Eukaryota; kingdom Metazoa; phylum Chordata; class Mammalia; order Perissodactyla; family Rhinocerotidae; genus Ceratotherium; species Ceratotherium simum. Next base: position 23,543,417 of record NC_141937.1, on the reverse strand, counting down.
CTCCTACTGACTATAACCCTGCAATCAAATCACATACCCTCACTGCACCTTAGTTTTTCGTTAATAAAATGTGGGGAGCAGAAATGATTTTGACATATATAAAGACCTCTAAAATGTGAAGTATAATGACAACGATATGAAAACATCTTTTATTTTACTTGTGAGCCTGAGATCAGGAAGTGAAAGGGCCAATATTTCAAGATGACAGGCGAGGATGCTTATAGGAAGCATGCCGACGGAAGAAGAGTTCAGAGGCAAAAGAGTCTGAAAGGTCAGCTCATCCATTAAACACATACTTCGACAGGAATAGGAATTTCTACAAGAATACGGGACAGATGGGGAAAGCAGCGGGATGTCATGGTGGCTCAGTCCAGAGCCGTCAGAGCTCAAAAGGCTGGTGGGAATCCCAGGAAAAGTCGAAAACAGGCCAGGTCACCGAGGAAAACAGAAAAATAGTCCACTTGCATAGGAACCAGATCAAGGATCTTAAAGGTTTAAGAGACATAAGAAAGTTGATAGAAAACCTTCTTCAGTTAAGTGAACAGAAAAAGCAATGAGAAAATGATACTTAGGGGAAAAAATATCAACAATTAAGAAACAGAGACTCTGCAATTATCATTTCACTGAACTTCAAATGTTTCTCATTACACCTAATTGTATTTTAATCTCAACACTCATAACATTATTGCACATATTGGCTTAGCTTCTGTCTCCACCACTGTGTTGTGTACTCTTCAAGAGCAGGGGCAGTTTCTCCGTTTCCAGCCCTTGGCACAGTGGCCTTGTACAGAGCACATTTTCAATAACTGAATGTTGAATGGACAAACGAGAAAATCGATATGAATGGAGGGCAAAATGCCAGGGAAAAGAGGCATGTGCAAAACAAAATCAAGATTTATGCAAACCAACAGAGCATCTTTACTAAGATCTTCTGGTACCTTGGAATCGGCAGGTGATGTTATAGAGCTCCAAGCTCCCCCTTTGAAAGCACAGAGAAAACAGAGGAGGGCTCTGCGAAGTGGAAGAAAGCAGAGGAATGGGTGCTTTTCTTCAAAGATGGTGGAAGAGGGCAAACTTAGTAACTCACGCTAGTCAGCCAGATTCCTGAGAAAAGTAAAGCAAAAGTGCTACAAATGAGGCCTCACAGGAAGACTCATAGAACAACTAGAAAGCTTTGGGAAGAGTAAATCATGCCAGAAAAAATTACTTTTGCGATGGAATGGCAGATTTCATAGATCAAAGAAATAACGAATGTAATTCAATTAAACATTAGTGAGGCTTTTGATTCAACGCCATAGTTATTTACCAGTTGTATAATTTGCTCAATGATGTTCCAAACTACAGGGAGAAAATATATATACTTATATTGTTAATAAAGTAATTAATAAAAATAAATATGAAAATTGCAATACTGTGATCTGTAAGAAATGTATATTTGGTAATTTAGATGACTAAAATATATTTCTCATCCAGTAGTTCCCCCTTATCCACAGTTTCAGTTACCCAATGTCAAACCTGGTTCGAAAGTATTAAACAGAAAATTCCAGAAATAAGTCATAAATTTTAAATTGTATGCCTTTCTGAGTAGTATGGTGAAATTTCGCATGGTCCTACTCTGTCCCACTTGGGAAGTAAATCATCCCTTTGTCCAGCAGATCCACACTGTACACGCTACCCGCTCATCGGTCACGTAGTAGCTGTCTTGGTTATCAGATCAACTGTCTTGGTATCGGTATTGCAGTCCTTGTGTTCAAGTAATTCTTATTTTACTTAATAATGGCCCCAAAGCACAAGAGTAGTGATGCTGACAATTGAAATATGCCAAAGAGAAGCTGTAAAATGCTTCTTTTAAGTAAAAAGGCAAAAGTCCTTAATAAGGAAAGGAAAGAAATCATTTGCTGAGGTTTCCAAGATCTATAGTCACCTTTACTACAGTATATTGTTATCGTTGTTCTATTTTATTATTAGTTATTGTTGCCAATCTCTTACTGGGCCTAATTTATAAATTAAACTTTATCATAGGTATGTATGTATAGAAAAAAAAATAGTATATATAGGGTTCAGGTCTGTCCAAGGTTTCAGGCATCCACTGGGAGTCTTGGAAAAAATCCCCCATGGATAAGGGGGGACTACTGTATATATTTGGTCTTTGTCCACTGGTTCCGGGCTCACAGCTCCTAAAACCCTTAGAATTTCATGTGATAAGAGCCATAAAGTTGTCTTTTCTTATGCTGATGAGGTGACTTTTGGAAAGCCCCTAGGTCATCTAAAGATGTGGGCTGGTTGCCAGGGGAACCAACCATGTGATTAGAGGGTTGGAACTTTCAGTCCATTCCTCCACCTCCAGGTGGGGGAGTGGGGCTGGAGGTTGAATCAATTGCCAATGGCCAATGATTTAATCAATCATGCCTATGTAATGAAGCCTCAATAAAAACCCAAAAGAACAGGATTCAGAGAGCTTCTGAGTTGGTAAACAAATGGAGATTCAGAGAGACCGGCACCTTAGAGAGGGCATGGAAGCTCTGAGCCCTATACATCTCTTTATCTAGCTAATCCTGAGTTATATCCTTTTATAATAAACCAGTGATCTAGTAAGTAAAATGCTTCTCTGAGTTCTGTGAGCCATTCTAGCAAATTAAATGAACCCAACGAGAGGTTGATGGAATCTCCGATCTATAGCTGGTCAATCAGAAGCACAGGTGATAATCTGGACTTGCAATTAGAGTCTGAAGGCAGGGGCAGTCTTGTAGGACTAATCCCTTAACCTGTGGAATCTGATGCTATCTCCGGGTAGATAGTGTTAGGATTAAATTGAATGATAGGACACCCAGCTGGTGTCCAAGAATTGCTTTTGGTGTGGAAATCACAAACACACACACACACACACACACATTGGAAACTGGGCCTCAGAACAACTAAAGAAAAACATTTTTGTATATTTAATATACTATGTAATATATCTTATGCAATTTATAAATATTTTTTCAGATATCGCATATATATGTGGGGTTTTTTCCCAAAAGTTTAGTTTCTTGTGAGAAATTAGGGCAAAAAAAAAAAAAACTAACAGAGCTTATCTGGGGCAGAGACCATTAAGAGACCTCTAGCATCCGTTTCCCTCTTCTCTAACCAACAGGAATCCTAGAGCTGTGGCTGGGCACTTGGCCACCAGTAAGAGACTACCAGCCTTCCTTACAGCTAGATGGGAGTAGGTGACTAGGTGCACACTAATGAATCGTGAGCAGAACTAATATATGCCACTTTCACGTCATTTTTTTAAAGAGATGGCTACTTGCCCTGAACAGTCTTTTACCCTCTTGCTGACCAAGAAATGTCAACATCCAGGGCAGTTGCCTTGGATGGAGAGAAGGAAGCCACATGTTCAGGATGGCAAGGACAACTCTTCAGCCTGAGTCTCTGGATGACCTTATGGGTCACAATCATCTTCTCAGCTTTGGACCACTCGCCTCTGGACTGTTAAGTGAGAATGAAGCTTCCTATTTAAGCCATGGAATGTTTGGATCATCTACTTACATGTCAGCTTAGCCTGCACCTTAAGTATTTAAGTTATCAAATTAAACAAATGTGCTACAACTATTCATTCTTTCAAGGTTCTCCTATGGCGCTTCACGCCGATCTATGATTTCAGGTTTGTTGCCATTGATATGCCCAATTATATCACAGAATGGTGAATAATGGTTTAGAGTGGTTTTCAAACTTTAGTGTTTATCAGAATAAATAAATCTGTGGTGAAGCCCAAGAATTTGCATATTTACAAAGCCACTTGGATGATCCCATTTCAGGTGGTCTATAAGAGACATTTTGAAGAATTGTGGAATAATGGTAATAAGACTGAGTTGTGTCTGATGGGAATTAATCCTAGAGCTACCAACTCTTTATACCTAAAACAAGTATATTATGAACCACAGTATGAAAGATAAAGTGAAAAGGAGGAAGATAAAAGTTATAATGAACACTTTTAAGATGATCAAGCTAGGTTGGTTTCTTTGTATTAAAAATAATTATAAATATAACTGAGAGTTCCAAGCTATTAGAGCAGTGTTTCTCAACAAATAGGTTACCATTGGAATTACCTGTGGAGTTTATTTTAAAAGTACAGATGCTTGTCCTCACTCTGATCTGCTGAATTATAGTATTTGGAAGTTGAATCCAGTTTTTAAAAACATCAAAAGTGATTATAATTCACATTCTTGAATAACAAGCAGGGTGTTATCCAGTTAAGAAACAGAGTCTCTGGAGAAATTTTAAAGTAAGTTTTTTGTTATTTGGAAATGAGATAGCAAGTGGTAGAAACATTAAAAAGAATTTCTGGGGGCCAGCCTAGTGGCATAGTGGTTAAGTTCACGCACTCCACTTTGGTGGCACAGGGTTCACAGTTTCGAATCCTGGGCGTGGACCTATGCACCACACATCAAGCCATGCTGTGGCAGCATCCCATATACAAAATAGAGGAAGATGGGCACAAATGTTAGCGCATGGCCAACCTTCCTCACCAAAAAAAAAGAACAAAAAAAAAAAGAATTTCTGGTTTTAGAGAACGAGAAAATAAAATAGTCTAATTTTGTGGCAAATTTATGGATTTACCAGGAGATGGTGACTAAACCAATGTCTCAAGGTCAATTAACAAATATTTACTCAGCACTTACTATAAGCTTGGTCTTGTGAGGAATTTAAAAAATATATTCTTTGGCTCATGAAATCATCTCATTACTTGATAACTGCACCTCTTTGTACAAACAGAATGTATAATTTATTGGGGGGGAATAAAAAGTTCTAACATAAACTATAAGAGTAGGGAAATATGAGGGAGTCTTCATGGAGAAAGTCACTTCAGTTTTGAGTCTGAGTACAAATTGCTATGGCAGAGAGAATATTTCAGGTCCAGAAATGGGGATGTCTGTGGCACATTAGGAAATGATCAAGAGAATTTCTATTCTCTTGGAAGAGAAAAGAAATGGTTATAAAGACTGTTAAGGATCTAACAAGAAATCTGGACGTTGTCCTAGAAACAATAGGGAATCAAAGTCGTTTTTGTCTTGGACTGATATGGACAAAGAAGGGTTTTTAGAAAGATCATTCAACAGTGGGGTGCAGGGCGGATTTGAAAGAGAAGATGTCTGGAAAAAAGGAAACCAGAGAAATGCTAGTCATCTCAGTGGTATAGTGACCACAGGGGTTTTGAGATTCCTGTTATTTCTATGACCTATGGCAGCTCTAAGAGAAACGCTAATCCCTTTTTTTTTTTATTTTTTTTTTAATATTTTGTTTATTGCAGTAACATTGGTTTATGACATTGTAAAAATTTCAGGTGTACATCATTGTACTTCTATTTCTGCATGGACTACATCATGTTCACCACCAAAATACTAATTACAGCCCATCACCACACACATGTACCAAATTATCCCTTTCACCCTCCTCCCTCCCCCCTTCCCCTCTGGTAACCACCAATCAAATCTCTGTCCCTATGTGTTTGTTTATTGTTGTTATTATCTACTACTTAATGAAGGAAATCATATGGGATTTGACCTTCTCCCTCTGACTTATTTCACTTTGCATTATACCCTCAATGTCCATCCATGTTGTCACAAATGGCTGGATTTCATTGTTTCTTATGGTTGAGTAGTATTCCATTGTGTATATATACCACATCTTCTTTATCCATTCATCCCTTGATGGGCACTTAGGTTGCTTCCAAGTCTTGGCTATTGTGAATAATGCCGCAATGAACACAGGGGTGCATGTACCTTTGCAAATTGGTGTTTTCAAGTTCTTTGGATAAATACCCAGCAGTGGAATAGCTGGATCATATGGTAGTTCTATCCTTGATTTTTTGAGGAATCTCCATACTGTTTCCCATAGTGGCTGCACCAGTTTGCACTCCCACCAGCAGTGTATGAGAGTTCCCTTCTCTCCACATCCTCTCCAACACTTGTTGTTTCCTGTCTTGTTAATTATAGCCATTCTGACGGGCGTGAGGTGATATCTCATTGTAGTTTTGATATGGATTTCCCTGATAGTTAGTGATTTTGAACATCTTTTCATGTGTCTGTTGGCCATCTGTATATCTTCTTTGGAGAAATGTCTGTTCAGGTCTTTTGCCCATTTTTTAATTGGGTTGTTAGTTTTGTTGTTGTTGAGATGCATGAGTTCTTTACATATTTTGGAGATTAAGCCCTTATCAGATGTATGGTTTGCAAATATCTTCTCCCAGTTGTTAGGTTGTCTTTTCGTTTTGTTGATAATTTCCTTTGCTGTGCAGAAGCTTTTTAGTTTGATGTAGTCCCATTTGTTTATTTTTTCTATTGTTTCTCTTGCCCGGTCAGATGTGGTGTTTGAAAAAATGTTGCTAAGACCGATGTCGAAGAGCGTACTGCCTATGTTTTCTTCTAGAAGTTTCATAGTTTCAGGTCTTACATTCAAGTCTTTAATCCATTTGGAGCTAATTTTTGTGCATGGTGTAAAGTAAGGGTCTACTTTCATTTTTTTGCATATGGCTATCCAGTTTACCCAACACCATTTGTTGAAGAGACTTATTTTCCCCATTCTATGTTCTTGGCTCCTTTGTCAAAGATTAGCTGTCCATAGATGTGTGGGTTTATTTCTGGGCTTTCGATTCTATTCCATTGATCTGTGTATCTGTTTTTGTGCCAGTACCATGCTGTTTTGGTTACTATAGCTTTGTAGTATATTTTGAAATCAGGGAGTGTGATACCACCAGCTTTGTTCTTTTTTCTCAGGATTCCTTTAGCTATTCGGGGTCTTTTGTTGTTCCATATAAATTTTAGGATTCTTTGTTCTATTTGTGTGAAAAATGTTGTTGGAACTTTGATAGGGATTGCATTGAATCTATAGATGGCTTTAGGAAGTATGGACATCTTAACTATGTTAATTCTTCCAATCCAAGAGCACGGAATATCTTTCCATTTCTTTGTGTCTTCTTCAATTTCTTTTAGCAATGTTTTACAGTTTTCGGTGTACAGATCTTTCACCTCTTTGGTTAAGTTTATTCCTAGGTATTTTATTCTTTTTGTTGCAATTGTAAATGGGATGGTATTCTTAATTTCTCTTTCTGCTACTTCGTTGTTAGTGTACAGAAATGCAACTGATTTTTGTATGTTGATTTTGTATCCTGCAACTTTACCATATTCGTTTATTACTTCTAAAAGTTTTCTGGTGGATTCTTTAGGGTTTTCTATATATAAAATCATGTCATCTGCAAATAGTGACAGTTTCACTTCTTCCTTTCCAATTTGGATCCCTTTTATTTCTTTCTCTTGCCTGACTGCTCTGGCTAGGACTTCCAATACTATGTTAAATAGGAGTGGTGACAGTGGGCATCCTTGTCTGGTTCCTGTTCTTAGAGGGATAGCTTTCAGTTTTTCACCATTGAGGATGATATTAGCTGTGGGTTTCTCATATATGGTCTTTATTATGTTGAGGTACTTTCCATCTATCCCCATTTTATTCAGAGTTTTTATCATAAATGGATGCTGTATCTTGTCAAATGCTTTCTCTGCATCTATTGAAATGATCATGTGATTTTTGTTCTTCATTTTATTAATGTGGTGTATTACGTTGATTGATTTGTGAATGTTAAACCATCCCTGCATACCTGGAATAAATCCCACTTGATCGTGGTGTATAATCTTTTTAACGTATTGCTGTATGCGATTTGCTAGTATTTTGTTGAGGATTTTCGCATCGATGTTCATCAGTGATATTGGCCTGTAATTTTCTGTTTTTGTGTTGTCCTTGTCTGGTTTTGGTATCAGGGTAATGTCAGCTTTGTAGAATGAGTTAGGGAGCTTCCACCCCTCCTCAATTTTTTGGAAGAGTTTAAGAAGGATAGGTATTAAGTCTTCTTTGAATGTTTGGTAGAATTCACCAGGGAAGCCGTCTGGTCCTGGACTTTTATTTTTGGGGAGGTTTTTGATTACTGTTTCGATCTCCTTACTGGTGATTGGTCTATTCAAATTCTCTACTTCTTCTTGGTCCAGTTTTGGAAGGTTGTATGATTCTAAGAATTTATCCATTTCTTCCAGATTGTCGAATTGGTTGGCATATAGCTTTTCATAGTATTCTCTTATAATCTTTCGTATTTCTGAGGTGTCTGTTGTAACCTCTCCTCTTTCATTTCTGATTTTACTTATTTGTGCCTTCTCTCTTTTTTTCTTGGTGAGTCTAGCTAAAGGTTTGTCCATTTTGTTGATCTTTTCAAAGATCCAGCTCTTGGTTTTATTAATTTTTTCTTTTGTTTTTTAGTCTCTATTTCATTTATTTCTGCTCTGATTTTTATTATTTCCCTTCTTCTACTGATTTTGGGCTTTGTTTGTTCTTCTTTTTCCAGTTCCTTTAGGTGCATTGTTAGATTCTTTATTTGAGATTTTTCTTGTTTGTTGAGATAGGCCTGTATCGCTATAAACTTCCCTCTTAGAACCGCTTTTGCTGTATCCCATAAATTCTGGCATGTCGTATTTTCATTTTCATTTGTCTCCAGGTATTTTTTGATTTCTTCGTTAACCCAGTCGTGGTTCAGTAGCATTTTGTTTAATCTCCATGTATTTGTGGCTTTTCTGATTTTCTTCCTATAGTTGATTTCTAGTTTCATACCGTTGTGGTCAGAAAAGATGCTTGGTATTATTTCAATCTTCTTAAATTTATGGAGACTTGTTTTGTGGCCTAATATGTGATCAATCCTGGAGAATGTTCCATGTGCATTTGAAAAGAACGTGTATTCTTCGGTTTTTGGATGGAATGCTCTGTATATATCTACTAGGTCCATCTGTTCTAGTGTGTCATTTAAGGCCAATGTTTCCTTATTGATCTTCTGTTTGGATGATCTATCCGTTGGTGTAAGTGGAGTGTTAAAGTCCCCTACTATTATTGTGTTACTGTCTATTTCTGTTTTTATGTCTGTTAATAATTGCTTTATATATTTAGGTGCACCTACATTGGGTGCGTAGATATTTACAAGTGTTATATCCTCTTGTTGGATTGTTCCCTTGATCATTATGTAATGCCCTTCTTTGTCTCTTTTTACAGTTTTTGTTTTAAAGTCTATTTTGTCTGGTAGGAGTACTGCTACCCCAGCTTTCTTTTCATTGCCATTTGCGTGGAGTATCTTTTTCGATCCCTTCACTTTCAGTTTGTGAGTGTCTTTAGGTCTGAAGTGTGTCTCTTGTATGCAGCATATATATGGGTCTTGTTTTTTTACCCAGTCAGCCACCCTATGCCTTTTAATTGGAGCATTTAGTCCATTGACGTTTAAAGTAGCTATTGATAAGTATGTACTTACTGCCATTTTTTAACTTTTTTTTTTTTCCTCAGTGTTTTAGTAGTCCTGCTCTGTTCCTTACTTCTTCTATACAGAATTGATGGTCACTTTAGTTTGACCTCTGTCTGAAAGCTGTACTCTTTAACTCCCCTCCTCCCTCCTTTTATGTTATTGATATCATATCTAACCTCTTTTTTGTGCATTTGTATCCATTACGTTCTAATCATGGAAATAAATAATTTTTCCTATTTGTGGTCTTCTCTTTTCCCCTTAAATCAGTCCCTTTAACATTTCTTGTAACACTGGTTTCTTGGTGACAAACTCCTTTAATTTTTGCTTATCTGGGAAAATTTTGGTCTCTCCTTCCATTTTGAATGATAACCTTGCTGGGTAGAGTATTCTTGGCTGTAAGTTTTTTCCTTTTAGCACTTTAAATATATCGTGCCATTCTCTTCTAGCCTGTAAGGTTTCTGCTGAGAAGTCAGCTGATAGCCTTATGGGGTTTCCTTTGTATGTAAGTTGACATTCTCTTGCAGCTTTTAGGATTCTCTCTTTATCTTTAATTCTGGACATTTTGATTATGATGTGTCTTGGTGTGGGCCTCTTTGGGTTTATCTTGTTTGGGGCTCTCTGTGATTCCTGTACCTGGATGTCTGTTTCCTTCCTTAGGTTAGGGAAGTTTTCATCTATTATTTCTTGAAATAGATTCTCTGCCCCCTTGTCTCGCTCTTCTCCTTCCGGGACACCTATAACACGGATGTTAGTGTGCTTGATGTTGTCCCAGAGGTCCCTTAGACTGTCCTCACTCTTTTTAATTCTTTTCTCTTTTACCTGTTCACCTTGGGTAATTTCTTCTAGTCTTTCTTCCAGCTCACAGATCCGTTCTTCTGTATCCTCTACTCTGCTTTTGAGTCCCTCTAATGAATTTTTCATTTCCAGTATTGTATTCTTCATTTCTGATTGGTTCTTTTTTATAGCTTCCATTTCTTTGTTGACATTCTCACTGAGTTCATCTATTCTTCTCCCCAGATCAGTGAGCATCCTTAACACTCTTAGTTTGAACTGTCAGGTAGGTTGCTCATTTCTGTTTCACTTAGTTCCTTTTCTGGGGTTTTGTCCTGTTCCCTTACTTAGAATGTATTCTTTTGCCTCCTCATTTTGCCTCTTTCCCTGTGCTTGTGTCTACGTATTAGGTAGGTCAGCTACGTCTCCTGCTCTTGGATAGGTGACCTTATGTAAGTGATGCCTTAGGAGGCTTCCAGTGTCCTTCCCTCAGTTCTCAATGTTCCAGGGGTGGCCCCTATGTGGGCTACCTGTGTCCTTCTATTGTGGCCTGTTAGCTCTCCCTATAGGCGCCCAGGGAGGCTGAGTTATGCTTCTGACCAGCTGTTGTAATGCTCAGCTGCTTGTAGTTGTTGTGTGCCCTTCAGTCTCTTTATCAGGTGTGGGGATCCCCAGCACAGTTGGCTGCAATTTCTAATACCACATTTGTGTTGCAGTATTTCTTTTAACTGAGTAGGCCCCCAGTGTGGCAGGTTGTTAGGCTCAGGGCCTTACAAATGCTATAAGCCTCTAGCCTATTAGGTCTCTTGTCAGCTCTCTGAGGATTGCAGCTGGGTGGGGCTGGCCTCAGGCACAGGAGCACCCAATTGTTTCAGGCTTTGGAAGGTGGGGCAAACCCCCTATGTGGGTCTTTGAGAAGCACAAGTCTTCTGCAGCTGACAAGCCCTGTTGCCCACAGGTCCACACACACAGTCAACACAGTCCTGCCCCGTGTGAGCGCCGCCACCTCCCCAAGCGGACCCAGTCTCTCCACGGCGGGAGCCCCACACACTCCGCCACTGCCCCACACTCTCCACCTGCTCCTTGTGCGCACCCTGCCCACTCAAGTCGGCTCAGTTGCCAGGCTGCAGAGAATCCAGTCACCAATCTATGCAGGCCCACACATTGCCTGAGGGCTCGTTGTTGGGTGGGGCCAGTCTCTAGGGTGGGCTGCCTGCCCTGGCTGAGCTGGATTAAATTGGTGCTCTAGCGGGTGAAGCAGACCCTGGGCTAGCAGGTCTCAGGGAGAACTCCAATGGCGTCTGTGTCAGCACGCCCACACCAGGCCACAACAATGGCCACCGCCATTGTCCCAGTCCCTGGAGGGGTCTCAACCCTCACCGAGATGCACTCAGGGCCTATTAGGTGAGTCTCTTGTCACCAAAGCACTGTGCACCTTTCTTTCTGGTGATTTTAGGATGCTTTCTGGAACGGGTGAGTTTGTGCGTGGGCCCTTTAAGAGCCAGTTTTAGTTTCTTTGTGAACCGGGTTTTCTGGGGGTGCTCCCCAATGCTTTAGTATCAGGCAAAGTCAGATATTATGCCACTGGTGTCGATTGTGCTGGGTCCACAAAATGCCCACAGCGGGGGCGCTCCCTGGCTCAGGGCCCCGTGCCTCCAGGGAGGCTGCGTACCTGTGAGCTGCTCCCGGCGGCCGTGAAGCTGGCGGCTTGTGAAGGCGGCGTTTTTCCTCTCCGGAAGGGAGTCTCTGCCTCTTCTACCCCAGTTAGGATTGTCCGTTGTTGCAGGAGTTCCTCTCATCCAGTTTTCAGTTCTGTCTCAGGGGTAATTTTTCCACGAGTAGTTGTAAATTGGCTGTGTCCACGGGAGGAGGTGAGTTCAGAGTCTGCCTACGCCGCCATCTTGACTCCCTCCCCCGCTAATCCCTTTTTTGAAAGACTTAAAATCACTGTGATAATTATAGGCAGAGATAAACATAATGGATATTAGTTTTACAAAGGAGGCACCCTGCACAAGACAGAAGGCTTGCTATTTATCCAACCAAAAATTCAGTTTTGAGAGTTCTTTTTAACAGTAAAATAAGAATATAAATAACAATAAGTAAGCAACTATCCTACTAAACCACAAATGATACCATATTTGCCTGGTTGTCCTTACTAATCATAGAAAATAATTATCAAAAATCTTTTTTATTTATTTGGCTTTTGTTTTGTTTTTATTTTCTTGTTTTCTTGAAAGCAAAATAGCTTGTTTTATATACCTCTTGTGCCTTGTTGTTGCAGATATCTTTCTTCTTGTTTCTTAACGAATACAAATCACATTTCAATGAAATTAATCCCAGTATTAAAAGAACATAATTTTTTATTGTTATTCATGAAATACATCTCTGCCTCGCATGTACTTAGTGCATTACAAGGTACCAAGGATCTTTTAAAAGAAGACGGTCTTTTGCCCCAGACAAATTAATAAAATCCTCAGACTCTTAAATGACATCTTCACAAATGTGCCCAAATGCATACCTCAGACAAGTAAGGGGAGTAACAAGTAAATGTGCCCTAATGCATACCTCAGATAAGTAAAACTGGAAACTAATTCTACTTGATCAAAGACTTCCTGCAGTGGCATGAATTACAAACGTCTTCTTTTAGAAAATACCATACCTTCTAGATCCCTATTAGTAAATAAATATTCTTGATGTAGTCTTGATTTATTTTACAATGGCTTTATTTTTTCCTTTATTCTGAAATGTAGCTGGTATAATACAAATATTTTGTTATGATTAGTTGATTAATACATGCTAACTCTACAAATGTTTCAATAATGAAATCATGTTGTTCAGATGTTGCATTTGCAAAAGCTATTACATTTAGAGCTTCAGATCTTCTAGACTTTAAACACAATCAACCAATCTTTTACAGAAATTAAAAGGAACAGGGTAGTCATTAATGCTGATGACCAATATTTCTGGTTTTCTTCTTTCTAGACGTATAGTAATATTGCATTTCTTCCCCTACTTAAAGTTAGATATGGTCATGTGACTGTTTTGACCAATAAAATGTGAATAGAACTGATATTTGCTTTTTCTGGGCAGAAGCCTTTAAAATTCCCAGGTCTCTGCCATGACACCCAGTGACACACCAGACAGCAGAGGCTCTCTCACTTATATCCTCAAGTGAGGATGATGTAAATTATAACTCCATTAACCCACTGTACACATAGTATGAGCAATAAATAAGCCTTTATCGTTTTAAACCACTAAAATTTCATGGATGTTTTTTACCAGAGCATAATCTAGCTGATCTTGATTGAAATAGACATTTAAAAAAGAAGAGGAGAGAGTTGTAACAAAAAAAGCTACAAAATGTGGCACTGGTATAGCAATTAGGCAGTACATAGGGAAGAAACTGTTATTAGAAACTGTTATCAGTTAAACAATGGAAAAACATCTGGTAAAATTGTTGCCTGTAACAATTTGGTAGGTAGATCGTGCACCCAATGAACTCCAAACTCTTGGAAAAGAGGTCCAAGAAATAATATTTGTGGTATATGTAAGTAGCTATTGGCTGTGCTTGGCAAGGCAACAAGAAAGAGATTCAGTCAGGAAAAAATTAACTGGTTTGGAAACAAAAATGAAAAAGGAATCCAAAGAGTGCCCAAATTCAGGAACATAGAGAAGAAAAGCTGCTTCCCAACCAAGATAAAATTCAGAGTCTTTGAGAAACAAAGGCAAACAAATACTCAGCTTGCAGGCAAGGAGCAAATTAAGAGTATGGCTGTAGCACTCGTGTAAATTTCTGAATGGATTAAGGCGTCTCAGAGTAAGACCTAAGTCAAGGTGTACCTCCCAGAAAATGATCTTACTGGTGTTGCTCTCCTCCAAGATTTATTGGCACAAAGTATCCGCAATAAGCCAAGATTTAGAGATAAGTGAATGAGAAAGTTCAAGAATATAGCTATCCTAAGAAGTATGTTTTACAAAGAACGATAGGTAGGATTGCTAGCATGATGTGCTGACTGGAGTCAATTAGATAAGATACCCACAAAGTGTTCAGAGAATTTTATTGCCGTTAAGAACCACCAGTCTGGACTGAAAAAGACTACCACTGATCTAGGCTTAAATCAACCCTTCAACCAGCAACCATCTACAGGCAGAAAGTGGACTTAGGGAGCTGCTGAGGCCTGAAAGAAGGCATCTACCCCTACATCAATTTTTCAGATGTGCACACAGAGAATCACAGAAAAGGAATAATCTTCCATAAGGCCACAAAGAACAATGGGCAAGAGGGCTACTCTCAGGTAGTGAAACCAGGGCCCATGCAGGGAATGTTTCCCAACCCCAAGGTAGGCAGCTTTCACAATTTTGGCTCTATGGAATAGCAGAATTGCTCTGGACCAGACTGGTGTCTGCTGTATGTCTTTCATTATTCCCTTTTCCAAATTGAAATGTTTATTGAAGTTATCTTATTCTACTTTGACCAGTTTTTATGGACTGTGAGAGAAAGTTAACTTATATTTTTAATTCATTTGTCTCCAGATCAAAAGGAGCCATATTCAGACCTGATGTACAGCCGATTGCTTATCATCCAGATCTGCTAGGAGATTTATGCTATCACCGGACGGGACTTTTGAGTTGTCTCTTTTAAGAAGAGTTAAGTGCATTTTCTACATGGTGATAAACAGAAATTGACCATTTGTTGATCAAGTATTACAACTTTGTCATTAATATTTTATCAGAGAATGAATATTTATGGTTTGCCTTGTTTCAAACACAGAGTAGAATTGCACTTCCCTTCCATAAGACAAAGTTTACCCAGTGAAATGTGAGTGGAAGCTATATGCCCTCTTCAGGGTAGAAGTTTTTAAAGGAAGTACTCTAATGAACACATTCTTTTCCTGTTCCCATGCTATCCAGCAATCTTACAGATCGTGAAAGCCCCATCAGGCTACACATCCCTGAATGAAAACAACATGAAGCAGAACCCCACAGACCTGAGATGATATGCAATGTGAGTGATAAATAAATCTTTGTCGTTTTGAGCCACTAAGATGTTAGAGTTGTTTATTTCTGCACCATAACATAGCCCATCTGACTAATACAAGATACATAGGGATAGGAAATCAGTGCTTTGCTTACCAAAGGCACTCAATAAAGATTTGGTCAATGGAATTGAATTCATGCAGGGATTTTAGTGTTAAGTAACAAAACTCCAAGTCAAGGAAGAATGCAATTTAGTGGATTCTCACAGCACTCAATGAGGTCTAATTCAGATAATCTACATATAGGTAACTGGAAAACAGAACAGAGATATCAGCACAAGACTAGAGGATTTCTCAATATTGTAATCAATAGAACAATAGGCTATCTCAGAAAGCAGTGAGTTTCCAATCAAGCAAAAATAGAATGAACACGCTTAAAAAGTTGAAAATAGAGTTCAGCTTTGGAAGGGAAGTTGAATGAAACAGCCTTTACGTTTTCTTCTGATTCAAAGATTCTGTGATTGTAATCATCTCCCCCTCTGTCTCTTTCAAACTGATTTAAAACAAGATAGGTAGAAGTAAAGTGTCTAGGCTGAATCCAAGATGTATGATAATCCTATCAAACTTTATCATCTGACAAGTGTTATTACATGTCTGAGGTGACCCATTTTAATATTGAATTTCTGGCTAAATCCAGCAGTGTTCCAGGTCCTACATTTTGCAATGCTTCAGGGTTCTCAGTGGGGAGGAGACCTATTTAATTGTCTACACCAACTGTGATTTACAGACTAAATGGCCTGATTATCGCCATACTTCCTGAGGCATACATTTCTGATTTCAACCTTGTTCCTAGTTTTACAGAAAGCACACAAAGAATTTATCAAAATGTAAATATGTATGCCATAAGCAAGAGATAGAAGTGGAGGTAGTAATTGCAACTGCCAACATGAGGAGTTAGACTAAGTAGGAAAAACTGACTAAGAAGAGAAAAGTATCTGAATTAGACAAGGTAACACCAAGCAATCACCCTAGGCACAAAAATTCTAGATGAAGATCACAGAATTATTTAAGAAAGGTACAAAGAACAATTTTAAGACCATAACACAAGGCATTAAAAAAAAAATAGAGAGAGGCTGGCCCGGTGGCATTGTGGTTAAGCTCGCACGCTCTGCTTCAGTGGCCCGGGGTATACAAGTTCAGATCCCAGGTGTGGACCTACACAGTGCTCATTAAGTCATGCTGTGGCAGCATCCCAAGTACAAAAAAATAGAGGAAGATGGGCACAGATGTTAGTTCAGGGCCAATCTTCCTTACCAAAAAATAAATAAATAAAAAACATAGAGATCATCCAATTCAGGGCCTCTTTTTATAGATAGAAACTAAAATTTGGGATTCATTTCAGGTCATTTAGCTGTATTCCCACGTAGGTCCTAGTAGCCGATTTCAAGACGAGTAACTACCTTTTTTACCAGTTTATCAGCTAATATTCATATCTCCTCTCCAGCCATCACTTTATTTGACCCTCAATGCAACCCTAAGAGCTGGGAAGTGAGACAGAAAATGATAGTTGTCTCCCAAAATCCATTCTCCCGTTCTTGCATAGTAAGAGTTCCTAGTTGGACACATCACCAACCAAAAGAAAGAACAAACTTCTCAATCTCTCATGGAGCTAACTCTGGCATTGTAACAAAGTTCTTGTCAATGGGATGTGAGGAGAGTGATGGATGTACAGAATTCCATGTCCTGTGCTTAAAGGAAGAATGTGTCTACTTTTCTCCTTTTCTTTTCCAAAATTGAAACATGGATGGCACAGTGAGCCCTCTTGAACTCTGCAGATGAGAACATCAGGAGGGATGATGGAACAACAGATTGGAAGGAACCTGAATTTCTAGAAGACCTCATGGAGTAGAGCTGCTTACTAATCTTGAACTGCCTACCTCCAGGTTATTACGTGTTAGTTTCATTTTTATTGTAGTAACCAAAGTCATACTCCAATTAATAAGGCAAAATAGGTGTTTTTATTACCAATATTATGAGCAAATATTGATATCCAATTTACCTCAGATACTTGGTCATTGGTTAGTTCCTGTCTTCAAAAAAGCATTAGAGTGGAATGTTTTATTGATTTAACCCCAGAATATGTAACTTGTTTTATATTGTCACCACCATGTCTCATTCTGGTCCAGAAAAAACAAAACAAAACAAAAAACCTGACATGCAACTCTGCAATGCTAGAAATGAGTTGAGCAAAGCTAAGAAAAAGTTTTTCTAAGAATGGATCCTGCATGGATGAGCTAATACCCAAAAGTTTAAAGCACATTTATGTAGAGTTTTGTCAAGTATTTTATTTAAAAAGCAACAAGAAAGGGCAAGTAATTATTGCCATTATAGTTTTGCCTGTTCTTCTAACAGGACATGCAAATGAATGATTTTTTTTTGAAGTACATTTCCAATTCAGATAATGTTGCATGTACAGCTGTAACTGACTTGGGGGGAACTGAGGGATGAAATTAGCTAATTTCTTGCAATCAAGACAAATTCAAAAGAGGAAAAGTTTTATCCACCTGTCGCTGGAAATTCTACTAAAGAGAACTCTAGAAAACATATTTCAGAGAGGAATAATTTTCTAGAGGAAAAATGTCACCCTAGCAATCAAGCTTCTTGTCTTTCCTACTTATTAATGAAATAAACCTGTTTTCAAACTCTAGGTTGTAGAACATTATGGTTCACCATAAAGGAATTTTTTAAGGTATATATCCTATGAAAATGAGATGTAAGTGAAAAGTTAACATTCACAGTAACAAAGCAGACCAATAATTTTTCATGCTATGTACAATCAGTTTCTTTTACTTTCAATGAAATGAGAACTTCTTGGGTAAGTTATGGAAATGATTGATATAACTTTTCACAGATTTTTATGACTAAAACACCTGCCTGTTCTCAATCACTTTTCCTATTTAATGATCTCTTTGTTTCTTTTATATCCCTTTTATATCCCAGTTCTTTTAGTCTCTGTTCTAAGAACAATCTTTTATTTACTCTTCTTAATTATACTCTTTCCTTCAGCTTTTATTTAATAAATAACATCTGCTCAAAAACAACTACAAATTGATTATCAGTGTAAATGACCCTGACCTAATATTTATCCACCTCCTCTTCTCACCTCTTACTAGACTCGGACATTTAGTACACAGCACATCTGACGAAGGAGAGACAAGGAGACAAAACCACTTTGCTTGCTAGTGGTTTGGGAGAAGGGAGAAATTGATAGCTTGAGGTATAACGATATATTGAGTCAACCTATGAATTTCCAACATTCTGCTGTTATTCCACTCTCTAGCAATATATTTCTGTCAGAAGTCAGTCAACAAAAAATATTAAGTGGCTATTATTTACCAAGTGCTGTAGATACACTGGGAATATAATAGTAATCATGGCACAGTGAACTTGTATTCAACCCAGTGATGAGTTAGGGATATACATCTTCTTTTTTCCTTTTCTTTTATCCTTTGAAAACTTGCAGTTATTTTGCATTTTCTTCTCGATCTTGAACATGTTCACAACTTAGGGTGATGACATAAGACATATTTTGTCTAGTGAATTGAAGCTATCACGAAGACTTCATTATTCAGTGCCTCAAACACTTCATTTCTCACCATGACTCTTTGGAGATTTTGTGGATTTTTGTTTTGGTTTGGTTTTTTTAAGAGGTGGCAAGTTATGTGTGAACATTGCAAGTTTCCTAGCCTCCTTCTAAGCTCATTTTGTATTCACTGCAATCTCTTGCTGAAGTGCACTTGTTATCCATGCACACTACACCTCTATTTGTGTACTTGAGGTGTGTTATTGCAAATTATCCTTGGTTGATGGGCAATAAAAAGAGTGTCATCTTTTTCTTGGCTTAAATGCTCTTCGGCAGATGTTTTATTATAATTTTACATTTCATAACCTTATGGATTTTAAGTGTGTTATCACATTGAGTTTATTTCTAGTTAGACCAGGATATATATCTTCTGCCATTATAGCTAGAGCTAATCAGAAAGGTCTACTTTTAAAAATATTTATTAAAAGTGAGTTTTGGGGCTGGCCCGGTGGTGTAGCAGTTAAGTTCACGCATTCCGCTTTGGCGGCCTGGGGTTCACTGGTTTGGATCCTGGGCGCGGACCTACTCACCACTCATCAAGCCATCCTGAGGCAGTGTCCCATACAGAAGAGCTACAACTCTACAACTATGATACACAACTATGTACTGGGGCTTTGGGGAGAAAAAAGAGGAAGATTGGCAACAGATGTTAGTGCAGGGTCTATCTCAAAAAAATGTGAATTATTACTCAAGAGTCAATTTTGCTTCAGGTCACATATTAGGGCACAACTATTTTTTCAGATCATTTTATAGCTAAAGTTCAGAGTGTTAAAAGAATAACCAGGCTGTGAGCTGAAAAGTATAAACCATTAAAAGCTAGTAAATGTCCTATAAAGAAACCAATTTTAATAAAATTTAAATTTATGACATCTGGATACTACAGTCCATTTTGATTTTAAAAAATGAAAATTATCAAAGTTGTAAAACCTATAGGACAAAACCCAGAAAAAAAACGTTAGCTCTTTTTTAAAATAGAAGGAGTAGAAAGGAATTCCATCAATTGGTATGAACCCACACAATACGTATTTCATATTTATTCCCCCAGGGGCTCTAAGATTTAATTCTCTTTGTGAGTAAAGGCAAAAAAAAATTATGTTCTTCTGTTTTTTAAAAATGTAATTCTCTAAGTATAATCTATGACCTGAGAATCAGTGAAGACTATTTTTCTCTCCTACATAATCAATGAAAATAGACCAAAACTTAGTTTTTCCCTTTTGTCATCAATGAAAATAAACTAATGTATGATTAGAAAATCTGATACCTGATATAAACAGTAACAAAATCTAGGAAAGCCCTTATATGATTTGGTCCTATAACACGAAAAAACAGTTAAAACAGAATATCTGGATAAAATAAATATGACTTAAAGAAATAATAAAAAAATGTAAATAACATTGTATGGAGATTTATAAGAACTCCTAAGAGATAAAGGAATAAGGAATAGGAAAGTTGAGGGTTCTGAGTTCTAATGGGCATGCTACCAACTCCGTACAACGTAAACAGTGGGCACCCGTCCTTCAATATTCTCTCATGTAAATGAATGAGCAGAATGTTTAACCTATTGACACTACTAAAAACATCCCATTCCTTCTCCAAATGCTTAGCTGGGGTCGCCAAGGTCGTTTCTCTGCAAGCCCAGCCAAGCGTTGTCCTGTCTAGGGCAACTGGTGTGTTTCTGGCACTGGGGTCTGAAATTAGTCTTGCTGCCATAGGTTCAGATTGCTGTACCAATGTTAGCCCTGAGAATGCATGTGCACATGAGTGCTGATTTTATTTTCTTCAATACACTCTATTCTCCCAATTTGTATAACTGGGATTCTCCAGTGGTTTGTAGTCTGGTACTCTATTTCCTATCTAAAAATAGGTTACTAAGAGTCCATATGTCTGGGTTCTGACCACCACCTATTTCTTATAAGATTCTCTTCCTAGCCATTGTAGTCAATCTGTACTTTCACTCTGTCCTTTACTCGCCTTCACCTTAAGCAGTGCCAGTGGATGATGTGTGTAATGAGCCAGTGGGAAAGTTGGTCCTAAACATGAATACATCAACACAATGTCAGCATAGACATTTGGTATCCAAACTAGAACGGCCTTTAAATGAGCGAATTCATTTTTTAAAAATACAAAAAAGTAGATGATCAAGGTCAATATCAACAGTGATTAATCATGTTGATAGTATTTACCCTTGATATAATATGGTGAGAATGGTCATTTATCTCTGTGGTCTTATTCCCAAAACCCTATAATTCCAGTCAAATAGTGAGAAAAATCACCAGACAAGTCCTAGTTGAAGAACATTCTACAAAATATCTGACCAGTACTCCTCAAATTTGTCAAACTCATCACATTTAAGGAAAATTTGAGAAATTGTTACAGTCAAGAAGAGCCTAAGGAGACATGACAACTAAATGCACTGTGGTATCCTAGAACCGAAAATGGACATTAGGTAAAAACTAAGAATCTTAATACAGTATGGACTTTAGTTAACAAAAATGTATCAATATTGATTCATTAAATGTAATAAAATATACCATACTAATGTAAGATATTAATAAGGGAAATTGAGTGCTAGGGATATGGGAACTATCTGTACTATCTTAGCAATTTTTCTGTAAATCTGTTCTAAAAACAGTAAAAGTGTTCTAAAAAGTAAAGTTTATCAAAATAATACACAAAAGGGAGGAGTTCTCTAGGCCTATTATAAAAATAAATTATCATCTGTAGGCCTATAAGGAGCAGTACTGATATGACTATAAGAAAGTAGTCTTTCACAGTTATTTTCCTTTGGCTACAACTCTGCTTTAAAATGTATTTTTCAAGGCAACGCCTAGAAATGGCCAAGCTGAAATTGCAAAAACACATTTAATGAGAATATCAGTGAAAACAATCCAATGAAGGCAAAGATGCCATGTAAATAATGATAACTGAGAAAGTAATGAAATTAATGTGATCAAAATATCACTCATAAGTTTTCCAGCTTAGAGTATTTGCAAATATGTCAACAGCAGATTCTAATGCGATAGAAAAATTCTGCAGCAGAAATTTAGGGACATTAAATATATGAAAAATATATACTTTGAAGGGCCAGCCTGGTCACATAGTGGTTAAGTTCACGTGCTCTGCTTTGGTGGCCCGGGGTTTGCAGGTTCGGATCCCAGGTGCTGACCTACACACCACTCATTAAGCCATGCTGTGGCAGCGTCCCACATACAAAATAGAGGAAGATTGGCACAGATGTTAGTTCAGGGAGAATCTTCCTCACCAGAAAAAATTATATATACGTATGTATACATACTTTGAGCTTTACAGAAAATAAAAGAGAGCCAGATTTTTTAAATACACATTTAATAGTGTCCAAGAGGAAAGAGTTGAAATTTAATGTGTGTAAAACATTTTCAGCACATATCAAGCAGAAAGAGAATGAAGAGAATCTAAAATTTTTAAGATTAAAAAGTGACTCAGCCTATTCTATTCTAGTCTAGTCTAGCCTGCTGTGAGTTGTCAGAGAAAGTCACAATGGGAATATATGTCAGTTCTTGTTACTCCACCGGGTTGGGATTAGAAAATCATGTATTGGAACGAGGGTCTAAAGGTCAGACATAAGGGCTCACTTACTTCACCGCTTCCTCTCCTAGTGCTGCATTAGGAAAATAGCATGCAGACTTGAGGCCAAATATTTAATGCTTCAAGAAGAAAAGAATGCCCAGACTGAGTCCATTCAGTAATATAACTAAAATTTACAACTAACATGTATTGGTTTAATAACATGCAGGGGAATCCTGTTAAGGGTAATTCTGATAATTTGGATTCCATTATCTCCATTCAAGGTTGCAATAGCCCTATGTGGTTGATTCTAGTATTCATACCACTTTTTTGAAAGGTTAAAGAACTTACTCAAGGTCTCTTAGCAATGAATGGGGAAGCCGGAGTTAGAATCCAGGTATTTCTGACTCTTAAGGCAGCTAGTCAAAAACTATTCTATTAGAGTGATTATTTGCTATAATTCACTAGTCAGTTTAAAGAAATAAGTTAGTTTAAAGATTTAATTATCTCTTCTAAGAATTTACTGAATCAACTAATTATTTTGGAATATAACAGGTAAAATTTCCTTGTCGCTTAAGAAACATAGGAGATATAATATTCAATTTATCTAGAAGGGAAACACAGATTTTTCTTCTTTCAAATGTTTTTGAAGTGTTGATTCTAGAGGGGATAGATCCAAGTGGTCTAAACCAAAATTTCAGTAAGTCAGGATCTCTGAGTCTTTCGTACTGATTTCCTCACCGCATTTGACCAGAGAAGCCCATGGGGAGACATTAAAACTATAACTATGTTCTTTAATCCTCAAAACGGAGGTAAGCTCTTTGCTCCATCAATTCTAAAAGAGAAATTACAACATAATCATGACTTAAAATCATGCAGACCAATAAATTTTCTAGTATGGTAATCTCTTCCAGTACCTGACAGGTGATTGATATAGAGATTATAGATATAGATATAGATATAGATATAGATATAGATATAGATATAGATATAGATATAGATATAGATATAGATATAGATATAAAGTTAAATGATCCTCACTGACTTTAGAGAAATCTATTTTATTGTTGAATAGATAATCACAATTGCAACATTTATTGAGTATTTACCGTGTACTAAACTGGACATATTTAATTAATACCAAGTATACATTGAATACCTACAAAGTTCCAGGCACTGTTATAGAGGTGCTATGGATTCAGCAATGAGCTAAACAAAGGTCATATCTTTATCATGCTTATATTTATCATTTAATCAACAAAATAACTTATGAGATGGGTACTATACTTAGTATCATTATTTTCTTCCTTTTACAAGTGAGAAAAGAGAGTTAGAAGTTTTCCCAAAGCCACAATGCCATTATAACATAGAGACGTACATAAACCAAGTTTTACAGTATGTTCTGTAAAATATAACAGTCTATTTTCAAAGCCTAATATAGGGAATGTCATCTTTAGGGAAGACATTAGGCCTTTCTTATCCCACTAGCAGGATATACCATTCATGTTAATTTTTTTTATCATAGGAATCGTGCATGAAAACTTGAAAACTCCAATTTGTGATTAAAATTTTTTTTCCAATGAACCAGAAGAAGATATTTTGGATTTATGAGATGAATTTTGCATTTGTATTTATGTGTACTGTATTGTTTTATTTTTACTATTTACCATCTTGAAGGAAAACCTACAGAGTCAAACTAACTTCTATAAAGTAAAATGTCTCTTTCTTTAATATACTGCTTCTCAAAGTCGTATGGATGATATAATAAATCCAGCCAATATACATCATCTATATAGGCATATCCAGATAAATGGTGACAGGCCTTCCTAAAGCTTTTTAAACGGATGACATTTAGAGAAAAGTAGAGATTGTAATAAGTGTCTGCTAAGAATCTCAGAAAACTCAAGTCATAATGCTAGCAGTGGGTACTCACATCCTTTAATGGTGCCATTGCAAAAGTTTAACTATGATTCCTGCTTTAACCTTATTAACATGATAGCTTTAAAAACAAGACCATAAAATGACTGCAAGCAAAACTCTTATCCAAAAAATAGTGAATTATAAATGCAAGTACTGTGATTCTGTTTATACTACTGTAATAGACAACCTCTAAGATAGTCCTGCATTCAGGTATTCATTTTCTTGGGCAACCCCCTCCCACTGAGTCACTGGACCTAGTGATAATGCTTCTAATGAATACATACAGCAAAAGGAATGGGATATTACTTCCATGATTAGGTTACAAAAGACCATGACTAGTTCCATCTCTCTCTCTCTTTGTCTCTCTCTTTCCCTCTTGCTGGCGTACTCTAGAGAAGCCAGTTGTCATGTGAGCTGCCCATGGAGAGGCCCACATGACAAGAAACTATCTCCAGAAAACAACCAGCAAGAACCTGAGATCTGGCAATAGCAGAATGAGTGAGTTTGGAAGTAGATTATCCTCCAGTTGAAACTTGAGCTAACAAAATCTTGGATAGATGAAAACTATTTGCATTTCACAAATCTTTCTCTACAGAAAGTCAGGTTCAGCAAACACCCTCCCTTCTTCACAGAAAACTCAAGATCCAAAGCTTTGGAAATACAAGTATAAACATCTCTAATTTAATAACCTGAAACATAGTTAATGAACTCAGGGTTACCCTTTTGAAATTGTAAGCTTCATTAAGTGATTTCATAACAATCAATGTAAATTTTTCCTACAGGATGTAGTAACCAAAATCATTAGATTGATTTAATAATTTTCAATAGTCTACTTTACTTTGGCAAAATATGCAAGCAAGCTACACTTCTGTACTTTGTTACTGAGACAATTTTTGCAATTCCAACTCCCTTGAGTTTTTAGCAGGGGTTGCAATTCCCATAGGCATTGACTAGAGTGAATTTTAATACCTATACAATGTGCTACATTTGGTGAGATAGGAAGGAAAAAATATACTTGTTTATTTCCTCATTAGAGAGGAATGCCGAACCTAGAAGCCCTTTAGGTCATACTTTCTAGTTACTGTGTAGTGTTTCCACAAATCCCTCAAGCTGCATCTATATTTTGAAAAACTGCCTATGGTAATTTCTAGGTAAATATATGTGTGCAGGAGGAAAATTACTACTATGAAAAAAAGTGTAAAATTACTAAAAGAAATGTTCAGAGCACACTTTTTTTTCAACTTTCAATGTTATCTTAAAAACATATAGAAATCATGCTCGTCTCTAAGCGATGTCAGATAAAAAGCAGGATCCAAATTCTCCCAAATATGTGAACACATCTGACATTTACTATAACTAGAAGTAGGACTCTGGGTGAGTGCCTTGGAAAAAAAAAATGTAAATTTCTTTTGTGCAATTGTCAACTTTTCACAGAATATGGCTAAAATCCTGAAATAATCTATCCACGAGAAGATGTTACTATTTTTACTCTCTAGAAGAGTAAAAGCAGTGATTCTTAATTATTTTACTACTCATCAAAATTACATTAAAGAGAGATGTGACAGGGTCAGAGTTACCAGGGGTTAAGGTCTTTCCAGTAGGAAGAATCTTCACAGTGGAACAGCCCCCTTCCCAACCCTTTCACCTCCTGTGGTCAGAACAAACCAATGATTGGCCTCAAAAATTACTCACGCCCAAATTTAATTAAATCAGAATATGGAGAATTTATGCCCCCAGGCATTGTCTAAAACAATAGAGAAGTCAGTTAGTAATTAATGAAGTCTAACAACTGAATGTGATAACAAATGAGGTATACAGCTTAACAGAGAGATAATAAAAAGAGAGAATCAATAGAGCCTTGCTTAAACCACTGTCATCTCAGAGTGCGTATGCACACACTCATGGCTGCACCCTCTGAAGAGTGAAACCAAAGTAGGAAAATAAACTTCACTAAAATAGCCTAGTCAAGCCACAAAACAAGTAAAAACATAAACAACAAAAATAAGCCCCAGAGACGGGTTAGGGGAATCAGTATCCAGAGTTGCTAAAATGTTACCTAAAATGTGAAGTTTTCAACAAAAAATTGTGACATATTCAAAGACACAGAAAAAATGTGATTCAGACTCATGAAAAAAAAGCAGGCAACAAAAACCGCCTGGGAAATGGACCAGATGGCAGCTATAATAAAGACTTCAAAGTTTCTGTTGAAAATATATTCAAAGAACTAAGGAAACCATGCTTACAGAAGTAAATGAGGATATGATAACAAGGTATAAAATACCAATAAAGAGACAGAAGTTATAGAAAACAATCAAAAGGAAATTTGGAGTTGAAAAGTACAATAAAGAAAATGTAGATGGGCTCTAAAAGTAGTTTGAACTGGCAGAAGAAAGAATACGTGAACTTGAAGGTAGATCAATAAAGATTACGCAAGCCAAAGCAGAGATATAAAATAGGATGAAAAAAAATGAACAGAACCTCAGACATGGGAGACACCTTTAAGAATACCAATATACATACAATGGGAGTACCAGGGGGCATGGAGAAAGAAAAAGGAGAAGAAAAGACATTCAAAGAAATGATGTCTTAAACTTTCCAAATTTACTGAAAAACCTTTATCAAAACATACCAGAATGAACTCCAGGAAATAAAAACACAGAAAGACCCACACTCAAGCATTTCACAGTAAAAATGGGGAAAGCCAAGATAAAGAGAGAAATCTTGAAAGCATCAACAGCAAAACAACTTGTCACATACAGTTGAACCAAAAGGATTAAGAAATGACCCTTTATGAGAAACAGTGGTGGCCAAAGGCAGTTGGATGACATACTCAATTGCTGAAATAAAAAGCTGTCAATGAAGACTCTTGTATCCAGCAAAACTATTTTTCAAAAATGGAGGTGAAATAAAGATATTCCCAGATAAACAAACACTGAATAAATTTATTCCTGGCAGATCCGCCCTACAAAAAAATAAAACAAAATACTAAAGGAAGTTCTTCAGGCTGAAAGAAAGTAACTCCAGATGGGAATTTAAATACACACACACACACAGGATAGGTAAGGGTAGTTATGTAATTATGAAAAACAGTATACATGCATATTTCTTCTTTTTTCTACACTTAAATGATTTAAAAAGCAATTGTTTTAATGAATATGCATGTAATTATATTTGGGGACCTATAACATATAAAAATGTAATATGTTTGCCAACAGCACAAAGGCGGTGAGTGGCAGCAAAGTTGTATTTGGTGTATAAATGAAAACAGATGGTAACTTGAATCCACAGAGAAAAAACATAGAGAATCAGAAATGGTAAATATAAAGAACTCTATGAATATTTACTTACTCTTCTTTCTTTTTTCAGTTTCTTAATAGGCATAACTGGTAAAGTAATAATTATAACGATTGCTTTTTAACATATTTAGATGTTGGGTTTTAAAATATATAGATTTAATGTATAACAATAATAGCACAAGAAGAAAGAAGGAATAGAGCTATACAAGAGCAGCATTTGTATATCTCACTGGAATGAGGTTAGCATAAATTTGAAATGGATTCTGATAAGTTAAGATTTATATGGTAAGCCCTGGAACAACCACTAAGGAAATAATTTTTTTCTGTTTCTTTTCCTTTTTTTTTTTTTTTTTTTGCTGAGGAAGATTTGCCCTGAGCTAACATCTGTTGCCAATCTTCCTCTTTTTTTGCTGAGGAAGATTAGCCCTGGGAAATAATTTTTAAAAATATAGTGGAAAAATGATTAAAGGAGGAATAGAGGAACAATAAGACATGAAACACATGGAAAACAAAATGTAAAATGGAAGATGTAATTCCAACTATATCAATAATCACATTAAATGTGAAAGGATTAAACAATACAATCAAAAAGGCACAGCTTGTAAGACTAGATTTTAAAAAGCAAGACCCAACTATATGCTATCTACAGGAGACACATTTTAGATACAAAGATACAAATATGCTGAAAGTGAAAGGATGGGAAAAGATACATCATGTAAACAGAAATCATACAAAGATGGAGTAACTATACTCATATCAGGAAAAACGTAAGCTTTAAAACAAAAAGAGTCACTAGATGTAAAGGGAACATTTTCTAATAATAAAAGGGTTGATCCATCAGGATGATATAGCTATTATAAACATATATACACCTAGCAATAGAAACTCAAAGTATTTGAAACAAAAACTGAGTTAAAGGGAGAAACAGACAATTCAACAATAATAGTTGGAGACATCATACCCCATTTTTCATAATGGATAGAACAACTAGACAGAATATCAACAGGAAATGGAAGACCTTGACAACACTATGAACAAACGACCTAATAGGCTTCTATAGAACACTCAACCCAACAACAGCAGGATACACAATCTTCTCAAGTATACTTGGAATAATCTTCAGGATAGACCACATACTAGGCAATAAAGCAAGCCTCAATAAATTTAAAAGGAATGAAGTCACACAAAGAATGTTCTCATTCACAATGAAATGAAATTGGAAATTAACAATAGAAATAAAGTTGGGAAAATAATGATATGTGGAAATTAGATAACACAATACTAAATAACCAAGGAGCCAAAGAAGAAATCAAAAGAGAAAACAGAAAATACTTTGAGATAAATGAAAGAGATATATAAAACTTATGAGTTGCAGCTAAACTAGTGCTTAGAGGGAAATGTGTAGCTATAAACACCGACACTTAAAAAGAATAATCTCAAATCAACAACCTAACCTTCCAGCTTAAGACCCTGGAAAAAGAAGAGCAAACTGAAACCAATGCAATCAGAAGGAAGGAAATAATAAGGATCAGAGTTAATTTTAATGGAATAGAGAATAGAAAAACAAAAGAGAAAAATCAAGGAATCCAAAAGTTGGTTCTTTGGAGAGAGAAAAAAATGACAAATCTTTAGCTAAACTGACCAAGAAAAAATAGAGAAGACTCAAATTATTAAAATCAGCAATGAAAAAGGGAACATTACTACCAACCTTACAGAAACAAAAAGGATTATAAAGGAATACTATGAACAACTGCATGTCAGCAAATTAGATAACTTAGATGAAAAGGACAAATTCCTAGAAAGACATAAACTATCAAAAGTGACTCAAAAAGAAATAGACAATCTGAATAGACCTATAACACGCAAAGGGATTGAATTGGTAATAAAAAAAATTACCCAAAAAGAAAAGCCCAGGCACACATGGGTTTTCTGGTAAATTCAAGAAAAGATTTAAAGAGGAGTTAACACCAGTTCTTCACAAACTCTTCCAAAAAATAAAAAAGGAGGGAGAACTCATTCTATGAGGCTAGTATTACCTAGACACCAAAACCAGACAAAGGCAACAGAAGGAAAGAAAACTACATGCAAATATTTTTCATAAATATAAGCACAAATATGTTCAACAAAACTAGAAAATTATATTCAGCAATATATAAAAAGGAATATAAACCATGACTGAGTGGAATTTATCCCACAAATGAATGGTTAATTTAACACTCATAAATCAATTAACTTAATATAACATATCAATAAAGGACAAAAATTTCATGATCAGTTCAATAGATACAGAAAAACCATTAACAAAATCCAACATGATATAATACATAAGAAACTAGGAATAAAAGGAAAATTCCACAATCTGATAGAGGGCATCTACAAAAAACAAATAGGTGACATAATACTTAATGTCAAAAGAAAGACTGACTCCTTTCCCCAAAAGACAAAGAACAAGATAAAATCTTTACTCTTGCTGGTTCTAGTCGATATTGAAATAAATGTTCTAGCCAAAGCAATTTGACAAGAAAATAAAATCAAGCATTCAAATTTGAAAGGAAGGAGTAAAACTATCTCTATTTACTGATGATGTGATCCTGTATATAGAAAGTCCTAAGGAATCCACTATAAAGTATTAAAACTAATACATGAGTTCACCAAGATTACAGGACACAAGATCAATGTATAAAAATCCTTTCTATATGCTAGTAATGAACAATATAAAAGGAAATTAAGAAAAAAATCCCATTTACTATAGTACCAGAAATAATAAAATAATTAAGACTAAATTTAACAAAATAATTGCAATATGTCCACTGAAAACATCATTGAAAAAAATTAAAGATTTAAGTGGATATGTTTATGGATTGAAAGATTTTATATTGTTAAAATGGCAATACTCTCAAAATGCATCTAGAGATTCAATGCAATGCCTATCAAAATACCAACTGCCTTTTTTTGCAGAAATTTACAAGCCGATCTTAAATTACGTATGGAAATGCAAGGAATCCAGCCAGAATAACAAAACAGTTTTGGAAAAGTAGGATGACTCAATCTTTTCAATTTCAAAACTTACTAAAAAGCTGCAGTAATCAGGACAATGTGTTAATGGCATAAGTCTAGATATTTAGATCAATGGAATAAAATTGAGAGTCCAGAAATAAACCTTTACATTTATGTTCAATTGATTTCTAACAAAGGTGCCAAAACAATTTGATGTGGAAAGAATAGTCTTCTCAACAAATAATGCTAGAACCACTGGATTCCCACATGCAAAAGAAGGAAGTTAGACCCCTACCTCCCACCATATATAATAATTAACTCAAAATGAATCAACAACCTAACTATAAGAGATAAAATGCTTGGAAAAGAAACATAGGTGTAAACATTCATGACCTTGGATTACACAATGGTTTCTTAGATATGACACCAAAAGCACAAACAACAAAATTAAAAATAGATAAATTGGACTTCATCGAAATTTAAAATGTTTGTGTATCAAAGGACACTACCAAGAAAGTAAAAAGACTAACTACAGAATGGGAGAAAATATTTGCAAATAATATATCTAATAAGGGTCTAGTACACAGAATATATAAAGAATTCTTACAAATCAACAATAAAAAGACAATAAAAAGAATAAAAATGTTCAGAGGATTGAATAGATATTTATCTAAAGAAAATATACAAATAGCAAGTAAGCACATGAAAAGACACTGCTCAACATCATTACTCATTAAGGGAAATGTAAATTAAAACCAGAATGAGATATCACTTCATATTCACTAGGATGACTATATATATACATGGACAGTAACAAAATGTAGTAAGAATGCAAAAAAATTTCTCCATTTCTAGTAGAAAGTAAAGTGGTGCTCTCCTAACCTTCAATATCTAGAATACCAAACAAAATATATTAACTAACTGTTGTATAAACATCAGTGAAAGACTATGATCCCTCAGAAAATTAAAATCAATGAGATGAGCCCAATTGCCTAAGATACAGCCTGGTGGTAATTTCTAGGCTGCAGAGAAGAGAGGAGGAAACTGAACAGAGAACAAGGAAACAGGAATCAGAGTTCAGGAAGGCAAAAGAAAGTAGAATTACTGGGACAGAGTACTGGAAAGGAGAGAAGTACATTAAAAGAGAGACGTGTGGAGGGATCCCCTCAAGTCTTTGGCTAAGTTCTGATGTGCACACATCTGAGAAGAAACTACCTGCCACAGGAGAAAGACTCACCAGAAGACACAGACCAAACAAATTCTGGAACCTACACAATAATGAGGACAGCTCATAACTCCATAAGCCACAATAGAAAGGCTGCTCTGATAAGACAGATGACGACATTAAAACAGGTATTGTAAATATGTTCTACATATTCCAAAAGGTAGGGAAAAACATGACCATGTTAAGAAGAGAAAAAAAGGTGAACAAAAGGTCCAAGTGTGACTTCTAGAGATGAGAAACACTATATCTGAAATAAAAAATGCACATGATGGAATTAAGAACAGATTAGACACTGCAAAAGAGAAAATCAGTGTACTCAAAGTCATAGCAATAGAAGCTATAGAAAATAAATGAAGCAAAGAGAGAAAAGAGTGAAAAAAAAAGTAAACATATAATTTCCCTGTGCAAAAATATCAAGCAGTCAAACATACATATAATTGGAGTCCAAGATAGGAAGAAAGGAATAGTAAGGACAGAAATTATGTTTGAGGAAATAATGGTCAATCATTTTCCAAATCTGATTTTTAAAAAAAGCTATAAACTCACATATCTAAGAAGTTCAATATACCCCAAGTCAAATAAATATAAGGAAAACCACACCAAGGCTTATTATAGTCAAATTGCTGAAAACTACTGATAAAGAGACATGCTTAAAACAGTCAGAGATAAAAATACACATTAGAGGAACAAAAATAATAATTATAGCAGATTTTTCACCAGGAGCTATGCAAGTGAAAATATAAATGAGTAATATCTCTAAAGCATTGGGAGTGAAAAACAATAACTATCAACCTAGAATTCTATACCAGGGAAATTTCTTTTTAATTGAGGAAAAATTAAAACATTTTCAGACAAAAAAAATAGAATTTATCTCGGCAGACCAGCCTCACAAGAAATGTTAAAGGAAATACTTCAGGTAGAAGGAAGAAAATCTAGATGAAAATATTGATCTACACGAAGGAATGAAGAAGGTCACAAACGATAATTATATGGGTAATTATAGAAGACAATTTTTCTCGTTTTTGATTTCTTGAATAGATAATTGATCATTTAAGCATAAGTAATGACAATATATTTTTAATTTTATAATAGAATTAGAAGTAAAATACATGATAACAATAGAACCCAGGTCAAGAGGGAGAAATGGAAATATATTGCTAAAAATTTCTTACACTATACGTGATGTGGTATAATATTCTTGGAAGGTGGGCAATAATAATTTAAAGAAGTATATTGTAAACCCTAGATCAACCATTTATAAAATAATAAAGAATCATAGCTAGTAAGCCAAAGGTAAAGGCAAAATGGAATGCTAGAAATATTCAATTAATCTAAAATAAGCCAGGGGGATAGGAAACAAGGAATATATATATAGATATAGTCAATGGTTTCCAACAAAATGACAGGTTATTTCAGTGAGAAAATGACAATCCTTTCAATAAATAGTTCTGGAACAACTGGATATTCTGATGTCAAAAAAACACAAGGACTCACCCTTATCTCACTATGTATATGCAAATTAACTCCAAATATTTAGTGTAATCATCTATCTAAATATAAAAGCAAAACTTATAAAACTTCTACAAAAATATTTGTGACCTTGGAGTAAATAAAGCTTTCATTGGCAGAACACAAAGACCATAAACCATAAAAGAAGAAATGGATAACTGGACTTTCAAATTTAAAACGTTCCATCTTCCAGAGATACTATTAACAAAATTAAATTTTCAGACACATGCTGAGAGAAAATATATGCTACACATATATATTATAAATGGTTTGGGTCCAGAAATTATAAAGAACTTTTACAACTTCAAAATAAGACAAACAACCTGATAACAAAATGGACATAGAGGTGTACAAGAGAGTTCACCAAAAAAGATATTAAAATGGCAAATAAGTACATTAAAATGTTCAAAACTATTAGTCATTAGGAAAACGTAAATTAAAACCGTGACAAAATTCCACCACACACCCACTAGAATAGCTAAAAGTAAAAAGACTGACCGTACTATTTTGGTGATGATGTGAAGGAATTAGGACTCTCATACGCTGCTGGTGGAATTGCAAAATTGTACAACCACTTTGGAAATAGTTCGGCAGTTTCCTATAAAGTAACTTATAAAGTTAAATATACACTTATCATGTGACACATAATCTCACCTCTGGATAGTTCTTTGTTAGTGCCATCGAGTTAAT
Organism: Ceratotherium simum simum; assembly: GCF_057802395.1. NCBI lineage: Eukaryota > Metazoa > Chordata > Mammalia > Perissodactyla > Rhinocerotidae > Ceratotherium > Ceratotherium simum. Next base: position 23,509,537 of record NC_141937.1, on the reverse strand, counting down.
TCCAACGCCTAGCAACCCTGTGGACAGCAGTGTGGAACCCTGCCCAGGGCCATCCTCTCATCTTCCAGCTATGTCAGGCAATGCTCCACTGCTAATCATAAGGTTTTTGTGACCAATTTTTTCAGAAGTGAGAGGGCAGGTCCTTCTTCCTAGTCTGAAAAGTCTGGAAGCTCCACTGAAACCTGTCCACCATGGGTGACCCTGCTGGTATTTGAAATACAGGTGGCACAGCTTTCAACATCACAGCAACATGCAGCCGCCACAGCATGACAACTGATAGACGGGTGGTGGGGCTCCCTAACGGAGAAATGAACCTGGGCCTCGGTGGTAAGAGTGCCAAATCTTTAACCACTAGACCACCAGAATATTTCCTAAAGAGAATTAAATATTTATGCCCACACAAAGACTTATACATGAATGTTCACAGCTGCATTATTTATTATAGCCGAAACTGGAAACAACCCAAATGTCCACCACCAGGAGAATGGATAAGCAAATTGAAGCATATCCATGTCATGGAATACTACTCAGCAATAAAGAAGATACTAATACATACAACAGCATGGTTGTATCTCAAAAGCATTTTGCCAATTAACAGAAGTCAGACATAAAAGACTGCATTCCATATGATTCCCTCCATAGAAAATTCTAGAAAAGGCAAAAGTGTAATGACAGAAAGAAGATCAGTGGCTGCCTATGTCCAGGAGTTGGAGAGGGATGGCACTAGAAAACATTGTGCAATGACGGAAATGTTCTGTGTCATGACTGTTATGGTGCTTACATCACTATATAGAATTACCAAAACTCATCAAATTATATAAAGTTGGTGAATTTCGATAAGGCTGATTTGAAAAGTACATATAAACTCCTCAATCCATCCCCAGGAATATTCAATCAGAATCTGAAGGAGGTGGAGCCCAGGACGCTGAAGGGTTTAGAAGCCTCCCTCGGTTTATGATATAGCCAGACAAACAGCTATGGGGCAACTCAGTCATCAGATTCCAGTCCTGGCCATTAGCAAGAAATCGTAGTTCACTGCTCAGCCCTGGGCAACCTTAGACTCAGAGACAGCTGAGACTGAAACTGCCACATGTTTACATGTTTACTACTCTGTATCTTGATCAGTCTGAAAACTGGGACGTCACTATGTTCTCAGGGGGTGGGTCAATAGGCCAGTATGGGCATCAGGAGAAGACAGAAACACAAGAAATAAGCAGAGCTGCAAACAGTGTTTATTATTATTACTACTACTGTTAGTACTATTATTATTTACTACTCTCAGATGTATCTTTGCTTTTAAAAGAAAATCTTGAAGGTAAAAATATTTCAAGAGATAAAAAAAAAGATCTAAAATGCTGAAATGGGGGCCAGCCCGGTGGTGTAGTCGTTAAGTTCGCACTCTCCGCTTTGGTGGCCCGGGGTTCGCAGGTTCGGATCCTGGGCGCGCACCGGCACACCGCTTGTCAAGCCATGCTGTGGCAGGCATCCCATAATAAGTAGAGGAAGATGGGCACAGGTGTTAGCCCAGGGCCAGTCTTCCTCAGCAAAAAGAGGAGGATTGGCAACAGATGTTAGCTCAGGGCTAATCTTCCTCACCAATAAAATAAAATAAAATGGTGGAATGACAGACAGTGGAGTTAAACTTTCCATTTCATCTTCCCTTTCAAATACAACCTGCAGGGAACTCATTCATAGTGAGCGCCACCTGAGCGCAGAGCCCTGCTATAGGCATCACACACAGTAGTGGTTCTGAAACTTAACTCATCCTCAATCCTTTAAAAAAAGAAGACCCAAAGTCCCTCACCAAGAAATTCTATTGATGGCCAAGTGCCCCTACTGCTTCAGATGTGCAGCCAGGTTGGGAACACACGGTCATATGAACTATGAAAATGTATTAAGATAAATTTCCTGTTGTCTCCGATCAGCCTCAAACACAAACTGAGCTAAATCATAATGACCTCCTTTCTCATCCAAACTGAACCAATGCCTTATAGTCACAGAGGGCACCTGACATCCTTTCCTTCTGCTGTCTCCATGACAGCAGAGACTTTCAGTTTTCCGATGTCCGTTATCTGAAACGTGGAGATAGTTGTTGGTATGAAGGAAGGACTAATCATTACTAACTTTAATGCATATCAGCCACCTTAATTATTATGGAAATCCTGAGTATTTCTGTGGCTGAGATCTATGCTCAACATACCTGTCGATATCCTACAAATAATGTCCATTCTCCAGATTACTCTAAACTAAATCCCATCTCCTTCCCTAGCACACATTTCTCATAGTCCTTTTCTAACAGCGTAATCATCCACAAAGTTCTCATTAATCTCCCTTTGGAGCAGGAGTGTTTTAAAGAAAGGAGAGCCTGTCAGCAGGTTAATAATCATTTGCCGCCCTTGGGAGCCTGGAGAAGGCCAGCTGATGCATCCGCACGTCATGACCATCACACATCAGAAAACGTTCTTCCGCTTTGCCAACCTCGTGATTACAATCCATTTGGGGGGATGTCACACTTCACTGAAGGTCCACATTTACTTTATAACATGTAACCTTTGCAATTGTGCCTGAAGGCTGCAAACTTGAGATCTTTTTCCCCATAATGGAAAGATGAGATCTAAAATCGCTCATTTTTCATTAAAAAAAAATATGTGTGTGAAACATAACACCATGGTATATCATCTTTTATCAAAGGTATAGAGGTCACTTTCTCAAATAGGTGTTTAGGTTCTGGAAGAAAAAGACAAAAAACATTACATTGTGAAAACCAGGTATTTCCTTTTTAAAAAATGAAACTGGAGACTTCTTTCCAGATAAGGCAATTGCTCCATTCCAACTATTTTTTTGAATATGTGCTTAATGTTGTTTGTTGTGCTTTCAACTCAAAAATCATGGTGTTAGTGTTTTCATGGATCAAGTTTCAGATGAGGGGCATTTCTCTGCAGTGACAGATAATGGAAAGTGGGTTTAGCGGGCGAGAAGACAGAGTTGAGAGAGATGATACATAAAACAGCACACACCAATAAGAGATATGCACTTGAAATGTAAGGACCATATACTTATAATTTAGAGAGGAGACGAAATGGAAGGTTATTGACCTCATTATCTTTATTGGATGTTTATTTTGTACAGTGGAGAAATTAGAAGATGTCACAATCCAATAAAAGTGGCTAGGAAATACACAATTCAGTATGGTATTTTTAATCAGAATATACCATTAAAATATGGTATATCTAATCAGAGACTCCTAACAAGGTAGAATGTAAACCTACTATAATGGCTTCCCAAGATGAAGAAACCAGAGAGGAAGCCCAGGATAATGCCAACACTAGGCATAGAACTAAAACCAGAAAGCTCTCACTCACTCTCAGAAAAAAGTGTGTCTTTAGGGGAACAGAGGTCCCCACAAGGGACCTGCCACTGACACTCAGCTATGGTTTAACAGGCAAGTAGGCCTTTTGTCATTAGACAAATACAACAACCTGAGAGCTAGGCAAATATCAGTTCTAATTTTACAGATGAATTCTAGAAGTAGAGTCTGATTGAAGAACATCAACCCTTACCACACCAGGTAAAAGCTACTGTTCCTAGAATACGAAAGGGAAATCAAGGCCACACAATGAAGCTACCCGCTCTCTCAATGATTCTCCAAGTTTCTGACACAGTTATTGAATATTTATCACATCAAAACACTGTGCTAGGCATGATGGGAAAATAAACAAATATATAAAACCTGGTTCCTATTGTTGAGAAGGTTACAATTCGATATTTACATATCTATATGATGTTACAGTATAGTAGTAAATTTGAATCTTGTCTCCACCACTTATTAAAATTTAGGAATCTGGGGTAATTGTTTAACTTGTCTACCTTTCAAATCAACCTTCCAGGGCTGTTGTTAGGACTGGAGATATCATATATTAATAGCCTATTACGTACCAAAACCTCAATAAATGGTAGCTTTTATTATGTGTTCGTATACATAAACTATGCTCACTTTCACTTTCTTCCAATAAAAGAATATAGGAATTAGAAGAAATCCACCAGTCTACTCTTAGAATTTTAATAATTATAAGTTAGAGTTTCAGAGCTATATCACCCACTTATTCCAAATTGGCTTCTACATAAGCAGAGTTCCATAGACATAGACTGGTGTGCAAATAGATAATGACATTGTGGAGTCTCATGTTAAGATAAAAAATAATGAGCTTGAGAAGAATGGCCCATTTATTGAATTATCATATAAAACATTTAATACTCAGAGAGAAATAAAAAGGATTCAAGGAAATAGAGAATAATTAGAAATGTAAAATAATTTTCTCACAGAGACACTTCAGTTGATTTTCCCAATGAAAGTGAATCTAAACAATGAAATAAATCTCTAGAAGAGAGAGCAAACTGAAAGGAAACTGAGAGTAATGCTGATATCTCTTAAACAAACAATCATTAGTTGATACACAGTATAGCTTAGTGATTAAGAGCATGGATTCTAAGTCAAATTGCTTGGGTTCAAATCCCAGCTCTGGCATTCCAGCACTTTTTGACAAGTTCTTTACTTCTCCATACATCAAAATGGGAATAATATTAGTACCTACCTCATCATATTGTTAGGATAATTAAATGAGTTAATGTATACAAAGTGCTTAGAACAGTGCCTGGCATACATATATTAAGTCCTAAACAAATGTTATCATCATCATCATCACCATCAACATTCAAATTATAATACAGATATAGTGAGCACAATGCCGAGAAGCATCTCATAAGAGGCAATTTCACAGAGCCAAGAAGGAATGATTCATTTGCATGATAATTACCTGCACTGTGATTAGTTAACTTACTTGGTGAGAATACTATGCCAATTTGTCCAAAGTCAAAAGTTTGATTTTCCTGTGGGTCTGTTGGCTACATTCTATGACCACAGATTAAGACACTAATATTGACCAGCTGTATTCAATGAATTCTCCTGGTTTTAATAAGGTGACTGGTGAAAAAATGTAAATTGAGTAATCCAAATTCATGAATAACTTCAGAAAAAAATGAATCTATAAATACATTCCTATTGATCATAGCTCAGTCATACGGTCTTAATGTATCATAAATTCTAGGACTGGAAAAATATTTAAAGATGATCTGGAGCCAAGTCATTAATTTTTTCAGGAAAAAAATAGACTCAGAGACCAAAAAGTGATTTAAACAAGACCACATGATTACTTCAAGGCAAAGTTAGAACTCTTAGCCTATGTTTTGTTTTGTCTTGTTTTTCCATTACCCTCATTCATTAAATATAGAATGTTTTTATTATCTCTGAGAACTTCCTATTTAAAAATTCTATTTCTGTCATTATAGTTTATTATTCCATTATAAAGAACTCAGTCCCTGTAATAGAATGTGAGACTTTGAAGGCCACTGTAAGGACTTTGTTAGAAAAATGTGAAGCCATTTTAAGGTATTGAGTGTGTCAGGAGTGACATTACCCGACAAATTTTTAAAAGATCACTTTGCCTTAAGAATAGATGGTGGGGAGGCGCAAGCCTCAATTAGGAGACTATTGCAATAACCCAAGTAAGAGATGATGGCGGCTTGGGCCAGGATAATAGCAATGAGAATGCCAATAAATTCTCAAGTCTGGATATGTTTCAATGGCAGCACCAATAACATTTCCTTCTACGTTGAATGTGAATTGTGAGAAAAAAGAGAAGTCATGGAGACAAGGTAATATAAATCTTCATTCAGGAAGTTCTAATGTTTTGAACTAAATGTCTCATGCTGCAATGGACAGCATGATTTATCTTCACCTCTATGAAAAGAGGTCCATCTACAATGCCCTCTTGTGAATCTGGCAGCAGCTAGAATCATACCATGTACTGTGAAACTAAACAATGGCTCCTGACCTCAACGGAGTTTATCATTAGGTAAATGAAACCCCCTTTAAATAGGGGAAAGAAATATTTGACAGCATTACAAATATAAAATATATGAATATAAAAATCTTGATGTTAAATTGGACATGTCTGATGAAATGAGGGAACTAAGCCCACCAAATATCCATTTGGATGAGGCACAGAGGAGCATTTGGGATAGAATTCATCCCTCAGGAAGTGGGAGAATCAAGCATCTGAAAGGAAGGCTAATTCTAGGCATGGCGTAGTGTTACCACTTGGCTTTGTCCCCTGTTCAGCTCCCTATGGGCTCATCTCTCTCCCAGGGAAGGGAGAGAGCTGTGAACAAAGAATCCCCAAAAATCCACTAAGATATGAGAGTAAAAGCCTATACCACTCTGATAGAAACTCATAGAATGTAGCCCTGAAAAGCAGAGAAGCACCAAGTGTGGCATAGCTTTGGCATCTCATGGGCTCCATGCATCACTGGCAGTAACCACTGGTACGGGAAGCAGCGTCCTCAGAAGCTCAGGTGTTCATTGTGATGATAGTTCCCAGGATGTGTCAGCAGAACCCAGCAGAGGTGTGGCAGAGAAAGAGAGGACTAGAAGAGGTAGAAACCACATGTAACCAACCTCTTCACGAGCAAGCACGTGTGAGGCTCCCAGAGATACTTCTTTGAGCTCAGCTGCATTATTAGTAGGTAAGCAAGAGCCAAAAAGGCAAGTTTACATTACCATCCTTGTCCAGCTTTCAAATAATGAGGATGAAATGAGTTCTTTACACTCCAATTACTCACTGCAGCATTTTGTATAATTATAATTCATAATTAGACAGTCTGTATACCCCTAAAGCTCACATATTTGCCACCTTTGCTCAAGATCTCCAGAATCCAGGTAGAGAGCCTCTTCAGGGATATTAAAGAGAATGAATTCTTCAAAGAAGACTATTATTCTTTTGAAAATGGTAAACATGAGAATTCTTTTAGGCAGCGCCCTTCATAAAAGCAGTCATTTTACAAAATCAATTAAAAGGACCGAATATCTGTAGGCCATCTGTCCTGGTGCATATATTAAGGACCTTAATCCATGTAACACTTCAACAATTCTGCTTACATCCTTTTCACTCATGAAGGAAATAATATTCCTCTTTAAATACTCCTTAAAAGACTTGCTTTCTTAAGTGGCTTCACACAACTGCATCATATTGAAGAAGCCAAGATGTGGCAGTGTGCCAATTTTACCCAAATTCTATAATTTTCTTAATCTTGAATTATATTTTGACCTTCGCTCCATACTTCCTCATGCCTAGAGAGAATTTCTTTTTTCCTTTATTCATTTAGTTATATTTCTATCCTACTTTCTTCTCAAAGTCTTTGAAGTGTCTTGTGCTTTTAGTTCCAGATGGTTAGATTTGTCTTACCACTATGTAGTCATTCCCACAAGTGCAAGGACAGAAGGGAAAGGTGCAGTGAGGATGTCCACAGCACTACTACCCAGTTTCCTAGAGAAGAGAGTCAGTGGTTGAGGTATGTCAGCGGGTGAGCTATGACTGTACGCTAGCCAATAGAGCAGACGGGAGGAGAAAAAGGTATCTGGAAGATGAGTATGACAGAGTTGGAGATCAGTGGAGCCTTCCATTCAAGTAAACTCAGTAAGTTCCTTGGAAAAATTTAGCAGTTCCTTTATGCAATATTAGAAGATGGCAAATTAAACAAGATACTTGTTAGGTCAAAAACCCTCTGAAAAATACAGCGATACTGAAAATCTACTCCCACACAAGTACATATGCTCTAGAAAGAAGACCAGAGATTTTGGAACGCACCACCTGCAATTCCAGAAATCACATACAGAAAGCATCACTATTAGCCATCCTATAAGTGTAAGAGAACATCAAGTTCCAAAGTTCAGTTGCATATCTTCACCCATTTTTAGCCAGCCCTTTAAATTTCAAATATTAATATATACTTCCATCTTCTCTACTGCCCTCTATCCTCTAATATCCCATTAAGATTTCTATGCTTAAGAAGTATGAGGACATAAGCATTTGTGTGGTTGGGGAGTGGGGGTTGGAAGGGATGGGAAGCAAATGAAAAGCATAATTCTCCAGGACAAAGCATTTGGCAACAACTTCCCACCTTTTTCTGAAATAGTCTCATCGTCTTGTCATCGACTGCTCTGCTCTTCTCTATCAGAAAAATGACAATGGCCCCACCCTCAATGAGATCCAGAACTAACACTCAGCCCAGCAGAGCACATCTCACCCCCTTTGGAGTCAGGAAGTCCAATTTGGCAAGAGCAAGCATATGTGTGCCAAAATATGTGTGCATGTGTTTGTGTGATGGAGAGAGAGAGAGAGAAATTTACCTTCCAATGATTGAGAACTCGCCCACCACGCCAAGGCGCCGCATGGCGCTCAGGAGGCCTCGGACGGTCATGCCTTCGCAGAAGCAGACCACCACTCTGGCTTTGGGAAGCCGCTCTCGGAGCTTGCGCAGGAGTCGGTCAAAGCTCTTTTCCCCGGCGTTGCTGTAGATTTTGTCTGAATGGGCGATGCAGAGGCCTTCCTGGGCAGCCAGCTCTTTGAAAGCGTCCATTCCGCTCTCCCCATAATTCCCTGTCCAGAAACAATCAGCAGATGTTCAAGACAATCTGGCAGCAGCAGCACTTAACAAGCCGGAATAAGGACTCATTAGTCACGGGGAACGGAAAGGACAGACTTGCCAAATAATTTGTAAATATAACTGGGACTGAAGGAAATTCTGGATGGATTAAAGAGAGTAATCAAATGTAATCAAATGATCAACTCTGTGAAAATAATGAGAAACTAACTAGGGTGCCCACAGTGAAACAAGTTTTGAGAAATGAAGGACTGCTGCCCTATTTACAACCATGATTAATAGTGGTTGTCCCAGATTGTAGCCACGTGGGAGAGACCAGCACATTGGGATAGGAGGTCAACCACCACAATGAGAAGGCCTGTTCATTTGAGGGCTTGCCTCTGCTGGCTGCTGGGTTAAGAGGCAGACGCTCATGGTGACGGCAAGCCCTGCAACACTTCAATGAACAGTGAGTAGGCAAAGCAAATGGACACTTGGCCAGGCCAGAATAAGCAAACAAGGAACTGCTACAGGGCTTAGTCAAATCCGCTATTCTCTGATGAACTGATGGGGTTATGGGAGATTTGGTCTTATGTTTTGATTCTTATTATATTATCATTCTTATAATAAAATATACTTAAGAAATCTAAGAACTCATACTAATCAATGAAATAAAACATATATCCCGTTGTACCAGTTCCCTATCTCTCTGCTTCACTGATGACTTTAGCCCCCACTTTAGGGTCATCTATACCTCTACTCCTTTCCCCAAGTTTGAGGATTTTGATACCCGTGTAGATGATCCAATACCATGTCCTCACAGTTTCTCAACCCCCCCATCCAATGATATTCCTGTACCCCACCTACGTCCATGGTCACATTTTTGACCTTGTTATCACAAAAGTTTCTAGTATCTCTGAGTGTGGATGTCAAATGTCTCAGTCTCTGTTTATCCCCTCTTATCTTTCAAGCTCGTAGATGCTATTACCCCTACTCCAGCATTTCTTCAATAAAAAATTCATAAAACTAATTTCTTCATCAAAAACTCAAATCCATTCACCTCCCTATTTTTCTTTCCATCTTCCCTCTCATTTGCCTCTTAGCCCAGCTTAGCTCTCACAGCCTATCCTCATAATCACTGCCTTGCAAATTCTTTAACTCCCTTGTGTTTTCCTGACAAAACGCTAATGCTAGTTGAATCCAACTATTCACCTATTTCATGTCTACACCTGAGCACCTAAACATGGCTGAAAAAAACTTACTACCGTGATGACTGGTTTTATTTAAAGTTCATGAGCATACATACCAAAAGGGGCACTCACTATTGCAAGGAAATTATACTACATCTCACATGTAAATGAATTTTCCTAGCTCTGACATGATTATTTCATCCTTACTCTTCTCTCCTCAAATCTCCAAACTACTGACCCCACCTCTGACCACTGTCTCAGCTGGGATCTTCATTTCATATTTCAGTAAGAACACAGAAAACAACCAGACAAAAACCAATTCAGCCACACACCACAACGCCTATGAAGTTTTCTTCATTGACACTCATATTCTCTGTCATCCCTCTTGTTGCAAATTTGAATTGTTTCTGCTTCAGGATAGAGCCAATTCTTGCTCATGAACACTAGGTTCCATCACTTTTTTCTATTCAAGGACTTTCTCCTGCAATTGTCCCTTCTCTTTTGTAAAATCAATTTCTCCCTTCTAATGGTGTCAACCAAAATAAAAAAATCCTTGGACTCTTTGTCCCACTTGAGTTCCTACCTCGTTCACTCCTCACTCCTGTTCACAGCAATAATAATTGCCTAGGTCAATGTATTTGCTTCACCATCTCCCATTCTCTCCTTTATCACTCATTTTCATAACCTTAAAATTCTCTCTTGTCAAACTCTTCTCTTGACAAGGTCACCAATAATTTCCCTGTTGCCATATTTCATGATCTCTTATCTGTGTTCATCTTCATCAACTACTCAGCTGCATTCAACAGTGGGCCACACCCTCCTTGAAACACTTTATCCTCTCGGTTTCCGTGACACTACCCTCTCATGGTTTCCTCATGACTCACTGACTACTCCTCAATGTATTTGCTAGATTTTCCTTCTCTGCTTAACCTCTAAATATTGTCATGCAAGGACCCAGTCCTGGGAAACTTTCTTTTCTTCATCTATAATCTCCTCTAAGTACCTTCATTCAGTCACAATCCTTCAAACACCATTTGAATACCATGGTTGAATCCCAAATATAGAGCTTCAGACTGGACTGCCCTTTGGAGCCAAAAATTAGTATATTCAATTGCTTACCTGACATATCCACTTATAGACATCTCAAGCTTAATATATCTGAAATAGAATTTTTCCCTCTCTACCTTGCAAATAGGCTCCTTCCAGATATCTCCTATCAGTAAATGGTACTATTATCTACCAGGTTGCTCAATGACAAAATCTAGGAACTGTTTTGATTTCTGTCTTTCTCTCATATTCCAGATCCATTCCAGTAGATTCTATCTCTAAAATGTTCTAATCCAATCTCTTTCCTCTGTTTCAATCTCTGCCACCCTAAGCCAAGTGTCTTAGGTCAAGTTCCCCAAAAACAGCTGAGATAAAGATTCTTGTTCAAGTCATTTATTGAGGAGAGGAGCAAGAGAATCAGGGAAGGACAGGAGGGGAATGCTAAGCAGGAATGTCATCTCAGCTAGAGATTAGCTTCAGTCTGATTCCACAAAGAAGTTCTAGAGCACAAATTGTACCACAGAGTTAGCCCCACCTTTAGGCAAAGGGACCTGCTTGTCAATCAGTTATTGGCTAAGGTCCATGAGAGGAGAGAGGACATGTAGCCCCCCAGGAAGGGGTCAGCTGGAATTTATAAAGGCCTACTCTCACAGTAGCTGGGAGATTTGTACATTAGACAGATAGAGGGAATCTGGGCAGACCACCGACAGCATCTTCTACACCAAGTAACTATCAGCTCTTGTCTAGACAACTGCCCTAGCCCCTTGATTGGTTCCTTGCCTCCAGTCTTGTTCCCAGTGATTCATTCCACACCTCGCAAGCAGAGTGATCCATTAAGGTATAAATCAGATTATCACTCCTTTGCAGAAAGCTCCAATCATTTCCCAACATACTTAGAATGATACCAAGACTCCTTCTCTTGAACTACCAGGCTGTACATGGGCTGAGCCTTCCAATTTCTCCAACTCCATCTCTGCGTACTTCTCCTCCCTCACCTTCTCCAGCCCCATGTCTTCTGTCTCTTCCTGGAATACCCTGAACTCACTCATGCCTCTACATTAGCTGTTTCCATCACCTGAAAAGATGCTCTTCTACAGATGTCCTCGTCAATCTTGTCTTAATGTAAACATCAGCTCCTCTGAAAAGCCTTTCATGATCAGTTAGCTTAAAGGACCCTCCCAGTAAATCCTGATCATGCCCTTTGATTTTATCTTCACACATATACTTGATATTCTTTCTTGTTTATTTTTCTCTTTCTTCTAGAATATGAGCTCCATGAGAACATCTTTTTATGACTTGTTCAATAATGTATCCTTAGTACTTATAATAGTGCTAGACACTAAATGTACAGTAAAAGTGCGTGTGTTGTAACAGCCCAACTGACAAAGGGGCAAAGGTTATAAATAAGCAATTTAAACAAAATACTTAAAAGTGGGTAACAAGCATATGAAAAAAACCACTGAATCTCATTGATTATCAAGAGAGTGCAATTAAAATAAGATACTGCTTTTGGCATATCAGATTGCCAGAATTTCCAAGATTAATAATATTCAGTGTTGGCAAGATACAAATATATTCACATTTGGTGAAAACAGTTCAAACTTTTGGTGGACAACTTGGCAGCAGTTTTTAAAATTTTTCAAGGTAAATATCACATAAATATAGCAATAGTTAAGTCAGAATAATTTTAAAAGAATGATATTATTCAAAAAAGGACTTAGGACTTAAATCTCAGCATCTATAAAAAGTTCCATGGGCGTTGTAATTAAACTTAATACAATTTTCCTATATTTTTGAAAAGACAGCTTTCTTTTTTCTTTTTTCATAAGATTAAATTACCGATTAATTTATTTGCCTTTTAATTTAACCACCTTTAGTGGCCTAATCCTGTCCAGTTAAGCCCAAATGGAAGAATTAACATGTCACAAAATTCTCAGCTTCATGGACTGTGGAAAGACATCATAGCTCAGACAAGAGGCATTGACTGATTATAAGGGAGAAAACTGCAGCTGGCAAGTGAATGCCTCCTCTGTCTTCAGAAGAGGGTATGAGGAAGGAAGTCAGATGCCACTTTCTCACAGTAAATGAAGGGTCATGAATCTGCAAGATACGTAGACATCACCAGCCAACTCTCTCCGCCAAAGTCACTGTCAGTCTGACAAAAGATGGTGTTACAAACAGAGTAACTTTACTGCTAAGGTGCCCACTCTTGGACTTCAATCACAGAAAACTTTTATTCCTCTATCAAAATACATGCAGACTAGATGAGCAAGAATGTTCCACTCATTCAAATAAGAAAATCCTTGGTTTTTAAATCTAGTAAAGGCCTTAGACATATTCTGTCTAAACTCTTCAGGTTATAGACAAGGAAATTGAGCCACAGAGGGGAGAAATAGCTCACCAATGGGCATGAAGCTTGTTTGTATTAAAACTGGAGCAGCTTTATATGACTTGACTCCTAAGTTACTGCTCATTTCTCTCTCTCTCTTTTTTTTTTTTTTTGATGAGGAAGATTTGCCCCAAGCTAACATCTGTGGCCAATCTTCCTCTTTTTGTGGAGGAAGATTGGCCCTGGGCTAACATCTGTGCCCATCTTCCTCTACTTTTTTTTTTTTTTATAGGCGGGATGCCTGCCACAGCATGGCTTGATAAGCGGTGTGTAGGTCTGCACCAGGATCTGAACCTGCGAACCCCGGGGCGCCAAAGTGGAGTGCACAAACTTAATCACTATGCCACAGGACCAGCCCCCTACTGCTCATTTCTCTTAATAGCAAAAAGCAATTAAACATGTATGTTTTCCTGATCCAAATGAATGTCTGCACAGATCAATTGGTTTCATCAAATATTTATCTCAATTTCTTCATTCATATTTTCTTGTTTGTATAGAAATTCTTCTTTACACAAATTAATAGAGAGTTGAGTATCATGCACTGGACCACGTTTAAACTTCTCGTTTCTCATAACGCCTAAAAGACTCCAAATTGACATATAAATATCCATGAGGGTAGCTCTAATATAGGAATAACAACAATAATAACCTGTACTTTTATAAATCTTTCTACTTTCAAAATTGCATTCATAAGCATTATCTTATTTGACTCTTACAACAATCCTATTGTACTGATTATATTGATAATAGTACTAGATACAAAGAACACACAAAATGGGGAGAAAACTGCCTCCAGGAAGCTTAAAATCATGTTACTTTCATTTAGTAGCAACAGAACAAATGACACAACAAGGATGAGTATAAGTATCTAATAGAGATGCTATGGGATAGGAATCAGGAAAAGCTCCATTTAAAAAGTGCCACTTGTTGGCAAGGATGTGTAGAAAAAGGAACCCTTGTACATTGTTGGTGGGAATGCAAATTGGTGCAGCACTGTGGAAAACAGTATGCAGTTCTTCAAAAATTTAACACTAGAACTACCACATGATCTAGCAATCCCACTACTAGGTAAATATTCAAAGGAAATAAAATCAGTATCTCAAAAGATATCTGCACTCCCATGTTTATTGCAGCATTATTCAAATAGCCAAGATATGAAAACAACCTAAGTGTCCATCGATGGATGAATGGATAAATAAAATATGGTATATATACACATATATGTGTATATATATATACACACACACACACACACACAATGGAATATTAGCCATAAATAAAGGAAATCCCATAATTTGAAACAACATGGATGAACCTGGAGAACATTATACTAAGTGAAATAAGTCAGACATAGAAAGACAAACACTATATGATCTTATTTATACGTGGAATCTAAAAAAGTCAAACTCACAGAGCCAGGAAGTAGAATGGTGGCTACCAGGGGTTGAGGAGTGAGAAAAATGGGGAGATTTTGGTCAAAGGATACAAACTTTCATTTATAAGATGAGTAAGCTCTGAGGATATATTGTACAGCACAGTGACTATACAGTTAATGATATATATTATTATATTTAATAATATATAGTTAAAAACACATATTATATACTTGAAATTTGCTAAGAATAGATCTTAAATGTTCTCACCACAAAAAAAAGGTAACTATGTGAGCTAATGTATGTAAATTAACTTGATTCTGATAATCACTTCACAGTGTATATATATATCAAACCATCACGTTGTACACCTTACATATATACAATTTTATTTGTCAATTATACTTCAATAAAGCTAGCTGGAAAAAAGAAAGTGCCTTTATTCTGGGTCCTAAAATATAAACATATTTTTCACAGATAGAAAGAAAACTAGGGGACATGTACAATTTTCCTATCCACCAGGTCATGAGCAAAGGATGCCCGACTGAAAATAAAACACTCAGCACAGATCCCACCCTCTGCCTCCCCTCTTCTTTCCATCCTGCCGCTCAGCCCTTCTCTTGTCTTTCCTGATATTGAAGAATTTATTTCGATACTTCTCTGTGCAGCCCTGGAAGGAGCTGTGAATATATAAAAAACTCGCTCTTAATAAAACTCTTAAAAAATAAAAGGGCCATGTAATTGTAAACACTCAGCCCTGGCAGAGAGCTACATATTTCCATTCAGTTAGCAAATAGTTTACTGAGCTTTAACTTGAAAAAAATCCCTGAGCTCTGCGCTTAAAGAGTTGTCAAGGAATACTGGACATTGGCTGTGCCTTCAATTTGATGACTATTTTCTATGTGTCTGGCACTGTGCTAAATATCTAAGCATTTCATTTATTCATCACAACAACTCCATATAAAAGTTATAACTCCTCTTTTACTAATGAGGACATGGAAGCCCTACAAGGTTAAGTAACTTGCCCAAGGTCACACAGTAGTGGATCTAGGATTTAACATTGAAGTCAGAAGTTCTTACTCATAACCACTATTTTATCCCACCTCTTACATGGACTTGTAATATAACTGTGAAGGCACAACACAAGCACACAAAATACAGCAACAATAATAAGCCGTATATGCTACATGGGAAATAAAAAATACTGTAATACTAAATTTCAGAATAAGAGAGCAAAGATGATCAGAGAATACCTCTCAGGAAAAGTAGGAATGAAATTGGGCCTTGAAGAATATAAGCAAGGAATTGGCATTCAGGGTGAATGGGAGTGAATGAGAATCCACAAAAGGTATTTTTAGCAGCGATGAGTAGAGAAGTCCCACTGGAGCAGAAGGTTCATGGTTTATAGAATGACACTCTAGATAGAGGATCTCTAGTGAAACATCTGGCACACCACTACAGAACTGCAACATGGAAATTTCCTGTATGTTCTTGTGTTGTATCAGATTTTATAACAGACTTTGTCACTGTTATGAGGTTCCCAGAACCTAGAGAGCAAGAAAGAAAGTGAAGAGTGGCATCTGACAAAGCCCATAAAATGTAAAATCAAAATATGTTGAAAAATCTTAATTTCTATCTTACATGACAAAAGGATTTACAGAAAGTAAATAAAGATATTCTATAAAACTAAGCTTCTAAACAGAACTTATGGGGAGATTTATGAGAGAGAACATGGGGTTTACAAAGAAATCCCCATTGTTTGAATAATTATATTCAATTGAATATTACATTATAATTATTTAAACATAACAGAAGTGGACATTATTGTCTATACGAGGGTGAAGTTTAAAAAGGTACTGAAAATTGGGGTAAAAAAATAGAACTGTCTCAGGAGAAAAAAACCAATGGCTAAAATTCTGAATTTTCTAAGCTACATACGATTTTTTTTTTTTTAAAGATTTTATTTATTTTATTTTTTTCCCCCCAAAGCCCCAGTGGATAGTTGTATGTCGTAGCTGCACATCCCTCTAGTTGCTGTATGTGGGACCCGGCCTCAGGATGAACGGAGAAGCGGTGCCTCGATGCGCACCCGGGATCCGAACCCGGGCCACCAGCATCGCAGTGCGCGCACTTAACCACCAAGCCACAGGGCCGGCCCTACATACGATTTTGAAGAAGATAGATCTGATTATTATCCAACCAGATCAACAGACATTCCTTCATAAAAGACTGATTTGTAATGATTTGGTAACTAAGTTTCATTGAGCAAGTAAGCAATGAAATAAAATTATCTTGGATTTCATAGTCATCTGTATGAATTGTCATCATGGCAAAAATTAGCACTGAAGACTAGTCTTTATATTGATTGTTTTTTCTTCTATTTTTAAAATATTGAGGATATATTTAAGAAACAATCTGAGCTCCATTTGGCAGCTAAAATAACATTTCAGCCATCATGTTGAACCAAGCTCAAATGTTGTTATTGCATCTTTATAAATTATCCTGGTCAAAAGCCGCATTCAACATAGCTCATCCTTGCCTATTTATACATCAGTTGTATGGGGAGAAACATTCATACAGGGAAACTATGTAGATATCTCTTCACTTTCCTTAAAGAAGGAATGTTTTCCCTTTGAAAGATCCACTAGTCTTATGCTCTAGACTCCCTTAATCCCTACCTACCTTATTTCATGCTTAGATTCCTTCCTTGGTTTTCTATTGTAGTCTTAGGCTCCCCTGAATATGAAAATTTCTTGGGTCATGGACCAGTCCCTGTCCATGGTCCTGAAAACTATTCTGCCTCTTGGGACATCTTGGAAAATAAGATAGTATCTCATTTTTAAAAGAATTATGATGAATTACGTTGATTTCACAGCACCTTCTGGAAACCTAGTGCAATATTCAACAATGATCACTATCAGGAAATCCTTCATTTTTACCTAAATCCCTTACGATGAAATCATAATCCATTTCCTCTTCCTTCTCAGTGGAGACACATATCAGCTGGTTTGAATTCCTTTTTTTTTGGAAGTCTTTCTGAAAGCCACAATTCAGCTTTCTCTTCTCCCAGAGAAACAAAACGACCCCATTACTTTAACCTTCTCTGACAACCTTTTAATTCATTTGGTTCTTCCACTTAATACCTAGAAAATATTATGGCTCCCTTGCCTCCTTCCACACACCTGCAGTCAGCCTTATGATTCTGGTCAGTTAGAGGTGAGTCATCACCTGCCTAACGGGCCCATAGGGGAATTTATATACAAGGTCAGTGAAGGAACTACCTCACACAGGGCAGTCAGAGAACAAAAGGGAATCATTTTTACCAGCAATTTCCCAACCCCACTTCTAACCATCCCAGTTTGGGCAGATGTAGTTATAGTATCAAAGTGGAAGAAGAAAATTTACCAAAAAGTGGCTGTCATCTCTGTGCAATAGGATTGAGGCCAAGTAGTATTTGTCATTTTGCCTCATCATGGTTTCAGGTATGCCCTAAAGCTGAGTGAATAAGAAGATGAGCCTTGGAGGCAGATCAACCTGGTTTGAATCCCAGATCCTGGATACGGAGATAGATAGCCTTAAAGTGTTTTCTTTAAGATTTGGTTTCCTCTGGTGCAAAATGGGCATCATAATGTGCTTCTCAAAGACTTGTCATGATTATTAAATTGTATGTTTTAATGAATGCAAAGTTCCTGGAATATGGAAAAGTTCAGGGAATGGTGCCTACTTTTACTCTCCATGTCTCTCTAAAGTTGTAGAATGTGAAATTGGACATAAGGCTCTAACATTGACCCAAGGACATTGCCGTGTTCCTATTTATAAAACCCATGCTGGTGATTGTTTCTTTAACTGCAGTGCTTCACTCTCCACTCATGGTCACCTTGTTCCCAGGTTGTCCCTAGATTATTTTTTCTGCCACTCTTGCACAAAGCAATTTCTTCTTTATTCTATTTTTGGACTTTTGGTGTTTATATAATGCATTCAAAAGTCTATATTTGTCTATGTTGAGTCTCTGTCACTGAGTCTTCTTTAAGTTTCAGCCATAAATGCCTCATTGAATTCATTTTAAAGTTTTATACAAGAACCCAGCTTGTTGTTTATCTAACTCAAATTCTTTATGACATGGAGAAAGAAGTTAAGAGAAGGCAAAATGTAAGTGGTATAAAAATACAAAAGGAGATCATAATTCTTGCAGAAAAGTAGCATATTTCCGTTTCAATTTTCACATGGAGGAAACAGGTTTACAGACGCAAGTCCGTCACATCTGTCCACTGTCCCTGCCTATGTGCTATTTAATATACAATCAAAACTGGGAAGGTTGTATCTAGCAACAAGTACTCCAAAACACACACACACACACTCTATATATATACACTTCTTTTTTTTTTTTTTTCTGTGAGGAAGATCAACCCTGAGCTAACATTCATGCCAATTTTCCTCTTCTTGATGAGGAAGACCGGCCGTGAGCTAACATCTATTGCCAATCCTCTTCCTTTTTCTTTCCCTTTTTCTCCCCAAAGCCCCAGTAGATAGTTGTATGTCATAGTTGCACATCCTTCTAGTTGCTGTATGTGGCATGCCATCTTAGCATGGCTGGACGAGCGGTGCGTCGGTGCACACCCGGGATCCGAACTCGGGGCGACAGTAGCGGAGTGTGCTCACTTAACCGCTAAGCCACAGGGCCGGCCCTACATATATACTTTTTAATGATAAAACCCAGTATTGGCAAGCATTCATGGAAATGGGCATTCTCATATACTACTAATGGTACTGTAAACTGCTTCCATATTTTTGGGTGTAAAATTTGTAACGTTGATGCCTTAAACTGCATTCATATTTTTTGCCTCAGAAACGTCGTTCGTAGAAAATAATTTCGTTGTCCACTAAGTTCCAGTTACAACAATCTTCATCACAGCACATAATTCGAAAATATAACAGAAACAATAACAACTGTATTCTACAATAAAAGATTGGTTAAATAATTATTATGTATTTATATAAAGTACACATGCAACAATTTTCAAGGATGATGTAAAATTGTATTCAGTGTCATAGAAAATATTTACGCCATATTGTTAAGTACAAAAGGTTAAAAATGTGCAAAATATAAAGCCAATTTTTTTGTATATTTATACATTTACATATATATAGAAAGTTTGAAGAATATGCATAAAACATTAACAGTGGTTTTCTTTAGACAGCAGAATTGTATATAATTATGTTTAATATTATTATCTTTGTTTTCTAATTGGTCTATGTTAGTAATGTATTATTTTGTTAATAAAAATGTTTGAAATAAAAATACATGCTACAGTTTTTATCTGAATATCATGCCTAACGTAGCTGTTATGGGGTATTTGGGGAATTTTTCCAGAAGGGAAATGAACCTCTCATAACAACTATGTACCAATTTTTCTTCCTAAAGAAAATAAGAAACACTAATGTTATAGTGACTGTCCTTAGGCAAAGCTGACCACAGGCCACGTGCCATTGTCTGTGATATCTACATACTTGGATTGACAGACCATGTGCAAAATATATAGATTCCCTGTGTGAAATCCTGAAATCTGATATGAGTCCCTCTAATTTATTAAAGGAGCAATTAGTCTCCTCTTCTTTTTTTCTATAAGACTCAATAAGATTTAGTCGGCAAGAGGTAAATTTCATCATCTACTGCCCTAAGAAAAGATATACAAGGCTGAGAACACCCACTCTGTTTTCAGTAAATTTCCTACAGGGGCTGGGCTGCAGGCATGGTGGTCTCTTCTCCATGACGAGAAAGCACTTTAGGTTGAGGCCAGGATGGTTGGCCCATTGAAGCGTGCCCCCTTTGAGCAAAGGGCTAGAAGCAGTGTGAATAACGTCTAAATATCATTTGGGCGTTATTTCTAATAGAGAAAAAAGGTGATAAAATCTGTTTAACTAGTTTCTGTGTCTTGGTGTCCTGAACATTTTGTCTCACTAAAGTGAAAAGAAATAAAAGTGTAACTTGCTCCAGGGAGGGTAAGCAATACTAATACTGCCAGATCCTAAAGCAGTGGTATAATGTGAAAATTAATGAACTTCTTATTATGTCTTAAATGTCTTCTTTTAACTTCACTATAACCTTGTTGCCTCTTTGCCATAATTATCTCCATTTACAAAGGAAACTGAGGCCTAGGGAAATAAAGTAACTTACCCCAAAATTGTCAGAGCTGAGAGTTGATCTCAGATGTGTCTGACTGTGAATCCTATGGCCCTTAACTACTTACCTCCAGCGTACCTTATGTTTCATAGTCTAGTAGTTTCCCGTGCATTATCCATTCCCTCATCCTTCCTTGCTAAGAAATACCCAATTTTGTTTGGAGTGACTGTTCATAGCCAAAAGCACCTACCTTTCCAGTCTCCCTTGTGGCTACAGATGCAGAAGTGACCCAGTTCCAGACAATGAGATTTAAGCAGAAGTTGCCAGGTGAGGCTTCTGGGAAATTTTTGAAAAGGTCAGACAGCAGGCATGCTGTTTAGGTCTTTTGCCCTTTCTTTCTTTACACCAGTACATGGACCTGAGCCTGCAGGTGGAGTAGCCGTGTTGTAACAATGGGAGGTCAAATACGAGGATGAAGCCTCCACGTGAAGGCTGGAGGAGCAGAAGACAGAACAGCCCAGACGCCTGGAAGCATTCCTATGCTTCATTCTAGCTCTGCACTGCCTCTCCCCCTGGACGTCTACTTGCATGAGAAAGACGCAGCCCTGTCTGCCAAGCCACCATTAGGATAGTTTTCTGCTATTTGCAGATAAAAACATTCTTGATCCTTTATATGACATTTCGCTATAAAAAACTCCAGGATAAGAGCTGGAAGTCTTGACAGTCCCTAACTAGCTATGACCTTGAGCTGTTTACCATTCTGTCTTCTTTGCTCATGCTTGAAATATGGGGTTTGTACTAGGAGATCTTTAAGTTTGTTATAGCATGAGCCTTTGGTAGTTCTAGAACGATATGAATCAGCACTCTTTCATAATCTAGAGCTTCGTGTCAAAACATATTTCATATTCTCAGTACTCAGAGTAAGCATCTGCTTAGCAAAATTTTTTTCAACAGCTTTTTTCTTTCCCCAATCTGATTCTTTTACAAGTGTATTACTGTAGGGGAGGAGAAAGCATTTGTTGTATAACCATTTAAAATGTATCTTGCCTGCAGGTTTATTTCTGCCAATACTCATTTTTAGATATGCAGCCACTGAAAGGCAGGGAACAAGACACTGCCCTGCAGAAATAGGCAACATATGAGGAAACAAGTCTGCTTGCAGAACAAGCTTATTAGGTGAACCCAAAGTAATAGAAAGACATACTTCCCAGCATCATATTCAGCAGGAGCCAGCTGTGCCCTTACCCCTCCAAGTAGCTGCTTTTAGCCATTTCTTGCTCAGTGAAATTATCTCAACCCTTCTACTAAGCTCTCGGTCTCCTCCTATTCTACTCCACTTTTTACATCTTTTACATCATGGGTAAAAAAATCCACTTAAGTCAAAAGAGGTTTTACTTGGGGTCAAAAGGAAATTAGCCTACGGAGGAAAAATTGTCTTTCACTCAAAGGACATGAGAGCTTCTTGCAGTAAATGCGAATTAAAAGGCCCTTTTGGACTTGTGAAACCTGACCAGGGCTTGGATCTGCCTCGGTCTAGCTATAACCGTGTGCAAGTTCCTGGACCGCCCTGCGTTCCAGTTTCCTTGTCTGTAAAGCGAAGGGGTTGCACTGGATAGTATCTGAGGTCTCTTATTATGGGGCTGTAAGGCTAGCCCTGGTTTTCTGCATCATGGTGGGAAAGGCTCATTCCACGCTACTTGGCATTACAGAGCCTTAGTTTGACCTGCCTTTCATCTGGATTCAGGTTATGCAGAGGAGTTTTCCGATGGCTTTGCCAATACTCTTGGTATCATATAATTTGTTTATAGGAGAAGTAGCATTGCAAAATGGTGAAAAGCAGGCACTCTGGAACCAGAGAGCCCTGGGCTCAAATTCTGACTCTCCCACTTACTAGTTGTGGGACTTTTGGTAAGACAGTTAACCTCTCTGTGCTTTGGTTCATCTGTAAAATGGAAATAATAGTAGTAACTACCTCTTAGAGTTGTTTTAAGAATTAAAGGATTTAACATACATAAATATTACTATATCATAAGTACTATATGCGAGTTTGATATTACAGTCACGTGCCACATAACGTTTTAGTCAATGACCAACAGCATATACAACAGGGGTCTCATAAGATTAGTACCAGATAGCCTAGGTGTGTAGTAGGCTATACCATCTAGGTTTGTGTAATACTCTCTATGATGTTTGCACAATGACAAAATTGCCTAGTGATGCATTTCTCAGAACGTATCCTGTCATTAAGTAATGCACGCCTGTATTTATTTAGCTAACACGTCTTGAGCTCTATGTGCTAGGCATCAGAAGAAGCCCTTTACATCCATCATCTCCTTTTGTCCTCAGAAACCCACAACATGCCATTTCTCATATGATAAACTGAGGCTTGGGAAGGTTGCCTATGTTCACACACACAGTAAATGGGAGAGAAGGGAACTCAGCCCCTGCAGTCAGAGGCCAGAGCCCACAGTCTTACTTGACCTGCTGTAGGGGCACCAGACTCCTGAGTACGAGCCTGTAGGGAGGAGTCAGATAGGTCATGGAGACTGCAAGGAAGGGTGACAGGCTGTGTCTATGTGTGAGGATGAGCAAGGCAGAGTCAATGAAGTGCCAACTAAGAACACAACCAAGTAAATGTCACTGGGCATTTTATCTGCTCCTCAGGCCAGAGTATTTAGAATAAGGCTTACATACGATGCTATTTAAAGTGCTGACAAAGGCCCCTCTAGCCCAAGATGCCTCTTTCACCAATACCTTAAATTCTGCCATTAGCAAGACATGACTTTTCTCTTTCTACTGAAAAGAAAAATGTTCCTGGGAGAAGTAACTCATTAAAGCCCTGACATCCTAATCTGATTTGGTTTAGCAGATCTTTCTAAAAGCAGTGGAAAGCTGGAGAAATCACGATGCCATGGAGATACAGAGCTGCACGGAGGCAGAGTTCGTCAATTCCACAATATACTGGGTCCCAGGTACTTTTCCTGGTTATCCTTGCATCATCTACAAACACCCTCTGAGGTAAATAATTCCTTGCATCTATTATTTAAAATCTTCACAGTACATTTTGACAAAAGGACTACTGACAGGACACTGAATGGGCATTTAATGAGATCATAAAAGAAGGTGGTACATTTAATGAGAATGCTAGAGTTAAAATATATATAAATAAAATATAAAGGAAGAGCTGAGTGGAAGTCATTCACTGTAATTTCCTTCATCTATTTGCAGTAGCTGTTTCGTTGTCTCTACATATTAATACAATATATAATTTATTTAATAGTTCAAAAATGAGAATGTGCATAGTTTTCCATTTTGGTATTAAATCATGATTTGTTTTCACCAATAGAAACAGAGAAAAGAAACATTATTTCTGAGGAGCTGAATAGTGCAGAATCAAGCATTTAGATAAGATTGGGCTGTGACATGGCAGTGCAGAGTGAATCCTTTGTGGGATTAGATTTCCTCTGAGCTTCCTTCCAATTCCAAGAGCTTCAAGTTGATGAACCACACAGGAACTGTTGATTAAGCCCTTCCAATGACACTTTGCCAAGCTCCATGACTGCCAAATCACAGCCCTCCAATATCTGACTCATGGCAGAGAAATGAGAGCAGAAATGTAGAAACTCAAATAAGCAGCTCTCTAGGCTCCAGTTTTCCCACCATCGCGAGGAAACAGAGAAAGATGAGTATTACACCCTATGAATGAATGTGATCTCTCTGCTGTTCAATGTCTTTCAGTACACATGTGCTAGGCAGAGTTAGGCCCCTGGGGGCAAACAAATGAATGGAAGAGAGCCCATGCACTAGATATGCTCAGATTTCTCGAGGAGTCAGACATGCAAAGCAATGATTACAGATGATGCTAAAGTGCAGGCCAGGGGAGAAAGTGTCTATACCCAGTTGGGAAGGATAGGAAAGACTTCCCCGAGGAATGAAAATCTATACTAAGCTTTAAGAAGCTAGGTCTTTTGACTCTGAAGGATCAGCAAGTAAGGGCATTACAACTATATTTTACACATATGTTTCTTCCTGGAACCATTCTAATATAGGAGTAATTATAGTTCTTTGCAGTTAAAAAACAAAGCAAGTAAGAGGAGAGGAATAAACCACAAAATGTATGACAATTCCTAATACACACATATATTCACAGACACATACATGCATGTATCTGTGTGTTGTGTGATACGTGAAAAAAGCTGTCTTTAATAGAGGTTAGTGGTTGAGCGGTTAAGATTCGGTGCTCTCTGCCTCAGCCTGGGTTCGTTTCCAGGTCAGAGAACCACACCCCCTGGAGCCACACCACTCATCTGTTGGTTGTCATACTGTGGCAGGTGCATGTTGATGTGATGCTGAAAGCTCTGCCACGGGTATTTCCAATACCAGCAGGGTCACCCCTGGTGGACAGGTTTCAGTGGAGCTTCTGGACTTGTCAGACTAGGAAGAAAGACCTGGACCCCCACATCCGAAAAAATTGGCTTTGAAAACCCTATGAAGAGCAGCAGAGCGTTGTCAAATATAGCGCCGGAAGGTGAGAAGGTGGAGCAAAAAGACCGGGCAGGGTTCTGCTCCGCTGTCCATAAGGTCACTAGGAGTCAGAATCTACAGGACGGCACTAACAACAAGCAGCAATGGAAGTTAATTTAGAAATACTTTATATGTCCATTAAAAAATGAAACCATTTTATTTCCTTGCTCTTTCTCACCTATAACCTATCAGTTCCTTAATGTATGTTGAATCTATCCATCACCATTACCTTAATCCAAGTCTTCATTGGTTCTCTCTCCTTGGCTTGCAACAGTCTTCTGTATGGTCTCCCCACATCCACTGTTATTCCTCTCCAATCTATTCTCAACCCAGAAATTATGGTTATCTTAAACATAATTTGATCAATTCAGTTACTGGCTCAGATCTCTTCAGTGGTTTCCCCCTGACACTTAGGATGGAATCCAAAAGTCACATGGTCCTGTGTGACCGCCAGCTTCCCTGCTGTGCCAGCCTCACTTCAACAGTTCACTTCTATAGCCACATTGGACTCCTTTCTGTTTTCAAACATGGAAAGCTCTTTCTTTGCTTGGAGCCTTCACTCATTTGCCTTGCTCTGCCTTACTGGACTTACTTCTATTCATCATTCTGGCTTCAGCCTCTCAGTTCTGCCTCTTACTCATGGAAGTCTTCCCTAACCATTTTATATGAAGTGTCCCCCACCTTGGGTCCATCACCAGACTCTGTTTATTCCCTTCATAGCACTTATGGCGAGATATGATGAATATGTAATCATATATTTATTAGTGTGATTATTTGCTTAATACCCATATGCTTATACCCCATTAGTGTGTGCACTTAGAGAAGGTAAGAGCTATGTCTCCATCACCTTGGTCCAGTGCAGTGTCTGGGCAATGTTTCAACTCAACAACTCTTGTTGGATGACTCGTGCGTGATTATTGACCAATTCAGGCAGCAAATATATGATTCGTCTGCCTGATAAGCTCTTTGTCCCATTGGAATATGATGATATTGAATTTCAAGTCCCAGAGGAATTCAGGAGGTATGTATTACTGCCCTTTTACAGCCTGTGTAAGTGGCAGTGTGTACTTTCTGCATTTCACTTAAAACTTATAATTATATATAATATTTTATATATATATTAGAACTTGGAGGATCTTAGACGTTATCTTGTCATGACCCTCATTTTACAAGTGAGGTCCAAAAAAGTGAGGAAACTTGCACAAGCTTACAAAGGAAATTAGTGGCTGTACCACATGGAAACCCAGGGATCCTAATTCGGGGGACACTACCCTCTCTACTACATAGCCACATAAGAATTCTAGGTTACCATTCAGAATTCTGAACTCACAAAAAAGAGAAATATAGCAAGAGAAAACTTGTCTTAAAAGCTACTTTAAGATTTTAACATTCTGGGACAATGGGGACAAATTCATTCTCAGCCACTGATCAATGAAATAATCAATGAAATGTGCCATCCACAATTAAGTTCCCAAGTCTTAATTGATTAAATAGGCACTTAGAGGAGTAGAGAGTGTTTAACTTTTCTAACTCCGGGAACATTATATAATGTCTTAATAGAGTTGTTGTGGAGCTAACTTTCTTCCAGGGAGAAACAGTAGGCCTTGGGGGGAAAACACAGCTCACTAGGATGTTTCAATTTACTCTCGTTAGGTTCTAGAAAAGTGGCAAGAACTTCCATCTGAGGTCGTCAGTAGTGCTAACGGTGATAATTCCACTACAAGAGGATTTACTTAACAAAGAAAGATGGAGATCTATGATGGTAGATAAATTTTTGTGCATATTTATTTCCTTCTTGTAACTAGAAGGAACTGCAGAGGATCTAGCCCAACAAATACGCTCCGCACAACAGCGTCACAGCCTGAGCCTGGGTAAAACCCCCTGCCTCGTAACACTGAACTTCTTAGAAGTTAGCAGCCTCCTTTCTTAGGGTCTTCTTGATGAAACTAATGATGGTTTAATACAGAATATAAGATTCTCTGGAGTTTTACCTTCTGGAAACACCAAATAACTTTATTATTACTAAAATATAGTAAAAGATGAGTTCACTGAGGGAAGAAATAGCTTTTCACAAAGTATTCTTTAAATTTTAGCATAGTATTGGGCTTTACCTACCAAGAAAACTTAAATAACATTAAAACTTATAAGACACAAAACTAAGCTAGTTAACTAATTCTCAACTATTCAACATTTACTTTCTCTTGACTGACATCTTCCATCTGTTATTCTTAACAAATTTTTACTTACTTTTATTACTACTAATTTTATTTAGTGCATAAATACTGTAACTCATAAGCACATTTACTGATACAATGCCTCATAAAGTTATTTGTGTTTTTCTTAGGAAGGAAGGAAGAAAGGAAAGGAGGAAGGGAGGGAGAGGGGGAGGGTGAAAGGGAAGAGGATAAAATTATTCCTATAATCTAAATACCACATGCCTCATTTCCCTCATCTGTAAAATAGATACAATAACAGTATTTACCTAAGAGTGTGGTGAGAAATTAAAAGAGGTAATGTATGTATGTAAGTCACTTAGCACTTGGTGCCTATTAAGTACTCAATAAACCTGTGCTGTTATTATCCCTGTGTCAGACTGTATTCTCCAAAGATGGTGACACCAGTATATCCCATCTTCTTACAACATGAATTGTCACTCCTCCACTAGAAATGGAATCTCAGTGTGTGTTCTCTGCCTTTGAAGTGAGAGAAGTCATTCTGAATGGCTTCTGAAGCTAAGTCATAGAGGTGACACAGTTTTGCTTGGCCATCTGGGGATACTTGCCCTTGGAAACCAGCTACCATCACATAAGGAAGCCAAGCAGCCACGTGGAGAGGCCATGTATAAGTGTTCCAGCCACAACCAGACGTCCCAGCAGACAGTCAGCATCAACCGCCAGACAGGTGAGTGAGTGAGGTTTCAGATCATTTCAGCCCCCAGCCTCTGAGCCCCCCGAGCTGATGCCAAGTAAACAGACAAGCTATCCCCAGTGAGCCCCGCCCAATGGCAGATTAATGAAAAAAGGTAATTCTGTTATTTTAAGCCACTAAATTTCAGGAACTGAATCTTGCCCCAGATTACACAGCTACTAAAAGGTAGCAAGTAAACTCAGATTTTCTGATTCCGAACCCCATTCTCCTTCCACAATCTAAAATTTGGAAAGTTGTCTTACTCAAGAATGTTCTGAGAACGCCGGGCTCACTGTCACATTGTAGATGGATCCCGTCCCATCTCTTATCATTCGAACCCAGATGGTCCTCCCACCCCCCACACCTCAGGAGCAAACACCAGCCATGGGCAACAGCTCCTGCATCCACTGGGATTGCCTTTCTGATTACTTTCTTGGCTCCTGAGCCAGGAATTTCAGTTTCTGATTCTCATCTTTTCCTCCTTTGACTACCAGCTTAGACTGCCTTTCGTGACTTCTCAACCCGGATTAATCATGCACTAATAATATGTCACTCATGAGGCCTTCACCTGAAGTTTCAGGTACACGGGAGCCCCTCTGTTAGTCCTGGCCTGCAGAACCTTCAGTGTAGCACCTAATTCTCCCCACCGTTTCTCTCCATGGAAATAAGTCACTATAAATCCACATGAGGTAACACAATGTTGTGAAATGCAACTACGCTTCTCAAGTGAAAACTAATGTTACCTCCTGAGCTAAGGAAAATTTAATATGAAGCTAATGAAGCTTTAAGCTTCAGGGCTGCTCACTTACACAGGCTCCTTCCAAGACTCCCATTGCTAGGGAGGGGCCCTAGCAATGCACTTATGGACATTTTCTTTTTTTATTAACTTTGCCAAGTGCAATACAATTTTTTTATTCTTTTTCTTAAAAAAGGCCTTCCAAATCAGACCCCAACACCCTTGAATCCTCTGCCACTCCTGAGAGTAGCTTAGTCGAAATGTATCACACACTGCAGCTATTAATTTCTAGTTCTATAGGAGTGATTATTGCATCAACTTGAAATCTTTAAACAGTTCGGTAGCAGCAAATTTAAAACAGTTCATTTGGAGTGAGTTTAAAACTTTCAGTAGTAAAGTTTATTGAAGCTTCTCAAATTAAGGAATAAAATTAGGATTTTAATAACCATACACACAGGGGAATCTTTCCTCTCTTCCCCACTGTTTACAAATTAAATGGATATTATACAACTAATGAGACATTTAGAAGAATACTCTACGATTTTAAAACTCTTCTGTAATAGATCAGTTTGAAATGAGATTATAATTTAGTTCAGAGAATATTTTGATGCCCCTCTTCAGTAATTTTAAAAAATGAGCTTGACTCCAGTTTGAAATGATAAAATTGATAATTTTTTAAAGGTTAAACTATATACAGAGTATGTTAAAAAATATGTGTATGCTTGTGTACAAACACCCATGTGCCATGCACAAACATCTTTTGATCCAAAAGATATAGAAAAGCAATATATCAAAAAAATTATAGTAAATATCTCTTGGTGGTGAGATTATGGTTGATATTTCTTTTCTTTATATTTTCCTCTATTTTAGAAATGTTTTATAGTGAATGTGGACTATGTTCATAATCAGGAATAAAAGATAAACATTCATAGTCAAGAATGCCTTTTTTTGTGTGTGAAGATTGGCCCTGTGCTACCATCTGTTGCCAATCTTCCTCTTTTTCCTTTTTCTCCCCAAAGCCCAGGGCATAGTTGCGTATTATAGTTGTAGAGTTGTAGCTCTTCTATGTGGGATGCTGCCTCAGCACGGCTTGATAAGCGGCGAGTAGGTCCGCCCCCAGGATCTGAACCCTCAAACCATGGGCCGCCGTAGCAGAATGAGCAAATTTAGCCACCATGCCACAGGTCAGGCCCCTGAGAATGCCTTTTTCTTGAGTTGTGGTTCAAATACAATCCCATTTGCATTTATTTCAGGATTCATTAACATTAAGATTGATTCAGTTTGTTCCACAATTTGGGTCTCTTTGATCCTTCCGTTATAAGAAGCCTCCCTAAGGGTCTACACAAAAATATAAACTAACAATTTTTTGAAACTGAAAATTACTTTTCTCTCATCTCTGGCTATAATGTAACTGGTAATGGGTAGGAATATATTACTTCAGAACTTTTTAAAAATCGGATTAAAAACAAAATCAATTAGAAAAAGCGATTAGCTTTAAGAAGCTAAGATCAGTTGAATTAACTCATGAATTCATTCTCATGTAATGTTTTGATTTCCATTACTTTTAAACATTTTCAGAATCGGTTGCTTCCTTCATGAACCAGGTGATAAAATGAAGGAGTAAATTCAGTGCTAATTAGGAGTCTAAGTGAATTAGAAAAAACTGGGACCATATACAAGTATGATAAGCACTCACATAAATAGCAGCTCAGAAAGGAAAGGAGAGGAAAAAAATACAAGAGCCTAGTTGCTTAAAGAAGCTACTAAATGTGATAAAGACAAAATTATTACCTTAGCCTCAGATATACTTAGAATATAGACCTAAACTCTCAGTTTATAAATTATACCTTCATTCTAAGAATAAAATGATGACAGCTAGAAAGAAAAAAACATAATGAAAGGAGAGGAGAGGAAGATAGAGGAGGGGAGGGGAGGGGAAGAGAGGAGAGGGGAGGGGAAGAAAGGGAGGGATAGAGGGAGGGAGGAAGGAAGGAAGAAAGAAAAGAGGGGGAAATTATCCCTATAATCTAAATACGAGCTATACTACAATAAAGGCTTTGCAAATGGCCAAAAATGGTCACAAAGTAGAGAAAGTATAGTCACATATAATAACTGAACTAAGATACAGACAGTATTCTCTATGCATATTTAATTGTCCCAATTGAAATAATATCAATTAAAAATAAAGTGAAGTTAACAGTTTCAGGGGTGGGAGTGGTAAAGATATTTTTATCTACCTCTTCATTCTTAGAGAATATAAGAACAGCATCTAGTCTAATTCCAGACTCCATGGTTTGGCAAGTGGCAATTACCAAATGTAAGTTACAGAGGAAATGTAAAAAGTAGCCTGGATCCTTCGTAAAGCTCAAAGCTATTTTGAGTGACATCAAGTCACATAAATGTTAAAGCATTTTAAAGAATTCTTTCAATTTACTTAAATGATGTCATTAGCATTGATAATTAATATAATTTTACTCACCTCACTAACAGATAGTTTTCTCTTTTTATTTAAATGTTGAACTGGAATTTTTTATTTTCCTTATTTCAAGAAACCTAAGGGCCGGCCCCATGACTTAGCGGTTGGTTAAGTGCGTGTGCTCCACTGCTGGCGGCCCGGGTTCGGATCCCGGGTGCGCACCGATGCACCGCTTCTCCAGCCATGCTGAGGCCGCGTCCCACATACAGCAACTAGAAGGATGTGCAACTATGACATACAACTATCTACTGGGGCTTTGGGGGAAAAAATAAATAAATAAATAAATAAATATTTAAAAAAAAAAAAAAGAAACCTAAGCAATTTTTCTTTCCCTAGAGCTCTGTGGTCATTAATGCAACCTATAGAAATGCACTGGACTAGATTCTTTAAAATATAAATGACCACAGATGAGTTGTTAAAAAGATAAGCAGTTAGGGACCGACGGGTAGCACTAGTGGTTGGGTGTGCGCACACCACTGCGGCGGCCTGGGGTTCGCCAGTTGGGATCCTAGGCGCAAACCCACGCACCGCTTGTCAGGCCATGCTGTGGCAGCGTCCCATATAAAGTGGAGGAAGATGGGCATGGATGTAAGTCCAGGGCCAGTCGTCCTCAACAAAAAGAGGAGGATTGGCAGATGTTAGCTCAGGGCCAGTCTTCCTCACAAAAAAAAAAAGATAAGCAGTTATTTAAATCTATAAGGGGACCAAAAATACTCTATTTCATCCCCATTCATGAATATTATCATTTAACTGTTTTTTTTTCAGAAATGTTTATTATAGTATGACCAATCCTTATGCCACAGAAATAAATATAACATACTTAGATCATGAAAATAATTGTTGCCAAGTGATACAGATATGTGTTAATAAACATGTACATATTTACTACTGTATTATAGTAATCACTGTTTCCAAAGGGATAAGGAAATGGTCAATAGAATGATGTATCTGGAGAAATTAAATATTTAGAGGATTGAGAGACAATATCTTCCAAAATCAATACATTTAATGTCTTCTTTGAAATCTACAATGAGAAAACTATTACCTACACTGATGGTCTTGAACCAAATTACAAATCCATAAAATTTAGTATTTTAAGTTATGCTATGAAGTCTCCAGTGTTCTATATTTAAATGAATTTTTTTTAAAAAAAATATGGCTTTGGAAAGCATCACGTTGATTAAAATCACTTAGTAGTTCAAATTCCCCAGGCATTTGCTTTTTAATCTGTAAAATAGGAAAATAATATTGAATTTCTATAATTACGAAGATATAGAAACACATGGGCAAAGCATGTGGCACAGTATGTAGCACTTAATATTTCTGAAACAGTTATTCAAAGCTTAACCTAAAAGAAAAATGATAAGTCTTGTAAAATAAACTATGCCGATTCCTCAGAAGAAGCTTTCTTTGCTAATACTAAAAATTGAGTTTTTCTGCTTTATGATGGATATCTGAGCATATGTATTTATCTTCCCTACTTCCCATGATGCCACTCAAATAGCATAAGAGATTTAAAAATAAGAATGAATCCATGGTAGCACTAGAAAGCTGGGAAGGGTGCCAGCAGCAGACCAGAGCAGTGGAGAATTTCTAGAAGATACAGGCAGATAGAATCAGATTGATGGTAAAATCTAATAGGGTTGAACTTGTAGCACTGAACAGGCATAAGACTAATAAAGAAGTCTTCTTGGAATCTAAGAAGAACGCCAAGATCAAAGACAGCAGAGACTGGAAGCCCAATTGGGTAGCGGAGTGGTGAGCTGCAGGATAGCTCTACTGTTGATTGTACCTTGAGCATCCAAACTGAAGCCTCGAGAAGAGCTTTCTAAACAAAAGGGAAGATCTGCCATAGGAAACTTACAGAAGTTATTAGAGCCCAAAGAGACTACCACAGTGGTGCTTCAGGTAACTTCTGGTCCCCTTGTGAAAAAGCAACCCCTAACATCTATTAAGAAAACTCTCTGGTAATCTAGAAGAAATATCTTCCTGGTCACAACCGTGCACCCCCTCTCCACACAAAACTCCTCTTATGAGTAGAATCTAAATTCACTTGCTGAGGCAGTTATTTTATTCACTTGTGCTGGGAAACCATCTCTAACTATCATTACTTACCTATCTCAGGCCTCAGTTATAATTACAAATATTTCAGAAAAGCTGACAGTGTGAAAAGAGTTGTTAGACGAAACCAAGGAAATAATAGCTGACGAAAAAAAGTTAATATAAGAACTAGCAGAGGACTTTAAATGGAGTTAGAATTCTTAGAGGTTTGAAAAGATGTCACATCCACAAAAATTAACAAGGCTACTATAAAAGAGATTGAGTTTATGTTTATGGCATTGACTGTGGTGATGGTTTCACGAGTGTATACTCATCTCCAAACTCAACAAGTTGTATACATTAAATATATATAGCTTTTTGTATATCAACTATACCTCAATAATGTGTTTTTTTTTAAAATAAAACCTAAGATTATTTCTGTGAAAAATTCAAATAAAAAAGCAAATATCAGAATGGTATAGGCTTAAAGCTGAATTAGTGAAATAGACTGTGCTGAAAAATCCTCCAGGGTTCAATGCAACAGGACAAAAAGGATGAGAATTGTAAGACTGAGACAGAGGACAAATCCAGAAGACCTAATATCTACCAAGTAAGAGAGGAGTAAGAAGTAGAAAATGATGAATAAAATAATAGAAGAAAATTTAATTGAGCTGATGAAGTATTAACATCTTCAGATAGCAAGCACTTGATGAATTTTTTATAGGAACATTGTGGTGTGGATGGGGTAAATTGTGGAATATAATCTAGATACCATCTAAGAAAATCTGTAAACTCCAAAGATAAGAAGAAAAATCTGTTATCTTACCAAGGAAGGAAAAATATTTGCAAAAGAACTGAAATCAGACTGGCATAGAATTAGTGTATACTATCTACAAAATAAGAGACTGTATAAGGGAAGAACAGTACCTACAACTTGCTGTTGGAAAAAGATTTTGATCTAAGTAATAATTTAAGTGAAAAAGCAAAATAAAGACATCTGAGATATATAAAGACACACAAAGTTTGCTACCTATGCACGTTTTCTGGAAAAAAAAAAAACTTTCCTCAGGCTGCATTATAGCAAAATTAAAAATGAATTCAAGAAAAAGTAAAATACGGGATATAAGTAACAGTGGTAGGCAAAGCATTGAGTAAAATGTATAAAAAGCTACATAAATCATTATTAATAATTAATTTTAATAGAGTAGTCATTATATATATCTTTTTTTAAAAAAGACAACCAAAAATTTAAATTCTTGATTTTTAACAAAATCCTAGAGAGGGAAGGAAAAAAACATAAATGTGCTAAATCTCTTTTTGTTTGTGAACACACACACACACGTATAATACACAATGGATGCTTATCTCATATGAAAAACAGATGTAAAATTTATAAATACAATATATGAGTGAAAAAAATATAGAAGGATATTAAAAGAATATATTGGATCTCAAGTCAAGATGGCGGCGTAAGCAGACTCGGAACTCTCCTCCTTTAATGGACACAGCCAATTTACAACTACTCGTGGAAAAATTACCCCTGAGACAGAACTGAAAACTGGATAAGAGGAACTCCTGCAACAACGGACAATCCTAACTGAGGTGGAAGAGGCAGAGACACCCTTCTGGAGAGGAAAAACGCCGCCTTCACAGGCCGCCCGGGGGAAGCAGCGCACAGGTACACAGCCTCCGTGGAGGAGCGGGGCCCTGAGCCAGGGAGCGCCCCCACTGGGGGCATTTTGTGGACCCAGCACAGTCGAGATGAGTGGCATAATATCTGACTTTGCTGCTACTAAAACATTGGGGAGTACCCCCAGAAAACCCGGTTCACAATGAAACTAAAACCAGCTCTTAAAGGGCCTGCGCACAAACTCACCCATTCAGAAAGCATCCTAAAATCACCAGAAAGAAAGGGGCACAGTGCTGTGGTGAAAAGAGACTCACCTAATAGGCCCTGAGTGCATCTCGGTGAGGGGTGAGACCTCTCCAGGGACTGGGACATTGGCGGCGGCCATTGTTGTGGCCTGGTGTGGGCGTGCTGACACAGACGCCATTGGAGTTCTCCTTGAGGCCTGCTAGCCCAGGGTCTGCCCCACCCACTAGAGCACCGATTTAATCCAGCTCAGCCAGGGCAGGCAGCCCACCCTAGAGACTGGCCCCACCCAACAACAAGCCCTCAGGCAACTTGTGGGCCTGCATAGATTGGTGACTGGATTCTCTGGAGCCTGGCAACTGAGCCGACTTGAGCGGGGAAGGGTGTGCACAAGGAGGGGGTGGAGAGTGTGGGGCGGTGGCAGAGTGTGTGAGGCTCCCGCCGTGGAGAGACTGGGTCCGCTTGGGGAGGTCGGGGCTCGCACACGGGGCAGGACTGTGTTGACTGTGTGTGTGGACCTGTGGTCGGCAGGGCTTGTCAGCTGCAGAAGACTTGTGCTTCTCAAAGACCCACATAGGGGGTTTGCTCCACCTTCCAAAGCCTGAAACAATTGGGTGCTCCTGTGCCTGAGGCCAGCCCCACCCCTGCAATCCTCAGAGAGCTGAGAAGAGACCTAATAGGCTAGAGGCTTACAGCAATTGTAAGGCCCTGAGCCTAACAACCTGCCACACTGGGGGCCTACTCACTTAAAAGAAATACTGCAACACAAATTTGGTATTAGAACTTGCAGCCAAATGTGCTGGGGCTCCCCACACCTTATAAAGAGACTAAAGGGCCCACAACAAATACAAACAGCTGAGCATTACAACAGCTGACCAGGAGCATAACTCAGCCTACCTGGGCACCTACAGGGAGAGCAAACAGGCCACAACAGAAGGACACATGTAACCCACATAGGGGTCACCCCTGGAACATTGAGAACTGAGGGAAGCACACTGGAAACCTCCTAAGGCATCACTTACATAAGGTCACCTATCCAAGAGCAGGAGACGTAGCTGACCTACCTAATACGTAGACACAAGCACAGGGAAAGAGGCAAAATAAGGAGGGCAAAGAATACATTCCAAGTAAGGGAACGGGACAAAACCCCAGAAAAGGAACTACGTGAAACAGAAATGAGAAAGCTACCCGACAGAGAGTTCAAACTAAGAGTGTTAAGGATGCTCACTGATCTGGGGAGAAGAATAGATGAACTCAGTGAGAATGTCAACAAAGAAATGGAAGATATAAAAAAGAACCAATCAGAAATGACGAATACAATACTGGAAATGAAAAATTCATTAGAGGGACTCAAAAGCAGAGTAGAGGATACAGAAGAACGGATCTGTGAGTTGGACAAAAGACTAGAAGAAATTACCCAAGCTGAACAGGTAAAAGAGAAAAGAATTAAAAAGAGTGAGGACAGTTTAAGGGACCTCTGGGACAACATCAAGCGCACTAACATCCATGTTATAGATGTCCCGGAAGGAGTAGAGCGAGACAAGGGGGCAGAGAATCTATTTCAAGAAATAATAGATGAAAACTTCCCTAACGTAAGGAAGGAAACAGACATCCAGGTACAGGAAGCACAGAGAGCCCCAAACAAGATAAACCCAAAGAGGCCCACATCAAGACACATCATAATCAAAATGTCCAGAATTAAAGATAAAGAGAGAATCCTAAAAGCCACAAGAAAATGTCAAGTTACATACAAAGGAAACCCCATAAGGCTATCAGCTGACTTCTGAGCAGAAACCTTACAGGCTAGAAGAGAATGGCACGATATATTTAAAGTGCTAAAAGGAAAAAACTTACAGCCAAGAATACTCTACCCAGCAAGGTTATCATTCAAAATGGAAGGAGAGATCAAAAATTTCCCAGACAAGCAAAAATTAAAGGAGTTTGTCACCAAGAAACCAGTGCTACAAGAAATGTTAAAGGGACTGATTTAAGGGGAAAAGAGAAGACCAAAAATAGGAAAAATTATCTATTTCCACGATAAGAACATAATGGATACAAATGCACAAAAAAGAGGTTAGATATGATATCAAAAACATAAAAGGAGGGAGGAGGGGAGTTAAAGAGTACAGCTTTCAGACAGAGGTCAAACTAAAGTGACCATCAATTCTGTATAGAAGAAGAAAGGAACAGAGAAGGACTACTAAAACACTGAGAAAAAAAAAGTTAAAAAATGGCAGTAAGTACATATTTATCAATAGCTACTTTAAACATCAATGGACTAAATGCCCCAATTAAAAGGCATAGGGTGGCTGACTGGATAAAAAAACAAGACCCATATATATGCTGCATACAAGAGACACACTTCAGACCTAAAGACACTCACAAACTGAAAGTGAAGGGATCGAAAAAGAAACTCCACGCAAACGGCAATGAAAAGAAAGCTGGGGTAGCAGTACTCCTACCAGACAAATAGACTTTAAAACAAAAACTGTAAAAAGAGACAAAGAAGGGCATTGCATAATGAACAAGGGAACAATCCAACAAGAGGATATAACACTTGTAAATATCTACACACCCAATGTAGGTGCACCTAAATATATAAAGCAATTATTAACAGACATAAAAACAGAAATAGACAGTAACACAATAATAGTAGGGGACTTTAACACTCTACTTACACCAACCGATAGATCATCCAAACAGAAGATCAATAAGAAAACATTGGCCTTAAATGACACACTAGAACAGATGGACCTAGTAGATATATACAGAGCATTCCATCCAAAAACCGAAGAATACACGTTCTTTTCAAATGCACATGGAACATTCTCCAGGATTGATCACATATTAGGCCACAAAACAAGTCTCCATAAATTTAAGAAGATTGAAATAACACCAAGCATCTTTTCTGACAACAACGGTATGAAACCGGAAATCAACTATAGGAAGAAAATCAGAAAAGCCACAAATACGTGGAGATTAAACAAAATGCTACTGAACAACGACTGGGTTGACGAAGAAATCAAAGAAGAAATCACAAAATACCTGGAGACAAATGAAAATGAAAATAGGACATGCCAGAATTTATGGGATACAGCAAAAGCGGTTCTAAGGGGGAAGTTTATAGCGATACAGGCCTATCTCAACAAACAAGAAAAATCTCAAATAAACAATCTAACAATGCACCGAAAGGAACTGGAAAAAGAAGAGCAAACAAAGCCCAAAATCAGTAGAAGAAGGGAAATAATAAAAATCAGAGCAGAAATAATTGAAATAGAGACCAAAAAAACAATAGAAAAAATTAATAAAACCAAGAGCTGGTTCTTTGAAAAGATCAACAAAATTGACAAACCTTTAGCTATTCAGCAAGAAAAAAAGAGAGAAGGCACAAATAAGTAAAATCAGAAGTGAAAGAGGAGAGGTTACAACAGACATCTCAGAAATACAAAAGATTATAAGAGAATACTATGAAAAGCTATATGCCAACCAATTCGACAATCTGGAAGAAATGGATAAATTCTTAGAATCATACAACCTTCCAAAACTGCATCAAGAAGAAGTAGAGAATTTGATTAGACCAATCACCAGTAAGGAGATCGAAACAGTAATCACAAACCTCCCCAAAAATAAAAGTCCAGGACCAGATAGTTTCCCTGGTGAATTCTACCAAACATTCAAAGAAGACTTAATACCTATCCTTCTCAAACTCTTCCAAAAAATTGAGGAGGGGGGAAGCTCCCTAACTCATTCTACGAAGCTGACATTACCCTGATACCAAAACCAGACAAGGACAACACAAAAAAAGAAAATTACAGGCCAATATCACTGATGAACATCGATGCAAAAATCCTTAACAAAATACTAGCAAACAGCATACAACAATGCGGTAAAATGATTATACACCATGATCAAGTGGGATTTATTCCAGGTATGCAGGGATGCTTTAACATTCGCAAATCAATCAACGTAATACACCACATTAATAAAATGAAGAATAAAAATCACATGATCATCTCAATAGATGCAGAGGAAGCATTTGACAAGATACAGCATCCATTTATGATAAAAACTCTGAATAAAATGGGTATAGAAGGAAAGTACCTCAACATAATAAAGAGCATATATGAAAAACCCACAGCTAATATCATCCTCAATGGTGAAAAACTGAAAGCTATCCCTCTAAGAACAGGAACCAGACAAGGATGCCCACTGTCACCACTCCTATTTAACACATTACTGGAAGTCCTAGCCAGAGCAATCAGGCAAGAGAAAGAAATAAGAGGGATCCAAATTGGAAAGGAAGAAGTGAAACTGTCACTATTTGCAGATGACATGATTTTATATATAGAAAACCCTAAAGAATCCACCAGAAAACTTTTAGAAGTAATAAACGAATATGGTAAAGTTGCAGGATACAAAATCAACATACAAAAATCAGTTGCATTTCTGTACACTAACAACGAAGTAGCAGAAAGAGAAATTAAGAATACCATCCCATTTACAATTGCAACAAAAAGAATAAAGTACCTAAGAATAAACTTAACCAAAGAGGTGAAAGATCTGTACACCAAAAACTATAAAACATTTCTGAAAGAAATTGAAGAAGACACAAAGAAATGGAAAGATATTCCGTGCTCTTGGATTGGAAGAATTAACATAGTTAAGATGTCCATACTTCCTAAAGCCATCTATAGATTCAATGCAATCCCTATCAAAGTTCCAACAACATTTTTCACACAAATAGAACAAAGAATCCTAAAATTTATATGGAACAACAAAAGACCCCGAATAGCTAAAGGAATCCTGAGAAAAAAGAACAAAGCTGGAGATATCACAGTCCCTGATTTCAAAATATACTACAAAGCTATAGTAACCAAAACAGCATGGTACTGGCACAAAAACAGA
Organism: Ceratotherium simum simum; assembly: GCF_057802395.1. Taxonomy (NCBI): domain Eukaryota; kingdom Metazoa; phylum Chordata; class Mammalia; order Perissodactyla; family Rhinocerotidae; genus Ceratotherium; species Ceratotherium simum. The sequence continues at coordinate 23,469,478 of NC_141937.1, read as the reverse complement.
CACACAGATCAATGGAATAGAATTGAAAGCCCAGAAATAAACCCACACATGTATGGACAGCTAATCTTTGACAAAGGAGCCAAGAACATACAATGGGGAAAAGAAAGTCTCTTCAACAAATGGTGTTGGGAAAACTGGATAGCCACATGCAAAAAAATGAAAGTAAACCCTTACCTTACACCATACACAAAAATTAACTCAAATGGGGTAAAGACTTGAATGTAAGACCTGAAACTGTGAAACTTCTAGAAGAAAACATAGGCAATACGCTCTTCGACATCCGTCACAGCAACATCTTTTCAAACACCATGTCTGACCGGGCAAGAGAAACAATAGAAAAAATAAACAAATGGGACTACATCAAACTAAAAAGCTTCTGCACAGCAAAGGAAACCATCAACAAAACAAAAAGACAACCTAACAATTGGGAGAAGATATTTGCAAACCATACATCTGATAAGGGCTTAATCTCCAAAATATATTAGAACTCAGGCATCTCAACAACAAAAAAACTACCAACCCAATTAAAAAATGGGCAAAAGACCTGAACAGACGTTTCTCCAAAGAAGATATACAGATGGCCAACAGGCACATGAAAAGATGTTCAAAATCACTAACTATCAGGGAAATGCAAATCAAAACTACAATGAGATATCACCTGACGCCCGTCACAATGGCTATAATTAACAAGACAGGAAACAACATGTGTTGGAGAGGATGTGGAGAGAAGGGAACTCTCATACACAGCTGGTGGGAGTGCAAACTGGTACAGCCACTATGGAAAACAGTATGGAGATTCCTCAAAAAATCAAGGATAGAACTACCATATGATCCAGCTATTCCACTGCTGGGTATTTACACAAAGAACTTGAAAACACCAATTTGTAAAGGTACATGCACCCCTGTGTTCATTGCAGCCTTATTCACAATAGCCAAGATTTGGAAGCAACCTAAGTGCCCATCAAGGGACAAATGGATAAAGAAGATGTGGTATATATACACAATGGAATACTACTCAGCCATGAGAAACGATGAAATCCAGCCATTTATGACAACATGGATGGACATTGAGGGTATAATGCAAAGTGAAATAAGTCAGAGGGAGAAAGTCAAATCCCATATGATTTCCTTCATTAAGTAGTAGATAATAACAACAATAAACAAACACATAAGGACAGAGATTGGATTGGTGGTTACCAGAGGGAAAGGAGAGAGGGAGGAAGGTGAAAGGGATAATTCGGTACATGTGTGTGGTGATGGGCTGTAATTAGTATTTTGGTGGTGAACATGATGTAATCTATGCAGAAATAGAAGTATAATGATGTACACCTGAAATTTTTACAATTTTATAAACCAATGTTATTGCAATAAACAAAAAATTAAAAAAATAATAATAAAAAATGAAAAATAAATAAATAAAAAATAAAAGAATATATTATTCAATTACAAAACTGAGTTTATTCTAAAAGTAAAAGAATCATTCAACATTTAAAAATTTATTAATATGAGTCAATGTGTTAACTATTTAATTACACGATCATCCTGACTTGAGGGAAAAGTCCTTGATAAAATTCAGGACTTATTCCTGAGGTTTTAAAATTATATTGAGTTAAAGTCAGATGAAATCTCTCTTAAATTGATGAATGGTATCTATCAAATACAAATAAAAAACATATTAATAGGTAAACACTGAAAAGATTTTAAATAAAATAAAGGTATCTATTATCAGTGGAATTATGTAGCATTTTCATAGCCAATGCAATAAACAAGAAAAGAAATTATTCATAGCTCATGCAGTAAGACAAGAAAAGAGATGAATCGTTAAATATTAGCTAGAAAACAACAAAAGTCATTTTGTAGACTATATGTTTGTTTACTAGTTAATACCAGAAATAAACTAAAAAACCAGTTAAAACTAAAGTGAAAGCACATAATGGTGCTTCATCCAACCAAAATCAATAGCTTTTCTAATAACCAATTAAGAAATACTATGAAAAACCTCTAATTCACAACTGAAGTGGCAAATCTAAAATTACTGGGAATAAACTGAACAAGAAATGTGCCAGACTTATAAGAATGGGAAGAAAGTATTACAAAATTATAACTTAATTCTCAATATTTTTCTTTTACTGAAATTTGGCAGTTAGTGCTGAAATTAATTTGAAGAATAAACAGATAATATAACAAAGAAATATGAAGAATGGATAATGGGAGGGGATGGCATGCTATATATAAAGCTACAACTAAATCAACAGAATTGCAGTACTGGCTGCCACATATTGAGAACATATATGTGCCAAGCACTGCTCTAAGTGTGAGATACACACACACATATACACACACACACATTCATTTAATCTTCAAAACAACCCTGTAGTTGTTATCACCATCTTAAGATGAAGAAATTCAACCATAGAGAAGTTAAGTAACTTACCTAAAGGCACACAGATAGTGTTTTAAAAATCTATAGGATTGAGAGAAGTTGCTCAGTTTTCTCTCTCAATTAGCAATTGTCTCAATCTGGTTTTTGATCAGAACTATAATTTTAGCATCTGAAGTGCAGATTTTCTGAGCTATTGAAAGAATCTTCATGTGATTTAGTCCTTAATCATGCAACTGATAAAACTCATGCTTTTTAAGGAAAAATAAAGACCCTAGCATATTTTCAGTATCCAAAGTATTGGAATGAGACTGAACAACAAACTTGAACACTAAGTTTCTGGTCTAAGGCAGCTTATTATTAGTGTGTTTTTCTAATCTTTGTAATAGGAATAGCAATGCTAAACTTGCAGCGTTATTTCAAGGATTACATGAGAATATATGTGATTTACATAGTCTTTGTATTGGATAAATAAATGAATAATTCCATCATGCAAAAATAAAAAATACTGTCATTTTAATACATTACTTTCTAACCAGTTTGATAGTTGTAGTACCAGAATAATACAATTTAGGAGTGAGCCTGATTCACTCACTATTGTATAATAAACATTTTTATCACATTTACTTTGTCATCTAATCATAATTTTGAAGGCCACATAATGTTCCACTGAGTGGAGGAATCCCAATTTACATAAGCGTTCCACAACTATTGTTCATTTATTTTGAGTTGGTTTTGTTTTGCTTTTGTAATTACACATAACACACCTCAATGACTTTGTTCATGCATGTAATTTTCCCCATACTTCCAATTATTTCCATAGAAAATGTAATTACTGGGAAAAGATTATTTTCAATGCATACACCAGATTATTTTTCAGTTTGTGTTGGAAAAGCAATCTACCCCCAATGTACAAGAAAACCAGTTTCAAACTCTTACAAATTTGAGTATTCATTATTTAAAGTTACTTTTGCCAGTTTAATAGGCTCTAAACAATCATTATTATGCTGAAATATTTAAAAAATGTTCCTAACAGCTTTGTTGTTTGTAATAAATGAGATCTTCTTTCCAAATTCTTGAGCTAGTAAAATTAAGCAGCAGAGTTCACAGTTCAATGTGTTAAATATGCATCCTCTACCTCTCTCCGTTCAGTTTCAACATGTCAACAAATGTAATCATTATTTAAGAGGTGTTCATACATATAGATCCAAACATTTACTAAGGGTAGGTAAGATTTGGAAGGAGTACCTAGCTTAATTTTTGAGACTAATGGCAAGAAACCATGTCTTATACAGAGCATTTCTCAGTCCAGAGAGAGGATTCAGGACTGATGGCTCAAAACACCTGCCTGAGACCAGATTTGTCCCATTCTTATGAAAAATGGCTATAGCCTAATGGTCTCTTGTCAAATCTTTCACAATGAATCTGACAAAAATGAATCATACATTTTTATTTTCATAAGGCCTTACTCTGAAAAGTATCATTTGTTTCACTGTTATTCATAAGCTTTGTTGCAAAAGCTTGGAGAGAAAAACTATCAATGTTCTAGACATCAGAACATCATTACCGTCTCACCCTTGACCTTCAGTAAAAAGCTTCAGAGAATGCTATTCTGCACTTCACGGACTTAAGAAAAAGAAGCAAATTAAGCTATCTTCATTTGAATTCTTCTTTTCAAAGACTTTCATTTTTTTAAAAAAGAGTACATATGCTTTCTTCTGGAGAGCCTGAATTAACTGCACAAATGCAGCAGTCTACTTAGCATAAGATAAGGTCCTCTGTCTTTTCCTGCATTGTGTCAAATTCAAGGGCTCAGAAGTTAAATATAATTTAATTACTATCAAGTGGGATAGTCCAAGGTTTTAAGCTGCAGGGGTGAATCACCAAACAACAATACAAGTGGCTCAAAATAGTCTAAACAATTTACTGTGTGTATGTTGAGTATCTAACGAGATTTGGGCACTGTGGAGGAGACAGGGCTACATGACGTGATCTGTGCCCTCAAGAAGTTTCAATTTAGGTTGGGAAACAAAAGTTAAATCCCACCTAAAACAATTAAAGACTGAGCAAATCAAAGAAATAAAAATACTTTTGATCTCATGGTTTTACTCCTGTCTTGCTGTTGGATTTTATTAGACGTTTTTGTCAAAAAGAAATATGGAGCTTGAAGACTTACAGAGATGAAAAGAGAATTTCATCAAATAATGGTTTGCCTTTTTATTAAATTTTTATCATCTCTATTGATTATTTCTAAAGCTGGCTAGATGACTGAAAATCAAACAAATGCTGTTAAATGTATGTTGAAGCTGAAGGCAGTGCATCTATTAATCATCTGAAGGTGACTTTCTATGAAGAAAATGAGGAGAAATAACAAACAGGGCCACCAATTCAGGGGAGAGCTAAATTGGTTCAGTTTTGGAGTTGCATAAAACCCAAGAGGCGTCTCTAATTCCAAACAGCAGACAATTTAAAAATGAGTGCATGTCCCCGAGTGAGTGATCTGAATGTGAACATACAAAGGAAAAATATAAGAATCTTCCCATTGCTTCCGCACAGAAACAGTGAAAAATGGCTCCTGGGAAGCTGTCTGTCAGAAAGAAATCTTTACCAGCGAAGCCCAGATAGTGGGTTTTCTATCTTGATCTCTCTTCTGTCAGAAAGAAAAAGAATACATGCTATGAAGCACAGAACAATTCAAACGCTGTGGCATTTCCAAAAAGAAATAAACTTTCAAGGTCTAAACAACAGTATGTATCTCAATAAAGAACTCACTTGTTCTGCTTATCTGAAAAGCAGATGGCGTGGCAAATAAAAAGAAAAAGACTTTTCTGAAGATATTCTCTTTCCAAAAAGCTAAATGGATTCTTCATCCCTTATACTTGTGTTGTTCTCCTTTTTTTATTTTTTTGGATGATCGTATAAAAGTCAATGTTTTTCCAGAATGGCAATTAAATATAGATTGAGGTGAGAATTATGCACACTTGTGTACTCCACTATATGCAAGATGCTATTACAGAACTCATGGGATAGCCTCACGTGTGTGAGGTGATGTTGCACAGGCCGAATCAGGCAGCTTGATTGCATCACTCAGAACTGTGCAAGTCTCTACATGGAAGGCTGTTGCCGAGTGGCACACGAGGTTGACGTTCATGTCTAACAGACCCTATCAGGTTTTCTGTATCAAAGTGTGCCGCATTGTGTAGGGAGTACAATAGTATGGCATACAGCCCCTGTATTTGTGGAGCTTACAGTGTTGTTATAATAATAAAATGCATATATGAAGGTGGAATAAAAATATGTTGAATACTTAACTATCAGGCATTGTGCCAAGTACTTTTCTGGGCCAACCCATTCAGCACCTCAGACTATAGGGGGTCTTGTTCTCTCCATTGGCTTCTTATAGCAATTAGAATAAAACCCAAACTCCTTACCACCACTCAAGGCGCCACATGATTTGATCCCTCCCTTCCTCAGCAACCTCACCCCTACCAGTATGATCACCGGACTGCTTACTATGCCCCCGCCATACTGGCCTTCCTTCTGTTCCTCTAATAAGCCAAGCTATCTTAAACCACGGGGACTTTGCACTTCCAAATCTTCCTGCCTAGAGAGCTCTTCATTAGGTCTTTGCAAGGCTGATTCTATCCATCACTCAGGTCTCGGGTAAAGTACCAACTCACTCAGAGCGACTTTCCACAACCGCCCTGTCTAATCTGGACTTTCCTCCAGTCACTACTTCATCAACTGCTTTTATTTTTTAAATCATTTAACACTTGTTTATATTCTCTTGACTATTTGCTAGCCTGTGTCCCTCACACTCTTTGTTGTGTCTTTTTCACCATGAAGCACATTTAGAATATAGTAGAAATTCAACAAATATTTTTAAATGAATTAATAAATTTCTGCTTTACAGGTGAATTAACAGGGACTTAAGGTCATAAATCTCGTAAGTAGCATCAAGATTTGAACCCAAGTCCAGATGGCTCCAAAGCCCATATTTTTTTCCTTATTTCCAAATATCCAATTTGGCATAGTCAAATAACAACAAGAAACAGCACGAGTAAATACAAAATAAATAACAAGTATTTATAGAAAAACAACTCCAGCCTGCCTTTGTCAGGGACAGCTTTCAGGAAAGAGGGGGACTTGAAGTGACACTTGGAAAATGGGTCTTCTCATAACTGGCTAAGAGAAGGAACTGGGTGAGCACAGACAGAGGGGAAGCATATGCCATCTCTGGGATGGTAGGGGGAACACTCTAGTAGAAAATGAGGGAAGTACACTGAGTTTTGAATCATTACACCCACATTTCAGTATGAACATTGCCATTTATCAGCTAGGTGACTTAGCAATTATATAACGTCTCTGTCTCTCAATTTCCACATTTGTAAAATTTGCTCTTCCTATTGCACAGTGTTAATGTGATTAATGGAAATATTCATATATATATAATATATTTCTAATATACAATATCATGTAATATAATACATAATATAGTTATAATATATAATACAATATATATTCATATATATAAATACGTATGTGTATAAATATAGATTTGATAGCACGTGAAAAACGTAAAGCTTTCTGAAAGCCAGAGACAACTGCAGCATAAAATGAAGAAAGCAAATTAAATAGCAGAAAATTTAACTAATGCCAAGCAATATAAGTAAACAGTTACATAAATAAGAAACTTTTATGATTATGACCCAGTAATGGAAAATCAACGAGAGAGACTTATAAGGAGAAAAAGGCATCCTCATATAGGAGTAAAGTAGTCACCCAGATAACCATAAACCATAAATTTCACCCAGAAATTAGGTTGTCAGGTCAGAGTGATGGGAAACATGCCTCCTGGATTCCACAGATATACTATAAGTATCCATTTTCCCAAACCTACCTGTCAAATGTGCAAATATCTCTTGCTTTGTGAGATAAATGTAATTGAAAGGTGATTAGAAAGAGCAAAATCAACAACCACTGAAAGGGACTTAGTGAGTTCCCAGAGGTGCTCAGAATTCCTGGGATAACTTCAATGGCATTTCTGACTTGAAAGGTGAAGGCTCCAGGAAGTAGAGCCATCTCAGGACAGCAGGAGGGGAAGACGCAAATGCCCACAGGAAGCCAGGAAGGGGGCACAGCCCATCCAAGCCCCCGGGGCTCTTCATCAGTGCCTGAAGCACTGTAGAGAAGTAAATGAATTTGTTTTTAATTTAATTTTATTTATTTTTCCCCCTAAAACCCCAGTAGATAGTTGTATGTCATAGCTGCACATCCTTCTAGTTGCTGTATGTGGGACGTGGCCTCAGCATGGCCGGAGAAGCAGTGTGTCAGTGCGCGCCCGGGATCCGAACCCAGGCCGCCAGCAGCGGAGCGCACGCACTTAACCGCTAAGCCACGGGGCCAGAAGTAAATGAATATTAAAGCCAGAGAAAAACTATGTAGAAACTGACAACAGCAAAATAAGTGTTTAAGCCAGCATACTACTACGCTTTGCCTAGATGTTTTTACTTATTTTACATGTTGATTCTTTACCATATTTCTGGATTTTGTCTCATATAAAATAGTAACACTATTTAAAATAAATATATATGAAAAAATTTTCAAGAATGTGCTAAATGCTTTTTAATCCTAGAAGAGGGTGAATAGAAGGAGTTGTAGAAGGCCATGCTCCTGGTGACAGGGACAAAACATTGCAGGAATGGTGTCAAAGGAAACCCTGCAAATTCAACTGACTGGAGTAAAGGCACATTAGGGGGCCGCTAAGGCCAGGAGAGGAGAAAACATTTATAGTCATATTGTCGAATGCTGCCCAGAGATCAAAAACAGGTCAGTTACCCTTGGCAGCACAGAATCAAAAAAGCGATAAGACTAGAAAGCATTTATCTTTGCTTAACTAATGATTATTGAGAACATACTCTGCATGTATCACCATTCTCGGTGCATTTGGGGTACACAAAAATTACCCAGCCTCATAATCTGTCTTCAAGTCACCTACAGTCTGGTAAAAGAGTTCATTCTTATATATAAGGAATAATCCCACCAGGTTGGCTAGATTTAAGTGAGTTGAGAGTTACAGATGATGAAAGTGGTTCAGTGAGGTGATAATCTAGAAGATTCTGCTGACGGTCACTGAGAAGATCTGCTGTAAAGATCTGCAGGCTGCCTGGATACAAAGTTGTCCTCGGTCTGGGAGATGTAGCCCTTATGACAGATCAATGGGAAAAAAAAATCCCGATGTGAACTAAATTGAAAATTTTTTCCCTGCATCATATGATATGTCCCAAGGGGCACTTCTGTTCAAGGAGGGTAATTTTCCTATAAGAAGAATAAGAGCAGACTAAGAAAAGCTCCTGAGGCCAGGGTTCGTGTGAGAACACAGCCCCGGGCCCACCACTTAATCAGCCAGGGGTTTCTGTTCTCCCTCTACCGTTAGAACAGAAGCACTGGCCACCCGAAGACATCTGAGGTTCTGTAATGAGGCAACATAACCGTGCTCACACTGTAATGGAAGCTGGCAAGATTACACAGCTGGCTTTCTGTCTCAGAATTTAGGCTTACATTATGAGCTGCATTTACTGTGATTTTCCATTAATCTTGTCATTTTCCAATCACATTCTACAAAGGAGATGAGTTCTCCCTAAATAAATGATACCACCCCAAGACCAAATACAAGTAACACTTAACCATGTATTAAATCCTGTAAAACTATGACTTGAGAGAAAACCATTTCCAAATACAGAACATTCCATTATTGGTACAGACCAAATTCCATTATAACAAAACCCTAGAGCCCATTTGGAATATTTTGTCTCACGAAGATTTGATCTATAAGCTATTGCTCAAGGTGTTAGAGGGAAACTATTATTGGACTGAGAGGTGAGAGACCAGGCTTTAGCTAGGCTTTCCAATCACTGTGTGACCTGGGTGCTAGCATTCCATCCCCAAGGCCTCAGAGTCCCAATCTGTCAAATAAGCAAATTGAATGAGTTATCTTCAAAATTCCCTCTTATTCTTAACATTTCTTGACTCTAAAGGGAATCACAGTAGAGTGGACCACAAAATTCTGGTTTTCATGAAGTTAAATATATTGTTATTTGCTGTATCAAAAATATTACAAAATACAAATATTATGCTAAAACTAAAAAATACTAATGTACTAAAGATTCCTGTCCCTTACAGGTAAGTTATTAACGACATAGATTTTTGAGTTGCCCGTCCTTTTAAAGACTTGATTCATCTTTTTATCAAGTAGTCCCTTTTATAACTCCAAGTTTCTAAGAATCATTCGCTAGATTCACATTAAACAACAACTATGAACAAGGCTTTCAAAAACCTGGTTTAAAAAAAAGCGGTTACTTTTTGTCACCATAAGCTTTAACCTCTGCTTACAATGTTTTGTCTGGTTATTTGTAACTTCTTCCTTTCTATTTGTATGTGTTATAAATTTTAACTACAAACACTTAGCTTAGAAGTATAACTAATTTAAAGGTTACTTATACCAGCCTCTTTCCATTCCCCACCAACATATGAAAGAGATAATCCACTTTTCCAGATTTTGTTCTTTTAGTTCCTCAACCGAGCACCATCAGATTTCTACCACCCACCACTCTCCGGAAACCACTCACCAAAAGCCGCCATGACTCTGAAATTCATCATTCCAGTTGCTTATTTTTTAACCCTACGTATTGCAAAATACAAACTACACCACAGAAAAGTTCACAAGACAGAAAGGTACAGCCCCAAGATTTCTCCCAGGGGAAACACCCATAAAAACATCACTCAGATCGAGACAGACGACAGTACCAGACCCGGGCAGCTCCTCTCATGCCCACTCCAGATCATCACCCTGCCTCCTTTCAAGTCACCACGATCCTAACTTAGAGTACCCATTCTTCTCGCTTTCTTTCACATTCTTACCACCTAAGCTAGTATTACTAAGCACTATAGGTTTAATGAAACCAGTCTTTGCAGTTTATCTGACTTTTCTCACTCAATATCATGTTTGCAAGATTTATCCTTTTTTCTTGCATGAATTCTGTGTATGAATATACCACCATTTATTTGCCCATTCCGTTATGAGCTCAATGGCTGATTTTGAAGTCCTCAGCCCACTGAATATCTCCAGACAATGCAACAGTGTTGACCAACATCTCTTTGAAATTCTCTTGTCTCTCGCCTTTTACAGCAAGACTCTCCTAGTTTATCTTCTGCCACTTTGATGGTTCTTCAGTGTTTTTCACTAACTGCTCTTCCTCAAAGCTCCCCGTACAAAATATCAGTCTTCTTTAGGTATCTTTCTTTATCTCCTCATTGTACACATCGTTGCTAGGCAACCTCTCCTCCTTTGCCCTGGCTCCAAATTACTTTTCTAGGGTGATTTTTCATGACTTCCTGCCTTCCTTCACCCTCATCCCAGCCTGGTTGCTCTCTCATCCCCAGACATCTTAGCTGCCAAACAAAGCTGCCCCCCAAACCATTCCCTTTTGGCCTTTGCCGCTTTTCATACATTGCTCCTCCAGCCTGGAATTCTCTTTGCCCCTCTTTATCCTTTAATTTCCAGATCAAACATTTCCTCCTGTGAAATCTTCAGGAACACTCTGGCAGTTTTAATTTCTCCCTCATCTGTGCTCCATGAGCACGCTATGCAATCTTCTGCTACAGCACTTATTGTGTTGTATGGTGAACATTTGTGTGTGTGTATCTCCCTCACTAGAGGACGAGGAGTCATGTCTTATACATCTCTGTATCCCTGAGTGTGCTTGGTGTATAAATGCTGCCAGAATGAAGGAATCTGTTTACTTGGTAACCTTTATGAGCTTCCTATGTTGGAGAAAGCCTCACAGCATTCGTGTTCATGATGTGCTCCTCTGCCAACGTTATATCAGACTTGTATGTGGGAGATGTTGCAGGTTGGGTTCCCTCAGAAGCAGACTCTGAGATTGAGATTAACATGAGGGATGTTTATGATGGAATGCTCTTGGAATCAACACTTGCGGAAGGAAATGAAAGAAATGGAAAGAAGCAAGCCTGGGCAGAGGAAGATGTCAAGCTGTGATTCTGTCTCAATGGAAGACTTAGTTGACGCTAAAGGGAATTCTGAGGCTGGAATGAATGTCTCAAGGTGGCTACAAGAGCTGGACCGTTGTATTTCCTTATCTGCATCAGACGGGGGCATGACTGTTTTAGCTTGGCTAATCCCTGAAGGGCTCTGATAGCTAAAAGTGACCCTGCCAGTCACTGTCCTAGAATCACAGCATCCATCATGGTATAAAATGCTGTTAAAAACAATTTCATAAATCAATCTCCTAAGTTATGTATAAGTCTATCAGGCAGGATTTCCAATGGCTCTAGATGTACCTTTATCATTATGAAAAAATGGTAATTGCCAATTTCACCATGTTTGGCATGAAAGTTTCTGTTCTAACTTTACAACTTTTGTTTTCTTCCCTCTGGCTTTGTGCCCTTACACCAAAAGAACAGTCACCCCACACAAGACACCCCCAGAGTGACATCACAGCAGCTGTACACAGAGACCCTCTCAGTGAGAATTTAACATGACTCCATTTGGAAATACTGAAGAAATACTGACAGAAAACTAGATACTTAGTTGTTCGCTGGTTAACTTTAATGAAGGGCACAGTTCAGTATTCTCAGCCACATTTCTGTGAACACTGGAAATGAAAAATTTGAAAATCTCAACTCAGAGCCAAAGTATCTGAATATCTAACTTCTGACTGAACTATTTCAGTTTCTTCACAAGTTTCATTATTTTATACACATAAAACTGTTAAAAAAAAAAAAAAAGCAGGAGTGGATACTTGTCTGACTGTCTCTTGGGCAATCCCAAAATATAAGCCGCCAAACTAGAAGGATTCTTTTTTTTCACATGGAGAAACAGTAACTCTATTAACACCAGAAAGGGTAAAATCTTCAGTTATTCTATTTCTTCTAGGAGCAACATATGAAGCATACGGGTGAGCCAAAAAGCACAGTATCATGGAGTTAGGGAGTTAAAGACCAGAATGCAAGAAATCCACATTGGTGGATTTCGATTACTGATTTCTGAGGTTGGCATGATACAAGGAGTTCTGTGACTGCCAGTTTTCTGGAATGAGCAAATAGATGAAGAGCAGTGTTTTTAACCAAGATCTAGGAGGAGGAGCAGGTTGAGAGGAAAAGATTAGGAGCTCAGTTTTGTAAATATTGAGCTCAGATACCTGGACATTATCCAGTAAAGATATAAGATACTTTTAGATCTGTCAGTCTGCTGAGGGCTGGGCTAGGAATATGAATTTGGGAGACATAAGTTTATAGACTCATTCATTCATTTATTCATTTATGATTCAACTTGCTATGAGCCAGATACAACGCTAGGTTCTAGATATATAGAAGTTAGTGTAGTTAGTGATAGCTAATGCCACGAGAGGGGGTGACATCACACAAGGAGGAACAGGAAGACTGAAGAGAGGACCAGCGTGAGGACCCAGGGGAGGAGCCAGATGGAGCGGATGGGCAGTGGAAGAGAAACTCGAGAAGAAGACTAAGTAAAAGAAGCTAGGTGGGCAAAAGGAGAACTAGAGGGGCTTAAGAGCCCAGAATCTAAGGGAGAAACAAATATTGGACAGAATTTACACTAGTACATTAGGCAGACTTCTCTGTAGAACTTACTCATCATGACGTTGAACAATGGAATGTGCCAGCTCATCTGTGACAGTAATATCCGGTTTGCAAAAATAATAGATGTAGAGTGCTGTGACACAAGGACACTCAATGGTAAATTTTATCACTGATATTATTATTGTTACTATATTATAATTATTATGGCTATTACTAAGAGTGTGATCATTATCGACAACGTTCTATAATCCAAAAATGTCAACGTAATGACTTTGAAAAAATGGCCCCTAGCTTTAACCCTCAGGAGATCCTCTGAGAGAGCAGGCGCAGTGTGGTGGTGGCAGTGAACCAGACTGGGAAGTGACTGACTGAGAGGGAAGAAGGAAGAGACAGAAACACAGACTATCATGTCCAAATTGTTGGCCATAAAAGGAAAGAGAGAGAAGAGTAGACAGGGAGCTACTAGAGGATTTTTTTAAACGGGTAGAGAGTATATTCATATAATAAAAGGACTAGCTCAGTGGAGGAAGAAATAGTGAAGATACTAGTTAGAGAGAAGAAATAACAAGCAAGGTCTTGGAAGATTCAGATGGACTATGATCAAGAGCAAGATGGATTTATAACAATATCAAAAAATACCAAGCACCTTGGAAAAAGTCTAACAAAGATAAGAAGACTTCAAAAATTGAAATAATCATTTTACAATGTATACGTACATTAAATCATCACTTTGTACACCTTTAAAAAATCGCATTGTGCAAACTAAATGTATACAATTTTTATTTGCTAATCATACCTCAATAAAGCTGGGGGGGAAAAGAAAGTAAAGGAAAAAAAATTTTACTGGAAATGTACATAAGCATTTTTTAAATACTGAAGTATATACCAAATTTACAGATTGGAAAGCTCACTACTATAAATTTTTCTCCTGAAATCAATGTATAGATTAAATGAATCCCATATCACCAACTGGTTATTTCAATGGGTAGGGGGGGACTTAATAAGTTAATTTGCATGTGCATTAAAAAAGCCACAAATAGCCAAGACACACTTGAAGAAGAAAAATAAGGTAGAAAGGACTCAGATATCAAGACTTATATAAAACTATAGTAATCAAGATGGTGAACTTTTATTGCAAGGATAGATGTTTAGACCAATTGTAAATTATTGAAGTCCAGAAACAACTCCACATACAAAAGGACACTGGGGGCCCAGCCCAGTGGCGTATTGGTTGAGTTTGCGTGCTCCACTTTGGCGGCCTGGGGTTTGCTGGTTCAGATCCTGGGCGCAGACCTACACACCACTCATCAGGCCAGGCTGAGGTGGTGTCCCACATACAGCTAGAAGGATGTACAACTATGACATACAACTATCTACTGGGGCTTTGGGGAGAAAAAAAGGAGGAAGATTGGCAACAGATGTTAGCTCAGGGCCAATCTTCCTCACAAAAAAGAGGACACTTGATTTATAACAAATTAGCATTCCAGGGCAATAGAGAAAAGACAGTCTTTTCAATCAGTAGAACAATAATAATAGTTATCCATATATAAAAATGACTTCCAGGTGAATTAAAAAATCTAAGTGCAAAAGACAAACTTTTAGAAGAGGATATAGATTGTATCTTCATAATCTGCGGATAGAAGTCTTTAATAAGACAAGGTATTTACTATAAAGGAAAAGATAGATAATTTTGACTACATTAAAATTAAGAACTTCTTATTATAGGAATCAATTAAAAACATAAAGAGCCAGACCACAGAGCGGAAGAAGATATTTGCAAGCTGATAATACTCGATCTCAATATGCAGCCGACTCGATGAGAAATACAAATAAATGAAAAAAGAAACACAGGCAATCCAATTAAAAAAAATAGGCAAAGAACTTGATAAAAAGTTTCACAAAAATGAAAACCCAAATCACTAATGAACTTATTAAAAAAAGAAAAGGTAGGGGCTGGCCCAGTGGCACAAGCGGTTAAGTGTGCGCGCTCCGCTGCGGCAGCCCGGGGATCGCCTGTTCGGATCCTGGGTGCGCACCAACGCACTGCTTGGCAGGCCATGCTGTGGCGGCGTCCCGTATAAAGTGGAGGAAGATGGGCACAGATGTTAGCCCAGGGCCAGTCTTCCTCAGCAAAAAAAAAAAAAAAAAAAAAAGAGGAGGATTGGCAGATGTTAGCACAGGGGCTGATCTTCCTCACAAAAAAAAAAAAGGTACTCAAGCTCATTGGTAATAGAGCAAATGCAAATTAAAACGACAATGAGTTAACACTAAACATCTCTAAAATTGGAAAAAATGTAAGAGTCTAATACCAAGTATTGGCAGGATTTGGAGCGTCAGGAATGGTCCTACATGGCTGGTGGGATTATAAATTCACACACTCCCTTTGGAAAACAGCATGGCATGATGTAGCCTAGTTGAAGCACATATACTCTTTGATCCAGCAATCCCACTACTACGTGTATACCTTAAAGAAATGCGTGCACCAAGAAACATTGTTCATGATAGCTCAAGCCAGAAACACCCCAAACTGCTATTATCGACATAATGGATAAATAAACTACAGTGTATTCACTTAATGGGCACTATGTAGTATTAAAACTGAATGGACAAACTAAAGTCACATGCAACAACACAGATGAACCTTACCATTGTAAGGTTAAGCAAAAACAAGGCACAAAAGAATACATACAATATGATTCCATTTATATAAAGTTCAAGCATAGAAAAACTAAGGGATGCATACATAGGTGGCAAAAATCGTAATGATAAGCAAAAACAGTATTACTATAAAAGTCAGGATAGTGTAAACACTACGGGAAAGGAATGAGTTTGTCACTGGCATGAGTTTGCTTAGCTAGTTCCCTGTCACTCTGCTTCAGTAGCTATTCCAAATCTTCTATATAAAATGTTCCATTTCTTGGTCTGGGTAATGTTTACACAGGTATTTGCTTTATATTTATTTACAAAACTGTCTGTATGAGTTTTATGCACTTTTATGTGTTCAAGTTATATTTCAATTAAAAGTGTGGGGGAAAACAAAGTATAGGTGGTAAGATTAACTTTAGACAATGGTGGGAAAATATATCATTTACCTAATAACCTATTGTGAGAATTGAACATAATCTATATAACATGCTTAGCTATTCACCTAAGATGAAACACACTCTCAACTATAATGATTATAATATTAGAGTATCTATAAACAAGAGCCAACACGAAAAAAGAGAAATGCTGTTAAAAGCTGAATTTTTTTCTTTCAGTTCAGAAATACTTCAAGATATATTTTAATTACTCAGGATTAGTTGTGGTCACCAGTAATCCTAGCCTTTTTTGTGTAGATTTCCTACAGGAGAGCAATAATATTAATTTTTTTTAAATGGATAAATAAATTACCAAGGCATTTTGTTACATGTTATCCTACTGAAATAAGTGGTTTGATCCATATGTTATAAAGTCTAGCATACCGATATATTAAAAATGATCTTATCTCAGATATTTCATTTTCTTTCTCTATTCTTTAGTATCCAATTTTAGAGATTGGACTGGTACAATGGTATTCAAATCAACTGAGTTAACCACTCTGGTTCATCCAAGAATTACCGATTGTAAGACTTAGAAGCAATATTTTATTCTTTTAAGTAGTCTCACTTCCACAAATATTCATGGAGCTTGTGTGCCCTGTGAAAGGCGTTGTATCCAGGGTGGGAGAAAAGGGGTGCTAAATAGCAGAATAATGCATGGCTAATAAGGAAGTCACAACAACGTAGTTCAGTAAATCAATATGAAATAAGCTAACCATAAAATGAAGCTGATATAAATGCTAAATAGAGGTGTAAGTAATATGCCATAGGAATATTTCATTCTGACTAGGTAAATCAGGACAGATTGTCATTTGAAGGACACTGACAGATAAGCCAGTTTTGGCCCTTACTCGTGCATGGGTTTGAACAAGTACCTTGGAGACATTCCAGAATGGGAAACTACAGGAGCAGAGGATAAAAGTTCTAGACACGCTCAAAGGTTGTAAAGGAGATTGATAAAGCTGGAGTATCCATCTTGTGGAAGGACATAGGCGAGGAAGATACTTTTTAGGCAATTTGGAGCCCATTTTGGAGAATACAGAAATGGCTTTAGCCTTTATAGGTAACTGGGTTAAACTGGCTGTAAGAGCACAAGGCATAAAAATATGACCATGCTGTTTTGCAAATATATTCCAGAATTATAAATCTTTATGAAATTCTATTTAACAAATTTTCCTTCCCCATATTTACCTGTTGCCTGAGGTCCTCCCTGTCCTGTACTAGCAAACACATCTTCTACGGCTTCATATATTTGTTCTATAGCACAGAATTAAATCTGTTTTCTACTAAAAATTTTGGAATTATCAAAAATCGACTAATTTAGTCAGAAGGTGAATATATAATAAAACAGTATTTTAGAACACAGATATAAAGTTTTTCCAAAGTGGCACGTCAGAGAGATGAGGAAAGGAATAAAATCAGAATTCACTTTGGAAACCCACCATTGGGTAAAAATCTCCCTGATATTTAGCAGATTATCCCACCGATTGTCTATATTTTAGTTCCAGAACAAAGTTAAACATGTACAATATCAACTTTTTTGAGTATGTTCCCCATAAACAGAACCACCTTTCAACTTAAACCCAATTTATTTCTCCAATTTACTACTGTCAGTTATATAATCTAATCTAACTGTCATTCCCAGGCATAGTAGAACATGAAATTTTTTAAAAGTAAGCAACAATGTGTGAAAAAAAGTAAATTCACAGAGTAGTTTCAGGCCAAATATCATCTGTTTCCTGTGCTAAACCCAAATGCATTTTAGTGAATAACATTAAATGCTACTTAACGTTATAACAAATTATCCCTTTCTGAGAACCAAACTGTCTCATAGCTAAAAATTACATCATCAAATTTATTACTCAAGCATGTTCCTATGGTGAGTTTCTGATTCTCTCCTCTTCATAAGAATTAACACCCACCCAACATCATTTCTCAATCAGTTGACAGAAGACAAACAGTTGTCTGCCTAGTCATGGGCAATGTGCCAGCAAGTGAACAAGTAAGGCGTTGAGAGAAGGGAGACAGTATTTTATGCTTGCGATTAAGTTCATGCCGTTAATATTGTCTTCCAAAAGTGAAAAGCTTCTGTTGTGGCATATGGTATGAGTGCCTATGTGAAATATGTGGGAATAAATAGCTACTGGCTCCTTTAAACAGGCCAGCAGCTGAGAATGTACCTCCCTCCCTGTGTGGCTGATGACTGCGCTCAGGCTGCTGAAGCCTCGTGACCTTCAGCAAGTCCCTTCCTCTTTTGAGGCTCAATTTAATCCTCTAAAAATTAAGTGAACTAACTAGTCTCTAGGTCTTTTCCAGCCCTCTGAACCCACGAAAGAAACAACAATTTAAAACAAAGCAGTTGCAAAAAATTCCACAGGTAGAATGTGACAGCTCTAGGCTTTACACTGATTAAAACAAGAGAATATTTTTAGCCTAGTTAAGTTCAAGTAGCCCTAGCTGGGCCGATAATAAATCTGAGTCTTGGGGTCAGAATACCGTCATGAGAGAGGAGAAGAGATTCACACTTAGAGCTGTCTGAAATGGAATAGATTGCCTCGGGAAGAGAAGAGTTCACCATCACTGCAGGTGTTCAAGAAGAGGCTAGAAGATCAGTTGGCAGGGAGGTTGAGAAGCTTGTGTATCGAGCTCCGAGATTCTCTCCAACTTTAGAGTATAAAATGTCAACATAAGCTGCTATGCCAGAATCCAGTGTTCTTTGTTGTCATGGATTCCACAGCAGAATTGCAGCTCATCATTCATTCAATAGATTTCTTGAGCCTTACCCTGGGCCAGGCACCATACAAGTCCTATAGGGCATGCAAAGATGGTTCAGAGAATACACTGTACTGCTGAGGGATAAGACAGGAGCATGATAGCTACCAGGTAGGTAGTGATAAGTGACGTAGAAGAAACATAGATAAAATACCAAGCAAGATCAGAGGAGGGAGAGATTACTTCTAAGTTTGCAGAGCAAAGGTGGAGCACTAATGAGGAGTTTATGGAAGAGATGAAGGGAGAACAGCTCCCTGAGGAAAGGCAAAAGGTGTAGAGGGGAAATCAATGACTTCTAAGACCCATCCATTCCTGAGATTCCAGGTGCTTCACTAAATAGCTGAGAATGCCATGAAAATGAGCATATATGTTAGTTCCCCTACCTCAAAGTGCTAATTCGGCCCACTTTCTCAACCCATTAGGCTGATCAGGCAAGGGCCAGTGGGGTACACCCTGCTATCAGGAGAAGTTAGACCAGCACAGGGGTTCGCATTGGATGTGGAATCAGGATCACATTGTGGTTATCTTAGGGTGATGTCAGCAAACTGAAGGTATCACATGAAATTTTTTTGTTTGTTTGTTTTTTGTTTTTGTTTGTTTTGTGAGGAAGATCAACCCTGAGCTAACATCCATGCTAATCCTCCTCTTTTTGCTGAGGAAGACGGGCTCTGAGCTAACATCTATTGCCAATCCTCCTCCTTTTTTTTTTCCCCCAAAGCCCCCAGTAGATAGTTGTACGTCATAGTTGCACATCCTTCTAGTTTCACATGCAATTTTAATGACAGCATCAAGTTTTAAAAACACATTAAAGAGTCAGATAAGACTTTTGCTCTATTGACATTGGCTTGAAACTTTGATTCCAATGATAAATACACATGCAATATAGTACTGACCTATGTCCATTTCTATCCCCTTGGTCAAAGCAGAGCATTTAGTTGGACAATGTACTACTGTCTGAACATCAGAATTCAGTAGCAGCTTTTAATTTAACTTTGATTACCAATGAAACTTTACCTTTGGCTCTTTGGGAGAATTGTCTAATGGCAGCTTATATGAGATTTCAGCCTTCTTTTGCATAACCACTGCTCTGGGCCCCCTTTTTAGACTAGTACATGATTCTTAGCACATCTTCTGAGATTTGAGAATTCAGGCGTGAGTCTACAGTAGATCCTCAATGACATATCTCAAGGAGATTATTTTCCTATTCCAGTGCAAGTAATTACAGTTTAAAATGAGTCTCCAAGTCTTTGCTACGCCTGAGTACATGCCATTTAGAATAACTTTGCTTTTCAATATTTGACATCATTCCATTAACAATGAAATGATTAATTATGCTTACATAGGGTAACCTAAGTATCTTGTTTGAAATGTGGACCTCCTGGTGTTAGCAAACTTATAAAATGATTAATATAGTACATAAAATATAGTAATATGTCCTGTCGCAGTCATGCAAAGATAGTACTGTGGTTGATTCCAGGAGCTTATGGCATAGAAATGCTAAAATATACAAGTATGAAAGAAAAGATAGAATTGTAAGGCCTCAGGTATATTTTAATGTAGTAACTACAAGAAAAGGCTATGCCCCTAACCAGGACTGCTGGCTCCTTGTTACCTGGAGGGAGCAGGTTACACAGATCACAAAAAGGGACAGTCATCACAGATTAACTATTCCAAGCACTCTCACTGCCTCAATAGTTTGGACATTTCTCTCACTTTCTCTTGTATGTAGGGACCTGGTGTTCACTGTATTTAATCCTAACGTAATAAGGTTTACAGTTGCTCTTTTCTGTTAGAGAATCCTTTGTCCTTAATTGCATCTTTACGTCTCCAAGATGGATCTGTATCCAAGAAAGGCATGTGACCAATCAATATTGGAAAAGCTTGGGGGGGTCTTTTGGTTTGCTTTTTATAAGCACTATCTGCAGAGGCAAACACTTAAATTCTGGGTCCCTAAATAAAATCTTGCAAAACTTTACTTATTCTCAGACTCGTTTTTATTATATATTTTAGGAGACCTGCTATGATATGAACACTGAGATTTCTTAATACAGTTTTAATACTCATTCCTCTATCATTCAAGTAGGAAAAAAATCAACATAGAAATGAAAGGATATTATCCTAACAACAACAAAAAACCACTTTTTGTTTATATCATAAATTGCTCCTAAGGAGGTGGATAGATCCTGTTCCCTGACGTTTATTGATTTTTTTGAGAACTTTGTTGAGCACCTTAATGAATTTGTTTGTGGGTGCTTGGGAAAAAGAGATGGAGAAAACAGGATTTTTTTAGCAAAATGGAGATTGACTTATTTAGAATTTCTAGGGAAATATGGGAAGGAGGATGTAGGGAACAAAAAAAGGAAAAAGGGGCTCACAGAAGAATGTAAAACATAATGCATGGACCTGGGACTAAGACAAGAAACCTCTGTGAAGGGAAACTGCAAAGGATTTTAGAGAACAGGAATACATAATATGTATGTATACATTTTGACTGAGTTATGCATTAAGGGACTCCTCTCCTTGACTATCAGCTCACCAGTCAAACCTAGTGAACTCACAGATGCTTTGAATGTGGTTAATCCCACAAATATTCCAAATTAATTGCATGCACAATCAAGACAGCACATGAGGAAGCAGGAGACCAGCAGTCAGACAAGACCATGAAGCCCTGGAAACTGAGAGAAATCTTGCAAAGGCACAGAATTACTAAGTTCACACCTATCTTACCTAGATCTTGTGTAGCAGTGAGCCATTCCCACGTGACATCCCATTTCGCATATTTCCAACTAAATCTAAATATTGCTATTCGGAGTATTCATTGATGTGAGAAGAAACAGAAGAAACATGGGCTCTGGTCTCAGAGAGATTCCAAACTAGAAATGAAAGGCAGATATCCTAACACATTAGAAAATAATACGTAAGATGAATAAGGTAGTGCAAGATCCTACTCCTGCTTACTCCACATTCTTTCCCCAACCAAAGTGAAGAAAATTTTATTCCAATCTCTGGGAAGGGGAAGGATGGTGTTATTAGAAATGTTTCAGACTCTACTCCAAAAGCTGTTCTTCCTCTTGGAGAGAGAAAAATACATCAATTTGATGAAATTGGTAAGAGCCTCACTTTCATTGGACAATGTTGCCAGAGGGAGTCATTTGGAGTCAGAAGTTAGAAGAAAGGTCTATGTTCTTCCTTTGTTTTTCCTCTTGATTCTGCTTCTTCAGATGCATTAGGCATTGGGCCTCCAGTTTCCATGCAGTAAGCCCCCTCGGATGTGCATCACAATATCTTACCTGTGATACGATGGATAAATTAAATCTGCAAGAGAGTCAGAAGGCCTGCCTGTGTCCTCTATCCATACACACACCGGAATAAAGCCAATACTCCATGCCATGTGGCTCTGTATGTGTAAACTCTCAACCAGATCCATGCAAATGAGAAGAGACCACATCGTGAATTTAATTCTTAAAAATAATATGGAACCACAACTATATGAAGCCATTAAGATCATCAAATGGTTAGTGCAGGCCAAAATCACCAAGGTGTGAGGTAATGAGGGCCTGGAAAATGTGAAGATGGTTGGAGAATGGAAAAATGAATCATGGGCTTTGGAATTATTTCAAGGAAAGATTCATAGCCTGGGTGACTGATTAGATGTGAGGTAAATGGGGGGTGGCAGCATGGAATCTCAACATTTCAAAGATGCCGCCATGTTTAAATCTCTTTAGCCTGACCTTTCTCTGAGCATGCAAAGTTCCACCAATCACATATGATACAAATTAAAGTGTTTTTAACTCCCTAAATTAATCTGATTTTTTGTTTCTTATTTCTGTTAAAATTGCAGGCGTAGACTTGTTCCCAATTCTTAACGACAACCCCAGTTTATCTGCTGAGCTTCATATCTACATTTCAAAGCCATCCCTTCACCATTCTAGCTACTGATTGAATTATTCTTCAAAAATGTAAAGATCAAAATCATTTCCCTGCTTAAAACCTTAAGTGAGTCTCTGTAGGATAAACTCCAAAGTTGTTAGAAGGAATGAACTGTACTTTAAAACCTGGTCCCAGCGTGACTTTCCATCCTCAGGTCTAGCCACCTTCCCCAGTGTTCCAGCCACACTGAACTCCTCACTGCCCCCTAAACACACCCCACAGTTTCATGGCTCTCCTCTTTATTTATGCTGTTCATCTGTCTAAAATACCTTTCCTGCTGCCAAAAATATAGAACACTTCTACTCATCTGTTAAGGCTCAGCTTCGATGTCACACTCCTGTTTCCCAACCCAAATCCCAGTCAGAGCCACACACCTCATCAGCTATGAAGAGCCTTTTATATGTACACTATCACAAAGTTAGGAGGAGCACTTACCTGCCCCTACTCCTCACATTTCCATAGTGGAGAGGGAGCTCCACTTCTCAAGAGGGTACGCTCTGCCCCCTCACCTATACTTTCCCAAGGGAGGAGAGACTTCTCTGACCTTGACAATAGGAAGAAGGAACTGTGACAAACAGTTCAGCTCCTCTTTCTGTTGCAGAATGTAAAGTCTTCAGGACACACATCCTTTCTTCTTAGCCATTAGCAACTTTACCAGGAAGGTTCTGTTTACAAGGCCTGAAGTTATGAGAGATAAGTTCAATTCACAAGTTAGGGGAACATATGAGAGAGACAGAGCTATAGATCAAGAAATGTTCTCTAATTCAACACCATCAATAGAAAAGCAGATATTTTTCCCATCATCTGTTTGAACTCCCGTATGTACTTTTTGGGTTTTTTCTAAACTCAGGAGGTGAAGAGGAACCTTAGAGATTGCCCTCTCCAGCCCTAACTTACCAGTTGAGGGCTAGAAATACAGAGTGATGAACTCTGGGCCAGAATGTAGGCAGCACATAGAAAGACAGGGAAGGAGGTTTGAAACCTTTGATGCCTTAGGAACCCTGAGCCACCTGGGTTTTGACCTTGGTGGTTTTCCCTGGCTTTTATTATCACTATGTGGCTGGATTTTAATTGTTGAACGAACCTGGGGCTCAGTAATCATGGTCTGTGTTGTTCTCTGTAGCTAAACTTGACCTGACTTACACGGCACAGCTATAATGGAACAGGGATTACATTATAGGTAGGAGAGTCTCTTCTGTTCCAGTAAAGGCTAATCTAAAAGTAGGCAGAGCTTTAGTGCACTGGCTGTTTAGGCACTTGTGGGGAGATCAGATTTAACTCATTTTATTGTGTTTCTCAGTCAAATCTACAGGCGGGGTCTCTAAAGTACAGAAGCAGCTAAGTTACTCACAGGCCACAGAGTTCTACTAAAGTAGGTCTCACATCGGGCATGGGTAAATAGTACTAAATATGCTGCCCCAGATTGCATTTCTGTATGTTGTTTTGAAATACAAGATTTAAAAAGAAAATTATGGAAAAACTAACTTAATGGCTTCATGTAGCCTTTTCACAAGTTTTTAAGAGTCATCCTTTAAACTCAAGGCCAGAAGGAGGCTATGATTTTCTATCGAAATGACCAGGATACTGGCTTTGCATTTCAGAGATTTGCTATGGCCTCGCACACAGAAGGGACGTGGACTCTATTAACAAAGACTAAAAAGGAACCACTGCTTCATGAATGAAGAAAAATAAACCATAAATGAAATGATTGCAAATTCAGAGACTAAGAGGCAATTTAAAATACATGGGCCTGGAACACACTGTTGTTGAGAATCATATTTACTGAAAAAGCTAAGGAAGGGCTGCATTGGCTTATTGCCCAACAACCTTAGTGTCAGAACAGAAGGAATGGGATAGTGAACAAAAATGCTGCTCCTTAAGCTGAAGGAAAAGTGTTTTCCTTAGATGGAATATTGAGATCTAAGAGTATAGGCTACACAGTTATCAAAGAAAAAAATGATCTTGAAGGCCAGGCTAGAAAGATATGTAATAAAAATACGAACCTGGGTCTAACTGCTCATAAAGAGGGTGTTTGAAGAGGAAGAGGTATTTTAGCACTTACTAGATCACAGAGCAAGCATAAAGACCCAGTGAAATCTAACAGAGTAAGAGAAGGAAGATCTCAGTGAGCAATTTGGAAGGCTTTCCAGAAGGATCTATGACCTAGGAAGACATTGAGAAGTACACCTTTAAAGTTGCCTATAAAGAGTCCACAGCAAAGCAAGTGAAGAATCCCTCTCAAAGATCTGAATGATATCAAGTGGTTACAGGAAATTAGACAGATGGGTTTTAAGGAAACACAGTTATTATAATAGGAATTCAGTCACCGCCCATGCCCTGAAGGCACATACCCAAGAAATGTATGAAATTTGGACAATGACAGTGACCAAGGGAAGATGCACCACAGTAAAGGGGAGGTAGGCAGGACAGTCATAACTTGCATTCAGACATGGTTCTGTTGGGAGAATACATCCTGATCTTATATACAGAAATTCCAGTGGAGAGTCAGAGGCATACAAGACAGAGAGATCAGAATAGAAGATGAAAAAAAGAGTAGTAATCAGCAATCTTTGATCTATGTCTTTATCTATAAGCAGAGTACTAAAGAAAGACCTCTTTCTGTACAGATCTGAGACAAAAATAAAATTAAAATGTACAGGGGCCTTCCCAGTGGCACAGTGGTTAAGTTCGTGCGCTTCACTTCAGCAGCAGCCCGGGGTTCGCAGGTTCGGATCTGGGTGTGGACCTATGCACCACTCATCAAGCCATGCTGGGGCAGGTGTCCCACATATAAAATAGAAGAAGATGGGCACAGATGTTGGCCCAGGGCCAATCTTCCTCAGCAAAAAAAAAAAAAAAGTAAAAGCACAGAGGAGTTGAATAGTCATCAATTCAGTAGGAATAAGGAATACACAATTTTTGTATGCCCGTGCAAACATTTACAAAATTCAAATACATCATCGGACACAAATGATGTCTTAAGCTATTTTACAGTAAACAGGACAGTCTAATCATAAAACAACATGTTAGATAAAAAAATATTTTATTCACTTAGAAATTAAGAAATATAATTCTAGAGTACAGCTAGATAAAAGAGATAATCAAAGGGAAAAGAAAAAGAAAATTTTGGCCTAAGGAGCACAGCAAAAGCTATACTCTAAGGAAAGCATAAAATTATATGCTTTCATTGTGAAAAAAAAAGAGAAAAACTTAATATTTATTTAAAAATTAGGCAACAATTAAACCACAAGAAACTAGAAGAATTATTTAAGCTAAAAGCTGAAATTAATGAGAGAACATATTAGCAGAATCAAAAAGATGGTTCTTTTAAAAAGACCAGTAAAATAGATGTCTATTATAAATATAATTAAGGAAAAGTGATAATAAACAAAAATAGTCAAAGTATGAAAACAGAAAGGAAACACACAAGAGATGCAGTAGCAATTAAAACCATGGAACTGTGCGTGGAACTCTACAACTTTAAAAACTTAGAGGGAGCTGTCCAAATCTTCTAGCACCTGTAACGATTTAAATGAGGGCTTCTCAAACACTAATGTATATATGTATCACCCGAGATCTTGTTAAAACGCAGGTCCTGATTCATTGTGTCAGGGTGGTAGCTGAGATTTTGCATTAATTGTTAATAAACTAGGTGATGTTTCGGCTGCTGGTCCTAGGACCGCATTTTGACTAACAAAGGTTTAAGTCACATTGGAATTATCTGTTATCTACAGGCTAGTTAAAATGCAGCTTTAAATCCACTGGGGCTGGTATCCTTTCAATGTCTTTTATGGTAATTACTTTATTCAAGTTTTCTACCTTTTCTTGGATTAACTTGGCAATTTATATTTTGCTAATACAACTGGTTACACACTTTGAAGAAAATAAATCTCGACCTTAATTACTCCATGTGCAAAAAGAAATTCCAGACAGAATAAAGCCCTGAGTATAAACATCTCGGAGGGGAAGGGAAGAGGAACAGAAGACTTTTGTAGGCAAAATTGGAAACTCAGTAGTTATGAATGAAAAGATCTGTTTTAGTAAAAATTTTAATTTTTACCATGAAAATTCCCTAAGAAGAAAAGTCAACAGAAAAAAAGATTAGAGTTTAAAAAAATCTGCAACATACAGGGCTGAAGGTGAATATCTATTATACACAAAAAGACCTATTACAACATGAAAAGACCTATTATGAAAAAAAAAAAAACCTAGAAGGGAAAAATTGACAAGGAATATGAAAAAGAAATTCACAGAAGAGCTAACCCCTGTGATGAAGAAACGTGAAAATATGCTCAAACTCACTGATACGCAATGAAATGTAAAGTCACAATGAGATATCTTTTTATACCTATCAGTCTGGAAAGAATCATAAACCTTGGTTAGGGCCCATTACTAGTAAGGCTACAGGAAAATGTATACTCTCACACATTGCTAGTAAAACGTGAATTGTTACAGTTTCTTTAGAAAACGATCTGGCATCCTCTATTAAAATTTAAAAGAACATGCAATCACACTCCTGAAAAATCTATCCTACAAAATAAAGGCATCAGTATATAAAGATATGTAAACAAAAATGTTTATTGAGCATTTTTATCAGTGGCAATAATAAATACATAAATAAATAATATCTAGAGGAAAAAAGTTGTATTAGTTTTCCATTGCCATGTAACAACTACCACAAATTTAGTGACTTGAAACAACACAGATTTATTGTCTCACAGTTTCTGTGGGTCAGAACTTGAGGCACAGCTTAACTGGATCCTCTGCTCAGGGTCTTGTGAGGTTGCAATCAAGGTGTCATCTAGTCTGCATTCTCATCTGGTGGTTTGACTGGGGAAAATCTGCTTCCAATCTCACTGAATTTGTTGGCAGAATCCATTTCCTTGTGACTGAGGGCCAAGGTCTCTGGCTTCTTGCTGATTCTTGCCTAGACACTGCCCTCATCTCTCCAAGGTCACCTGGCCACCTGTAGTAGGCCCACAGCTCCTTGCCAGTTGGACTTCCTCAACATGGCCACTTACTTCATCAAGCCAGCAAAATCTCTAGAGTGAATCTGCTACTGAGACAGTCTGATCTAATGTAACATAATCACAGGAGTGACATCATCTTTGCTGTATTCTGTTGGTTAGACACAAGTCACAGGTCTTGCATGTATTCAAGGGGAGGGGGTTCACGAAGTTGTGAACACCAAGAACGGCCATCATGGGTGGCTACCTTAGGGTCTGTGCCTCCACAAAAGTTAAATCTCATCAATTCAGGAAGGTTAGGTAAATTGTCATGTGTTTGTACCACTGAATATTATGCAGTCATCATAAAGAATAAATTTAGATCACCTGACTTGACAGGATTTCCAAAGGTATTATTGAATGACAGAATCAAATGCAGCAAAGTTGAATAATATGATCCTAAATTTATAAAACAATTAATACCCCCTTCAATGGATTCTTAAGGGCTCAGCCTTTAGAAGAAACAACAGCAGCTTTTCTTAAGGTGTGAAGACAGAGGAGAATAGCTCCTAGGAAGCAGGTTTCATAGGCCTTTTTCATAGCCAGAGACACAAGTGGCAGCCACTGTAAAAGGAGACCTTATAGATAAGTGGGTTTTTCTTCCTATTTATGGTAAATGCTGCTGTCAAACTAACATCTTGATGAACAGTTTCTCCTAGTTGAGTTTAAATTTATATATCATGGTGTCTGGACCACTGACGTACACTAATATCCTAGTAAGACTTAAAACAAAATTGCCTCTCTCTACCTTCTTTTCCTCAAACATCACGGAGTTGAAATGGATGTGCCATAGAAATATAAAGGGGTTTAATCTATAATTTAACTTTGACAAAGTTATGTCATGATGTTCAGCGACAATAACAGGAATCTGCATTAGACTAATCACTGGGATCTGGAAACATTATTTTGCTTGGGATTACAGTTCTAGTAGCTCAAATGTTTGCCTGTGTTTTTAAATTTCATGGCTGTAGGCTTGGTCTTATAATGTCAAGTGTTTACTTTTTTGAACTTTAAAAATGAGGTATATAACCAGATATCTGAAAAATGACTCATACGTAGAATACATAACAAACTCGCAAAAACTCAATGGTAAAAAAACAAAAAATCCACTGGAAAATGGCCGAAATACTTGAAGAGATATTATATTGAAGAGGATATACACATGAAAAATAAGCACATGAAAAGATGCTCAACATCACTAGCCTTTAGGGAAACACAAATCAAAACTTCAGTGAGTTATTATTACACATCTATCAATAGCTAAAATAAAAAACAGTGATGACACCAAATGCTAGTGAAGATGTACAGAAAGTGTACCCCTCATACATTTCTGGTGGGAACATAAAATGGTACAGCCATTCTGGGAAATAGTTTGACAGTTTCTAAAAAAAATCTAAACATATACTTACCATATGACCCAGCAATAACACTTCTGAGTATTTAGCCTAGAGAAATGAAAAGTTTGTCCACACAAAAACATGCACACAAATGTTAATAGCAGCTTTATATGTAATATCCAAAAACTGGAAACTACTCAAATATTCTTCAATGGGGAATGGTTAAACAAGCTGTGTACATCCATGCCATGGAACACCACTCAACAGCAAAAAGGAATAAACTCTTGATACACGCAACAATTTGAATGGGTCTCAAGAATATCAGGCTGAGTGAAAAACTCCAATTTCGAAGGTCACGTGCTGTATGATTCCATTGATATAAAATTCTTAAAATGAAAAAAATATAGAACTATAAAAAAATTAGTGGTTGCCAGGAATTAGAGATGATGCAATTGGAGAGTTGGGTATGACTATAAAGGAGTAGCATGAAGGATCTTTATGATGATGGACTAGTCCTATATTTTGATTGTGGTGGTGGTTACACAAATCCACACGTGATAAAATTTCACAGAACTATACACATGTACACACACACATACACAAGTGCATGTAAAATTGATGAAATCTGAATAATATCTACGGATTGTACTAATGTGAGTTTCCTGGTTATGATATGGTACTATTGTCACATAAGGTGTTTTCATTGGGGACTTCTCTGTGATTCTTACAATTGCATGCAAATCCACCATCACATCAAACAAAAAGATTAAAACTTTGAGGCACAGGAAAGGGTTAAGGTTGAAAGAATTTTACTCATTCCAATACTAAGCAGCTCACACTGCAGCTGATGAAAGGAATCCAATTCTATTTATACTGCGGAGTAGATGCCTCTACCTGAGACTGAACATAAGGAGAAACGGAGTGACATGATTTTTGAAAATTAATTCCTTTAAATTTAAACTTAAAAAATGTGTACCTTCATATTTCAGACAAAGGCAAGGTGATTTTGAAATCTCTTTGACACAGAAATTTTATAAAGTGAGAAAATCCACATAGGGGGACATTTTTATACTGCCATTGTAATATGATTGAAGTGCCTTTTGGCTACCATTCGATCTCCCTGAATAATTTTCAGGGAGTTATGTTGATCACAAGGTTAAACATAATTTGGGCTGAGGATTAGAACAGGTAATGACTACGAGTCCTAGATAACAGCAAGATATTAGAACTGACTTAACTGACATGCAGGTCTCACCCACTGCATATTTACACTGTCCACCAGTGGTCTCAGGAAGGCAAACTAAGGAACAGTGGGTGGTATTGGGGGCAGATGGTCACGAAGGTAAGAGCAGGATATATTCATGATCTCCCCCTGGAGGGGTACAGTCGCACCTCGGATGATCACAAGCTTAGGTATTAAACTCAAGGGACTAAGAAAACAAAAAGCTGGAAAAGTGTTAGAGATAGTGCTTATCTCCTACTTTTTACATTTGTGTACAGGAGAGAAAACTCTACTCCTTGTGTGAAAATAGTATCTGGCTACTCTCTCCGGCCTCCACAAGGTTTGGAAGAAGAAGCAACTGAGCATGCCCCGCTCATCCCCTTTGTCTCAGAGAGTAGTCTGGCCTCAGGACAAAAGCTTTTCTGCTAACCTATGTTGTAAGCTAATTAGGACAGGTTTTGTCCTTCAGGGAGAAAGCTGGAGTTTTAGATGTATGCATTAAACTCAGTGGGACACTGGTGGAAGGAAGATCAAGTGAGAATTTGTATAACATATTATCGCCATAGGTTAAGCCAAATACCCTACCTTAGGCTTACCGAAAAAGAAAAGTGATACTTTGATTACTACTCTCTGAATGCTTCATAATCATTCCTGAACTGGAAAGAGAAGAAGAGTATTATGTATTGGCTTCTTTCAAATCTAATATATATCACCTATCATAACAAGGCATGCTATACCACTCCAGTACTGTCTTGGCAGCTGGCACAGTCTTATACTTCTGCATCCCCAGCATGTGGATTGTGCCTGCACAAAGTAAGAACTTTGTCAATTTTTGTTAAATAAAATCACCAGGAGTATGATGAATTTTCAGCAGATACAACAAAGTATCGTTCTCAATTTGAAAAGTACATAACAAGAGAAATTATCCAAGAAAACTCAGGTCCTGATTTCTCAAAGTGACTAAATACATAATACTTGGATCAATGACAATAAAAGAAAATGCTTTTGACCCCCTCCACCCATTTTTCCCACCTCCAACCCCCGTCTCTGACAACCACTAATCTGTTCTTTGTATCTATGAGCTTGGTTTTGTCGTTGTTGTTTAATTCCACATATAAGTGAAGGGTCAAAAGGTACAAACTTTCAGTTATAAAATAATTGTCATGGGGATATAATGTACAGCATGGTGACTACAGTTAACAATACTGTATTGCACATTTGAAAGTTGCTAAGAGAGTAGATCTTAAAGGTCCTCATGACAGGGAAAAAAAATTGTAACTATATATGGTGATGGATGTTAACTAGACTTATTGTGGTGATCATTTTGTGATATATACAAATATTGAATCATTATGTTGCACATCTGAAATTAATACGTTATATGTCAATTATACTTCAATAAAAAATAATGAAATAAAGAAAATTAGGCTTAGGGAAAAAAGAAAATGCTTATAAACACTTAGGGTGTTGAAATCAACATACAACTGAAAAAACACTGGTTTATATATGTCTACAGTCAATTAAGTACCAAGGTCTTTCGCCTCTCTTTATGAAATATAGAAAATGCCTCCTTCCTCTATTACATTTTACTAGACATCTAAATAGAAAAGCACTAATAGAAAGTCAAGATGGCAGCATAGGCAGACTCTGAACTCACCTCCTCCCACAGACACAGTAGACTTACAACTATTCTTGGAAAAATTACCCCTGAGAGAGAATTGAAAACTGGATAAGAGGAACCCCTGCAACAAACGACAGTCCTGATTGAGGTGGAAGAGACAGAGATTCCCTTCTGGAGAGAAAAAAAGCCAACTTCACAAGCTGCAGCACTTCACGGCCACCTGGGAGCAATCCAACAGTATGCAGTCTTCCCTGGAGGAGTGGGGGACCTGAGTGGGGAGCATTGCCCCTATAAACACTTTTTGGACCCAGCAGCTGAGGCGAGTGTCATAATATCTGGCTTTGCTGGCTACTAACAACAATGGGGAATACTCCCAGTAAAGCTGGGACTAAAGAAATTAAAGCCAACTCTTAAAGGGCCCATGCACAGATTCACCCATTTCAGAAAGCAACCTAAAATCACTAGAAAGAAAGGTGCGTGGTCCTGTGGTGAAAAGAGACTCACCTGATAGTGCTCTGGGTGCATCTCGGTGAGAGGTGAGACCTCTCCAGGGACTCAGACATTGGCAGTAGCCATTGTTGTGACCTGGTGCAGGCGAGCTGACACAGACACTGGCAGACACCATTGGAGTTCTTGTCCTGGCCTGTTAGCCTAGGGTCTGCCCCACCCACTAGAGCACTGATGTAATCCAGCTCAGCCAAGCCTAGCAGCCTGCCCTAAGGACTGGCCCCACCCAACAACAAGCCCTCTGGCAACTTGTGGGCCTGCATAGGCTGGGTGCATGGATTCTCTGCAGCCTGGTGACTGGGTCCACCTCTGTAGGGCAGGGTGTGTGTGAGGAGTGGGTGGAGAGTGTGGGGCTTTGTAGAGTGTGTGGGGCTTTTGCCGTGGGGCAACTGGGTCTGCTTCAGGGGGTCCAGGCATGCACACAGGGCAGGACTGTGTTGATGGTGTATATGGCCCTGTGGATAGTGGGTCTTCTCAGCTGCAGAAGACTTGTGCTTCTCAAACAGCCACATAGGGGATCGGCCCCACCTTCCAAAGCCTGAAACAATTGGGCGCTCCCAGGCCTGAGGCCAGCCCCACCCAGCTTCAATCCTCAGAGAGCTGACAAGAGCCTTGTAGACCCCTGAGCCTAAAATCAGCCACACTGGGAACCTACTCACATAACAGAAAAACTGGTGCTATTAGACATTGCAGCCAACTGTGTTGGGGCTCCCCCACACCCAATAAAGAGACTGAAGTGTCCACAACAACCACATGAAGCTGAGTATTACAACCAGCTGGCCAGGGGGACAGCTCAGCCTCCCTGGGCACCTGCAGCAAGAGCAACCCTGCCACAACAGAAGGACACATGTAGCCCATACTGGGGTCTCTCCTGGAACATTTGGAACTGGTGACGAGAAGGAAGCTCACCGCTGGGCCTCATAAGGCATCTCTTACAGAAGGTCACCTCTCCAAGATCAGGAGACATAGCCGACCTACCTAATACAAGGGAACAAGCACAGAGAAAGAAGCAAAATGAGGAGGCAAAGGAATATATTCCAAATAAGAGAACAGGACAAAATCCCCAGAAAAAGAACCAAATGAAACAGAAACGAGCAATCTACCTGACAAAGAGTTCAAACAAAGATTCATAAGGATGCTCACTGATCTTGGGAGAAGAATGGATGAACTCAGAACATCAACAAAGAAATGGAAAATATAAAAAAGAACCAATCAGAAATGAAGAATACAATACTGGAAATGAAAAATTCACTAAAGAGAACTCAAAAGCAGAGTACATGATACAGAAGAGTGGATCAGCAAGCTGGATGAAAGACTAGAGGAAATGACCCAAGCTGAACAGATAAAAGAAAAAAGAATTAAAAAGAGTGAGGACAGGCTAAGGGACCTCTGGGAAAACATCAAGTGCACTAACATCTGTGTAATAGGTGTCCCAGAAGAAGACAGAGACAAAAGGGCAGAGAATCTATCTGAAAAAATAATAGCTGAAAACTTCCCTAACCTAAGGAAGGAAACAGACATCCAGGTACAGGAAGCAGAGAGAGCACCAAAAATATAAACTCAACGATGCCCACACCAAGACACATCACAATTAAAATGTCCAGAATTAAAGATAAAGAGAGAATCCTAAAAGCCTCAAGAGAAAGGCAACAAGTTACATACAAAGGAAACCCCATAAGGCCATCAGCTGACTTCTCAGCAGAAACCTTACAGGCTAGAAGACAGTGGCACAATATTTTTAAAGTGCTAAAAGGAAAAAACCTACAGCCAAGACTACTCTGCCTGGCAAGGTTATCATTCAGAACAGAAGGAGAGATAAAGAGTTTGCCAGACAAGCAAAAATTAAAGGAGTTTATCACCAAGACATCAGTCCTACCAGAAATGCTAAAGGGACTTATTTAAGGGGGAAAGAGAAGACCACAAATAGGAAAAAATATATCTATTTGTATGATGAGGGTAATGGATACAAATGCACAAAAAAGAGGTAAGATATGATATCAAAAACATAAAATGTGGGAGGAGCGAGTAAAAGAGGAGAGCTTTTATAAAGAGGTCAAACTAAACAGACTATCAACTTAATATAGATTGCTATATACATAGGTTATTATATATGAACCTCATGGTAATCACAAACCAGAAACCTATAATAAATACACAAAAAACTAAAAGAAAGGAACCCAAACATAATATTAAAGAAAGCCATTGAACCACAAGGGAGGAGAGCAAGAGAAGAAGAAAGGAACAGAGAAGAGCTACGAAAACACCCAGAAAAAAATGTTAAAAAATGGCTATAGGTACATACTTATCAATAGCTACTTTAAATGTCGATAGATTAAACGCTCCAATCAAAAAGCATAGGATGGCTGACTGGGTAAAACAACAAGACCCATATATATGCTGCACATGACAGACACACTTCAGACCTAAAGACACTCAAAAGCTGAAAGTGAAGGGATGGAAAAAGATACTCCATGCAAACGGCAATGAAAAGAAAGCTGGGGTAGCAATACTTATATCAGATAAAATAGACTTTGAAACAAAAACTGTAATAAGAGACAAAGAAGGGCACTACATAATGATCAAGGGAACAATCCAACAAGAGGATACAACACTTATAAATATCTATGCACCCAACATAGGAGCACCTAAATATATAAAGCAATTATTAACAGACATAAAAGGAGAAATAGACAGTAACACAATAATATTAGGAGACTTTAACACTCCACTTACACCAAGGGATAGATCATCCAAACAGAAGATCAATAAGAAAACATTGACCTTAAATGATACACTAGACTAGATGGACTTAGTAGGTATATGTAGAACATTCCATCCAAAAACTGAAGACTACAAATTCTTTTCAAATGCACATGGAACATTTTCCAGGATTGACCACATATTAGGAACAAAACAAGTCTCCATAAATTTAAGAGGACTGAAATAATACCAAGCATCTTTTCTGACCACAATGGTATGAAACTGTAAATCAACTATAGGAAGAAAATCAGAAAAGCCACAAATACGTGGAGATTAAACAAAATGCTACTGAACAACGACTGGGTCAAAGAAGAAATCAAAGAAGAAATCACAAAATACCTGGAGACAAATGAAAATGAAAATACGACATGCCAGAATTTATGGGATACAGCAAAAGCAGTTCTAAGAGGGAAGTTTATAGCGATACAGGCCTATCTCAACAAACAAGAAAAATCTCAAATAAACAATCTAACAATGCACCTAAAGGAACTGGAAAAAGAAGAACAAACAAAGCCCAAAATCAGTAGAAGAAGGGAAATAATAAAAATCAGAGCAGAAATAAATGAAATAGAGACCAAAAAAACAATAGAAAAAATTAATAAAACCAAGAGCTGGTTCTTTGAAAAGATCAACAAAATTGACAAACCTTTAGCTAGACTCACCAAGAAAAAAAGAGAGAAGGCACAAATAAGTAAAATCAGAAGTGAAAGAGGAAAAATTACAACAGACACCTCAGAAATACAAAGGATTATAAGAGAATACTATGAAAAGCTATATGCCAACAAATTCGACAATCTGGAAGAAATGGATAAATTCTTAGAATCATACAGCCTTCCAAAACTGGATCAAGAAGAAGCAGAGAATTTGAATAGACCAATCACCAGTAAGGAGATCAAAGCAGTAATCACAAACCTCCCCAAAAATAAAAGTCCAGGACCAGACGGCTTCCCTGGTGAATTCTACCAAACATTCAAAGAAGACTTAATACCTATCCTTCTCAAACTCTTCCAAAAAATTGAGGAGGGGGGGAAGCTCCCTAACTCATTCTACGAAGCTGACATTACCCTGATACCAAAACCAGACAAGGACAACACAAAAAAAGAAAATTACAGGCCAATATCACTGATGAACATCGATGCAAAAATCCTCAACAAAATACTAGCAAATCAAATACAACAATACATTCAAAAGATCATACACCATGATCAAGTGGGATTTATTCCAGGGATGTAGGGATGGTTCAACATCTGCAAATAAATCAACGTGATACACCACATTAACAAAATGAAGAATAAAAATCACATGATCATCTCAATAGATGCAGAGAAAGCATTTGAGAAGATACAGCATCCATTTATGATAAGAAATCTGAGGTAAATAGGTACAGAATGTAAGTACTTCAACATAATAAAGGCCATATATGACAAACCCATGGCTAATATCATTCTCAATGGAGAAAAACTGAAAGCCACCCATCTAAGAACAGGAACTAGACAAGGATTCCCACTTTCACCACTCTATTTAACATAGTATTGGAAGTCCTAG
Organism: Ceratotherium simum simum; assembly: GCF_057802395.1. Taxonomy (NCBI): domain Eukaryota; kingdom Metazoa; phylum Chordata; class Mammalia; order Perissodactyla; family Rhinocerotidae; genus Ceratotherium; species Ceratotherium simum. The sequence continues at coordinate 23,432,698 of NC_141937.1, read as the reverse complement.
CCAGAGAAATCACGCAAGAAAAAGAAATAAAAGGGATCCAAATTGGAAAGGAAGAAGTGAAATTATCATTATTTGCAGATGAAGTGATTTTATATATAGAAAACTGTAAATAATCCAACAAAAAACTTTTAGAAATAATAAATGAATAAGGTAAAGTTGCAGGATACAAAATCAACATACAAAAATCAGTTGTGTTTCTATACACTAACAACGAAGTAGCAGAAAGAGAAATTAAGAATACAATCCCATTTACAATTGCAACAAAACGAATAAAATACCTAGGAATAAACTTAACTGAAGAGATGAAAGATCTGTACACTGAAAACTACCAAACATTGTTGAAAGAAATTGAAGAACACACTAAGAAATCGAAAGATATTCCGTGCTCTTGGATTGGAAGAATTAACATAGTTAAAATCTCCATACTTCTTAAAGCAACCTATAGATTCAATGCAATCCCTATCAAAGTTCCAATGACATTTCTCATGGAAATAGAACAAAGAATCCTAAAATTTATATGGAACAACAAAAGATCCCAAATAGCCAAAAGAATCCTGAGGAAAAAAAGAACAAAGCTGGAGATATCACACTCCCTGATTTCAAAATATACTACAAAGCTATAGTAACCAAAACAGCATGGTACTGGCACAAAAGCAGACACTCAGATCAATGGAACAGAATTGAGAGCCCAGAAATAAATCCACACATCTATGGACTGCTAATTTTCAACAACGGAGCCAAAAACATACAATGGATAAGGGAAAGTCCCTTCAATACATGGTGTTGGGAAAACTGGACAGCCATGCACAAAAAAATGAAAGTTGATCCTTATCTTACACTATACACAAAAATTAACTCAAAATGGGTTAAAGACCTGAATGTAAGACCTGAAACCATGAAATTTCTAGAAGAAAACATAGGCAGTACGCTCTTGGACATTAGTCTTAGCAACATATTTTCAAGGACCATGTCTGGCCAGGCAAGAGAAACAATAGAAAAAATAAACAAATGGGACTACATCAAAGTAAAAAGCTTCTGCACCGCCAAGGAAACCATCAACAAAATGAAAAGACAACCTAACAATTGGGAGAAGATATTTGCAAACCATATATCTAATAAGGGGTTAATATCCAAAATATATAAAGAACTCATACTTCTTAACAACAAAAAAACTAACCCAATTAAAAAATGGGCAAAAGATCTGAACAGACATTTCTCCAAAGAAGACATACAGATGGCCAACAGGCACATGAAAAGATGTTCAACATCATTAACTATCAGGGAAATGCAAATCAAAACTACAATGAGATATCACCTCACGCCCGTCAGAATGGCTATAATTAACAAGACAGGAAACAACATGTGTTGGAGAGGATGTGGAGAGAAGGGAACTCTCATACACTGCTGGTGGGAGTGCAAACTGGTGCAGCCACTATGGAAAACAGTATGGAGATTCCTCAAAAAATCAAGGATAGAACTACCATATGATCCAGCTCTTCCACTGCTGGGTATTTATCCAAAGAACATGAAAACATGCATGCATAAAGATACATGCACCCTTGTATTCATTGCAGCATTATTCACAGTAGCCAAGACTTGGAAGCAACCTAAGTGCCCATCAAGGGATGAATGGATAAAGAATATGTGGTATATATACACTATGGACTACTACTCAGCCATAAGAAATGATGAAATCCAGCGATTTGTGACAACATGGATGGATCTTGAGGGTATTACGCTAAGCGAAATAAGTCAGAGGGAGAAGGTCAAATACTATATGATCTCACTCATAGATAGAAGATAAAAACAACAACAAACAAACACATAGAGACAGAGATTGGATTGGTGGTTACCAGAGGGGAAGGAGGGAGGGAGGAGGATGAAAGGGATCATTAGGCACATGTGTGTGGTGATGGATTGTATCAGTCTTTGGGTGGCGAACCTGATGTAATCCATGCAGAAATAGAGGTATAATGATGTACACCTGAAATTTATATAATGTTATAAACCAATGTTACCACAATAAAAAAAAAAGCAAAGCACTGAGAAGATATGAAAATAAAGTTTTAAAGCTTGTAACCTACATTAACAAAAGATCTAGTTACTTTAAATACCTGGTAGGTATCAATCAACCAAAGGGGCTTACATGTGATCTAAAAACAGCTGAGGCAAACAGTGACATGTCAGAATCAGAATTACTTAAAAAGAATAGTCTATGCCATTTTTAATCCCTTTTCTGAAAACTGCTCAAGTTCTTTGCCAATTTTTCTTTGAAAAAGTAGTGTTTTTCTTATCAGTTTGTGTCATTTCTTTATTTGGTAAGAATAGAAACCATTTGGCATCTCTATTGCAATTATTCTCCCAGTTTCTCACTTGTCTGTTTAATGATATTTATAATGTGTTTAAACATACGCTATTGTTTTCATTGTTATATAGTATATCAATCAGCCTTTTCCATCGTTAGCTCTTCTATTGCTTTAATATTTAGAAAGTCATTTTCTGTCCAGGTATTAAATAAACACGCACTTGTATTTTCTTCCAGGATTTTTATAGATATAAAAAATTGCCAACATTCCTTTGAAAATTAAAGAAAAACATGACTAAATGGGGAAACTTAACATGCATCTGTATGGGAAAAGTACTGTAAAGTATTGACACTATGGTAAATGTGTCAGTTCTTTCCAAAATATAGTTTTAAATAATCCTAGTTAACATCATAAGGATTTGTAGGCTAATGTAAAAAAATAAACAGGAAAGAATAGGTGCAATAAATGTTTATTTTTTAAGACGACATCAAAAGATATTTAAAAGTTGCAGCACTTGAAATAGAGAGTAGTAACGTCAAGAAAAATAGATGAATGATGATAAATAGATGATAGACAGACAGAAAGACAGATAGACAGATGAGGGGGATCAAGATGACTCGAATAGAATAGATGGCCCAGAAACAGACCTGAAAATAAAGATGTTCGTACCTGACAAAGAATATATCACAAATCAATAGGGAAAGAGGAGGATTTGATCAGTCAATAAATATATCTGTACCATCTCTATGTACCAGGTGCCATGCTGGGTGCTGGGAAAAGAAGACAGGCAAGGTCCTGCCCTTGTGGAGTCTATTGTCTAGTGGGTAGACAGTCTTATAAAATAAGTACCTACACGTGTGGTAAAGGAGATGTGTGGAGAACTAGGGGAGTATTTTAAAGGATGAACTAACATATTCAAGAGTCTGGGAAAGCTACTGTGAGAAAGTGACTTACAAGCTGTGATGTGAATCAGTAGCTAGGTGAAGAGTTGTCCTGGCATAGAGAAGGGCATGGTGAACAGAAAGAAGTTCCCTGTGGCTGGAACACAGAGAATAATGAGAATGTAGCAAGAAATGAATCTGCAGAAGTAGGTAGGAGCCAGATCATGCAAGACTCTCTGTGATATATTAGAGATTTTGAACTTTATCTAAGGGCAGTGGGAAGCTACTGAAGAATTTTAAGCAGGCAAGTGACTTGATCAGATTTACCTCTTTAAAATGGATGAGAGGGGGAAGAGGTAGATGCCAAGGCTAGCTGGAAGGCTGTTGGAGTAATTGTTCAAGTAATTCAGGCAAGAGATGATAGTGGCTTGAAGTGTTGACAATGAGGAAGGAGAAAATAGAAATATTTGAGAAATATTTAGCAGATTTGATAGAATTTGTTGATTTATTGGATGTTCAAGAGGGTAGAGAAAGGAAGGAGTCAAAGATAATTATTTAACAAATGGTGTTTAGGACAATAGACTAGCTATGGGCAGGGGAGATAGAGTATTACATTGGATCCTTACTTCAAAATAGGTATCAAAATAACCTTTAGATGGGAAAAGAAGTTATATATTTAAAAAGATGGAATGATGAATTTGTTTAAGGAATCAAGAACCTCTGGAATGTGCTCCAATCTGCCTATGTACCTATCTACTCCACATATTTATCTCCCAGTCCCAGAATAGCATTGTGTAGAATACCCATGCACTCAGTACTCAATGCATTTACCTGTGCCTATATTTTAGCTCATATCCATCTTTTCATAAGGGCCACCATTAACTTCCCATCTCTATCCACTAATACCCTACTGACTCTTCAAAATCCGGCTAAAACGCCCCCTCTTCCACAAAACCTTTCCTAGCTCTCCAACAAAAATAAATTTTATTTTACTTCCATAGCATTTTACTTATATGAACCCAGCCATGGTCATTCTAGCCCCCACAACACCTAGCACACAGTGCTTAGCGTTATGTAAAACTGTATATGTTTCATTGATGAACTCAAGAATAAATAAAGGCAGAAATTTAATGTTGAATAAGTGCTTCTGGGTAAAATCAGACATTTGCCACTTAACTTACCAAAAGTTCCAGTTTCTTAAACCTTATCTTCTGTAAACTATGGGTTACCTCAGGTCACATTCAGTTCACTTTATATTAACTTCAACTTAAGAGAAATCAACACTCTTCTTCAACTCTTGCCGCTATGTGTCCTCAAGCTTCTATAAATCTGTTTTTCCTTTTCTCTTTTCAAATGTAAAGAGGTAGGCTCCCAGTTATTCCTACTTAAGTACTGCAGGGACTGTTTTTGAATAAATGATACACTGCATGCAGATCTTTAACACAACCCAGATCTCTCTACAAGCTTTAATTTTTATTTCTTGGCTTCTCTCTCTCTCTATTAGTTTTTTAACTTTTTCTTTTGAAATAATTTCAGACGTATGGAATATACAAAGAATTTCTGTGTACCCTTCCCCAGATTCCCCAAATATTAATACTTTATCACAATTGCTTTTACCATTTTCCCACCTCCACCCCCAAATATTTGGGAACAAGTTACAGCCCTTTATCTCAAAGTAGTTTAGCAACCACATGTGTTTTAAATGAAGCTTTGCCAAGATGGACATTCTTATGCTTTAAATGATGCTTTGCCGTGGTGGGCATTGTTCTATCTGGCACTGGGTCATCTGTTCTCACGGATGCTACTGCATGACCTTTCACTGCCAACTGCTCTTAGCCATTCCCACATCCCTCTCAGGCACTTGGGAAACATTCAGCTGTTCCCACTCCACTGAGGATTGTGACAATGTGTAAGGCAGTTCTATTCTATGTTTGAGCATACAGACAACAGTGTATTGTCCTCATCCTCATTGGGGTACAGAGAACTATGAAATTGTCTTAGCCCTCTATGCCTGGACACCACACAGCCAATTCTACTCTATTGCTTCCAAACCACAGTTGGGCACACAAAAAGATAGTCTTGCTGCCTTCATTCCCCCCATTTCTCCCATTCCCTGTGCACCACCCCATCCTCCCAAACCCCCCTAAGACCTAGATCCTCTCTGCTCTCAGATCCCCCAAAACTATCTAAGGGCCACAGGCTCTGCCAAGGAAAGTATGGTAGTAGGTCCTATCTCAGGAACCCTCAACATCTAACCCTTTTGCTTACCTTGTAACTCTCTCCCTTCTCTCATAGCCTAAGGATACTTGTCTAGTTTCAAGAGTGAAGAACTGGCTCTCCCTGGAGCATGTTTCATTCTATATTCTGTGTCCCCCCAGGACCTAGGCTTTGGAAACACAAAAGGTAAGATTTGATTTCTTTGTTTTCATGTTTTGTATCTTCCCTTCCCTGAAGCAGTGATGGCAGAAGCTGGTACACTCAGAAGAGGAAAAGAGAGGAAACTAATCTGTTAATAGTTCAAAGCGTTATCACACCACCCATATGACAATATACATAAAATTCTTATATTAGCAAAATATACACAATGGTGAGTAAACGTCATTGCTACACCGACCTCAACATCAGCCTCTTGTACATACTAACAAAGTAACATCACCATCCCCAGTGGAAGCTGCAACTGTCTCTAACGAATAGTTTCTTGAAGAGACTGTGATTCTTTGGGCCACCAAAATCGTGCGTTTACCTACTTTATCAATGACAATTAGCCAGTGCCATGCTCACTTCACAATTATGTGTTTTCACTGTGGCAAATTTCTAAAGAAGAATTCTGAAAGTCTTTCAAGCCCCGTTTTCACTGAAGAAAATGAGAACGAAGTACAAAGTGAAATTCAGGTATCTCTTTAACCACCTCTGAACCTATCCATAGACTTAAAGAGATGAGATGGATACACACCAACAGACAAGGAAAACAGAACAACTCTTGGCTTTAAAGGACATCAGCCTGAGAGGGGAAGTCAAGATGGCGGCGTAGGCAGACTCTGAACTCACCTCCTCCCGTGGACACAGCCAATTTACAACTACTCGTGGAAAAATTACCCCGAGACAGAACTGAAAACTGGATAAGAGGAACTCCTGCAACAATGTACAATCCTAACTGAGGTAGAAGAGGCAGAAACTCCCTTCTGGAGAGGAAAAAACGCCGCCTTCACCAGCCGCAGCGCCTCACGGCCACCTGGGAGCAGCCCACAGGTACGCAGCCCTCCCTGGAGGAGCAGGGCCCTGAGCCGAGGAGCACCCCTGCTGTGGGCATTTTGTGGACCCAGCAGAATTGAGACCAGCGGCATAATATCTGACTTTGCTGCTACTAAAACATTCGGGAGTAGCCCGAGAAAACCCGGTTCACAAAGAAACTAAAACCGGCTCTTAAAGGGCCCACGCACAAACTCACCCGTTTCAGAAAGCATCCTAAAATCACCAGAAAGAAAGGGGCACAGTGCTGTGGTGAAAAGAGACTCACCTAATAGGCCCTGAGTGCATCTCGGTGAGGGGTGAGACCTCTTCAGGGACTAGGACATTGGCGGCGGCCATTGTTGTGGCCTGGTGTGGGCATGCTGACACAGACGCCATTGGAGTTCTCCCTGAGGCCTGCTAGCCCAGGGTCTGCCCCACCCGCTAGAGCACCGATTTAATCCAGCTCAGCCAGGGCAGGCAGCCCACACTAGAGACTGGCCCCACCCAACAACAAGCCCTCAGGCAACTTGTGGGCCTGCATAGATTGGTGACTGGATTCTCTGCAGCCTGGCAACTGAGCCGACTTGAGCGGGGCAGGGTGTGCACAAGGAGCAGGTGGAGAGTGTGGGGCGGTGGCGGAGTGTGTGGGGCTCCTGCCATTGAGAGACTGGGTCCGCTTGGGGAGGTCGGGGCGCTCACACGGGGCAGGGCTGTGTTGACTGTGTGTGTGGACCTGTGGGGAACAGGGCTTGTCAGCTGCAGAAGACTTGTGCTTCTCAAAGACCCACATAGGGGGTTTGCCCCACCTTCCAAAGCCTGAAACAATTGGGTGCTCCTGTGCCTGAGGCCAGCCCCACCCAGCTGCAATCCTCAGAGAGCTGACAAGAGACCTGATAGGCTAGGGGCTTACAGCAATTGTAAGGCCCTGAGCCTAACAACCTGCCACGCTGGGGGCCTACTCACTTAAAAGAAATACTGCAACACAAATTTGATATTAGAACTTGCAGCCAACTGTACTGGGGCTCCCCACACCTGATAAAGAGACTGAAGGGCCCACAACAACTACAAGCAGCTGAGCATTACAACAGCATGCCAGGAACATAACTCGGCCTCCCTGGGCACCTACAGGGAGAGCAAACAGGCCACAACAGAAGGACAGACGTAGCCCACATAGGGGTCACCCCTGGAACACTGAGAACTGAGGGAAGCGCACTACAGGCCTCCTAAGGTATCACTTACATAAGGTCACCTATCCAAGAGCAGGAGACGTAGCTGACCTACCTAATACGTAGACACAAGCACAGGGAAAGAGGCAAAATGAGGAGGCAAAAGAATACATTCCAACTAAGGGAACAGGACAAAACCCCAGAAAAGGAACTAAGTGAAACAGAAACGAGCAACCTACCCGACAGAGAGTTCAAACTAAGAGTGTTAAGGATGCTCACCGATCTGGGGAGAAGAATAGATGAACTCCGTGAGAATGTCAACAAAGAAAGGGAAGATATAAAAAAGAACCAATCAGAAATGAAGAATACGATACTGGAAACGAAAAATTCATTAGAGGGACTCAAAAGCAGAGTAGAGGATACAGAAGAACGGATCTGTGAGCTGGATGAAAGACTAGAAGAAATTACCCAAGGTGAACAGGTAAAAGAGAAAAGAATTAAAAAGAGTGAGGACAGTCTAAGGGACCTCTGGGACAACATCAAGCTCACTAACATCCGTGTTATGGCTGTCCTGGAAGGAGAAGAGGAAGACAAAGGGGCAGAGAATCTATTTCAAGAAATGATAGATGAAAACTTCCCTAACCTAAGGAAGGAAACACTCATCCAGGTACAGGAATCACAGAGAGCCCCAAGCAAAATAAACTCAAAGAGGCCCACACCAAGACACATCATAATCAAAATGTCCAGAATTAAAGATAAAGAGAGAATCCTAAAAGCCACAAGAAAATGTCAAGTTACATACAAAGGAAACCCCATAAGGCTATCAGCTGACTTCTGAGCAGAAACCTTACAGGCTAGAAGAGAATGGCACGATATATTTAAAGTGCTAAAAGGAAAAAACTTACAGCCAAGAATACTCTACCCAGCAAGGTTATCATTCAAAATGGAAGGAGAGATCAAAAATTTCCCAGACAAGCAAAAATTAAAGGAGTTTGTCACCAAGAAACCAGTGCTACAAGAAATGTTAAAGGGACTGATTTAAGGGGAAAAGAGAAGACCAAAAATAGGAAAAATTATCTATTTCCATGATTAGAACGTAATGGATACAAATGCACAAAAAAGAGGTTAGATATGATATCAAAAACATAAAAGGAGGGAGGAGGGGAGTTAAAGAGTACAGCTTTCAGACAGAGGTCAAACTAAAGTGACCATCAATTCTGTATAGAAGAAGAAAGGAACAGAGAAGGACTACTAAAACACTGAGAAAAAAAAAAGTTAAAAAATGGCAATAAGTACATACTTACCAATAGCTACTTTAAACGTCAATGGACTAAATGCTCCAATTAAAAGGCATAAGGTGGCTGACTGGATAAAGAAACAAGACCCATATATATGCTGCATACAAGAGACACACTTCAGACCTAAAGACACTCACAAACTGAAAGTGAAGGGATGGAAAAAGATACTCCACGCAAATGACAATGAAAAGAAAGCTGGGGTAGCAGTACTCCTATCAGACAAAATAGACTTTAAAACAAAAACTGTAAAAAGAAACAAAGAAGGGCATTACATAATGATCAAGGGAACAATCCAACAAGAGGATATAACACTTGTAAATATCTACACACCCAATGTAGGTGCACCTAAATATATAAAGCAATTATTAACAGACATAAAAAGAGAAATAGACAGTAACACAATAATAGTAGGGGACTTTAACACTCCACTTACACCAATGGATAGATCATCCAAACAGAAGATCAATAAGGAAACATTGGCCTTAAATGACACACTAGAACAGATGGACCTAGTAGATATATACAGAGCATTCCATCCAAAAACCGAAGAATACACGTTCTTTTCAAAGGCACATGGAACATTCTCCAGGATTGACCACATATTACACCACAAAACAAGTCTCCATAAATTTAAGAAGATTGAAATAATACCAAGCATCTTTTCTGACCACAACGGTATGAAACTAGAAATCAACTATAGGAAGAAAATCAGAAAAGCCACAAATACGTGGAGATTAAACAAAATGCTACTGACCAACGACTGGGTTAACCAAGAAATCAAAGAAGCAATCAAAAAATACCTGGAGACAAATGAAAATGAAAATACGACATGCCAGAATTTATGGGATACAGCAAAAGCGGTTCTAAGAGGGAAGTTTATAGCGATACAGGCCTATCTCAACAAACAAGAAAAATCTCAAATAAACAATCTAACAATGCACCTAAAGGAACTGGAAAAAGAAGAACAAACAAAGCCCAAAATCAGTAGAAGAAGGGAAATAATAAAAATCAGAGCAGAAATAAATGAAATAGAGACTAAAAAAACAATAGAAAAAATTAATAAAACCAAGAGCTGGTTCTTTGAAAAGATCAACAAAATTGACAAACCTTTAGCTAGACTCACCAAGTAAAAAAGAGAGAAGGCACAAATAAGTAAAATCAGAAATGAAGGGGAGAGGTTACAACAGACACCTCAGAAATACTAAAGATTATAAGAGAATACTATGACAAGTTATATGCCAACCAATTCGACAATCTGGAAGAAATGGATAAATTCTTAGAATCATACAGCCTTCCAAAACTGGATCAAGAAGAAGTAGAGAATTTGAATAGATCAATCACCAGTAAGGAGATCGAAACAGTAATCACAAACCTCCCCAAAATAAAAGTCCAGGACCAGACGGCTTCCCTGGTGAATTCTACCAAACATTCAAAGAAGACTTAATATCTATCCTTCTCAAACTCTTCCAAAAAATTGAGGAGGGGGGAAGCTCCCTAACTCATTCTACGAAGCTGACATTACCCTGATACCAAAACCAGACAAGGACAACACAAAAAAAGAAAATTACAGGCCAATATCACTGATGAACATCAATGCAAAAATCCTTAACAAAATACTAGCAAATCGCATACAACAATACCTTAAAAAGATTATACAGCATGATCAAGTGGGATTTATTCCAGGTATGCAGGGATGGTTTAACATTTGCAAATCAGTCAATGTAATACACCACATTAATAAAATGAAGAATAAAAATCACATGATCATCTCAATAGATGCAGAGGAAGCATTTGACAAGATACAGCATCCATTTATGATAAAAACTCTGAATAAAATGGGTATAGAAGGAAAGTACCTCAACATAATAAAGAGCATATATGAAAAACCCACAGCTAATATCATCCTCAATGGTGAAAAACTGAAAGCTATCCCTCTAAGAACAGGAACCAGACAAGGATGCCCACTCTCACCACTCCTATTTAACATAGTACTGGAAGTCCTAGCCAGAGCAATCAGGCAAGAGAAAGAAATAAAAGGGATCCAAATTGGAAAGGAAGAAGTGAAACTGTCACTATTTGCAGATGACATGATTTTATATATAGAAAACCCTAAAGAATGCACCAGAAAACTTTTAGAAGTAATAAACGAATATGGTAAAGTTGCAGGATACAAAATCAACATACAAAAATCAGTTGCATTTCTGTACACTAACAACGAAGTAGCAGAAAGAGAAATTAAGAATACCATCCCATTTACAATTGCAACAAAAAGAATAAAATACCTAAGAATAAACTTAACCAAAGAGGTGAAAGATCTGTACACCGAAAACTATAAAACATTTCTGAAAGAAATTGAAGAAGACACAAAGAAATGGAAAGATATTCCGTGCTCTTGGATTGGAAGAATTAACATAGTTAAGATGTCCATACTTCCTAAAGCCATCTATAGATTCAATGCAATCTCTATCAAAGTTCCAACAACATTTTTCAAAGAAATAGAACAAAGAATCCTAAAATTTATATGGAACAACAAAAGACCCTGAATAGATAAAGGAATCCTGAGAAAAAAGAACAAAGCTGGAGGTATCACACTCTCTGATTTCAAAATATACTACAAAGCTATAGTAGTCAAAACAGCATGGTACTGGCACAAAAACAGACACACAGATCAATGGAATAGAATCGAAAGCCCAGAAATAAACCCACACATCTATGGACAGCTAATCTTTGACAAAGGAGCCAAGAACATACAATGGGGAAAAGAAAGTCTCTTCAACAAATGGTGTTGGGAAAACTGGATAGCCACATGCAAAAAAATGAAAGTAGACCCTTACCTTACACCATACACAAAAATTAACTCCAAATGGATTAAAGACTTGAATGTAAGACCTGAAACTGTGAAACTTCTAGAAGAAAACATAGGCAGTACGCTGTTCGACATGGGTCTTAGCAACGTCTTTTCAAACACCATGTCTGACCGGGCAAGAGAAACAATAGAAAAAATAAACAAATGGGACTACATCAAACTAAAAAGCTTCTGCACAGCAAAGGAAACTATCAACAAAATGAGAAGACAACCTAACAACTGGGAGAAGATATTTGCAAACCATACATCTGATAAGGGCTTAATCTCCAAAATATGTAAAGAACTCATGCATCTCAACAATGAAAAACTACTAACCCAATTAAAAAATGGGCAAAAGACCTGAACAGACATTTCTCCAAAGAAGATATACAGATGGTCAACAGACACATGAAAAGATGTTCAAAATCACTAACTATCAGGGAAATGCAAATCAAAACTACAATGAGATATCACCTCACGCCCGTCAGAATGGCTATAATTAACAAGACAGGAAACAGCATGTATTGGAGAAGATGTGGAGAGAAGGGAACTCTCATACACTGCTGGTGGGAGTGCAAACTGGTGCAGCCACTATGGAAAACAGTATGGAGATTCCTCAAAAAATCAAGGATAGAACTACCATATGATCCAGCTATTCCACTGCTGGGTATTTATCCAAAGAACTTGAAAACACCAATTTGTAAAGGTACATGCACCCCTGTGTTCATTGCAGCCTTATTCACAATAGCCAAGACTTGGAAGCAACCTAAGTGCCCATCAAGGGACGAATGGATAAAGAAGATGTGGTATATATACACAATGGAATACTACTCAGCCATAAGAAACGATGAAATCCAGCCATTTGTGACAACATGGATGGACATTGAGGGTATAATGCAAAGTGAAATAAGTCAGAGGGAAAAGGTCAAATACCATAGTATTTCCTTCATTAAGTAGTAGATAATAACAACAATAAACAAACACATTGGGACAGAGATTGGATTGGTGGTTACCAGAGGGGAAGGAGGGAGGGAGGAGGGTGAAAGGGATAATTCGGTACATGTGTGTGGTGATGGGTTGTAATTAGTATTTTGGTGGTGAACATGATATAATCTATGCAGAAATAGAAGTATAATGATGTACACCTGAAATTTTTACAATGTTATAAACCAACGTTACTGCAATAAACAAAAAATTAAAAATTAAATAAAATAAAAATAAAGATAGGGTGCAATCAGCATAAAAAGGGCTATTTTATCCAAGAGATGTCTAAAAATAAATAAATAAATAAATAAATAAAATAAAAGACATCAGCCTGGGGGCTGGCCTGGTGATGTAGTAGTTAAGTTCATGAGCTCTGCTTCAACGGCCCAGGGTTCACTGCCCGGATCCCGGGTGCAGACTTACACACACCCCTCATCAACCATGCTGTGGCGGCATCCCATGTACAAAATAGAGGAAGATTGGCACAGACTAATTTAACTCAGGGAGAATCTTCCTCAGGCAAAGAACAAAAAGAGGAAGATTGGCAGATGTTAGCTCAGAGCAAATCTTTCTCACCAAAAATATTTAAAAAATGAATAAAGACATCAGTCTGATTTTCATTTTTGATGATCCATCAGTTATCAATGTTATATATCCTCACAATTGAGAAGACGAGTCTCTTATTGATTGCTTAGGAAGAAAAAAACATGTTAATGCATTTTGCACTCAAGAGTTCTTGTATTATGTTTCCAGGTACCATATGGAAGTATAGGGGGCAGGGGGCTTGACAGACTCCCTATTTGTGCCTTAATTTTTTTTCAGAGTTAAAAAAAAAAAAGTGTATTATATTTTTGACAGTTGGAACAAGATGATAAGTTTTGAGTAATGGGAGTGTTTCTTATAAAGTTTCAATAATTTCAAAACAAACATAAAAGTTGTTCTCCAAAAATCTGCTCCACAAGAAAGATTATTTTAGGGTCTTTTCTTCGGGGTAGGTTGCCACATTTTTTCTTTCTCCTCTTTCTCCTCTCTCATTCTACTCACAGATGGCCTTCCTATCTCACCCATCACCTCAAAGTTGCACAAATCCCATATCCAAGACACTGAATGAGATGCTACTTGTAAACTAAAAATCGCCTCTGAAACTGCATACTACTCATTCTGATTTCCAGCCCATGGGCTTTGCAACAAGAGCTTCTACACAACATCTGTGATAATGGTTATGGTATCATGTTCTCAGAATCATAAGAAAAACTCTATGAAACAAAATATAAGATGAGATTATTAAAGTCCTCCAACCACATAGGTTTTCTAAGTTCCTGCTGAAATATTCAGTTTTAAATACTATAAAATATCCTATAAATAAGATAATTTTGCCCTACCGTTCATCCAAGTATATTAAATCTGGTGATAATATAAATCTTTCTTCACCTGTACATTCACAATTCATGCCAGTGGAATGGTGATAAATATATTTCCTTCCTTTTCTTTAATATCTCAGTCCCAACATTCTAGGGCTATCAGTGTCCCAGCAGACGTTGGCTGAACCCACACATATCCAAATACCAGTCTTAGTTAGCACTTGTGCTGAACAGCCAGAATCTTTCTTTTTTTTTAACAATATATTTCCACAGCTGCTATCTCAAGTGAGTTATTCATCTGGAGGTCTTTCAGACTGCCATTAGAAACAACACATAAAGAAGCCAGTTCAGACATGGCACAGGAAAAGAGTTTAGCAGCAAAAATCCTGTCTTTCATCTCCCATCACACTAGCAGACCTCAACCTGAATAATAATGAAGATGTGACGTTACACTAAACACTAGCAAACATTTCTAGCCTGTGTAAAACTTTTGCTGACAATGCCTACTCCTCTCATAACACGGAACAAAAAAGGAAATCTTTTTCCTAATAATGCTCATTTGCTTATATTTTGTTGAATGTGTCAATTAAACTAGCATCTGCTTTGTCAAAGGAATTAAAGCAAAACTCAGTGTCTGATTTTAATGCGAAGCACCTTTGTCAGGCTAGCTGCATTTTCCTCCCCCTTCTCAGCTTAGTGTCTGCTCTTGTCCTGACGGCCTTTATCAGCTGCACTTCTGGCTCCCCTGAGCAGCACAGCAAGCATGAGTTGCTCCGTCTTGCCTTGACCTCTTAGACTGAGTCCTTCTGCCAAAGTGAAGTGGAGAATTAGCTCTGTGCCCAGACCAGAACCTGGTACTTGAAGGCATTTAGTAAATACTTGCAAAAACAAAAAATGGGCTAGATAATTTAGCAAGAATTTTTGAAGGTGAGGGGAGTTCTTCTGAATTGCCTGGTAAAAATGTAAGTGAAGTAAGATTTTACCCCCTTCACTATCTAGGTATTAAATTAATTTTCTAATTATGGTAAGCTGTGGATAGATAGTTGGCTATTATTTTTATTCCTTCTGAAATTCAAAAGGTATGTACTAATATCTCTGACGCTCAATCCAGACAGCACTTGTTCTACTGCACCCCTCTGCTTCTTAAAGTTGCCTTTGTGTTGTGGAAAATTCCTGTCTCCTAAGTGCTGAATTGGAGCAGCAGTGGTTGGGGAGATGGGACAGAGAAGGCAAGGACATGCAGGGAGAGGAGAGGAGAGCAGCCTCTCGAACAGACTGAAACCCACTTGGGTGAAAGCAAAATATCCTGCTGTCCTCCTCCACCTCCTGTTCCCACATGAAATGCCACTGTCCAAATAAAATAAATAAAACATGGAAGGAATAGATGCATTGTGTGCACCTGTCTGTGCATGTATTAGCAATGGTGGTATGGATAGGTCATATTTTATTTGAACCTCTGTGCCATGTCTAGTTATTGGAAAATGAGGCCCCAAATATTTCTGTTTTAAATATGTATCACTCACTCCATACTGTGGCTTCCATTACAAAACCCATCATAAATTTAATTGAAAGTGAAAAAGGTAAATTAAGATCATTTTTAATCACAATGCCAAAAGGACAGCAACTGGCAAGCATGACCGACTCAGGGCAACACCAATAATACACTCAGAGCAAAGATTTCATTTTGAAACTTGCAGGAAGTCCAACAATTCGTGTCAGGACTTGCACAGAAAAGGCTTTGCCAGCATGCCAGATGGTGAGTAGCCACACACTCCTTAGCAGAATATTGTTAGAGTTCTCAATAAGGCTTGAAATGCATTTTTTTCAATTTTATCATCAAAACTTAGTAATCTTAACCACTCGTAAATAACCAGTAAGTATCTTTCAGTCATAAATTTAAAAATGAGAGTATATGGAACTGTATGTGTCATTGGCAGGTACAAAGAAAGTAAAAACTTGCACGTTTGAACCAGTCCCTAAGCCATGGGGAGGTTTCCCATCAGGAACTTCTCACCACTGGGCAAGGTCAATGAAGAACAGACCCCTATATCCCTAGAAAGAATATCCTGGTATCAGTCTCTTTCTTTCTCTGCCTTTATACCCCTACTTTCCCCACACCTTGTCCAAGGTCCTTCTGACTGAGAGGAATGAAAAATCAGAATCTGGGTCTCCTATGGAGAAGAGAAAGAGGAAATGGCCTGTGGGTCACCATTCTCACCACGGTGTGTGCAGGGTTAACACTGCATGAAGGCTCCCAGGCAGACGAGAAGGTGGGAGCTAAAACGCCTGGTCCAGAGTTTTGCTGGCCCAGAAGATGTCCCTCTTCCTAATTTGCACAGATACTATCTGGCAGGAGGCAGCTCTTCTGCTGGATCTCTCCCATGAGCTCCAGACTTTTATACACAACTAACTAACCAACATCTCCACTCCAATGTCGAAAAGTCATCTCAAACATTACACAACCTAAACTGAGTCTCTAACCCTGCCTGCAACTTCATCCTTCCAACTGCTCGTGCCCAAGTCCTTGGAGTCATCCTTGAGTCTTCTTTCTCAAACCCACATCCAAACTACAAGGAAATCCTTGGGCTATACCTTTCAAATACACCCAGAATTCAGCAACTTTTCACCACTTCCACTGTTACCACCCTGATCCACGCCGCCAACCCATTTCACCTGGAATATTGCAGTTAGGCTTCTAATCAGGTTCCACGCATCCCCCTTTGCCTCAGCAACTTATTCTCAACAAAGCTGCTGGAGGAAACCTTTTAAGCTAAAAATCAAATCCCCAAAGTTCTCTATTTCACCTGCATTAAAAGCCAAGTCCCACTAATGAACCACAAGGCCCTGTGTGGGCTGTCCTCTGTTCCTTCTCTGTTCTTATCCGCTTTTACTCTGCCCCTCACTCACTCTGTACCGGCAAAATGGCCTCCCTCATGTTTCTAGATATATGAGCAATGCTGCTTCCTCAGGGCCTTTGTTCTGGTTACAAAACTCAAAACACATATGTCTGCGTGGTTGCTCGTCTCGTTGTTATGGGTTGAATTATGTCCCCCCAAAGGATATGTTGAAGTCCTAATCCCCAGTGCCTGTGAATGTGACCTTATTTGGAAATAAGGTCTTTGCAGATGTAATCAAGTTAAAATGAGCTCACTGGGGTGGGCCATAATCCAACATGACTGGTGTCCTTATAAATAGAGGAGAAGACACACAGAGAGAAGGCCATGTGAACAGATGGAGGCAGAGATTGCAGTGATGCACCCACAAACCAAGGAATTCCAAGGATCACTAGGAGCCAGCAGAAGCTAGGAAGAGGCAAAGGAGGGTGGTCCCCTGCAGGTTTCAGAGGGACCATGGCCCTATCAACACCATGCTTTGGAACTTCTAGCCTCCAGAGCTGTGAGACAATGAATTTCTGTGGTTTTAAGCCACTAGGTTTGTGGTGTTGTGTTACAGAAGCCATAGGAAACGAATACACTCATCTTCAACTCTCTGTGCAGATGTTACCACTTCAGTGCAGCCTATCTTGATCATTTTGTTTAAGATGTAACTCACTCTGGTACTCCGCATCACCATAGCCCTGCTCTGTAGTTTCATAGCATTTAGCTTTTAACATATTATAAAAAATAATTATTTATTTTTATTGTCTTTCTCCAGCAGGATATCAGCTCTGTGAGGACAGAATTCTGTTCACTGATGTATCCGCAGAACCTAGCACAATGCCTGGCACATAGTAGGTGACCAGTTAACATTTGTTAATTAAATGAAGGGAAATAGTTGGTGCATCCTTTATTTTAGAGTATGACACCAGGCGGCTTTCTAGCAATAAAATGTGCTGTGGGATTGCTTTGTTAATCAAGGCAATAACATATCATTTTTTTTTTTGCGGTGTATCAAGTATCTCCCTGTTATTTGCAAAGGGTTAACGACTTACACTTCTTTCCTAAAGAACATCGTCAGGAAGCCGTCAAAGCACTGAGACAAATGGAATCCAATTTGAGGAAATATGATTACATTGTCTCATAATATATGGACTCTAGAAGAACAGATGCTTACTCATATGATACAAGGCAAAAAGATATAGGGTAGACATAGGAAGAAAAGCAAATTACAGTTTCTATGAATTAAACTGCTCTTATTTGGCAGCATAACTATATTTCCCTAAGCTGCACAGGCCTTGATTATGTGTAATTTGGGCAAGGATTTTGGTCCTCTCTACTTGTCACAGAACCAAGGTTTAAGGTCATTAAACTGTTAGGTGAAAGTAAATAGGCATTGCCTTTGAGATATTTGTGTTAGATTTATTACTCTCAACTACTCAACAAAACATTTTTGTTACTTATAAAGAAAGAAACCCAAGTAATTACAGCCAAATGCAAAAGGAGCCAAAGCGACTTAAGAATAAGGCTTGTAGGGCAATATTACTTTGAACCCAACATCTAAAAGCAAACAATTTACTAATGAAGAAACCTGCCAGGAAATGGTGAACTTGACTCAGGCCAAAGGTGAACAGAGCCCTGGGCACAGGAGAAATGGTCGGGAAATGTCCCACGATAGGTTCATTCATTAAAAGCCATCCAGGTCTCTGGGTGGAGTTTAATCCAGCCAAGATTAGTGGCCCTAAATTCAACGGATTCCCCATAACCCTGCAGGGTCTCAGGCATGGGGGGGTGCCCGAGGGCTGAGAGGTAAGTGGGCACAGTAGCCACACATTGTCAGCCTTGTTCTTCCTAGGAAAAAACAAGTAACTAGAAAGGCTACCAGCAAAAACACAGACATGGGGCACCCCTCCGCTTTAGAAGATAAAGGTTGCACAATCTTGTCACTCCCAGTTCAACCCCACTCTAGGGAGGATAAGAAGGATGTGGCCTCAACACCTCTCACCCCATCCATCTTCCGTGCATATGCTCTCTCAGGGTAATGACCTCCTGCGTAAAGTAGAATTTCCATCTTTTTATCTTAGCACCTCTTCCAAAGCTCAAGGAATAGCCTCTCCCAAAATCTAGTATTTCTATAACGATGAAACATCCATAAAATCCTTAATCTTGGTGATTTTTACAGATTTTACTTCATAGATTATATTAACCATCAACTTTTCAAGACCAAATAATATCAATATTTCTCCTCACTCCATGTATGGATGTCTCTATATCTACTTGACTGTCTTCAAAGCTGCTTACTTTCGTGATCCACATGTTTATTTTTTTCTCAAAATTCAATTTTAGAATTTCATTGTTCCAGGTGCAGGTACATAAGGTCTCGTTCAGTTGTAACCATTTTTCCCAGTGCCTTTCTAGAAGATGCTTAATATTCTTGTGGCCATTTAAAATTATTATTTATAATACTTGTAAGGATTTTCAGTTACTTTTTTCCCCATCATTACCAATTTTGCAGGCAACAGCCTACAATTACTCCTGGATTTCCTTTTTAGCTCACATTTGATAGCTTATGGCTTATAATTTTATAATAATTTATTACATTTTTATTGTGCTTTATGGTTTTCGAAGTATATTCATATATGCTGTGTGCATCTGATCCTGTCGTAGAAATAGGCCAAGTATTAGCCCCAAAATACAAATGAAAAGTAAAGCTCAACAACTTGCCCGTTCACGTAGCTAATAAGTGGTGGGGACTGTTGACCCTTATCGCAGTTCCCCATCTTACTACACCGTGCCTTAGTCAAAAGCGCAAAGCTCTCCCTTATAAGAAAAGATACTGTAAAATGTTCTCCTCTAAGCCTTTATAATGTTCTAACCCACAATGAAAATGCTTTGACTTCTTAGCGCTGGATACCCCCTTCCAGCCACCAAGGTCAACAAATTAACATAGAGTTTGGCATGCTAATCAGTTAGTTAATCTTCTCCCTTACAGATCTATCAATTTCTTCCCAGTCCCTCCAATCACAGAAACAAACACCCCCAGTCCTAATAAGTACACCCCGAGATATGTAAATATATTTATTACATAATAAATAATTGCATTTACTCTATAAATATTTAACTAACCTAGAATAATAATAATCTCAAAGAGGGAGAGAATAGAAGATGGGGGAGTTAGAGGAGTATTACCAAGAGAGGAAGCATCTGGACATACATTTTCAAGTGGCCACTGAGAACCTTGTGCACATCTTCCCTGTGCATCACCACCAGACAGCAATTTAGCTGACAGTAGATACCATCCCTTATTCATCTTCGTAACGCAGGCACCTAGCATATGACCCAGCATATCATAGACACTTAACAAATGCTCGCTGGTGAATATATCAAGTGCCTTCAGAAATTTATAGACAGTTTCTGTTTATATCATCAATTCCTCCTTTAATCCCTTAACAGTCATTGTCTTTAGAATTCATTTTCTTTCACCCACACAATCTCTTCCTTCCTCTATCTGGCACAAATTAACAATCCTCGTATTTCAACATGGATTCTTGTATGACATGCTTCTGATAGTTATACATGCCATTTGATCTCAGAATTAGTACCATGTTAGGTACTAATTAGAACCATTAGGACCAAAAAAAAAATTCAATTTAGGTTCTATTTATTCATTTACTTTGCTTTTGATGTGGACCCTTGCTCAAAACATTTGAAAGTAAGAACAAATACTGTCCATTGGTTCTTCCTGTTCATATCAATCACTCGGTCTTTTGTAAGTGTTTGGTATGGTCTTGACACAGTACAGGATTTTATAGAAAAATGCTCAAAAGGAGGGAGGGATTTCACAACATCGGTGTGCAGATTTTACCCTGATATTTTGCAGATATTTATCAGGAAACATTACAGTTCAGACACCTGCAGAGGGAGGCTCGGAAGGGAAGTTAAGAGGAGAGAAAAGCAAAAAAAAAAAGAAGAACGTCCTAATGAACAGGATACAGTCAGGACAGACTCTTGTCCAGTGGGAATATGCAGTGCACAGATTATCAGCCAGGAGCCACACTACCCCTCCCTCAGGTACATATATCAGAATCACATTCTCTGTTTATCAAAAGGAAGAATGGTTTTGAAAATGTTGAGAAAAGTTCGTTTAATGTTTGTCACTATTTCTTCTCCGTGAAATACTAATATGGATGCTGCGTTGTGCTGCCAAGGTCTTATCTTTAGCTATGATGGATTTATTCCTCAGCTACTGAGACAGCTCTCAGCTGTCAAGCTTTTTCCAGAATTGCCTCCGTTGGTAGAGTTCTCTCACCCAAGGTCAACTTCAGGGGCAGCCTGCATCTGATGACTACACAGAGGTATGAAGGTCCAGGCCCTTGCCGTAACTTAACACACCTCCAATGGGCACAATCTCCCAGCTGCAGCTTTCCGTCCAGTTGACCAAGGCTTTGCTGTGACTGCATCACAACCCTCAGCCCAATCCTGTTTCCTTCCTTCACCTTCCCCCATAGGTGTGGATCCCAAAAGCATTCCTAATAAACTTCTGGCAGGCTACTCTCCATCTCAGAGTCCATTTCCTGAGGACCCAACATGAGATAACTAAAAAGACACAGATCTCAATAATTCTTCATTCCTCTTAAAGAAACTATGCTACCTTTTCCAAAAAGTTTTGCTTTTTGAGCTCATATGATTTTAGAAGTATGATTAAAGAGTAAAATTCCAGAACTGCTTAAGTGAATGAAGATATGTAACAATATTAAGCATGAAGTGACGTGGCATCCCTAGTTCTTCATGACATGAGATCCATTTCTAGCTTAGATTTCTCCTTGGAATTTCTTCTTCCAGAAAATAAGCTGAGTAAAATCTCTTCCTTCTGCCACAGAGAAGAACATGGGGGCAGTGGGTAATGGCCCAGGGTAGTGATAGAGTGCTATTCCAAAGAGCAAAATTAATATGGAAGTTATCTAACAGAAAGTATATTAGAAGAAGTAATCCCCTTTAAAGACAATAGAGAAAGACTCTGTCCTTAAAGTGACCTTTGAATAATAATCACGCAGACAGAGCTCAAGAATTTTCTGTCAATGTAATAATAACCTTAACGCAAAGAAGCAGACCAGGGTGAGGACAGAACAGCATGAACAAAGAGAATAACTAGCAAATTCGGAAGAGAAATCCCAATAGACCGAAAGCAGGTGATTCTTTAGACCCATAAGACCAAATGTTTCAATAGTTGCTTCGTGAATTAGAACCAGAAATTTATATCAAACCCTGCCTTATAATACTTACAATTGCTGCGTATAATTACACTTCAGTTAAGTGTTTATAGTTCTCACTACATGGTGTAGATTAGGCCATTTTCAACTACTATTCACGTTATAAAGTCTCAAGCTGATAAATCCTTCCTGATAATCATTTAGAGAGACATTTGAACCAAGTGGATTTGTGAATGACTAGTAAGGCCAGGATTCTGCTGCCAAGAATTGACAAACAGGCTTAGCAGCATTTCTCGTCGAATGGATGTCAGAACCAAGTTTATTTAAGTCTAGTTTTGCTACCTCTTAAAAGTATTTTAACATAGATCCTACTAATCTACCTTGTATAATAACAAAATTCGCTGCTGTTCTATAAATCTCAGATTCCCTGGGGAACTCTCCATTTTTCATGATTGCCAGACTAGAAATCAGGCACCAAAACCACGTGGGAGATGGAGATGGCATGATTCCAAAGGAAATACAAAGGCTTGAGACGCTGCCAGACAAGATTAAAATCCTGGCACTCTATTTACAAGTTAGGTGACCTTCACCATATCTTTTAACCTCTATGTGTCTCGTTTTCTTCCCTCCATTAATCTTATATAAAATGCACACCACAAGATCGTTGTAAGTATTAAACGAAATCATGTGTATTAAGTGCTCAAAATGTGCTCATTCTCTTCCTAATGTATTCTGTCACTTATATTCTTCTTTTTTTTTTTTTTTTTTTTTTTTTTTTGGTGAGGAGATCAGCCCTCAGCTAACATCCATGCTAATCCTCCTCTTTTTGCTGAGGAAGACCGGCTCTGAGCTAACATCTATTGCCAATCCTCCTCCTTTTTTTTTTCCCCCAAAGCCCCAGTAGATAGTTGTGTGTCATAGCTGCACATCTTTCTAGTTTCTGTATGTGGGATGCGGCCTCAGCATGGCCGGAGAAGCAGTGCATTGGTGCACGCCCGGGATCTGAACCCGGGGTTGCCAGCAGCAGAGAACGCGCACTTAACCACTAAGCCACAGTGCTGGCCCCACTTATATTCTTTATGCTTTAAGCTTTATGAGAATTTTTTTGGACCAGGTCCTATTTATCTTAGTTTCCCCGAGGCCAAACACATAAACTGGAACATAGCAGATAAACACTTTCACTGGGTCTGGGGAGTGTTTATTACCTCAGAACACAGTGGATGAAGATGAGCTTTGGAGATGATGGTTCAAATCCCAGCTCCCCTACTTTGTAGCCACGTGACCTTGGGCAAGCTACTCCAACTCTCTTATCCTCAATTTCCTCCTCCCTAGTAGAGTTGTTATAAACGGTAAATGAGCTTATATATTTAAAGCACCTTGGCAGAGTGTTCAGCATACAATAAACAGTGGTGATATGGGTGGTAGTGGTGGTGATGGTGATGGTGGTAGAAGAAGAAGAAAAAAACACTAAACCTCAAGGTAGATTGCTTCATTGGCTTCCTGGAAGTTTCCAAAACTTCCATAAGACAACATTAAATATCTTTCATGATATGAAAATATTAAGTCCATATTTTATTTTATTTTATTTTTATTTTATTTTTATTTTTGGCAGGGAAAGATACACCTTGAGCTAACATCTGTTGCCAATTTTCCTCTTTTTTTCTTTCCTCCCCAAAACCCCAGTACATGGTTGTATATCCAAGTTGTAAGTCCTTCTAGTTCTTCTACGTGAGCCGCTGCCACAGCATGGCAACTCACAGACGGGTGGTGTGGTTCCGTGACCGGGAAACGAACCCAGGCCACCGAAGCAGTGAAATTTAGAAGCCTCAAACTTTAACCACTAGACCATCAGGGCTGGTTTCCTGTGTCCGTATTTTAAATTCAACTTGGAATCATAGTTGCTATTTAAACACAGCAAAGAGTAGAAAGAAATCTAACTCATGGACTTTATTAAAAGAATTCTATGGATTGGATACCGACTACAAGGAAGCCCAGTGGATAAAACTAGAAACAGGCCTCCAGGGAATCTGAATAATTTGTGTTAACTATTATACATGGAATAGGAGGCATTTTAACATATTAGCATCTTACCTGCATATTCTAAAAAACACTTTCATATTCCCATTAATCAAAACACAATCTAGAATCAGTGATAAAAATATTTTTCATGTTTAACTTTTGAAAGTTATTCTAGAAAATTTTTTTTAACTCAGCATTAATGTAATATAATGTGAACTCTGTGTTCAGAAGCTTACAATCTGGTAAAGGAAATTTAATAATACGTCCAAAAATAACCACTCAGTTAAGATATGGTAAGTGTCCTAAGAGTTGTATAGGCTCAAGGGTTCCCAAACATGAGAAGTTATAATACTCACTAGGAAAGTTTAAAAAACAATATCATTTGGGATTCTACTTCTGGACATTCTCCTTCAGTAGGTCTACAAAGTAGTCTGATAGTCTCTGTATTTCAAAATTCCCCATGTGATTTTGATGTTTGGGGACCACTGATATAGAAGACCACAAGTTTGATAGTTCAAAGACTGTTAGGAATTTAGAAGCCTTATAAACGCATAGGTTAAGAAGCAGAGAAATTCACAGCCAACCCCGAAACATGAATTTCATATTAAAATTTTAAAGGAAAATGTAGCCTACATTTTCACAGTACACTTTTTAAAAATATGTAATTATCAATTGATGTTCAAGGATTGTTCATTAAACAAGCAGCTTTTTTTGAATAAGGAAGTGCTATTGGATAAAAATCATATTTTGTTCAGATAAGTAATTATAATCACAAAGTGGAATTAGAATCTCAAGATATTCGAGCTAATTATTTGCCTTTACTACTTCACATTTCATATTCTCTGAGTCATAATATAGATGATCCTCTTTTGACATACGCTCAACTGGGTAGGCTGTACCATGGTTCACAGCAATTACACTCTCTAAGACAGATAATTTAATAATTATCTGATTATGCATTTCTTTAGATTAGCTGCAGCCTAAATTTTAATTCCTAGTAGACCTTCCTCACAACTTGCCGCATTCCTAGGTCTTCTCTCCCTATCTTGCAAACAGATTTTAATGTTAACCTCCGGAGGAGGGAGAAAAAAGGTGGACAAATTGGATGCAATGACATCATTTATCACATCACAAAGTCTAAAAAATGTTATTTGGAGATTCATTGGTACTTAAATTACATATTCCATGAATCCTGCCAGTTATGGCCAATAATCAAGAGCTGTTTCACAAGGAAGCTGTACACCACCTTTTAAAATGCAAAGAGCTTTACTATTTCTGCCCTTCAAACACTGATGTAACATGATTAGAGTTGAGCAAAATTAAATCAGTGAAAATAAGAGATAAAATTAGATCATTTTCCCTATTAGAATTTAGAAAGCCATGCTTTGTTTTCATTTTATTATGTTATAATATAAACATATAAGCTTTGGGGAATTGACTATTTTAACAGCCCTGTAAGAATTATTTGCAGAGTCACTTATGGGATTCCCTCTCCAAGTCCTTCTTTTTTGGAATCGTGTTGTTTGTTTTGAAAGAACTTAACAGGGCTTTTTATAAACAAGAAAAATCTAAACCTAGTCCTTATCCTATGCTTTTGTTTTTATAAAAAGAGCTTGTAGTAGATAGGTTAATTATAATGTATTTTGACACCATTTAAATGGTTTAAGACGATTTTAAATAAGTTTGCTGAGGATTGTGTTTGATTATTTATTTATTTAACTCTTTCATTCTTGGATAATCATAATAGTCATTTCATTAATTTGTCCTATCCCATTCAAATAAATTTTAAACATGCCAAACACATATGTTTGGTAATTGACTCTAAATTATAGTCAAAGTACTACCAAGATCGAAACAAAATATATGTTGAAGACCTCTTTACAATAATAGTGGCTGAAATATGTCTAAAAGGAAACACATTTAATTCATACACTGCCTACTTTCACAGATTTGGGGCATACATCATACTGAATACATATTTGAGCAATAAATAGACAACCAAGTTTCTAATTCACGTGTTACTCTCTGTAAGAAATTCTTTCTCACTGCTGATGAGCAAATTTAATTATTTCACTAACATGAGATCAATTAATAAATCAAATTGTTCTCTCAGTGAAATTTATTAATGCCAGAGTCAGGAATGTCATGTCAGCAATTTACTAATTCACTAGTCCAATTGCCATTATTAGGCAAAATGGGCTTTGAGAATTAGCAATGTTTCCCGACTCTCCCTGTCTCCAGTAAGCGTGGATTAACAAGGATTAGAGTGTATGTAGTTAAATATGAAAGATAAAAATAAAATTGCATCCAAACTTGGAGAAATCATGTTGAATAAAAGTGTCAACATTCTCATTAGAAATTTGGAGGACTGAGTGTTATACAACCATGATTAACAGAGGAGGTCTCAAAGATCTTGCTGTGATGCTGAAAACTACGCCACCGGTATTTCAAATACCAGCAGGGTCATCCATGGTGGACAGGCTTCAGCTGCGCTTCCAGACTAAGGCAGACTAGGAAGAAGGACCTGGCCACCCACTGCCGAAAAAATTGGCCATGAAAAAACCCTGTGAATAGCAGCAGAGCATTGTCTGATACAGCACCTGGAAGGTGAGAGCATGGAGCGAAAAGACCGGACAGGGTTCCGCTCTGCTGTCCACAGGAGACAGAATCGACTCTACAGCACTGACAACAACCACAAAAAAGTCCACATGAAACAAGACTAATTTCTCTTTCACAAAACAGTTCTTCTGATAATGAGGAGGACTATTCTTGCTTCTTCTCCTTTGTGATGTCTATAACATTTCCCCATTCGGAGTGGACACCTGTTGCTTCTACTTGCTCAACGTTCCTTTCTGCCTTCTCCTACCTGGACTACTCCACTTCTTCATTTGGGGAAGCTCATTCCTTGTGGATGAGAGGTGGTAGACCCTGCCTCTCCTCTTGCTCACAGGACTGAGGAGGCCAGGCCCCAGCACAAGTCAATAAAGGTATTTTTTTGCTATGTAGTTTACATAGAGTATCTCACTTTTACTGAATGGGAAATAATGAGAACCAACTCGACAACAGTGTGCCTGGCACTATCTCATTTAATTGTCAGCTGATTACCTTAAGAGGTAAGATGATTATTATCTCCCCTTTACAGATAAGAAAGTGGAAGCACAGAGAGGTTAAAGAATTTTCCAGTAAGTGGGAGAGTCGGGATTTGGACCTAAGGCAGCCTGGCTCCAGAAAGTGCTCCTTACTGCTGTGCGGGGCCGCCTCGTCACTCGGCTTTGGGACACTGAGAGCAGCTGGATCTACCTATGGTTCACACACAGCCCGTGCCCGTAACAGCAAAGGACCATCATTTCATTTTCCTCCAAAATTAACTCTGAAAATTAATAAAGAAAATTTCGAACATATTTTTTTACAGGGCTCACATTAAGGAGCCTCTCTCCTGCATTTAAAGTAGTTGTTTGGAGATCAAGGAAGAATTCAGAACTGAAAGATGCTTTTCCTAGATGACAGCAGCTTAAAGAGTGATTTAATATATTTTTTTATATTAAAACAGTTTTAAAATAAAAATTTTAAAAAGTATTAATTAAAATAAACATTTCAGAGCTTAAAAACTATCTAGTAACTTTGGCAACCATCTTTAATAAGTTAAAACAATGTGCTAATTGCCATCTAGCACTTAGATATTGATGGTTTGTTACGTGCAAGACTAAGAATAAGAAAAAAATCTGAAAATATCAGGATCATTGACTATTCATCATTAAAAAGAAAAAATTTAAAGAGGCTAAATCTGACCCCTCTTTGTTTGTTTTTTGTGAAAATTTAAAAATTAGTGGATCAAGGAAGTCGAACAGATATTAAACACTAAGAATCAGGAAAAGTGTCACATTTTAGTAAAAAATAATTCAAATGGATTTGGACAACAAATGTGGTCATGTGTTCGAATATTATTTGTAAATAGAGAAAGCATGGATAGAACATTAATACAGAATTATAGTTTAGTGTTAAATCTCACATTGTTTTATGTATTTATTAATCAGAGTTTTAAATTAAAGTAGCATAAAAATAGGCAATGAATTTAGATGAAAACCATGAAACAACTCTATCATTCAATTTGACACTATGGAAAAAATATAGCTACAATTCTCATTGTATCGATTAATTGTAATTTTTTCATACAATTAATTCTAACATTAATTATACCTTGAATACAGACAAGCAAACACATACAATACAGACAAGCACACACATATATCACTCCAGGAACTCTTACAGATTCCTAGGGAAGACTTGCCAATTCTTAATTATTTGCAGATTATCCATTTTGAGAATTGTCCCCTTCAAATTTTATATCCTGGGTTCTTTTTTTCTTTTTGGTAATGAACCAGTATGCTAATCTAGGCAGCTGGTATGTTCTCAGAGAATCCAAGCTAATTTGCATGTAAGTTTAGATGAAATTGCAATTATGCAAATATGAAACAGGGAAAAGTTGTAATGCATATAAATTCAAAATAATGCATAACTGGTTTCTGGATTGCTTTATATTTCTGTGACATTGTTCCTCTTAATTGGCATAGATAATAGGATGACTGTACTGGAGTATGCAATGTATTTAAATATCATTAACTCCTATCCTACCAGTACAGGATGTGCAGTGATTCCCGTGTGGTATGAGTGACTTTCCTTGACCTCAGGACGCAACATAAGAGATACAATAAGGATCCATAATGTTGATACGTGGTATAACATAACGGATAGCCTATAAATGGCTACTGTTCTGAAATAAAAGCCTAAAATATAGTTTTGAAAAATCATCTAACTTCACTGTGTATGTGGAACTGAATAAGTAAAATATTATGAGGTAGAAAACAAAACAAACAAAATTCAGTGATTTTATTTCAAGGTAGAAACTAAGTACAGAGGTTATATAGATCAGAAAATAAAAGTAACAGAAAGTTCTCCTCTTAAATCCCCCATTAAAGTGTCCAAGACTATGTCCAAATTGAGGGGAAAAATGTTCTTGATAGTTTAGAAACCAATTAACACAAAGAAAAGGACCTTCTATAATCTATTCAATATTTCTACAAACTTCCAAATTGATGGGACTGGATTAGGAAATAGCATAATTCGAAATCTGAGGTTTGTTCACCTGTTTCAAAGAATTTTCCCCTCAACTTGAAGTCAGACCAGTCCTTTCACAGCTAGGAGGAGAAGCTAGCATTTGTTGAACGCCTGCTCTGTTGATACTTTGTGCTGGAGGCTGTGCCAGGCATCCTGAAATCAGCCTGCCCTTCAATCTCAAGTCTGCACAGGAAGGTTGCTGGCAGAGGAGCAGACAACAGCTGCTCTAGGGAAAGTCATACCTATTGGTTGCCTGGGTGCATCAGACCTGGTCAGACTCAGCCTCGCTCAAAGATGGGCAACGGGAAAAACAGTCAGCATGGGTCCGTGAAAGAAAATTTATAGCACACACACGAAAAAGGAACAGCTCTCTGAAACCATGGCAGGGGATGAGAAGCCTCAAAATAGTTATTTTGAGAAAATGTAAGGCGATTTTAGAAAATATCTACTTGTTTAAAAATGAGATTTTTAAAAAGATATCATTTCTATTAAGTAAGAGTAGTCTGAGGTCTAAGATCAGGATAAGAACAGATTATAGCCATATAAAAAACAGATTAACAGATCAAAAAAATTACACTGGAGGAAAAAAATAGCAAAACAGGCACGGTGGAAAACTAAATTGGTGATACAATGGACAAACCTAAATATAGAACACAAATAAATTAGAACAGATGAAAAAATAAAATACGAAAGTTAAAAGATATATGCAGAACATGACATAGAATCGCAATCCCTGCCAGCAAAGACAATGAGGCAGCAGAAATGATCACAAATGGAAGAGAAAAACAGAACTAGTGGGAGCCTTGAAACTGCGAGGATTTCCAAGGTTATGCACAGAATGGGGGGTGGGCAGAACCTTGACAACCTGAATACATACTAGTAAGTTTTATTGTTGTCTTAAAGATAAAGAATGCTGCAAACATCCAGGCTAGAAAAATAAACTCAGTTTCAAGAGAACTCAAATTGGGGTTTCCATAGACCTTTCTCCTGTGACAATGTTCACCAAAGGACAATGAAGCAACAATCAGAGGTGTGGGGGACTCTCTGACATATGACATCTCAGACACTATGATGCCAAAATACCTTTTCTGCAAAAGAAAAATGATGTACATTATGAGATGAAGTAAGGGCCACATTATGAGGAAATAGATGATACAACACCACTGAAGTAAGCTTTGGAATATTTTAAAGACGTAACGATAAGTTATATTAGAAAAAGATTGAGGCTGGTGAGTATAAATAATTTTTGTAACTAAAGAAAAAACTGAAAAAATTAATCTTGAAGTCTAGTGATATATTTATTTTATTCTTTTTATAAGAAACGATATGGAATTTTTGTATAGATATACAGTTATGCACCACATAATGACGTCTTGGTCAACCACCAATCGCATATACAACGGAGGTCCCATAAGATTAGTACCATATAGCCCAGGTGAGTAGTAGGCTATACCATCTAGGTTTGTGTAAGTACACTCTATGACGTTCACACAACGACGAAATCGCCGAATGACACGTTTCTCATAACGTTATCACTCTTGTTAAGCGATGCATGACTATATACATAATGGATATACATTTACTGCATGAAATATTATATAAACATTAAGTATAGTTTATAAATAATGAGAAGTCCATGATAAAACAATATTTAGAGGTTTTTCTTTTCCATGGTTACTAATATGTTCATCGTAGTATTATGTAGTTATGGGCTAGAGCCGCTCACACTGCTCACAATATCTCTTCCCAACTCCATGTTCAGTGATGTAAAATCATTAGCTTGAAATCATCTGTGGTGGGAGTATTTACACCATGGAAATCAGAAAATGCTACAAATAGGGGCTTAGGGGCTTTGTGAGCAGTTTTCTGGAGAGCAGCACACTACTGGATATATTTAAGGAAAAACAAGAACAAAACAGACCAGAAACATCCTGAATGCTTAAAATGAAGGGAATTTTAGTACATCCAGTTCCAGAATATCATGCTGCCATTTTAAATCACAGATATTGAGATTAGGTAGAAACTTAGAAAACTGTCTAGTATGAAGATTAAGTGAAAAGAAGATAATAATGTGTTCTCTAAATAATTCTGTGTATGACATTACAATTACCCAAGGTCCTTAATTCTAACACTAATGTGGAAAAATTGGAAGAAGTCCAGAGAGAAGGGAGAAAAAATGGAGACTAAACATATAACTCTTTTTGAAGATTCAGTCCAAAGCAATAATTTTAAAGTCTTTCAAAGAACAGACCAAATCTTTTTTTTCTGAGATTCCAAGTTCGATTCCATATATCCAGTGACACAGGTTAATCAAATTGTTGTGATATGAGACATGGTTTTAAATGAAGGAAAGGAGGAATGGTAGGTGAGAAATTGGGAGGCCAATTCCACATTCCAAAGAATTATAGGGTGCAATATCAAACAGAATGCTTCATTCAATTTGCACTTCCATTCCTCATGTTTGAATGGAGTAAGTGGTTGATTAGCACATCATCTCGCCGACACACAGCGCTTCATGTTTCGTAAAGGACTTTCACAGCTAATTGCTTTCTGTGATCCTCACAACTCTATGAGGTGGGGATTTTTTAAACAGCATTTTTACAGGGAATTCAGAAAGGTATGCAATTTTCAAGGTCACCCAGCTAGTTATCGGCAAAGACAGAGGGACTTAAGTGTGTTGCCTAGCTTGCTCCACTACACTGGAGATGGTTCCCAATTTACCACATAAGATGTTGTGTGGATACATTTACCGCATTTAAAGCACCTAAAGTTCCACATTGAAAAGTGGCTATAAAGGCAATGTACTATCCATATTTTTGGCTCCAAGGAATTGTGTGATAGAATAAACGAAATTATGTGACAGGATGAAAAAGAAAAACACTTGTCATTTTTTGTCATTGTGTATCTTCCCTTAGGGCTTGGATCAGTGTATACTGGTTGCAATGATGTTTCTACTGAATTCATTAACTATGATCTGGTTATGACAAAAAGGAGAGTATTTACTAGGATACCACAAGCAAGTCTTGCCTCACTAGGAGAGACAGACAAGTCAGTGTGACAAGGACACTGTGTTTTCAAGAACTGCATCTGTTCGCAGTTCTTCTGGGGAGAGCTTATTAACATGTTTACTACAGCAGGAGGTAGCCAAGTTCTGTAACTCTGCTAACAATTTGCTCAGACTCAGAGACAAGCTGACAGTATTTTCTCTGGTCAGTTTCAACAAATGTTCATAAACAGCTCTCGGAGAGGCCAAAAGTAGGCAGATTTCAAATATTTGGGGAAATCACGTAAGTCACAGTGAAAATAAGACTGGTAATGAATGTGAAGACCAGTTATTGCTCCTTATAAAATCATAGATGTTGTGAAACTTGAAAAGACACTAAATTACATAACATTTGGCCCAAATCCCTAATTTTAAAAATGAGAGTGACTTTCCCAAGGCCCCACATTTGGTTCTTGCTTGGTTAGAACCCAGGGTATCCAGTCTTAGGGTGATCCTCATTCCACTACCCCTGAATATCTAAAGCAGTGGTCACAAACTGGCAGCCAAGGCACACTTAGGCTTTGTTTGGTCTACACAGTGTTTTAAAAAATTAATTAGCTGCTGACGTTTAAAGATAGAGACATTTCACATAGAATGTCCAGTTTCTAGCCCTTCTGGAAATAGGAGATCTGGCAATAGGAGGCCCACATTCTACCCCAGCTGCAGTTGGCTGGAGGTGGCGTGGCCCCTGCTCTCCTGTTCCTTCAGGTTCCCACATGGTCAGCCTCCCGCCTTTGTCCTTACCTGCTTGTCCCCTGTGAACATTGGGGTTTGTGGTCCCTGCTACGGTGCAAGACGGTTTTAGAAAAACAAATTCAAAAGTAACTAGTTTTGTAGAAAGAGATTACATTCCAAACGGAACAACTTTTCCAGTACGTCACAAAGACGAGAAACATGAGTTCTAATCTGACAGTGATCACGCATGCAAAAGCTAGTTTGCGGGGAAATGGACAAATTACGACTGCCTATTGTTTGAAAGCATTCTTTGTACGGTTCTGAGTGAGACTGAACTCATCTAAATGGTAAATATGTTAATAACTCATGAATCAGTGGGAAGTTTTTTCTCACTGATCAGTCTCTAACTGCTTCCCTTCAAATCAATTTAGTGATGGACTAAATTCAATTGTTTTGCCTTTTTTATTTAATGAGCTTGTGTGTATAAATAAAAATCATTAAAATTCACTAAATAGAGTAAACAGGCATTACTTTTACCACTGACAATCCTGCTTGCATTTCCCCAAGTTACTTCATTACAGTTGTTCCCATTCTTGTTGGCAATCTTTCTTAGTTCATTTTATTTACAAATGCAAAACCAAAGATTATCCATCTTTACAGCTGCTGAGGGAATTATTTATTTCTCTACATGCTGCCTACATGCTGTCAGAAAACAAGCACATCTACCCAGCCCGTAGAATCTGTTCCCGTGAACACAAACACACACCACTCCTTGATACACTCATTAGATTTGCCCTTAGAGTTTCAATCCAAAAGTTGACGTTTACAAAAGAAAGAAAAAGCAAGTTAATATTTTAGGAGCTGGGAATCATGATTTTAGAGTAACTTTAATTTTGAATGAAATGAGTTCTCTTTCCCAGGAAAAATTACTTTTTAAAAAATCAAAATTGAAAAGAGAAGCATGTTTTCCTAAAAATTAAAAAAAATTCAATGTTCTCAGTCCTTTCTAATGTATTTAAAACATTAAAATCTATAATGTCTATCTCAACACCAATGTTAGAGGCTTGACCACAAACTTCCTTATGTTCCAGTTATGTGCAAGGTATTATGCTTGCACATATGAACCAATGTGTGCACATATTATGATTGCATATTATGAACCAAGAAACTCATCTAAATGTCACTAATCTTATTTATTAAATCTCACCTTCCTCAAAACAGTTGCCAAAATTTTGAAAACAGTGATTCATACATACATTCATTTAACGTGTTTTTTTTTAAAACTAGCTGATATGTGCCAGGCACTGTGTTGGTCTCCAGGAATATGGTGTAAACAAGACAGGCAGGCTCCTATCTGTATTGGAAGCTTAGCCCAGACCCAAGACAAGTCTGTTCCTTCCCATTCCTATCTCTTCACTTAGCACTCAGCTCTCCTCTCTTACCCACCCACCAAAATCACCCCTGCCTGTCACTTGCCTTCCACACCTACCACACATCTTCCCTGCCATAGCAGATAAGGGAGAACACCATTGGTGACACTAATAATGAGCCAGGCATCCCTCTCCTTCAACTCCCTAGTCCCAATAAGCCTCTGGAGAAAAAATATGCATATATTCACTTTTCTGGTAATTGAACCCTTGTCTTACTCTCGCTATGAAACATCTCTGCTAGATCATTAAAAAACAAATATGAAAGCATATATTGTACTTCAGTGTACACTGAATTTCCCAATGCCTCTTTGAATCCAATGACTGTCTCTAAAGTCTTTCTTTCTCTTTCTCTTTTCCATAAAGGTGAGAAATGAATTTCTATGTCTCCTGATGTAAAACATGTCAGGCCCAACACTCTGTGGAGCACATATAGAGAACTGCTTATGGATGGGATATTTTATAGCTGACAGATACCTTCGGATAAAATATAAGGCATAGAAAGTGAAAACTGCTTAGGAAAAGCAACGCTTGCTATGGAGGTTTTTCCTCCACAGAAAAATTACATCTGTTATATAATTATTATATCTGTTATACAATTAAGTCTATTATACGACTGTCCCATCTGAAAATACAGGAGGGATAAAATATGGTGCTTCCTTCCCATTTGCTCCTCCAATCATCCACAGAATGTAAATAATGAAAGAGTACTTTGGGTACTTATAATCTGGTAGATAATTCTACAATAGTTTGAGTGAGTAAAAAGCTGATACTTTTATTTAACAGTAAATCAGAACAAATTAAGTATCCCTATGTACTTTACAACATGCAAGACATTTTGCCTGCAGCCAGACAAATCATGATCATCTAAAATTCAAGGGAATACCAGGATTCTTTCACTTATTTCCTTCTATTTAAGCAGGATTTAAAGAGTCTATATTAAGAAGCATGTCTTACTCCTTTTTATATCCCTCACACTCAATAACTGTTGAATTTAATTAAATGTCAGAAGCAAGTCTTTAGTTTATTGAGAGTTAGCTCAACAACTGATACTGTGCAGCTAAGCAAAAATTAGAAGAGTTTTTTTTGAAAGTCCTATAAATGGTACATTGTGTGGAACCTCCTCATCTCTGCAGTTATAGGTGTGGCAAATTCATGCATTAATAATATGGTGTACACTATGGTCCCTAAATCTGGCTGTGCGACAGAATTAGCTGGGCGAGGAAGATGGTAAAAATTCAAGTTCCTGAGACCATCCCCAGCATGTCTAGCACTATCCCCAGATGGTTCTAATTATATATATTTATATAATTTGCAGGTCACTGGGGGGGACTAAAGAGCCCTGGACTGAGAACTGGGTTCTGATATCTGCTGCGCCATGAAGCAATAACTCGACCTTGAGCACCACTCAGTCTGTCAGTCCTTTATTCACTCTACAAACATTCGTGGAAAACAAACTATTATCCTCTCTGGGTTTCAACTTCCTCACCTGTAATATTAGGCCATTGGAATAGACTTTCTGAAATCCCTTCTAATAAGGGGTAATTCTAATCTTACCCTATAATCTATACCATAATCATTCTATCTGCCCTTGTCATATATAGCCTTATATAAAGTAATTGTGTATCTGTTTTCAAGTTCCTATTGAATTAAATTCAGCAACTATATATTGAAAAACATATCCAAGCGTAGCACGAGATCCAAGTGCTGAGCATACGTTGGGAAAATCCTGAATCTTGCTTCTGGTATTCTAAATTCTCAATAAATATTTTTGGGTGATTGAATAAAAGACTGGATAGACAAAAAGACGCTGCTTAATCTATTTGAGCCGCATTTCCCCAACTACAAAGCTGTATACCAAAAATTACTTTTTAAATCAGGGATATAAAAATGGTTTTATCTTGAGGCCAATTGTGGACGATTGAGAACTTTGTTGAGAAGAACTATGCCAATGAATCCGAGAGAAAAGATACCATAGTCAGCTAGCAATGTCTGGACATATACTTGTGATTGCTGCAGTAAACGTAAAACTTTGTGTTTATTCATTCAAAAATATATCTATTACAAGCCTTTTGGGTGCCAGGCACTGTTCTAGGCTCTGGAAATACAACAGTGTCGGGTTAGTAAGTGAGACTGGCAATAAATATGTAAACAATTGCAACAATGAGATAATTGCTGATCGTAGTAAATGGCATAAAGTAAATAAAATAAAGTAATAGGGTAGAAAGTGAGAGGAGAAGAGCAATAAATTAGATAGACAAGGCCTTCCCGAGGAAATGAAGCAGCCAGCCACTAAGAGATCTGAGGGAAGCGGATTCCAGCCAGAGGAAAGAGCTAACACCAAAGCCACAATGAGGGCCATCCTGCGTGTGCTCATGGATGGCAAGGAGACCCACGGCTAGAGTGTGGGGAAGGATGGGACAGGTGATACTAGATGATACCACAATAGGCCCCCTCCCCTTTACATTTGCAGAGCCAGACACCAATGCCTGCTTTCCAGGCTCCATCAGAATCTCCGCAGGTAAGGTCGGGCATCTACAGGTTTTAAAGCTCCCCGGGTGAGTCTAATGTGCCCCCAGAAGTGAGAACCATTGCCCTATGCAACAAGTGAAGACTCAAGGAATAAACAGAAGAGGGGCTGAGTTTATGGCCCAGAAAAGAGTAAGGAAGGAGAATGTAATAAAGTAAATATAATTATGTTAGGGAAGTTTGGGTACAGGAAATGCCCCCAAATCTTTAACTCCTTCCTGAAGACAAATAAAGACTATCTTTTTCTCACAGCCTCACAACTCTGAGAAACAATTCCTACTTTACAAAGGTCAATTTATTTCAACTAACATTTGCCACCTAGGTGCAAAGAGTTCTGATAGATGCTGTAAGAATCACAAAAATGTGGTAAAATGGATCCTACCCTCAAGAAAGTTATGACCAGGACTACAAATATCTACTTTCAGCCTCATGATCTTCCTGATGTGACTTGGACCCCCACCTGTGTAGCCACTATTTCCTTTCTAGTACCATCCATTTCAGATTTCAACCTTGTTGAGAGAAGCCATTACTTTATATAACCAAGATTATATGAGTGCTTAGGAAATGATCGTGATAATGAGTAAAGATGATCATCAGGGACCTTCAGGAAACACGTGCTAGACATATGCTCATAGCTAGAACCAAATAAAAATTATGAAATAGGACTAACCTTTGATGTCCTGCAGCTGGCCTGTGCAGAACCAGCTCTCCCCTCTTGGGCACTCTGCCATGCCAACCCTAAATGCTTATCTGATAACCCTGAGATAATAACTGAAAATAGCTTTAAAAATGCTACACTTTCCAAAGGTACTACTTTAACAGGAGCTTATTAAAAACTCAAAATTCCCCAGATGAATAACAGATAAGGGAGGAGAAGTATACATATATAGGCATCCCTTATGATTCAGTCTGTGGAGCCTCCTTTTCTTCTTCTACCAATAAATTCTATGCTGGTTCTGGAAGGTATCATATTTACAAATGGATAAAAAGTCATTCCCAATAGAAGTTAACCAAAGTAGAATACACCATATCACACCAGCACCTTA
Organism: Ceratotherium simum simum; assembly: GCF_057802395.1. Taxonomy (NCBI): domain Eukaryota; kingdom Metazoa; phylum Chordata; class Mammalia; order Perissodactyla; family Rhinocerotidae; genus Ceratotherium; species Ceratotherium simum. The sequence continues at coordinate 23,394,686 of NC_141937.1, read as the reverse complement.
TTAGCCTATATGTATATATGTATGTATTTTATTGAGTTTTTATGATATGCCAGTCATTATCTTGTTTAATCCCATGAGGAGTAAGTACAGTTATAATGTCCAGTTTACAGATTTGAGGAGTGAGATGTAGAGAGGAGAAGTGACCTGCCTAAAGTCACACAGCTCAAATGTGACAGAGGTGGGATAAGAGACCAGATCTGTCTGCCTCCAGACACCTCCCTCCTAACCACTAATCTTCCTCCTTTATACTCACACTTCTTATTGTGCATCTGATTGAACACCAGCTACCAAGGGAGGAGCCAAAATTTAAAAGGCTGGTAGCTCCATTGGTAAGCCAAAGTCATTGGTAGACCTCTCCCAGGAAGGGATGGTCACACTGCTCTGTTACAAAACCGTAGACTCTATAAACCTGTATGCATAGAATCACAGCTTCTCAAGTCTTCAGGCTCATTCAATCCAATCCCACATAACACCTGAATTCCTCCTACAGCAAACCAAGAATCTCACAAACAGGTGCCCATAATCACACTAGGGACTGAACAAAAGAGGCTGGCTTCCACATGAACTAACACTCCACTGGAAAATCAATTTGGCAGTGTGTACATTCTACTCTTGAGGATGAGTCAGTTCAGACCATGGCCAAGTTAAAAAATGTAATAAACTCCCCAGTACTAAACCCCTAGAAATTTCCAAAGAGAGGATAAAGCCTTTCTTCCCCTTTGCCCACTGAAAAATATCCCTTGTTTTTAGGATACAGACATGTTTGTTTCTCTTCTTTTTTCAATTGCAGGATTTTTCTGTACACAGAAAAAAGAAGGCATGTCTTTTTATCATCATGTCCAGGGGTTACAAATTTAAAGATTTTTCAAGAAGTATAAGGTCTGCTTTAGAACAAATCAATAGGTAGCCATCTTCACACTCTGACAATGTGTCTGTCTGTCTGTCCTTCTACAGCCAAACAGGAGGGAGACAAACATTTCAGCCAGACACTTCAGAACATGAAGAGAATTGAAAAGGAAGACCCAGGAAGCATTTATTTTATCCTTTTCTGAAGTGATGGGCTGGGCTTTATGGTCCTCCTGGTTGACTAGGACAGATGTGTTTGATACAATATGACTAAAGGACCTGACTTTTTTAAAGACATTGTCTGACTCATGGTAATACAGTCTTTGCTCCGGTTATTTACATTTTCCTTACTCATTTAAGTAGGCATTCAAATGCTGACAATATCTAGCCCAAAAGTAATGAGCCTGTGAAGTATCTTAGTGCCTTCTTATACAGACTATACAGTAGTCACACACTTGGGCTTTAGAATGAGACTAATTCGTTCTGTCCTTGTATCTGCCACTTTTTCCCTGTGTGACTCAGAAAAACATTTTTAATCTTTGCAGAATAATAACAGTACCTACCTCATAGGGTTATTGGGAGGACCGGATGAAGTAATGTATATAAAACACTCAGCACACTGCCTGGCACACCATAAATGTTCAATCGATGGTGCCAATGGTTATTGTTATCATTTTTCAATAATAATAACAGACGTCTAAGTTATATTACCGTTTATGAGGAGGAGGTAGGGGGTCAGATGGTGGGGGAAGGTTAAAGGTTAAAGAACTAGCTGTCCATAAACGGATGAGCATCAGTTGCATCATAAAGACTGCTTTTCTCAGCACATTCAGGAAGTACCTAAACCTAGACCAGGTTTTGCAATATAATAACCTGAGAAGAACTGTAATTCATTTCCTAGGGCTGCTGTAACAAAGTACAAACTAGGTGGCTTAAACATCAGAAATTTATTGTCTCCCAGTTCTGGAGGCCAGAAGTCCAAGATGCAGATGTCCACAGGGTTGGTTCCTTCTGAGGTCCATAAGGGAGAATCTGTTCTATGCCTTTCTCCTAGCTTCCACCGGCAATCTTTGGCATTTCTTGGCTTGTAGATGCATAATCCAATCTCTACCTTCATCTTCACATGATGTTTTCCCTACTTGCCTCTCTTTCTCTCTCTCTCTGTCCAAATTTCCCCTTTTTATGAGGACAGCAGTCACATTGGGTCAGGGCCCACCTTAATGACTTCATTTAACTTGGTCATCTCTGTAAAGACCCTATCTCCAATTAAGGTCCCATTCTGAGGTACTGGGCATTAAGATTCAAACTTTTCTAAGGGGACGCAGTTCAACCCAGATAAGAACAGATGGCAAATATGGGGATTATATTTTGCAAAATTTTGGAAATTATGCATTTTAATATTGTTTTTTTCTTGAACCACTCAATAATGCAAGAGAAGACGTGTTGTAAACTCTTAAGTATGACACGTGTGCCAAGACTGCATTATTGTCACAGAAGGAACTTTTATCTCTTCATAGAGATAAGGCAGTGCTGGTTTTTGAATATACCCTTTTTAGAGAAATAGGAAGCCAGAAGATTCCAAGATCATGGCCAGCCCAAATGCCTTTTAGATTACCTTTTAACAGAACCACCATTTGCTTGTTCATTCAACAAGTATTAATCAAGCACTTATTTGGTGCTTAACACCCTGTTAGACCTTACAAAGACATGGGGGAAATCTAAAATAAGATACATGCTGTAAGGAGCGTTTTAGCTGTTTGTGAAGATATGAATTATGTTTCTTGTTTTGTATGCCTTAAGACATTATGGGACATGGTCTCTGGTGGATCCAGAATGTGTGTTCTCTAAGGCTGATTTCCAGGAATCCTTGCACGCTATTAAGGAGTGACATAAGGTGTGATCTTGTCATGTCACCAAGAGTGGCTTCATGGATAGGTGTTCAGTGGAAATATGCCTGCCATATGCCATCTTTCACATGTGAGACAATTCACATTTTCACTCAAGTGCTATCCCCAAGGTTACAACTATTCTTTCAGATTAAGATTTGGTCCCCAATAAGTATGGGCAATAATCCCCAATTCAGTGAGTACCAGACTGAATTCTACCCTAGATAAATACCATGGAGAACTGTGCTGCAAAAGGCAGAGAACACAAACTCCCCATGAGCAGAAGTGAATCAAAGTTATCCGTGCATGATGCCAGAGGGGCCAGCAGCTTTGGGTGACAGGTGGCACGCCTCTCTGCCAAGAAGACGTTGCTCCCGGCAGTTTTTTTAACTGAGGCATGTGACCTAAGTCATGGTATTTCACAGCTGAAAATCCAGCTTGTAAAATGCCTTTTGCTTCACTGAGAGGCGGGCCACATGTCCACAGAGGCTGCAACTGTAGCTGCAAAACGTTGCAATACATTCGCCTGTATCCTTCTTACAATCAAATATTTAGATTGCTATGGAAATGTAGACAGACTGTATGATTAATGACATTGTGCCGGACAAAGAAGATGGCTTCCCTGCAAAGGTGTCACTTTCTAGCACAAATGCTACAAGGAGGAAAAAAAGACCAGAAAAATGAGTAGGCAGGAATAGTTGAAAATAAGTCCCTATTTGTCAGTTTTGGGTAGAAATTTGCCAAAGAAGGTCTACGCTATTTTGACTAAATTAGCAGATGGAAGACAAATTAGAACTCTGACGTCCTCAGCACTCTGACATCTAGGTCTACTTTTCCAATCAATTCTTCCTCAACTCCCGTTTAGGTAACTTCTACTCCAGACAAATTAAACAGCTCACCATTCCCTGTGTATCTGTTAGCATTTCACTCAGAGCCCTTATTCACAGGATTTCCTTCATGGAAAATTCCTTTTCCATCTAGCTCTTCATTTGTAAGGCTAGCTAGCATCCAAGACCCAGTTATAATGCCACTTACTCCAAGATATCTACCTAATGTCCCCACCTAGAAGTAATTTGCCCCTCTCTTGAACCTTCATACCCTCTCCTCATCCACACTCATCCTCACATTGATGCAGCAATAATTATTTCTCTATCTCTCCTTCTGGACTATAAGCAATGGCAGAAACTACAGGGTACCCATAAAGTCTGGAAACATAGATAATATTATTTTATTGTATAATAAAATCATATATATATTCACATATATATCACACATTTCTACTATAAATATAATATTTGTATAATTTCCTATGGATATTTGCGTATGTTACCAAATTTGATTGACATCTGCAATCTGAATTCATTTTCGATAGCTGGTACCCCACACGCTGCTGGAGGATTTGTAGAATCTGCACTTGTTGGATAAACGCATTAACTGGTTGGCTCATTGATGTAAAGCTGAGGCTTGCCCTTCAAGCCAACAGAGAAAGACTAAGAGTGGAAGAAAATCAGAGAGTAGGCAGAGAATGTGAAGAGATGAAGATAAATGATCTGGAGATGCTTCCTGGGTTACAGAGAGCAAAAAGCTGGGCTACAATGGAAGCCTTTCCTCATGTGGGAACCAGCTGTGTGCAACCTCAGGTAAGTCACCTAACCTCTAATTTTTCTTTTCAAATCAGGGACTTAGATAAATGTTTCCTTCAACACAAAATCTATCATTATAAATAAACGCTAAATAGAAGTGATTGCTTACAACTTTCTGGGAAAGGCAGAGGCCAGGAGGGAGTTACTAATAATCAAAATGAGAAAAGCAACCTAAGTGCCCATCAAGGGACGAATGGATAAAGAAGCTGTGGTATATATACACAATGGAATACTACTCAGCCATAACAAACGATGAAATCCAGCCATTTGTGACAACGTGGATGGAAATTGAGGGTATAATGCAAAGTGAAATAAGTCAGGAGAAGGTCAAATACCGTATGATTTCCTTCATTAAGTAGTAGATAATAACAACAATAAACAAACACACAGAGACAGAGATTGGATTGGTGGTTACCAGAGGGGAAGGGGGGAGGGAGGAGGGTGAAAGGGATAATTCGGCACATGTGTGTGGTGATGGGTTGTAATTACATGATGTAATCTATGCAGAAATAGAAGTATAATGATGTACACCTGAAATTTTTACGATGTTATAAACCAATGTTACTGCAATAAACAAAAAATTAAAAAAAAAAAGAAAATAATAATATAAGCTATTGTAGAATATAATGCAACTAGTTATATTTATGCAAAACTTTAGAGTTTCAAAGCACTTCCACATCAGTCCATGTGGTCCTCATAGGAAGCCCGGAAGGAAGGCATGACAGAGCCTTTACAGATGAGGTGATGAATTTAAAGTGGCTCACTGACTTGTCCAGGGTGACAGGGGTAGCTGATGGAGGAAGTGAGACCAAGCCCAGGTCCGCCCATGCAGTACACATCCCACTGCATGTGGGCATTAAAGTCCAGGGGGAATATTGATACCAGACTTCAGTATTCGTAAAAAGGAAAAAAATATGTAACAACTTGAGAGTTTTAATTGGCAATCAATGTAGTGATTTTTCCTCAATTACTAAAAAGGTGAAAGGCGAAGAGGAATACTAATTAAGAGTCTACCCACGAAACATGTAATTAATTGGGTATTTTCTTTGCTTTATTCCACTATTATAAGAAAGGAGCAAACAAAAAGAAAAATTATGTATAAACAACTTAGTAAAAAACCAAACACTTCCAAAGTTGCTCGTTCCTGGAAATTGAATAATTAGTCTACTGCCTTGTTCCATGCACATTTTTAGTACAGGGCAATGAGAATTGATGTGAAGCCTGCAAGCTCTTAAATCATCAAACCCCTTACTAAGGCAGAAAAAGGGATTGAAACAAAAGTCCTCCTTACTTAATGCAATTAAACAAATATTTACTGAGCATCTACTATGTGCAAGGCACTGTTCTAATTGCTGAGGAACAAAACAAAACAAAGATGTCACCCTCCAGTAGTTTGCATTTCATCAGGGGAGATATTCTATTGGGGCAGAGTATTCCAGTAGGAGAAGGTCTACATGTAAGCAGAAATTTGATTAACTACAATGCTACATTCAGCAATTATTCAGGCAAGTTAATGCATATTTTAAAAAATCATTGAGTGTGAGTAATGAATAAATAAATATCTTTAGCATAATTTTCTAAATGTGCACATTATAAAAGCCATTTTTTGCCTATTTCAGGAGCATAGAACATTGCCTTGAGACACGTACAAATGACCCTGAAGGAAATAATTCATAAGTGTGTGAGAAAGCATGTACAATGCACCATCATAAGAAGGACATTATCAGAAGGAGCTTCCAGAGGTTCTACCCAGATTGTGGTCCGTGGACCATCAGCATCAACACTACCTGAGAGCCCAGGAGAAATGCAGACTCTCAGGTCCATCCCAGGCCTTCCGGATCAGAACCTGCAATTGATTGAGTTCCCAGATGATTTGCATGCATACTAAAGTTTGAGAAGCACTGTTTTAGTGCATTCCTCTGCACCTAGGAGAGCCTAAAAATAATCTACTGAACCGGAGAATATAAGCACTTCAAAAATTAATCACTCACTCAATATTTTTTCATTTTAAGAAGTTGATTCTTTTCAAGTAAAATTTTACTTTTAAAATGACAGATCAAGGATATTACATATTGAGCTTTCCTCGGCATGTACCAACATAGAAGAAAAAATGAAATTTGCCTTTTCACGATTTCAAATCTGGCATTTTTAGCCGAAAACAGAGGATAATTCATCTTTCACATAGACCAATGCAGAGGGCCTCCCTCTACTCTTTGTGATGTAACAACCATCTTTACTAATAGGACGAAGAGCCAGAGGGTGTCTTTTTGATGTCTCATTCTACATCAAGCGATTATGGTCTGGAAGGCACATGGTGAGAACACCAGGAAAACTTAGGTGGTGGGTAAAAAGCAAGCTCCCTCTCCATTTGCCACTAAATAGTCACTTTACAAACAGATTTATTTTTCCTTAAGGATAAGAAAAGGAGAGAACTTGAAAGGAGGCTGTTATAAATTCACAGAGGCACAGCAGCCTCGCTCGGTGTCGACCATGGAAAAGGGAGAGAATGTTTCACTCACACATACACCCTGCCAAAGCCAGGCAAATATCCCAGCACATCCACATAGCAGACCCCAGAATGCACTGAAGAAGGAAAAGATAGCAATGGGCAGAGCTTCTCTGAGCCAGCGGAAGTTCTCTTTCACTAATCCGAAGGAGCTTGATTCTCCTCTGGTACGTGATCAATGCTCAAGGATTCTTCTGTCACACTAAATACATAGGAACTTTTTCTCCCATCTTTAGCATATTCAGGTATGAGTGTAACATAACCTCCCCCCCTTCCACAGTTAAAAAACTTCTCAGCCTGTCATTACTGCCTGCTGCATAACATACAGAAACTTCAGAGGGATCTGTACCTACTGTGGGGTTACTTCTATTTACATATATATTAATGTCCTCATTCCTCTTAAAATGGAATTGAGGGTTTTTGCTGTTGAAGTAGGTAGAAGAAGCTAGTATCTACAAAGTAAACTAAACATTTTTGTGATTGAGTATCAAATTTAGCTTTGAGCTTCCCGGTAGGCAAAGAGAAAAATGAAAAACACAATACTCTCATTACCAATTAAGATGCAACATGTGAGTTCTTCAAGAGAGATATATGATTTCACGGTATTAAAACCTAAAAAGAATTGTTAAAGTGGACCTTATACAAGCAGCATTGAACAATGTAATAAGCAACATCTTCAAGGAAACAAAAACATGAAAATTATAAAGCATTGTTTACATTTCCAATTCTTGTTCTGACCTTTAAGAAATGAAAAGGGACGGTATTAAAATGCAATTTTTAAAAAAAGCAATTCTTCAGGAAGAATAAACAAAGTCAGGTATATAGTATTCTGGAAACCTAATTTTATGCAAAATGGTTGATAATGATCTCTTAGATGATATTCTTAAATATCAGTTTCCTCAGCTGGCCTGTGATAGGAGCTGGATAAAGGATAATTCTAGGCTATGATCACAGATGAGCACTTGGCATCCTATGTAATTAACTAAAGAAATATTCTGGTGTTTTGGACACCAGGCCAGCAGGTGGCCAAGTTAATGACCTGCTATGAAAGCTAAGACTCCTCGCTTGTGTCTGGGGGCTGTACCCTACAGGAGAGAATATCAAAACAGGATGAGCTGACACTGCTAGAAATGCATGGTTTCCAATTTTGGTTGGGTCCTCTAAAAATCTACTCTATTTGTATTTGACCTTCTCCCTTTCCCTTTCCATCCCTCTCATTGAATAATTGAGAAAACAAAGGCTACCAAATGTTATTTTCAAACTTTCTTTTATCCTCTTCCCAAAATTAACTACATCACCACCCAGAGGAAAGCCTTCTATTCAAGTATGGCCAGGCCACGATTTATTCTTGCCCCCTCAGCAACTTTGCTCCATCAATTATTTTCAAACTTTCCTTTTCTACCATTCTTTTCCGTCATCCTTTAAAACTGCTTCTCTTTCTCCTCCTAGAGAACGTTTTCACTTAGAAGGGCATCTCTGTCTAGCTACCATCCCATTTCCCACCTTCCCTTCTCAGTCTCTAGGAACAATGCTGTACACCTGCAGCCTCCACTTCCTCCTGGCCTCTGTCCTTCCAGTGGGTTTAGAAATTGAGAGATTCTTGGAAGGGCAGAAGCCAGGAGGAAGTAGAGTCTACTGGCACAGAGCACTGTTTCTGTAACCCTCCGTGCCCTCTCAGCTCTGTGATATTTGTCACTGTTCCCTTCTTGAAACTCTCTCCTCCCTTGGCCTCCATGATATCTGATTCTTTCCTGATTCTTATTCTTTCTCCTTCTAGTTTTCTAACTGTTCCTTCCCCATCCCTTTCCTGAATCCTCTTTCTCATTTTTACCTTTCTCAAAGTTCTTCCCTTAGCTCTCTTCTCTTTTCGTTTTTCATTCTCTCTTGGCAATCCCAATGACTCTTGCGATTTTAACCATAGCTCCTTGTTGACAAATCTCAAATCTACTTACCTTTCCAGATTTTTGACCTATGGGATCTCTTGACTTTACTGTCCCATAGATATCTAAAATTCAACCAGTCTAAAACTCGTGTTTTCCCAATCTGCGCTTCCTCTTTTAGTGCTTATTTAGTTGTACAAAAATGGAAACCTGCAATTTATTCTAGACTTCTCTTTATTCTTGATCCTCATAACCAATCAGTCACTAAATCCTAGTCTCCCTACTAAATGGCTGTCAAATCCATTCTCTCCTTTCCATCCCCACTGACACTTCTTTTAGTAAAGCTCTCATCATCTTTTGACTAAATTAATTAAATTGGCTTTTTCTCCACCACACCCCCAACTATCAATGACCAGCCAACTTGTGTCCTAACTTCCAATCTTACTACTTTTCTTAATCTGTCCTTTCCAAAGTGTTCAGGATGCCCTTTCCAAAATATAAATCTGATCACATTTCATCCCCGTTTGAAATCTTTCACTGGCCCACCATGCTTACAAAATAGAATCTACATTCCTTGGTTTGACAAGCCTGTCCCTTCGTGACATACTCCTTTCTTTCCTTTTCAGCTTGATCCTTCCCCACTCCTTTTCCGTGAACATATATTCCAGAATGAGTGATACATTTAGGGTTCCTGAGCATATTTTGTTTTCAAAATCAATACTTTTACTCCTGTTCATTCCTCTGTCTCCCTCTTGATCAACCTGAATGGTATCACTATATGGTGAGCTTCTTGATAGAGGGATTATAGTTCATCTATCTCAGGGCATCAGAGACTACAGCAGATGGCCTGGCCCAGAGAAGGTGCTCACTAAACATGTATTTAATTAAGATAGAGATCTGAACATCTCTTTTTCTTTACCAACTGAGTAATAGTCGTTGACCAAAGGGTGAAAATAACATAACATACTTATTTATCCAGGAAAAGAGGATATTATTTGTTTATTGTAAGCTGTTTCTCGTTTCAATATCCTCTGTAAACAGTTTCTTCTCTTGAAAATACTGTCAGCAATTTGTTTATTGATCTTTTTTATTCTACCTTTTCCAACATGCAAATTATAAAATTTGTAGAGCACCGCAGAGAACAGAGGAAATTGCCTCAGAGCCTCGAGCAATAGCTGCAGAACAAGCTATTCAACCAAAGGGCGTTCACTTAGGGCCACATGCTATAGATGCAATTGTTGTAAAGGAAGAGAATGAGAAGCTGAATGGTCTGCTCCAAGATAGCAAATCAGCAAGATATATCTCTTCTGTCTTTATTTGCACACTCTCACCCCAGAACACATATGTATTTACATCATGCAGGCTCACCTAGACTAAGGACGTCTTCTTATTTAAGGTTACAATAGCTCAACAACAATAATGACATCTTCCATTTATCTAGCTCTATACACAGCACTGTCTCATCTCATCTGCACCATAAACTTAAGGGATCATTTTTGTATATTTTACCCTGATGGCTCTCTAAGCATGGCTGATTCCATGCACCCTTTGGGTCAATCCTACCCCTGACCCCTGGAATCCAATCCTAGCCTTCTTTTTCTGATTTTCTCATCCTTACTCACTATACACCACCCCTGGTTACTTATTGTAGAGATGGTACCACAGAGTTGTCCGAGCAAATGTGATCTCCTGCTCTTGAACACAGCCCTCACAGAACTGGAATCTTTTCTTCTTTCATTAAAAAACAAAAGGTGCTCCTTTCTAGTCTTTATTTTTCTGCACTGAAGCAGCTAGAAAAAATGACAAACTTATCATCTTCTCAACTCAAGTTTTATGTCAGGTAGACACTTTCAGTTGGAAGTTCATTTTCTCTGAGAAATGGGCTTTATTACGAGATGGTGACAAGCACAAATATGGAGGTAGAGTTGCTCAGATCTAGGGGAGAATCAGATCAAGTAAGAAAATGGCTTAATCCAGACTTTCCAGGGAAATGTGGAGAGCAGGCGAGTTGGGAGTAACAGACGTTGGAGAGAAGAGGCTTCTGTTGTTCAGAGGCTTTCTGGTTCTTAAGGGCTCAGAGACAGAACAGTTGTTGGTGATATCAAGGTGCAGACTGTGGTCAGAGTGAGTAGATTGCTGAAGTGATGGCAAAGGACATAGAGTTGAGATCAATGAACTCTGAGGATAGGTATCAGTGGGTCACACATAGGAATGTTGGAGTCACCCATAGGATGGCAAGAGTTGACACTGAAAGAAAGACTACCAGCAGTGAGAATGAGTTTTCAGTGATAGAAGAGTAGCTTGGAAGCTACTAAATGACAGCAGCAAAGTTGGGAAGAGTATAGCTGGGCTGGAGGATATAAACCTCACAGGACAGAGGAATGTACGTTGGTGGATCATGTGATTTAAAAACAAACAAACCAGCCTTGGTTTAAGAAAGTATCTAACACAAAGTTGAATTAGTCCTGGCTTTGTTACTAATGAATTTTATGGTTTGGGGCAAGTCATTTTACTTTCCTGGGCCTTTTTTTTTTCTCATTTGTAACATGAGAAATGTTGCGAAAATCTATAGCGCATGCTGCACTTTTATCTTCACTGTGAATTTCGTTTGTATCTTACGTTACTAGATTTTGGGGTCAAAAATCTACATCTGATTAACTGATTTCATGCACTTGCTCAATCTTCATCAGCTGAGAAAGGCTAATATGTTGAGAATCCATCTCTTTGACAGCAGTGCAACAAAAGCAGGTAAAAGCTAGTTATACATAGCATCTCCTTGTCCTGTGAAACACCGCCGTAAGGTAAATAACATGGTAGTGGTTATCATTTTCATCTTACAAATGAAACTTAGAGAAATGTACAGTATTTCCCATAATCTTTTGTGCATTTATTTTTTTTTAAAGTGATTAAATGTACTTTTTTGTAACCCATGAGCCTATAGCTACCTTTATATTTCTATGGCTCTTCCAACAGACTATGGGACCCTTTAGGATAATAATAGTAATAACAATAATAACAGTTCTCATTCTTTTAATTTATGTATTCTTAGCATCAAGACCAGTGTCTGACACATAGTAGACACGTGTTTATCAAGGAATAAATGGTCATGTCTTCATTAGAAAGCAAAATAAGTTACTTGGTAATCAAAGAACTGCTCCTCAAAATCTTCTTGTACTTCAGTTGCCAATTAAGGCCTTCATCTGAATCACTGAGATCATTGGCTTAAATCTTCAATTTGTCGGCCATGAAGTGACCAACATAGATAATCCTAAAATTGATAAATGAGGATTTCTGATCACCAATTTTCTGCTTGAGCCAATCAATTCTCTTCATAAAAACATTAATGCTATATTTGGTACCATAATGCCTTAAGTTTAAGAAAGCAGAACTTCCCAGGAGACTGAAGAAAATGAAAATTCAAATTTTTCATGTAAATTAAGATTTAAAATGTTGTGGACTTTCATAGAGAACAATTAGGCATTAAAAATAAGTAGAACTTGCACACACAAATTACTCAAATATTTCTACATACTTTTAAAATCTAATGACAGCTCTTTGATGGGTAAGGTAGCCGCATCATTTTGACAATGCTCTACGTTTCAGCTTGACTCCGGGTTTCAACTACAGCTTCCCTGAAAACTGACAACCGTCTCCTCCTGAGATGTCACTTAATCTAATATCAGAACAGCACGCACTGTGAGTTGTTTTTCCAGTGGTGGTAGGTGCTCACTGAACTACTGTGTCCTCGACTGGCTTCCCAGCTCTCTGTGGTCGTACTACAGGGCATGCTGAAAATATGGCTTCCGACAAATCTCTCTCTCATGACACCACTCCAGCCACTGCCCAGAAAGTGACTAAAGATTCACGAAACGGTCATTGTATATTAGCTCCATAAATCACTAGGGGAAAAATTTTAGTGCCTGAAAGAGGAATAGCAATTGCCAAGCCACGTGATAGAAACATAAAATAGAAGTTGCCACCACCATCTACCCTATGCCGGCCGGCTACTTATAATACATGTTCCAAAGCAAACGAGTCACAGGGTGATTGATGGTATGGCAGAAGAATGAAGAAGAGTTCAAGCTTTCTCAAAACAATAAAGCTGGGGTTTTTTTTTTTTCATCTTTGTGTTTCACCTTAATCCTTTGCACATAGTAACTGTTCACTAAACACTGATTAAATAACTTAGAAAATGGTTTAAGTCTAGTCAATACAGGAAGAAATAACAAAGGTCGAAACTCAAAAGTATGGCAATCTGGAACCATTTTTGGCAGGAATAAACAGCTTTATATTTTCCAATGGGCTTCAAGATTACCACTGTATCCCAGCACGTGTAACAGTTGACATTCATAATGATTACTTCGTATATTCAAGAAAAGTGTCTATTAAATTCAGCACTCTTTAAAAGAGGTCAGGGAACAATGTGATATAGTTTGCAAAGATCACCTTGTAAAATATTTAAAATGTATAAGGTTGGAGTTTAAAGAGGCCAACTCTCAAGTACCCAGGTAAGTCAGCTGGAGAATGAAGGTTCTGGGTAAACAAGGCTTTACTTGGATGTGAACACTTATTTTAAATCACACATAGAGTCCCTCATTACTATCCCTGGCTTTTCTTTTGTCCGCACACCCACTCTTGCTAATAATGTATGTGTTCTTAGCCAAAGCTCACTTCAGATTGGACATATTAAATCTTAGTCCACACTGTTTAAACCGAAAGAATCATGGTTTTGAAACCTACTCATCACAGGCCTGTTAATTACACCAAAATTCTGCTCGTCCACTAGGACTGCAAAACTGAAGGTAGCTTCGATGTCTCTGTCCTTGACTCTTTGGTACATCAAATTCTCCCATAAAGAATTCCTTTGGAGCAACCTTTATTCTTCCCAATTATTTTAACAGCCTAGTACCTAGAGTTCTACAATAACTCATCTTTTCATAGTTAGTTTTCCCCTTCCCCATCCAATGGATCTCCCCTACACATGTCAGTAAGAATTCACTTTCTTTTAATTATCTCTGAATCACATCAAACTCTGCTTAGACACATTTTTCTTGATACCAAAGCTCTTTGGCACGTGTTACAAGATTCTCCATTATTTGTCCTTCATACAATAAAGACACACAGAATGATAGAATACAAGAAACCACATTTGGGTTGCTACCTTTATCATTAGTTCCTGGCCCAAATTCTCCACTCCAGCCAAGCAGACCTGCTTACTTTATCCCTCATAGGGACATTCTTACTACGGCTCTATCTTTTACAAATGCCGTGTTCAAAAAACACCACTAATCAAAATTCCCTTTTCTCTAGCTTTTTTCTAGCAAATTACACTCCCCAATATTTTCTTTCAGTGTTCCCTAAAGATTTATAAACTCATGTTTCTAAATGTCTGTACTGTAATGGTTTATTTTTACTTGTTTTACACATGTTCAAACTGTACTCCCTTTACAGTGTAAAGCACTTAGTAACAGAGACCAAGTCTTCAAATTTCACATATGCAGTTTTTGGTACAGTAAATCTTCAATTAGAGTTGAATATCTGTTGTTATGGCTTTTTATTTAAACTGCTTATATTTATTTATTTATCTATAAAGTGGTACAGTATGGAAAAGCATACTGTCAAGAGAATTCATACCAGACTTAGTGACCACCAGAGTCAGCTAGGAAGTAGTTTGCTGGTGAGGGGCTGAGGGACTTTACACTCGACGCTCTCTTACTCAGTTTTAACGTATATAATTAAATCCTAAGGGCATAAAGCTGGTCCTAAGGTGATGCTAAGATGAATTAAATAATCAAAATCCCAGAACTTACTGATAAGATAGATTTAAGCTAATGATTTTACATTTAAAAGGAAACATGAAACAAAGTCCTACTCTTAGATATGATAACGATAACAATATTAATAACTGCTCAAACATAAAAGGAAGGAGATATGGCCTAGTAGAAGCATATATTTTTTAAAAGACTTTTGGATAATAATTTATCTAAGATCTACTTGAGTTATCTATGAGGATGAGGGAACTAAAAACTAGAATATATGGGTGAAGACACTGGTGAGGTATGGCATAAAAGAGAGAGGATGGCATAAAGGAGAGAGGATTCGCTGAAGACAAACATCACATGGAAGAGAAATTTAAATTGTTTTGGATAACTTCCTGTAGTTGATGGAGAAGTGGTAGAAATTTCAGAGAGTCAGGTCGTTATGTAGGTGATGAATAGGTGAAATTCTGCTTCTGAATTTAAGTCCTGCATTCTCCCACTCTCATTAGAAACCCTAATCACATTCGGGAAACTTGGCGCATGTGGGAACTGCTTCTTGGCAGAGACGTAACAGTGGGGTTTTCAGCATCTTTGATTGGTTGGCCTAAATTACCTTTCAAGGCACTCCTATTCCTTATTTTGTGATAAAATAGAGCAATTTGTTAAGATAACTTACTGTGAAATAGTTTGAAATCACGATAAGAAAGGTAGAGAGAATGCTGCTGGTGCATAGATGGGAAATAAGATATTTAGTAGAAACAAAATTCTTATACGTAATGTCATTAGCTAAAGTAATAGTTAATTGATGTATTTCTGACTTAGAGGGATTTTCCTCTGATGCCATTAGACTTTCAAAGTAAGTTTTATATCAAATAGAAAAAAAGCTTCTAAAAAGAAAAGATCAGATTTTGGGCGGACAAAAGCCAAAAAAGTCCAATTTCATATAAAATGTAAGCAAGTGGCAAAAAAAGGTGCACCACAATGAAAATGTAACTGTAAACAAAAGGGGACCTTAGAGTAAAGTGCATCTTATAACAGCATCACTGAACCCCTCATCATATCAATGCTCATCTGACACTGAGACAAAATACTAAGAGAGAAAGGCTAAAAACAAAGGACAATGTATCCAATCCAAAAAAAACTTTTTGAAGCTACTACTCAAAGAATGTTCTTTATTGGCCTTGCTCAATGCTTTGAACTTAATCAACTAGAATTATTTTTAAGTACTGTTTTCTACAACCTTGTGAAATGATAAATTTGGTTTTTGATGAAGAATCTGGATTTTATCAAAAGGATGGAATACGGTGTCCTTGACCGAGATATTCTTCACAGAAGTAGGCTATTTTTGTATTCTATGCTTAGCATATTTAAAGGCACGCATTCCAAGTGAGCAGATTGCTCCGAAGTGCACTCAATTTTTGTCTGTGGATAAGGCTCTATGGCGTCAGGACTCACCTTTTGACAGATCCTATTTCAATATTCCCCTCAGGAACCAATCCAGAAAAATTTCCGGAGAGCATATTGCAGGTAACTTGGGCACTGATTCTCTTTTATGCCGGGTAAACTGACAGTTGTCATGGGCAGAGGACAGGTGTGACACAAATGATAGATTGTGATAGATGTGGTAGAAGATTGAAAAGCGTGTAAAAGAATACAACAAGTGAATTCTACTGGTTAAAAAAGAATACTTCCAGGCTTAACTTCAATATAAAATGAAATAATAAAGGGCTATAAAAACAATTGGGAAATTCAAAGAATAGGATGCTCCATCTATGATTTTAAAGTCCATCAAAACTAACCATAGAAATGAAAGTACACTAGTCTAGTCACTCGTACCTTTGATGTTAACTATACCAGGCTAGCTTCTAATAAAAGAAACCGTGATGATAAATTGACTAGAAAAATGGCTACTTTGGAAAGGAGAGGTGAAGGTCACTGGAGGTCCCAGAATTTCTAAGCTCCAAATTGCTAGTATCCAGACAAATTGGATTCCTTCCTGAATAGTGCCCAGATGGCAGAGACAACACTAGTTACCTGGTCTTAGCTGCTTTTTGACAGGGAACTGTCACCAGTAGGTGACCCCATCAGTCTGAAGGCAGGAAAATTACTAAATGATGCAAGAAGGTGCCTGCACACCAGTACACCCTGGGTCCCTAGGAAGCAGGAGGGAAGAGCCTCAGGAAACATGAATTTCAGTTGGCGACTGTACAAAGGAGGCTGCTATATTTATTTGCAGATAGAAGAAAATATAAGCAAATTAGTTTCCACAAATATTATGTCTAATAAGAGAAGAAACAAATTATCTTCGAGAAGAAATAAGATATACGTAAAAGGAAGGCGAACGGCATAATCTCTTGCTTATAAAATAGACACCCAAGTTAGCTGTGATACTGTTCTATGAAGACAGTCTAGTCTGGAATCAGCTACTATAATAGTCTGGAGACATTGTCTCTGCCACGCAACACCAATCAGAAGGCAGAAAGGAAACAAAGTAATCCAAACCAACACGAAGGGGAAATTTTAATATGAGCCCTTCCTCAACAAAATTGGCAAACACAAGTCCAACTAATTTTCCAAAAACATAATTCTAGTTGACAGAAAGCAACCCACTATTAGCAATTATTTTTAGCAAAGTGATGCAATTGGAAAACAGATTGAAGAGGGGAGTCTTTTCTCCTTTCCTTTCCACCCCAAAAATAAAATATTATAATAAAATATGGAAAATAAAATGACTGTGTAAAAATGATGAAGTATTATTTCTTCTTGAAGGATGACTTTACTCTTCTAATATCTATAATCAATTACCTAACTCAATGGAGGGATAATTATTAAATTTTTGAATAAATCACATTCAATCTAGATTTTGCCATTCCCTTTTAGAGAGATCTATCTAAGGCTGACAATGAACGCATCTTTAACTTGTGCTTTCAAGATGTTCCATCTAAGCACCACAGGAAACTATATTAAATGATAAAATGTAGGAAATTAACATTAAATATTAAAATGTAAGGGATTAACATCACAACTTAAATTTGTGTCTTAAAAAAGTGATATGAAATTTTGTTGAAAAAGAGGTATGCAGTTCACTATTAAAAATCAAGATTCAGAAACATGAGTCAGTTGTTAGAAGTCACAGTATTGCAGCAGAAAGTTTTTTTCCAAAAGCAAACTCCAAAATTATAATGTTTAATTATACATTATTTTTGTTTGTCCTGAAAACCTTGCTCCTTTTATAAACTAAAGCATCGGTTTTCATTAACAATAACCATATAACCACTTCAGCAAGAATGCTTCCTAATTTCTATAAAAAGACTTCACACCAGTTACTGAATATTGTGTAACTGTTAAAAGAACATGAAGTCATGCTTATGGCCTTTCTTTTAAAAATTTGATATTAAGAAATATGAATGCAGCAATACTCTCAAAATTCTCTTCCGTATACCAGCATATACATGTGAATTGTCCTAGACATTAATTTATAACCAAAGCCTCAGTTTCTTCAAAAACCTAACAAGGGTGTTAAGAGCAGATGACTTAGAAGTCTCATTTTATCCAAAAATCTATATAAGCTAAGATGAAGAGAGTAGAGAAAATCTTTATATAAGGAATTCTTTGGGAATTCACGTCTGTAAGATTCTGTGAAAATCAAAGTTTTTAACCTCAGGTAAATCTATTTCATTTTTAAAAGCCATTTTAAATCTAATATCTTCTACCTTTTAGTAGTAATTTATAATTGGCCTAATTTTAAATTCCAATGAGCAGTCATTGTGTTAGAAGAAAAAGACTAGAAACCAAAACTGAAATCCAAGAGGTCATCGGTACTATTTCTCATAAAACAAGACAATTCTTGGGGGGAGTGAGGGCTTCTGGACAATTTCAACATATGTAGTAGGAAAAAAATAAATAAGTGATTTAAATGATTTACTCTTCTTTTGTATCTAAGGCACCCCAGAATGTAAAATGTAAGTTTCTGATATACTGAGGGAGAGGACTGCATTAATCCAACATTCACAGGTAAGTTGTGGATGTGTAAGAAGCCCTTTGAGCTGTTCAAGACAAGACAAAGCTTTCAAGTCCAATTTAGGACTTGAAATACTAATCATATACAATCACACGGGATTAGTCTACTAAGTGTGGAAAATTGTAGCCAGTCACTTAAGGGTAGTGTTACACCTACAAGGGCAAACAAACACGTAAATCCAGAAACTACAGTTGGCTACTATTCATGGAGAGTTTGGTATCTTTTTGGTTCTTACTATCCTCAGAAACACCTGGGACATGGTTTTCCTACACTGTAATTACAAGAGAATGAGGGAAAAAGGCAATGCCTGAGTGGGCATGTACTGAGAAGGGAAAAGTCTGTTCCCACCGTGCTGGAAACAAACAGGGACCATATTATGATCCCAAGTGCACATCATGCAATGCCCTGGCTTGCTGGGCACATGTCTTTCCCAAACGCAATGCCTACCTTCCGTGTGGACTGCAGAGACATAGGTCCAATTGTAACGCTTGACTATGTCAAGCATCGCCCTTGCCTGCAAAGTGTCAGAGGGCACAACCCGCAGGAAGTATTTGTACAAAGTTTTGTCACTCAGGTCGATGCTTGTGGCAGAATAGGCGATCTGGGGGATATCGAAGAGCTGCAGCAGGTTCTGCACCTGAATGGCCACGGAGCTGGAGCCCGGGCCGATCACGCCCGCGATGGGCTTCTTAGTCCTGCCTGGAGGGAGGGACTGGCCGTCAGGCAGGCACCGGTTGAGCCCCTCCCTCTCATCTCGCATGGAAATCAGAGAGTCCCTGATGAACTCAATG
Organism: Ceratotherium simum simum; assembly: GCF_057802395.1. Classification (NCBI taxonomy): domain Eukaryota; kingdom Metazoa; phylum Chordata; class Mammalia; order Perissodactyla; family Rhinocerotidae; genus Ceratotherium; species Ceratotherium simum. Next base: position 23,375,354 of record NC_141937.1, on the reverse strand, counting down.
CTCTGCTCCAGAGCCACGGACGAGTGCCAGCAGGAGTCCCGGATCTCGCTGCCCAGGGTGATGTTGGGCAGGAGGACCGGGTCCGCGTTAATCTTATCCAACGTGTGGAACATGGCCTCCACTCTCTGGATGCCGTACTGCTCCCTGATCTCCCCGCACTTCCTCTCGGGCACCTTCTCGGCCGGAGGCTGGTGGTGGACAGAGAAGAGGGCCCCAATGATGACATCTCCGTCCATTCTGGCCACCGAGCGCTGAGACGAGGCTCCCGCCAGCAACACTGTTCTGCTGGGGCCTCTGGGGAGAAGGGATATCTCCAGAAAGATCGCTGGGAAGAAAACCAAGAGGAGCCAGACCATTGTGCCGAGGACGCGGTCCACAGCGGCCAGCCGCCTTCCCACGCTGGTCCCGCCAGCCGGCTCTGGGCGCGCACCGCGGAGGCGCCCGACGCCTGCCTCTGCTGGCCCGGTCCGGTTCGCCAACACCGCGCGTCCAACGCCTTCGCCGCCCGCACCCCGCCTCCTTCCCCTCCGCCGCCTCCTCCTGGTCCTCCACGACCTCCTCCACGCCCTGGAGGCGTTTCTAGGGGAATCCCAGTCCCCTTCTTCACCGGTGCATCAAGGTAAACTGATGAAAGTACAACGGGCGTCGTGGTGGCAGCGGGGAGCTGGACGCTGCCAACAAAAGAAGAAGGAGAAGCTCTGTTATCACAGGACCTGTGTCAAAACTCCGGGGTTAGTGATGTTAATAGTTGCCCGGTCCATTCCATTTCGGCACATCATGATATTGGCTGGAGGGACGGCTTCGGAGGCAGCTCTGGTCAAGGCAGAAGGTAGCGCGTCTTGTCCCCAGTGCCCTCCTTCGTCCCCGGAGGCGCAGAGTCCCGCCAACCCGCCACCCCCACCCCCAGCTTTAAGTCTCTTCCCGGCCCCCAAATACCCATTATGCTTACTGACTTGAGGGGGAAGGGGAAAGAGAGGGGAGGAGGAGCTAGGTCTTTCAACCTAAGAGAACTTTCCGGATTTGAAAAGATTAACTTTTTCCCAGAAGAAATTTGGAGACTCATTATGAAGGTGGAAGCGCTACTTCAAAATGAACGCGAACGAGGAGTGCACCTTTTATTTTAACTTTGAGGGGTTGGAGAGACCCTAACATGCAACCCAAGTAGTAAATATAAATTTACCAGCTTGAGGAAATCCATATTAGTTACTAAGGCAACGCCTGGTAAAGTCTCTGCGTGTCGGATTTTGGTACGTCCCCCTCCCCACTCCAAGAAGTCAGCTTACTGTGGAGATTCAGGGAGAAAGGGTGCAGATAAGGTAACTTGTTCCCGCCATGGAGGAGGGAGGGAGGGGGTGGAGGGGCCCCTGCACTCGCCTAAATCGAGACCTTTGGCTTTGCATAGTTGCTAGAAAGGGAACGGGGGTGGGGGGGGGGCGGCTTCCAGGTTGCTCTCGCGGCCGCAGCTCAGCTCGGACGCCTTCAGAACCCTGGACAGTGCTAGGTCCAGCTGCGGAGACATTCCCCCGCAGGGCCCGGAGCAGACGCTTTGACCAGCGAGTTGCAATTCTTTGACCCCACCCCCACCCCCAACTTCGTTCTTTCAACCCCCTTCCCTGCGTTCTTTAGCCCCCCCACACACCACACACACACACACACACACACACACACCTCCCCTCGCCTTCCCACCAGCCCTCCATCCCCATTCTCTTCGCCTTGCTGCCAGCGCTCCTGCAAGTATATTCAAACCTGACCGCTTCGGGGGCAGAGGCGCCAAATCTCAGCCGCCTGCGGGGCTGAAGTTGGCTCCCTCTCTCGTCCCTCCCCGGCTTCGTTTCTCAAGGTGAGAGTCGGAGGAGAAAGGAGCTAAGGGAGCGGGCGCGGAGCAAGGGCAGAGGAGGTGAGGCAGGCAAAAAGAGGAAGACAACCCAGGCATCCATGGGTCCTGAGCATCCCGGGGATGCGAGACGAAAAGAAATAAGCGACGATGCCCCTGGGATCAGAAAGAAAATCCCAATAGATTGGGACTGTGTCTGCCACTATGGGTGGGTTTCACCGCCGGGAGGTGTCTGCTCACCTGGGTCTGCTTGGAGAATTTGGACTTGAGATGTACCTGAGTCCGGGTAGACAGCGCTGTGGTCCCCGGGCCAGAGCACCGCGGCCACGCTCGGTTCGCAGACGCCTCAGCTCTAATCCAGACGGTGCAAGGATGCGATCTGGGCTGTACACTAGTGCCCTCTTTCTTCAGCACTATTCTACCGCAAGGAAAAAAGAGGGAGGGGGAGGGAAAAATTAAAAAACAGGTCACCCAAGGCTTGTCTATTATCTCGTGCATAAAAAGCAGTCGTTTAATGGAGGGGGGAGGGAAGAAAAGCTGAGGAGAAGTGAGGCATATTCATTCCCTTCCTATCGGAGGGTTCTTACAGAAGCCGCTGGATGTGTGGATGGTCAGGTCTGGTGACAGGGGTGGGGAACCGCTTAGGCTGCTATAGGTGGATATTCCTTGTGTATATTGCAGGGATTCAAATACATTTTCTCTTCCTGGAAGTAGAGCCTCTACTGAGGGAAATACATGTGTAGACATCTAAAGAGGCTCTATTAGTAGGTTGCAAGAGAAAGAGAGAAGAGGCTGCAAGGGGTGGGAGTAGGGGAAGGAGGGCGATGCACATCATGAATCAAGGTAAGCCGAATGAAGAGAGGTAAATCTTGGCTGCATTTTCCAGGTCAAGATGTAACTAAATTGAGAACAAGAGACAGGTCGCATGAAAACACTGGAGTGAAAAACACTTATCCAAATTCCTCCCAGGCTGCCATCGCCCTCCCCACAGGTCTACAGTGTTGCTTCTCACTGTGCGAAAAGTGGAAGTTAAATCACATTCCACTGGGAACATGTTGGCTGAGCAGAATGTGTCCCAGCTTCTTCAGAGGAGAAAGACAAGTGACAGTGTGCTTTCCACTCTTGCTCAAAGCTTTCTATTTGTGTCATCTGCAGAGAAGAGAGATCAGCTTATGTGGGTCCCTTTATAATTGCCTTGCTCATGTCATCATTATTCTGTGGAACACTGCCATGTCGGGCTGGAGGGGACAAAGTACATGAGGCAGTTTTAAATACTCTTTAATGTGTTTCATGTAACTTAGGAAAGGAAATGATGCCTCCAGTCAAGAACGGAAGCTCTTTATTATTCTAGTTCTGGTCTTTTTCTCCAAGTGTCAAATTTGTCTGGATTTTTCTTAGACAATGTAAAGAGGATAGAATTTTTTTTCTTTTTTCACAAATAATTCACTGAACCAAGTATAGACCCTTTAGACCTTAAAGATCTCAGTTCTGGAAGTAATCATATGTTTACTCAAGGAAAATAGGAAGAAGTAAGTTTCCATCTTCACACCCAGGGTAAAATAGTTTTCTGCCTGTACCACTAGGAATATGGCTGCTCTAAGAAGAGCAAGCCAAAGGTGTTCACAGTGTCCCATAGCATCTCACTTCCTCTAACAGCCATTTAAGTTCCATTTTAGATAACACCTATCTGGTAAAATAAGTCCAAAACATGATTTTCCTAGAATATTTCATAGATATAGTGAATATACAAAGATTTCTGTGCATATATAAACCATTAAATATGATTTGCAGGATCAAAGAAAGTAATGTCTCTGAAGTCCACATTTAGTTTTAAGATGTGTTCCTCAAAGTTGAATATTTTTAATATATTGCCTTGATGTAGTTTAGAAAAAGATTCTGCTACTGAAGGAATAATTAATGTTCAGATTTATTTGTTCTCAATACAGTCCAAGTAAAAACTACACATTCAGTCTAGCAGAAACAAATCATTTTAAAGAGAAAGAACTTGGGGATCATAACATAGAAGATTTATGTACATGCATATTATATATTAGAGGTGTTAAGAAAAAATTTAATTTCAAATGTATTGATTTGAAATTATCAATTAAATTTATTGATAATTATTAAGACTGAGCTTTAGAAGGGCAAAAATAAGGCAAGAAGAAGGCATTGAGGAAGAAGAAGACAAGGTCATCCAAATATGCTTTCTCTTTCTGGAAATTAAGACTTTACCAAGGCAGGCAGGACGTAATAGATGTGCAGACAGCTAAGGGAAGGTTCCATTAGTAGGATTAAAGAAAATTACTAAAAGAATGCGTTACATACAAATTAACAGATATAAATGAATACACTAATCTATAAGAGTTTAAAGAATGTTAAAGGTGCATAAATTCAGAAGTGCTGTCAGTATGAATATTCATTCAGTGCTGGTAAGGTAGTATATTACACTCAGTATGTGATTTGTAGCAGGGTAGAGAGTGTTGAATATTTTGATTTGGGAAACATATTTAACACAATATGCAGTGGAGATCAAGCAAAAGAATATCCAACATGTTATCTCAAGACAGTGATCTAATGTTCTCCTGTTAACAAAAAGGACAACAAAATGCTCATCATACTTACATGGTAATAAAACAAATATTACCCATATACAAAATTGTGATCACTCTCCTTTGGAACGTGTGCACAATTTTCATTGCTCTCCAATCATAAAGGACATCCTAGAGTAACTGATCTAGAATATAAGCAAGCAAAAGGATGTAAAGGTTTCCACGTAAAATCAGTTGATAATTCATACTCTTCAAATGAGAAAAGTAAGAAGTAAGTGAGAATAAGATTTTACAAAAAGAAAGAAATGGATAAGTTAAGCACACAATCCAAATTACAGTGTACTCTAGTGGGTGTCTTGAAAAGTAAAGTTTACACAGTCATTGGACTATGAAAGTGAAGTATACACAAGAGGTAATAAACTCATTACTGTAGAGGTAGTACTGACTGAAAATAGAAACAGGATCAAAGAATGTCTTTGTAGAAAATTGATTTGTGGAAAATTGATATGTAATATATTACTAAGGGAATATGATGATGTTCAAGGTAGATCAATGTTGTGGAGAGTGCATACCATGCTTTTCCATAAAATACCATGCTCCGTGGACAGTTGATTTAATCTAGTATGACATTTCTTACATTCTTATGTTTAATTCATGGGTTCAGCAGGATAATTCAAGCCCCAGTGAGAATTTCCGGTTTATTTATCCAATTTGGCTATCTACATTGCTTAAATCAAGACAGGAATTGCCACATCTTCATTGGACCCTATGCTCTGAAGCAAAGGCAGTAAAAATTGTAAAATAAAACCTCTTTCTTTCAGAAACTCAAAACATTTTCACAAAACATGGTTGATTAACAAAGTAAACAAAATAGTTTAAAAGAACTAAAATAAGCCCAACTTTCATATATATTCAATCATTTTATTGGCTGATTAATGAGGCTATAACCATAGATGCAGAGATTGGACCAAAAGTATCAGCTTCCAAGAGCAATGAGAACTCATCAATGGCTCTGTGGACTCAAGCAGATGGACTGGAAAATATACATTTGGCCATATACTGTTCTGCCACAGCTGTCCAAACATTTATTTTTAAAGTATTAAAATACAATTGAGGAGAATAGTCCAAACACAATTATTCTGGAAGCACAATGAGGGCCACAGTTATTGTCTGTTTTATTCCCTGCTGTATTCCCAGTGTCTGAAACAATGTCTGATTCATGATAGGTGCTAAAATACTTGTTGAATAAAGGAATGGATATGTTGTCTCTGAACAGTAATAATATCATCTTATTGTAATGGCTCTCTTAAGATGATCAAAGCCAGGTAGCTTACAGATGTTTCTAATTTCTTCTTCATCTGATGTAGGGAGAGAAACTATCGTGCAACTATTTCTTGAGTGCAAGTAACTAGCCTAATTAGTATTAAACCATTTAGAAACATATTTATACTACAAACTTTATTGCACGTGAAATACTGAAATTTGTTCCAAATGTGAAGAAACCATTTTCATTACTGTACTGCATGTGTCAACCAAAAGCGAATGAAACTTAGAAATTTTATAAAGGTAAAAAGAAGATAATACATAAATGGAAGCTAATCTTTATCCAGTGTTGTGGCTGTATGGTTCGAAAACAACCATTTGAAAAGATTCTCAGAAACATCATATGAGATGCATAAAATAGGCTTATTATCCTAGTCCAATAGATGGGGAAATTGAGGCAGCAAGAAATCTTTTATTTGCCTGAGCTTAGTGAACAGATTAAGTGCCACATCACACTACCTTTATTCCAAATTCATGAGTTCACAAAAACCAATCATATGAAATGAGCTAAGTGTTGCTTATTTTCATTTCTCCTTAAGCCTTGAACTGATGCTCTCTTCTTAGAAAATACTTAAGTAATAAAGAAAAGGAATTTGAATTTGAAAGGAATTTGGGCCTTTCATCTGTTGAGGGCATAAGCATTACAGGTGATTGTTCTATTTGCTTAAAATAGATATCTTTTATAACAGTTCTAATAACGGCAGTAACCTACTTGTACAGTCTCACAGTCAACTTTTGAACAATTAAGCAAGAAAAGTACCTAAATTTTCAGATCCAATAAGAGCCTTCATTAGAAAATGCTTTATCTTACTACAGTTTCACCTACACAACATATTAAATTATTATTTCTGTTTAAACAGCAATATGTTGTATTCTTGCTTAACTGTAACAGAAAATCGACAACATGGTTGTTATCCATCCAGTACACACCAAAATATTGATCCACCTAAAACACAGCCCTTATCCTTTCCATTGCATGGCTCAAAACCTTCAGTATATCCCAACTGCCAATAGAATAATGTCTAAATTCCTTAACCTGGCACCCAAAGTCCATTCGGGGGTTCATGGAAGAAAAACATGGTAGCTATTCATAACCGACTCTTCCCTTCCCTAAGGTGGGGAAAGTCGGAGGTGAGGAGCAGACCAGAGAAAGAGAACTCCGAATATGCGCCAGGGATTATCTGAAGAAGGAAGCCATATTTTTTAAAGTTTCCTAGGTAATTCTGATGTGACCCTTAATTGAAAGTCACTGATAAAATTTCATCCCATTCTTCTACTCATACTTTTTCTAACCAAGTAAGACTCGCATTTTCCCTCACCTCAGCTCATACCTCTCATTCCACAAGAAAATATTCACCCATCTTTCATTTCTTTTATATGTGTTTGCCCTTCTTTAAAGTTCCATTTCAAATTCAACTTATCATGAAAGCTTTCAGTTCTGAAGGAAATCATGAAAAAGTGCTTATTTAGCACTGTTTGTTTTTGTGGGGTTTTTTTTTTGTGAGGAGATCAGGCCTACGCTAACATCTGCCGATCCTCCTCTTTTTTTTTTTTTTTTTTTGCCGAGGAAGACTGGTCCTGGGCTAACACCCTTGCCCATCTTCCTCCACTTTATATGGGATGCCGCCACAGCATGGCCTGCCAAGCAGTGCGTCAGTGCGTGCAGGGGATGTGAACCGGCGTACCCCGGGCTGCTGCAGCGGCGTGCACGCACTTAACCGCTTGCGCCACCGGGCCAGAAAGACTTTTATAAGATTGCTCATAGCAGCTTTATCCATAACAGACAACAACTGGAAACAACTCAAATATCTATCAACAAGGAAATGGATAAACAAATTGCAGTGTCTTCATGCAGTAGAACACTATTACACAATAGAAAAGAACACATTACAGATACGTGCAACCACATGGATGAATCTCAGAAACATTATTTTAAGTAAAAGACACCAGCGTACGTACTGTTTGATTCCGTTTATATAAAATTCAAGTGCAGTCACACTTATCTACACAAATATAAATCAGAAGAGTGATTATCTTTGAGTGATGAGGGAAATTAACTGGCAAGAAGCAAGGGAATTTTCTGGAGTGATAGAAATGTTTCATATTTTGACTGAAATGTTATGTGGGTATATACATTTTTCAAAATTCTGGGAATTGTACCCTTAAGATCTGTGTGTTTTACTGTATGTAAATCACATCTCAATAAGATTGGATAATGAAAACACATTGTTGCAAGTGAAAGATGATGATGAACCAAACTAAGGCATTGGCAGTGAGGGTGGATAAAAAGGCAAAAATTAGAGGGATACCAATAGAAATGGAGTGCAGTGGAGACAGCATGAAAAATAAGTCAAAATGGTTCCCCACTTTGGAATTCAGTGCAATTTAGCAGATAGTGGTGCCATTTACTGAAAAAGAAAATATAGGAGAAAGAAGAGTTATGGAGTAGGGGAGATGATGAGTTTCATTTGAGACCCATTAAAGTGCATTTGAGACACCCCAGAGGAATTGCCCCCATAAGCAATTATGTATACAAGGGTAGGAGTAAGAAATGAGATATGTATCAAAGAAATATCTGTGAGGAAAGTTGGCATAAATTAAATTACAGGAGTTGGTAAGATGGCCCATGGAATATCCAGAGAAAAGAAAAGAAATCACAATTATGGTAAAAGTAGAGAAATCGGAGCCCACAAAGTTGATTGAGAAGGAGCAGCAGAAATAGATGAAAAAATAATAAATGTAAAGTCAAAGAACCAGTGACAAAGCGTCCTTCAGGAAGGAGGGAGTAGCCAAGAGTAGTAAGAACTGAAGAGAGGTAAGAAAGCAATGGACCAAAAATAGTTCATTGGATTTATCAAAATGTAGCTCAACGATGAGATTATAAAAGCAGTTTTAGGAGAAGAAATGGCATCAGATTGCAGGGAATGACAGTGAGGAAATAGAAAATGAGTCATAACTGTTTTCAAATCTCTCAATGTCTCTACATTTATTTACCAATAACTGTACTATGATAAGAATAACTGCACACACACACATATACACACACATGGGATTCTGCACACAAATGATAGTTATTGTTTGAGATTTACAGTTATACTTCTGTAATTGCCCAAAGATAAAGACTTTCATTCTAAGAAAAAAACTGTGCCAGTATCATTTATAACATGTGCCTATAAAATTACCAAGAAATACAGAATATTTTCTAAACACAAAATTGAGGTCAACTTACAGATATGAATTCAGAAGGAAAAAACAAGCTAATGGGTCCCCTAATATAAAATTTAACTGTAAAAGAGGATTGTCTGTGGGAAAAAATATATCTGTCTGTTTTCTACTGCTACGAGTAAAGAGAAGAAAAACAGCACAGTTGACAAATCAGAACCACAGTGTTCGCAGTCAGATCAGATCTATATTTCAATCCCAGCTCCATACATTATTAATTGTGGGACCATAAGAAACTGACAGGACCTCCAAATGCCCGTTTCCTCTTCAAGAAAATGGGATAATCATACTTTTACTGGCGGTGTTGTTTTGAAAATTAAATGAAAATGCTTAGTAGACTGACCAATAGTTTTCAATATAAATGGTAGATGATATTATTCTTATTACTGTGATATAAGGACAAATAGGGTAAATTCTTTGTTAATAAAAATGCCCTTTGGCTAGAGAAGGTAACACCTGGTTGAAACAGGTCTATTTTTGAGTATGAATGATTCACTAAAGTTCAAAATTTTATGAAAAAGATTGCTTTGTAGGCTTAATAATAAAGCTATTTCCCATACTTGAATAAAATCATTTATGCCATTTGGATTATTGAATTTGTACCAATATATAAATCTTCCGCATGGCCAAACCAGCCAATCCAGTTCACCATGGAAGTACTTAACAATCAACACACTATGCTGTATAATTAAGACCGCTGGGGACAGACATAATAACTCTGGTATCTGACCCCGGCAAACCATACTGTCTAGTCTGGTTGGCCACCTATAAACCCAGATTGGAACTTTGAAGTGAGCTTATTATCGCCAAATTCTTGAAGATTGAAATGTGAGAATTCCTTAGAAGTTTTCTGCATTTGTTGCAATTAATAATTTTTCCTGCTTAAACCTCATTTTTCCTACCCTACAAGTCATAATATGCCTGTGGATTTGTCGATTGCTTAAACAATTAGGAAATTTGTAGAGTCTTGATTTTTCAAGCTCTCAGGCATAGAAACTTGATATTCTAAAAGAGTTGTAGAAGTTGTGAAAGCTAATTATATAGTAGTTGGTGGTAGTGATAGTAATGGTAACAATAGTAGCAGAAAAGAGCCCAAGTTTAAGCTCTAAGAATCTCCAAGTGGCTGAAGAAGGAGAAGCTATCAATGGGGAAAGAGCATCCAGTATAAGAAAAACTGGATGGATACAATGTTGAAGAAGCTGAGAAAGAAGAGTAACTCCAGAAGGAGAAATGAGCAATTTGTGCAGAATGTTGGGGATACACACAAATTAGGATTAGAACAGAATAGTGTCCCCTGGACTTAGCAACACGGAGGAAATTGGTGGCCCTAGCAAGAGCACTTTTGGTCAAGTGTTGGGAACAGAAGCCAGACTGGAGTGGTTTGAATAGTTAATTAGGTACAGAATAACCCACAAGAATTTATAGACTATTTTTAGAATTCATAAGAGAATTCTTCAAAGGTGCTATACCAAAACCAACTTCTTTCCTAGATACTAACAAGTAACAGAAAAAAATGTAATTAAAAAATGCTCTTTAGATCTGGGTAAAGAAGGCAAATTGAACGCACTCATTTACATTTGTTCCCTCAATAAACCTCATTAAAATGACAATAATGAGATTTTTAAGGCATAAATCTATAAGACAACAAGAACAGGAAATGAGCAAACAGGAGAAAAAAAGTAAGCTAAAAACACACGAAAGAAAGGCAACTGATTGAGAAGATTAAAGCAAGCTGAATCCTAAATTGATAGCGAAAAAATTCAGGAGCAATTTTCAGTTATATCACAGAACCCACATTCAGAAATTGGAGGCACCACCTACCTCTAAAAGTAGAGAAGGGGGTGAGGCTAAAAATAAGAGAATTGGTTGAAAGTTTAAGAAGCAGATAGCTCCTCAGATGGCCTCACTCATGCCACATAGCCAAGTAACACCTCTTTCTCCCCTACCTTGCGGGGGAAGAAGGGGAGAGAAGTCGAGATCTGAACGATGAGACCCACTCCCCTGCCCTCTTCCTCTACTCATTTCTCTGAAAATTGGCATCCAGGTTTATGCCCTCCATGCAGGAGATTGGAAGATGCTTCTCTGGTTAATCTCGTAGGTGACACAGGTCCAAAAGGAAAAACAAAAATATGCTTACATTGATCATCCTCAAGAGAGAAGCCAAGCCAAAGTACCTTGCAATACACAGATGAGCATCAAATGATCATCGAAGTTTCTGATCAGCTTTTTAGTGGAAGAGAGCACTAAAGAGAGTAGAAGGCTTACTAGGCAACTTACCTGTTAGTTGAGTGCCACTCAGACTGATTAAGAACTTTTCTCCAATGATGCCCAACTGTGTGAAACAAACATACAGCAAGTGGTTGCATGGATTTAACCACGCTTGAGATTTGGTCAAGTGGATGAAAAAACACAAGGCACTACTGTAAGCATTCTAAGCATTTTATATATATTAACCTATTTACTCCTCACAATAATCCTGTAACACCGATGCCTTTATTATCAGTTCCATTTTACAGATGAGGTGACTGAGGCATAGGGAGATGATGTCATTTTCCCAGGTCATGTAGCTAATAAGTATCACAGCTAGGGTTTAACTTAAGGATGTTTGACTCCTTAATCCATGCTCTGAAGTACTATACTACGCTGCTTTCAAGAGATTAAGGATGGAGGGAGCTTGTTGACCATGGATTCAGAGTTCTAAAATGTGTATTAGAAAAGTTTGGGAGGGTCAGGGTGGAGTTTGGGCTAGTGTAAATGATATTTATAGCAGTAAGAAGATAAGAATTGGAGAGACAATTGATGATAGAAGAGGTGTGCACTTTGAGCAGAAGGTGACCGTATGTCTGGTTTGCCCAGGACAGACCCAGTTTATGCCTCTTATAGATTAATTAATGCCTGTTATTTTTGTAGCACACACTTTCACTCTCAAAAGTATCCTGATTTGAATAATAAAGTACACAGTCAACCTGTCAATGACCAATGTTCCTTAGGATAGAGGAAAGGAGTATTTAGTCCACAACAGTTGAAGACAGAGTAATAAGTAGGTCTGACAGTGTTCTTCCACGGCCCAAGGATTACAAAGTAAAGCCAGACTTCCTTTCCCTCACGGTTAGTGGATGTTGTCAGGTTCAGTTCACATAGCTGTGATTGGAACAGTGAGCAAGCATAACTCATCTTTATAGAGAAATAATCATCTTAAGAAAACAGGGCCCATGCTCTCTGAAAAAATTTCATTTCTGCTGGTTCAACTTTAGCAGAATTGTATATTTTGATTGGGATTAGGTTAAAATCTAAAGTGACTTTTCTTTTTAAAAAAAAAATCTGTAACAGTTGCCCCTCATTCTTCCCTGACAATTTCTGTGAATAAGATGAACTCTTCCCATGTTCCTGAAGCAATCCAAGCTTTAGATGAAAATTGTTCTCTTGTAGTAGGAAACAATAAAAGCAAATGTAACGGAGCCATTAATGGGGATATGGCAATTTTGTAGGCCATAATTCCCAATCCAGGTCCTGCAACAACCGAGAATGTTTTCAATTATCTTTCAGAGATTGTAGTGGGTCAGTGTACAGGAAATTAGTTAATTAACTAATTAACTGATTAACTAATCAATAGATTAATCTTTCAATCGATATTCCTACAAAGAAATAAGAAAACAAGTAAATACCACAATTAATTAATCAATTAAATAAGTAATGTAAATATTGTAGGAGAGTGAGATTAAATGAACTGGAGTACATTCCAACCTCAAAAATGAAGTTACCAGTCCCAATTCATCATGAGATATCTTAGTACCTGTATAGGGAGAGTTGTGGTGTGTGTAGCATGCATGCAAATCTAAGCAGACTTAATAATTTGTTCCCAAGATTTTATAAATCTGGAGAGTGGATTCCATAAAGGGTTTTTACTTCAAAGAACCATGAGGTTCTTTCAATTAGTAAAGAGTTCAATCTTCCAGAGACTTTAAAGACACAACATTGCATTTCTAGGATAATTTAAATGCAGATCTCTCCAGCCTGACTCACACCCCACAGTTAATATTCACTTATCAATGCATCTCTCCACTGTCCTCACGAATGCTACTCTTATTCCTGCCGCTTCGTCTCAGGCTGTCCTCTCCCTCCTGTGCCAATCTCGTCCACCCCACAAGGCCCAGCTCTGTTCCCATCTCCTGCTTGGAGGCCTTCAGAAAATTCACCTACATTGATTGCTGCCTTTTCTGATCTCTTATGAACTGTGTCACTTAAATTTACACCAAGAAAATATCTTTCTTGTACATGTCTTACATGATTAAGAAGAAAGACTACATAATTCTTGAGTTTAAAAATCAGATGAAATTGTATTCTTGGAACCTGTAGTACAGATCCATGCACAAATAGATTCTCAATAAAAATATGTTGTATTGAAAAGTAGTGAAAGAGAGAATTCAGAGAACAGCATGGGAGAAAAGACCTGAAATCTGGAATGCAAGAGATTTCTAGGATTCCTTCCCACTTAGGCAAGGCGAGTGGTTTTTAAATGCTCCCCAAATTAAGGAGTTTTTATAAGGATCCCGAATTCTCTTTCAGAACAACACTTGGCTTCACTCTGAAGTTGGGTTCTCAATTTCTGACTCCAATTCAGCTAGTGATTTCACTTTTAGCCTTGATTCTGTAACTATACCGACATTTCTATTTTCTTATCTCTCTGTGGGGATAATTACCTTGTGAGTGATTTGATGAGTCAAAGTTTTAATAGCACTTTAAAGAAGGTCTGTATAAAGGTGCATCTCCATTGATGCAAATAATGTACAAATAACATGTTTTGTTGGCTTTTAACTTGCGTTCCTAACATGTGGATACACAAGTGTATGTATCATCAACTGACTGATATATTATGATTTTACCATAACAGAAATACTGAAAATAGACAATGGGGAAAAAAGTATATCATTTGAGCTATATATAAAAAGAAAACTAATTTCAGGTCTGATTACAAACAATAAATTAGTTATTCACATTATAGTTGAGTTTATCTTTTCTATCACAAATTTTATGGATTTTATACACATCTACTTTTAAAATACCAATATGTACACCTCAAATGACAAATAAGTACTCTTCTAAAATATTTTCTGGAAAAAAAATTTAGTTCCAAAGCTAGATTCATTACCAAATCATAACAATTCAATTCGTAAAGATACAAAATTTGCATACTATAGAAGTATCTACAGAAATTATGTCACATATCCCTACCAGATTATTTCCAGTTTTGTTCCACAAATAAAAGAAAGAAGGTAAATCTTTAAAGTTCTTTTAAAGATCCTCAGTTTTAGTGGTGTAGTAGTTTTCTTTAAGAATCTAAAATATATTATTCTCCAGATTCCATCACAAAAACAGAACGACATGAAAGAAGTCACCCAAGTGAAACAATGCGTCTTAAAATTGTAGAGCTGGGAAAGGCCCTAGTACTCCTCTCACAGTACATTGATGAGCAAGCTGAGGACCGAAGTGGCTCGTGACCGAGCTTTCAAGTGGCAGAACAAAATGTAGAATGTTGATAACCTGACTCCAAGCAATACTTGTTAGGTCACCTGATCGTCTGCAATGATTCATTCATTCAATAAACATTGAGTACTACTGTATGCCAGATAACACGCTGAGTGTGAAGAACAAAAGTATACATTCTTATACTCTCTAGTATAAGTTCTTATGCTGGACAAGTTCAGAACTTTCACAGAACATAAATATTTAAAGATATAAACTGAAGCATAATGTGGTAAATGCTATAATACAAAAGAAGAATGAGTGAATAATCTCGTCTAAGTCTAGGGGAATCATGTAACTCTTCATAAGTGACATTTGATCTGAGTCTTTGGAGGGCGAGGGCTGCCATAACAAATTGCTTCAAACTTGGTGTCTGAAAACAACAGAAATGTATTTTCTCGCAGTTCCGGAGGCCAGAAGTCTGAAATCAAGGTGTCGCCAGGCTTGATTCCTTCTGGAGTTTCTGAGGAAGAATCCATTCTATGCTTCACTCCTTATTTCTGATGGCTGCTGGCTTATAGATGCATCACTCCAATCCTTGCCTCTGTTTTCACATCACCATCTCCTCTGTGTATCCTTTTCCCTTCTCTTTTCTTATAAGGGGAACTTGCCATTGGATTTAGGGTCTACTCTCATCCAGGAGGATCTTACTTCAAGATCATTACATTAATTACATCTATGATGACCCTTTTTCCAAATAAGATCACCATCACCACCAAATAAGATATGCATGGACATATCTCCTTGGGGGCACTATTTAACCCATTCCAGAGACAGTCGGGATTTCACAGGTGAGAAAAGTTTGAAAGGTCATTCTAAGAAATAATGGCATATGCCAACGCATAAACATGGTGAAAAAGTATGCCATTTAAGGGAAAGAGCAAGAAGTGTGAAATAATTAGGATGAAGCAGAAGAAGGGATGGGGGATAAGACATCAGCAGGTTGAGGTCAGATCGAGAAGCACCTTGTAAACCAAACTGAGAAGATTTTTAAACAAATCAAAACAATTTTGGATGAGATTTCTCTAACAACAATTTGGAGGCTAGAAGAGATGGAGAGAAGACTTGAGGCTGACAGACTTTAAAACAGGGATTAGCAGGCAAGTTTTCTCTGCAGAGGGCAGGATTATAAAGATTTTAGGCTGCAGAACATACTATCTCTGCCTCGACTACTCAATTCTGCCATTGTAGCATAAAAGCAGGCATGGACACTGGGTAAATGAATGAGCATGGAAGTGTTCCAATAAATATCTGAGGGCACTAAAATTTGAATTTCATATAATTGTCACAGGCCATGAAATAATGTTTTTTCGATTTTTAAAAACATTTTAAAACATAAAACCGTTTGTAGAGATGATGTCAGAAAAAATGGTGGAATAGGTAACTCCAAGGGCCCATCCCTCCACAGAAACACCAAAAAAATGCAAAAACAGCCAAAATCAATTTGTCAGAACTCTGAAAAATAAGCAAAGATTTATAGCAATCAAGTAAATACTGACTCAAGAAAAAAATCAACTTTAAAATGGTAGGAAAGCTTTACGGCATTTATACTTACTCTTGCCCCATCCCCGTCTCCGGCTTGGCAGTGATATTGAAGACAGCAGCCTACATTCCCACTGTGCGACTTTGATCCCTGATTTGGGAAAGAGCAGAGAAGACTTGTTCTCAAAGAATTGTCTTTGTCTGTTTTGACCTGCTTGGGGGTGACCAGAAGGGGTGATACAGATGCTTGCCTTTCTTTCGCTTAACTTAGAACTTTCTCAGGTGGAAAAGGAGCTATGCTGAGGGCATTCCTTGAAAATATTGTAAGGCAAGTGAATAACCCACTGCCACTTAAAGCAAGAGATTGCAGTTGAGGCAAACAATAGACATGCTGAAAGTCTGGGAAGAAAGGGGAGTTTCTTTGGGAAATTAGGGCATTGAAAAGCACCCATGTAAACAGGGGAATATAGAAAGTCATGTGCATGACCAGGGCAAGACGCAGGCTTAGAAAAAATCTAAGACTCTAGGCTTTCACCTCTGGCTGATATCTAGGCTTAGCATAAGCAAGAAGTGAAGGCTAAGGCAGAGTTGTAAACAGCCTGACTGAGCTGAAAGAGCGCCCCCAACACTGAGCAAATCTGCAGAGACGGGGAGACTTTCTTTTCTTTCTTATTTCTCCTTTTCTTTCTTCCTTTTACTTTTTTTCCTTCCTTTATTTTTTTATTTTGTTTTGTCCTTTTTTTTTGGCTCCAGGCGTTCAAGGAAAACTCTCTCAAAACACTAGCTGAACACAAGCTAAATAGTTCAGAGACCACATACAACAAAGAATACAGACATGACCAAAATAGTTTAGAAAAGTCATTAAACAAACAAACAACTACAACCTACAGAAAACTATAAAAGCAAGCTCTGAGGAAGGGAAAGAATCTGATTTCCAGAGTACCACATTATAATATTTAAAATGTCCAGTTTTCAACAAAAATTACAAAATATGCAAAAAAAAAAAAACACAATAAAGTATGGCTTAATCACAAGGAGAATTAGTCAAAAGTGTCCCTGAGAAGCACACACATTGAACTTACTAGAAAAAAACTTTAAATCAGCTGTCTTAAATATGTTTAAAGAACTAAAGAAAACCATTGAAAAGGAGCTAAGACAACTGTAATAGCAATGTCTCAACAAATAGAGGATATTAATAAAGATAGAAATTTAACAAAAGAACCAAAGAAATTCTGGAGCTAAAAAGTACAATAACAAATAAAAATTCACGAGAGGGTTTCCACAGCAGATTTAAGCAGGCATAAGAAGGAACAGCACACTTGAAGTTAGGTCAATTTAAATGATTTTGTGTGAGGAACAGAAAGAAAAAAGAATGAAAAATTAGCAGAGCCTCAGAGACCTGTGGGACACCATCAAGTATACAAGCACATGATTCATGGGAGTCCCAGAAGGAAAAGAGTGAGAGAAAGGAACAGAACACATATTTGAAGAAATTATGGTCAAAAATTTCCCAAGATTGATAAAAGACACTAATCTACACATCCAAGAAGCTGAATAAACTTCAGGAAATATAAACACAGAGATTGACATAAAGACATATCGAGGATGAGGTGCTATTCTGAAATGAAGGATGGTAAATATAAGGTGCCATTGCTAAATCTGATCAATTAATACCCAGCACTGGTTTGAAATTTCTTTGAGGCCAATGGCTGTGCCTGATCATATCCTTAGTTCCTAGCAAAACGCCTGGGAGGAGTTGGTGAAGTTAGAACGTAAGTAAAGTTGAAACATCGCTGAGACAAATAGAAAGGGAGCTGGAGAGCAGAATTTAAAGACGTAACGAAGGTTCAGTTGAGGGTGAAATTTATGAATTTTGTGGCACCAATCCATGTGTTTTTCTCTATCATTGGCCAAAAATTCAAGCTAAGGTGCTGACAAGGAATGCAGTGAGAAAGGCAGATGGAGCAAAATGAGACATAAAAAAGATGCGGGAATAAGTTTATCTGATACCTCTAGCCACCCAGAATGATTGAGACGTGATATAAAGAGACTGGAATCTAGTTTCAAATCCTTGATAAGCATGACAATATTAAGCACATATAAATGATTGTTCAGTATGATCATTTATACACTTTAAAGCTTCACAGGAGATGAACGGACCTTGTGAAGACATTAAGTCTGTTAAAAGCAAGTTGTATGTGGAACAAAGCCTCATTCCTGAAGCTTAGGCACACAGGACCTGACTAAGACTGAAGATGACCTAGGAGAACTGAAAAAAACAGTTGCTACCATGAGCCTTACACAAAGTCATAAGAAACAGCAGTCTACTGCTGAGGGAGGGAGCACGGAGAGAGAGCTCTGCAGAGTCACAGGTGCGCAGGGCCTGCTGAAAGGCGAGAGTGCAGCATGAATACAGAGAAAAATGCTCCCTCATGCCAATCCTCACAATAATCACAAGGAAACAGCAGTCCCCAGTGAGTAATATGAAAACTGCAGTGCACTAAAGGTAAGTAGAGCAACCACAAAACCCAAATCTGGTTCAACTCCTCACTTTATTAACTCAATCTTCTGTTGACAAAAAAATAAGTGTGCCTCTTCTGGGTAAAAATAGTCTTTACCTCACTCTCGACTATTCTTTTACATATAATGTCAAGTATTCAATAAAAAATTAATAGACACACACACAAAAAAAAAAAACAAGAAAAAAGTACCCAATGTCTAGAGATAAAACAGTAAATAGAAACAAATTCAGGGATGTCCCATATGGTGGAACTATTATGCAAATAATTTAATATAAATATAGTTAATATACTAAAGGATGTAATCAAAAGGGTGGATAATGTGCATGGAAATTTCAGCAGAGAAATGGAAAATATAAAATCAAATGGAAAATCCAGAAAAAAATCAGTTGAAGAATTCTTTCAATGTTCTTATCAGTAGACTGGACAAAATAAAGTAGAAAAATCAATGAACGTGAAGATAGGTCAATTGAAAGCAGCCAGACTACAAATTGAAACACAAAGATAAAAAAAGCAAAAAAAAAACCATAACATAATATCCAAGTGCTCTGAAACAATATCAAAAGGTCCTACACATGTGTAACTAAAGAAGGAGAAGAAAGAGAATGGCACAGAAGATATATTTGAAGGGATACTGACCAAGAACCAAGAATTAATGAAAATCAACAAATAACAGTTCCAAGAAGCTCAGGGAACCCAAAGAAGGATAAGCACAAAGAAAAACACATCTAAGCACATTGCAACCAGAGGTAAAGGGAAAATCTTGAAGGCAGCCGGAAAAAATGCAGCATTATATAAAGAGGAACAAATAAAAAAATGACAGCTGACCTCACCAAAAAGATGCAAGCCAGAACTCAATGAAGCAACACCTTTAAAGCACAAAACAAAACAATAAAATATTGTCAACTAAAAATTATACACCTAGTGAAAATATCTTTCAAAATGAAGGAAAAATAAAGACTTTTTCACACAAAAAGAAGTTGAGAGAATTCATCTCAGCTGACCTGCACTACAAGTAATGTTTAAGAAATCTCTTCAGGCAGAAGAAATGATACCAGATGGAAATTTGTATATACACAAAGGAATAAAGTATGCCAGATATAGTAAAAAAAAGAACAAAACACATCAAATATAAAGGCAGTTTTATTCTTATTTTAATCTGTTTAAAAATAATCATCTAAAATAAAAATAGGAATGATGTATTATGTGGCTTAAAACAAATATAGAAGTAGAACCTATGACAACAGTACAAAGGATGGGAGGGAGAAAATGGAAATATACTTACGTACCATTGAAAAGTTCTTACATTCTATGTGAAGTGCTAAGATACTATTTGAAAGTAGATTGTGAGAAGTTTAAGATATATATTATAAACCTTAGGACAACCATTAAAAAATTTAAAAGTGGAGTAACTAACACGCCGAAGTAAAATGGAATCATAGAAAATCAAAAAAATACTTAATCTAAAAGAAGGCAGAAGAGAGCAGATTGTCAAACACTAAGAACAGTTAAACTCAAAACTGGCTGAAAACGTTCATTTTAAAATAGAGCCTCATTTCTTAGAAATAATGAATTGGTGTGATAAAAAGAAGCAAAAATAGCAAAAATAAGATTGTCATCGCTTTTGGTAGTGAACAGATTCTGCCGTGAGTAACTATGAACTTACTGGAGGATATAATTACAGGGGTAAACGCTTGCTCCAATAGGTAGTGGATCAGATATACTTTTTTTTTCTTTTTATTCTTTCAGTTTTCACAGAGAAGAGAACAAAAACAGTTTGTAAACATCACTGAGAAACAGGCCTAGATTTAATGTATCACTAATTAGAAGAAGTATGAGGCTAAAATAATCTCTCAAGAACTAAAGGACTCTAAATCCAGGAAAAGGCAGAGATAAAGAAATGCTTTTAAAAGCCAGAGTACAGAAAAAAAAATTGAAATCAAGTTTCTTGATAGAAAAGCAATATTTAATTAACTAGACATGTAAAAACACAGAATTTAGAGCTACCAGGAGACTACACTCTTGCTTGCATGTCATATTTCTTCTAAATCTTAAATAGCTTGTATCGCCCTTCATTTCTCATAGAAAGGCAATGTAGAACAGAAGAATGACTATTCATTCTGCACTCAGGCAGATCTGTTTTCAAATCCTATATTTTCTGTTTACTTACTAGGTAACCTGGAGCAAGTTACTCATTCCTCTGTTTCTTTAATATTAAAATACAAATAACAACAGAATGGGATCATTTTCAAGATTAATGAGATTGAGAGTGAACAGTGCCTAAGACTGCCTGTCAAGTAGAAGCCACTCAAGATATGATCGTTGTTAGATAAAAAAAAAAAGTTTAAAGCCATATTGTTATTCTTATGGTTATATTTATAGAAAGCAATAATTAGGTTGAAGTATCTTTTTTAATATGTTATCATATATAGGATATCTAATCTGTAGAGTATATGCTATCTTTAACAAAGTCCTACAGAGGAACTATCTCAATGGTAACCAATCCTTTTATCACCAAGAATGGTTACCAATACTTTTATATTCTCTATATGGATGCAAAGAATTAAAATGCTTTATTTACAACAACGCAAAAGTATGCTGTCGAATTGATATAACCTAGGCAAAACCAAAAAAACCTAATGGTTTAGTTAGCCTAAGTGGCCTTACCTTAAAGAAACAAAACTTTCATTAGACTTACTTAAAAATATTACATTTTCTAGTAGACCATGAAGTGATCTTTGAGAAACCTCTAGTGTTCCCAGATGCCCGGTCAGGAATCACTACTCCAGTAAACCCTAAGGAGCGTGCCTTGCAAAATCAAATCATTTCAGTGTTAACCAAGTAATAAGATAATCCTAGAAAACCAAGTTACGTAAGCAATACATCACTTTGTTTTCATCACTTTTGAGGTTTTCTGTTCAAAAGTAGGCAAAGATTCCAAATTTAAGAATACAAGAAAGGGATAAGAACAATGTGAAGGAACATCATCATGAATGACAATGTTTCATTAAACACATAAGAAATGAGATGACATCTAGTAATGGATCATAGTCAAAGAGTCAGAGAGTATTTCATAGAGGAGGCAAAATTTGAGTTTGGTTTTAAAGAAGAAAAGGAAGGTGAATTAGTAAAAAGATTTAAGGAGAAGAGGCTTCCAGATACGACATAGTATGTTTGAGGGCAAAAAAGCATTACATGGGTGAGAAACAAGATTGGCTTGGAAGAAAAGGAAGACATATATTTGGGAATAAAATCAAGTTAAGTGTTGGTATGACTGCATAAGGTCATCTGTACTGTCTATTGCTACCCAGAAAGTTTATATCTAAATCATCATGATCTTCTTTTGTTTGTTTGTTTATTGTTCATGTGTTTGTTTTTTAGGATTTCTGAGTCAGAAATTTCACCAAGTCCTGGTAGCCTGCTCCAGGGTACGTAATAAAAAGGGAGTGAAATCCTCTAAGGTACAAAAGAGTTGCAGTTGGCTGACTATTTTCCCCTGTGAGTGTAATTTTGTTCTGCTTTGTTTTTGCCAATTACAGATTTCAACATAGAAACAGCCTGCTAAAGAAAATAGCTTCTGGATATACATTGTTCTTAATGACGGGTTACTAAGTATTTTCAGATCTTAATTTGGGGTCAGGTCCTTATTGTAATTATTGATTTCACTTTGATGCTTAAAAATAAAAGGGTTTCTGTGTACTCACATATTCATCCTGTATCCACGTTATAAAAATTGTGTTGTTTTATAAGCCTTGTTTTAAAGCATTTTAATAATATTGCTGAGTGTCTCTGTTTTAATAGGAAGTGCTCAAATTTTGTCTAAGACATAATAAGGCATAATACCAGAAAGTCCAGGAGTCAGTCCATTGAATGACTAAAAGCGATGTATTCATCTATTCATTCATTCAACAAATATTTGTTAAAGGCCTGTACACACACACACACACACACATGAACACACACACATATGCACACACACACACACATACATGTAATCCACACTCTTGTGCAATTATCAATACTATCAAACCACATGTTTTCAGTTCTAATATGTTAAGCTGGGAGAACTAGAATAGCAAATAACTATTTAACTCTAAATAAAAGCCAGTTGATCTTCAATCTTTTCAAAATTTAATTACACATTATATTAACAGCACACATTGTTCTCCTTCAAGAGGAGAAACCACGATGGAAATATCAACTTACTTGTGATTTAATTAATCTCAGATAACCCTGATTCAAACATAAAGTTAGGAGCCATGAGAAAAATCCTAAGGGCTCCTCCTAAAAACTGATACAATGTTTGTCTTAAGTGATACACATTTTTGTAATCAAAATGGTTATTGTTACTTTATTTCATTCAAATTTTCATTTCCTTAATACAATCTTAGGAAACTCATCATTGGCTCTGCAGCAAGGATGATGCTGAGGATATTATTGTTATAGTACATATTTTCTTTTGAGACACTCAGGGGACATCTCTTTCTGGTCTTAGTGAGGACCACATTTTTAAGCAACGACTTAACTTCTGTATTATATTGCCTTGAATCCCATATAAAAGTATGCTTCTGCTTTGCACTAGCTTCTAGGAAACTCAAAGTTAAATCTGTGATTGACTCATAGCAAATATACAAGGAGAATACATTCTCCATAAGAATAATGCTTTGTACATGAGTAATCTCCCTGGAATATTGGGATAAACGTTGACATTCTACTAACTGCACCAACCCTTCCTACAGTTATGTCCCTTGGCAGTTTGCTTTTATCATTGACCTTTGCTTTTTTTAAATAATTTGCTGTTCTTTAATATAAGTTTTCTATTTTGAGCTCATAGCTAAAAATAAATTCATACATGTCTATATACTTATGTAAACACACACACACACTACAGCACAGACGTGACAACCGTGTCCTTGACATACAAACACAACAAACATATCTATAAGAGTGGTTTATTGGAGAGTTCCTTGAATTATAAAGATGAAATAGTTGTTTTTGTTTTTTTCCAAAAAGCTATACCAAATCTCTCCCATTGGACTTCCTTTTCCTTCTGAAGAACTATTCTCTCACCATCACATCCAGATTATATAATTTTTTAAGCTATTTTAGTTATTAGAATAGTCTGACTCCAGTTTTTTAGACTTAGTCTTGTTCATTTTAAAACTTTAATTCCATATTTGATTTTTATACCCTCATCCTAACTCAAGCTAGGACTGTGACTCTAGAGGCTTAGATTTGGGGCAGGCATATCTGCTTTTCACACATCTCTCATTTCTCTTGGCCTCTTCACTATGCTGATTCCCCCATTATTGAGCATACTTAAACAGGCTGAGGAGTGGGGCCGAATAGAATAGGATCTTTGCTTAAAGCTGGAGTCCAAGATGCATGTCCCAAGTCTACTTTACCAGGCTGTTATTGGAAGACTGCATGATCATTGATAATGTGGTTCTTAGATGTCTGTTCTGTTATTGTTTCTTAGATGTGTGGCTTGCACAGAAACCAAAGGGGAAAGAGGAGATGAGAGAATCTGGATATTCTTCGGTCCCCAGCTGAAATACCATCAAAATAGGACCAAAATATATCACCATTAACCTCTAACAACTATGCCTCACATAATTATTCAGAACCAAACCATCCTACATAACAAGCATCTGTACTAAGAAAGCAGAGAATAAGTACATAAATGTGACAGGTAGTTTCTATGGGTTCACTTGGTCGCTTGTGTCTATGCTACCAAATGAGTCAAGAATTCAAAGAGGCAGGTGTTAGTGGCTTTTATTCAGGAAACTAAATGCCAATCCCCTTCTTGCAGCCATCACCATCTTCAAGTTATATTCTTGGGAGCTCCCCTTCCCTTAAGCTTGAGAAGAGGTGAGGAGAGAACAGCCTTTCTTCACAAACACTATTTCCCCAAATCCTGTTACCTCCCCCTTAAAATGACTATGAGTGACGAGACAGGTAGATGGCATCAGAACCTCTTCTCTGAACTGGCACATCTCAGCAAGCCCTAAAGGATGGTGGCAGGCCCCAATTGCTGGTGGGTATGGATTGTAAGAGGTGGAACATTTTTTGTTTTTATTGCCAGCTTTGGGTCTTAGCCATAATTCCAGAACAGCAGGAAAAATCTTACTCTGTATCTTGTCAAGTCTTCCCTAACAGAATCTTAGCTGTATTCAGGTAGCTGGCTAAGATTTGTTGATCTCAGGAAAGGTAGGCTTTTTTGTTAGTTCTAGAAAATGACTCATGATTAATACAAACTAGTCATAGAAATCCCATTATCCGTTCCTCTTCGTTAGATACTCCTTCTCGTATTCCTTGGAACTAGAGGTGGCCATATGACAACAGTTGTGTTCAATGAGACATAAAAGAAAGTCTGCTGGGAAGCTTTTGGGAAAAATTTTGTTCCCAGATAAAAAGATAGACCTTGCAAGAAGCAACTTTTGTGTCCCTGCCCCTTCCATTCTATTCAGGATACTGGTTGTGCAGTCTTGCTGCCTAGAGCTGCTGCAACCATCTTGAGACCATGAAAGGAAGACCAATAAAAGCTTGGAGATGGAAACAAAGTGAAATGTTACCCTGGAGCTGCTATGGCCAACTAGTAATCACCTTCTCCCTGATTTCTTGCCTTTATTATTTATGCCACAATCCATCAGGAGTTCTGTTCATTGCATGTAAAAATCCTTCCTCATCGACAAAATTAATGCTTTAAAAAATGCACAGTTAAATTATTAATGATATGCATTTTTCATTAAAAAATTATATTGACCTCCAGATAATTTTCTCCCAGATATTAGTACATGCAAACACACTCTGTCTTGATGCGAATCTGTCTAACAGTGTGAGAGGCTAAATATTGCCTTCTGGAATAATTACTCATTGGTCTCATTATCTTCAATAGTTGTGATTTCAAGGGATAGGGAATAAAGAATGTTTTTTCTTTAAAAATAACTAAAGAGTTCATTATCAAGTTATTGAACATCTAGTTCCTGTAGTTAGAGCTAGGTAATTTGATGAAAAAAATGAAATAAAGTTCTAAAGCGTGTTACAAATGGAAAAATTAGAGTTACACTAACTTTTAGAGTTAGAGTTAAAGTAAATATATCACATAAAAAGAATCCCTATAATTTGAACATCTGTCTTGGCAGAGATATAGATGGTTAAACTTGGGAGAAGCTGCCACATGGCTTTAATTCTTACTATTATTTGCTGAACAGGTAAATTCAACAGTCTTCTAGGATATGTATATTTTTGCAAAGAAAAGCTTTTTAAAAATTAAATTTAGTCTATCTTGTGTGTGAAGAGAACAATAGAGTTGTTAATTCATTATATTAATAATATATTTTCAGCTTGTGTTATTTTACATACTCCAATTCTTTAAAGATATAATTAATATCGTTCTAGCAAACTAACAACTTCTATATCCAAATTTACTTTAGAGACAGGGTAGCATATTCTTATATCTTGACATCTAATTCTTTTATATTTAATCTTCCATTCATAACATATGTTTCAGTTACAAAATCAGATTTATTTAATTTTATGAAACTGATTAAATGTGACAGATAACCATAGGTAGAATTTACAAAACAGTCTCCTACTCTTTCTGCCCAAGGGAGGTATCCCAGTGCTTCAGCTGCTGCATAGTCTAGACTAGCTATTGTAGCTGAAAGTAAATGGTTATTCTCTCGTTAGAGATTTGATCTTCTCAGAAAGAAATAGAATATTTGTTTGTTTATGCAGGTTCAAGCAGCTTTGTTTCCCACAAGACACCTAAGACAGATATTTTTGATGCTATTATTCTCAGGCTAAGTTTGCTAATATTTCAAAAACAAAATTGGTTTGGGATTTTCTTCTGTTCTCACTAATAAGATTACTCTGGGTACTTGGAGAAGACTATGGTATAGGGAGGCAAGAGTGGAAGGAAGCACTGAGACTAGTTAGGAGGCTATTGCAATAATACAGACAAAAGATAATGGTGGCTGAATTAGACCAGGCTGGTAGCAGCAGAGACAGTGAGAAATGGTCAGCTTCTGGATAGAGCCAATAGGATTATGGGTAGAGCCAATAGGATTTTCTGAAGTAATGAATGTGGGGTAGAATCTTTTTAAAAATTAATTAAGGATGACTCCAAGATTTTTGGCTTGACAAGGAGTTTTTGAAAGGATGGAGTTGTCATCAAATGTTAGTACCAGTAGGCTTTAAATGTTGCCCCATTACCAGGGTCTGGAATAAATTTTGTCTATAGTTTCTTAGCTAGCTTCTCATCTTAAACAACATAATCAGGAAGGGTCAATTCTATACATGGAAATGATGTCTATCTGGCATGATTTCCAGGTAAGAGGAAGGTACAATGCCCTCCAAAATCCCCTATCTCTTATTTGTATCTGGAATCTAAATTGTTAGAACTTTTCTTAAAGGTCCTGAATACTATTAGAACACAAAAAACCCTGAAGGCAGATGCCATTTAAGTTGTTATTAATTAACAAATACGTTTCCACCTTTGTATGCAAGAGTGGTCAAAGAAACATAGAAAGATGGAGCTAGAAAGGGTCTTCTCAACTGTTACAGTTTAAAAATAAGTAACTTGAAAGTCATAGAAATTAAGTGACTTGCCCAGGACCATAAAACTAGTTGGGATAAGACACAAGACTAGAATCCAAGTTTCCTCATTCCTAGTTCAGTGCTTGTTTTGGGTAGATTTGCTGGAAGAACAGAATGAATAATGCAGAATTGATCCCTATTTGGGAAGACAGTGATGCTGAAGACAGGAATGGACATCAAACACAAGCAAGAATTATTGTAAGTTGTACATCTTGAACATATACAATGTTTATATGTCAATTATACCTCAATAAAGCTGTTAAAAAAGAAATAAACAATAAAAAAGTAAATAAAAAATCCTCCATTGATCCTAGATTCTTCTCCACCTCCTACTGCATCTCTCTCCACTCAAACCAACTCCTAGAAAGAAACTCTACACTGGATGACCTCTTCTCCTCTTATTCACTCTTCAACCTACTGCAAGCAAGTTCTCCCTTCACCACTACTTAAACTCCTCACTAATGACCTCCTAAAAGATCCATGGGATCTTTCTAGTTCTCTGCGTACTTGATTTCTCTCCAGCATTTAAGTGCTAACTGCTCTCCCTGACATAATAACTCTCTCGTCATTTGGTTTCTGTGACTTGATGCTTTCCGGGTTTCCCATCTTACCACTCAGCCTACATATTCTCAGTCTCCTTTTCAGCTTGTTCTCTTATATTTCCTCTTTAAATCGTGGTGTTCCCAGGGTTCTATTCTTGGCCCTCATCTCTCTCTGCTTTGCAAGCTGTCTCTGAGCGACTTAATCCTTTACCTTGATTTCATCTAACACCCATGTGCACTTCTCTATCTCCAGGCCAGACTTTCTCCAGCCCCATTCTCATGTAGTCATTCATCTAATCATTCAACTCATCTAAATCAAGTGTGCCTTATGTGCATATATATCCACAGGCATCTGAAACTCAACAAGACCCAAACTTAAATCATCTTTCTCTCCAAACTGTGCCTGTTGATGGCCTCCTTACCTCTATAAAAGGCACCACCCAGCTCACAGATTGCTCTCCTCTTCCCATTCCTCCAGATACTGCCGTGGTCCAATTCCTTAGCGTATCTGAGCTCATGAGCTGCAATGGTGTTCTAATGGCCTCTCTGTCTCCGGAGTCTCCTGTTCTATTCCATCCTCCACAGCATGACTAAAATTATCAAAGACACAAATCTGACTATACCATTTCCCTGATTAAAATCATTCTATGCCCCCCCTTCCTGACAATGGCATGAACTCCAAATGCCTTATCAGGGTATAAAATGTTCCCCATAACCAAATTCTTGGGTACTCTCCCATTTTATTTCACTTCTTGCTCTTCTCACCACTTCTTCACTTTCACTCTTCATTCCACATATGTCCAACAGTCTGCAATTTCTTTAAATAATCCAGTCTGCCTTACATTTCCAGGCCTTCATACCTAAGAGGCTCTTTCTACTTAGGATAACTTAACTCCTTGTCGACCTGGAACATACTCATTAATCCTTCAACACTCAGTTATCCTTTCCTCCGTGAAGCAATTTCTAATCATCCCACAAGAGTCTGTCATTCACTCATTTGTGCCCTCACAATAATCTGCACTTCTATCATAGCACACACAAAAACTCATTACAATTTTAAATGTCTATCTTTTCTTATTAGATAGAAAATTGACACGGACTCTACTTCATTCAACTTTATATTCTCAACAATTTGTAAAGCATTTGACATATACTTCTGTAAAATATTTACTGAATAGAATTTATCGTATATAAAGTAAAAAAGAAAAGGGTTCCTGCGTATGTGATATCTTTATCCAGAGAAATAAATATCTAATTATATTCTTTCAAGTACCAAGGCAGCTGTGAGGCGATATGTTAGAGATGGAGGAGTGGAGTTGATTTTTGTATTTTTTAAGTTATTCTCACGTTGCTAGTGCTTCTACTGTGTCTGCCTGGGGTATATCTGCCTCATGGACTTCATAAATTTTCCTTTGCATTGTATTAGCAATAAGGTAGCAGAGAAGTCAACTTTGTGCAGAAATTGGTCTCTATTTTCACCTCTTCTGTGCATTATTTAAAACGTCATTCAAACTAGCAAAACTTCCTATAACTTTCAGGCAGGGTCTCTACCAAGCCACAGAATTTCCCTTCAAAATGTGGGTGATCACCATTTTCCTATGAGACTTGATCCCACAGTAGCAAGGTACTCATGGTTCTCCAAGAAATGGAAGGATATTAAAATATAAGGAGAATTTCAGACGAAGTTAGAAAACCTGTCTAGATTGATATTTTGATGCCTGCCACAAATTATTTTAATATATCAGATTTGAAAAAAAAAAACACTCTGAAATAGCAAATGGACCCATTTGAAATGAAACATTTTTTGTTGCTTCCACGAAGTTATATTTATCTCTAATTAGAAAATAAAGCATATGGTACAGAGAATCTAAAAGCAAGATTTATTTACATCTATAAACATAGGGTCTTTTTTCCATCATTCATTTCAATATTTTGAATTTTCTAATGACTGTATAGCCAGCAGTCACTATAAAATATTCCATTACATCTCCTTTAAGCTAGCACCATAAAAGAGATGAGGATGATGAAAAACTTATTAACTAAAACTGGTCCTTTAGGGGAAAGGAACTTCAATAAATCTGAAGAGTTTTCCAAATGCATATCTGTACTCAAAATGACTAAAAAGATACATTCATAAATATTCTATTTTACATATGAAGATGCCTCTTTTGTAATCAGGGTAATAAACACTGACGGTTTGGATTTATTTTAAATACTTGATTAAATATTTCATTTCTGCCAACATATCCGCTATGAATTACCAGCCTTAATGATACAAATTTATGCTTTTCAGCTTGATTTTAATATATTACATTTAACTAGAAAGAAATTGAACAAATATTCTGCACAGGAGAAAACAGGCATTAAAGTAACAGGACTCCTTCATTGGTTTCTGGTAGAACAGGGAAAATATTACTCCCCACCTCTTTGTCAAACAAAATATAGAAAACCTTCATTTATTAAAAATATTTGGGGCAGGCAAAGCATTCTAGCTAATGTCATGTTGTTTGCCTAAGAATTTCTTCTACATAGACAATTCCCTTCAAAGGATCGAAATACAATGAAATATATAATGTAATATCTATTTGATTACAAATAATTGTTTTTTGATGAGGGCAGTCCAAATTGTTAAAATTTCTCAATTATCACTCTTTTTTTCAGCTTTATTCAAGTATTGACAAATATAACTTGTGTATATATAAGGTGTGTAACTTGGTTACTTTACTTATACATTGTGAAATGATTACTTAATTAACAATCAAGTTAATTAACATATCCATCACCTCACATAGTTACTATATTTTTTGTAGTGAGAACACTTAAGACCAACTCTCTTAGCAGTTACTATATTTTTTGTAGTGAGAACACTTAAGATCAACTCTCTTAGCAAATTTCAAGTATACAACACAATATTATTAACCATAGTTACCATGCTGGACATTAGATCTCCAGAACTTATTCATTCTGCATAACTGAATCTGTGTACCCCTTGAATGACATCTCCCCTTTTATCCCATCCCCCAGCCCCTGGCAAATACCATTCTCCTCTCTGATTTTATGAGTTCAAATGTTTTAGATTCCATATATAAGTGAGATCATGTAGTATTTGTCTTTCTGTGTCTGGCATATTTCACTTAGCACAATGTCCTCCAGGTTCATCCGTAGCAAATGGCAGGATTTTCTTGTTTTAAAGCTGAATAAGATTCTATTCTATATACATTATATATATGTGCTTGTGTGTGTGTGTATCACATTTTCTTTATCCATTCATCCATCAGTGAACATTTAGGTTGTTTCCATATATTAGATATTGTGCATAATGCTGCAATGAATGTAGGGGTGCAGATATCTCTTCAAGATACTAATTTCATTTCTTTTGTATATACATCAGAAATGGGATTGCTGGATCATATGGTAGTTCCATTTTTAATTTTTTGAAGAAGCTCCATACTGTTTTCCATAATGGCTATACTAATTTACATTTTTCTCCATATCCTTGCCATCACTTGTTATCTTTTGTCATTTTGATAATAGCCATTCTAACATATGTAAGGTAAAATCTCATTGTGGGTCTGATTTGCATTTTTCCGATGATTAGTGTTGTTGAGCACCTTTTCACATACCTGTTGGCCATTTCTATGTGCTCTTTTGAGAAATACCTATTCAGACCCTTAGCTCATTTTTTAATCAAGTTATCTGGGGTCTTTTTGTTGAGTTGTTTGAGTTCCTTATATATTTTGGATGTTAACCCCTTATCAGATATATGGTTTGCAAATATTTTCTCCCATTCTGTAGTTTTCTTTTTCACTCTGTTGATTGTTTCCTTTGCTGTGCCAAAGCTTTTTAGTTTGATGCCATCCCATCAAAAAATAGACAAATTTCATTGTCTATTTTTGCTGTTCTTGCCTGTGCTTTTGGTGTCATATCCAAAAAATCATTGCCCAGATCAATGTCAAGAAGCTTTTCTCCTATGTCTTCGTCCAGGAGTTTTACAGTTTTCAGTCTTATGTTTAATTCTTTAATCTGTTTTGAGTTGATTTTTGTATATAGTGTGAGAGAAGGGTCCAATTTCATTCTTCTCCATGTAGATATACAGTTTTCCCAATATCATTAATTGAAGAGACTATTCTTTCCTCATTGTGTGTTATTAGCACCCTTGTCAAAGATCAGTTGATCATAGATGCGTGGATTTATTTCTGGGCTCTCTATTCTGTTACATGGGTCTATACGTGTTTTTTATGCCAGTGCCAAAATGTTTTGATATAGCTTTGTAATATATTTTGAAATCAGGAAGTGTGATGCCTCCAGTTTTGTTTTCCTTGTACAAGATTGCTTTGGCTATTTGGTGTCTTTTGTGGTTCCATGTAAATTTTAGAATTTTTTACTATTTCTGTAAAGAATGCCATTGGGATTTTGTTAGTGATTGCATTGAACCTATAGATGGCTTTGGGTAATATGGACATTTTGACAATGTTAATTCTTCCAATCCGTGAACACAGGATGTCTTTCCCTTTATCTGTGTCTTCTTTAATTTCCTTCATCAATATTTCATAATTTTCAGTGTTCAAGTCTTTCACGTCTTTGGTTAAGTTTATTTCTAAGTATTTTATGCTTTTTGTTGTTATTGTGAATGGAATTGTTTCCTTAATTTCCTTTTTGGATAGTTTATTGTTTGTGTACAGAAATGTGACTGATTTTTGTACGTTGATTTTTATCCTTCAATTTTACTGAATTCATTTATTATTTCTAACAGTTTTATTGTTGAGTCTTTAGAGTTTTCTACGTATATGATCACGTCATCAGCAAACAGAGATAATTTTACTTCTTCCTTTCCAATTTGGATGCCTTTTCTCTTTTCTTGTCACATTGCTCTGCCTAGGACTTCCAGTGCTACATTGAATAGAAGTGGTGAGAGTAGGCACTCTTGCCTTGTACTAGATTTTTGAAGGAAAGCTCTCAGTTTTTCCCCATCAAATATGATGTTAGCAGTGGGCTTTTTATATATGGCTTTTATTATGTTAAGTTCCATCTGTACCTATTTCCTTGAGATCTTTAATGAAGAATGGGTGTTGAACTTTTTCAAATGCTTTTTCTGCATCTATTAAGATTACTATATAATTGTATTATATATTTATTATATTATTACTATTAGGTTATTTATTTGAGATTTTTCTTGCTTCTTGATGTAGGCATTTATCACTATGGACTTCTCTCTTAAAACTGCTTTCGCTGTATCCCATAAATTTTAGTATGTTGTATTTCCATTTTCATTTGTCTCAAGATATTTTTTATTTCTCTTTGCATTTCTTATTTGATCCATTGGTTGTTCAGTAGCATGTTGTTCAATTTTTACATATTTATGTATTTTCCAGTTTTATCTTTGTAATTGATTTCTAATTTCATACCCTAGTGGTCAGAAAAAATGCTTGATATGGCTTCATTCTTCTTAAATTTATTAAGTTTTGTTTTGTAGACTAATATATGTTCTATCCTGGAGAATGTTCTATGTGCACTCGAGAAAAATATGTATTGTGTTGCTTTTGGATGGAGTATTCTGTGTATATCTGTTAAGTCCATCTGGTGTAATGGGTCATTTAAGGCCAATGTTTCATTATTGATTTTGTCTGGATGATCTATCCATTGATGTAAATAGGATACTGAAATCCCCTGCTATTATCATATTGCTGTCTAATTCTCCCTTTAGGTCTGTTAATATCTGCTTTATATGTTTAGGGGCTCCTATGTTGGGTGCATAAATATTTACAAATGCTATATACTCTTGTTAGAATGACCCTTTATCATTATGCAATGTCATTCTTTGTCTCTTATTACAGTCTCTGTTTTAAAGTCTATTTTGTCTGATATAAATATAGCTACCCCAACTTTCTGCTGGTTCCCATTTGCATAGAATATCTTTTTCCACTCCTTCACTTTGTGTGTTTCCGTACATCCGAAGTGAGTCTCTGGTAGGCAGCATATAGATGGGTGTTGTTTTTTTATCCATTCAGCCACTCTATGTCTTTTAATTGGAGAATTTAGTCCATTTATGTTTAAAGAAATTATTGATAGGTATTTACTTATTGTCATTTTGTTAATTGTTTTCTAGTTGTTTTGTAGTTCCTCTCTTTCTTCTTCTCTTGCACTCTTCCTTTGTGGTTTGATGACTTTCTTTAGTGGTATGCTCAGATTCCTTTCTCTATATCTTTTGTGTATCTACTATAAGTTTTTGCTTTGTGGCTACCATGAGGCTTACATATAACACCTTATATCTATAACAGTATATTTTAAGTTGATAAGATCTTAAGTTTGATCACACTCTAAAGCTCTACATTTTGACTCTCCCCTCCCCACTTTTTATGTTGTCGATGTGACATCCTACATCTTTTTATCTTGTGTATCCCTTGACTGATCATTGTAGAATTCTTTACCACGTGAGTTTTTGTAAATATTTTCTTCCAGTCTGTGGCTTGTCTTCTAATTCTCTTGGTGTTGTCTTTTGTAAAGCATAACATTTCAATTTTAATGAAGTCTAACTTATCGGTCATTTCTTTCATGGATCATGCCTTTGGTGTCAAAAAGTCATCACCATACCCAAAGTCATCTAAGTTTTGTCCTATGTTATCTTCTAGAAGTTTTATAGTTTTACATTTTACATTTAGGTCTGTAATCCATTTTGAGTTAATTTTTGTGAAGGTAATTTTAGTATTTTTAAGGTATGAAATGGGTTTCCAGGATTGGAGCCCCAGTTAATAACATTGTGGCTATAGGAAATACAGGTTTGATTTATATGAGCTTGATTTTTGTGTGTGTGTGTGATGAAGATCAGCCCTGAGCTAACATCCATGCCAATCCTCCTCTTTTTGCTGAGGAAGACTGGCCCTGAGCTAACATGTGGGACGCCGCCACAGCATGGCCTGACAAGCAGTGCATAGGTATGCACCCAGGATCCGAACCCAGGCCGCCAGCAGCAGAGCATGGGCACTTAACTGCTACGCCATGGGGCCAGCCCCAATATATGAGCTTGATTTTTAACTATCTAGGAATCAATTAGGTCATAAGTTGTATATCATCTGCTCAAGAGGTTCCCAAACAATTGTCTTTAAATTGGTTTCACTAGAGTTATTCAGGATGGTTGGATGGTTTGGTTTGTTTTTTAAAAATTAATTCTCAGGAGCTAATAGTCAAGATAGGGGTGTTATGGCATAAGGACACAATTGATCATTATATACTGCTACTGTGTAGTATTTAAGATATTTGTTTATTTAAGGGCCCAAAGAGGAAGCGTTTAAAGGAAGTGGAACTCAGATCTAATTTTGCCATTGTCCCAAGAACTGACCTAAACAATACACCAATGCTGAAGTCTAAGCATGGCGCTAGTGGATGGAAGCTTTGGAAAGGTTTTTGAATCTCGGACAAGCATCATTTTATGCTAACGCTACTATAACTAAGCTTCATTAAGATTTTAGATTCATTCTGAAAGTGTTACATCACTATTTTTGTGCTTTAAAAGGACACATATGGTGACCCTTGAAATATTCAAAAAATATTTTACTTGTATTTTTCTCAAACTGCCTAATAAATATTACTTAAGTCATAAGTGTCAATAGACTCATCTACAATATTCCTATATTTTAATGCCCAGAGGCCATATGACAAAATTAGTTGGAAAAAAATATGCCATTAGAAAAAGTAATAGTTGGGAATGAACATGGGGAGGGACTGGGAAGTGGATCAATGATACAGATTATGTTATCTTCATTGATAAACACTGAATATAATCTCACATCTTTCCTTACCCAACAGACTCAGCTTCAGCCTTCTCCTTGTTTTTACCTAATGTACAAGCATTGCTTTATTAACTCCCAAAACAAATACTTAAAAAGAAATGATGAATTCCCTTCTCCTTATGTCATAAGTTCATGTCCAATGCAGCATTTTGTGTACAGATAACAAATTTTGCTTTACAAATTATGAGAGGCAGAAGGGACACAGCTTGAGTTTTCGGTTTGCAGGTTGAGCTGGCAGCAGGAGAGACAGGACAAACTTTGAACTTTGAAATAAATCCAACCTGCAAACCACCATGGAAAAATTAAATTGTAAGTTAACAATTAAACCTATCTTAAGACTAGCCTGAGGAAAAGCTGTGAAGCTCTAAACATGACGATTTGTGTTCAGATCATTCACTTTCTACCCTCCAACATATCCTGCTCGTGCTACAGTAAAGCATGCCCCATCTCTCTGATGCCATTTCTTGTTTGTTTGACCTGGCAACTCTCCCTGCAGCACAACTGATCACCCCTGCCAGCACCAATTTTCCAAGACCATGATTCTTCCTCCCACTCTCTGTTAGTACTACACACATTTTAACAATGACTGTGGACATTGTAATTCATTCCAAATAGTGACTTTGACCCTAATATTTTCTTTTTCTTTTTTTTTTTTGTGAGGAAGATCAGCCCGGAGCTAACATCTATGCTAATCCTCCTCTTTTTGCTGAGGAAGACCGGCTCTGAGCTAACATCTATTGCCAATCCTCCTCCTTTTTTCCCCCAAAGCCCCAGTAGATAGTTGTATGTCATAGTTGCACATCCTTCTAGTTGCTATATGTGGGATGTGGCCTCAGCATGGCCAGAGAAGTGGTGCGTTGGTGCGCGCCCGGGATCCAAACCCGGGCCACCAGTAGCGGAGTGCGCACAATTAACCGCTAAGCCACGGGGCTGGCCCCGACCCTAATATTTTCAGTTTGTCAGGAAGAGGGAAAGCAAGACAGGTTGGTAGTGGAGAAAATGGCAACAAAGAGTCATCTTTGGCAATCATACTGAGTAGCCATCAACTTTTCTTCCAGGGAGCAGGCAAAGGTAAGTATAATATGGAATAAACTTCTCAAGAAATTTTATTAATGATCTTTCTATGAAGGAGAAAACAGTGCTGGGCCTGAATGATCCTTATTGTTGATACACACAGCCCTATGTCATCAAATAATTACACACCTCTTGCCTTTATTTTTCCCATGCCAACCTAGGAAGTTTGGTGATGTGGGAGATCAAGATTTGGCCACCCTGAAATCTATCTCTTTACCTTGGTTGTTTTCTCTGAGGACATTTGACTTCCCTCACTAACTGCCTAAAGAATTTGACATGGTGGCTCCTTCCTGGAACAGATCTATCATGATGGCTGTAAAGATAACGTAGGGTAAATGTTACAATAGGAAAGGCACCAACAAGCACCTCTTATCAGAAGTTCTGTCTCTCTGGCCACATTCTCTGGATGACCCTGCAAAGAGTTGCCAGACAATCATTTACATTTATAAGGGGAATCTCCATTTGTAAAGGTATCTCCCTCTCTGTTTGGAGAAGAGAGGGGGATGAGCTCATTTCTAGTGACTTATCAATGTGGAAGGTGAGGCCTTGGGCTGCATAATAACCTTACTCTTGTTTACTGTGCTTTAGTGGTAATCTCCTGTTAACTGACTCCCCCCAGCCCCAAAATCCTCCTTTGTCATTGGCTGAACATGGTATTTAAGACGAGAATTTCTGCTACTGTGTTGAGAAACGCAGTGTCCCTGCTTTCTCCCATGTATACATGTTATTAAACTTGGTATTATTTTCTCCTGCTAACCTGTCTTGTTAATTATTTGGCCAGCCAGAAGAACCTTAAGGAAAAGGGCAGAGGGAGATTCTCCCTCTTCCCCCGACAGTGATAAATTGTTTATTTGCTGGTATTTGAAATACTGGTGGCAAAGCTTTCAGCATCACAGCAACACACAGCGGCCACAGTACAACAACTGACAGACGGGTGGTGTGGTGCCCTCACCTGAAGGACCCTGGGTCTTGGTGGTGAAAGCACAGAATCTTAAGCATTAGACCACCAAGGCTGGCCAAACCACACAATGCTGAGTCATTATTAGGTACTCATTAATCACTGAGCACTCAATGTTTCCTGCAGGTTATTTTACAGACTCTTGGCCTTTCAGAGTTAGTCCAAAGTTAACTAAGCATAACTCTACCTCCATGAGAAAGAGGCTACCTCTAAATGCAGAGAAAGAAAAAAGACTAAGATATTGGAAGGCCAAGTTAGGCACAATACATGTAGTTTTTCTCTCACCCTAAAATATTTACTCACATTTCCCCGGAAAGTTTTTTTGAAAAAACTTTTTTGAGGGAGATAAGCTTCACCCGTACCTAGTTAGCGGCTCTCTTCTAGATGCAATAAGAAAAGATGCGTTTGCAGAATTCCTTTCTGCCTGTTCATGAAAGCCATAAATCATTTACACCCGTCACTCGCTTCAAGGAGAGCCCCGCCCCTTCAGCGGGGAGCCCCGCCCACATCTTCTTAGAGCCCCGCCTCCTCATTAGAGGTTCCAGCCAATCCTGTACAAATTCTTTAATATCGTGGGACAGAGCTATCGCGAGACTGGACCCGTCTCCTTTGATAATCTTTAACCGTGCGGACTTGCGCAGAAAAGACTCATGAAGCCATCGCGGGAGAAAGGGGGTGGGGCGCCCCGACGTGCGCGTTCACGTTGACCTCACGCTCGCGCGCGCCCGGCAGCTAGGCGCTGTGGTTTCTGGGCCCCCCGGGACCCGCGACACAGACCAGCCTGAAGGGCGCGCGCCCACTTCAGGCGGGTGTTCGGTGGGTGGCGAATGCCTGCCCGCAACCCGAGGGGGCATTAGGGGGCCCCGGGCCGTGCTGCAGAGAGGCTCAAGAGGCTCGGAGAACCAGGCTAGGTAGGCACCTGGGTGATGGGGGGGGTCAGGGGTCAGAGGTCGGGGGCGGACGATGTCCGTGGACGCAGCCGGAGATCCCAGGGAGGGAGGACTCGGTCCTGCTGGAGCCCGAGAAGGTAAAGGGCTGAGAGGGACCGCCGCGCGAGTCTCCTGGACCCTTCCCCACCCCGGACGCGCGGGCCCCCGCACCCCCCGGCTCCCGGGGAGAAGGGGGCGCCGTGGGACGGCGGGCTTGCGTCCCCCCGGGGCCCGGGCCTGCGGGGTCTGGCTCGAGCGTCCGAGGGGCTGTCCTCGCGGCGGCTCGTTTGCGCGGGCTGCTGGGCGCGACCGGGCGCTGACACCCTGCTCGGCTCCCCGCGCCGCTGCGGAGCCTTTGGGGGGAGCACTGGGTGGGTGTCGCCGTTCGCCGCAGCTGTGCGCCGGGAGGCTGGAGCCGGGCAGCCGCCCGGCTTCCTGGTGCGCGACTGTAACTTAGTCCAAGGGGAGGCCGGGCTTCTGAGTTAATTCTGCAAGTTCTCAGTTACCTTCAGAGTCAGGTGAATTGCATTCGCATTCAAACCCGCCCTTGCAGGTTGCTCATTTTAATTCCACGGTACTTGCTAGGTTAGTGAAGGAAGATGTGTTAGCTGATGATTGACGGTCGCTGTCTGATATACAGGATTACTGAATAATGATCCTTAAGCTTGTGCCTTTTTTCTAAGTGACTTGACGTTAGCCACGAGGTAGAAGTCCTCGATGTTTGATGTCTTCCTTTAAATTAACTTGAGGCTTTAACTGAACAAAATTAAATAATTTTAAAGCCATGACAGCTATTTTTTAAATTATTCCTTTGGGTGATAGCAGAAATGATGACACTCCCATGAATAGAAATGATCTGTGAGATCTCTACTGTGCCCGAAAAGACTAGTTGCTTTATGATCAGTAACCATGCAGGAAGCAGAGTGGACAGTAGTGAAACAAGTGTTCGTATATTGGATAACCTGCACTTTCTAGAGCTTGGAAGGACCAGTTGGCCAATACCTTGGTAGTTTGAGAATAAAATAGTTTACTTTTGCAGGTGCTATTATATATATCCTCTTTTTGCCCAGCCTAAAAGAACTGTATGTATGGAATTATTTTTTTTTTTTTTTTTTAAAGATTTTATTTATTTTAATTTTTCCCCCCAAAGCCCCAGTGGATAGTTGTGTGTCGTAGCTGCACATCCTTCTAGTTGCTGTATGTGGGACTCGGCCTCAGGATGAACGGAGAAGTGGTGCCTCGATGCGCACCCGGGATCCGAACCCGGGCCGCCAGCATCGCAGCGCGCGCACTTAACCACCAAGCCACAGGGCCGGCCCTGTATGGAATTATTAAAACAGATCTTTTAGTAAGAGTTCAGGCTAGAAAGATTTGGGGGAAACAGAATCTGCTGGTGAAAAAGCTTCTTATAAGGGCATTTTTCAAGTTTATGTGACTAACACGTATTTTAGGGTTCAACAGGTGAAAATACTCTCACCCTGCTGGAAAAAGATTGTGGTCGTGCTAGGTCGTTAAGAGCTTTTCAGTCATCAGTAATGATGAGGTTTCACTTGCATAAAGCTCACCTTGGACAGCAGGGTGACAAATGCATACTTGTTGTTGCCTTTGATAGCCTAGAACCCGGGCTATCATGGATTTGCTATAATTCAGAATTGGTATGTGTCTTTTAATGAAGATATAGTAATTTGGAGGAAAAAAGTCTGAATTAAAGTTTAATTGACATTCATTTGTTCTGTTGTCTTAGTAACTTAACATTTGTGTTTATTTGTCTAGCAGTCTATCTCTGCTTTCTGTAAAAGATGCAGATCAGTTTTCTCTCTCTCATTCTGGGCCAGAAATAGTAAGGAATAGATTCACATTACCTATAGTCTTCTAGAATGTGATTAAGAGACACTTGTCCAAAATGAAATGTGAGTAAAATACTATTAAGTTCTTAAAAAGAGGGAGGATATTCAGGGAGTTAGAGATCTTTGTGTGACCTTATTTTGTATATCTTTTGCATCCTGGCACTGACCTGGCATTGGGGTACAACGCTTAATAGGATACTATTCCAAGTAGTTCAAAGTCAAACAGTTAAGAGCACTGTAGCAGTTGGGATCAAGGAGGAGAGGCCCTTAACTCAGCATACCTGGTCATGGAAGGTTTTGTGGGAATATTGGGACAGCGATAGTAAGAAAAATGTGACAAGGCGTTTCAAGCAAAGGGCTTTTGCATTTAAATGCGGGACGGTAAAAGTGTAGTCTATATAGAAAACTGCATATAATCATGTTTTACCCAAAGACTGATATTTAAGGGAGAGGAAGAAGTAAAACCATCAAGGGTGTGATTCAAGTGGTATGGAGAAAACCAGGAGAAGGATTTGGAATTGGAATATGATTAGAGAGGTATATAGAATTTTACTAGTACCTGACTTATTGGCTGCCGGTTAACAGTATGGTTATAAATGGCTTTGATTAAATAATATCTTTGGTTCAAGAAGTTATTCTTAGATAGAGATCTCTTAGAAAAAGAGTCAACCAAAACAAGATTTGAGGGGCGGCAAGGGGGATCACAAATGTTTGCTCAGTTGAGAACTGGACAAAAGGAGAGCCTTGCTGGAAATCTTGGTATTCATTTTTCTCCAACTTATCATTATAAATGATACATACTTTGAGGCTGTAATGTTAAAAGGATTGTGTTGGAGGCAAACAGCTGAAGGAATGTGCAAATTATAGTGGTATATATAATTTAAAAGCTACTGGATGAGTTACCAGAGAACAGAATAAATAGTTGAAGAAATATGTTCTGGTTCAATAATATCTCTGTTACAAGATTGTTGTAAGAGAAATGGCACGTGTTACCTCTGCTCACAGTTCATTGGCTAGAGCTGGTTGTGAGACTATTACAGATGCCGCGCCATTTGGGCAGACATTTCCCTTCTGTACTATACGTTGGAAGGAAAGAAATGGATTTTAGTAGGCGGCTGGTTATCCAAACTTGGCTGCACGCTGGAATCATCTACGGAGCCTGAAAAATAAGGGGGTAGTGCCTGGGCCCTACCCCCAGAGATTCTGGTTTAATTGGCTGGGAAGTACCTGGGCATCAGGATTTTTAAAAGTTCCCTCTGGGTGATTCTAATGTGCAGTCAAATTTGAAACACACTGATCTAGGGTCCGCATCCTGCCACATTAAAGTTTGGTTATTATAAACTGGTTTATAGTGTTCTCAGGATGATGATGATAGCAACTACCACTTACTGAATACATGCTAAATTTCTGTTAATGTGCTGTTGTACTTAGGTCTAACCACAGTCCTGCTATCATTCCTATTTTAGAGATGAGAAAACTGGCACAGAGAGGCTAGCTAAGTAGTCCAGGCCACACAGTTAGTAAATGCCAAAGCTAGAATTAAATCTAGCCCTTCAAAGCCCACATTCTCTCCTGTATACCTCATTGCTTTGCAGATGTGAGACTCTACTGCCGGTTGCTTTTACGGCCTTTTGAGTTAATGATTCCATAATTACCATGTGATTAATATTACTGTGGTTGGTGTGATGGACTGTGTAACTGACCCAATCCCGCCCCCCCATATCCACGCTCTTTGCCATGAGGCGTTCCCCCCAGTAAAGAAGTGTAGTGTGTTCCCCCACCTCTTGACTTGGAGTCCATCCGTGTGACTTGCTTTGGCTCCTGGAACCCTAGTGGTTTTGCCGTGACTAAGCACTTCGAAAAGTACTTGTGTAATTGGATTTGCACTCTTACACCTCAGCCATTGCCATAAGAACCTTCCTGGGTCACTTTGCTGGTCTCAGGAGGAGGATGAGACTGACATTAAGCAGACCCAAACTGCTCCTCCAGAAGCCTTGCCTAGGTCAGCCAGTTGTCAGCTAACCTACTGATCTGTGAGAATAAATGACTGCCGTCTCAAGGCACGAGCTGTAGGGTGGCGTGTTATACAGCACATTTGTGTTACACCGTAGTTAACTGATCAGCTGGTAGAGCGTAACCTCTCCAAGTTACAGCCAAGTGACCTGATTCCAGTATTCCAGCCTGTGCTTTGAGGACTGGACAAAGATAAACACTGAGATTATTAGGGCTGCCTATGTTCTTCTGATCTCTTATCCAAGATGAGAGGAGATCAGATGCTTGAAAAGTGGTTACCCATATCCAGAGACTGATTATAGACCATCACCTGCACATTGATAAACCAAGTGCTGGCTGAGGGAATGGAATTCTCATGATTGGCTTAGACCAGCACTGTTTGGTAGACATTTTGCAATTGTGAGAATGTTCTGTATCTGCGCTGTGCAGTGCAGTAGCCACTAGTCACGTGTGGCTTTTAAGCACTTGAAGTGTGGTGAGATCAGGAGCTGAGTTTATAACATTATTTAATCTTAGTTAAAGTTAAATAGCGACATGCAGCTCATGGCAACCTTATTGGACTGCAAAGACAAATAGCTTCCTTGGGGCTGCTGAGAAAACCACCCTCCTTTTAAGTCTCAAGGCCACCATGTTCCTAAATAAAAGAAGGGTTCTGTCAGCAAGGAAGAGGGTTAGGTGTTAGGAAGATAAGTAGCATTACTTCAGTTTCTTTTATAGTTATTGTTCTATTCAGATTTTATATTTCTTGGGCCAATTTTATTCATTTATATTTTGTTAGTAAATTAGCCATTTTATCTAGATTTTTGAAGTTTATTGGCATATAGCTGT
Source organism: Ceratotherium simum simum (assembly GCF_057802395.1). NCBI lineage: Eukaryota > Metazoa > Chordata > Mammalia > Perissodactyla > Rhinocerotidae > Ceratotherium > Ceratotherium simum. The sequence continues at coordinate 23,332,323 of NC_141937.1, read as the reverse complement.
TCTTAATATTCTGTCATAATTTTCAAATCCCTCCTGCCTCTACTTTTTGGTTTTGCTTTTTAAATCAGCTTTAACAAGGTATATGTATAATAAAATTCAGCCATTTTAAGAGTACAGTTGGATGAGTTTTGACCAACCTATGCCATCATGTCATCACCAGTAGCACATGTCAGTCACCCCACAGCTCTCGCTCCTCCCTCTTTGCTGTCAGTCCCCTCTTACCACTTCCTGGCCTCTGGTAACCACAAATCTGCTTTCTCTCACTAGGTTTTTGCCTTTTCTAGAATTTCATGTAAATGGAATCATACAGTATTTAGACTTTCACATCTGGCTTCCTTCACTTAGTTTAATGCTTTAATAATTCATTCGTGTTGTTGTGTGTATCAGTAGTTTATCATGGAGTGGTATTCCATTTGTTTAGCCATTCACCAGGGGATGGATATTTTGGTTGTTTCCAGTTTGGGGCTTTTATTAATAAAATTGCTATTAACATTGAAGTTTAAGTCTTTTTTGTGAATCGATGTTTTTATTTCACTTCGATAAATACCTAGGAGTGGGATTACTAAGCTTCACAGAAAATGTATATTTACATGTATAAGAAATTGATGAACTTTTCCTGTTGGAATGTTTGCGAGTTCAGTTCAGAGGATGCTCGACATCCTCAGTTTTTAAAATTGTAACCATTCCGGTGGGTATGTAGTTTCTCATTGTGGTTTGTGGGTTGAATTTGCCTTGCCTTAATGACTGACGATGGTGAAGATATTTTCATGTGCTTATTTGCCACTTGTAGATCATCTTTGGTGAAGTGTCTGTTCAGAATTTTTGTCCACTTTTTTGCTAAGGTTGTTCGTCTTACTGTTGATTGGTGAGAGTTCTTTATGTATTCCACATACAACTCTTTCATCAGATATTTGTTTTACTAGTATTGTCTCCCATCTGTGACTGCCCCTCTCATTTCCATAACTATCTTTTGAAGAACCAAAGTATTTAATTTTGATGAAGCTAAATTTATCATTTTCTTATAGTCTCTGCTTTCTGTGTCCTATTTAAATTTTTTTTTTTTTTTTTGCCTAATCCAGTGTCACTTAGATTTTCTCCTCTGTTTTCTTCCAGTTTTATAGTTCAGTTTATGATCCATTTCAAGTTAATTTTTATGTGTGGTGTGAGGTTAAAGGTCAAGGTTCTTTTCTTTTGCATATGGATATCTGTTTGTTGAAGAGAATATTCTTTCCCCATTGACTGCCTTTGAGTTTCTTTCAGAAATCAATTGACCATACACGTGTGGGTCTGTTTCAGGACACTTTATTTTGTTCCGTTGATCTGTATGTCTACATCTACACAATTACCACACTGCTTTGATTACTGTCAGTGTAAGTGCTGGAGTCAGTGTAAGCCTTTCAACCTATTCTTATTTTTCAAAATTGTTTGACTCTTCTGGATGTTGGACATTTCAGTACAGATTTTAGAATCAGCTTGTCAGTTTCTACAAAAAAATCCTGTTGGGATTTTGAATGGAATTCCTTTGACTCTAGATCAGTATCGAGGAATCGATATATTGAGTCTTCTAGCCCATAAACATAGTACGTCTCTATGATTGTATTAGCATACTGTTTTCTCTGTTTTTACATAGGCTTGACAATTTTCAAACTAAAAAGTTTTAAAAATCAATTATCTTTTAAAGAAATGTAAAAACGAGAAAACATCTATTATATTTATACACATATTTTTCATTTATGATGCTTTCCCTCCTTTGTGTAGATCCAAATTTCCACCTAATATCCTTTTTCTTCTGCTTGAGGACTTCCTTTAATATTTCTTGTAGTGTAGTCCTGTAGGTGATAAATTCTCTTGGCTTTTGTATGTCATTTTTTTTTGCCTTCGTTTCTTAAAGATAGAATGCTAGATTTAGAAGTCTAGGTTGAGACAAATGCATACACCAGAGAGATGGGGCTAACTTGAAGAGATGGTCTTGCTTTTCAGCAGTTTAATTATGGTGTACCTTTTCGTGGTTGTCTTTGTGTTTAACCTGATTAGGTTTCTTTAAGCTTCTTAGTTCTCTAGGTTGATTTTATCAAATTTGGAAAAAAATTTTGCATGATTTTTTCAAATATTTTTTTCTTCTTCTTCCCCCCTTTCCTGCTGAGATTCCAATTCTGTGCATGCTAGACTGTTTGACATTGTCCAATAGGTGTCTGATTCTCTGTTTATTGTTTTTCCACTCTTTGTTTCTTTCTCTACTTCATTTTTGATAGTTCTCTTGCTACTGCGTTTAAGCTCACTGTTTTTTTTCTGCCATGTCTTATCTGCTGTTAATTTCATACAGCGTATTTTTCATTTCGGATGTTGTTTTTTCCATCTACATAAATTCCGTTTGGTTCTCTTGTATATCTTCCATGTCTCTTCGTCATCTTCATGTTTTCCTCTGCCTTCTTGAACATATTGAAAATAGGGACAATAGCTGTTTGAGAACTCTACATGATGCCTCATTTGTTAGGGGTCTTTCCACAAGCTATTCTTAACCGTGGATGAGTTCCAGGAATTGTTCCACCTACTTCTTCTAGTGGTTCTTTCTGTAGCTTTGAATATTTCCCTCACTTGAAAATACAGGTCATTACCCCCTCAGAGACTCAAGGGACTCCTCTCCATGTTTCCAGAGCCTTCTCTGTGAGCAGCTCCCACCTCTCTGGTATTTTGCCCCACAAATTCTCAGTTCTGCCCCCTTAACTCAAGAGAGACCACTGGACTCTGAGTTCCCTTCTCCCTGTGCTGTACCTGGAAACTCTTCTCCTAGGGGTATGCTAGGGCAAGGAAGACCAACCATTCTGGTTTGGCTGGAACTAAGGGGTTTCCTGGGATTTGGGACCTTTGGTGTTAAAACCAGGAAAGTCCCAGGCAAACTGGGAAGAGTTGGTTACTCTAGCTTGGGCTTTAGTATAACTTACTTCATTTGTTTCATTTCTTTCAGGGATCACTGTAACAGTTGCTCTGTGGTTATACCCATTCTGCTACTGAGTCATTGGCCAAGTTATTTTTTTCTTTCAAATTTCAGTAATGTATTACTTTTCTAAAATTGCTAATGTTTTTTTAATAACCATCTTTTTTGTGTTATGACTTCCTGCTTCTATTTAATGAAAACAGTATTTTATCTCCCTGAGAATGTGATGATGTTGATTGTATGTGATATACAGTCCTATTCAGATTACTCCATCTGTTTCCTTGGGTGCAAGTTTGTCTTGGTTGATTTCTTCTCCTGTTGGAGATCCCTTAGTGTTTGCTTTTGCCTGTGAGCTCATCTTTGTAGTGCAGATGCCCTGCTTCACCTTTCATAGTCTCTGCTTGTACAGGTTGCTTAAGACGAGACTTAGAAGAAGCTGCTGGGACGTGTTTCCTGTTGTAGTGAGTGTGCGTGGGGGTGGGTGAGGTCTCTCTATAGGCAGAGTCCACTGCCATCTGCTTTTTGCTTCTGTGGTCAGTAACAAAGGACATCTTTCCAGTTTAGGCACTGTTCTCACCAGAAAATAGATACTCCCGTCACAGCTGCCTCGCCTGTAGGAGAGATAGGACAGGTAAAGGGCTGCCGGTTCCCACTTTATTGCTCCACTGTTATCTGTTTGTAGCCCTGGATCCACTTTGGTTTCTGCCACCAATGAGCGTGCAGGCCCTCTTGATGATGCTCCCATCTTTTGTGCTGATACATTCACATGTCACTTAGCTTTTCAGACTGATTCCCTCTATATTGTTCTTTAGGAACTCCTCAAAGTTTCTGGTCAACTAAGATTTCTCCTAGTGGTTTGGTTTTGTTTTAAACAGGGCTATATATTTCTGAATTGTTTCTTTAAAAGACATTTCTCATTCTCTCCTAGATTTGGAGCAGGGTGGTCAGGGATGGGGAATTAGTAGAGGTAGAGAGTGTAGACTGCTCTGTGCGCTCAGTTTGTCCTCAAGAAAACAAAGTGTGGTTTATTGTCTGTACTGAATTAGAGAGCGTGATTTGATCTGTATTTCTTTTGTATCCTCCCCTAAAGTACAGCACTGTGTTGAGTACTTAATGGGGACTCAGCAAATACCTGACTGGATTCTACTCAAAAATGGAATTATTGAGAATATTTCTTAAACTGCACTTGAAGCCAAATTTTAATTGTTTATGCTTTCATTTTTTTTCACCTAAATGGTTGGAGTAGGTTGGAATAGGCACCAACTATCATTATGACTATGATTTAATCTCTTTGAGTTGTTCTAGGTTTCATATAGGAATTGGCTATTATTTGGGGAAAAGTGTAGTTTGGGCCCTACTTTATAGGCTGCTTTCAACTTAATTTTCTCTTTTGAGATGACAAACCTTTCTTTTCTTTTTTTCCTGAATTTTTTTCTTTTTTCTTTTATTGTCTCTGCCCTATTTCCTTTGGTTGCCGTCACTACCTTATTCCTTGCCTAGCTATCCCTCTTATCTTTTTTATCTGCTAATCCACGAAAAGAAATACATTTTGATATTTTCATCTTCCTCTTTTAAAAGAAAAGATACATTTTTAGGGATTTTTTTAAAACTATGTAAGGGTTGAGTGAAGTTTTGTTAACCTTTTGGGATTATAAAACAAATTTGAAATTCTGTAATGATGGTATGAGTTTAAATGTTACTAAAACTCTTCAAGTATGCATTTCCAGGATATTTGAGAGATTTACTTTACTGTCATGCTACTCATTAAATGTATTTTTAGAATTTATTTTATTTTATACCACAAATTATCTTTATTAATTTTATCCATTAAACACCAGTAAAACCATTAGAATTTATATGATGCATGAGATTATTGTCAATATGTTCCTTAGCTGTATGTGACTTATTAAAAAAATTATCCATTGCTTTATGTGTCTCTCTGAAGATTTCATGCTATGTGTATGGACTATAAGTTTATGCTGCATTTCTCATCTGGGAACACTTTGATACTAAAATCTGCTCATAGAATGCCTACTGTTGCGTTTGTCTTCTAGAGTTCACATTTACCAAGAAAACTTGAAAATGAGCAGCCGACGGAAACGTGCTCTTCCCGTGAAGATAGATGAAGAAAAGCAACAGCAGCTCCGTTGGAATATGCATGAGGACAGAAGAAATGAGCCTCTCCTCTTAACTGATGATGAGCACTCCTGCCCCTGTTCAGACTCCTCTTCTGCTCATTGCGTCATCCTAGATGATAGTGTACAGGAAGAAGTGGCTCCTAGGGATAAGAAGAGGTGTTCAGAGGCAGTGAGTGGCTCAAAATCAGTCGATAGAGAAGAGACTGGGGGCACTTCTTCCCCTTTGTCTGTAAAGCTGAATATTGTGATTTCTCCCCATCACTTCGATAATTCTTGGAAAGCATTTCTAGGAGAATTAACTCTCCAGCTTCTTCCTGAACAGAGTTTAATTGAAAATTTTTCTGAGAGGAGTTTTACACTGATGAGTTCAGAGTCAAGCGATCAGTTCCTGATCTGTGTTCATTCAGAATGCAAAGATGGAGAGAAACAAGAAAAAGGACTTAATGAGCCGATCGGTATTTGTAACAGGGGTATTCGAGTGGAATCATCCTTCAGCGGTGAAATGTTAGAAGATTTGGGGTGGCTGCAAAAGAAGAGAAGAATAAAACTTTACCAAAAACCAGAAGGAAGTCACATTATCAAGGTACTCAGTTTCTGTGGTGTCTTTTAAGGTTCCTCTGCTTTGGGCAGTCCATTTTGAAGTTAACTTAGAAGGAAGGTCTGAAAAGGCAGCAATAAGCCTCTCATTTAGATTCAAAGTACACTTTATTTTGGGCTCTCAGTAACTATTAAAATATATATATTGTAGCTGATCACTTCCAGGCTGTACCTTTTCAAGGAGATCTTCCTGGTTCGTCTTTTCCAGCTCTGCTCTCAGTGACTTGTTTCGGTCCTGATTGTCTCCTCCTCTTCCTGCCACCATCCTTTAACCATGGCCCTGCTTGCCTTTTCAGCTCCTTCCTCTACTGTGTCTCTGGAATGGTGTAATATGAGTGCAAACGGAATTCTGATCTTTACTGCCTACAGAATTCAGTATTGTCTGGCATGTAAGTCCCTCCTTTGGTAGGCCCGTATCTGCTTCTCCAGCCTTATTTCATGTCACTCTGCTTTTTATTTTGTCCCAGAAATTCCAAATGGATTTGTTTTCCTGCACATTCCCTGCTGTCTTTCTGCATCTTGCTTTCTTTTGCTCTCATAATTCCCTCTGCCTGGGTTGTTCCCTTCCTCTTCCCTGATAACTCCTGGTTATTCTTTAATATTCAGCTCCGAGTTGACTTCATCTAGGGAGATATTTTCTTAAACTCCATGGATGGTGTTGTGTGCCCTTCCTCATAATACTTGATGCATTTGTTTATTTTTGACTTGTTCACTTGTAGTGTACTTACATTTTAGATCTTTCTCCTCACTGCACTATGAAGTCATTTATCTTCACAGCCTAGTAAAGTGCCTGATACTGAACAGATTTTCAGTAAATGAATGAATAAATGTATAATTCATTTCAGGCTCTGCTATTTAGTAGGCCAGTAACTTTATGTAAATCATTTAAATGCTCTAATTTCAACTTCTTTCTGTATGAAATGTGAATAATACCCATTCTTTTTACCTGATACAATTGTGTTGCAAATCAGGTGAGATAATGTTAAGTAAGTGTACCTTAGAAACTATGAAACAGGTTGATGTGCTTTCATGCTAAAACTTGAAAAGAAATTCTACAAGGTTAAATTCACCTTTGTTCAATTGAAAACGGTCTTATACATTTCTCATATTAAAAAGTAATTATATCAGTACCCATATTTATAGTTCCAGAGTTGACAGAAGGAAAGGAGAAATTTCAGAAGTATTAGATTGTAATTAATTTTTCCCTGGACAATGAAACCATGCAACCAAACATTCCCTCCCTTTGCTGACTGTGAGTGCCAAAATTGTGGCTCAGTGATAACAAGTATGTAAGAATTCATGGCTTGTGTGTCTGTGTTCTGTCCACCTCCCCCGCATACCAAGTCTTGATCTCTTCTGTCTTCTCTGATCCTGGTTTTTATAGATAGTTAAACGTTTATTGCTGCTATAGTGATCTGTCTGTAGGTGAGCAGAGGGTAGAGTGCAAATAATGATGAAACAGAATCTTTGCCAGTCATTCCCATATAATGCTGGTCGATTCTCGTTCTTTAGTGAAAGAATGAAAATCGCAGTTGTTAGGGAATCAGGTCCAGGATAATACAGAGGAATGAAGGAAACCGTATTTATTGAGTATCTACCACAAGGAAGTTTTAAAATTATATTATCTAGGCTGTCTCAAGTGCAAAATTCTCTCCATTTTGCAAATGAGAACAGTTGGGTCAAAATAAATCAATTATGTGTCCTGTTTATTTAACTCCTAAATATCAATGCCAGTATTTAAATTCACGTATTTCGACTGCAAAACTTCATACTGCATTGCTTCACCAGAATCAAGGTATATAACATTAATCAAGGTCTGTTTTCCTATACATTTTAGTGTTTGATCTAGTAATAGGGATTCCCAAGCCTAACTGTGCTTAAGAATCCTGGCATATGTCAGAACCTTCTGGGAGAATCTGCATTTTTAACCAATTCACTGATTATTTTGATACTCATCATGTTTGGAAATCACTGACTTGGTAGATAGAGGTGGTGTTTGCATCACATTCTCCCAGGTTCGGTTCCAGTTAGGGAAGTATTTTTTTCTAGCAACTTGAATGGTGCATCACACCTAGTAGATGCTGCATTTGTAGACTGAAATTGTTATTGCAAGTGAAAATATATAAGGGAGATTTGGTAGGTATATATTTAGTGCTTATGGGGCAAACACTATGAATACTTTTAAAATGGTGATGGTAAAAAATGTTTTTCTTATGTACTCATAAAGAATGGTGTAACGCAGTTAAAACTATTGTTATGTTGATTAATTCTTTCTAGGTTGGAATTTATCTTTTGGAATATGGCCTAGCGAAACTAGACTTTTTAAGTGATGCAAATTCAAGAATGAAAAAGTTCAATCAACTCATGAAGAGAGTGATGGAGAAGTTATACAATTTTATTATTCCAGGTAATTTTTAAAGTAAACTTTAAAATTGCTATTACTTAAGAGTTGTGGGTTTTTCCCTAGCTCCTATACATAACATGAGAAAAACAGCTAATAAAACCATAATAAAAATTAACCTCCATAAAATTGCTGTATGACAAAATTAAACTTATCTAAAATGTTCCCACTAATATAATTTGTGTCTTTATTTGCTTAATACTATGTTTAGCTTATAGTAAGTATTCAAGAAATGTTTGCAGAGTCAATAGGCAGAGTCTAAAGGAATCTGAGCTGATTGGAATTTTTGCATCATTCCTGTGCTTTTATTTTGTCATGGCCAGAGATTCTTGGCTGGCCTTTATTCCACCTCTCCTCTGCAGTCTGACAAATAATCTCAAGAGCCTGCTTCTCGTAAAGACCAGTTAATTTTGCTACTGTTTCTTGGCAAGATGTTGCATCCTTGGTCAGGACTGCTGTTTCAGAGTTGTTTGCCCTTGCTTCCCAAGGGAGAGTGTGGATGGCTTGGTGCAGCCCATCAGTGCTACTGAAAAAATGGCTCAAATTATCCAGGTTCTGCTTATGGTGGGTCAGCATTATTTCAGGTGCAAATTATAGAACATTTCAGGAATATTCAGGAAATCAGTTTCTAAGCTTGGTTGTCAAGTTGTTTTTGCAGTACATTCTTTGCAAAGCTTCATAATACTAATAATAGTAAATCATTTATGCATATTTTTGCATGCGTAAAGACTTAAAAGGAGGAAAATCTCTGGTTTCAGAATTGGAAGGAATGCTTTTAAGTACCTCTAGAGTTTTTAAAGTTATGATAAGAACTCCATTATTCTGCCTTTTAAAAATAATACAATTTGAACTTTTCAAAGGAAAATTTCAAATTTAGTTATCAATACTAGATTATGCAACTATAGTAACAGTCTGAAATAACCAAGCATATAACTACACATTAATTGTAAAGTTTTAAGAATCTTACATGGCATATTTTTTATTGAAAAAAGTAAGTTACGTATTTTGTGGCTATACATAATCTTTTATATGGAATAATCTTTTCATTCTAGAGCATATGAGGTATGTCCTATAAAAAGTGTATAGGCCTTTTTGAAACAATTCAGAAATGAATCATTAGCTAAAGAGGGTTTGTAAATTTGTTCAACATTTTTATTTTTTTTCATGTTATAATAGGCATAAATCTTCTTCCACAAGGCAGTTGTGCCCAACAAGTGAATCTGGTATTCTTATAAATTTGTATTAATGGCTTTAGCACTTGTCTGCTAAATTGGCTGATGCTGCTATCAAATGCCTGTTCTTTTTTAGCATAAGAAATAGAATGGGAATCCTTGTCTTATTAGGCATAGAAAAATTATGTCTGCATATGGATTTTTTTATGTTAAGATTTAAAAGTGAAATAAATTAATCTTTTATCAATTGCAAAAGATATTCACGTTAAATTCCTCAAATGTTTATTCAGTATCTGTAATGGGCAAAGCATGTGCCAGCTGCTCTGAGGAGCTATAAAAACAAAAGCAGCCTTTGCTCTCAAAGAGCATTCCAGTTCAGTGCGGAAGGGATGAATACCCATAAATGATTGTACTGCCAGACAGGTTGTAACGTATTGCTGTATTCAAAGTATGAATATTACAAGAACACAGGAGAACATTAATTCTAATCAGGGAAAACAAAAGAAATTCCCATGGAAAAACGTAGCAGTGGAACTATCTTGCAGGATGCATGGGTAGATTTTTGATGTGTGAGGAATTAAGGTTAGGGCCTTCCAGTCACAAAACCCACTGAGCAGGGCCCCAGAGGTGGGAGAGTGCATGTGTGTTCTTAGAATAAGAATTGCTTGTAGTTATAAAAGGTGGATTGGGTTATTTTGGCTACATTTGTTGTTGGATATACAGATGTGTTAGAAGAGGTTGAGGAAGATTCCGAGAGCGAGCCAGAGGGACAGGATGTTGATGAGCTCTATCACTTCGTGAAGCAAGCACATCAGCAAGAGACACAGTCCATCCAAGTGGATGTCCAGCATCCTGCCTTGACTCCTGTGTTGAGACCATACCAAAGAGAGGCTGTCAATTGGATGCTGCAGCAAGAGCGTTTCAGAAGCACTCCTGCCAGTGGCAAGTATAAGATGCTTAAAGAAAGACAAATTGTTCAGAGGGATCATATGAGACATAGTTAGGGTGGGGGGAAATCATCATTAAACAAATCATATTAAAAGGATCGATAAGGATGCAATGGGTGTTACTGTGGATAACATTATTTTCTAAGACATCTTTCAAAATTGAAATCTGGAGAAATTCATTTGTGAGTTCCTCATCCATAAAAGTTTGAATTGATTTTTCTTGCCAAAATAAAGGCTGCCTTGATTGGAATTTTTAAAAACCAAGACAATTTTTATATGCCTTTCCAACTAGGAATTGCTTTTAGACCCTGATCAGATGGGAATCCTGCTAATCATCTGCAAGAGCCTTCACAATTTGGTAGTGAATATTAGTGACAGAAAGCAGATTTACAGAAGTGGGAGACTTATGTGTGACTAATTTTCCTAGGTTTGCGTTTCTTTACTCCAAAATAAATGATAAAATAAAATGTCATTTATTGGAGTGTTTTCATGAAAGTACTAGATTTATGGGAGTAATTTATGCCACTTCTTTATCACTATCTTTACAGGGATGGGCACAAGATGAGCTTTTTACATGATTTTAGGAAGTCAAGTGTTGACTATTTCTCATTCTTCCTATGTAGATTTATTTTAGTTGATGATGAATAGCTCTTACTTATTTCTCCCATGAGCTCCAGTTTACACCTTTTAATCCAACAAACTTCATTTTTTTTAACCTTGCATTTTTGGAAAATAAATATCAATTCATAGCCAATATTATTTCTTCCCACTCTTCCTCCTCCTGTACTTTTAATTATTTTGAAGTAATAATAGCACATATTGTATCATTTCAGCTGTTAATATTTCAGTTTATTTCCTTAAAAGATAAGGGTTTTTTTTAACAGAAATAAAAATATATATAAAATTGGATTTTAAAACCCAATAATTCCTTCATATCACCAAATCTCTTCTTCCTTCCCTCCCATCCTTTCTTCCCCCCTTTCTATTTTTCTCTCTCTAATAGTTTGTTCAAATCTGAAACCAAATAATATCCATACATTGGAATTAGTTACTGTCTCTTAAGTTTCTTTTAATCTATAGGTTTATCTCCTCTCTCTCATTCTGTTTTTTTCCTTATAATTTAGTTGTTGAAGAAATTGTTAGCTCTGTAGAGTTTCCCACAGACTAAATTATTTTTTCTCCAAAATGAAATAATTTTTCTTTAAGTCGTTTTATTAAGGTATAACTTACAGTAAAATGCATAGATCATAAGTGCACAGTTTGATAAATTTTGACAAATCTATGCATCTGTGTAACCAACAATCCAGTTAAGAAATAGGACTAGACTTTCCCAAAGGTAGCCTCTAGCCACAAATTCCTCTTGAAACTTGAAATGTAGCTGTCCGAATTATGTACTCTAAGTTGAAAATACATGCCAGATTTCAAATAGTACTAAAAAAGAATGTGAAATATCTCATTAATAGTTTTTATGTTTATTTCATATTGAAATGATAATATTTTGGTTATATTGGGCTAAATAAAATAAACATTAAATTAATTTTACCTATTTCTTTTTATATTTCTAGCATACAGTGCTGACATAAAATAATTTCCATCACCCAGAAAGTCTCCTACTTCAACCCCTTTGGGAAGCAACCACTGTTGCGATAAATTAGTTTTGCCTGTTTTTGAGACAATAAATGGAATGTCAGAATATGTACACTTGGGAGGTGTGGGGAGAGTTGGCTTCTTTGAACATAATGTTTTTGAAATCCGTCCATGCTGCACGTATCAGTAATTCATCCTTTTTTTCTACAGACTGGATTTTGTTGATTAAATCCCATGTGTCATTTAGGAGTTCTTCTGTTCCCTATGGTTCCCATAAATTGAAGCTTTTTATCTTTTAATTTTCTGTTTTATAAACCCTATGTATCTATATTCCTGCTTCATCTATTAGCCCCTAAAGAAGGCAACAAAAAATTACTTGCTGTTTCACTGATGAGTAGAGACATACATCCAATTTGGCAGTTGGTTTAAACAACTTAAAATATTAAGAGAAAGGACAGTGGAAGATTCTGGCTGGAACAAACTTAGCACTTCAGTGTTAGAGTTTTAGATATTTTTTCCTCAGTTAAGTAAGCCTTTCCTGTTACTCTCAGACCCATATAAAAGGTTAGGTCTGGTTTGAGTTGATGTATTAGCCCTCTAGCATATGTCTGTTGAGTCATTTAAAGACTCAGGCAACTTTTTGAAGGATTTATAGAAGATAAGCTACTTTCCTTTATTGGTTAGGAGTTTGTTATGTGTATTAGTTTTCTTTTCTTTAATCCTCTATTATTTGCTGTACTTTGTTTTTCTGTCTTATCACTTGCTTATGTGGAAAATATTTGTGCCTAAAGCAAAAGAAGCTACAGAATAATATCTGAAGAAAAGAATGAGAGGAATCCTAACCTTTTTCCCATGTGTATGTGGCTTCGCAGGGTGTCCTGTTAACTTATTTTTATTCTAATGTGATTATCTGGCAGAAGGGAAAACAAACAAAAACTTGTTCTTATGGTTTTATTTTTCTTTAGAAAATGCCCTGCACTTCTTATGGCGAGAGATTGTTACACCTGATGGTTTGAAACTCTACTACAATCCGTATACAGGCTGGTGAGACAAAACTTTATTTATGTGCTTGATATTAAAAAATAAATGATTAGGCACATGTGTGTAGTGATGGATTGTAATTAGTATTTGGGTGGTGAACATGATGTAATCTAGGCAGAAAAAGAGGTATAATGATGTACACCTGAAATTTATGCAATGTTATAAACCAATGCTACTGCAATAAAAAAAAAATATTATGAAAACTTGTGTGAGATTGGTAGCATGTCTTTAGCCTTGACAGTACCTCAAGAAGGGATACTGAGTTAAAGTCTTTTTAGACATTTTTATTGATAGGATAGATATAGAATTAATAGCACTTGTCATTTTTCAGTAAATGAATGCAGTGTGATAGACTTAAGATGCTTAATTATTGATATTTAAAGAGATTACAGTTCTGTGTAACAGTGTCATCATATTACCATGTGCCAATTTTTATATTTTTCATTGAATTTATCAATTTATATTATAAAAAAGTTTTAGGAATCATTAAATATACTTAGTGAGTCAGTAGTTATTGCCCTTCTTATTTTTTTATTCATAGATTCATAAAGGTCACAGAAACAAGGCAGACATGTTTCCTTTTATTTATAGAAAAGAAAAAATGATGGGTATTTACCAATACCACTCCTGTTTCTGCAGACTTAATTGTCAGCTCAGGCAGTTTTTTGATTGTCACAGTTCTTAATACTCGTGACTTAGGGATTTGAATTGTTTAAAATGTAGTTTCAAAAAACTTAGGCTTTTATGCATTTCTTTCAGTTCTCTTTGGAACAGTATAATTTTGATTTGCATTCCTGTGATGTGTTTTCTTGTTTTTTCCTTAAGCATCATCCGCGAGTACCCAAGTGCTGGGCCACAGTTGCTTGGAGGAATCTTAGCAGATGAGATGGGTCTCGGCAAGACGGTGGAGGTGTTGGCTCTGATTCTGACACACACTCGACAAGATGTCAAACAAGATGCTCCCACTCTCCCTGAGGTGGGAGGAGAACTGTAGGGCTTGGGAAAGTAGGGGACGTATGTTCTCAAAAAGCATCATATGTCGAACATTAGCTTGGCACTTAAGTCAACACTTTTTTACTCTGCAGCTAATGATTTACATTAGTTGTTAGTTAACTTCAAGTGGGCACAGAGAATGGGATGTCTGTGACCCGGCAGGGTTTTTTTAAGTGATATTGGCCAACTAGGAAGGGGACATGCTGTCATTTACCAGGCTTCCTTCTGGTTGGCAAAGAAACTCCCTCAGGAAAGTACAATTATTTCCTCAAATATTTTGTCACTACTCCAAGTCTCCATATTATCACTAAATATTTCTGAGAGCTATTTTTTAAAAAATTGTGCAAATCTCAAATATGTAAATCTTAGAATCTAATAATTAATTAGAATGTTGTTAGTAATTAGATTGCTAGATGAAGCAAACTCTAAGTCCTTGTTCCAAAATATATGTAATTGTGTTTAAAAAATATAAATTTTAGAGTTTACAAAAAAAAAAAAAATTTCAACTAGGGCAAATATAGCTCACGGCTCATATTTTCCAATAATGAAATTTAAAATCAGCACATTAAATTCTGCTGAAGTGAGGCCACTAATTAAGGGTATAACTGTAACCACCTGTAGTGCCCACCATACTCACAACCTTAGTAATTATGTGATCTGTGATCTTTTGATAGGATCAAGTTTGTGAAATTAGCCTTTCAGATTTGAGTAGGGAATAGAAAATATCTATTTCCTTTGTAGAAAGATGGGTTGAAGTATCCAGATTTAATTATCAGTAGCTTCTTTTTGGGATTTTCTGCTCGTTAGATATTATAATTCTAAGTTATTTTCAGTGTTGTTATAAGTTCAGTGGGTTAATTCAATATTTAAACAAGCCTTAAAAAGTTAATTTCAGAAGTTCCACACTTAACATTTAGGTAATTCAAAATAGTATGCACAATTTTAAAAAGTGATGACTAGCTACAAGTCCTGAAATAAAAAATAAGGTTTGTATGTATGAGTAGCATATTTAGCCCTTTCTTTCATGATTTTTTACAACTCTTTTGCATCTCCTTAATAGAAGGAGTTGCTGTAATAAGTAACTCAGAATACTGAAAGCAAAACACTGTGTGACTACTGAATGTTGTTTATATCAGGGAAAAGTGGTGAATTACTTCATTCCATCACATCAATCTGGAGGAAAAATAAAAAACACGGAAACCCAGAATATGGAATTTGAACCAAAAGAAAAAGTTCAGTGCCCCCGTAAGTATGAAATCTAAAGAAAATACCTTTTTACAGTGATCTTTGTTATAGTTCTTGCAAACTATCTATAGCAATATCTTGTAATTGTTATGAATAATAGTTTTTACAGTTTTTACTTTGCATAAATGGATTCAATTACAAGTCACATTATCTTAACAAGAGTAAAGATTTATTCTTTCATTTGACTTGGTCCAGGTAGTTCTTGCTCAGTCTGTTATGTTTAAATTTCGTCTCGAGCATAGCTACTTCAAAGTCTGCTAGCAAATGAATGTTTCCCTTACTAATGGCAGCATATACATAGATAACTGGGACAGCTTTTTTTTCTTATAATTTTAAATCTTAGTTGCTCTATAAGAATAACAAATTAACATGTAATTCTTCCTTAAATTGTTTCTATTACAGTAATTTATTTCCCAATGTATTGAGATAAATTTTTATTACATATTCTTCAAAATGACAATATATCTTCAATAAATCTTTGATTTCTTTTTTCTTGACTTTGTCCTCAATGCACATTAAGATTAACTGAGTTTTATTTTCTTTTAATTTTAATTATTTTGACTGAGTTAGCATATCCTTTTGCGTTTAGCTACACGTGTGATGATCCTGACTGCTGTGAAAGAAATGAATGGAAAAAAAGGAGTTTCTATCCTTTCCATCTATAAGTATGTCAGTTCTATATATAGATATGATGTTCAGCGGAACAGGAGTCTTCTGAAACGGATGCTGAAATGTTTAATTTTTGAAGGTCTTGTGAAACAGATCAAAGGCCATGGTTTTTCGGGGACTTTTACATTGGGGAAGAATTATAAGGAAGAGGATATATATGATAAAACAAAAAAGCAGGTAACAGAGCATTTATTAAGTAGCTGTATCTGATACCTTACAGAGTAAGTTGACAGATCCCACCTTAGCCCTGAAGCTCTTACAGTCTGAGGATAAAAACAGAAGTTAAGAAAAGCACTTACTGCTGTGACTGGTTTTCTGCTTCCTGAACATAAGCTCCATCCCAGAGAAGAGTGCTTCGCACGTAGCACGTACTCAATAAATATTTATTGACTAAATTATAAAATTAGTTGGTTGAACATGTTATAGTTTAAAACAACTTCTCTGTCCTCATCATGCTGTGGTCAGCAGTTAAAAAGTTTGGTCCGTACTTTAAAATTGTTAATGCTACCTTACATTTATTTGCGTAGTGCTTTATATATATTTTGAATCTTTTATATAAATTCTCATTTTTCTCATGTCATCATCTTATAAAATTTTTACACTTTTTTATGAAACTGCTTCTTTTGAGCTAATAATTCCAGTTTGCTTTTAAGAAAATAGTTATAAATTTCTGAACATAAATCTAGAAAAGACTAATGACAATAAGTCAAAGTATGGAGCTACCAGCTTGGCTGCTGTGAAAGACGGCAGACAAAAAAGTTCATTTCCAAAAAGTTCATTTCCTAGAGCAGGGAGTCTAACATTTTATCCCCAGCCAGAGTAGAAGACTGCAGTGAATTTCTGTGCTTTCGGTAATCCTTCTGCCACCAAAAAAAGAAAATCTCCTTCAGTTAATGCTATTCATTCCATGTTAAGTGTCCCAACTCCTCTGTTCAGCCTTGGCTTTGACATTACTTCTAGGAAGTTATACTGGTACCTACCTCCACATCCTAGCCTCTCTGTGTTATGTACCCCTCTTATGCATCTATAGCGTCATTTTACTTTTTACTGTTCTCTCTTTTCCAAAAGACCCCTTTGAGACCAGGAGCTAAATATTCCTCATAGTTGTATCCCCAGCATCTAATATGATGCCTGGCACAGAAATAGCATTCAATAAATAATTGCAAGAGGGGACACAGGTAGAAAGAAGAAAGAAAGAAGGAATTTGCTAATTGCAGTAACTAGTAGATTAACTTGCATTTTTTTAAATGCTATATTTTAGTATTTGCTGTTTTTATAATTGCCCTAGTTTGTATATTTATGTAATATAAATTACTAGTCTTTTTGATTTAGGCAGACTATAAATTATAAGAGGTTGATAGCAAAATATTGGTAACTCCCTTTATCTAATGTTTATTCTCTCCAAATTTTAATTACACAGTTAGTAGAGCCTTCTTTTTCTTTTGGACCTGTAGACTATAGGGAGGGTTCTTCCAGAGATCAGATTGAAAGCCACTGATCAGGAGTGGTCCTCCTCAGGGAAAAGGGTAGCAAAGACTGGCTACTGGGTTATTATGTAAAGCACATAAAGTTGGGAATTTAATTTCAGAAGTGTAACTTTGCTGAAATAAATTAAATAAAAAATATTGTTCATAGGTGGTAGGGAGTCCAAGGAAAATTCAGAAAGAGTCAAGAAAATCGGGGAGCAAGGACACAGATTCTGAATACTTGCCATCAAACACCTCTGATGATGATGATGATGATCCTTACTATTATTACTGTAAGACCAGGAGAAATCGTAGTAAATTGAGGAAAAAGCCTATTCCAACCACAAAAAAGGGAAAAAGTCAGTATAACGTCAATCTCAACTCACAAGGTCACTGTCCAGCTGCCAGTGACTCTGGAATTCCTGATGTTACCACATCTAGTGGTACATGTGTCTTTGAAGGCAAACAAGAACATGAAGCAAAGGACCAAGCTGAATCTCTAAACCCGGCTGGTGGTGATGTCCCACTTTCTAACGTCACGAGTCCCTATAATTCCTCGGATTATCGCTTTGAGTGCATATGTGGTGAATTTGACCAAATAGACCATAAGCCTCGTGTTCAGTGCCTGAAATGCCACCTGTGGCAACACGCAAAATGTGTGAATTATGAAGAGAAGAATCTGAAGATTAAGCCTTTTTACTGCCCCCACTGCCTTGTCGCGATGGAGCCAGTGTCCACAAGAGCAACTCTGATCATCTCCCCCAGCTCCATCTGTCATCAGTGGGTGGATGAGATCAACAGGCATGTGAGGTCGTCATCTCTTCGAGTCTTGGTAAGGCAGTCAGGGCCCTTTAACGGGATAGGAAAATGAGAATTTTTACTTCTTTATGATAGTTTTTATAATCTTTGTTGCTTTGTTGTTCATCCCCCTAATTAATTTAATGAGATAGTAAATCAGAACTTGAAGAGGAAACTGAGAGTAAAAAGTAGAACAGTAGACTGTTTATTCTTTTCTGACATCAGAAGTTAAAGCATTTTGAGTGGGAAGATGTGAAACCTTTGAAAAAAAAGTCTTGATCCTTTAAGTAGAAAAGACTTTGTATAAGCATTTATACTCTCGGAGAGAAATGCAGTCCAGAGGCAGCGTTGTCTAACAGTAGCTACTTGTCTAATCTGCTACCTCTTGGCTCCAGAATTCTCCTCTGAAGTGTCAACTACCTCATCTGCAAAATAAGAATTTACTCATTCAACAAATATTTATTTATTGAGCACCTGTTATGTGCCAGGAGCTGTGCTAAGTTCTAAAAACAGTACCTCTCACAGACTTACTGTGAAGATTAAGTGATGTGATAGAGTGCTGGCACATGTCGGTGGTCATCTGGTGTTACTGTTTACTAATAGTACCCTTCACGCCCTCAGTTCTTCTTTCCACGCACATGCCGTTGGCGGTTTTCTATATTTCAGCTGTAATAGGCCTGGAGAATACAGTAATAAGTAAAACTCTGCCTTTGCCGTTGAGGAGCTCTATTCTGTGGGGCAGGCAAACCTTGGTTTGAATCTTAGCTCTACCAGTTTTGAGCAAGTCCCTTCATGTTTCTTACGTGTGGGATAGGAATAATAACAACTACTCACAGGATTGTTGTTGAAGATGGGAGAGAAGCTTAGCACAGTGTCTGAAACATGAAAGGCATTCGGTAAATAATAGTTCTTATTGTTCTACTTTTTCATGCCATTGTGCTTTTGCATGTGCATTGATTCCATCTGCCTACCTACCGAGTCCTTTTCCCCTTTTCTCCACCTGTGAGAACTAGATGTTTTGCAAGGTCCACCTCAAATGTTAACTCCTCTCTGAATTTACCTTCTCAGCCATAGACTTGCTCTCTCCCTGTGATACTGTCACATTTACTGCTGTTACAGGTCCTTTTGCACTGCTTAGGTTATTAAGTCTCCACGCTAAAATCTTCCTCTAGAAAGGTATGGGATGTATCTCATAGCATGTTTGGTCCTAAACAAATAGAAGGGGCTCAGTAAGGGTACAGATGAATGAATACTTCAATTATTTTTGTTGAGCCTTTCTGCAATAACTGTCTGTGCTGATTATTTCCTAGGTATATCAAGGAGTGAAGAAAGATGGCTTTTTACAGCCTCATTTTTTGGCGGAACAGGATATAGTTATCATTACCTATGACGTCCTTCGTTCAGAACTAAACTATGTAGATATCCCACACAGCAATAGTGAGGATGGGCGTCGCTTCCGGAACCAGAAGCGCTACATGGCCATTCCCAGCCCTCTGGTAGCTGTGGAGTGGTGGAGGATCTGCCTGGATGAAGCTCAGATGGTCGAATGTCCTGCTGTCAAAGTGAGAATTTCTGCAGAGTCTTGTGAGGGCTGGAGAAGAGAAAAGGGGAAAGGGATTGGGGGAAGCTGTCCATAGAAAATTTAATAGTTTAAGTGTAGTTAACCCACAGTGTTGATATTGGCCAAAAGTTTGCTGTTAAACAGTCTACATTTGCTTCTCTCTCCTGCTATATAAACTACATAACCCTTAGAAATTATTTTGGTACTCGGTGAATCATTGCTTTAGATGTAGTGCTCATGTATATGTGAATAAGATGGCAGATCATGTGTGATACAGATCAAAGTAAACTCTATTTAGGGACTTTTGTAAGCATTTCTGCTACGTGGAAAGCTCATTGTATAGGCTCTGATAGCTTTGGGCCAGAGTTGACTTTTGTAGTTTTTTATCAGAGAGACTAAAAGGTAACAGAAAAATACTACTTTAGAGCATAGAATTTTGATTCAGCCTTTGTCATATGTCTTTATTCTATCTTCTTTGGGCATCTGTTACCTGAACTGAATGTATGAATCATATGTGTTATCACAGTGGTTAATATCTGGAGGATGGGGTGGTCTAGAGGATGTATCATTCGTTCAGAGGGCCTTTTCATTCTACACGTACTTGAACTACCTTTTCTCTTTGGGGAGACACGTGGCAGCCTCCTGCCAATGAGAACCACTGTCCTAGAAGATGCCCTGTTGAATAAGACATTCAACATTGAGTGTGATAACTCTTAAATAGAACATTTGCGTCTGACCTGAAGTATGGCCTTTTGTGGACTCTTTTCATGAGTAAACATATTTCTGACTTCCGCATTTTTCTGTCTTTTTTCTTTTCTTTTGTATCTCACATTTCTCTCAGGCTGCAGAAATGGCTCAGCGCTTGAGTGGGATTAATCGCTGGTGCATCAGTGGCACTCCAGTACAGAGAGGACTGGAGGGTAATGTATGGTTTCCTCACACACTGCGTATATTTGAAAAGCTTAGTTACTTTGAAGACAAAGTATTGTTATGTTTAACTTTTGCTGAAATCCTTGTTTAAGTGTTTATACCTGTATTTATATTTGACTCCTATTAGTTTCAAGCATTTATCTTTTTAAAAGGATTCAGATGATTTTTGTTTGTATAAATGAGGGCAGCTGTGTAGTGAGTGGTGTCCGTCTCCTAAGTTGAGTGGTTACTGTGCCTACCTAACTAAGCAGTGTAGATACAGGTCTAAATTGAACTCAGAATTCCAAAGGGCTACGCAGACAACAGAAAGAACCTGACACGAAAGAAGGGGAGAGAGAGAAGAACAGGAATGAATTTTGTCTGGCTAGGTCTACAAAAATAAGGACCATAATTTTTATTGGCTGAATCCATAAATAGTGAGACCATAATTTTACTCATTGTAGAAGTTATAAAATATTAGTTGCTTTATAATGTCATACCTTACGCTCATACCGTTCTTCCTTCAGCTGTTCCTCTAGGACATTTAGATCGCGTCTAGTCCTCCCTTCCCTCCACACACATTAGAACTCACACTTCCACATTAATCTCATTCACATGACTTACTTTTTCCATAGAACAGACACTGCGTTTTTAAAAGTTTTATTCAAGCTGTGAATGTTTAAAACTAAAAGTTTAAATAGATGTTGTTTTGTATAATACATTTCCTGAAAAGCTGTCATTAAAATGTAGTTAGATTATAAGTAATCTTAGAGTCCTATGTCAAACATTCATCCTGAAAACTTTTTCTGAAAATTCAGGTTTTCATATGTTGTTTGTTTTCAGCAGGATGACTTATTCTGCTAAAATAAAAATAGCAACATCAATTACTGTGACCTGCAAAACTATATGTATATATATTTTTTTCTTTTTGTTGAGGAGGATTGGCCCTGAGCTAACATACTTGCCAATCTTCCTCTATTTTGTATGTGGGACGCCACCACAGCATAGCTTGATGAGCGGTGTGTAGGTCCGCACCCAGGATTCGAACCCACGAACCCTGGGCCACCGAAGCAGAGCACGTGAAGCCAACCACTACGCCACCAGGCAGGCCCCAAAAACAATATATTTTTTGATGGTTATCATTAGGGAAAAATAGGTTTTCTAATAAGATTTTAAGTATATAAATATTTGCATAATTTTAGTAAGATACATATTTATAGAATATATCAGGCTAATTAAAAGGCCATATTTAGTGATCCACTGTTACATTTGGAAACTGCCCAATTTGTAGATATTTAGATATTCATAGGATCTCATTCAGCTCAAAAGTTAGCAGAGAAGGTACAGAAAAAAGAAAATGACTATCAGAGTTACCTTTTCCTAGTTTTAATGTTGAAAGAATATGAACAGTAATTCCTCAGTTCTTTGGGTTGGTTATTTTGGATATATAAGATATTGGCAGGTGTTTTGAGCACTTGTCATCATTCAATAAATTCTTGAGTAATTTTTTTTAAATGGCTTTATTGAGGTATAAATGACATATAATAAAACCATAAAGATTTAAAATGTAAAATCTGTAAACTTTGGGCATATTCGTATACTCGTGAATCTGTTTCCACAATCAAGACAGTGAACCTCAAAAGTTTCCTCGTGCACAAGGTACCTACAAAAGAGCTTTCCAAACTTTATGGAATTTTGGTTTGTCTTTCCTGTTTGCTTCCATAACTCTCTGATGACTTTAACGCTGTGATTCTTGCAGTGTATCTGTTCTTTCTGTAGTTGTTGCAGTGGGAACGTTAGCCTGCCGGGACTTACTATGTTGTATTTGGAAGTGGAAGTCGCGTTTGTTTTCCTTTTGTGTTAGACCAGGGTTTCTCAGCATTAGCCCCATTGACATTTAGGGCCAGATGAACCTTTTGTGTTGGGAGCTGTTCCATGCATTTGGGATATTTAGCTTCTACTCATTAGATGCTGGTAGCACTCCTGCAGTTGTGACACCCACAGATGTCTGCAGGCATTGCAAATGTCCCCTGGGGGCAAAGTCACACCCCTCCACCTCAGTTGAGAGCCACTGTGCTAGACTGATAGAGATGAATCAGATTTGATGATTTATTAATTAGCAACAACCTAGAGATCTTGTGAATCCCAGCTTGGCCACATACGGAGCAGGAATTGAGGCTAGAATGTTTTCATTCCATAGTTTGCCAGGCCTTAGTATGTTTCTACAGGCAGGCTGAAATAATGTCAGTCTACCTGGAAAGTCAAATAGGCAAGGACACTGCTCCTCTCACCCTCCACACCTCATGTCTGTATAATATACTTGTTTGTATAGTATACAGAGCATTGGCTTTGGGGGATATATGAGCCTGGATTCACATTCTGACTTATTAGTTGTATGTCCATAAACAAATTACTTAAACATTCAAATCCTTATTTTCCTTATTTGTAAAATAAGGTGTTTTAATGATTAATTATAATCAAGTATGCAAAGCATTTAGTGCAGTACCTGGCAGATATTAAATATTCACTGAATGATAGCTGCTTCCACTGCAGTTTTTGTTCTTATTTCCCGTTTACATATTCGTTTATTTATTTTAGTTTCTTTGGAAACGTAGACCTTAAATAACTTAAGTACTTTGTAGTGCCTCTATTGGTCCACTTATTCTTTGTGAGGTATAATAGTGAAGAGAAGATAGACAAGGGCCCTGACCTTATTGAGCGTACGGCTTAGAGGGGAAGATAGAGTTATTAATATGTCAACAAATATGAGATTGCAATGAAGACAACTTTCACGTATGAGATAAGTATAAAATTCTAACTATCATAGGTTTCATAAAAGGGTGTCTAGTTCTGTGACATCACATAATAGGGAGGCAGAAGGAAGTGACAGCTGAGCCAAGTTCTGAAACGTTAACATGAGCTAGGTAAAGAGGGAGGGAGGAAATCTCTGTTGTAGAGGAAACAGAAGATATAAAGATCATATGGCAGAAGGAGACCCAAGAATATCAGTGTCGCTAGAGTTCAGAGAGCCAGGAAAACATGGTAGGTCGAGAGACTGAATAGATGGATACAGACCAGACCATGGAGGACATTGTAAGCCATGATAAAGAATTTTATTTTCTTAAGAACAGTAAGAGTTATTGAAAGGATTTAAAGTGGTTGAGAATCATCTTGTGGTTAGATTTATATTTCAAAGATCACTCTAGTTACGGTGGGGAGAATGGTTTAGAAGTGGGGCAGAGTGGATGGTGTAGGATATGAGTTGGTTGGCTACAATAAGTAATCTAGGCAAGGGATGCCAGCACTTTTGCTTTACTAGGGTTGTCCTGAAGAAATGGAAAAAAGTGGATAGGGAAAAATAAACAAGGCTTATTGAATGGT
This sequence comes from Ceratotherium simum simum, assembly GCF_057802395.1. Taxonomy (NCBI): domain Eukaryota; kingdom Metazoa; phylum Chordata; class Mammalia; order Perissodactyla; family Rhinocerotidae; genus Ceratotherium; species Ceratotherium simum. Next base: position 23,308,483 of record NC_141937.1, on the reverse strand, counting down.
GGGTAGATGCCAAGACTTCTGACTTGCATAACTCCATGGATGGTGACAGAATTCACCAGTGAATAGCACTAGAAGAGAAGCATGTTCGGGCAGAAAGATTATGAATTTAGTTTTTGCAAATTGAGTTTGAAGCAACTTTAGACCTCAAAGAAGAGGTAGCACATAGGCAGTTGGATTGATTTGAACAGAAAATATAAATCTGTGGTTGTCTGTGTACGGGCAGTGGTTCTTTCAGATGTTACCAGCTCTCAGGAACCGGCAAAGTAACTTAATTCAACCTAAAGATTTGTTGATCGTCTTCAGAATAAATGTTGTAGGTACAGTCATGGCCTTTTTTCAAAAAATTTTTATGGCCTCTAAAGAAAATATATGCCCATTGTTCACTTGTTTAACAATACAGAAAAATATAAAGAAAATTACCCTCAGCCATAATCTTCATTTGGAGACATAACCACTGTTTTAACCTTTTCTGTACAAATGTTTATATAATTGTTGTCATAGTGCACGCATGATTTTATATTCCGTTTATTTTTCACTTAACATGGTATCCTAAGCAGTTTTTCGTGTTTTAAAAATTCATCATAAATGTGTAAAAAACTGCTTAGGGTATAATGTTAAGTGGGCAAAAAAAATGGAATATAAAATTGAGTATGCCCAATCAAGAAGTACCATGCTGTAAATCTAAAAAACACAAGACCTGCTGGATCAGAAAAAGAAAGGTTCTGTCTTATACGAGGGGTACCGTAATTTATTTAGTCATTCTTTTACTTGAGTCATTTTTATTCTGTATATTGTTGCTCTCAATATTGCTGTGTGGCTAAATCTTGTCTGTATTTTTTATTATTGTCTTACACTTGTTCCCTAGAAGTAGAATTATTAGACCAAAAGATATGAGCGATATTAGATCAGAGAATATTTTTCATATCCCCTATGTAATTAGAACTTTTTTTCCTAATCCAGCAAGTCTTGCATCGGTTAGTTTCAGTGCATGATACTTCTTATATATTTCTCGATCAGGCATACACAATTGAGTAGTTTTCTGGTTTTACTTCTGACGGAAATTTCAGACTTTTGAATCAAGTACAAGCTTTGTGTAGTGGTTCCATAAACTTGGAACATTTTAGCTCCTAGCACAAAACCTATAGCAAAACCAACACTCAATGAATGTAAGTTGACGTGGAATTAACTTTCAGATTCAAGAGCCTATGCAATCTACATTGTAATTCATGGAAAGTGCCATGTGCTGTGTAACATCTATGAAAGTGGTCATTCGAAATAGTAATGAAGAAATACAGAAACAGTTATTCTCAGTGACCTTTTTTCTTTTCTTCTTTCAGATCTTTTTGGGTTAGTGGTCTTTCTCGGTATTGAGCCTTACTGTGTCAGACACTGGTGGGTTCGCCTTCTCTATCGCCCTTACTGCAAGACGAATCCTCAGCTCCTCTACAGCTTTATTGCCAAGATACTCTGGAGGTCTGCAAAGAAAGATGTGATTGACCAAGTCAGTAGGATAAGTTTTTCTTAAGGGTATTACAAGAAAGAAGAAGCAGAGTTGAGACGGAAAGTTAAATTTCAAGGTGAAATCATATTTTTTCCTCTCCCTGCAGATCCAGATACCCCCTCAGACAGAAGAAATACACTGGCTCCACTTCTCTCCGGTGGAAAGACATTTCTATCACCGTCAGCATGAGGTGTGCTGCCAGGATGCAGTAGTAAAACTCAGGAAGATTTCCGACTGGGCTCTCAAGCTCAGCAGCCTGGACCGGAGGACTGTCACCTCCATCCTGTATCCGTTGCTGCGGCTCAGGCAGGCCTGCTGCCACCCACAGGCCGTCCGCGGGGAGTTCTTGCCCCTGCAAAAAAGGTTTCCTTACAGCTTCCTTACACTGCAATGATCATATAGGAGGAACAGAGAGTATGTGAGCAGTCAGCTTTGTAGCCCACGGTCTGGTGAGGGTCTTATAACTGAGTTGTCAGTTACGTGTAGCAGCGTAGTGGTTTTTCTTTGGTGGGGAACCCAGCTTGTGAAAGAGAATCACATCATCAAAACTATTTCTATGGTTTTGAACATTGCTTTTAAAATTAGGAGTATTCAGGAGTTTTATTTTGTGTTTTTGCTGCACTCCAGATATGAAAGGCTTTTGTTCTTTTCTTGTTATACTTTTTTGTTCCCACATCAGGTAATGAGATAAATTAGATATCCATTAAATGTTTTCTTTGTAATTGTGCTAACTACGTCTCTTTGATTATTTCATCTTAACACTTGAAAGTATTTATGTCCACAGTACTGACTGTGCTAGAGTTGTTTGCTCAGCAGACGACGACTCAGGAACTGACCTTTTTTTTTTTAGCACCTGGTGTTAAAAAGATAGTCTTTCAGGTGCTATGAGCAATATAAGGAGAAAGTAGGTGTTTGTCCTTGCCTTTAAGCAGTTTATGGACAAATGAAAGAGATGACAAAGGTTGTAGATTTCTGTTACATAAGGCCAGCATAGTATATTTCACAAGAGGTACATATAAATTGCTATGGACAATTAGAGTATGGAACAATTTCTGTGTAAATGGTTAGTGTTAGACAGCCTTCTAGTCGAAACGGCATTTGATCAGATCCTTGGAGAATCTTCATTTTTTTTTTATAGATAAGGAAAATTCAGGCTCATGAAGATTAATTAAGTTATGATGCTGGGATTCAGACTCAGTCTTACATTCTAACACCGTACTGTTTCAAATATATCATGTTGTACTTTGTACTTTAGGAAGATTTTTCTAATTCCATTCTCCATTGACTGAAATGGGAAAAAGTTAAAGAATGACGGAATCAGAAGGATGCTTGCTAGAATAGTAAGAGGTAATTAAGTTAAAAGTGATAGTGGTAAAAATGGAGGTGAAGAGAAAGATGTTGAAGGTATCACAAAGAGTCTGTGGGAGTCTGATACTCTTTATCTTACGTGATGTCATACTCTCAGTGAAATAACACTTAGGATTTTCTTTCTGGTTGTAAACAGTCTGCCTTTTCTTTTAGCACCATGACAATGGAAGAGCTGCTGACGTCTCTGCAGAAGAAATGTGGCACTGAGTGTGAAGAAGCGCATCGGCAGCTAGTCTGTGCTCTCAATGGCTTAGCGGGCATCCACATCATTAAAGGTAGAAGGTGATTGCTTTGTTGTCTCTGCCTCTTCCAAGTACTTAATGAGGAAGATTAGTTATAACAGTAATCAAAATCCCCCAAGAAAGACACTTTCACACACTACTGAGCATAATTTAAATAGGTTCAACCTAATGGAGAACAGATATGTAGAGCATTTCAAAAACATTCCAAGTTTACATATGCTTTCACCAAACATTTCCACTTTTAGAAGTTTCTTAGAGGGAAATTCGGATATGAACAAAGATTCAGCTATAAGTTATTAATCTTATTCTATAATAAGGAACAACTGAAAACAACCAAAATGTCTAGAAATAGAAGAATGGTTAAATTTTGACACATTCAAGGGGATACATTGGTCATTGATTTACAAAATAATATTGTCTGTAAATTCATTCTTTCAACAAATATTAAGATTATCTGCTGTGTGCCAGGTGTGATCTGGGTACTAAAGATGACACAGTAAAACAAGGTAAAGTCTCTGATCTTGTGGACCTTAAATTCTTAACAGAGGGAGACAAATACGTAATGTGTATGGGTATAGTTATGGTGTTATATACTATGCACAAATTTAAGCAGGTTGGAAAGAGAGTGTTATATTTCACAGAAAGATGCTTACTTAGTGTTTCCCATCTCTCAGCGATCACTGTTTTTTGTTGCCTGATGTCCAGTGTCTTACAGAGTATTGTTTCATATATATTTTGTCTGTTATATTAGTTGTTTCAGGAAGGAGGATAAATCCATTGTGTGTTATTCTGTCTTGGCCAGAAGCAGAAGTTATATAACTGGCTCTTTTAATGAGCACGATTTAGTAAGCACCTTTCATATAAATATGAGAATCATTATAACTGTCATAGGTTCAAGAGTAAAGGTTAAACATATTGAGTAGAGACATTGAAACATAAATTCAGACTTCTAGAGATGCACATTTCAGTACCTGATATGGAAATTACACTTAATAAATAGCAGTTCAGACACTGCATAAAAAAATCAGTAAAGTTGAAGAATAGAATAGTAATAGAAACTATCCAACATGAAAAACAAATAGGATAAAGACTGAAAAATTTGAAAAGAACAGCAATGAGATTGTGGACAACTTCTTGTGGCGTAATATAAATGTATTGGAGTCTCTGAAGAAGAAAAAAAATACATGAAGGAACGTATTGTGGAATTTTTAACATGTAAATGTAAAACCTACAACAACTATAGCACAAAGTCTGGGAGGGGACAAATGGATATATAATATAAAGTTTTTGTACTTTATATGAAGTGGTGTAATAGCACATGACAGTAGACTGTGACAAGTCAAAATACGTGCTGTACATCCTAAAGCAACACAGGAAAGAGTTAGAGGTAATAATCTAAAAGAGGAGATAAAAAGGAATAATAAAAAATCCACAATCTAAAACAAAAGGCAGAAAAAAAAAACGGAACAGAAGACAGATGAGACAAATATAAAACAAATAGCAAGACAGTAGATTTAAACCCAAGCATATCAGTGATCACGTTAAATGTAATGATCTAAACACCCCAATTAGAAAGCAGAGATTCTCCGAATGGATAAATAAACAAAAAGCAATAACCAGTAATCTACTGTCTACTAAAGAAACCCACTTTAAAGATGCAAATATAAAAAGATGGAAGAAGTTATACCATGTTAAGGCTAATCAAAAGAAAGCTGGAGTGACCGTGTTACTGTCAGGCAAAGAATATTACCAAGGATAAAGAGTGTTATTTCATCACTGGAAAATAACAATCCTAAATGTTTATGCACTTAAAATCAGGGCTTCAAAATAAATAAAACAAAAAGTGATAGAACTGCAATGAGAAATAGACAAATCTGTGATTGTAGTTAGAGATTTCAACATCCCCCTCTCAATTATTGATAGAACAAGAAAGCAGAAAATAAGTAAGGACATAGAAAGCTCAATACTATCATCTAAGTGATATAATCAACAGTTATGGAACACTTTACTCAACCCAACATGCTTTTCAAATGCACATGGAATGTTTATCAAGACGGCATATTCTGGGCTGTAAAACAAGTCAGTGAATTTAAATGGATTCAAGTCTTACAAAGTGTGTTCTCTGACCACAGTGGAATTAAGTTAGATATCAAATAGAAAGATAACTGGAAAGTCCTCAAATATTTGGAAACTAAATAAAATACCTCTAAATAATCGTTGGTTAAAGAATAAATCAAAAGGGAAACTGGGAAGTATTTTGAAGTGAATTAAAATGAAAACACAGTGTTTCAAGATTTGTGGAATGTAGCAAATCAGTAATTAAAAGGAAATTTATAGGACTAAACACCTATATTAGAAAAGAAGAAAGTTTTAAATCAGTGGCTTCCGTTGATACCTTAAGAAACTAAAAAAAGAAGAACGAATGAAATACAAAGTCAGCAAAAGACAGGAAATAGTAAAGATCAATGCAGGAATCAATTAAAAGGAAAGCAGAAAACCCGTAGAGAAAAACAATGAAATCAAAAGCTGATTCTTTGAGAAGATGGATAAAAATTAATAAACCACTAGTCAAACTGTTCAGAAAAAGAAACGACACAGATTACCATTATCAGGAATCAAGAATGAGAGAGGTTACATCACTACAGATTCTATAGATATTTAAAAGTATCATAAAGGAATATTATGAACAACTTTATGCCAAAAATTTGACAACTTAGATAAGTGGGCAAATGCTTTGGAAGACGCAGACTACCAAAACTCACTCAAGAAGTCAGGCTACTGAAACTGACTTCAGGAGGAAATAGATAACCGGCATAGCCACCTGTTTATGAAGAAATTAATTATATAGTTAAAAAACTTACCACAAAGAAAATTCTACGCCCAAATGACTTCATTGGTGGATTCTACCAAACGTTTAAGGAAGAAATAATATTAAATCTATATAAACCTCCAAAAAACAGAAAAGGAAGGAATACTTCCCAACTTATATTAAGGCAACGTTACCCTGATTGCAAAACCAGACAGAAACGTTACAAGAAAACAAAACTACAGACCAGTATCACTCAAGAACATAAATGCAAAATTCTTTAAAAGTGTTTAACAAAGTGAACCCAACAACATATGAAAAGGATAATCCCTTATGACCAAGTGGAGTTTATCCTGGGAATGCGAGATTGGCTTAATATTCAAAAATCAATTTATATAATTCACCAAATTAGCAACTAAAAAAGAAACTTTGTGATCATCTCAATAAGTGTAGGAAAAGTATTTGACGGAATTCAACGTTCATTCCTGATAAAAACTTTCAGGGACTGGTCTGGTGGTGTAGTGGTTAAGTTCACATGCTCAGCTGCGTTGGCCCGGGGTTCACAGGTTTGGATCCCAGGCGCAGACCAATGCACTGCCTATCAAGCCACGCTGTGGCAGGCGTCCCACGTATAAAGTTAGAGGAAGATGAGCATAGATGTTAGCCAAGGGCCAATCTTCCTCAGCAAAAAGAGAAGGATTGGCAACAGATGTTAGCTCAGGGCTAATCTTCCTCACCACAAAAAAAAAAAAAAAAACTTTCAGCAATCTAGGTATCAAGTAGAATTTTCTCACTCGTATAAAAGGCATCTATAAAAGACCTACAGCTAATGTTGTACCTAACAGTTGAAAACTGAATGCTTTTCCTCTAAGATCATAAGTCAAGAATCTTTCCTCTCCACTTCTATTCAACATGGTACCAGCGTTCTCTCCAGTGCTGTAAGACAAGTAAAAGAAATACAAGCTATCAGATGGGGAAAAAAATAAAACTATCTGCTGCAATATGATTGTCTCTGTAGGAAAACTACTAGAACTAATAAGTGAGTTTTGCAAGGTTGCATCATACAAGATGAATATATAAAAATTGATTTAATTCCTATATATTAGGAATGAAAAATTAGAAATTATAGCAACAACATCATTCATAGTAGTATCAAAAAATGTGAATAACTTAGGCATCAACTTGAAAAAAAGATGTATAACATCTATACAAAAATCACAGAAACATTGTGAATTATAAGCATTGTTGAGAGAAATTGAAGAACACCTAATTATATCATGTTCATGGAGCAGAAGACTCAATATTATCAAGATGCTGATTCATCCTAAATTGATATATATAGTCAATGCAGTCAAAGTTTCCCAATCAAGATTTCTGCAGGCTGTTTCATAGAAGTTGACAAGCTGATTCCAAAATTCACCTAGAACAGCCAAAACAACTTTGGAAAAGAACCAAACAGTTGGAAGATTTATACTACCTGAATCAAGACTTATTTTAAAGCTACAGTAATCAAGACAGTGTGACGTCGGCGTAAAGATAGGCAAGTAGACCAATGGAACAGAATAGAGTCCAGAAACAGTCCTGCTTATTCATGATCAGTTGATTTTTTTTAACCAAGATGCAAAGGCATTTCAGTGGAGAAAAGTTAGTGCTTTCAGTAAATGGTGCTGGAACAATTAGTTATCCATATTCAAAAATGAAGCTTCAACTTTCCACTACAATAAAAATTTCAAAATAAAGAGGATATTAAACTGAAATTGAAACTTCTAGAAGAAAACAGGATAAAATATTTGTGATTTGGGATTAGGCAAAGATTTCTTAGGTATCACACCAAAAGCACAATCCATAAAAGAAAAAGTGATAAATTTGACTTCATCAAAATTAATAACCTCTACTTTTCAAAAGGCGCTCTTAAGAAAATAAAAAGATAAGGCATTGAATAGAAAAAATATTTGCAAATCACATATCTGAGAAAGCACTTGTATCCAGAATATAAAAAGAACCGTTAAAAACCAATAATAAGGAAACAACCCAATGAAAATAGGCAAAATATTTGAACAGAGACTTCAATGAATATATAGAGATGACAAAAAGAACATGAAAAGGTAGTCAACATCATTAGTCATTAGGTGTATGCAAATTCAAACCACAGAGATATTACTATGCCCTATTAGAATGGCTTAGAGTAAACAGATCAAATGTTGGCAAGGATGTGGAAGCAATGGGAATTCTCATTCGTGCACTGATGATGAAAATATAAAATTGTATGACCAGCTTCCTATTACTTCATGTGCTCATTAGCTTCATTTCTATGAGTCAACTTACTTCTATAACTTGAAGTTAACTCACTGCCTCTACCTTTGTGTTAGAATCATTCGTTCTTTGCAGCAATTTATTCTAGATTGTCTTCATGATGGCTATCTGAAGTCAAGTGTTACTTTTTTGCAACTTTAATGAATCACTGAGTGCTCTTTTCAATAACTACTTCAATCTATTATTACATTTATAATATGAGATTGCATAGTTTTGTGGCTTTTATACTATAGAAACTCTTCGGAGCTTTCTTGTAGTGATGAGGAAATTACTGATGTAAATGTACCTTTTTATAAAGCTACTTTTAAAACCTTCTCTAATAGCTTTGGTTTAGGTAATTTGAATTTAGCCTCTCCAAAACTAAGTATAATATAGTCCTCGAAATCATGTATGTATTTAATAATGGTGAAATAATGTACAGTTTTTGCACTTTGGTAATTAAGGATATACAAATGCTTCTTTATTTCTACATTCCTCACAAAATCGGTGGAGTTAGCTTATCATTATAGTGTTAGAGCTGAAAAGGCATTTCGTGGTAAATTCCAGTTCCTTCATCCTCTCCACAAAGATGACTGATCCATTAGTCCACTTGGGTACACAGTCATGGAGAGAATTTAGCATTATTCTCATTTACCTAAAACCTAAAAGAAATCAGTTGCCCAGAAAAATTTGTGCTTTTGTAGAATAAAAGGAAATGTTCTAAGCCTCTTTGGTCAGAGTAGCCTGCCTTAAGTAATTAGCTCTTCAGCATAACAGAACCAAAACTAGAAAGTGTCTCTGATTGTCCTGGATACTTGGGTAGAGCAGAAGCTGAGTAGAAGTCGCTCTAGACAAGAACTGGAAAAGATGAGGCTTCTTACTTGCTATAGTTGTGCCTTGTGATCTTGAGTACATTATTCATGGTTTCTGAATCTCAGTTTCTTAATAAAATGCAGATAATAGTGCATGCTTAACTTCCCTTGAAGTATTGCTCTTAATGTGAACTGGGGATGCACATTGAAAACTTTATAGAAACACGTAGATGAGGAATGATGTTATTGATTATGGTAATATGAAGTGACCTTAGAGTCTTACCACTTTTCAACCTGCTGACAATGCAAATTTTATTATCAATACCTAATAATAGGAGAAAAGGGCATAGTATTATATTCCTGATAAATTGTTCAAATATGGCACATGCAACTTTGTGAGCAAATCTCCCCTCTAGGACATTCCCTGGGAAATCTACAATTTAACCAGCAGGGTTTTCAAGTTTGGATTCTCTAATAATTCTTAATCATCACCATCTCAATTGCTAAGTGTGCCTGTGACTATGTAGTATTCCAAGCATCAATCTAAAATCTAAAATGATCTGTGCTTTACAGGCCATAGTGAAAGACTAAGTAAGGCAACTTTTTAGTAGAAAATATTTTTTTAAAAATTAAACTTTATTTTGACTTGGAAATAATTAGGCAAAAATTAGGGAGTTGTGTGTCGTATCTAATATCAGTTTCTCTCAGTCCCAAATTAATTGAGTGGAATAGTTGTAATTAAAACCTACAGAATACTTGACTATCACAGATAAGAAATATGTGTGCTTGGTCTTTAAAATACTTGAATAATGAATATACTAATTAAAATATTTTCAGATCATTTAAATCTAGCATCATATCTGGGAAATGATCATTTTTCTACAAGCATTTTATATTATGCTATACACACTGTCGTGTGTATATTCTGTTTTATCCTTATAATTACCCAATGATTGAAGTATTATCATCCCCATTTTACATGAGAAAACTAGAGTTCAGAAGGCTTAGTTGCTTTCTCAAGATTATAGCTAATAAGTGGCATAGAATTTTCCCTGGGTCTTTTGATTTCAAGTCAACTATTTTTTTATTGTACTATGCTTCTTTATCAGACAGACATTTATAAACATCAATGTTATGCTGTCTATAGTAGGTTGAAACTCTCCATTAAAAATTTCTAAAATGAGGCCGGCCCAGTGGTGTAACAGTTAAGTTTGTGTGTTCCGCTTCGGCAGCCCAGGGTTCACCGGTTCGGATCCTGGGCACAGACCTGTTCACTGCTCATCAAGCCATGCTGAGGCAACATCCCACATAGAAGAGCTACAATTCTACAACTATGCTACACAACTATGTACTGGGGCTTTGGGGAGAAAAAAGAAAAAAAAAATCTAAAATGGAGTAATATATTGTAGATTGTGACAATAATAAAAATAAATTTCAGATTTCCATCTTGATTCTGAAAATGCATACCTCATTTTATTCTATGTCGTTATGACTCAGAAGCTCAGACAGGGAATGAATTTCTTCACTTGCCCTTTTTTCTACTCTCCTTTTCAGATTTATTGTCTCCTTTTCCCTGCTGTGAAGTTATGCATGATATGGGGATTGGGAGAAAAGGTTATTCATCTGGTCATTTCCAACACTGTAGCACTGTAGCAGGGTCAGTGTGTAGTTGGCTCCTGGTGGCAAAATACCATGCTATGGCATATACATCACTGCTCTTTTCAGATAGTATCCGCTGCATTCCCACGTAGTTCTTTGTCTTTCTGTGCTTGGAAACTACTGCTATTTGTTAAAAGAAATTCCTGTCAGAAAGTCCTAATTTGGATATGTCTGTTCTTAGTTTAATTGTAATTATAAACTTAACTGTGATGGATTTATGGCCCACATCCTAAAAAATAGAGGAAGATTGGCACGGTTGTTAGCTCAGGTCGAATCTTCCTCAGCGAAAAAAAAAGTAACATTACATATTTAACTTACATAGTTCAAACTGTTCCAATGTCGAGATCAGACAGTGAAGATCTAACTTCTAAAATAAATCTAAAATTAATTTCAGACTCTAGAAGGACTTGCTTATATTATATGCAAATGTATATTATGTTATACAGTGCATACTCTGAAGTCCTCATGGATTATGGTATTAAAAACATGATATTATGCCAATTTTGTACCATGTGTTTTGTACATATTTTTTGGAGAAGATTAGCTTGGCGATATCAAGTCCAGTGTGATTTATTTACTTGGAAATGTTAGTGCCCTCAAGTGGCAAAGAATGGGTATTTCCAAATTTGGCTTAAACTTGTATAACTTATTGAATATGCATATTTTTGTGTCTTCCCCAGAAAGCATGTCTTTTAAAAAAAAAAAGAAAAGCTTTATAGTGCATAGTTCAGATTCACCTGCTTATATTATAGTCTAGTCATTGTACCACCTTTAAAAGGTAAAGTGATTATGAAGGGAGAATTGTTAAATGAATTATTCTCAATAAGTGATAGTATAAATACTAGAAATAAATAATAGAATCCATATGTCTTTTGAAAAGCTTTACAAGAATCTTCAAAACTAATAAAAGAGAGCTCAGTGTGTGAAGATGATTGAATGTTATTCCTACATTATAATATAACTTTATTATTATGAAAATAATCTTCTCCCTTATCAATGTGAATAGAAATTGGCTGACTATAAAAGTATGTGAAAATGTGTGCTTTAGAAACTATATATAAAGCAATGGTATAAAAGTAAGTGTTTTGCACAACAGTGTTAATGTACTTAATGCTACTGAACTACACACTTAAAAATGGTTAAAATGGTAAATTTTGTGTTATGTATATGTTACCACAATAAAATATGTGTAATTGCCTTTAACAAAAAGAGAGAGAGAGAACCAACAACAAAATTTACAAAAGTGTATATATAGAAAACTCATTATGGCTATGAACAGAGTTCTAAATCCACGATATTAATAAAACTAGTTTGAAGTTAAAAAAAAGTGTATGTGATGATCAGGAGAAAAGCTTTCTTAGCAAACTGAAACTAGAACATCTCTATACCATTTTTTTTGTATTTCATGATTTTGCCACTGTTAGATTTTTATGTTAATTGTATTTATAAATTACCAGTTTTGAGTTTTTCCCCAGGTAGCAAATAAGATAGGTTCCGTTATTCAAGCCATTAAAAATGTTCACCTCTCCTTTCATTGAAGTGTCATCATTCTTTTTCCAAAAGAACGAGATAATGAATACGTTAGGCTTTGAGAGCCATAAGGTCTGTCGCAACTACTCAGCTCTTGTTGTAATGCAGAAGCAGCCACAGACAGTACATAAACCAACGAGCATGGCTGAGTTTCGATAAAGCTTTATTCCTGGGCCCTGAAATTTGATTTTGTATAATTTTCACATGTCAGAAAATATTATTATTATTCTGAATGTTTTTCACCTATTAAAAATCTGAAAACTATTCTTAGCTCCTGGACCCTACAAAAATGCAGAGAGTCAGCTATGACCCATGGGCCATAGTTTGCCAACCTGTGCTTTAACTGATACTTTTTGAATTATTTTATTTAAATGAGCTGCTAATTATGAACAATAAAAAACAGCATAAATCTCAGACTAATTGTGATTTTTGTGACCAGAAATAGAAAGAAGAATCCCTACATTTTTGAAATGCAGTTTTTCATTATAAATCATGTTGGCCTAATACGGAGAAGAATAATACCTATCAAGAAGAGTATATTATTTTTCTGAGAATTATGTGTACGTTGGTCATAGTGTTTTGCATATTTGTTTATAAATATCTATAATTACTCCAAAGTTGTCCTGAATGTCAAACATCATAATAACTGCTAATTGGCCCCCTTTAACTTCAGAGGAAAATCGTTTGTCTAAATTAAAAGTTAATCCAGAGTTTTCTTTTTCAGTACAATTTTTTTCTTTTTTTGTTTTTTGTTGAGGAAGATTCACCCTGAGCTAACATCTATTGCCAATCTTACTCTTTTTACTGAGGAAGATTCACCCTGAGCTAACGTCTGTTGCCAATCTTCCTCTTTTTGTGTGTGAGTCACTGCCACAGCATGGCCACTGACAGAGGAGTGGTGTAGGTCTACACCCGGGAACCAAGCCCAGGCTCCCAAAGCAGAGCATACTGAACTTAACCACTAGGCCACCAAGGCTGGCCTCATTATACTTTTAAAACATTATAAATTTATTTGATTGGTGTTCTGTTCTGTGGATTTAGGAAAAAAAAGCAGCTATCATCAGCTTTTTTACTAGGGCAGTCATATTAATACTGAGTTAAATTCCTTTTCTTAAAAAAAAAAATAGTGAGTTGTAATCATTGTCACACCTTTACAGTAGATGTTTTAAGATAATAGATAAGTAGATGACATTGGGAGACCAATACATGACTCTCATGCTTTAAATACATGTTAATTCTTCAGGTGAGTATGCCTTGGCAGCAGAACTGTACAGAGAAGTGTTACGTTCATCTGAGGAACACAAGGCGAAACTCAAAACCGATTCACTGCAAGTAAGTCAAAACTAAGCAGTTTCGAGCATAGATTCTATTTGTTTTTTACAAAATAATATTTCCGAATATTTAAGAGGATGATCGGTAACAAATGGACTGAATCATAATCTCTGGGGATGAAGCTTAGGATTCACTTCTTTTAATAAGCACCCAAGGTGATTTGTATATACACGAAAGTTTGAGATCACTACTATTCCACCTGCTCAGGCCAGTATTAATCACAAGGCTGACTCCATATGTCTAACCTACACTAGGTAAACAGCCCAGGTATTTGTACTTCAAAGAATGGGGTCAGTTTTATCACTTTTGCATGTTAACATTAACATATTTGTTCAATGGTATTCACCAAAAAAAAAAGAAAATGAGCTAAACTCAGCAATGGAACAATAATAAAACCTATCCAGTGATCTTCTATTTAATTTTTGGAGATCTTTTAGGGAGATTTGGATATTTGAATTGTAATACTTAAACGTGAAATCTCTTCTCCTTGGTTCTGTCCAGTGGATCCTTTAGATAAGGCTCTCTCGCTAAACGGTAAATAAGGACCACTTTTCTTAACCTTGGTGGGTTTAGGCTTGAGTCCCAGGTGAGGCTTCTTTACCATTCAGAATCTAGACCTTGGGACCTCCATGTTCACATTTGCCTCATTTGTCTGGGGAAGCGAGGAGAGAGAGAACTAAATACAAGTCTGCTAATATTGTGCATGGATAAGGATTACAGAGGGCGGGCCCTGGACCTTAAGCAAATGTGTTTACCTCGTGAAAGGAGGAGGAAGTGCAAAGATATTGTGCCCCTGAATAAAGCAAACAAAAGGAGAAGTGTTGGCAAGGAAACAGATATGTCTGCTACGCCTGAGTTCACGAGTGAAGAGTCAGCAGTCAGCCTGGCTCTTGCATTTGAGGCACAGTAACCCCACCTACTGGGAAAGCAAAGCCTGAATGTCTGCTCTGTCCAGTCTGATTAGCCACTCTGTTCCCTTGGGATAACACACGTAAGGGGGTGGAGAGAGGCAAGTATTCCTCCAGTCCCTTCCTCCACTTTGTACCGAAGGCCACAGAAGTCCTCTTCCGTAAGTGCATGTCGAGAAGTGGAGGCGAGTTTCTACGGCTTTGTTTCTCTAGTGCTATTGATACTTTTGTTGCTATTAAATCGGGTAGTGTTACTGATTATGTTGTCTATGAAACCGTGTTGGAAAGACCTAAGATGTTTGAGATAACTCTTCAAAGATTAACTCTACAAAGATCTGGGCAGTGGCCTATAACTTGTAGCCCAACATAGTAAACCTTTGTGGTCTCAAATCACTGGCAGCAAATCAGATCTTACCAGAAGGACTCTTTTCTCATCATCCTTTAGCCCTTAACTATCTTCCCAAGTAAAGACTCAAGTTAGATAGAAACTACTTACACTTTATTTCTTCTCATAGCCCTTGACTCCACAGGGAGCCTCTAACCAGCTGCAGACTCAGTATCACGGTGAGAAGCTTGACTTAGATTGAATCAGAGATATAAGATGGAGTTTTTTCCTTCTTGCTGCACCGTCTTCACCTCCAGCTCCTCCCCTTTTCAGCTCTTAAGTTCAGCAGATCCGGGTCACCCCTGATTTCTTATGTATTTCCTTATCCTTATTTTTATCCTAATGTAGCTGGTAGGCTCATCCAGACTCATTTCCTAGGCGAAGAGGAATCAAGTTTGTGCGGTCAGCGTTTCTACTTTACTGGACTTACTTGGTGTACTTATAGTTCTCCATCTAGACAAATGCGTGTATAATGGAAGAAATATTCCTTTATTGTATATTTTGCTAAATAGACAATTTCATAAGACTGTATATTTTTAATTGAATACAATTTATGTCATGAATTCAGACCTTTACTCTAAAACTGACTGTTTTTTTCTGAGAAAGTTGGTACTAAAACTGTTTTAGAGGAAAAGTATTCGGTGATCTGATCTTAAATGTAGTGTTAGTGCTGTGTATGCCGTATTACTAGTAGATTCTCCCTTTAATGTCTGCTCCATTGGCTGTCATAATTATTGCCTTTTGTGTGTTTGTAGAGACTTCATGCTACCCATAACTTGATGGAATTGTTGGTCGCCAAGCATCCAGGGATACCTCCTACCTTGCGAGATGGCAGGCTTGAGGAAGAGGTAATTATTTATTATTTTTACGTTATGTCTGTAACAGAATATTTTTGTCAGACTTCTTGCTCCATCTAATTGATATTTGCTAGGGCATGCAACATTTAAGTAAAGGTAACCATGTTTTCCTCCTGCATTCATGTTCCGACTTCGCTGTGGTGATTTTGGGTGGCGGAGAATGGCAACATTTCATATTATTTTGCTTCTCTGGTGACCTGCTTGCCGTTATATGGTAACTGCTTGTTGTAGATATGGCTGTTGGTAGCACAGGATGTAAATAAACAACAAATGAAGAAAGGAGACCTTGTTGATCTCATGGCAGATCTGCGAAAGATGTAGTTTAGTAAAAATAAAAGGTTTTGTACTTTCTCTACCTCTGTGTGTATTATTTAAGGCAGTAAATAAACTCAAATTTTCAATGGTATTTCTTATGTCCTCTCAAAGAAGTTCCCTCTACAGTGAGTATTGCCTCTCATTGGAAAGAGTGATATTATAAATTATTTCATTATAAATTGTTAATAAGTTTATTATGCTAATTCCCCCATGGATTTTTGCCTTTTTAAAGATCAAAGAGAGATAGCAAAGTTAAAATCAAAAGAGTAGTAGATGTATTTGACATGTATTGGACCTATAAGTGTAGCCTTTATTTGAATCAACAAGATAAAAAATGAGATTGTCTAAGTATGTACAGCCCTTTCTTGATATTAGATGGCAGTCTGAGTGTTGGAAATTTTTGAGTGAAATTTTATTCCCAGTGCAGGCATCTAATCCTTGTATAATTAGTCACTCTTTGTTTAAATACCTTCAGTGATAGGAAGCTCTCTGGGAGATAGTTCAATCTATTAGTAAACAGCTCTAATGACCACGTAGTTATAGCCAAGGAATTTTAATAGAAATTAATTGGAAAATTGTGACAGGAAAAGGAAAAATGCGTCATAAGGAAGAGATTTTATACCACATAGATGTATTTCTGAGGAGGCCACATTATCACTTTGCCCAGCTCTGGTAGAATATGAAGCCACGTATCTCAAAGCTGGATAAGATCCGAGAGATCGTCTGCTTCAGCACCTGCTTTTGCGAGTGAAGTAGTGGAAGCCCAGGGAAGTGAAGTGGCTAGTCCAGAGAGATGTGTCTGTTCAGTTGACCTCATGACATAGGCGTTTTTGTAAGTCAAAAGTGGTCCAGTATTGGCAAGTTCATGTGTCTCAACCCACTACTAAGTGGAAGCATTAGGATTTCCAGTTCAGTAGTCTTTCCAGTTTTTCTTCCACTAACCCATGTGGTCTCTGATCCCCTCTCTTCATTTATGAAATAGTTTCACGAGCCAGTTAAGTGTTTCAGTTAAACAGAAGGAAGTGAAGAATTTTCATATAAGTTTCCTAATGGGAATGTATAAGAATAAAGTTTTTCAGTATTTCTGTTGCTTGCAAATATGATCCTTCTTGTCTTGAAAAGTTGGAAGGGGAAGAATGTTTAAATCCTTGTCGTATTTATCTACTAAGGCTGCCTTAACAAACTGCCACAGGCTGGGGGGCTTAAACAGCAGAAATTTGTTTCTCGCAGTTCAGGAGGGTAGAGGTCCAAGATCAAGGCGTGGGCAGGTTTGGTTTCTCCTGAGGCCTCTCTTCTTGGCTTGTAGATGGGGGCCTTCTCTCTGTGTCTTCACATGGCCTTTTCTCTGTGCCTTGCATCCCTGGGGTCTCTCTCTCTTCTTTTAAGGGCACCAGTCATATTGGATTAGGGCTCCACCCTTATGATTTCATTTAACTACATTTACTCCTTTAATTACAGTCATGTGTCGATTAATGACAGAGATATGTTCTGAGAAATGCGTCCTTAGGCGATTTTGTCTTTGTAGGAACATCATGGAGTGTACTTACACAAACCTATATAGTGTAGCCAACTGTACACCTAAGCTATGTGGTAATAATTTTATTATTACCGTTGTATATGCAGTCCATCCTTTACCAAAACGTTATGCGGCACGTGCATGTACCTCAAATTTGGAGAGCAGAGCCTTGGGATTTCTTAAATTTTGTGACTTACAGGTGAATGTATTCTCTTCAGTATATGTCTTAGGAATTTCTAGCATGGCTTTTATATTCCCTACAGTGTACCTGTAGAGTTTTCTGCTTCAATTAAGTTGCTTTAACTATATAAAATAATCACATTCCTGAAACATCACGCTACGCTATTTTCTGGACCTGAGTGGAGGCTTATGCTTGTTCCCTGTTCCGGCACAGGCCCAGCAGCTGCGGGAGCATTACATGAGCAAGTGTAACGCGGAAGTCGCCGAAGCGCAGCAGGCTCTGCTGCCCGTACAGCAGGCCGTGCGTGAGCTCCAGAGAAAGGTCTGTCCCTGAAATGCCTTTCTTACCTGTGCTCGTCTCCACGTAACGCTGTGGCTTGGGGAGCAACTCGAACTTTCTGATTCGTCTTGGAACGCTTAGCCCCCGGGGCAGTGCCTGGCCCCCAGTGCAAGTTCATTTGCCACTAGCAGTGTTTATTGACTGAACGAAGAGATGCATAGATAATCACCTATTTTGAGGTTATTCTCTTTCACTTCTTTTAAGCTATAATGGATTTCCTCTTCCCTTGGGTGTATAACAAGTTGTCCTTTGAAGAAAATAAAGACTTCCATAACCTCCTTTAGGTCTGAGATGTATATGTTTCCAGAATCTTTGCTTTTAAGACGTCAGAACGTTAGAACCATAGGTATTTTTCTTACGGAATATGTGCCGTTTGTCATTGCTAAAATTGCTCTTTTATGAAATCAGTAGTGAAGGCTGAAGAGAAGGCTACACGATACACTGTCTTTTACTTTTTGATTTTAGCAAGTTACTTCACGTTTTGTTCTTCCTCATCCATTGATTGTTTGGTATTCAGGCATATAATTTTGTTAGTTATCATAGATTATTCATTGAGTAGAATCTGGTTCAGTTAGTTGAAGATGAATATGATGTCTGTCTTTTATGCTGAGAAAGAAACCTGTTATCTTTTCAAATATGTAGAGTGAGTACTGAATTTTCATTTTGGTATTTATATAGCACAGCTTTATTATACAAGTATATACAATAAATTCAGATTCATCTAGAGTAGTCAGGAAACAGATGTTCTCTAATTATCTATGCAAAAGTTACTCACCCGTGTATATAGAGTATGTATACTTGTCTCCCCACTGTTATAACTCTCTTGAGTGTTGCATTTATTACTTCCTTTGAATTTTTCACAGCATCTTTCCCAGTGATAGAAACATAGTGAGTACTAAAAAAAATTAATTCATCAGCTGTTGTCTTTTTTTACAGATATATTCTAATTCTCCTTGGTGGCTGAATGTGATCCACAGAGCAATAGAATTTGCTATTGATGAGGAGCTTGTTCAACGGGTGCGAAATGAAATAACCAGCAACTACAAGCAACAAACTGGCAAGCTTTCTATGTCAGAGAAGTAAGGAAATTCTACAAAATAGAATAACTATATGAGTAGTCACCCCAAATATGTAGATCATTTGGTATTAAGAGGTACAATTAGTGTTGTTGTTTTGTTAATCTGGTTAAAGTATTTTCTTGGTACCTTTGTTGGACAAAGTTGCTTAAAGCCAACTTTAAGCAGGAGTTTTTGTTGTTGTTTTTTTTGTGTGTGAGGAAGATCAGCCCTGAGGTACCATCTGTGCCAATCCTCCTCTTTTTCCTGAGGAAGACCGGCTCTGAGCTAAGATCTATTGCCAGTCCTCCTCCTTTTTTTCCCCAAAGTCCCAGTAAATAGTTGTATGTCATAGTTGCACATCCCCTCTAGTTGCTGTATGTGGGACGCCGCCTCAACATGGCTGGACAAGCGGTGCGTCGGTGCGCGCCCAGGATCCGAACCCGGGCCACCAGTAGTGGAGCGCTCGCACTTAACCACAAAGCCACGGGGCCGGCCCCCAAGCAGAGTTTTGATATAGACTTTGTTTTGGAGAATTCCGTGCTTAGAGTAAGGCATTCATACTTCCCTGTGTGATATTCCCTAAGAACTAAGCCTCATAGTGCAACGGCAGCCCAGGTGTTATATTGTAGTTACCTGCTCTCTCTTCCTCATCTGTCTTCTCTTCAACACTAACCATTCTTCAGGGTCTTCATGGGTAAGTTGGATTATTACTCTTGATGTATAAATGATGAATAATCCTTCCCAAAGAACAAGTTTACTCATTATCAAAAGTGCCTTCAGTGATTTAATCCAAAGGAATGTCTGTCTAATGTGGGGAATTTAGGTGTTGTGGCAGGACTGTTGATTCTAGCTGGGGAATAGAAAGAGGATCTTTTATTGCTTCTCAGATTACATCTCAGTGTAAGGTCAGCCTTGGGATTGATGTTAGTTTTCAGTGAAAATTCAGCATAAGAATATTTTGGAAATGTTGTAGAGTGATTTCATTTACCCTTCTAAAAGCTTTTCCAAATGTCTGCTAAAACACTAGAGAGAGATGCTAAATTTCCATGTGTTGTTACTAGCTTGTGTGTACTTTATTACAATCATCATCTTTTTCACCATACGAAACCTGATGAGCTTCTCCTCTCTGAGATATATGCAGTATATTATGCTCTTGAATGCACTTCCCTTTTCCCTATTAAGCCCAAGAATCACTGTTCTGGGATAAGTTGTCATTTAAGTCGTGATTCATTTTATCCAGTTTTAAAAGCTGTATCCTAATGTGTTCTGCCATTTTGTGGAATCAGCTGATAAGAAAATATTTAAAAATCTTAAACTTGTTTTTCTAAAATCACACAGAAACTACTTAAAAGTTGTGCATCCCCATATTAGAACATATCCCCTATTAAATGTTTTGAGGTCCCAGGGCTTTTAAAGGGACCAATAGGAAACATAAAACATACGTTCATTATAGAAACGTTCTTTTAAAAAACATTAGAAATAAATAGAAAGTAACGAAACACATTTTAAAATGTATAACTTACCAGAAAGTTAATATTTTTTTATATTACCTATATATTCAGAGATCATTTTGACACACTGCTGCTACATTTTTTAATGAGATTGATAACTCAAAAGCCAAATTACTCCTATGTGCTGGTTAATGATTCTTGGGAAGGCTGTGTAGCTTCGTGGTTAAGAGCGTGGGTGGACCCTCCAGGCAGACTGCCTGTGCTCATATTGCACCTCTACCACTTACCCGCTCTGTGACCCTGGGAAAATCACAGAAGCTCTCTTTGCCTTAGTTTCTTCATCTGTAAAACCACACGGCATTGTTGTGCGGATTACTGAATTAATGTTTGTAAAGTGCTTACTTAAAGTAGAGCCTACCAATTTAGTTTGGTGTTGAAGAGTTACCTTCCATTACTATGTTTTCTTCTGTTTTGTTTATAGGAGCTGCAAGAGAGACTGTTGCTAAGACTCGTTAAATACTGAACTATGACAATATTTTTCAGCCTCTAGTCACGTAACTCAGACATGAGTTAGTGGAGAGCATTTTTCCAAAGCCATCACTTCTTCCCTTTGGTTCAAATGTTAATTTTTGAAGAGAAGTTTAAATTTCTAAATAAGTTAGGAATAAAAAACTTTTTCTTTTTTTGAATAATATTGATACCTAACCTGATTTTGTTCAAGTATCTATGTAGATTCTTTTAGAAATTATTGAGCAGCTATTCTGTGTCTATTACATAGGTTTTAAAAAAAGGATGTGATCTAATTCTTGCTTTCTAAAAATTAGCTTATTGAGAAGATAAGACCCATGAGTAATTTGAGAAATATGAGTATGTACAAAAACTGAACATTAAGTACTCGAATGATATTTTTAATAAACTCCATGTACAGAAAGAAACATAGATAAGAGTTGTGATATGTTAGGGAAGCCTTCAGGAAGGGAGGGTGGGCTCTTTTGAACAATTTGGAGAGAAGGGCATAGTGCATTTTAGGAAGGAGAGGGATATACTCTTAACTTAGAAAGCAAACAAATCCTGTCTGTATTTTCCATTTTCTAATTTCTTATTATTCTAGACTTTATCCTCTCATAAACCCATAACACACACATCCATACATTTTTCCCTTAGCTCATTTGAGTCGTAGTTTATCAAAAATGATTAAGAGCGTTGCGTTTGAGTTTAATTCCTAACTTTGCCACAAAATAACTTTGTAACTTTAAATTACTTTAATTCATTAAGCTTTATCCATAACGTGAGCACAATAGTATCTATTGAGATTATATAGAAGTGCTTGACAAAATTCCTGGAGAGTAAATTCTTTATATATATATAAAATCTCCTTGTAACAAGGAATATAACTCTTGGCTATTTTTCTTCTTTCTTGCCAATTTTCTTTGTTTTTCATCCTGCCGTCACTTCTCCACATAGAACGAGGCTGTCAGGAGGGACATCTGTAGTCAGTCAGCGTTAAAAAGAAAGCATGTGGCCGTCCTGGTCTTTCAAAGACATCTGAGACAGAGACAGATTTCGTGTACTGTTTCTCAGTTCCCGGGGACAGAACTATCAGACTTTCCTTTATCTTTTACAGTAGACAACCCAGTGTTGACTATTCCTTGTCTGCTGGTAGAAACCAATTGAGCACACTCCTGAGGTCAACTCACTCAGGTGGGAATGGGTGAAGTGTGGCAGTTTCTTGAGCGGTTTGTTTGGCAACCATCTTCTGAATTTGAGGAAGTTGACCTACGGTTCTTTTCTTTGTGTCGTGCGTGGTGCTGGTGGTGGGGATCAGGTTCCACGACTGCAGAGGTCTTCAGTTCTTACTTACAACACACATGGAAGAGCTGAGTAAATTCCAGAAGCTCGTCAGAGAGTCTGTGCAAAAGCTGGAGGGACCCCCGTCCCGGAATGTTATCGAGTCTGCAACAGTCTGCCACCTCCGGCCAGCCAGACTTCCTCTCAACTGGTGGGTAGTGGGGGAAACGCAGTGAACCAGCATCACTGCACTGTGCTGGGTCTCTTCTGACGGAGGAGACGGTGGCTCATGTAATAGAACTTTGTCATCTGAATTCAGACAGAAGGAGAGACGTATTATTAATCTAACTTTAAAAAAAGAAAGAAACTCAAAGACCACATAGTGAAAACCATGTAATTTTTTTTCTAAAAGGGCATATTTGTTGTAAAGAAAAAGTGAAGTATAAAGTACTAGGCCTCTCTTAGGAATAAGCTGATTATGGTTATGTTTGTAGTATTTCTCTGATAATTTCTTCTTTTCCAGCTGTGTCTTTTGTAAGGCTGATGAACTGTTCACAGAGTATGAGTCGAAGCTATTTTCTCACACGTAAGTTCTTTGATTATTTCCTGTCAAGAAAATGAAAAGTATTACAAGACTTGGGGTTTTAATTTATAAGACTATATTTTCCTCACAGTAACCTTTCTCATATTTTTTCTCTTACTACATCAATTCCGTAAACTTGGGCATTTGATCATTTAACATGCTCAGTTTCACCCATGCGGAAGTGTACCCCCCACTGCTCGTGTCATGTAGTCATATGTGATTGAGAGACAGGTAGAGAGAGGAGTAACAGACGCTCAAGTCCAACACATCTGAACTCAAATCTCTGCCCACTATTGTGGGCAGTTTACTTCTCTGAGCCTCAGAATCCTCATTCGTGAAATGAAGATAATAACACTTACCTCATTGAGTTTTTTATGAATATTAAATGAGGAAATGCGCATAATTGCTTAGCATAGTGTTTATACATGGTAAGTGTCCTATAAAATGTTAGCTCTCATTATTAATGCACTTTCTCCAACACAAATTTAAAATCTTCATCCTTGTGTTCGGGATTAAGCTACTTAGTGACTGCATATAGCAGTGGCATTAGCAAGATTATCCCTACTTTACAAACATGAGAATTGACAAAGGGCTAAGTTCTGATTGCCTCAAGAAAAAAGAGATTGACATCGTGCTTTAAGATCATCTTGTGGTTTTTTTTGTTTTGTTTTTGTGTGGTTGATGGTGGTGGTGTTTGTTTTGTGTTATTTTAATTCTCAGAGTGAGATTTTAGCCTGCAATTTGTAGCTATTTTTTATTATACCAGATTGCTCTCAAGAAACACTGATCAAATTGATGATGCCTCAGGCATTTTCAGAGTTGCTCTGGTTTTTCCAAAGACTTTCAGACGTGATCTTGGAGACATGACATTGAAAGTTGTTGATGAGATTTTCGTCATTGACCTTGCTTCCCTGTGGGCTCTGCCAGGATGACTTTTACACTGCTTGTTACCCACTGACAGTAGTTCTGTTGTTTTGTTCTTGTGTGTCTTCAGAGTCAAAGGCCAGACTGCAATATTTGAGGAGATGATAGAAGATGAAGAAGGACTGGTGGATGATCGAATACCTACCACCAACCGGGGTCTGTGGGCAGTAAGTGAGACAGAGCGATCTATGAAAGCGCTGCTGTCGTTTGCAAAGTCACATAGATTTGATGTTGAGTTCATTGATGAAGGAAGTGCTTCAATGGATCTCTTTGAAGCTTGGAAGAAGGAGTATAAGGTACAGTATTTTAAAACTTCCAATATTAATTTCTCCTTTACATTAATTTTAATTGCTGCTTTCCTTTTTCTCTGTTTAGTTTTTAAAAATCTGCTTGAGAGACTTAAGATGTCATAATTTCTCTTTCCCTGAAATGTAATGATGGTAATGATGAATAATAAATACAGTAATACTGAACAAATAAGGGACTTCTATTTATTAACTTGCTAGAAGAAAATTATTAAAATGAAATTTATTTGAAACCTTGTAGTTAGCTGTGAAAATGTGTCATTCTATTCTTAGCTTGATCTTATACTGTTATTTTCTGAAATTAGAGTAGGGTTTTGTTTCAGGTTTTCTTTTGTTTTGCTTTTGCTCTGTGAATCACAACCAAACATCAACAACCTTGAAGACTGGAGAACACAGTAAATATTGCTCAACATACAGGACTGGAAACCATGGCAATCAATAATGCACAGTGACCCTTCATACTTATACTTTGATAATTTCATCATATAACTCTGCACTTCAGATGAGATTCCAGAATTCCTTAATTTTGAATTATTTAGATTTAGATTTGTTAATCTATTATCCTACTTTGCAAGTGAGATGAGTGAGGGAATGAAGGAAGCGTTTTAT
This sequence comes from Ceratotherium simum simum, assembly GCF_057802395.1. Taxonomy (NCBI): domain Eukaryota; kingdom Metazoa; phylum Chordata; class Mammalia; order Perissodactyla; family Rhinocerotidae; genus Ceratotherium; species Ceratotherium simum. Next base: position 23,283,722 of record NC_141937.1, on the reverse strand, counting down.
TTATAATGTTAAAGTTCCATTTGATATCTTTTTTTTAAATCTAAAGTTCTTGCCTTTTAAAGCAGGGTAAAAATTTCAATCCAGAAAGAGAGGATATGCTGTCTATAACATCAGTTCATACATTTGATAAATTGGGAAATGATACTTTTGTAGATTCAAAATCATTGGTTCATAATAATTTTCTTCTTTTCACATTACTATTCTAAATGCAAAAGCACATTAACACAGTTAGTTACAGCAAGCCGTGGAAGAAGACAGCACTATATACAGTGTCCGCCTGCCCCTGTGTTCTTTCTTTGGGCTCAGTTTGGCCACATGCTCTGTCAGAGGAGGCCTCATCATGCAGTTCTCCCAGATCTTTGTGCTTTTGTTCTCCGTAACATTGCAGGCTAACCCCTTCACAGCAATGCAAATGAATGTTACTGCCACACACAATATTCAGGATCTACCTCAAAGCATAATGTTAGTGAAGAAAGCTTATCAAAAATTTTATACTGATAATACCATTTCTATAAATTTCAGAAATATATATAACCATATTATTAAGGATATGTATATTAGTATAACTCCAATGAGAAGTACGGAATAATAAATCCAGTTCTGAATAGTGGTTACCCCATTATTGGGGGTTGAGAGAAGAATGTGTGAGGAAGGAAAGTGATACAGTTGAGAAAGAACACAAAGGCCTTGTAAGGAATTGGTATCGTTCTCTTTCTTAAATTGGATGATGGGGACTCAGTTATGTATTTTAGTATCTCATTATCATATATACATATTATTTTGAATATGTGAAATATTTTATAATAAAAAATACTTCTTTAAAAGATAAAGCAGAGACTCCACCAGCCTAGTATTAATAAATAAAGATCTTTAGCCTACCAAGAAGTCTTTGGGTATTCGGTTCCTAAGGACCTGAAGAGGCAGTCCTCTGCAGTGTCCTGTGGAGACGATTCAGTCGTGCTTCCTCGTGCTAAAAACGGCCGGAGAATTGCTGGTACCTCAGGTACTTAATGAAGGAAACGTGTATGTCATATGTTCGACATACGCGCTGAAGACTTGACCCAGCTACGTCTTGGCGGCGTTAGGCAGTTTAGTTGTGTGTTCCCCACTGTCTTTGTCTTTCCTCTTCCTCCAGTTGCTTCATGAGTATTGGATGGCTCTGCGGAATCGTGTCTCTGCTGTTGATGAACTTGCAATGGCTACAGAACGATTTCGAGTGCGTGATCCGAGGGAGCCAAAGCCCACTCCACCCGTTCTTCACATCATTGAACCACACGAGGTAATTAATTTGCAAGTAGGTCTCAGAAAAGAGCACAGCAAGTAGATGTCACAAAAATCCAAGATCCACAGAAGAGAGAGAGGCAGGGCAGTGATCTCTTCTATAAGTGTGTGTTTAGTCTCTATTCGTAGTTTGAACCATATGAAGTTGTTTGTTTTTTTAGGTCAAAAATGGTCAAAGATGAACCATTTTACATCTAACACATGCTTAGCATTTGCTGTTTTGCTGCATTTGTTTCTCTCCAGGTTGCATATTCATCTATTTTTGAGCACCTTCAGTGTCCCAAAACCTAAAGATACTCTTGGTTAGCTTTTAGACATTTATCCTATTACCTGAGCTTTTTCAGAACCAGAAAAACCTTCCCTAAGAACAACCGAAAACGTTTTTCCCAGTATTTTCCTTTGCTAATGATGAGCCGATATTGACAGCTTATCTTCTAATAAATCCCTTTTTGTATCTCAGGATTAAAAAATACCTCTACCAACCTTTTCTCCTTCATATTAAAAACATTATTTCTTTTATAATTTATTTTTATTCCTGTGCATGTCTAATCTTTTAAATGTTTTTCTTCCTATAAAGCTTGGAGAGTAACTTAGAAGAACTTAGAAATATTTGTTATATACTATTTTCACTTAACTTTTAAAATAGAATTCTCAATAAGTTTTTTCTGTGGAAACAAATTCCTCTTATTTTTATACTCCTTTCTGTCTACTGTTTTCTACTGAGGGGGGCTGTGGAGAGGAGGGGGGCTGTGGAGCGGAGGGGGCTGTGGAGAGGAGGGGGCTGTGGAGAGGAGGGGGCTGTGGAGAGGAGGGGGCTGTGGAGAGGAGGGGGGCAGGGAGAGTCTTTCCTGGATTTCTTAAAATCGCTCTCACCAAGGTAGCGTAGCGTTTTGTGTTTCTGTAGCCCATGGACGTATTACTGAAAAATGGTAACCGAAGAGAATGTGGGTGGATTTTTATTTGACTTCAAGTGTATAGAGAAGCTTCCTGTTTAAAAGAATTCTACATTGAATTTTACCTTCTGTAAAGCAAAAAAATATATATTTCCTTTTAAAATATATTATCCAATATCCATTTTGCATATTTAAGTTTTCACATGTAAATGGGTTTTCTTAAAATAGGACACATTTATGTTATTGAGGAAGAATTATGCATGTTTAGTATAGTTTTGCCATCTTTCTGAGAGAGAGTAAAGAAGTTGTTTTGTTTTGTTTTTTAGGTAGAACAAAATCGCATAAAGCTACTCAACGATAAAGCGGTTGCCACATCACAGCTTCAGAAGAAGCTCGGGCAGCTTCTTTACCTAACTAACTTGGAGAAGGTAACGATTTTAAAAGATGCTGCTTTTTCCCATGCTGTGTTATCAATGAACCACCTTAGTGACTCCTTCCATTTAATCTATTAGTCCCGTAATTAATGGTACAGGTGTGGTTTTTTAGTCAGTCTTTTGTTTGTGTTAGTTATATGAGTCAGAATGCCAGCTGTGTCTACAATAGCTACACAGATCCCAAAAGAAGAAGATAGCTATAGAAGATGTTACACAGATAATATAAAGGGTGTGCACCATATAGTATAGAACAGTGTAAACAGACTGCAGTTCAAAGCCTTGAATAGTGAAATTATTACACCATACCTCTGGGCAAAGGTTGCATTATTTAATATAAACACATGCATTCATTAATGCATACATAGATTTTTTTTTATCAAGCACTTTCTAGGTGTTTGCTGTTAATGTTATTATCATATTATTACTATGATGACTACTACTGTTATTCTGGCAGAAGAAAAACTTTTTAAAAGTCAGTATCATGCAAAATGCTAGATTAGAAAAATAGTATTTGGAGAAAAAAAGTCTTGACATTCCTGGACATGTGTTTTTAAAATGTAAGATTTTTATACTTTAAATGTGAGAGTCAAAATTAAGAGATAGTTAATCATCTCTTAGTTACAGGACATAAGTTTATATTACCTATATGTTGAATTGTTTTTAAAAAATTAAAATTTTAAGGATATAAGTAGTCTGCATGACAACTGGGCCTGAACCAGACAATTTAACAAAGGTTGCATTATTTCATGTAAACACATGCATTCATTAATGCATACATAGATATTTTTTTAATTTGTTATTTGAAACTGTAAATAAAATGTGTTCACAAAGCTACTAAATCAGAAGACATGGTAATAAATTATTTAATGTAATTCACAACACATTTTCTGAGTTGTGAGCAAAGTATTATATTGGACATTGATGAATAATTTCCATTTTATGGTGAGAATAAAAGGCAATTGGCAGAGGGCCTTATCAGAACAAGATGTAATATAGTAGATTTATGGATAGGACAAATGAAAGAAAGCAATAGGCTGGAGTTTGTCCTGGAAACTGGTACAAAATATGTGTAAGTGAATCATTAAATCCCAGTGATGACTAAATGAAAAGTTAATGTTCGGTTCGTTAAAGAGCATGGTGGTTAAGAAGATAGACTTTGGACCCAGACAGTTCAAATTTGAATCATGATGCCACTATTTTCTAGATATAGGACTTTTTTCAAGTTATTTACCTCTCTGCCCCATCTGTAAAATGAGAATAATAACACTGTCTTTAATTTTTCTGGCAGTCAGCAAATGTTTGTTGAGCACCTGCCACGTACGTGTGTTATACTAGGAGTTTGAGGTGGGCAGACTTGGTCCTTGGCCTCAAGGAACTTCGAGTAATTTGATGTGGACGTATCATAGGCACTAGATCAAATAGTGATTAATAAGATGTTAGTGATTCAGCCAAACTTGACAGATTAAATGTAAATTAATCACTTATTGCAGAATGGCATGCATTTAAGACAGCTGCAGAAATTTGAAGATGAGCATGTTATATTGTTGATCAGCATTTTTCAGTGTCAGGTACCAAGAAGCTGGTAAATTTCCACGAGAGTCCAAAGCACAAAGAATGTCTCCAGAAGAAATGTTCTGAATAACACTAGGCAACCACACAGGATCTTTAATAAAGAGTCTGCTACTTGCTAGGCCTTCTCCTTCTTTATAGGAGCAGCAGGTAATGGCGAGCCAGCACTGCTGTAACAACTAGGGAGGGAAAAACTATTATAAAAAAGTCTTATTTTTAAAGATGGTGGAAGCAAAAAGGTTGAGATGAAATGACATTCCGGAGAAGGAAGAGCCCTTTCTAGGTGAGCTGAGATTGCTGGTCCTTGTCTTGCCTAAAAGTGTTTGCTGAGTCCGAATACAGGCTGGGATTAAGGTTGGCTTTGCAGAGGCTCTCAAATAGGGGAGAGAGAAATCAGGAGAACTTTTGATGGCCAGGTGAGTTGGTGTTACCTTTTGAAACCTAGAGGAGCTTCAGGTGTACAATGAATTTTACTCATTTGCTAAGTGATGGGGTTCCATGACAACTAGGCCTGAACTAGAAATACGGAGGGAAATTTTTCTCAGTCTCTTAGTGTTTAGGAGACAGTTTCTCCCCACGAGAGCAAGGGGCCTACAACAGACCCATAACAGGTCTTACCCTTGAGACATTTGTAACCATAGGTGGACTAATTTTGAACTAAACTTCCAACAATCCCCAAAACCAGCTCAATTTGTTACTGGATTGAGGTGATCAGCCACTCATTCCTTAACCTAACTGCCTATCAAGGTGAGGGTAATCCTCTCTGGAGGAAGATAACATCTAACTTTGTCTCTGCGGTTGGTTGTGTAAACAAACTAGGAAATCTAGCATATGATAAAAAAAATTTGCAAGAAATGTGAAAGGCAGGAAAATGTGACCAATAATTAAAGAGGAAAAAATGGACACTATAAGCAGACCTACAGACAATCCAGATTATAGACATAGTAGGAAAGGACTTGAAAGTGATTGTGATTAATGCATTGGAGAAGAAACTGGACAACATAGATAAAGTGAACTGGAATCTGCACAGGGGAGTGGACATTGTGAAACTGCAAAATCCAGTGTTTGAAACTAAAAACTCCTTGGATGCCAGACACAGAAAAAGACAGAATTAGTGAACTCAAATACATTTCAACAGAAAATACCCAATTTGGAGAAGCATATAAAGAAAAATAAAGAATGAAATAGAGTGAAAGAAAGGTGGGACCCAGTCGTATGGTCTAGCATGCATGTGATTGAAGTTCCAGAAGAAAAGGAGAGGTAAAATGGGACAGGAGGCCGCTTGAATGGCTGAGAAGTTTCCAAAACTGATGACGGATAATATGACAGTTTCTTACAGATTCAAGAAGCTCAGAGAACCCCAAGGAGAATAAATTTAAAAAGTAAACAAACAAACCTAGGAATATCATAATCAAACTGCTGGAAACCAAAAATAATGGGAAAAAAATTTAACCAACTAGAATTGTGAGGAAAAAGACATAACACTTTCAAGGAGCACCATAAAGCCGGTGCCTGCATGCATTCTTTATGTGGCCACACAGAGAAACTGTGTTCTCCTTCAGCATGTTCAAGATGGTGTGCCACTGTTACTGGGTGCTACTCCATGTAACCAGGTAACAGTGGCATGACATCTTTAAAATGCTATTTTAAAAAGTGAAATAAAGATGTTTTCAGATAAACAAAAACTAGAAGAATTCATTCCCAGTAGACTCGCAGTACAACAAATATTAAAGGCAGTCCTTTGGACTAAAGAAAAATTATCCCACCTTGAAGGATGAAACCACAGGAAGGAATATAGAGCAAGAGAAAGCTTAACTATATAGGTAAATACAAAAGAATATGGACTTTATAAAACAACAGTGCTGTTGTATAGGATATACAATATATAGAGAGCTAAAATGTATGACAGTAACATAAAGAAACAAGGTAAACAGAGGTAAACTATTATAAGATTCTTCCATACTTCAGACAAATGGACAAAAAAAATCAGTAGGGATATCGAGCATTTGAATATTATGAACAACCATGACCTAACTGACACAGACCGCAGCCGAACACAATTGCAGAATACACTTTTTGAGGTGTGCGTGGAACATTTATCAAAATAGACCTGATGCTGATTCAAAAAGCAACTCTTAAAATTTCCAAAGGATTAAATTATACAAGAGTAGTTTTCTCATTTTTCACAGAAATAGAACAAACAATCCTAAAATTTGTACAGAACTACAAAAGACCTCAAATAGCCAGAGCGATCCTGAGACAGAAGAACAAAGCTAGGCAGCATGCTCCCTGATTTCAGAATATATTACAGAACTGTAGTAATCAAAACAGTATAGTATTGTCATAAAAACAGACACATAGATCAGTGGGATAGAATAAAGAGCCCAAAAATAAACCCACACATATATGGTCAATTAGTTTTTGACAAAGGATAGTCTCTTCAATAAATGGTGTTGGGAAAATTGGACAGCAACATATAAAAGAATGAAACTGGACTCCTATCTTACGCCATACACAAAAATAAACTCAAAATGGATTAACACTTAAACATAAGACCTGAAACCATAAAACTCCTAGAAGTAAACATAGGCAGTAAGTTCCTTGATTTTGGTCTTGGCAGTTTTTTTGATTTGACACCAAAAGCAGAGAGAGGCAACAAAAGCAAAAATAAATAGGACTACATGAAACTAAAAAGCTTCGGCTCAGCAAAGGAAACCATCAACAAAATGAAAAGGCAACCTACTAAATGGGAGAAAATACTTGTAAATCATGTATCTGATAAGTTAATATCCAAAATATATGAAGGATTCATACAACTCAATAGCAAAAAAACAATCCAATTAAAAAATGGGAAGAGGATCTGAGTAGACATTTTTCCAAAGAAGACATACAGATGGCCAACAGGTACGTGAAAAGATGTTCAACATCACTAATCATCAGGGAAGTGCAGATCAAAACCACAATGAGCTATCACCTCACACCTATTAGAATGGCTGTTATCAAAAAGACGAGAGAGCACGTGTTGGTGAGGATGTGGAGAAACAGGAACCCTTGTGCACAGTTGGTGGGAATGTAAATTGGTGCATTCACTATGGAAAACAGTATGGAGGTTCCTCAAAAAATTAAAAATAAAGCTACCATATGATCCAGCAATTCCAATTCTGGGTATTTATTCGAAGAAAACAAAACACCAACTGGAAAAGATTTATATACCCCTATGTTCGTCGCAACATTATTTACGATAGCTAAGATATGGAAACAACTTAAGCATCCATCAATAGATGAATGGTTGAAAAAGATGTAGTGTGTGTGTGTGTATACATATATACATATACACACACAAGGGAATATTATTCAGCCATTAAAAAAAATGAAATCTTGTCAGTTGCCACAACCTAGATTGACCTTGAGGGCGTTATGCTAAGTGAAATAAGTCAGACAGAGAAAGACAAATTCTGTATGATCTTGCCTATATGTGGAATCTAAAAAAAAAAAAAAAACAAACCAGGCTCATAGATACAGACAACTTATTGCTGGTTGCCAAAGGGGGTGGGTGAAATGGGTGAAGAGAGACAAAAGCTACAAACTTATAAAGTTAAGTCATGGGAATGTAATGTACAGCATGGCGACTATAGTTAGTAATACTGTATTGCATATTCGAAAGTTGCTAAGAGAGCAAGTTTTAGAAGTTATCACAAGAAAAAGAAAATTCTGTGTCTGTGTATGGTGATGGATGTTAACTAGACTTATTGTGGTGATCATTTCACAATTACACAAATGTCAAATCATTATGTTGTACACCTGAAACTAATGTTGTATGTCAATTATACCTCAATTAAAAAAAAGTATTTTCTCTGACTAAAGAGGAATTAAATTAGAAATCAATAATGAAAAGATAACCACATAAATCCTCAAATTAACAACACACTTCTAAATAACCCATGAATCAAAGAAGTTACAATAGAAACTAGAATATTTTCTGAACTGAAAAAACGAAAGTGACAGTGTGCAGCTAAGGCACGCTTAGAGAGAAATTTATAACTTTAAATCAGGGATCTGCAAACTGCTAAGCACAGGACTAATCCAGCCCACCACCTGTTTTTATAAATAAAGTTTATTGGAAAACAGTCACATTCGTTTGTTGACGTATTATCTATGGCTGCTTTCAAGCTACTATAGCAGAGTTGAGTAGATGCAACAGAAAACATATGGCCCACAAAGCCTAAAATATTTACAGTCAGCCCTTTACAGAAAAAATGCTAATGCTTGCTTTCAATAAATTAGAAGAGATATTGTAAATTGTGGTAGATTGTTTACAGAATGCTATAGTAGTACCCCTCTTGTGTGCATGCTCATGGATGACCCCCTCCCACACCGTCTCTGGGCTTGGTGGTGTGACTTACTCTTGGCCTTGGGATACAAGCAGAGACTTGAAAAGTCCGTGCGCAGAGGAGTTCTCCCAATCTTGTTGTTCTTTGGAACTCGGGGACCATGTGAAGAAGGCCAGATTACTTTTCTTGAGGAGCAGGGGCCTCAGTGCGGCCCTCTCCCCAGACCATCTGGCCTACCAACGGCTAGACGTGAGTGTGAGGCCATCCTGAACATCAGCCCCAGCCGGGTCAGCCCATCCTGAGATGACCCAGCTGACCTGTAGAACGAGGAGAAATAAGGGTTTGTTTTAGCCGCTAAGTTTTAGGTTATATGTTATCTAAAACAAATCAATAATTAACAAAAGAAAAGAATAATTAAGTTCAACTTTTTAAAATGCCTGCATACTTACATTTTAGTTAATGGAATTGTTTTTGAACTCTTGTTAGAGTTGCTGAATCCATGCACAATGTAGCCTTTTTTTTTTTTTTTTTTTTGCTACTTATGAAAGTCAAAGGATAATCAAGAACAGTTTTTTTAAATGTTTAACTATTTGGTTAGTGAAACCACAGACTTAAAAACTTTAGTAGTGATCTACAAGTCTAATTTACTTTTCTTTATGTTCTCCTGAGTTTTAAAAACTATTTGATGACTTTTTTAAAGCTCTTTCAATTTTTGAAATAGTTTTAAAGAGATTTTGAGAAACTGTTATACTTCAGTGTAATTTCCAGGCATAGATGGGTCTCAAATCAATAATATTTCTGCTTTCTAGTTATTTGCTTTGCTTTAATGAGATTAGAAAAAGGAAACTGAGAAGGAACAGTATTAATAAGGAGTTAGGTAGATAAATGCTGCGTCTTCTATGTCTGTGATCCATGCCAAGTGGACACGCAGAATACATATTTCTTTATAACAAAATCTAGCTTGAAAATAAAATTTAGCTAAGGTAAATCATATTTTGCTTTTCATTTTGCCTTCTATGATAATCACAAATACAGTAATAGGATAACTTTAACAAGCTGTAATAAAAATTGTTTCCATCTTTTTATTCACTTCTTGAATGTTATTTATAAATCCCAGGAATGGTAGTATTAGGTAATACATAAAATGTTAGATCATCTCAATTATTAGGTTATTTAAATTGCAGTTGCCAGCATTTACTTCTGTAAATGAGCTATATAAAACATGCATCAGGTTGTAAAATGTAACTAATGTATTTTTGAATTCTTCTTTTTTGGGCAGTCTCAAGACAAAACGTCAGGAGGTATTAATCCAGAACCTTGTCCAATCTGTGCTCGGCAGCTGGGAAAACAGGTGAAGTTATAATAAATGTCACATGCGTTTATAAAACACTTGACAGTTTTCAAAGACTCCTACGTACAATCAATCAGTGTTTCCTTGTGTCTCTCTCTCTCTCTTTCTCAACAACTTTGTATGCAAGACAAATATTTTCTGCCTCTTAAAGACAGGGCCGAAGGTTAGCTGACATGCTTAGTGCCACATATGTGTGAGCAAGGTTTTTCCTTAAGTGATAAGTGAAAACATATTTCTAGAATAACCCCATCTTTTTCATTAAAGATGCATAGTTTTGAATATTGTTTGCAGTCCCAAGATTGGGTCTAAGTAATTTGACTTTGTTGGTTTAATGTGCTTTTTGGTAATTGTAAAGAAATGTAGCACTCAGGGATTTACTTAAGAAGGTATTACAAAGGTATAGTAATATAGTTGTTAACATTTTTAATATCTAATAATACCAGGCTTTAGAGTACAAATAACAGCAATTCTAGGGGAATTTAGATGTGATTTTTAGAAGACCATAAGTATATTTCTTTGTGAATATTAGTATACAGATGTCTATAAGCTTGATGGTATTCTCCTCAAAGAGATTCTTATTTTTATCCTACTAACTGATTATGAAACTATAAATTCCTACGTTGTATGATAAATAAATATATACAATATCAGAATATTCATCGCTTTTCAAAATTTGAAAGATAAGCCTATTACTATTAAATGAGTAAAAGTGTTCTTGGCTGTTGTTTTGTATGGAACCGAGTGTAGAAAGTTGAATATATGAATTCCATGTTCTGACCAGCAATAATCAGAAAGTACCTTTTAGTTTCCACGATTTATGAAAAAGGTCAGATTTTTAAAGGACACTTTATTGATAATAAATCTTAAAATGATAGATATTACCTTGGTAGCTGAACAGAAGAATAGTAATGTACAGATACTGGTGATTTCTGATAAAAGTCAGTGATAAAAAGGTTGTGATAAAAGTTGTGATAAAAAAGGAAAGGATCATGACGTAGGTAGTTTCTAATTTGGTTTTTGTTTTGATGAGATGCGTGCAGCTGGATTGTCTCAGAAATTTTATTTGATTTTTGTCTTAAACGTTTTAAGTTTTTAACTTTCTTTCATATACGTTATTTCATTTAATTCTAGCATAACCCGAGTCTCTTACACTTAGGGGAACATATTGGATTACAATAAGAGTAACAAAATTTTACTTTTCTAACTCTTCATATCTACAGTCTGTAAGAACTCTAGATCCTTTCCCTTTAGCTTCCCAGTTCTCCTCCTCGGCTCCTTATTTAGAGACTCTATCAGAGATAACTCATATATCCCGGCTAATGCCCCTGGAGGCGTTGCCATCTCTCTATTCTGCTGTTTAGGCCATTGCAGTCACCCCCCTGCCGCTCTAATGCTCTGGTGCCCGACAACTCTTTGGTTTCTCCTCCATCGCGGGTGTGGATGGACTGTCCTGCTGTTCCGCTTGTCCGTTCTGAGCGTTCATGAGCTGCACAAGTCCTCTCAAGTGGAGAAAGTGCCCTTCCTCCCCCGTAGCGCCAGAGGTACACAGGGTGCGGATTAGTGCTGCTACAAAAATGCTCGAGTTCATTTTCTTGCAGCCTCTATTCCTGAGGACTCTGGCACAAATCCTTGAGAGCAGAGGCGCAACTAGAAAACAGTGTGGACGACATCAGCCAATAAACCCCAAATAACCCTCCCCCTTCCCAATAATTGTTTTAAAACCAAGCTTATATAGCACATTTTTCTCTTCCCTCAGTGAGTTCTTTTCCAAGGGGCTATTCTTAGTCTGTCCTGCAAAGTACCTCGGGTAGGCCCCGCCACACACCTTCCTCCATACAAGTCGATGCATGTCCAACGCCTGGAAAAACACAGCTTAGGGCGTAGGAGCCTGGTCACTCACAGCACCACTCAGTTCCTGTTGTTGTTGTTGTTTACCAGGTGAAAAAGGTTAAATTATTAGCATAAGATGCCATGGCTTTTAGAAGTGACACGTAGACTAAATCTAATACTCGTCTCCACCCACCTGTTGCCCAAGAGGAGAGAAGTCTCCACGGTGTGCTCCAGAGATGCAGAGAGGACTGCTGTACTTTTCTTGAAATAGGACAAGGAGGTTTTCGAAATATCTTTTTATCGGTTTATTTTGGTTTGTTTTTAATGTATTCGGAACCACTTTTAAAATAAATCTGAGATACTAGCCCATCTCATTTTGTATATCATAAATGCTTTAATGTGTGAAAATGTAAATCTCTTTAATAAGCTGTATAGAATATATTGAATATGATATTATCTCCAAATTAATGTGATTCTCAGTCTCTCATATCTGCTGTTAAAGTGCTAGGGAGTAATTTGCATTTTTCCTAAATACTGAAGTGAGAACACCAGCTTCTTACAAAATAATGATGACGTACTGACTATTACAGTGAGCAGAACTAAAGACTGTGAAAGCTTACCTTGGTTGGACTAAAAAATAATTAGTTTGAAAGTACAACTTAGCTTTTATGACTTAAAGAATGTTAATATCATGAAATATTTAGGAAGTGAAATTATGACTCCCTTCTCCTTTTAACATGTTTACAGATTGGAGGGCATCTTTGATCGCGTCTCACTGAGGCGTGTTCTTTGTGTTTCCTTTTTTAGTGGGCAGTACTGACCTGTGGGCACTGTTTCTGTAATGAATGCGTTTCAATTATTATTGAGCAGTACAGCGTGGGGTCTCACAGAAGCTCCATTAAGTGTGCCATCTGCCGCCAGAACACATCTCACAAAGAAATCTCGTATGTCTTCACCTCAGAGAAAGCCAGCCAGGAGGAGGACATCCCTGTGAAGGTAAAGTAGGTCAAGAACACGTAGAAGCATAGTGAGGGCAGTACAGCAGGAATCGGTATCTGGCAGTGAAAGTATCGGAGTCAGAACAGGCTGGCGCGGTGAATGTGTGGAAACCTCTGTGGTCTGTCTGCAGATATAGGCCTGAAGCCCTCAGCTTTACCGTCTGCCCTTTCCTTGTGAGAGGAGCACAAGAACGCTTTGTCAGACATAGTTAGTACTGGGCATGCCCACTGTGGCACAAAAGCGCCGTCTTAGAATTCCAGTTCCTATTATTTCTGTCCACTACAAATAGATAGAGGTCTAGGTAAGTTAGAGATGTGTTTAAAGAAAGCTTTCCCCTCGCTCTTTCATTCAGCCCTGGATATGAGGAGAAAAAGTGTGCACGACCGAATTGGTCATGAAGTTAGTGCAGACTGGCGCAAGAAGGGTGTGGTGTGCTTTTAAATGACACGGGTTGACATTTCAGGGTACAGCCAAAACTTGGCTGTACTTTCCTAGTTTTTACCCATGCTTCATTCAGAATTTTAAGAAAATGACTATAATTTGAAATCCAAACAGGATCTGTAATTGGACTTTCTGTCTAAGGGGCGTTTATTTAATGAAAAGCCTTTACTAGACTTTTTTTGTTCTTTGTTTTCCTTAAACATGCTTTTTTTTTTCCCTAAGCAAACTTAGACGAAGGACAAATCAATATGTGAATGTAGTAGGGAGTGTAGGGAGTGTAAGGAGCCGTGGAGAGAGTGGTGCAGCTGGCTCTCAAGCAAGAGGTAGTAGACTCTTTTTCATTAATTTCTTTTTCTGTGTCCTTGATGCTCTCTTCTCCCTTTTTTTTTTTTTTTTTTTTTTGGTGAGGAAGATTAGCCCTGAGCTAACATCTGTGCCAGTCTTCCTCTATTTTGTAAGTGGGTCACCACCACAGCATGGCTGACAAGTGGGGTAGGTCCATGCCCAGGATCTGAACCCACGAACCCAGCCGCCAAAGCAGAGCACGCCAAACTCAATCACTGGGCCACAGGGCCAGGCCCTCTTCTCACTTATTTTTAAGGATTGTATTTGATGAGTAGAATTAATTACAAGTTGAAACTGCCAGGAGTTAGGCAGTTGTTAGGATGCCCCCTCCCAAGAAAACTGTAATTGAATTAAAGAATATCTAATTGCTGTTTATTCTCACTGTTATTTGAGTAAAATCTGAAAATGTCAGTCACATTGCTCTCTGGTGTGTTGAGACAAACAGAATCCCAAAGTTGAAATCAACTTTCATTCATTCATTCATTCTTTCCATACTTGTTTGTTGGACACATACTATGTGCCAGGCAGTGTGCAAGCCTCACAGATGCCACATACATTCATGAATAAAACAGACATGATTGCTGCCCTCGTGGATTTTACAGGTTGGCAGTGGGGGGAAAGAGTTTGAGTTGAGGCAGAAAGCACAGACATTAAACAATGTAGTATAATTGTGATAAGCATTACAAAAGAAAGTCAAACCTGGCTTCTCTGAGGGAATGACTTTAGCAGGTGTCTAAAGGATGAATGGATGAGCCAACCTGGGAGAGGGTAGAGGTGATGTTATGGGGAGGAGGCTGCCAGACAGAAAAAGACAAACGAAAATCCAGTGTGTGAAAAGGTCTGAGACAAGAAGGAACTCAAATGGAACAGAGTGGCTGCAGTGTAGAAAGCACAGAGGAGAATAGAGTGAAATGAGCTTGGAAACCAAAGAGGGGCCACGTGTTGAAGGGCCACCTGAAGATGTGAGAATTATTGTTTCATATAAACAGAAAGCCATTATGTGTTATAAGCAGAGAAGTCATCAGATCTGGATTTTTAAAAGAGCCCTCTTGCTACAGTGTGGAAATTACATTAGCAGGAATAGAAAAGAATAGAGTAGAAAAACTTTGACAGTCCAGTTTAGAAGGCTACGACAGTAGCAGTGGTGGCTTTGATTAGGTTGGTGGCAGTGGAGATGTGAAGAAGTGGATACGTTCAAGAGGTATTTGGAGTCAAGTTGATTAGTAAGATGGAATGTTGGAGGGGTTGAGGAAGAAGGAGATTTCATAGGTGAACCCCTGGTTTCTGCTGTGAAAAACCAGGTGGATAATGGTGCAATTACTGATATGTGGCATTTGGAGGAAGAGTTAGTTTAGACACACTGTATTGGAAGTGCCTAAGACGTCCAAGTAGAACTGTCCAGCGAAGTGTTAGTATGTGGAACTGGACACAGAAAATGCAGAGTCAGTGGCATAAGTGGTCTTTGAAGCCGTGAGAGTGAACGAGGTGACCTAAGGAAAGAAACGTAGAAGTTAGCTTCAGGTCAGGGCCTGCTGAACTCCATAGCTTTTCAAAGGTGGAATAAAGGGAGAGGAGCTAAAAAAGGAGACCAGGAGCAACTAGAGACATAGGCAGTCCAGGAGGGTGTGCTGTCCTCAGAGGCCCTGAGAAACTCTGCTTCAGTGAGGGGCAATAGTCCGCTGTATCCAGTGATGCTGAAGGGGCCCCCACTACAGTATGGCCTGATTTGGCTAATGAAGGTCACTGATGACTTCAGGAGGAGCTCTTTCAGTGGAAATGTACAGGCAGAAAGCAGGTTGGAAGGGAATGGGGAGTGAACAGGAAGTGAGGAAGTAGAGAGAAACAATGCCCAACTATTTCATGAATTTAGCTGTGAAGTGGAAAAGTGAGACATGTAACAGAAGGAGATGTGAAGTACAGAAGGTCTTTGTGTTGTTTTTTTGGTTTTATTTTGTTTAAAAGGAAAGATTCTTGAGTATGTTTAATCTCCAGGAAAGAAAGACAGACTGAAGATAGAGAGAGAAGGGATAATCTGTAATATCAGTTTCTTGAAAAGACAGGGAGAGTGTTGGTGTGTGGAGAGAAAGAGGAGCTCTCACTGGAATCAAATGACAGGTGTAGATGGGGCTGTTGAGCTAACACGCTGTAGGTAGGTGTCCTTACCAGAGAACGGGAGATCCTCATTAATCACCTGCGGGGAGGCCAGGTGCTCCGTGCTCCAGCTGTGACTGTAGAAGCGGGTGACCCAGTTAAGGTGGAGGAGGAAAGATGCTGGAAGGTGCAGTGGTGAGACCTGACTGTGAACGGTTGTCCGAGTGGGCAGTGTATAACATCTAGAGTTGGTTAGACTTTATGCTACTCACCACACAAAGAACCGCTTTCCTTCTCAGCCCCCCTCCCCCTTTCTTCCCACTTCTGTAGTTTCTCTGTCCCTTTCCTTCCCATAAAAATAGTCTTTCTTAGCCCTGTCTTCCTTCTCTTGGATCTCTTCCTCTGGCCTCAGGCATCCCACGGCATCCGTGGCTCAGAAGGGCTCTGACCCTTAGATGAAAGCGTTCATCCCAGCCCAGGGAAGGAGCATGAGAAGGGACTGCTGTGTCAGGCGTCACGCAGTGAGGTTTAGGAAGTGATTGCTTTAGCTACCGGTAAACAGCACGGCCTCTGTGACACTGAGTCACTGAGCCCGTCAGACTCAAACACCTGTTCGTTTTATGGCAGCTTTCCTCAGCACCCAGCAGAGAGATCAGGACGGTTCCATTTGCCGTCCTGTTGGGACAGGAATGTTGGTTTACAGATACTACTCTGACTTCTTCCCGTCTTCACAGGTACTGATGAACGCGAGAATTAATTGAAGCATCTTGTAAAAAATTATAAGATTGCAGAATTACTAACGTTAATTTCTCTTTGTCCTAGATGCATATATACTTGTATTTCCTTTTTATTAAGTACCTGACTGAACATTACACCTATTATGCAAGCAGGTTTTACCCCTCTTCCGCATTCTCATGTTCCTTCTTGCCACATTTACTTTTGCTTCTCGCTGCCTTTTCTGTCACCATTTGTATCTGCCACTTCTGCTTTCTGCTGCCTGTCCCGTTTTCTGACTTCCGTCACGTTTCTGGCCTGCCTGCCGCCTTCTGGAAGTGTCTGCTTACTGTTTTCTCAGACTCGCACTCCGCTCTTCTGACGCTCTGACACTGTCCACTAAACAGTCACATCCTCTCTCTTGGAGTTGAGGGAGTAATCATAAAAAATGAAGGTGGCTCTATGTGAATAATGAAGGCATTGAAAATTTTAAGTATTAGTTCAAACTATTCCTAAACTTAGGGGATTTTTTCTTTTATTGTTGATTAGCAAATCCTTGATCTTTATTAAACAATCCTGAGAAATAATTTTTTATTTCATTAAAGTTTTTGTATTATCTGAAATGTTTATTTCACTGGAAGCCTTCATGTCCAGGCTCTCAGACATAGCAAACAATATAATATAATATCATACTTAGTAATTAATCATATAGCTGATCTCAGATAAAAGATATTTGGAGAACATAAAAATAGTATTAAATAATGTAAGACATTTTTTTCTACTAGTATTTCAGAATGTAAAGAATCCTGTTGATTGACCATAGAAATACAATGAATACTGAGATCACAGTGTTCCCTTTAATGGATGCATTTAAACTCAAGACTGTATCTGCCTAACAGCAGTGTGACAGTATTCCTAAATGACCCTTGGAACCTACTGGGCATTTCACAAAGTAAACAAAATTCCCCTTGCAAGTTCTGACAACTGCCAGGCATTTGGGCTGGTGACGGAGGCCTCCTGGCAGGACATGTCCCCCACGTGGCATGTTCTCTGTGTCCTAAGTTTGGCTGGGTTTCATACAAAGCGTTTTTGTCAGTGGAAACCCTGACCCTATAATGGACAAGAGTCTTGCATCATAAGAAGTTTCTGTCCAGGAGAAGATATACTACATGGATTTGTAGTCACAGCAAAACAGCACCCACACACATTCACAATGCTCATCTTCTCAAACTTTTGAGTGTCTCATACTCAACTGGCATGCTTTGTAAAATAAAGATTTTCTTCAGGCCCCATTCCCATAAATTTTGACTCATTAGATTTGGGATCTGGTCCAGGAATCTGCATTTTTAACAAGCAAATCTATTGGTGATAAAGATGTTTTATACAGCCTTTTCATAGAGGAAAAAATACTGTATTTCTATATTTAAATTCCCAGAGAAGCCTAGCAATACCATGTGTCAAATTCTATAATGTGGAGAATCCTGTTGTTTCCTTTCTTTTCTTTTCTTTTAAGTTTTTGTTAATTGATTCAAAGTCTGCCTTGTACTTTCTAAATATAATAAAAATAAACTTCCAGGTGGGAAAAAACTGATTACAAAATTCTGAGGTTAAAGTTAGCATAAAATAATTTGCTAAATATAACCCACAAGTAATTATATTTAAATATAGTTATCTAAATATTTTTATATAAGATACTTGAGTATTAACTGCTAAATTTAGAATACAATTGTGTGTTTTTGTCAGAAAATGTCATGAGTAAATATAATTGTAAAAAACAATTTCTATTCGCTGGCCAAGTTAACACTTATAATTCTGAGCTGTTAATGAGTCTCCTGTTGAAGTTAGCCATAGCCTGCAATAAAATTAACACACAATAGAGACTTCTAAGATGAAAACTATAAATTATCTTTATGAAATTACGTTTATGGAGAACTTAGACTTTATAGAGTGTAAACTCCATTAAAATGTGGAAAGGATGTTGTTCATGAGGTGTGGCCTTTGTTTTAGTCACTACTGCATCCTCAGCATCTAGAACAATGCCTGGCGTGTGACAGGTACTCAGTAAGTGGATGGATGATGGATGGATGGATGGATAAACAAACAATTGAATAGTATTTACATATAATATCCCTAAAAGGCTTGGGGGTCCAAATTAAATTTTTAACTTTTTTCCAATTGCTAGCTTATCTCTTTGAAATCATTATGCAAAGTGTTTTAAAGAATAGGGTAATATTTTGTGGCCTAGTGCACTTGTAAGATTTCCCACAGCCTAGGTGGAGTTTCCATTGAACTTTATTCAAGTAACATGTGAATGCTTGAAAAACCCAGCACTTGCCCCAGGCATATGCTTGAAAAGTATTCCTGCTTTGTGAGACCAGTCATACAAGCTACATAACTGCACTGAATTGTATCTGTCACTACCAACCTGGGTTTTTAGCGTGATGAACAGGTGCAGACAAAAATAAAACAATGTTAACTGATCCAACTACTGTGGACAGCACAGGCACATTGAAAGAGCTAGCTCTACTTCAAAAAGAAAAGTTCAGAATAAAAGTAGGAAGATACCAAGACAGGAAATGACTTCCTCTATAGTGAACAATAATAGCAAACATTCAATTATTTGCAAGTTACAAACCACCAAAGAAAACTAAAGAAAAATCTACTACCTATTACTAAGTTATAATCCCAGTTGGTCATATTACTGATTAGAGAACATAGTTCTTTTTTTTTTTCTTTTTTTTTTTTGGTGAGGAAGATTAGCCCTGAGCTAACACCTGTTGCCAATCCTCCTCTTTTTGCTGAGGAAGATTGACTCTGGGCTAACATCTGTGCCCATCTTCCTCTACTTTTATATGTGGGACTACTGCCACAGCATGGCTTGATAAGCGGTGTGTAGGTCCACACCCGGGATCTGAACCTGCGAACCTCGGGCTGCTGAAGTGGAGCACGAGAACTTAACCACTATGCCACTGGGCCAGCCCAACATGGTTCTCTTTTGAGGGAAGGGGAGGGGAAAAGCTAAGTTGTGTGATTTTGTCTTCTTTCAAGTCATGTTCTTTGGTTAGAGGAATCTTCAAAAAATCTCTAGTCTCCAGACCTTTGATTCTTGTAGTATGTTTAAAAGATTGTAAAAAGCAATCCAAGTTAATAAGTGGAAGATTAAGATATTCTCCATGCTCTGTTTCAGAGGAGATTGTCCCGCCTCTGACCAGGCTGAGACTCAGCATCTGTGGCAGGTGGCTCAGGTTAGACATCCGTGTGACCCTAGAGCAGCAGGAGGCCCTGCAGGTACAACAGCGTGCAGCACTGGGTGATGCCATAATTCAGAGGACGTGCACCTGTGACAAACAATCCCGATTGTATTGTTGAGATAATAAGTTTAAAAGGTCCCAGAGTTACAGGCCTCCCACCCATTCCCCGAAAACCCTTGTTTATCCGTAAGAAATAAGGGTAAACAAAAAGTATATTGTTTATTTTTTAGTAGACATAATTCATACAAAAGAAAAAAATTCAAAATAAAACAGAATGCACTCCATGGAAAGTAATGCTCGCCTCCATTCTCCCTCCTTTGCCTTGCCACTATGAACAATTATAGAGGTCACCTATATGACTTTCAGTAATATACATAAGTTTTGTTTCTTGAAGTACTAGCTTTAGACAGTATCTTCTGACTCCTCACTTTAAAACATGAGGAAATTAATGCGTCTGTTCCTCCTTCCCTCTTCTCCCCTCCACATCCTAATTTTTGTGCTAGTATCATTTTTATATTATTATGTTTATAACATTTACATTTTGTTATCTAATTATAGACGTCTTCCATATCTAGAGAAAATCAGTAAATGGTATGCACAGCATTGTAATATAAATACTGTTCACTGTAGAAGCAAGTGGAGTGATTGAAGTCGTGCAGAAAGGAACGTAATCCTAGTCCTATGTCGTTTAAACTTCGCTTTTCAAAGAAGACTCTTCCAGGCACCCCAGTCTAACAGAACTTCTTATTTTTTTTAGCCAGCTTCCTTCATTTCTGTGTCAACTGTATCTGGCACCATTATCCATGTAATCCTCATTGTAGGATTCTTTTTTCACTGTGCTGTACTGCTTCAAGAAATTGTAGCATGATGAGTATGTGCATGGCAAATTTCAGAGTTGCTACTCTTCTGAAAATGACTTCATTCTGCCTTCACTTTGAGTTATGTGACTGACAAGCCCCTTAATGTAAGACGTTATTTGACATGTTTCATATATATATATATATATATGAGTGTGTGTATATTTCATATATATGGAATATATAATATGTAAATATGTAATATATATAAAATCTCTAGAGATATAGCCTGCCTGTTTACATAAAATGATCTATAAACATGAATATTCTCTCTAATCTTTGATGAAAAATACGACTTTGAGTACATTCATCGACTCCGTTGTGTTGACTTTTTCCTGATTTCTTCAGGACACAGCAGCCACTTTAGCTCTTAATTCTACCAGTGAAGCTAAATAAGCATGACCATGAGAATCCATAGACATTACACAGAAGGAGGACTGGGGGAGGAGTGTGGACAGATCGGGTAGAGAAGACAGAGGGGTCAAAGGAGGAAGCAGGACTAGACTGGGGAAGAAGGGACATAACGGCAACAGGCTCTGGGTTCAGTGTCGTGGATTGCCAAGCCCTGCTTCAGACCATCCTGGTTTTCACTTGTATTGTAGAAGTTGTTAAAGAAAAATGCAAAGCAACCATAACTTTTCAGTCCTAGAGCACTATTGTTCTTTTATTTCTGACTCAATCAAGTGCAAGTAGCCTTTGCTGCTGCAGTAGGGAGATCTCGTATCTCTTCTCCTTCCTTTCCTTCCTTCCCTAAATGAGGAATCTCGGCAGACAGGAGATGGAGTGCAAGGAATAGAGTGAAGCCAGCTACAGCATATATCTTCTACACCATACCCAAGGCTTTTTCCTATGAATGTTATTCTGTCCTCTTTCCCCAATAAGACGACTTCAGGGAATGAAAAGCAGTACCGCACTCTAAGAATGCACTGGTGAAATACTTAGTCCCATTTTGGAGGGGAGGGGTGGAATCAAGTCTGAATCAGACACTGCTTGATTGCTTTATTATTCTTCTTCCAGTCTACTAACTATATGTCAGGGAAACAGAACTGAAGTTTCCATCTTTTTAACACATTTACCACTTTTAACTCAACGTTTAGGTTCTCAGAATTTTACAATAGGAAACTGAGACTATAGAGCTGCCTTGTTCCAATCGGGTTTAACTATGTGATGAAAATAAGTTAGTTTACCTATTTAGAGTAGATAAGAGGCTGCGTCACATTCCTGATCTTTAGCTGTGCTACTAGACAATCTCTAGGCCAAACTTCACGAGTATTAATCTTTGTTGGCCTTTGTTGCTAATGGATCTCGACTGTTTTTTTGTTGCCTTGACTTCCTACCCAAAAGTCTGGAGGTTTTAACTTTGTACTTAGTTTTCCAGAAAGTGAAAAACCTCTTATATGTGTAGTTTTGAGACCTTGTTTGGTTTTTGATTGATTAAATTACAAGCAAGGGAGCAAAGATCTTCTTCATAAAGAACATTTGATGTGATTCTTTTGTGATAAAGAAAGAAAATTCCATCCTTTTTCTTCATTGTTAACTATTATAATGCTCTTGACTGCTGACCTCATGAGTGGAAAACCAGGAGAGGCCCTGACTTGATCTGAGTGGTAACACTTTGTGTATCTCCCTTCCTGGTTCCCTAGTGGACCTTAGAGAGAACTAGTGCCTCAGAGAGAACATCCATGAAGATACGGTGAGGGGAGGGCAGAGGACAGGTCAGGTGTCTTCACTGCAGAGCTGAGCCTTGGTCTTGGATGTTTCAGAAACACAAAGAGAAACCAAGCATTCATCACAGAGTCAGGGGTGATGAATATATATCTGGAAAAACTGATAAGACTCACAAGAAAGGATGGGAATGAGGAAGGGACAAGAAGAAGACAAGGTTCTTCTAATTAAATGCAACGTCATCCACCTATATATTACAGAATGGTCTGGCAGTTTTGTAGGATTTCTGTTCCCGTGCACCCTCCTTCCTAATCATATCATTTCAGTTTAACTTTGCATCTGTGCGTTTACTGGTACAGCTGAAAAATAAGCTAAGTAGACTGAGGCTACAAATTTACCTGTCTTGAGAATATTCATACTCTGTCAACACCTTGCACAGGGATAAATTGATGTCCGCTTGTCCTCATCCTTATCTCTTTTGCCTTTTCTGTGATCCCCTCCAGGCTTGTCTATATATAACCCACCTCCTTCCTGTTTTAATATTTTTTAATGAAGTGACTATTTTTTTTTCTGTAGCAGTGACCACATTGAGTAGTCTTCTCAGAAACAGGCAGATTTGAGCCCAAGTTCATGTATGTATTTGAGATAGAGAGAAATATTAAAAAGAGCTGTAGAATGTATATAGTGCTCATTAAGATGGTATAATAAAGCATTCACTTAAATTGCTTTCAGGGCAAACCATCCTTTGCTTTCCTCCATACTTTGTAATATGCATTAGACTGTACATATTTGGGAGTAAGGGAGTGTATCTTTTCATCTTTGTGTATCCAGTGCCTAATGTGGTTCTTGTTATTTAGGTGCACAGTAAGTTTTGGGTTTTTTTGGGTTTTTTTCCTGAGGAAGATTGGCCCTGAGCCAACATCTGTGCCAATCCTCCTCTGTTTTCCATGTGGGTCGCTGCCACAGCATGGCCACCCATGAGTGGTGTAGGTCTGTGCCCAGGAACCGAACCCGGGCCGCTAAAGTGGAACGTGCTGAACTTAACTGCTGGACCACAGGACTGGCCCCAGTTTTTGTTGAATGAATAAGTAATGGTTTGAATAATCAAACATGAACTTACTCAAATGTTGGAGGGACTTGAATGATGGGGAAAATGCAGAAAAAGTCTGCCCTGTGTCTTTGTTCACTTTCACTGACTATGCTCTTAGACCAACCATGGTCTTTCCAGCATTATCTGGGGACTCTTGCTTTTCATTTGGAAGTGAAAAAGCACAAGCAGAAAAGAGAAAAAAGTTCATGAATAAGGGCCTAAGGTGGTATGAATCTGTGATTCCAGAGATTGAGAATAAAAGCCCACGGGGTTCGCTGACTTTATTCACCTCTCATGGCTGCTGATGGGTGGGTGACAAAATCGGTGTTGATCAGCCTAAATGAGATGGCACCACCCTCCAGCTGACGGCTTCTTCTAAGACCAGTTCCAGTGATTTCATTACACGGTGCCCAACACAGAATCTACCAGAACCTGCTTTACGTTAGATCACATCCCATAGCCTTTCATGACTGATCCTGTCTGGGTCTCTGTATCTTTTATAAGTGGGAAAGCTGGAGGTTAATTGCAAGATTTGATTTGCCTCTTGTTAATCATTCTGAACGAATAAAAAATATGTTGAGAGTTTTAAATTGTATCCTAACCTCCTTTTATTTTTATTTTGCTTATTCGTTTGTTTTACTTGGCTGTGTTTGGGATTGAGAAGCCCAAATGTAAATATTAATTTTTTTTTGCTTTAAATAAACTGATTGAGCATATGCTATTTACAAAGGACCATGCTAGGCTCTAGGTGATATAAAAGTAAATGCCATTTGGTCCTTGTTTTCAAACAATATATTGACTGATGAGTGACAGAAGTGTACTTTACTCTGAGGTATGATATTATATGAAATCATACTAGATAGAACCATGGCCAAGCTATTAATTGAGGAAAAAGTTGTTGTTCTTCAAATAAAATCCCTCATTTTTCCCTTATGAAAGATAAATTTAAATGTCAAGCACAGAAAAATCGAATAAAATAGTGAAGTCAGAAAATACTTAGTTTTTAAATCAGATGTCATTCATCAAGCACTTGTGAGTTACTGTAACTAATATAATTTATTAGTATAGTGCTTTTCTTTACATTATTGCATTTAACACAATTAAATTTGAACTACATACAGAGAGGTAGGAAAATATTTACAACATAAATTTAACATGTACAGTATATGAAAAGTCCTACAAATCAATAGAAAAGATAACCCAGTTTTTTTAAAATTGACAAAGGATGTGGATAGTTCACAGAAAAGGAATTCTGAATGGCCAGCAAGTGATATTCAAACTCACTCTCAGGAAAATGCAGACTAAGTGAAAATTTGGTTCCTCATTTCACCTATCATATTGCCAAAAAATTAAATTTTAACAAGTGTGCAAAGAAGCAGGTACATTGACTATTGATAGTTAAAAGTTCCAGCATTTTTAGAGGGCAGTTTGATAGGGAATCTGTCAAAATCCCAATATCTGAAAAGTTCCATTAACCTCTGACCAACAATTCCACGTTGACGTGCCTGTCCAGCAGAACTTTGCAACTTGTACCCAAAGCTGTGAGTGCATAGGCACCAAGTATTGTTTGCAATAGCAAAAAAGAATGGAATCAATCTAAATGTATATTAATGAGCAAATATTTAATAAATTGTACCCTAAATATTTTACAACCATTGAAGTGAGGTAAATAAAAAGGCCCTACATGAAAAGATTGCTAAGACACGATGTTAAATGAAAAGGCCATGTTATAAAATGTGTTTAAGAATATTTGTGGGAAGTGTGTGCATTTTTATGTAGGCTTCTAAAATGGATAACTAGGTCTAACAAGATAAATGCCAAATTCTTAGTGGTGTTTAGAGAGGGTAGGGCATAAAAAATAGAGATAAGTTTTTTAATCCTGTATATTTCTGTTAACTTAGTTGTCCAAAAAACATATATTACTTTTTTGTAATTTTTTTAAAGTTATCAAAAAAGTGCTTGTGATATATCTAGGAAATAGGACAGAAACCAGATCTTTACCTAACTTTTGTTCAGTTTTTCTCTTACTGTTTACTGCTTTTCTGTGTCACCTTTTTAGATCAGTAATTCTTCATTGTCTATAGCATTTTCTTTTCATTTAAAAACAAATTATGAATTCTTATTAAAATAGACTCGTAGAGGCAGTGGATTTTCAACATAGCATCTTGTAACTTGAAGCAACTTTTAATGATAATTTATGATAAATGTCTTGGAATAGTCTAAAATATGAAATCTTTTGTCTTGGAGAAACTGCCTTTTAACACATTGGTCTAACATAAGGATTATGCATTTACTGGCTTTGTTTTCAAAAATTGTACAGGGCTTGCATGCTGAAACCAAGAGCCACAGATGTGTACGAGCCACCCACTGTCTCCATTGTTCTCGTTCTCAGTAGCCACTTCTGTCCATCTGGAAGAAAGGGGCATTAAGGTTGTCTCACTCCCCCTGTGGCTTCTGCCAAGCAGAGCTTTCGACGCCAAGGCTTCCTTATTCTTCTTAGTGGGAAGTAACTGGACTGGGCCCAAATGGTTCAGAACTGTGCCATTTTGAAGAGATCATTGAGAACTACCATTGACCTGGCCAAACTTTGATAAAAGGGAATGTTTTGGTCTTTTCCTTCATAGTTGGCATTCCAGTTGGGAATGTTGCCTGTAAAAGATTATTCTGTTTTCTTTTGAACTTTTTGTAAGAAGCAGCTTAATAGATGGAAGGGTTCATAGTTATCCTGGTATTTCACTTGAAAATATTTTTGAAAATGAGACCTTGCAAGGAACATGGATGTTTCTGTCTAAATCCTAAATGATTACTTTATCCTAATTTCCTGTTTTCTGTTGAGATAGTTGTGCTCTTAAGATAATTTTTAGACTGAAATAGGTCCCTTATATTTTTCAACTTTTCAAATATAATTGAAAGTGTACATATCCAGAGAAAATAAGTGTAGACTCAGGATTTTAATATGAGAATTTTAAAACTTTTCCCATAATTGTCTCTTGCTAACTTAAAATTAGTATGGCTTTCTGCCTTGGTTTGTTTATATTTTTACCTTTGAGTGTCTCTTCATGTATTAGTGGGAGGGTTTGGGGGGTTGTTGAGGAGAATATTAGTGCTGCTGTGGGAATATTTTTATTTTTTGGTTAGATCTGCCCTCCATGTGAGATAATCTGTGTCATTATAGTGCTCATATTTCATGTCTCGGAAAGATCGTAAGTTATTGTCTGCTATTTGCCAGGTATTGGACTAAACGCTTTGTATGCATTTTCTCATTTAACCATCACAGCCACCTTTGGAAATAAATATAATTATCATCCCTGCTTGACAGATGAGGAAACTAAGGCTTAGAAAAGTTGGAATCTATAAAACTGTGAGATGCAAAACTGGCAGTTGAATTTAGATTCGTCTCACTCACAAGCCCAGGCCCTTAATCTCTATGTCATACCGTCTCTCAGAGCATTCCAGGAGGAAAACTTTCTCAGGGAAGGCTATAAAAACGCTTGCTTTATTTCTTCATTTTCTTATTTCTCCATTTTTTTTTTCTCATTTTCATACTCTTATGATGGAAATAGTTATTGAAAATGCAAAAACGTCTCTTTAAATATTTCTCTAGCTTTGTATAAATCTGCTTCAGTCCAGGTGGGCGTCCTTTGTACTTCTGCCATTGTCCCTTGTGATGCCCTTGTAGGAAAGGATTCTCTCTGGACTGGATCCTGTGCTGTTTGCTCATGTTGGAGTTTTGATTCATTGTATTCTTAACATTTCCAGTGCCCTACTATCTGAAGGGGAGAGTGTTTTGAATATAAATTCTGCTTATCTAAGGTAACAAAATTTTGTAACTACAAAACCTAAGCGCTTAACTAGAAAATCTTATCTTTGGGGTCGTATCACTGTATGCCTTTCTGGCTTTATATTCAGTTCTCTCAGGGTATAAATTCCATAACTCCTGCAGTTTGAGACTAAAGATTTCCGGCGAATACAAAATAAGAAAGGATAAACACATATGCACCTGCCATATAGTTTTGATAATAAAAGTGTCTTATGTTGGTTTTCCATGCCATTGTTAACCACGTTTTATGTGGTAGTAACATGTCGTCTTCTCTGTGTTCACAGGGCAGCCATTCTACGAAAGTGGAAGCTGTGGTCAGAACTCTGATGAGAATCCAGCGTAGAGATCCGGGGGCTAAAGCCCTGGTGTTCTCGACGGTACAGTCCACCTTCTCATCCTCCACGTTAGCTCAGGCTGGCTTTCTGTCTCCATCAGTTTATATCTGAGAACTGGTTGTTGTTGTTTGCCGTGATATCATAGAGATTTAGAATTATTAATAGATTTTTCCATGTTAGATTTTTTTCCTGTGTTCATAGGATAGAATTATCTTTAGAGAAATTTGATGATGCTTCACAAGGCAATTCCCATAGCTACAGTTCATGTTTTTATATTAATTTCACTTAGGGATTTTCTTATATTAGTGTTTTTAAAATTGAAATTCGTAACCTTGAAAGTCTCATTTCACAAATGAACCTGATTATTTAAGAAAAAGAAAATTAATCTACTGAATAAAATATTGAGTAAAAATTCTAGTTTCATTTTTGAAAGATAAGTAACTATATCCATTAAGCACTTCATTATTTATTTTCTACTATTTATATTTATCTTAATTAATTTCTCAAAGACATTCATGTTTTTTACTCTATCTTTAACCAGCATTTTATTTTGTAAAAAACCACAGCCATTTCAAGATAGAACTGAATAATATTGATGGTGCTTCATTTGAAGGTTTTGTTTTTGTGTTTATTTAGTTCTGAGGAAGATCATTTTGATTTAATCCCTTTTCAAATCCTCTTCATATGAAAGCTATGTGTAAATATTTGTTTTCTTATTGTTTTATGTGTTCTTAGTGGCAAGATGTATTAGATATCATATCAAAGGCTCTCACTGACAACAACGTGGAGTTTGCACAGATCAGTCGTGTGAAAACGTTTCAGGTATGTCATGAAGATTTCACTCATGTTTTTGGAGTGGATTTAGTTGCAGATTGAAACTGCTGCTAACTAGCTAACTTGAATTTATTGTATTGTATCGTATAAACCACACAAACTCCAGGATTTGAGTTCTTGATCAATTATAAAATTAACATTCAAATGCAAGGTAGGGACACTGTAGTTATTTTCTGTCTGTTCAGTTATACCCATAGCAAGACCATTTTCTAAAGACCTCCTGACTTGAGGTCCTTGTCTTTAATATAGGAAAAGATGGCACAGGATCTGCCTTTTGAGTGGGCAGGGGCCTCATGCCCCTGGGATTGGGTTCTAAAGACACTGTATCAGGCAAGACTGCCTAAGGTGAGGCTATCCTTACGTGACACCCAGCGCAGTGACAGGTGCATGCCCCAAGAGACAAACACAAAAAGACCGAGTGAAAATTGAGCAGATTCACGTCTTGATCTCATACTCGCTGTGACACACTCCTCCTCCTTCTCCCTCGCCGTCCTCTAAGCTCACATGGTTTCACTTGTGTACGTCACATGCACGTATCTTGTGATTCCACCCTCTATTGTAAAGAACAAGAGCGCCTATGTGACCCTTTGCCTTGGAAAGTACAGCAACAAGTTTACATTTTCTAAAATTGGTAATTTTACATTTAATTTTCTTAGTTATTACATTTCACAATGACTTGGATACCCTTAGGCATATTTAACATGAGCTGTAATAGATTGCTCTTATTTTTAACTGATCCAGCTAAAATTTAAATGTACCTTTCTTTTTTAGGAGAACCTTTCAGCATTTAAATATGATCCCCAAATCAATATTTTGCTGCTGCCCCTGCACACAGGTTCTAATGGATTAACTATCATTGAAGCGACTCACGTTCTCTTGGTGGAGCCCATTTTGAACCCTGCCCATGAGCTTCAGGCCATAGGAAGGGTGCACCGAATTGGACAAACAAAGTAAGCACTAATTAACGTCAGTCACGCTTGCTTCACGTCTCTGAGATACGAATCAACGTTTAAACTCTTCCTTTATGTTCGTCATAACCTAATCATTATTAATTACTTCCTTATTTATTAAATTTTCAAGTATTATTATATGACCAAAAGACATCTCAAGATTTTCAACCCTCCCTCCTCCAAGCAGCCAACTCCCCAAATTCTCACAGATTTTTGTCTTCCCTCCTTCAAAAACTACTCTGATCACTTCATCAGAAGTTTCTTAAAATATTTAAGACAACTGCAAAGTTGAAGGCATCTGTCATAACTCTGAAAAGAGTTGATGTTTGATATCTAAAGTAGCCTGTATTTAAAAGAAGACATGTCATGCACGACTGGAAACAAATAGGTCCTTTGTAAATTCTTCCCTTTGGGAAAAGACAGCCCCCCAGGTCTACTCTAAGAGATAATTCGATTTAGTTTAAGGCCCAAAGCAAACCTAAAGTGAATATTGTGTCATATGCATTACTTTTATTAAAACATCGGAATGGACAATTATCCTTCATAAGTCCTTTCAGAAGTATTACCTCCTGGTTGTTAGATACCTTGAATGTTTGGGAAAAAAATGCGTCTGTACTAAGCACTCATTAAATAAATATTGACTGAGCACCTACTAGATGTCAGGCGTTATGTTAGATACTGAAAATTCAAACTGAATGAGACGTAATCTGTTCCCCCAAGGAGGTCACTATGTAGTACAGGAAACAGATGATTTAACATACTGTAGCAGAGTGTTCAGAAATATACGAGAACTACTGTGGGAACAGAAGAAGAGGGTGATGGGTTGGGCACTAGAGAGACAGGAAAGGCTTCATTAGGTTGAGTCTTGAAGGAATAATTATTTCAAAATTGGGCTGGAAAAGGCTGCTCACGTAGCCAGAGAGAGTTGCGTGTGCAGAAACACAGGAGAGAAACATGATATTTCTGGAGACTGTGAGGAGTTTGAAATTGCTGGAGTATAAAGTATGAGGAGAGGATTGGCAGGAGATGAGGTCTCGTGTGCCATATTCAGAAATAATGACAGCTCTGTGAGCAACAGGAGAGCTAATGATGACTTTTTAATTTTAAGTGAGAAAAAGACGTTCTTCAAACAAACCCTTAGCAAAATATGGCAAAGTAATATAATTGTAATAAACGCAAGCTTGTTCTTAAGTACTACCAAGTGTCATTTAGATTTGTAGTTATGTTTTATTTAGTTGCCTTTTTGTTTCTTTGTTTTGTCTTATATTTTTAAACATTGACTTCCTGTCTCATCAGTGTTTTCTAAAGCGTACACTGGACTCGTCTCAGGCGTAAACCCACAAGTCTAAAAGGGCCATTCAACACTACTCGACCATCCTACTATGCTCCCCTAGTTAATAAATAGATTTTTCTACTTTCTGAGGAGACTATCTTAAGTCTTTGTATATATCTTCTTCCTCCCCGTTGACAACGATCTTGTCTCGTAGAGGGAAAACAGATACAGTCAGATTAGAAGTACCTCATCTTTCCATTACCAGCTTGAACTGTCTACCTGCATTCGTATTCACATACTTCATTCAGTACATTTTTATTGAGCACCTCCTGTGTGCCAGGCACTGGTCTAGTGATGGAGATGCCCTCATGGAGCTTAAATTCTAGTTGTAAGGGATTGGAAGACAGACAGATGGTAAACAATAAACATAAGTAAAATGTAGGTATGTTAGGAGCTGGAGAAGTAGAGCCAGGTAAGGGGATTAAGAGCACAGGTGGCTGGGTGGGAAGGCATGAAAGGTCTTATGGAGGAGGTAGCATCTGAACGAGGAGGTGAAAAATGAGATGGAGAAGAAAGAGAGAGGAAGTCATGTAGATGTCTTCAGGCAGAATGTTCAAGTAGACAGTGCACTCAGTGCAAAGGCCCTGAGTCAGGAGTGTGCCTGGTACATCTGAGGAATAGCAAGGGGTCAGACTTGCTGAAGGAGAGTGAACAAAGAGGAGAGAAGTAGGAGATGAAGTCAGAGAGCTGGGGGCGGGGTGTACGTAGGGCCCAGGAGGCTTTCACTGTGCATGAGATAAGGAGCCCCTGGAAGACTTAGAGCAGAGGAGTGACTATGATCTAACTTAAGTGTTGAAGGAATCATTCTGAGTGCCGTGTTCAGGCCCAGGGGAAAGGAAGCAAGAAAGAGCAGAAGCAGGGAGTCTAGTTAGGAGGCTGTTGCGGTAATCCTGGTGGGAGTTGAAGGTGACCCGGACCACATTAGAAGCAGTGGACGTGGTGAGAAGTGGTCAGGTTCTGGATATAGGTTGAAGGTAGAACCAATAGTACTGTGGACAGATTGGACATGGGGGGTGAGAGAGTCAAGGTCAACACCACGGTTTGGCCTGGACAACTAGGAGGATGAAGTAGCTCTCGGTTGAGCTGGGGAAACCAACAAGGTAGAGCAGGTTTGGTGAGGGAAGAACAGAATTGATTTGAGTTACAAGTTTGAGATGTTTGTTAGACATCATGTGGAGATTTCTATTCTGTGATTGGACACACAAGTCCAGAGTTCAGGAGAGAAATCTGGGCTAGAGAGAGGGGTTTGGAAGTCACCAGCATGTATGGTGTTTTTAAGTCCTGAGACTGAGTGAGATTACCCACGTAGTGAGCATAGATGGAGAGGACGACCAGGGTTGGAGCCAAGCCCGGCTTCTGGAGCAGACATGAGGAACAGACATCAAGAACCTGGCAGTAGGGATGAGCTTAGAGGAAGAGAAATGGGAGTGAGTTGAGGCAAACTCAGAAGGAGTGGTGTAGGGACAGCAAATTGCGGGGTTCATTTCTCATTGCCTCCGTCTTCTTGGTAAAGGGTATGGTCAGGCCATCGTCTGAGAGCGAGCAGGGTGGGAGAGGACTTACTGACTGTGGTGAAGGTTTGGAAATAAGGAAAGAGGTGTTCAGTAACCATTGCAGCTTAGCCAAGAGGCTCCCTTTGGGGCTTAAAGACAGCCAGGGATTTCCTGTTCTTTCCCTGGAGACTAAGAGCATCTTCCAAGCAGCACGTTACGTTCTGGGCAGGACCTGCCATCTCCCCCGCCCCCCAAAAAAAATCACTCCCCTATATTCCACCTCCACCTCCTTACCTCTCATTCTCTCTCACCCTTTCCAGTTGGGGTTTTGTCCCCACCATGCCACTGAAATGAGGCTCCTAATGTTATTAATGTCCTACTTCTTACCAGTGGTCCCTGAGGGTTCTTTTTCTCTATGTACACTCCTCAGATGAGCTCATCCAGTCCCAGAGCTTTAAGTAGCATTTATATGTGGAGGACTCACAAATGGATGTTCCCCAGCCCAGACATATCCCTTTAGCTCCTGTCACAGATTCATATATCCAGTTCTATCTCTGCACATGTATCTGTGGACTCTGCACCTCCCCTTGGGTACCTATCTCAAAGAAACCTCAAGATTAACGTGGGTAAAATAAAACCATATTCCTGCTGCACTCCCACCCACCTCAAGCCTTCCTCATCTTATAGTGTGCCATTTAAGACTTGTCACCTCTACCTCCGACAGATATTCCAAATATATTGACGACTTCCTGTCCACTGGTACAGCGATAGTACAATCCACCTCCTACCTGGACTGCTACAGAACTTCTTAGCTGGCTTCTCGGCCTCCATTCTTGCTGCCTTACAGTCCGTCCTCCACACAGCAGCCAAAGGGGTTTCTAAAATATAACCAAGTATAACTCCAGTCATGCAGAAACCCACTGATGGCTTCCCATTATAGTCACAATAAAATCCAAGTTCCTGCTGTGTCCTACGAGACCCTGCGTGATCTGACCTCGGCCCCCCTCTCCATCTCACTGTCACCTCTCTTCCCCCATTTACAATATGCTTCTGCTGTGCTCGCCTTCTTTCTGCCCCTGGACCATTTGAAGTTTGTGCCAAGAATGTTTTCTTCCCAGGACTTGCCATTTATTTACTGTGTCTTCTGTTCCGATGCTCCTCCCACTCCTCCTTTGCTTAGCAGCCTCATTCCCATCAGTCATGTTTCAACTCATGTCAGCCTCCTCATGGCATTATCTGTACCTTGCAACTATCTGGTTTGTTTATGTGTTCGTTGTGTGTCTCCCTCGTCAGAATGTTAGTTCATTGAGATTAAATTGTTTTGTTCACTGCTGACCCCCCCAGCACCTTGATTAGTACCTGCCACAGAGGGCCAACTGACTAACAAATACAGCATATAACGTATGAAGTCTGTCCTTATTTATTTTAAGATGTATTTAAACTTATCATTGTTATGTACCTTCTAGACCTACTATTGTACACAGATTCTTAATTAAAGCAACAATAGAAGAAAGAATGCAGGCAATGCTGAAAACTGCTGAGAGGAGGTAGGTGGCAATTAACTGCAAGTCCACAGGGAGTTTTCCTGTGTGTATAAGATGGTGTAAGTGTTGGGAACGTCTTCACTTAGATGACCGTTTAGTCAACCAAAAGATATAAGTACAGATACTTTCTAAAAGCAAGATATGACAGTTTACCTATTCAGTGTTTCTCAGTCAATGCTCAGGACATTTTAATTTTTGACTCAATTTATTAATAGAGATTGTAATGTATAAAAATATATTCAGACTATCCTACATTTCTTTGCCACACTGGATTACTTTTTAAATGAAATCTATCTTTATGCCCCATCTAAAAGCCTTAGTCTGATATCCGTAAAATGAAATTTACAGTGCTCTTTACGTTATCACACATGTTAGTCACATGCAAGTAGGAAGATCTGGCTGAAAAATTCGGCTGGTAATTGTGGTGTTAATTCCAAAGGCAGAACAGCAGCACAGAGACCAGAACAACCTTTTTTTTTTTTTTTTAAAGATTTTATTTATTTATTTTTTTCCCCCCAAAGCCCCAGTAGATAGTTGTATGTCACAGCTGCACATCCTTCTAGTTGCTGTATGTGGGACACGGCCTCAGCATAGCCGGAGAAGTGGTGTGTCGGTGCGCGCCCGGGATCCGAACCCGGGCCGCCGGCAGCGAAGCGCGAGCACTTAACCGCTAAGCCACGGGGCCGGCCCGAGACCAGAACAACCTTTATTTTAAAAATTTAACTTTGGAATCATAAAACTTCCTAATATTTATTCCCTAATTTTTCTTTAAAGTCATTTGGAAAACGTAAACCAATGCCTTAACTCCCTCCTCGTGAGATAGGTCTGTACACACACCAGAGATGATTTCCTTAGAAGGGATTGCTGCCACAGAGCTACTTCACGTAGCAAAGAAGCAATTTGAATTCAGAAATTGTCTTCCGTTGGTGGTTTATGGGAAGGAAAGAGGCTACCACAAGAGCTTTTTGCCTCAAACGTGAAGGCTTTTTGTTATTGATGTTTCCATATGTAACAGAATTTGGTGATTGTATTTAAACCACCTCAATAAAATAGCAATTAGAAGAACTGTTGAAATTCTCTTGAAACAAATTAACTTTGTAAGGTGAGAGCCTTAGGAGCAGTTGGCAGGGGTTTTGTTTCTTTGTTTCCTTAATTGTGCAGAGAAAAAACATTTTATGACAAAGCCTGAAAATTGTATATGGAAGTCTTCACTAATTTTAACAAGACATGGTAATGACCCCATCATCTACTTTCTTCTGGGAGTTTCTTATGGTTCACTTACAAAAACTTAGGAATAAATATGTTTTTATACTATTATAAGAATATAATATTCTTATAGTCTTATATTATTATAAGTTATATTGTTATAAGACAAACATAATAATGTATTCCTTGGGGTTTCTTCCTGACTCTGCTCGCTTGGACAACCCCGCAGTCACACGAATTCGTCGGCGAAGCGCTCAGAGGCCTCCGTCCTGACCGTGGCTGATCTGGCAGACCTGTTTACCAAAGAGACCGAAGAGCTTGAGTGAAGTGCCCCTGATGCAATCCACAGAATGATGTATTTAAAACTTTCATAGCTTCTAGAGCAAAGTTATAAGACAAAAATCCAGTGGATGTCAGTCAGCACTGTCCTTGGTTGAGTGAATTTCTCTTTTTCAGTTGTACAATGTCCTAGTCGTTATTAGGTCCTTTTCAATATAGTTTCCAAAAGATCTATAAAGATTTTTAATTTTACACTCCTAGTAAAACATTTATTTTTGTTCCAAAGAATATCTATATCTGAGAGAATTAAGAGAGGTAACATGTACTTTTCTTTTGATAAGATCAGTCTTAAAAAGAGTGGGAATAAGAGAAAGTAAACTAGCCTAGTTTATATGACCTCGTGTATTTAACCAACATAGATCTCGTTTTTGGAAGGGCCTTCAGTATCTTTAGCACATGATTCACCAATCTTTTGTTAGTAATATTTTAAGTAAATGGTGAATTATGTTAACTCCTAGTTATTTGAGTAGGTTTAGACTGTAACGCCATGCATAGTAACTTTACAGTAATACAACTTCTAAATAAGTTAATATTAGGCAATGATTTCTTTTCTGTGTACCTTGCTACTAGAAATTGAAACACTGAAAACTTTTCGTATTTCTATTTTACATTAAGGAGTATCAGTATAAGCAGTTAACTTTAAATAGCTTTTTCAAGTGTGTTAACATTTACCTTAAAATTATCTAAACTGCTTCCTCTACTTTTAATTTTTCCTGTTGTTAAGTTTTTACATGTTTTAAGATTGATGTATCTGTAAATATTGCAATTTTTATAATTTTAGTTCCTATCATTATAACATGGAAATATGGCAGGGGTTTTTTTAGTCATTATTACACTGATGTCTTGAATTCCTTTCCTTTCCCACTTTCTTGTGTAACTAGACTTTAAACCATTAATGTCTAAATTTATGATAGGGTTTGTTATTTTATTCTCCTAGAACTCCCCTCAAGGCCTAATATTTGATTTGTGGAACAAGAAAATGTTGTATTCACATAAGCAAATAGTTGCAAGTGATAGTAACCTAGGGTTTCTTCTTCTGTGAAGAATTAATGGACTTTGAAACTGCTAAATAAGGAATAGCTTGTATTCTAGCCATTTGATGTAATACGAACGTTTTTGTTTTGTTTTCTTTGAGCCTTCAGAGTTTTAAATGACCCTCAGGACTCATTAGCTCCTGCTTAGCTGCCCAGAAAACTGTAACAGAAATACCCCTGGATCACATCTGTCTGCGAGGCTCTGGTGCTTAGTTAAGGTGCATTTTCTTATTCTAGGTTTATAGGGTGACATAATTCAACCGAAGAAAACACACACACATTTTTGGTGCTTATTCTTCAGTTGAAGGGAGATATGCATTGATTCTTTTATATGAAATTAAACAGAACTATTATTTTCGTAGCTCTTTACATATGATAAAGAGCTTTCCTGTACAGTCATGTGTTTCATTTGCCCAGCAATCCTGTCAAGTTGATATAATTAATATCATTCCTGTTTTAAAGGTAGAGAACTAAGGTTTGGAAATATGGAGAAACGTGTCCATGACACGTAGCAAGTAAATGGTGGAGCCCAGGTCCCGACTCCAAATCTCATGTCCTTTTTCTAAACCATATGTCTTGCTGAGATTCAGAAGGTCCATGGTTATAATTTAATGGTGAGCATATTTCAATATTTCTTTTTGTTTGTTTCCTAGAATTCCTTTTTGAGCTAAAGTTTTAGGGAAAACAATTTGATATGCTTCAATTTTGTAAAAAAAAAATAGAGAGAGATATATAAAAATATACCTATCTGTATTAGAGAAAAACTGCTCTTATTTATTTCTGTAAGATATTATCAATTAAATAAATATTTTAGTGGAAATTGAAATTTGAGAATTTATTTAATTTCTGACTGTAGAACATGCAGTGGGGGTTTTTTTGTTTGTTTTGGTCTCTCAACAAAAGATGTTAAAATTGTTTACACTACAGAATCTTATATTTCGTAGACATTTGTTATTTCTTCAAAACAGTCGTGACAGTTCTTCCAAATAATTGTTCAAAACAAATACAGATCTAATCGCCACATCTTCTTGGCTGCAAACAAAGAACTTTTTGGTTTTCTTCTTCCATCATTTTATATTGTCTGAAATATCACTGTGCTTGTAAATAGTTGTTCTTAAATGGTTGCTGTGCTAATGAACCAGTGAGAGAAAATGATAGAATCCCAATGCTTAGCTTAAATGTGTTTGGATCTGGGGATTTTCCATTAATGAATCCAGGTGAGTTTACCAGGACTGAAAAGACTTACCAATAGACAATGTAAAATACATGTACCTAAATCCGTAGTCTTTTGCCTCAAACCTGGATAGTTTTACTATGCTAATTGCAGCTTCAACTTTTCTCTTTGGTGTGATCTAGACAGAATGATCCATGCATTTAGTTTTAAGTATGAGTCCCTTTCATATCACATTAATAACAAGAAACTAAAAACTCGCAACATAATGATCTGACATGTAACCACAAAGACTTTACAAATAATTATCAAACTTAACAATACTTATCAAAATACTTAGGAGTTGAATTTAGCAATGCACGATTCATCATCAGCTCAGGCTACCCTTTCAAGGGGACAAAGGAAGAAATTATATCTTTTAAAATTTCTCTTGCTCTCATTCGCTAGTTCTCCCGAGATTTCATGTGCTGGAGTTCTTGATTAAACTGTAGAATAGCCTTTGGGAATGCAGAAAGCACCTATGCTAAAGGACCTCGGGCTTAGTTAAATTGAATAAAAAATCTTTCAGTTTTTTAGGATTTAAAACAAAATCCCACAATAATATGCTGTTTCATAGTTTTTAACTGGCATACCACTGTAAAAATGAAATGGCATTGAAACAATACAGTACAAGAATGCATTGTAGGCCTATCTACTC
Source organism: Ceratotherium simum simum (assembly GCF_057802395.1). Lineage (NCBI taxonomy): Eukaryota > Metazoa > Chordata > Mammalia > Perissodactyla > Rhinocerotidae > Ceratotherium > Ceratotherium simum. The sequence goes on along the minus strand of NC_141937.1, from coordinate 23,245,824 downwards.
TGATAAAGGAAATCTTTAATAAAATTTCTTCAAATTGAGATCAGTTAACTATGTTTATAAAATTTGCAGGAATCTCCATGTGCCTCTGTGACACTGTGAAGCCCACGTGAGTGCTGTCACATGTGAGGGTTGAATATGAACTACTTGCAAGCCTTGCTTTAGAGGAAGGCTATGTGGGTAATTGATAACCCCAAAAGGAATTCAAGTCTTGCAATAGGTATGTGGTGGTGTCTCCAAGTTATAGAACAGATAGTGTCACATACAGAAAATAGCACGAGAACTTGGCAGGGACCAAAGTTGCCATCTCCAGGCTTCCCTTGCCTTCAGTCAGCCTTTCAGGGGCATGCATATCTTGTCTTTGAAGGTCCCAACCATCCCTGGGATCCTGGTCCATTATTTAATATTAGTGACTCTGAATACTGATTTTGTTCATGAAAACCAACTTTGTTATATTGAAACCAAACCCTTTGTACTGCAGCTTATGCTTTTTTTCTTTCAAAATAGAAATAAAACTTAACCTCCATTTTCTGTGTAATGATCATTTGTACAGGTAACTATTGTTATAAAATTATTCAGTAAGTTTCTTTCTGCCTATCCAATATTCCATTCCTTCAGCCTTTTCTTAAAAGTCTTCCTCTCCAAACCCCTTTGGCATCTTTGTCTCCTGGTAAACCTGCTCTTAGAGCTCCACACCCCTCATAGAGCCTCTTCAGGGAACAATTTTGTCCAAGGACGTATTTTCGACATGTGGGATCTTTTCAGATCTGTGAATTGTATGCCTCACAGTTCTGATCACTGACCCTTCCAGTGCCTTAAGGAGCAGACATTTGTGCCCAAATTTCCTAGTTTCTCCTCACTTTATTAATAACTTGTTTAGGGTGTATCTACTGAGATTACCTGTGCTTTTTTCAAAACCGTTTAGTTTGTATTTACCACATCCCTAATTCTGTACTCAGAACTGTAAAGGCACCTTATGCCCCTTCTGTTTCCCACCTTCAACAGTCAAACAAGTGCTACATCCAGTTATTTTCCAGACTCTTCATACAAATTTCCATTGACTAAGATGAGGGCATTACTGCCTGTTGATTATGTTGAATATGTTTTCCTTTGACTGTCACGGAATGGTGGTAACGTTGGTAAATGCAAACCTGTGTTTTAAAAGGGAATGTATTTTAGTGCCTGATCTTGCTTTATTGTATCAGAATGTTTATAAATGATTAGCTATTAAACTGTTAAGGCATCATTGTGGAATATTGTATTTACTTAAAATGTCCTCACTGCTTTTCACTTTGCATGTCCTTATATTCTGCAGGTCACCATTCCTACCCTACACTCATGTTCAGCTTCCCAGAGAATTGCGTACCAGCATGATATGGTACAAATAAAGACATTACATAGCACTTCTGTCTTCCTATTAAGTTGTTAACGATGACTCAATTAAGCAGACATCTAATCGATGCAGTGAGTTGTTTTTAAGGGATGATCATTTTTACTCATAATCTTTGCGTACAGCAAAAGATTAGCACATTTCCTTCTTAAATGGCTTTGGCCTTCATCAAGGTAAAGATCTTTACTGAGTAAATCACTTTTTAACTCTCTTCCTTTCTTCCTATCTGCTCTTTTCCTCCTCAGTTTTGGAAGTGTATGTCTAAGTGATACCGAGCAATGGGCTCACTCTGCTCGCTGCAATCTGAGCCAATTAATCACAACGAGTTAGGTATCGAGAAAGGAAGTTTTAATTCAGTTAGCTGGCATAATCAGGAAGATGGCATATTAATGTCTCAAAAAAGCCATCTTCAGAAATTACAGAATCTTGAGGTAGTTATATAGGGAAAATGGGCAGTAAGGAGGGAGTTTCCTTCAGGAAACATGATGGGCTCCAAGGTCTTTCATTGTTCCATTCTTCTGTCAGCTGTAATGGATACCTTGTAGGTATATTTCCTACCTGTAGTCAGCCTGTTCCTGGAGAGAAACTCATAAAGCAAAGTTTTAATTTATCAAGCTATCGAGGAGTACATACGTAAGCAGAGGCCATAAATCAGGAGAGCATGTGAATTTTTTTAGAGTATGTGCAGAGCAGTGAGTAGTCACACAGGAGGGGCTGGGGCCATTTAACGTAACAAGATGGCCTCACTTATGCTCACTTACTTATCGGAAAAGCAGTTTATCCACCATTACACAAACGAGTACTTATCAGACCCCCACCCATGCATTCCTGACCTGGAGGCAGTGGGCTCCGGAGGGGAGAGGCTCCTCCGATGAGCCTCAGAGAGTAAGCCCCCAAGTTGTGTGCAGTTTGCAGCTCCCAGAAGAGAGTCCACCTGTATATACCAGCCCAAACTGACAAAGACATAACCCACATAAAAGTTTTTTAGGGTCTTCAATAATTTTGATGTATATAAAGTTCCTGAGACCAAAAAGTTTGAGAACTACAGTAGCCTGTTTTTAAATTATCTTCCATGTCTCATCAAGAACAAGGCAGGGAATGGGCCGTGCTTGTGGTGAGTTGCTGTATGCACCTTTTTATTGACCATTGTTAAAGGCCTATTTTAGAAAGAAATCTACCCAAAGAGCAGCAGCAGTATATGCAGGCTTGATGGACTTTGTGTAACAAGGAGTTCCTTTTAGTTTTGCATCTTACACTTTGTTTAAAAAAGAAATTAAATGGTTGAGGTTGCATATAGCAGTTGACTTTTTAAACCACTTACTCCAGATGAATGTAAAATAAACTGAGATTCTGTGACTGCTCTGTGACCACAGAGATAATTGTCACCTGTGATGGTCAGTGTTATGAGTCACTTTGGCTAGGCTATAGTCCCAGTTACTCAAACACTCATCTATGTATTTTGTGAAAGTGTTTTATAGATATGATTCAAGTCCATAATCCGCTGACTTTTAGGGAGATTATCCTAGATGACCTGGGTGCGCTTGATTTAATCAGTTGAAAGGCCTCAGGAGCAGAAGTGATACTTCCAAGAAGAAGAAATTCCACCTGTAGACACAGCCTTCAGCGCATGCCTGAGAGTTCCAGCAGGCCCTTCCTGATGGCCTGCCCTACAGATTTTGGACTTGCCTAACCAGCCTCCGCAATCATCGATGCCTTGCAATAAATCCTTTATATCTCCTACTGGTTTTCTTTCTCTGGTCCAACCCTGACTCATACACCCGCCTTGGGGAAGCAGATGAGTGACACTGTTTATGCTGCCACTTTTAAGTAGCATTGTAATGTTTCTAAGAAAACATACCCGAAAATGTTTAGACGTGACCTAAACATGTAAAGAATACAGGTTGCAATAACAACAACAACAAAAATGAGATAGCTTTTGAAATGAGTATCACTGGTGTCCATTCTGTCCTCCAGTGTGGCATGTATGCGTTCCAGGAATAGGCAAGGAGATCCATTGAGGTATGGAGAGAAGATATTGGAACTTGTATTGAGTGGGGGATTATTTATAAGAGAGAAATTAAGCTTCCTCTTATTTAATATGGAGATCAACACTATTCCCATCCACTTTATATGGCAGTTATGTGTCACCTGTGTAAGTGAATTTGGGAGCCACACACACTATCAGGCAAAGAACGAGCGCTGAAGAATTTCATCCTTGTATCAGGACGTCAGTGGGGAGGAGGAGGGGCCTATAGCATCCAGCACAATTTTAATTATCCACGGGAAAGCAATTTTAGAATACAAAATGAGTTCTCAAAGGAGATAGTGAAATTGTTTCTGAAATATTTTCAGAAAAGGCCAGGATTTTTTTTAAGTGCAAGTGAACTTGAAGGCTCTTTTAGGTCTTAAATAACTACGGTATTTTCCATTTTAGTTTTTTTTTTTTCTTTCTCCCAAAATGTGTGGTGTTACATTCCAGAATCTCCTTAGCCATGTGAATAATAAATACAAAAAAATGAGGAGGGGCAGGGGGGCTGCTATTTACTTTTCTAAAAAGTTAATAAACATAGAAAATGCAACTATTCCTTTTTAAAAATTTATCGAGGAATTCAGTGAATTCAGTAGGAAAGGCTTTGCCTTCCATTGGGTGTACAGTAAATGGTTGTTGAATTTAATTGGTTGGAATAACTGATAAACCTGGTTCTCAAGAGAGCAGAGTTCTGTGGGTTACTAAAACATCTGCGAGCATCCTGTCCACTAGACACCCAGCTGATAAACATGAAGAGATCATTTAACATTTCTCCTATAACTGTGCTACTTCTGTTTCGTATTTAATAGAAGTGCTCTTTGATTGTTATTCTTTGATTTTTGATTTTGATATCAGTCATTGTTACACAAACTGATTAATTTTTTATCTCTAAGATTTATGTAATATCGCCTAAAGCTATTTGTTTCTTTTGGACTCCTATGAATCCAGCTGCCAAGACAAGTGGCTCTGCCCTGAAATCACAAGGCAACTCCACTGAGTCAGTGGATCCCAGAAATAAGGGACCGTGAATCTGGCAAGGAGGCCATCCTCCAGAACAATACAGCATTATTGTGTTTCTCTCACACTAGACAGAGTCATGGGTTGTTTTCCTCTTTGGTTGGAGGCAAATTCAACCTTAAAAAGCACTGATATTTAACAATAAAAACACAACCCAATTTAAAAATGGGCAAAGGATTTGTTTTTTTTAATAGAAATATTCTTATTTCAAAATGAAGACATTGAAAGCATAAGAAATCTAAAAGTTCTATGAAATTACTTAAAAGATATCTTGTTTATTTTGTGTTGCTCCAATATAGTAGCACTAAACGTGTGCCCTCAAAAATGATTAAGTAGTAGCCATTTTAACCTTGAGTTTTTTTCCCGCTTTAATGAGGAATAATTGACAAATATAATTGTATATATTTAAAGTTACAATATGATAATCTGATATACATGTACATTGTGAAATGATTACCAAGATCAAGGTAATTAACACATCCATCGCCTCAGCAGTTAACTCTTTTTGTATGTGTGTGGGAGGGTGTGTGTGTGGGAAGAAAGCTTAAGATCTACTCTGGGGAAGTTCAAGTGTACAAGGCCATGTCATTAACTAGTCACCACTGTACTTAGAGCCTCAGAACTTATTCATCTTATAACTGGAAGTTGGTACCCTTTGACCCATATATCCCCTCTGAAAAAGATATACAAGTGGCTGATAGGCACATGAAAAGATGATCGACTGCATTAGTCACTAAAGAAATGCAAATCAAAACCATAATGAGAGGGATGTGGTGGGGGGATGAATAAGCACAACAGAGGATTTTTAGGGCAATGAAACTATTCTATATGATGCTACAATGGCAGATACATGTTCTTATACATTGTCAAAGTCCATATAATGTACACCAAGAGTGAATCCTAATGTAAACTATGGACTTTGGGCGATAATGATGTGTCAATATAGGTTCGTCGATTGTAACAAATAACAAGTGTACCACTCTGGTGCGGTACATTGAAAGTTGGGGTGCAGTGTGTGATGGTCCAGGGTAGGAGGTATATGGGAACTCTGTACTTTCTTGTCAATTTTACTATGAACCTAAAATGGCTCAAAAAAATAAAATGTATTAAAAAAATACACAATGAGATACCGTTTCACACCCACTTGAGTGACTATAATCAAAAGACAGACTGACAACTTTGGGCAAGGATATGGTAAATTGGAACACTCATATATTGCTGGAAGGAATGTAAAATGGTGCAGCCACTTTGGTAAACAGTCTGTCCATTTCTTTAAAAGTTAAACATACACTTACCAGCTATGTTCCTCCTTCATATTTACTAAAAAGAAAAGGAAACACATCCATACGAAGACTTGCATATGAACAGTCTGGCAGTTCTGCAAATTGTTAAACATAGAGTTACCATGTGACCCAGTAATGTCCCTCCTAGGCATATATACCTGTATCAGTCTGCTAGGGCTGCCATAACAATATACAATAGACTGGGTGGCTTAGATAACAGAAATTTATTTCTCATGGTTCTGGAGGCTAGAAATTGAATCTCACGGTGTTGGCAGGTCTGGTTTCTTCTGAGGCCTCTCCCCTCAGCTTGCAGACAGCTGCCCTTTCACTGTGTCCTCACATGGTCTCTCCTCTGCTCACGTCCCTGGTGTCGCTCGTCTTATAAGGACCACAGTCATATTGGATTAGGACCCTACCCTACAACTTGTTCTTATCAGTGTTATTTACAATAGGCAAAAGTGGAAACAACCCAAATATCCATCAACTGATAAATGGATAAACAAAATGTAGTACATACTTACAATGGAATATTATTTGGACATAAAAAGAAGTGAAGTACTGATATATGCTACAAAAGGATGAATCTTGAAAACATGCTCAAAGAAAACAGTAATAAAATACTATGTGCTTCTATTTATATGAAATGTCAAGACGAGTTCATTGCAACATTATTTATTATAGCCAAGACATGGAAGCAACCCAAGTGTCCACCAACAGATGATTGGATAAAGAAGATGTGGTATATATATACAATGGAATACTACTCAGCCATAAAAACGATGAAATCGTCCCATTTGCAGCAACATGGATGGACCTGGAGGGTATTACGTTAAGTGAAATAAGCCAGACAGAGAAAGACAAACACTGTATGACCTCTCTCATATGTGGAATATGAACTAACACAAGGACGGAGAGAACAGTTTGGTGGTTACCACGGGGAAGGGAGTTGGTGGTAGGCACAAGGAGTGAAGGGGTGTATTTCTATGGTGACTGACAATAATGTACAAGTGGAATCTCATAATGTTATAAACTATTATGACATCAATAAAAAAATGCTTAAATATATTTAAAAAATTAACTCAAAATGGATCACAGACATAGCTGTAAAATGCAGAATTATAAGACTCCCAGAAAGTAATATAGGAGAAATCTAGATGACCTTGGGTTTGGTGATGACTTTTTAGATACAACAACAAAGGCAAAATCCATGAAAGAAAGAACTGATAGATGTACTTCATTAAAATTGAAAATTTCTGCTCTGTGAAAGACACTGTCAAGAGAATGAGAAGACAAGCCACAGACCAAGAGAAAATATTTGTAAAAGACATATCTGATAAAGAACTGTTATCCAAAATATACAAAGAACTCTCAAAACTCAACAATAAGAAGACAACTGATTTTTAAAAGGGCCAAAGACCTTAACAGACACTTCACAGAGCAGATACACAGATGGCAAATAAGATACGAAAAGATGCTCCACATCATATATCATCAGGGAAATGAACATTAAAACAACAATGAGGTACCACTACACACCCAGTAGAATGGCCAAAATCCAGAACACTGACAATACAAAATGCTGATGAGGATGTGGAGGAACAGGAACTCTCATTAATTGCTGGCAGGAATGCGAAATGGTAAAGCCACTTTAGAAGATAGTTTGTCCATTTCTTAGGAAACTAAACATGCTCTTACCATATGATCCAGCAATTACACTCCACGATATTTACCCAAAGGAGTTCAGAACTTACATCCACACAAAAACCTGCACGTGGATGTTTACAGCAGCTTTATTCATAATTGCCAAAACTTGGAAGCAATCAAAGATGTCCTTCAGTAGGTGAATGGAACAATAAAAATGTGGTACATCCAGACAATAGACTGTTATTCAAAGCTAAAAAAAAAAAAAATGATTTCTCAAGCTGTGAAAAGATATGGAGGAACTTCTTTTGCTTACTAAGTGAAAGAAGTCAATTTGAAAAGGCTACATACTGTATGATTCCAACTATATAATATTCTGGAAAAGGTAAAATTATGGAGACAGTAAAAAGATCAGTGGTTACCAGGATTAGAGGGGAGGAAGGGATGAATAGGCAGAGCACAGAGGATTTTTAGAGCAGTGAAACTACTCTGTATGACACTATAATGGTAGATACACGTCATTATAAATTTGTCTAAACCCATAGAACCTACAACACCAAGAGTGAACCCTACTGTAAACTGTGGACTCTGGGTGATAATGATGTGTCAATGTAGTTTCATCAATTGTAACAAATGTGCCACTTCAGTGGGAGATATTGATATGGTGAGGCTGTGCATGTGTGGTGGCAGGGGGTAAATGGGAAATCTCCATCCCTTCCACTCAATTTTGCTGTGTACTAAAATTGCTCTAAAAAATAAAGTCTTTTAAAAATATATAAATATAAATAGATAGATGGTGTGGACTAATTATGAGGTAGACTCTGATAGACTTAAAAAAAATATGTTTATTTGGGGTTTGTTAGGCCTGGGGAACACAGATTTGAATAGCACTTGAACTGGGTTCCAGAATTGAAGGAAGGTTTTATAGTTGTGGCAAGCATAGTCAAAGAAAAAAAAGAGAAAGGAATGTCTTTTTTTTTTTTTTGCTGAGGAAGATTTGCCCTGAGCTAACATCTGTTGTCAATCTTCCTCTATTTTGTACGTGGGTCGCCGCCACAGCGTGGCCACTGATGAGTGGTATATGTTTATGCCTGGGAACTGAACCTGAGCCACCAAAGCAGAGCATGCTGAACTTAACCACTAGGCCATGGGGCCAGCCCCAGGAATGTCTTTTAACAAATTTTGCGTGCAAGGTAGTCACAGAGTGAGGCTCAGTTGAAACAATCCATTAAAACTTAGGAATGTAGAAGATGATCTTGACAGGAATGAGGTCTCTGTGCTGATAATCTTATCTTCCTTGAGAAGACTTGCAGATGCATTTCAAGCATCTAATGAATTCAAGATTTCATCCTGAAGGACAAATTTTTTCCTCTCATCTTCGTGTCCACTGGCTCCATTTTAGTCCGTTAACATGAGAGACTCCGTCTTTTTCCAATTCCACAGTGGATGGATAGATAGACAGATAGTGTAGGGGAGGAAGACAATTCCTCTACCCTCTCTAGGTCCTTCTGGCTGGGCTACGAATTAAATTGACATGAGACAGACTAACAGGAGAAAACCAAACAAAGCTTTATAACATGTATACATGGGAGAGACCCAGGAAAGCTGAGTAACTTGCCAAAATGGCAAAGGCTGTTACCTTAAATACTATCCTCAGCTAAAGACAAAGGAGGATGTTGGAGGTGGGGGGAGTCAGTTATGAGAGATCACCAGAAAAGCACAGTAAACAAGAGTAAAGTTACTATGCAGATTTAAGTCCTTGCCTTCTGCACTCATAAGAGTTTCTAGAGATAAGGTCGTCCCCCCTTCTTCCTGGTACAGAGAGGGAGACACCTCTACAAATGGAGATTTCCTTTACAGATGTAAATGTCTCTTACGGAGGGTAACTTCTACTTTTCAGAGCTTTTCCCATGTCTGCAGTTGTTAAAAGTAACCAGCCCAAAACAATCCTTATGCCAAAGAGACACATTTTGGGGTGGCCAATTCTGACCCCCCACAATAGATAGATAGGTACATAGACAGATAGATAGATAGATAGATAGATAGATAGATAGATAGAGAGATAGTTAGATAGATAGATAGATAATCATTACATACTTCAGAGCCCTGCTCAAGTGCCTTCTCATTCCTTATAACCCTCCCCAAGCCACTCCTCCCCCAACCCAGGCAAAAATAATACGTACCCCTTATGTTTTTCCATGTACTATGATTTTTACCTTTAATATTTTATATGGTGCTGTATGTTAAAACTCTTTAGCTACATAGCTTCTCCCAAGAGGTGATTATTTTTTAATCCTCTGTGCAATAGCACTGAGTTTTTACTTAGTAAGCAATTCAGCACAATTCAATAAATGTATATTATGGGCCCTACTGCAGTGCTTAGATGTTTGCTAATTTAATCTGGGGGTTGTTGAATTTTCAGGTGTTTGGTTGTGTAATGAATAACATGTCACTTAACTGGCATTTCCTCTGAAAGGCTTATATGATGGTATCTTTCAGTTCTCTCCCAGTGGTAAAATTTGCAGATTCTATGAGGACTATCGATGCAAAATAACCAATAACCATTCTATAGATGAGAGAAATAAGGTGGGTTTTACTTGAGCCAGAGTGAGGATTATAACCTGGGAAGGCCTGTTCCAGAAAGAAAGAAAGTGTTCTGGAGAAGCATGGTTTTCAGTACTGTCTGATACCTTTTTAGAACAAGGACTGTACATTAAACATGCCCAGGACACATATTCATCAAAGTTTCAAAGAGGTACTCAGTTGCAAGTTAGCAAGTCAACATGACCCTGATGTCAGGAAGGGGACTAGTACAAGCGAGCGTGTGTTACCAATAGGGTATAGGAGAGCAAGTATGCACTCTTATCTTAAAAGAGTGCCTTCTTTACTTTAATGGTTAAGGCAGATGTACAATGTATGTTTCATAGGCCATAAATCAGGCTTCTTTAGTTCAAGCCAAATCAGTTTTGAACCTGAATAGTTACCCTATATACCTCAATAAGTGAAAAGCTCTTATCAGGACTTTCTGTAGTACATCTTTCCCAGATTTCTGTTCAAGAGCTTTTTCTAAAAATACTCTCCCTGCCAGAAAATCTTCTTAAGTCCTTTATTTGAATTTGCTTCAACTATGAAGCAACTTTTTTTATCATCCATAGATTCTGGATTTAAAGTCAGATTCTTTTTAAAGTCAGTTTAAAGAGAAATCAAGAAAGTAACCAAGAAGAAACTGCAAATGCCAATCATATCTTTTTTTTTTTTTTAACCCACATGTGCATCAGGTCTGGCAGGGGTTCAATATCCCGATGAGTCTTATACTGTGCATAGGAATGTCCTGTATCACTGGTCTTCAAATTATAGCACTAGAGCTACATCAGAATCCCCTGAAGGGCTTGTTAAAACGCAGATTGCTGGGCCCCACCCCAGAGTTTCTGATTCAGTAGTTCTAGGTGGAGCCTGAGAATTTCTAACAAGTTCCTGGATGATGCTGATTCTGCTGGTGCAGGGACCACACTTTGAGAACCCCTGCTCTGTGAGTACAGTGCTTGAAGAGAAACCTTCCAATGGTGTGTCTCCTTTTTAATTGTCAAGACCTTAGATTGGTCAGAAATGTGATGCATCAACATTCTAATCCTCTGTGATGTTAAAGGATATTGAAATAGAAAGTCAAGATGCATTTGTCTACCATCCACTTAAAAGGGTCAATGCACTGATCTTTCACTGCCACTGAATGAAATATGTATACCTTCAAAGTGTCTGAGGAACCCACTTTAAATAGGGTGTAAAAAGAAGGGTGAGGGGCTGGCCCGGTGGCATAGTGGTTAAGTTCCTGCACTCCACTTCGGCAGCCCGGGGTTCACAGTTTCGGATCCCAGGTGTGGACCTACACACCGCTCATCAAGCCATGCTGTGGCGGCATCCCACATATAAAGTAGAGGAAGATGGGCATGGATGTTAGCTCGGGGCTAATCTTCCTCAGGGCCGGGGTGGGGGGGAGTGGGGGGGGGGATTGGGAAGAAGGGGGAGATAACTGTTATAGGCCTCGGGAAAAATACATTTGCAATTTAAGTGAGGGCATCCCTGGAGAAACACTGAGGGTGAATATTAGTCTGCTTATGTCACAGACCCCTAATGCAAATTCTTTCATAGCCTGGGAAGAAGAAAAAGATGACATTGCATCTTTAAACATGGTTGAAAGATAGAAAATTAGCTTTGCCCTAATAATTTTGTATAAAGATTTCTGTTAATATTAACAGCAAAATAACACATGCTACTTACTAGTGGATCGTGTTCTAACCCACAACATTAACTTTTACCCAGAAATCAATGTAGTTATCATCTGTTCCAAAGATTTGATTCAGGTGGAAATTCCAAGAAGTGCTCGTTGTTGTTGTTTTTACAAACTCCCTAGACTTACGGATTTATTTGAAATACATAGATGTGGGTATTTTTTCTTCTGTATAGATATTACCTCTTTCACAGGTGGAACCATGGCAATCTCTAAAAGGTTCAGAAATGTTATGGTTAACCAATTACACATACATATCTACATATGTAATGTCAACCAATTGCACATACTATGCATTTTAAAAACTTGTTTCAAGGCAGTTAATGGTTTGGAAAGCAGATAACAGACATATTTATTGTCTATATACAAATCTGTTAAAGTAATCATTAGTCTTTATTGGTTGGAAGTTAGAATTAACCTATGGAAAATAAAGAAAGTGAAGGGAAGAGAATGATCCTTTTTTTGAGTATCCATTGTGACAAGCACTTTTCAGGTGCTATAATCACCTGGAAGCTCTCTTTTCAAGTAATCAAGTAGCATAGAAAACTGGGTTCTCTGGATAGTTCACATTCCTTTGAAATGGCCTGTTTTTAATGATCTCTGTAGCTCTCCGGAAATATCAGACTCTTGTAAGAATGACGCTATATACCAACAATAGCTATTGAAGCACTGCCTGGAGAAAAATATACATATTTTCTAGTTGTATCATAACATTTAACATAAAATAATCATGCAACCAATTGAAAACACAAAGCTATTACAAAGTAGGTACTAAAAACGATACTTGAATCGAATTATTGTTACAACATATTAATTATCTAATGTTGATAACAAGTCTCTTGAAGACTTGTTTAATGACTTTTAAAGTTTAATGACTTTTAAAAATAATAATAATTTATTTATATTTCTCATGATTTCTGTGGGTCAGGAATTTGGTGGCCACTCTCGTGAGGTTGTGGTCTTCTGTTGACCACGGGTGTAGTCCCTTTAAGGCACAACTGGTATATACTTTGTATTTAATTTTGACATGTAATTGTTTACTATCCGCCTTACCCCACTAAAATGTAGGCTTCATTCAGGATTTTACTGCGGGGTTTTTTGTACTTTATTCCAAATATTTAGAACAATGTTTGGCAGATAGTCTTCAAAAAATATTTGTTCAGTGAATGATGTTATGTTTGGAAATTTTTCCCCATTAAAAAACATTTTAGGGCCGGCCCTGTGGCTTGGTGGTTAAGTGCGCGCGCTGCAATGCTGGCGGCCCGGGTTCGGATCCCGGGTGCGCATCGAGGCACCACTTCTCCGTCCATCCTGAGGCTGAGTCCCACATACAGCAACTAGAAGGATGTGCAGCTATGACATGCAACTATCTGCTGGGGCTTTGGGGGGAAAAAATAAAACAAATAAAATCTTAAAAAAAACATTTTAGTACTTGATCAAATTTTTTGGTAAGACAAAGGATGTTTCATGAGGTATATGTGAGAGGCATTATTATTTAAGAAGGATTGGGCTGGCCCCATGGCTTAGATAAGTGCACGCAGTCCACTACTGGTGGCCTGGGTTCAGATCCCGGGCACGAACCAACGCACCGCTTCTGCGGCCATGCTGAGGCCGCATCCCACATACAGCAACTAGAAGGAGGTGCAGCTATGACATACAACCATCTACTGGAGCTTTGGGGGAAAAAAAGGAGGAGGATTGGCAATAGATGTTAGCTCAGGGCCGGTCTTCCTCAGCAAAAAGAGGAGGATTAGCATGGATGTTAGCTCAGGGCTGATCTTCTCCACAAAAAAAAAAAAAAAAAGAAGGATAAACACAAACTATTAGATGCAAGATTTCTAACTTTCTCCTAAAAATAACTGTAATAATACATTGTAAATGTTTGTGTTTGTCCCAAAAATAATATTTCAAGAAATCAGCTATGAAAGTGATTGTTTAATAGTGATAAAAATGAAAAGCAATAGGGTATACTGGGATGAATGGTATGGTATGGTATGAAATGGTATGAAATGGAATGGTATGAGGAAGCCATTTGGTGTAAAACTAATTCAGCCTGACCTTGTTTTTCCAAAAGGGCCAGATGTGGTCTGTTGAGCATGCATTGTACATCTGCTTTAAATTTTTACTATGTCTCAAAGACAAGAATGATTCCCTTAAAGATAGGATGTAGGGGCCGGCCCAGTGGCTCAAGCAGTTAAGTACACGTGCTCTGCTGCGGTGGCCCGGGGTTTGCCGGTTCGGATCCCGGGCACGCACCAACACACCGCTTGGCAAGCCATGCTGTGGTGGCGTCCCATATAAAGTGGAGGAAGATGGGCACAGATGTTAGCCCAGGGCCAGTCTTCCTCAGCAAAAAAAAAAAAAAAAAAGAGAGAGAGAGGAGGATTGGCAGATGTTAGCACAGGGCTGATCTCCTCTCAAAAAAAAAAAAAGATAGGGATGTAGTTTTCCCCCCTATTGGTATTTCTTTAAGGATAAGCATCTCTCCCTAAACTAAGGAATAATTACTGACCTGCTGTACTCACCTTGTGACCACTGACCTGCTGGCCACCAGCCTGCTGTGCCGATTAAGCATCTGGTGACAGTAGTAAAAGAGATATTGCTGTCATATATGATGTATGCTCTTTGTTCCAAGATGGTATATAACCACTCTGTACACCCCACTTCTTTGGTGCCCTTCCTTCCTGGGGGAAGGAAGGCCCCGGGCTATAGTCCTCAGATCTGGCTCATAATAAACTTACCCCAATTTTGATTTATAGATTGACTATGGATTATTTGTATTGACAATAGCAGACTTTCTTTCTTTTTAATATTATAATGACCCTGACTGAACAGGCTTTTCCTCCTTCTTCAGCCTCAGACTGAACTTAACGAAACAAGAAACTAGAGGGGCAAGGTATAAAAATCAAGACTCTTCTACAAGAGCTACATCGTCTCCTCTCGAGTCTTAACTTTTCATTTACTCTTTATTTTCTGGAGTGCAAGTATTAGAAGTTCAGACCTGTCATTCTGCCTTTAATTTCATCACACACACCAGGGGGCTCTCTCATTTCCACTGACGGTCTCTCTCTGTCCTAACTTAACTCTGACAACCTTATCTCAGCCTGACTGGAAAAGGGTGACCTTATCAAAACTTTCTAATAAGAAATAATGTTCAACAAAGTTAATTCTACTCAAAATAACTTATTCGTGTTCTTCCTTTTTTGTTATGAACTCAGTAACAGGGTCAGAGCAACTTGATTTCAAACCCAAGCTACTGGACTTATCAGTTGTGAGATGTTAAGTAAAGTTTTGGGCTTTAGTCTTTCCTCATGAGTAGAAATGGAGATGATGATGTTTACTTGCTGTTTTGGGCCAAACCGTGTTCCCCTCAAAATTCATATGTTGAAGTCCTAACCCCTAGTACCTCAGAATGTGACTGTATTTGGAGATAGGGTCTTTTAAAGAGGTAATTAAGGGATAACAAAGTTATATGGGTTGGCTCTAATTCAATACGCCTGGCATCCTTACAGGAAGAGGAGATTAGGCCACAGACATGAGCTACACATAGGGAAGACCATGTGAAGACACAGGGAGGGGAATCCGTCTATAAGCGAATGAGAGTGGTCCCAGAAGAAGCCAACCCTGCTGACATCTCGATCTTGAATTTGTAACCTCCAAACCTGTAAGAATATAAATTTGTGTTAAATCTCCCAGTCTGAGCACAAACTCATTGGCTTAAAACAAAAGAAACTGATTCTCTTCCAGTCTGGAGGCCAGAAGTTTGAAATTGGTTTCACTGGAGTGAAATCAAGGTGTTGGCAGGGCTGTACGCTCTCTGGAAGCTCTAGGGGAAAATCCCTTCCTTGCCTCTTCCAGCTCCTGGGGTTGCTGGCATTCCTTGGCTATGGCTACATCAGTCCAATCTCTGGCTCCACAGTCACACTGCCTTCTCCTCTTCTGTCTGTGTCAAATCTCCCTCTGCCTCTTTTATGGTGACATTTGTGATTGCATTCGAGGCCCACAGGTTAATTCAGATAATCTCCCTTTGTCACGATCTTTCACTTAATCACTTTCATAAAGACACTTTTTCCATCTAAGACAGATTCCAGGGATTAGGACCTGATGTCTGGGAGCTGTTACTCAGCCTACTACAATATCAGATGCCTTTGATGCATTTGGATACTCACTTCATGAATGCAAGTTGCCTTCCTGTGAACCTAGAGTTGGTAATGTTTAATGAACAAGATTTTTAGTGTACCTGTTCATTTTTGAGATCAGGGAGCGATGAAGAGTGGAAACGTGAAGCTCAGAATGCTGAGACTGTTAGAAAGTTATCCCAGAATGTAAACTGGTGCAGCCTCTTTGGAAAACAGTATGGAGATTCCTCAAAAAAATTAAAAATAGAAATACCTTATGATCCAGCTATCCCACTACTGGGTATTTATCCAACGAACCTGAAATCAACAATCCAGAGAGGCTTATGCACCCCTATGTTCATTGCAGCATTATTCGCTATAGCCAAGGAGTGGAGGCAACCTAAGTGTCCCTCGACTGATGATTAGATAAAGAAGATTTGGTATGTATATATACAATGGAATACTACTCAGCCATAAAAAAAGACAAAATTGTCCCATTTGCAACAACATGGATGGATCTGGAGGGTATTATGTTCAGCGAAATACGCCAGACAGAGAAAGACAAACACTGCCTGATTTCACTCATTTGTGGAAGATAAACTAACACACGGACAGAGAGAACTGTTTGGTGGTTACCAGGGGGAAGGGGGTTGGAGGGTGGGCACAAGAGGTGAAGGGACACATTTATATGGTGACTGACAAATAATAATGTACAACTAAAAGTTAACAATGGCTTAATCTATCATGACATCAATAAAAAAAATCATTCCAGAATATTTCTATAGCGACCTCAATTTTGAGCTTTAGCTTCTAAGTTTTAGATTTTATATTTTGGAACTGAAATAAGTAAATTGAATGTAAAAGGGAGGATATGGACCCAGTCATTAAGCACTGGCAATCTTTAAGTGTTTTAACAAATCTTTATATTCACTGTAAGATTTTGCATGCCAGGAATCCTGCTCTCTACCCCCTCTCTGTCTATCCTCCCATCTCAGCCAAGACAGGCAAAGGCCAGAAGTGACAAGTAATTGTATGTTAGAGCAGCTGACGTTTGTGTGGAGAAAGCACTTTTGACCTCTGAATCCCTGGTGGCAAAGGGCCCAGAAAAGAAGAGGCAACACTTAAAGTCTCCTTTAACCCTTTTCTGCCACCAGTGGCTTCCTCACTGGAATTGGAAACCACTGGGCGTGTCCATGTCCCCGTTTGCCCAGCACGTGAGCTCTGTGCTTTTGGCTCTTTGAATGCCACCTAAGATGAACTCTCTGGCCACTTTCAGAATGAGGTCAGAGGTTGCTGGCTCCTGTGCTGCCAATAATGTCTGATAATAATAATAATAATACCTAATACATAATAATAACAATACTTCCTATTAGTCTAGAGTTTTCTAATAAAGAACATTCTTTCCCAGATATGAGGAATACAAAAGTGTCTACTTATCTAAGACACATTTTCAGACCTTAGGCATCATTTCAACCCAGTTAATTATAAGTCATCCAATCCCCAAAACTCAGGAAGGAAGTGAATGGCAAATGGAAACAAAACTATGCATAAGGGTGGGGGTTGCAGTTGTCAATAAAACTCATACCAGGCAAGACAGAATTTGTGTGCCTGTTACTCACAATGTACAGAGTTGTAAAATAGCTTGATGGAATCAAAATCAAATAACTTGAGAAAAGATGTATGGACAATACACAGGGTTTCCCAAATAGGGCCTGAGTGCGACTCTTAGACTCACAGGCACCAAATTCAGAGTTTGTTCCACTCCACGGTGTGGTCCAAGCTTCTGGGACAGGTACTCCTTTGTCACCTTGATTCGATGAAATAAAAATACCCCCCAACATTGCAAATGAAAGCATAAAAGGTAAACCAGTTAGAGACATCCTGGTATTCAGACAGTCCTGCTTTGTCTTGAAATGCTCATGGAAGCAGCCAAGAAACCAAGACACAGCTGAACCCAACTCTTGGAGACACTGCCCAGACCTCTCCTCACACCAGGGTAGAAGCCCTGAATGAAGCTAGCTTTGGAATTTCCTCAAGTGTGTGTTGGTTCTCCCTGCAGTTGGAATAGCAGCTTGAATTGGAATGAAAAGTAACCATCTGCTTGCTTCCAAATGTAGGTGGGAAGAGCATAGGAGGGGTGAATAGCACCAATATGTGAACTCAAACAGGGGCTGACGTCGGAAACCCGGGATGGTCATAACCATAGGGAAGAGAATATTGAGCCCAGCATAATAAAACTATAGCAGTTTACAAAAATGTGACAGCTTGTTCTGAACGTTCCCTTCTAGAAATAAATAGAAAGGCACTACAGTCTCAAATTATCTGTCTGCGTTTGAAATTTTATTTGATGCTTTCGATTTACTGGGCTAAACGAAAAGGACATCAACAAAAAAAGATAGTGGTATTAACAACTTTGCCTACCACTAATGACCTAAAAAATGTGGCAACTCGAAAAGAAACAAATAATCATTTCAGTGCAGACTGTCCCCAAAATCTAGGACATCATCAAGCCTTGGTTCCTTTGGGCTTTTCACTTAGAAAGAAAGCTGTGCCTTTTTTTTTTTTTTTTTTATGCTCCAAGCCTTTTAAAATCTTGTTCGTAAGCTAAATGACTTTAAAAAATCCACACCTATCTTTGCACCGGATAGCAAAATTTTGTCTCTTTACAAGAGGCTTTTTTGTTTGTTCTGTTTTTTGCTCTGTTTTTATTACTGTTGTTGCTTTTACTTTAAAAAAATCTTCCATTTATTTTTAAAGGATCTTTTTCAGCCTTAAGATGTGTGGCATGAGTGAAAATAGTGGGGGTTATTCAGTAATAAATAATAATAATTTACGGAATAAATATGAAGACACCCAAATTAAGGGCCAACGCAAAAAAGGATGAAAAATGAAGAGAGAAATGAAACAAGGAGATGAGACTAGAAGAGGTAGCCCTGAGGGATTTGTCTTAAATTATAGTCACACAACAAGGAGAGGAGAAACAGCGATATATTTTGTCAACAAGATGAAAAAATAAACCACTCATATAAAGACACGCTTTGTAGTTCGTGGAACCACTGCCAGACAATTACTCATGTGGATAAATACTAAGTAAAAAAGATTATCACAAAAGATTTTAACACAATCTATTTAGCAACAATTTTCCAGTAATACATCACGAATAACTGTAATTCCTCAATACTCTGTACCCTACTGAGTTCTGCTTCCTGACAACCAGCCACTTAATGAGTCACTGAAGGCAGCAGGAAGCAACAGCCAGAAGATCCTGCTTGTCAAAGTTACCTTTCTAAAAATACTGTGATCATGTCACTTCCCTACTTAAAGAACTTTACTGGCTCCTTTTTGACATTGGAGATGTCCTGATCTCCCGAACTGGACATAACGTGTCCTTTATTAGCTGGCCCAGCTCAACATGTCTAGTCCCATCTCAGCCACTGCTATGGACTGAATGGTGCCTCAGCCCTTATTCATATGTTGAAGCCCTAACCCTTCCCAGTGTGATGGTATTTGGAGATGGAGCCTTGGGGAGGTAGTTAGAGTTAGGTGAGGTCATAAGGTTGAGGCTCTCATGTTGGGATTAGTGTCCTTATAAGAAGAGACACCTCTCAGAGCTTGCCAGATAGATCAATTAGAAACATGCAATAACTAACTATCAAGAGAAAATTGTATTTAATATGACAGGCTAATTAGGTGAGATCAAATTGTTGGTCTTTTGCTGAATTCAATGTTGGGATTCACTTTTTAAAAAGAGCCTGGATCTGCATTTTGCTAATGTCTGATCTTCTCTAGGTCCGTATACTTCCAAAAATCTCCTAAGCAAAAGTTTTGGGTTGCTTTCCATGCTTCTGAAGATGCTCACGTTGTGTTTTTTATACCACCAAGAACGCGAGATCCATCATAATCACAAGCACACTGGTCAGAACCAGATTTGCTGGCTATTATGCTGTTAATTATGTAGAAATACAGGCAAATGAGGAGCGCAAAGTCAGGGCTGACCACAAGTAAGTCAGTTTCTGTCAGCCCCATCAGAAGAGCCGGGAAATCCAAACCACCTCTGCACTGTAGGGCTCTGTGATGGTTGTAGATAGGCCAGACCACACTGTCCTCCAGCGTTAGTGTTTTGAACCTTTAAACTTTCCGTAGTTCTATGATACATTTGTTGAATATTGTAGAGGGAAGAAGGAGAAGCAGAGAGTTGTTTTTTTTTTCTTTAGCAGTTTTATTGAGATACAATTCACATATAATAAACGGTACATATTGAAAATGTTTTTTAACTTTCAACATATAAATACCCCCATGAAGCCATCCCCACCATCAAACTAGTGAACGTAGTCATTACTGCAAAAAAGTTTGCTGAAGCACCTTTGTCATCTATTCCTCCATAAATCCCCCCCCCAACAGATAGAGATTATAACAGATAATCTCACTGGAGATTATTTCATATTTTCTAGAGTTCTATATGAATGGAATCAAACAGCGTGTACTCTTTTTTTGCCTAGCTTCTATCACTAAGCGTAATTAAGATTCCTCCACGTCGCTGTTTGTATGAATGGCTCATTTCTTTTATTGCTGAGTAGCATTCCGTTATATGGATATATCACAATTTGTTTATTCATTCGTCTGTTAATGTTTAGGCTATTTCCAGTTTCTATTACAGACAAAACTGAGCATTTGTGTATAAGTCCTTGCATGAACATAAGCTTTCGTTTCTCTTAACGTCAATATGTAGGAATAAAATGGCTGGATTGTATGGTGAGTGTGTATTTAACTTTTTAAGAAATTTCCAAACTGTTTTCCAAAGTGGTTTTATCATTTTACATTCCCATCAGCAATGTATAAGAGTTCCAGTTCCTCCACATCCTCACCAACTCTTTGATTTCTTTTCATTCTCTTAACAGTGTCTTTTGAAGAACAATAGTTTTTTAATTTTGAAGTCCAATTTATCAATTATTTTTTCTTAAGGTGGAAGCCTGAGGTCATTGATTTGAGATGTTTCTTCTCTTCTAATGTAGGCATTTAAGGCTATAAATGTTCCCCTAAGTACTGCTTTAGCAGCATACCACAAATTTGGATATGTTTCACATTCATTTAGTTCAAAATACTTTCTAATTTCCTTTTGATTTCTTCTTTGACTCATGAGTTATTTAGAAGTGTAGTATTTAGTTTTTGATTTTGGGGAGCTTTCCAGTGATCTATCTGTTATCGATTATGAATTAATTACATTGTGGTCAGGGAACAGTCTTTGTATTACTTGAGTCTTTTAAAATCTGTTGAGACTTGCTTTATGGCTCAGAATATGGTCTCTCTTGGTAAATGTTTCATGTAAAGAATGTGCTGTTGCTTTTTGCTGTTGTTGGGTGTGGTGTTCTACAAATGCCAATTAATCAAGTTGATTGATAGTTTTGTTAAAGTCTTCATATTCTTTACTGATTTTCTATTTCTCCCACCAATTATTGAGAGAGGTGAATTAAAATCACCAACCATAGTTGTTGATCTGTCTATTTCTCCTTGTAGTTTTCTCAGTTTTTCCTTCATGTATTTTGAAGGTATGTTTTTGAGTGCATAATTTTTTAGGATTATTACATTCTCTTGATTAATAGACACTTTTATCACTGGGAAATGACATTGTTCATACATGGTAATATTCTTTGCTCAAATATATACACTCCTCTCCCTGATATTAGTATAGCAACTCCAGGTTATTCTTTGACTAGCATGGAATATCTTTTTCTAGCCTTCTATTTCTAATCTATTTGTACTTTATATTTAAAGTGCATTTCTTGCAAGCAAAATATAGTCTTGCTTTTTTATCCACTCTGACCATCTTTGCCTTTTAATTGGAGTGTTTAGACTATTTACATTTAATGTGATTGTTGATGCTGTTAGAATTAAGTCTATCATCTACCTATTTGTTTTTGCTTTGTTCTATATGTCCTTTGTTCCTCTTTTCCTTCTTTTTTATCAAATGTATTTTTTATGGTTCCATTTAATCTCCTTTGTTGATTTATTAGGTATAGCTCTTTTGTTGTTATTATTGTTGTTTTAGTGGTTGCTTTAAGATTTATAGTATACCTTTTTAATTTATCACAGTCTATCTTCAAGTGATATTATACCACTATTGTAATGTATATATATAACATTACAATAGTATATTTCATTTTTCCCCTCCCAGTCTTTATGCTATTGTTGACATATATTTTACTTATTCATATATTATAAGCTGAATACATTGTTATTAGTTTTGTATGGTCAACCAGTTATCTTTTAAAGAGATATGAATATAACAAAAAATCTTATGTATTTCTCAAGTAGTTAACTATTTCTGATGCTCATCATTCCCTTGCATAGATCCGTATTACCATCTGATATCATTTTACTTCTGCCCGAAGGACTTATTTTAACATTCTTTGTAGTGATTGTCTGCTCGTTATAAATTCTTCCAGCTTTTGTATATCTATTTCACTTTTTTTTTTTTGGTGAGGAAGATTAGCCCTGAGCTAACATCCATTGCCACTCCTCTTCTTTTTGCTGAGGAAGATTGGCCCTGGGCTAATATCCGTGCCCATCCTCCTCTGCTTTTATGTGTGGGATGCCTGCCACAGCATGGCTTGATAAGTGCTGTACAGGTCTGTGCTAGGATCCTAACCTGTGAACCCCAGGCCACCAAAGTAGAGCATGTGAACCTAAGCACTATGCCACCAGGCTGGCCCCTGTATTTCATTTTTTAAAAGCTGTTTTTGCTGGAGGTGGAATTCTCAGTTTACAGAGTTTTTCTTTTAATACTTTAAAGATGTTGCTGTCTTGTCTGCTCACTTACATTGTTTTGAATGAGAAATCCGTTGTTCTTATTTTTTCCTTCTACATAATGTATCTTTTTTTCTGGGCTGCTCTTAAGATTTTCTTTCTATCACTGGTTTTGAAAACATGTGTTTATTGTGAGTTAGTATTGTTTCTTCATATTTCTTATGCTTATGGATTTTAGTTGTCATCAAATTTGGAAAAATTTTGGCCATTATTTCTTCAATGACTTTTATATTCATCCCCCTCACCCTCTCATACTCAGGTACTCCAACTATACCTACATTAGGCCACTTGAAGTTGTTCCACAGCTCTCAGATGCTCTTTTAATTGTTTTATTTTTGTTTTTGTCTCTATGTTTCATTTTGGATAGCTTCTATTGCTATGTATTCAAATGTACTAATCTTTTATTCTGAAATGTCTAATCTGCTGTTAACCCCATCCAGTGTATTTTTTGTTTCACTAATGGTGGTTTTCATCTCTATAATTTCCACTTGGATCTTTTGATATCTTCCATGTCTCTATTTAACATTTGTAAGCTTATGGAATACATTTATAATAACTTTTAATGTCCTTGTCTGCCATTTGTAACACATGTCAGTTCTCTGTCAGTGTTAATTAGTTGATTACTCTGTTTATTATGGGTCATGTTTTCCTGCTTCTTCACATGCCCGGTAATCTTTGATTGGATGAGAGACATTGTGAACTTTACCTTCCTGAGTGCTGAGCATATTTTTATTCCTACAAATATTCTTGAGCTTTGTTCTGAGATGCAGTTAAATTACTTGGAAGTAGTTTGATCCTTTTGGATCTTGCCTTTACGATTTGTTAAGCAGATCTGACTGAAGCAGTGCTAGGTAAGGGCTAATTATTTCCCATGACCAAGGCAAGACTCTCTTGAATATCCTACCCAATGCCTCATGAATTATAAGAATTTCCACTCTGGCTGGTGGGAATGTGCACTATTCTCAGCTCTTGTGAGTATCAGGCACTGTTCTCACTAATTCTTTCAGATTTCTTTTTCCTGGCCTAAGGTAGTTTCCTTACATGTAAGCACTGATGTGTACTCTGCTTAACACTCAAGGGATACTCTGCTTATCTCTGGGATATTTTCTTGGTGCAGCTCTCTTCTCTTTGTTGCTCTGTCTGGTGAACTCTTGCCACCTTGGTCCTCCCAGACCCTTAGTTCCCTGTCATCAACTCAGGGAATCTTCTGGGCTCCACCGATGATCCCCATCCTTGTGCCATGACCTGAAAATGCTCTCAAGGTGGTAAGCTGAGGCCATAATAGGGCTCACTTTACTCGTTTCCCATCTCTGTGGGATCACTTTCCTGCATTGCCTGATGTCTGCTGTCTAAAAAATGATTGTTTCATATATTTTATTTCATTTTTTTGTTTGTTTCATACAGAAACATAAAGCTAGTCCCTGTTTTTTTAACTTGCCAGAAAGCAGAAGTCTCTGTCACAGAGTTTTGCAGCAAAAAAGGATTGTTGTTGTAGGCTTATGTATCTCTTTCTAGATTTTTAAAACATTTCTACCTAACAAATTATTCTTGTAGATGACGTGTGTTCTACTGTGACCAAAAAAGTGGGTGACGTCAGGCAGCATCAATTCACTCTCAGGGGACATCAGAAAGTAACTGCTCATGACCTCTGCCTAGCCAAACTTGACCTTAAGAGGATGCTGGTACATAGTTGACTTTCCTTCTAGAATCCGTGTGCTGAAAGTTTCAAAAAAAGAATAGGCTTACCAACCTTTTGTGAATACTGCTAATTGCCTCTGATAATACTGCCATTTGAAAAATAACAACAGCAGCAATAATAAATGGGTAATGAGTGCTTCCTATGTAATAGGATATGTTCAGACTTATAAAGCCAGCTCAGTCTAGGCTCTTTGCAGAGCCAGTGCTGAATAGTGCCAGTTTGACAAAAAAAAGGTAAGCTTATTAGTAATATTAACCAGCACTAAAATCATGTAGTATCCACCAGGCGCCATTGTAATTCTTTATGTATATTTGTTTATACGAACTTTGTAACAGCCCTATGGGAAGATACTGTTGCTATATTGACAAAGAGGTTCTCCATGACCAAACTTCAGTCAGGCTCCTCTGAATGCTCTTCCCAACTAGGCTTCAACTTTTGGACTTCTGTGTCCATCTTTGCATGGCCCAATTTTAGAAAGAATTCTGCTAAGTTGCTTTAGCCAGAATCCCACCCCCTCAATATCTGATCACCCTCGATATCTGATTGGGTTCCTCATCCTCCACTATCCACCAGGTGATCTCTGATTATTTTAGCCTGCCTTCAGCAAGAATCCTGTCAGGTTGCTTTAGCTAGTATCCCCCCTTACCCCTGATATTTCCTCTTAGTAATTTTCCATCCACCAACACCAACCCCTGCCCTGCTCCTTGGCTATAAATCCCCACTTTTCCTTGTTTTTAGAGTTGAGCCCAATTTCTCTCCCGTATTGCACAACCCCATCTCAATAGTCCCTATACCCATCACGATAATTCTGAATCAAGTCTGCCTTACTGTTTTAACAAGTATAATAAAAAATTTTTCCTTAACAATATTCATTTTACAGATAGAATAATTAAAGCATCAGGAGGTTAAGTTATTTTTCCAAGGCATCCCACCTAGTAAGTGGCAAGGCCAGATTTGAGCCCAGCAGTGTGACTCTGGAGTCTTCCTCTTATAATAATGTCTCTCAATTAGCCTTTAAATTTGTTTTCAAAATGAAAGCCAAGGACAATCACAGCTCCATGCATGGCAGGAGTTTGATTTTATTTAGAAGATGCAAAGCCAATCTCTGCCTTATTTGGCAGCCATGCCCACGTGCAGTTGCTGGGCATAGGCCAACATTTTCCCATTAAGTTCCCTTGCCAAGGTTCTTTGTCTTCTTCAGGGCAGGAATAATATCACAAAAGCTGAGTTGTAGATTGTCCATTCAGCGCTGTCCAATAGAACGTTCTGCAATGATCTAAATGTTTTATATTGGCACCATCCAATATAGTAGCCACCAGCTCAATGCGGCTATTGATTGCTTGAAATGTGGATAATATGACTGAGGAACAACATTTTAAATTTATTGTGATTTTAGTTGATTTAAATTTAAATTAAACAGACACATGTGTCTAGAGGCTATTGTATTGGGCAGTGCAGATCTATCATGGAGAAGTTTCCACTTGTCATCTCACAGGGTAGCACAAAAAATCTTTGTAAGGTATTAATTCAAACCTATGAGAACTAAATAAAGCTCTTCTAGCCACTCTCTATGATTTCATTCTACCCAACCTACCTCTTCCCTCTTCCCCTTCAGACAAAACATACACACACACACACACACTCTCTCTCTCTTTAGCTATCACACTAGACAAATAGCTGTTTCTTGAGTATATCCTGGACTTCGTGTTGCCGTACCCAGATCGCGTTGCTGCTGTTTTTCCTCGGCCTGAAATGCCCCTCCTCTCTTGCCTTGCAAATGTCTCCTTCCTTCTCCACATGTCATCTTTCTTTCTTGCTCCTGTGATTACCCCTGACAGAACTGTTCTTGTGTTGCTAGGTATAGACCATCTCTGTGATGTAAAATGGAGTGTCTATCTCTCAAGTAGTGCATAGAGAATGGATGGATAGGGAAGCAGTAAGAAGAGAGAGAGACCAGGGGCAGGAAGACCAGAATCCAAACTGATGTCACATAACTGCAGGGGGGCAGGGAAGGCCCTGGTATTACATCAAATATTTTTTTTGGTAATAGTCTTAGCTTTGCCCCAGCTATCCGTAAGATGGTGTAGTACATTATGGTTTTGCACAGTGTTGCTGTATTTCCTTCAGTTGAGTAATAAGAAATTGTGTGATAAATGTACCTCATTGTCTTGCATAGAGCATAGAACTGCCAGTTTGAAGATTTTCAGTAGACAACTAGGGCCTTCAGGGTATCAGATGTGACTTCCATGAGTGGCTTGAGTTCAGGAGCCTAACAGCATTTACTCTTTTACTGTTCAATACACCCAGGGTGCCCCATAGTTGGTAAGGATAGTGCAGACTACAAAAGAAACCTTTGGGGACACTTTTGAAGTTTAAACATAAAACTTAAGATATATTTCATTACTAATAGGACAGCCAAGATATGCTACTCACAGAAAGAACTTCAGCTGGAGGAGTGCAGTTAGCTGACAGCCTCCAGCTCTAGTGCCTTCAGGAGCCTGGACAGCTCCCAGCCACCACTTGGGCATGGCACACGAGGGCATCGCCCTCTCTTCCCAATGAGGGATTGCTTTTCTGTCAATCTTTGCTCCAGAGCTCCCTTTTGGGTTGGCCAAGATTTTCTCAGAGTTGTATGTTGTCTGAGCTGTTCCTACCCAATCCTCCTTCCTTCCTACTCTCCCGTCACAGGGGTCAGATGTATCACACGTCAGACCTGAGGTTCCCTTCCCCTTTATCTTTTACTAACATTACTCATGATAAATTGCTTGCACTTCCAAGCACATCTTGGTGCCTCTTCCCAGGAGACCTGAACTAATACCATTAGATAGGTCATTTCCAAATTTAGAAACAGGAATCAGGCCCATTTAAGCATAGGACTTGCCTCCATGGCCTCTCCATCCACAACTAGATTAAAATATCAAGAGAAACACAAACATATTTTCTCTACTATTTTTCATTTATTTTTACTAGAAAAGTTGGTCTTTCATGGAACTGTTTTCCTGAAATAGAGATAGGTTCAATTACTGCCAAGAACATTTTTCCCACCAGATCCATAAAGTAAAAGAAGGGATAGGTCATTATTTGTCACTGCAACTGACGAAGTGGGATTACCACTTTAGCCAACCAGAATGGATTAGGCTAATTTTTTTTTCATAGGAGGACACACAAGCAGAAATTCATACAAATGTGTATGGGAATTTTTCTATTGCCTGAAAAATTCTATGATTCTGTCTTTTAGACTATATGCTTTCCATTCACCCAAATACAAATTTGGAGGGGAAAAAAAGTATTCTGGAATTGGTCCTTTGGTGGAAGAATTTATGATCCACTTTTGCTTAGACTGATTGTAAGAATAATCCTGAATTCACTGTCTAATGCAAAATTCTCCTAATTCCTTTGTTTATGGTAGATACAACTGGAACATTTTGATATTCAAAGTTTGACTTTGTAGAATGACTACACCTCAATTAAATCAGACCATCTTGTGGAAATTTAGATTATGTTTGGTGATAAACCAAGCTTTGAACACATTACAAAGTTTACAAAGCTAAATGAGATTCTCTTCATTTATTGGAATAAATGCTATGTTGATCTAAATTTGGTGAAACTCCTCTTTTGATGGCACTTTTCAAGATTGTTTTTAAATCACCATCAACACTGACTCTATTGGTTTATAGCTATTTCTTAGCATTTAGTGGAAAAAATGAAAACCAGAGTTACCCATATTGCTCACAAGTTAACTCCAAATTACTCCTAGTTTATTTTTTTAAGTAAGAGCCCCCCTCAAAGAACAAATATCAGTCTCATCCTTATTGCCCTGGAGAGGCTGTACATAAATACTGCCAGGTTATATAGCCTTGGGAATGATGAGTTAGATACAAGTAACACAAGGACAGACCTGGGTGACATAATGTTCCACAGGCTGACCAGATAAAGTGGTGAAAGACCAAAGGTCACAGTGAGGGTCTGGGGTAATATCCCAGGACGCCTGGATACTGCACCGGCCTCCGCCATCTTGGAGGAGTCCTTTGACCTCTCTGGGCCTCAGTTGTCATTACCTGTATTGTGAGAAGGCAGGCCTCCAGGATGTCAAAAGTCCACTCTTGGATTAGCAAGGCCACTTCCCTTCTTCTCTTGTACAAGAAGAGCCAGAGGTGACAACAAATATTTCCAAGGTATAAAGTTGGAGCATGAAGAAAATCTAATCAGTTTTTTTCCATATTCACACAAAAGGTTGATTTAGAGAAAATTAGCAGTCAAGTGCAACCAAAAAAGTGTTTAACTAGGCATAAGATCTGCAAGTGTGGTTAAAGGCTGGAGTCCCTGGAGGCAAGAAGCCAAACAGAAAATGGGGTTGTTTGGGCCATTTTCATTCTTTGATCTGCCCTTTAACACACCAGGTGCAGGGCCTCCCCAACAGGGGTCATTAAAGACCTTGGGGATTACAACAGAAACCTTCTTAGTTTTCCCCCCACAACACACTTTTATGTACATGCTGATCAAATAAATTTAGCCCATTTGACTAAATAGAACTATTGTCTCTGAGCCATTATTTTAAACACGAGGTGGAAATTTTCAGTCTTCAAGACCATATCAATAGTATTGCTTTCCTAATCTGGAAGACACATTACTATCATAGTTGATATGTCATCTACTCAGTTACACTCCTTATTTTCAAGTTAGATTCTTCATCTGGGTTCAGATCATTACACAAGAAAGAGTTGAGGATATGAAATATTTTTTATGAAGAATTCAACTTTAAATTTTCATGTCATATTTCTTTCGTTTTTTTTTTTTTTTTTTTTTGCTTGAGGAGGATTGTCCCTGAGCTAACATCTCTATTTTGTATATGGGTTGCTGCCACAGCATGGTTTGATGAATGGTGTGTGGGTCCATGCCCGGGATCCGAACTCGCCAAGACCAGGCCACCAAAATGAAGTGCAGGAACTTAACCACTACGCCACCAGGCTGGCCCCTCATTTATTCCTTTTAGTCAAATTTTAGGCCTATAATTACCCAATTTGAAAACCGCTGAGGTATCATCACGTAATGCCAAGTTTGATGTCATATGCAAAACCCTGTTAGTGAAGAGAACAAATTAGAAAACAGACAAGTACCACGTATTATACGAAGCTTTGTAATAGAACGAATACCTAAATCTAGTTTAAGGAGATTAAGAAAGTAGGATATGAACCGAAATCTGAAAAATGAGTGGGAATTAGCCAGATTTTGGCAGGCATTGGTGGAAAGGAGAGAATCCTGGGTCAGAAGAAATAGTATTTCCAAGGGTTCCAGAAGCAAGAGAGATCAGATAGTATTTAGGGTTAGGTATAGAGTTTGGAGGGATGAGGGCAGATAACAACGAGAGATAAGACTGGAGAGGGAAATGGGACCAGATCACGAAGGAAGGACATGTTGTTTGAGCCTTAATTTCTAAACACTTTCCACATATATATTGGATCTTCATTTATCTTCCACAACAAACATGCTTAGAAAGTGTATTGTCATTTTTATAAAAGAGAAATTAAAGCTCAGAGTAAAGTAATTTGCTAACATTTGTTTAATAAACGTGCTCTATATTCTGTTCATGAGACTATCTCCTTGATGCTAAAATGTTAGATGGTTGTGGAGGAATGTGGATAGCAGATGTCTTTTGCTTTTCATTCTGCAACTCACAAGTTGCTCCTAAGCCACAGATTTCCATGCCCTTCTGCATAACCCATTAGTAAATTCATCCATGACTCTTATAGGATTTAGACCTTAGACTGATTCCCTAGGGGGTCGTTGGCAGAAATAAAAAGTGACTCATTGGACAGAATTAGTATCCTGGGATTCTTGCTTCTATTTTTAAAAGTATTAGTTCCAGAGAATTCAAGTTATAATGACAAACTTCGTGGGTAAGTTAACTGAGTAAGAATGACAAACCAAATTTTCCCTGGAGGGTAAAGTGCACAGTCACAACTACTTGGCAAGGTCCAGAGCAAAGCTTGTACAATGATTGAGTAATGTGGTGATCTGGCTGTCCTCTCCATATGAGTGACTGGTCACCAGGTGTGACATATGCTAAGCTAAATCCAGATAAAAGAGGCTTTTAAGTAGTATAAACTTAACACGGACTCTGTCTGCTTCTTTGCATTTATTGCTTATTTGTTCAAGGATCCTTGCTTCAGTCTTATGAAACAATGCTTAAGACACTGTAAGTTAGTATGTGGCAACATTCCTGATTTTTGATCAAGGGTAATCCACGGCTTTATATCTTCTCAATTCTTTCTAGCTTTCCTTAAGTTGGAAAGGAGAAAATAGTCTTGAAAATAATGAATACAAAAATCTAGAAAACAAATCCAGATATTCAGTTTTGTTGAGATTTCTTATATTGATCTGTACTCCAGATCACAGTTCAAATATATCACAGTTCTGCCATTAGCAAACTGGTAAGTGTCCCATCTGGAAAATGTTTAGAGTTGGGCATGCAAAAAGAAATAAAAATCTTAGCCGGTCTTAGAACAAATATGACTGTGTGACACTGCATTTCAGTTAAAAATTAATGAGCAGGGCTGGCCCCGTGGCTTAGCGGTTAAGTGTGTGCGCTCTGCTACTGGCGGCCCGGGTTCAGATTCTGAGCGCGCACCGACACACCACTTCTCCGGCCGTGCTGAGGCCGCGTCCCACATACAGCAACTAGAAGGATGTGCAACTACGACATACAACTATCTACTGGGGCTTTGGGGAAAAAAAAAAAAGGAGGAGGATTGGCAATAGATGTTAGCTCAGGGCTAACAGGAAGACCAGATGTTGCTGGTCTTCCTCAGCAAAAAGAGGAGGATTAGCACGGGTGTTAGCTCAGGGCTGATCTTCCTCACACACACACACAAAAAAATTAATGAGCATACTGGAACTTTCTCAAAGTGAGGCTAGAAATCTATCTTAAACCATTTTATGCAAAAAAAAAAAAAGAGGTGGGGGAGAAGGAATTTATTGTCTTAAGTAACGGGACAGCCCATCGCAGATCAGCTGTGAACAGATGCAGACCACGTAAGGTCATCAGGCTCTTTTCTCCACCTCTGGCTGTGCTTTGCTGTGTGTTGTCCTCATTCTTAGGCTCTTTCCGAGTATTAGCAATGGTGATGCCTGGCCACTCGCAGCTCCGTTATCCTTATGGCTACAGATGCCAGTAAAAGGGAGCACCTCCCTTCTGGACAATTAGAATTACAGTCAGTCACCCAGCTTGAATTACCTGCCCATCCTTGAATGATTGCAGTGTGCAGGGGAGTGAAGGACTCTTGACTGATCTGGCCTAGGTGCATACCACCTTGAACTTGCATGAATGGGGAGTGGGAAATGGGTTGGTTCTCCAGAAGGAAGAAGTACAGAGTGAGTAAAAAAATAAATATATAAATAAGTTGCAAATGTCCTCTACACAGGCAAACCAAATAAAGACAGGCTTTTTTTTTTATCAATAGCTAAAATGTATAAGCATCTTCAGAAAATAATTTTCCATAATGCTTTCCATACATTTGAAGAATATGTTATAATGCTGTTAGAAGGAAAAACATTATTTGTGTCTCCCTTCTACCCACAAAGATTGTTTAAAATCACACAAAAAAACTTCCCAGTACACTATAAGTATTAAAACATTTTAAAATTGACTTAATTTAAATTCAAAAGACTATCAATTGACATATTATTTGCAGGAAAAACAAAAACAAAAAAGTTTTGCTCAGAATGTATCTTAATGGAAGTTAATTGGCTGACATAGCAGGCAAAGAAAACAAATCGGGTAAGAATCAGAATGACATTTGGGGAACAGGCTACATTAAGAGGCTAGTCTGTTTCTGAAACATACACACTGTTCTGTAAGACTAAAATCCTCTAGCTTAATGCTGAAAATTCTTAGGATCATTCAAAACTTTCTTTACATAAGATACTTTTAATAAAATATTGACAAACGTATCTTATACTTAACTTCGGAAAGAAAACTTTTATTCCCTTACTGTTAAAAAATAAATAGATGTTTACTCAATCGATTGTTCTTGTAGCCGACTTTGAGAATGGAGGCAAGGGAGGAGCATGGGTGGTGGGAGGAGGGAGAAAAGGCAGCAAAGACAGAGAACAGCCAGAATTTCATGTCAGACAAGAAAGAAAAAGGAGAGGCCGGCCCCATGGCTTAGTGGTTAAGTGTGGTGTGCTCTACTTTGGTGGCCCAGGTTCACAGGTTTGGATCCCAGGCATGGACCTACACCACTTGTCAGTCATGCTGTGGTGGTGACCCACTTACAGAATAGAGGGAAGATTGGCACAGCCGTTAGCTCAGGGCTAATCTTCCTCCAGCAAAAAAAAGAGGAATATTGACAACAGATGTTAGCTCAGAGCTGATCTTCCTCACAAAAAAAAAAAAAAAAAAAAAAAGAAAGAAAGAAAAAGAAAGGGAATTTGTGAAAGCTGGCACAGTATCAGACTGTAAACAAAATATCTTCCAGAACAGATTGTATAAAAGGCATTTCATAAGTTAAACATTCTCCTGACCCTCCAGGTTGTGAAAGAGACCAGAGGATAAAAACAAAAGCAGTCTCTCTTCTTTCTGTATTGGTTAAGGCAGAAATTCCCAGGGTCTTTGAGGCTGAATCTCTATGATTCATGAGTTCAAATCATGAGTTTGATTCTGTGGCATCATCTCCCATCCCTCTTTCCTTCTAGAAGTGTGATAAAATTTATTTCCTATGAAATTAAAGGGAATTTTATCTTTAACACATTTTATTCCATCTTTCAATTAAATTGGGCTACGCTGTGGACTCTCTCCAAACAGAAAGTGAGGCTCATCCAGCTGAAAGATGAGAGCTGGCAGAAAGGAACTGACTCATGGGAAGTGGACTTTCTCGTCCACCAGTCCTGTCTCCGCCGGAGAGACCTAAGTATGTTCAAGTGTATCTCCCTCTACCTGCGCTTCTCTAGTCAAAGACCCGTTTTTGCCTCAGAAACATGGTCTGTGCACACCACTGCATCCTCTGGAGAATGTTTTGTACATAGAGGCTTTGATGATTACGTTTTGTCTTTTATTTGAACAGTTCTGAGCAGAAGAGAGTTGGGTGCTTGTATATAAAGGAACCACAATACCTTCTTACTCACGGAGCAGCTTATGGTATTATTAAGAGAAATTTGGTCGACTGTGAAACAAGCAGGCAAAATAAATGCCTAATAACTGAATGTCTGTACATGCCATTTTGCTTTAAATGATTATTAATAGTGCCGCTTTTGATTCTCAAAAGAGTTCCAGTGTGGATGATAAAATATATGGTCACCCTACAAATAACCTGTATTTCTAAGGGTACTGTTGCAGTGTGTAGACATGGTTAGATAACAATGACATAACAACAGCTCCTTGGTAGTAAGTGATTAGCAGAAATTGCAATGAATCAAAAGTCTGAAAACTGAATATTAAATAATTAGATCCATTATCTTGTCCAGTTCTAGGTTTTCCACTTAAACTGCATGTTCTTTCCCCTTAGCCCCCTACAATGGACATTGGACACACAAGTTCTGGTTGGAAACCAGGGGGAAAGCTTGTCCCAACCAGAGGAGCTGGGAGGATATCAGCCCTGGGAAGGAACTCACATGTTTGGAACAAGGAGGTCATTAAAAAAGTGGTGAGCGGGGAGGGGTGATAGGAAATCAAACGTCGCCTTTGCCAGGCTCTGCTCCTGCCCCTTTTGTCACATCCTATGGGGAGGGGTGAGGAAGTTAAAGGCACTTGCATTGCCTCTGCCAAGCTTAGATTATAAGCCGCCTGCCATCACACCAATTGTTCTGGACTACCCTCCCCTCGTGCCCCCCGTCTCGCTCCCTCCATTTGTTTGCTTGCAGGAGTAGAAGGAAATGAAGTGCAAGTATGTAGGCGAGACTCCTGGGAAACGAGTCCTGATGGAATGAGGGTTATGTTAGTGGATCTGTTCTGTTGTCTAAATTGCACTTGGGACAAGAATAGCCACACTCAAACCTGAGAACTTTTTAAAATCATAATCGTCGCTTGAATTGCGGTGAGGAGAGAAAAAGCAGGCAATTAATAAACACTTGTTAACCCAAAGAAAAGAACATTGGTCGGTATACATGCAATTACTTGCTCCATAGCAGAAATGCCTAATTTTTTGAATAAATAGATTAAAAAGTATTTCTGGCTTTAAATAAACTACTTCGCCTGGTGTTTAATATATCGTAACACATTATGAAAGCAGGTGAATAAAACAAGGGGCCTACCTGGCATCACTCCTTGAGGTTATTCAGATTTCATTGACCAAATAGGATAGAAGGTCGCTGTATTAGTCAGGATTTTCCAGAGAAACAGAACCAACAGGATATATATATGTACTTTTTATTATAAATGTGTATATACAATTTTTATAATTATATATAAATTTATAACATATATAAAATTTTATATGTATATAAAGTCTCTTCTGATGTGTGTATATATATATATCTCAGAGAGACAAAAAGAGAGAGAGACAGAGAGATTTATTTTAAGCAGTAGCTCATGCAATTGTGGAGGCTGGCAAGTCCAAAATCTGCAAAGTATGTCAGCAGGCTGGGGACCCAGGGAGGAGTTGCAGCTCAAGTCCAAAGGCCACCTGATGGCAGAATTTCCTCTCCTCTAGAGAGGTCAGTCTTTCTCTATTAAGGCCTTCCACTGATTGGATGAGGCCCACCCTCAAGGAGAGTAATCTGCTTTCCTCCAAGTTGGCTGATTTAAATGTTAATCTCATCTAAAAAAAATGCCTTCACAGAACACCTAGAATAATGTTTGACTGACTATCTGGGTACTGTGGCCCAGCCAAGTGGGTACATGGAATTCACCATCACAGTCACTGTCCCAGTGTGATGCTACTTTGGTTTCGTTTGCACCTTCAAAGCCCAATTAACAACAGTCAGAGGCCAGGATGTATTTGTAGCTGAGAGGGTATATTTTTAATGTAAATAAAAGCAAAACACCCATTGAGCATTATTTGCAATTAGTCATACAGAGCAGAGCTCTTTCCTAATATAGTAAAAAACATAAAGAAGTTAATTCTCTTGAGCTTTTGCTCAGGTTTCTTGACCTACATTTCGGATGATACCATTTCTAGGAAAATCATCATACCAATTCATTCCCTGCACCAGAGATACAAAATAATGAGATATAGATAAATAAGGTGAGTGAAGGTTACACCGACTCGTTCAGATTTGCTGCTTCTGACCTAAAGAAGAGAATGTGTGGTTGATTTATCTAAGAAAATTGCCAGGAAACAGTTTCTGGAACGTGGAAATACAAAATGTTTTTTGTAAACCTTACTGGAAAGGATATGAAAATATGTTTCACCACTAGAACATACTTTCTAATTTTACTCAAGGATAGTCACCCAGTGCTCAGTAGCCATTACTGTGCACAGCTCCAAGGGCAATCTGGCAGTAGAATGGAGACCAGACGGTCACTGCCCCAGAGGTTCTCTAGGGACCAGAAAATGTGAACCCCAAAAGGAGGCTCCTGGGATGGCATGTGGGTTGACAATGGCACAGGATTCTTTAAGTAGAAACTTAAAACCCATTGTCCCAGAAAATTTTCTTGGCTTTTATTTTTCTTTCAGAGAAAAATAAGTAGAAAAAAGATTTTTTTGAAAAGAGATATATCAAGACATTTACAAAGTGAACTTAATTCTTGTCTAAGTCATCTCCCTTTAAATGCGAGACATCACCCTGAGACTGAATGTTCTTTACAAATGAAGTAGAGATGATTCCTAAAAGTGAGAACAAAATACCATTCATGGAGAATAATTTCTATTTACATTTTATTCCTGGTAGTAAATAATTATTTCTATATTTTTACCTCTTGAGTTTTACATCAATGAAATATGTGAACTATTTATTCAATGATCTTTTCTTACTTGCTATGCTGGGGATATTCTCAATAAAAATTATAGCTCATTCATTTATTCTTTCAACATATTTTGAAAACTATGTACTAGAATTGTGAGATATGCTGGAGATTGGGAGAGGAGTAAGACCCAGCTTCTAACCTCCAGGAGCTCCCATTCTAGTGGGGAAGCAGGCAGGCAAACAAGTGGAGGTGTCATGAGAACAGAGGAACAAAGACATAAAGGAGAGTCAAGGCTTCTTCAGAAAGAAGAGGTTAACAACAATATCAGCAATAAGGAAGACGTAAGTTCTCTCAATGTCAACTATGTGTCCAATACTAGACACAGCCTTCCTTTGTCTGGTGTTGCCCTCATCTGTGGAAACCCTGAGTCAAGTTGAGGAAATGTTGACCTCATAGTTCTTCTTCTCGGATGGCAGGTGATGGGTTGCATGGAATATGGAGTGTGAAAGACAGGGGCGCCTTTCATGAAGCTTTACCAGAAGTGAGAACAGAAGTTCCAATGTGGAGTCATTGCCTGAAGAGGGATCTTCAGGGAGGCTGGAGCACATCATCTAACAACTGTCAAACACGAGGGCTACTACCCTCATACTCCTGGCTGAGCCATTCTCCATTTGAGGGTTGGTAAAATAGTATGGGCCTTTATTGCATTTATTGCTCATACCCTGCTGCCTACTTCTGGAAAGAACTCAAGAATGCTTACTTAAGTCAAAGATACCCATCCAATATGATCCTTGAAATTATAAAATAATAAATGTTAAGTAGTTAAGGAGGTAGTGAGTAGTTTAACCTAGTTTTATAAAATTGAGCATTAAATTTAGCTCTATTCTCACTATCAAGGAGGGAAAAAAGGAAAGAAAGAAAGAAGGTGATGGTGAACACGATGAGTTCACATAGCTTTTATCATTAGATAAAACAGAAAATCAGCAATTCAGAAATGTCTTTATTCTCCTTATAGGGCAAAATCTTAAGAGGGATATATTATAAGGATATTTCTACAAAGAGAATTATATAAGTAATAGTTGTACAAAGGATGCTTTGTGTGTGTGTGTGCTTTTGCATGTTATGAGAGCTGAAAGCAAATTACTAAAGCTCTCAAAAGGTCTTTCTATAGGAGCCAACATGGTGATAGTAGCTCCTACTTATTTTATGTTGGTACTGTACTAGGGCTTTACACATATTTTCTCCAACAATCTTGTAGGTAGATGCTACTGTTCTTCCACAAGTCAGCTAGGAAGGGACTGAGAGAGATTGAGGGACTTGGCCAAAATGTGAAGGTAAGACGTGGATCCAGTTCTGCCTGATCTAAAGTCCACGTTCTTTCCACTTTACCCCCCAGCGCATGTAGAATTTTGCTGATTTGACAAAGAGATAGGAGAATAATCTGGAAAATGCTAACTATCATGTCACTATGTCTCCAATAACTATGGTATGAGTCCAACTTTTGACACAATCAGGAGAGCAAACAACTTGAGTTTGAGGTTGCTGACAAAAACCTGCCATACTGGTATTTTGCAAAAGAAAATTCAAATGTTTTAGACACAAGGTCTGTAAGAGGCATAGCTGAATTTCTTTTAAATGTAAATTACAGCCAGATATACACTTTCCAAGATGAGGAATAAATCATATCTTTGCACAAAGGTAGGCTTTGGGACTGACTTTCTTTACAAGCAGGTTGATGCTCCAGATTCTACACAATAAAGCTTGAAAGCAACATACACCAGTAAGGACTCTTGTTGAAAGTGACAGAAACCCAATTCAAATCAACACGCAGAAAAGAAAAGGAATTAGCTACCTTACAAAATCTAAAGAATGAGTGAACATCCAAACTACACGAAAGGCAAAGATTCAGTTAGGTCCCACCAACCGAGAGAATCAGGAACTTGAATGCTGCCAGGTCTCTCTTCTCTCTCACTTGCTGTCTCTTTGCTCTGTGCCAACTTTTTATCACACTGAGCTGGGCTTTCTCAATGTGGCAGGAAACATGGTCACTCACAGTTTCCAAGTTTTACATCTCAATTCCATCACAGGACAGGACTATCTCACATATACTACACACCCCTCCCCAACAATCAACCCAAGAATTGAGTAGAACAGCTTGGTTTGTTGCCCATCCTTGGAACACTCAACACTTTCTAGGAAGCAGAGTTGGTCAGAGAACTGCATGATTGCGGGGGAAAGAGGAGCAGTTTCCAGAAGAAAGAGTTGCTTTTTCCAGAAGAAGGCAGGAGGTGGTTGGTAGAACAAACAGTAAATATACTCCATAAGATTGTCTTATCTCAGTGGCTTTTAAAGCAGAGATCACCAACTGTCAACTTCTTCTATACATTAAACTTAATATTTTATTTAATTGATGGAATAAATTTTTATTTGATCATACCCTATCTTATTGCAAAAGAGATTTAAAATCACTTAAAAGGATACATAAAATATACCAACAAGCTACCGATAAAATAAGCCAATAAGTCATAAATACAAATTATATGAGAGTGAAAGAAAACCAAACAAACATGGGGGCAAAAATAGAAGTAGAAATGAATTAATTGTAAAATGCAATCATACTGTCATTTTGAGGTACAAATTTTGCTCTATGATAGGGAGTGGGAAAAGGGAAATCTGATTGATAACACAATTCATGGTATCCATAAAATAAAACAAATCAATTTCTCAATATGAACAAGACTATTCCTTATACTAGGACCAGAAAAGAAATATTATTGAGGTGCTTCATAAAATAAAGAGTGTGTATTCTAATAACATAAATTCCATAGGAGGAGTAATAGAGAAATTCTCAATACAATCCTGGGACTTCATACCAAATACAATTCAGAAGCAGCAGTTCTGTAGGGAATAAAACAGTATATTCTGGAAGTACATTTCTTAGCATTTAAAAGAGTTAATCCAGTAATAGATTTCATGCATTCATTCAAGTGACAAATACTGTGGATTACCTACTACTTGCCAGACAGAGATGCTGGGAATACAGTGGGAACAAAATATGAAGGTATGATCTTTCCTAAATCATCCATGGACATTGTTTCTCTTAGCTGAGCTTTTAATAGATACTTGAGTAACAAAGAATTCAAGAATGTACTCCCTGGCAAGTAGCTAGCGACTCTTCTATGTTGCCAATTAAGGACATAATCATATGGCTCCTGCAGGGAAGAGCTAGGATTAAATGGATAACTTGTGAAAAACGCAGAATTTAACAAAGACATTTTCCTGAAGCCATTCCACTTCCTCCTGGAGGTGAGTGAGGGAGTTTCCATAGGCAGAACCAAGATCATCCTTAGAAAATAATGAATGTCAAAAGGCCCCAAGTTTTTCTTCCAGGTAATGACAATGATTTTAATTGACAAAAAAATTATAAGGTAGTATATCTGAATGCCAATCTCAACATAATAAGATCCCTATAAAACACTCAAGAACACCACGTTTTGAACTACTCTCCGATACAGCCTCCAAGTGGGACTATTTGTCAAATGTACATCTAGGTGAATGAACAAGAGGTCATGCTACATTCTTAATTCTTAATTCTTAATAATAGTTTAAAGACAGAGTTAGTAACCAAAAAATAATTTTGAAGTAGTTATCCTTTTTTTTTGGAGGGAGGCAATAATTAATAAAACCAATTGTCTGCTAAATGTCCTAAGTTATGATTATAAAATTGTATCAGGTATATCTACAAAAGCGCTTTCCAGAAATACATAGTGTAGCTTGTGGACCAGTTCCTTCTTGGGCAGAGTGTATCTAGATGGGCCTGCCTGGATTAGGGAGCCACAAAGGAAGTATTCCAGAGAACTCACTGTGTTGCTAATGGTCATTCATCAAAATGGGGTTATATAGCTTTGACTATATACCAAAATGACAATTTGGTTTTGGGTATCCTTGATATTGATCAGGGGATATCATTATTATTATTATTATTATTATTATTATTAATAGTAGTAGTAGTAGTAGTAGTATTTT
Organism: Ceratotherium simum simum; assembly: GCF_057802395.1. Classification (NCBI taxonomy): domain Eukaryota; kingdom Metazoa; phylum Chordata; class Mammalia; order Perissodactyla; family Rhinocerotidae; genus Ceratotherium; species Ceratotherium simum. Next base: position 23,205,693 of record NC_141937.1, on the reverse strand, counting down.
ACTGTCACCAGTCAATAGGTTAAGCTGATCTATGAAACCACTCCTGTCCTTTCTATAGGAATGTATCCCTTATTATTTGCTTTGTCAAGAAAGCATGTATCTAATTAATACAACCATTGTGCCAATTTACTGACTCCATTTAGGAATCAAATTAACCTATCAGTTCCTATCCACTCACATTTTTACAGGTAGTTTTGTGATGAAGAATGTAAATCCACATTGCAAGCCTGTTACTTATATTGAAATTATAAAGCTTGGCTCATGGATCCAAAGCAAAAGATGACAATAAATCAGAAATGATGCAAACATTCTGAACGTGTTTCTAACTTTTTTTTTTTTTTGTCAGATTTATGAAAAGAACGTAGGAGTAGTTCAGTGTTAGGCCAATTCTACCTAATGTTTGTTTATTCCTCATAAAGGAATAGTCATAGTCTGGCATATCAAAGGTACTGGATATAGGAGACAACCGTAAATGTCTGTTGAATGAACTCCACTCTGCATGTGACTCTATAATTTAGGAAGATGGAAGGTTTCCTTCTTGTGAATAGATAGACTAGTTTTGAGCCCTGGCTGCAGAAATAGAGGTGAATTTGACTTTTTGAATTGAGAGTGTCCCCAGGGATCAGTGTCAACTTAAATTGATTAGTCAAATGCTCTAAGAAGTATTGTTGATCCTGTTTAGAGATAATTCTACTGTAAATTCCAGTGAAAACTTTACTATCCAGTAACCTTTGGGAATTAAATGTGCTAAAAAGCCAAGTAATACTGGTAACTAAGGGTTACTCTCTTTAGCTTGAGAATGATTTGGCTGTATTTTTTGTTTTGTTTTAACTATGTTAAATAGAACTTTTGATAAATACACATGCTTCTATTTTCTTAAACAGAATTTACTGAACATGTCCACTTTTTCTTACATGCTACAGAATATTATTAGAAACTTCAGTTACAGCATGTTTTCAGGAATAATCAAAGTGTGTAGTCACAAGACAGATAGGTCTTTTGAGCTTTTCTGTCTGAATTTTCCTCTTTTCTCTCCTTTCACCAGATTCTCAGGCAATTATTTCCTGCTGCTTTTAACGTATGTGCTTATTTCAATCCTATTACCATATTTCAACTTGTGGCCTCTATTCTGTGGTAGGTTAAGGTATGAAAAGCCACATTCAAAAGTTCCATGTGTAAAATAAGAGAATTTAGGTTTTAAATGGTTTAAATGGAATCCTCTATGAACAAAATGTATGCGTTTTTGTTCCTCAGCATTTTGACATATTTCGACTCCTCCTTGAACATCTATTTTAGTCTTTTTTGGCTTCTGGGATGTTGGCTGTTTTCCTGAAAGGTGAGTTTTAAAGACAGTTAAGTTCATATATTTCATGGATTTTGCTATTTTCCCATTGTAGAAAAGAGGTTATATGTGTGTTGGGAAAGATATTTCCCTCCAATTTAAAAGGACGGGAAATATATTCATCTTGTTGATTGTCTAAGTTCCATGAGATATGGTGATGGGGAGATGGGGTATTAGGCTAAATAACAATTTAAGAGTATTTTTAAAAACTGTTATCAAACACATAAAAGAAATGTGAGAGCATTTATCACAGGAAGTAATAATCATGTATGTATTTATGTTACTATTTATTTAATGTCCATCTCTCCCACTGGACTGTAAAATCTAAGGGGGCAGAGACAATGTCAGTTTGATAGCCACTTTCTCTTTAGTGTTTTAGCAGAGTTTGACACATAATAGGTGCTCAAAGAAAATTTTCAAATGACTCAATCAGTGACATAATTGATAAGGAGGTCATATTTTCTGATATAAAGGACATACGATCCAGATTCAAAAGACTCCCTCACCTCCTTCCTGCATATGATTTCAGACAAGTCCTTTAATGTCTCAGAACTCTAGTACCTTGTGTGAAAAATGGAGATAAGAATAAAGCCTGCCAAATAAGTTGTCAGGAGGGTCAATGAAATGCTATATCGAGACTGTTTCTTAAACAATAGGGCATCATGATAATATTTTTATTGTCAAATTATAGTAACAGATGAATAAAATTCTCAAGAACAAACTTGATATTTTATTATAGCTTCTGTTGCTTGATAAAAAATATGAACAGCCATAATTCTCAATGGCAGCTAATATTCCCAAAATTCAGATTATCAGACATTATGTTTCTCCTGGCTGCAGTATACCTATGAAGTATTCTTGCTAAAAAATTAAACTTGATTCTCACTAAGCCTGTAGATCTAATTAGCAATTTACAAGAAATATGGGAGTAGAGGGCAATCAATAAATTCCAGACTAAGGAAAACCCTCTTGAGCAAATGACCTGGTTTCTTTAATGAATAAATTTCAAGGAATAAAAAAAAAAGAGAGATAGAAAAAGATGGAGGAGGAACCTGGAAATTTAAAGTGATTTGAGAGATACATCAACCAATTGCAATGTATGGTACACAACCTAGTATATTCAATAAAGAATTTTTAGGAATTAAACAAAAGAAAGTGAGAATCCAGAGATTAAGATAGATTTCATCAAAATTTTAAAAACCTGCTGCTCAAAAGACATTTTAAGGGAATTAAAAGATAAGCCGTAGCCTGGAAGTAAATATTTGCAAAATACATCTAATAAAGGATCTTTATTCAGAACATAAAAAGATTTCTCAACACTCAATATTAAGAAAACAAACTAAAGCCAGCCCTGATGGCCTAGTGGTTAAAGTTCAGTGCGCTCTGCTTAGGCAGCCTGGGTTCAGTTCCCAGGCGTGGACCTGCACCACTCATCTGTCAGTGGCCATGCTGTGGCAGCAGCTCATGTAGAACAACCAGAAGAACTTACAACCATACACAACTATTTACTGGGGCTTTGAGGAGGGAAAAAGAAGAAAAAAAGGAGGAAGAGTGGCAACAGATGTTAGCTTAGGGCAAATATTCCCCTGCAAAAAAACAAAACAAAACTAATTTTAAAATGTCAGTTTAAAAAAATGAGCAAATGAGAGTGACGTCAACATCGTGGCAGAGTGAGCTTTCCTGTAAACTCTTACCCCAACGAGATACAACAAGAGTCAATCATAGACCAACAAGAGACATTCACACAGCAAAAAGGGACATCAGAAAGACCCACATTGTCTCACTTCTGAGAGTGGATGTGCTGGGGTCCCCAGAGGAATTGGGGAGAGGTAAGGAGAAATCCTCTCCCTCCTCATCAGATTGGCGACTCCAGCCATGCAGCTCCCAGAGAGGAGGGAGGGGCGGCCCTCTGCGGGGAAACCATAGCTCTTCAGACTCTCTCAGCCAGTGGGAAACTCCCACACAGAGGACTCAGAACTGCTGCAGAGGTGCCATCAACATCTGAGCACCCCAGGAGAGTGGATAACAAGGGGTGAGCTAGAAGCGCCCCCCCAACCAGAGACCCAGTGGGCAAAAGAGAGAGCCCTTCCCCCCCACTCCTCCAGATGCCTGACACCGCAGCTCAGCTGACCAGTCTGAGCAGCCGGGGTGGAGTGCAGGTGGCCCGCAGCAGTGTAGCAGCACGAGCGGAGTGCAGAGTGTTCAGATTACACAGCCCTTGACATCCACACGAGGACAGCAGGTGGAAACTGCAACTAGATATTTCCAGGATGAGGAAAAACAAAGCCAATACAGCAACCATAATGCAAAAGTACATTAAATCACCAGACCAGAAGGAAAATGACAAGCACCCAGAAATCAACCCTGAAGCACAGAAATGCATAACCTAAACAACAGAGAATTCAAAATAGCTAACATAAAAATGCTCAATGAAATACAAGAAAACACAGATAAACAATTCAATGAGATAAGGAGTTTCTTCACAAAAGAGATTGAAATCATAAAGAAAAACCAATGAGTATTGATGGAGATGAAGAGCACAATGGAGGAGATAAAGGAGAATATGGAATCTTTAAAGAACAGGGCTGACAATATGAGGAAAGAATTAGCATTATAGAGGATAGGCATAAAGATATTCTTCAGATGGAGGCGGAGAGAGAACTAAGACTAAAAAGAAATGAAGAAAGTCTCTGAGAAATATCCAACTCAATTAGGAAATGTAACATAAGAATTATAGGTATTCCTGAGGGAGAAGAGAGGGAGAGAGGAACAGAGAGCCTATTCAAGGAAATAGTAGCTGAGAACTTCCCAAATCTGGAGAAGGAGCAGGAAATACCAGTAAGTGAAGCCAATAGGTCACCTAAATATGTCAACAGGCAAAGGCCCACTCCAAGGCATATAGTAGTAAAGCTGGCAAAAGTCAAGTACAGAGAAACAATATTAAGGGCAGCTAGACAAAAACAAAAAATAATGTACAAAGGAACTCCCATCAGGCTCTCAGCGGATTTCTCAACAGAAACTTTACAGGCTAGGAGAGACTGGAACGGTATATTCAAAATACTGAAAGACAAAAACTTTCAGCCAAAAATACTCTATCCAGCAAAAATATCCTTCAAATATGATGGAGAAATAATAACTTTCTCAGATAAACAAAAGTTAAGGAAGTTCATGGCCATGAGACCCCCACTACAAGAAATGGTCAAGAAGGCCCTCAGGCCTGAAAAAAGAAGAGAAAGGAAATACAAAGCTTGGAGCAAGGAGAAAAATAGGTAGACAAAATCAGAAAAATAGTAGATCTCTACCAGAATAGGTTACCAACCACTTAAATACCAAAATCAAAGACCAAAGGAAGGAAATCACCAAAAATAACTATAATCTTATCACTTTAAACACACACCCACAACACAAGATAGAATAAGTTGTGACAAGAATAACTTAGAAGGGGAAGAGGAAAGAGATCAAATTGGCTTAAGTATAAGGAAATAAGAGGCCATCAGATAATGGACTATCTCATATACAAGATATTTTATACAAACCTCAAGGTAACCACTAAACAAATAATCAGAACAAAATCACATGTGATAAATAAAGAGAAAACTAAAAGAATCATAAGACAGAACAACCAAACTGAATTGGCAGTCCAAAACACATGGGACAAGAAACAAAGGAAATGCAAAAGAACAATAAAATAAGCAAAAAAACAGCAACATTAAGTCTTCATATATCAATAATTACTCTAAATGCAAATGGATTGAACTCACCAATCAAAAGACACAGACTGGCAGGATGGATTAACAAGCAAGCCCCAACCATATGCTGCCTTCAGGAAACACATCTCAGCTCTAAAGACAAGCACAGGCTCAGAATGAAAGGATGGAAGACAATAATCCAAGCTAATGGCAAATGAAAGAAAGCAGGTGTTGCCATAGCCATATCAGACAAAGTAGACTTCAAGATAAAATACGTTAAGAGAGATAAAGAGGGGCAATATATAATGATAAAGGGACACTCCACCAAGAAGACATATCAATTATAAATATATATGCACCCAACATAGGAGCACCAAAGTACGTAAAGCAACTATTAAAAAACATAAAAGGAGATATTAACAACAACACAATAATAGTAGGGGATCTTAATACCCCACTTACATCAATGGGTAGATCATCCAGACAAAAAGTCAATAAAGAAACAGTGAACTTAAAGGAAAAACTGGACAAGATGGACTTAGTAGACATATACAGAGCACCCCATCCAAAAACAGCTGTCTACACATTCTTCTCAAGCGCGCATGGAACATTCTCAAGGATAGACCATATGTTGGGAAACAAGGCAAGCCTTAATAAATTTAAGAAGATTGAAATCATAACAAGCATCTTTTCAGACCATAATGCTACGAAACTGGAAATCAACCACAAGAAAAAAACTAGGAAAGTGACAAAGATGTGGAGATTAAACAACATGCTACTGAATAACCAATGGATCATTGATGAAATTAAAGGAGAAATCAAAAAATATCTGGAAATAAATGAAAATGAAAATACACCATACCAACTCATATGGGATGCAGTAAAAGCGGCCCTGAGAGGGAAATTCATAGTAATACAGGCCCACCTCAGCAAACAAGAAAAAGCCCAAATAAGCAAGCTTAAATTACACCTAACAGAACTAGAAAAAGAAGAACAAACAAAGCCCAAAGTCAGCAGAAGGAGAGAAATAATAAAAGTTAGAGCAGAAATAAATGAAATTGAGACCAAAAAAACAGTAGAAAGTGTTAATGAAACAAAGAGTTGGTTCTTTGAGAAGATAAACAAAACTGACAAACCTTTAGCCAGACTTACTAAGAAAAAAAGAGAAAAGGCTCAAATAAATAAACTTAGAAATGAAAGAGGAGAAATTACAATGGATACCACAGAAATACAAAGGATTATAAGAGAATACTATGAGAAACTATATGCCAACAAATTGGACAATCTAGAAGAAATGGATAAATTCTTAGACTCATACAACCTCCCAAAACTGAAACAAGAAGAAATAGAGAATCTGAATAGACCAATCACAAGTAAAGAGATTGAAATAGTAATCAAAAACCTCCCACAAAATAAAAGTCCGGGACCAGACGGCTTCTCTGGTGAATTTTACCAGACATTCAAAGAAGATTTAATATCCATCCTTCTCAAGCTATTCCAGAAAATAGAGAAAAATGGAACACTTCCTAACTCATTCTATGAGGCCAACATCACCCTGATACCAAAGCCAGGCAAAGACAACACAAAAAAAGGAAAACTAGAGGCCAATATTGCTGATGAACACAGATGCAAAAATCCTCAACAAAATATTGGCAAACCGAATACAGCAATACATTAAAAAGATCATACACCATGATCAAGTGGGATTTATACCAGGGACACAGGGATGGTTCAACATCCACAAATCAATCAACGTGATACATCACATCAACAAAATGAAGGAAAAACCCCCCATGGTCATCTCAATAGATGGAGAGAAGGCATTTGACAAGATCCAACATCCGTTTATGATAAAAACTCTCAACAAAATGAGTATAGAATGAAAGTATCTCAACATAATAAAGGCTGTTTACGACAAACCCACAGCCAACATCATACTCAATGGGGAAAGTTTGAAAGTCATTCCTCTGAGAACAGGAATGAGATCAGGCTGCCCACTCTCTCCACTCTTATTCAACATAGTACTGGAGGTTTTGGCCAGAGCAATTAGGCAAGAAAAATGAATAAAAGGAATCCAAATTGGCAATGAAGAAGTGCAACTCTCACTATTTGCAGACAACATGATTTTATATATAGAAAACCCTAAAGAATTCACTGGAAAACCACTGAAAGTAATCAACAACTACAGCAAAGTCACAGCGCACAAAATCAACCTACAAAAATCAGTTGCATTTCTGTATGGTAATAATGAACTAACAGAAAGAGAGCTCAAAATGATAATACCATTTATAATTGTACCAAAAAGAATAAAATCTCTAGGAATAAATCTCACCAAGGAGGTGAAAGACCTATACAATGAAAACTACAAGACATTATTGAAAGAAATCGATGATGACATAAGGAAATGGAAAGATATCCCATGTACACGGATTGGAAGAATAAACATAGTTAAAATGTCTATATTACCTAAAGCAGTCTACAGATTCAATGCAATCCCAATCAGAATCCCAATGACATTCTTCACGGAAATAGAAAAAAGAATACTAAAATTCATATGGGGCAACAAAAGACCCCGAATAGCTAAAACAATCCTAAGAAAAAAGAACATAGCTGGAGGCATCACAATCCCTGACTTCAAAACATACTACAAAGCAATAGTAATCAAAACAGTATGGTACTGGTACAAAAACAGACACACAGATCAATAGAACAGAATTGAAACCTCAGAAATAAAGCCACACATATACGGACAGCTAATTTTTGACAAAGGAGCTGAGAACATACAATGGAGAAAGGAAAGTCTCTTCAATAAATGGTGTTGGGATAACTGGACAGCCACATGCAAAAGAATGAAAGTGGACCATCTGCTATCGCCATTTACAAAAATTAACTCAAAATGGATCAAAGACCTCAAGGTGAGACCTGAAACTATAAAACTCATAGAAGAAAGTATAGGCAACATACTATTTGACATTGGTCATAAAGGAAACTTTTCAGATGCCTTGCCTACTTGGACTAAGGAAACTAAAGAAAAAATAAGCAAGTGGGACTTCATCAGACTAAAGAGTTTCTACAATACAAATGAAACCAGAATCAAAATGAATAGACAATCCACCAGCTGGGAGAAGATATTTGCAAAACATCTATCTGACAAGGACTTAATCTCTGTAACGTATAAAGAACTCACACAAGTGAACAACACAAAAACAAACAACTGGATCAAAAAATGGGCAGAGGAAATGAACAGACACTTCTCCAAAGAAGATATACAGATGGACAATAGGCACATGAAAAGATGTTCAGCATCACTAATCACCAGGGAAATGCAAATCAAAACAACACTAAGATGTCACCTCACGCCCATTAGCATGGCTATAATCACCAAGACAAAAAACAACAAATGTTGGAGAGGATGTGGAGAAACAGGAACCCTCATACACAGCTGGTGGGAATGCAAACTGGTGCAGCCTCTGTGGAAAACGGTATGGAGATTCCTCAAAGAATTAAAAATAGAGATGCCCTATGACCCAGCCACCCCATTACTGGGAATCTATCCAACAAACCTGAAATCAACTATTCAAAGAGGCTTATGCACCCCTATGTTCATTGCAGCATTATTCACCATAGCCAAGAAGTGGAAGCAACCTAAGTGTCCCTCGACTGATGATTGGATCAAGAAGATGTGGTATATATATACAATGGAATACTACTCAGCCATTAAAAAAGACAAAATTGTCCCATTTGTAACAACATGGATGGACCTGGAGGGTATTATGTTAAGTGAAATAAGCCAGAAAGAGAAAGACAAACACCATACGATCTTGATCATATGTGGAACAAAAACCAACACATGGACAGAGAAAACTGTATGGTGGTTACCAGGGGCAATGGAGGTGCGGGGTGGGCACAAGGGGTGAAGGGAGACATGTATATGGTGATGGACAAACAAAAATGTACAACCCAAAATTTCACAATGTTATAAACTATTAAGACATCAATAAAAAAAATGAGCAAATGAACAGATACTCCATCAAAGAAGAACCATGGATGGCAAATAAGCCCATGAAAAGATGCTCAACATCATCACTTACTAGCGAAAAGTGAATTAAAACTGTGATGAGATACTACTATGGATCTATTGGAATGGCTAAAGTCAAAAGAAAAAAATCCCTGACAATATCAAATACTGTGAGGACACAGAGCAACAGGAACTCACATACATTGCTGCTGAGAATGCAAAATGGTACCTTGGAAAATAGTTTAGCAATTTCTTATAAAGTTAAACATACACTTAACATGTGACTTAGCAATGATATTCTTAGCTGAATGAATTAAATGAATTAAAAATTTATATTCACCCAAAAACCTATATGTGAGTGTTTATAGAGGCTTTAATCATAATTGCCAAAAACTGAAAACAACCCAAAAGATTTTCAATAGGTGGATGATTAAACAAACTGTGGTACATCCACTCAACAGAATACTACTCAGGAATAAAAAGGGAGAAATTACTAATACAGCAACATGGGTGAATCTCAAGTGAATTATTCTAAGTGGAAGAATCCAGACTTGAAAGACTATATAGTATGATTCTATTTGTGTGACATTTGGGAAAAGGCAAATCTATGGGGACAACAATAGTTGAGTGTCTGCCAAGGATTGAGGATGGGCAGGGAGCTGACCACAAGGGGGCACAAGGAAAGTTTTTGGGGTAATGGGAATATTCTATATCTTGATTGCAATAGTGATTACAAGACTGTATGTGTTTGTCAAAACCCATAGAACCATACATTTAAAAGAGTAAATTGTGTTATAGGAAAATTATAGCACCATTTCAAAAAAGAGAAATTCAGAGACACATCAACCAATGGCAACATATGGATTTAATTTTGTCTCTAATTAAAAAAAAAACTTTAAAAACTCTTATAAGACAATTGGGAGTATTTGAACACTGACCTGATGTTTCATGATAATACTGAGTTATTATTTTTAAGGTGTTGTGATAATGATATTGTGGATGTAGTTAAAGAAATAATATGTAGCTTTTAGAGATACATAAGGAGATGATACAATGTCTGGAGTTGCTTCTAAATAATCTAGGTGGGCAGAGCAGGGGTACTGATGGAATAAGGTTGTCCACGACGTTATAATTATTGAAGCTGGGTGATGGTTGTATGAGGCTTTAGCATTCTAGTCTCTCTGCTTGTAAATGTGTTTGAAATTTTCCCTAATGAAACATTTATTTATTTATTTACTTTTTGGTGAGGAAGATTGGCCCTTAACATCTGTTGCCAACCCTCCTCTTTTTACTGAGGAAGATTAGCTGTGGGCTAACATCAGTGCCAAACTTCCTCTATTTTATATGTGGGACGCTGCCACAGCATGGCTTGATAAGCGGTGCGTATGTCCGCATAAGGGGATCCGAACCTGCAAACCCTGGGCCACCAGAGTGGAGCACAAACAAGCACTACACCACCCGGCCAGCCCTATGAGTTGCTTTTTAAATTCCCAGATGGTTTTGAGCACACTTGCTGACATCTTAACTAGAAAGCCATCACGTCTGGCATCAGTTTGTACCTCCAGATACTTGCTCCAGATACTTGCTTGCAGATACCTCTAAACTAGTTCTAGCTTGATATGAAGGTATGAAGTTCTGAGCCATTATTAACACAGATTCACCATACAGTCCTACGATAACCTAAAAAATTTAAGGTGTTCAGTACAAACCACATACTTCTGTAAATTTTTGTCACATGTTGCTATTATTAGAAATGCTCATTGCCTTCTGGTTTTAGATCTCTTCCTCTTGTAGTTAGTATGTCTGTACAGGTTGCATAAATTTCATTTCATGTAATCTTGCTTCAAACTCTTGAAAATTCAAATGTATTCATAGGGGAAGATAATAGACACATATATAGGCTCTTCTTACAGAGTACTTAATAATTTTATGCCACAGGGTACTATTATAACGGAGTCACTTTAATTAGTTTAAAAAAATCCTCCCAGTATATATAGTCTTCAGCCTTTTAGTATGTTTCTGTTCTTCATTCCCAAGAGAGTCAGGGAGGACAAGAGGCCAGGAGCCACATGCAGTGCGTCACCACCAAACCAGTGGACCAGGGCCAGCCTGGCTCAGGCCAGAGCAGGAGGCAGCCAGCAACAGCCGTGCCAGAAAGAGCTGGCGTGGGAGTGCTGGTCACACAGCCAGAGGCCAACAGGTTGGGGGAGGTCACAGCAGAATGTGGCCTCCCAGAGTTCACAGGGCTGAAGGCCCAGCCCTGGCCCTTCCTTTCCTGTGACCAAGCGTCCTCAAAGCGGTTGTATTTCAGGCGCCAACTCCAATTGTATTGTTTTTCCCTCCCCGCATCCCACGCTTCTGAATGACAGTCAATTCCTCAGTTTTTGCCCCTTCAGCACCTCATCCCGAGTCTAAAGTTGATATTAATATCAACCAAATATTTAACTAATATGAATTGGGGCAAATTGCAGAAACACTACCAGTAAACAAATTGGACTAACTGACTTCTGTGAGAGATGTGGAATTTTTCTTTTTAAATCTTAAATGCCTTATTTCCAAACATGATCTCAAAGATTTTTTTTCTTGTATTAAAAAATGGTAAGTAATGTTCTTTCCTGTGTGGTTTATAGTAGAACCCTTTTGTGGCATTCTTGATTACTTAAGCGGATTTGTGAAAGAAATGGGATACATGAAGCCGGTGTTCTCTAAATCACAAATACAGCAAAATATTGTTATAATACAGATGATTTTTTGTGGTGCCTTTCAATCTAACAGTAGAAACTAAACTATCTTTCTAATCCACCTCAATCTGAGCAACACTGTAAAAACGCAAGAAGCATTTTGCTCGTTTCCCCTCCTAGAATCTACTTATCCCCACAGTCACCATAGCTGCCTCTCCCATTTTCCCGAACCTCTTGTCCTCGACCCATGAATCCTCGATGCCTGGATGGGATCAGGCTCTAGTTCCTAATCTTTTCATCACTCAAATCTTCTTTAATTATCTTTCCCCTTTCCGTTTCTCCCCATGTACACAGAGACTCAAAGTTTTAAATGATTTCATTGCCACCCTGGGAAGTTATAATTTCACTTACAAGCAAGGCAACTTGACATTTTATTAGCTTTACATAATGTGTAGCAACTATACAGAAATAGGACATACTGGGCCACATCATTTGGAATTGCTGGTTGTGAGCTACACAAATCCATAAAGAAAGCATTCTAAACACTCTGAAAAAAGGAGGTACCAGCCCCACAGGGTATGTCACTCTTTTTAATACAAAGTGCCGACTTGAAGTGATGTGGATGCCAGACAGTAGGTTTGCGGAGTCCTGGCCATTCTGACTCTGCAATGATTAACACTGTGGCCTTGGACAGGCATTTAGTGTCTGCATTTGGTGTCTTCATTTGTAAAATGATGGGTTAATCATCTCTGTGGTGTAACTGGTTTGCTCCTCTTATTCCTGAAAGAGGGCCAAATTCCAGAATCAGGAGATTCCAGCTTTATTCCAGTTAGTTGTGAGACCTGGAGGTAGAGCTCACTTAAATGCTCTTTGTCCCTACTTCTCCAAATGCTAAGTAGGGATAACTTGAGTAACTCACAAGATTGATAGTGTAGTTACAATAATTGGTTAAAAAATGGTTTGAACTAGTTTCAAATGTATTATACAAATGTAAAGGGCTGTCACCTAAAATTAGCCTAGTTCAGTTGTACTTACCAAAATTGATTCATCTGACTTTTTTGGGGAAGGACTTGCCTCTGCTAGTGAAAATAGCAAAGCAAAACCCCGGTGTCCAAGCCAGGAGTTCAAGGGCGAAAGCAACAGCACAGGATGGAAAGCAAGAATATTTTTCCTGACCTATTGTGTGGGCCAGTCCCACCCTTTCTGGCTCAGGGCACCTGCTCTTACTAAAGCAATGTCTGGCTGAGGCTGGAAGTTGTGGATATTCCCAGGTTTGCTTATGCCTTGGGGCCCATAGAGAATAAAAGGACCACTCCTCTTCTCAGTCAATTCTTTTACCCTCCACCCCTTATCCCTGATCCTGAGATCCATATTTTTTCAGACATCTTAGGTCAACTCAAGGATGCTTCGATGTTGCTGTTCATATTATGCCAAGTCAGGGCCCTCTTAACTCTGAGCTTCTACAACATTTAGATCGGGTGCATTTACTCTGATGTACTTTGCATTAAGGCCAGCGCTGAAAAGTACTATTTGCCTTCTGTCTCTTTCTGAAGCCTGTGTTCTGCTATTTCACAAATATTTATGATGTTTAACAAATATTAAAGGCATTTAACCAAATGTGGGAAGCAGTTGAAAGCTATTGCAGTGCTGAGGCATCAGTCTGTTCTATTTCTCTAAGGAACATTATTGTGTGACCTCGCTGAGGAAGGGAAGAAGTAGAAGCCTGTGTTGTTTATAATATTTCTTTACATAAGATATGCTGAATGGTGGGCGAGCAGAATCAGGCTGTGGTCAGCTCGTTCAACCCTGGAACATCTGAGAGAGACTTGGGGACAGATGAATCACCTGTAGGAGATGATGATGCTTTGGGTTGTGATGACATAGCTTTAATGAATGGCCGATGTGTGCTTGCTGTAGGTCTTTCCATTTCAGCTTGGAAATGAAATTAAGCATCTGATAAGTGAACCACAAGTCAATTTAGGGTTAATTTCGTTTTTGTATGAGTGTGTTTGTTTTCAATATCCTGTTAATTAAATCACAGTGTGTGGGAGTCAGGTCCTAGACTCGGGTCCCAGCCCAGAAATTGATTTTGCTGTCCTTCCTACTTACAAAATATGGGTGATATGGAAAATCATAATGCCTTGGGGAACACGAATGCCAGTGAAGCCAGCTCCAGGATTTCCGTGAACAGGATATCAAGGGCAATTAACTTTTGTTCTTCCTTTGTGTCCAGAAACTCAATAAAACTTCTACGTGGAACAAAATTTTCCCAGGAATATCAAGGCAAATTGAGGATGATGATGTCCGAATTGTATCTTATGCAGTTCTGATTATACCACACCTCAATGTGTGATTTATATAAAAAAAGAAACAGATGCAGACCTAGACCTAGGATGGTTGGGTGGAAGATTTAGCTGCTCATCAGAGTCATAGGTGGAACAAACAGGAGGTAAACTTCCAGAGTTAAATTGGGAGGCCTCTACCTCCCCTTTCAATCCTTTCACCATCCTGAGGCCTTGAGACTCTCCCATTCTCATGCTTCAGATCTTCTTCTGCTACCAACTGTCCATAACCCTTCTCAATAAAGTACTGCCTACTCCAGGGTTATCTGTCTTTTAATAGTTGATTCTAGAAGACTTCATAATCATCACAGGAACACATTGGTAATTTTGTATTCCACCCAGAGGACTTGCTTTCACACAGGTGCATAGACCTCAGACTTCCCAGCCTTGAGGGAAAGGACAAGAAGATACATACCTCTCCTAGAGTTTTATTTTCCTCAAGGGAGAGTCAGTCCAGAAAGGAACCAGGGGGCCTTTTGCCAGACACTAGCTTCAGATTTGTAAGCTGATAGGAATGAAGAACACTCTCAGCCTTTAATCCTTTGAATTCTGGAAGAGAGAATTAGAAAGGCCCACTCTTGCTTTCTAGGTCTTGCTCTTCTCTCATCCATGCTCTATAAGACATCTAATTCTTCTTCTTCTTTTTTTTTTTTTTGGTGAGGAAAATTGTCCCTGAGCTAACACCTGTGCCAGTCTTCCTCTATTGTGTACGTAGGACGCCACCATAGTATGGCTTGAGGAGTGGTGTGTAGGGCCGCGCTCTAGATCTCAACTCGCGAACTCCGGGCCACCAAAGCAGAGCGCAAACTTAACCACCATGCCACCATGCTGGCCCCTAATTCTTCTTTTAATGGGAAAACTCTTCTAAGTCTGCATTTTTACTTTCAAGATTTATGCGATAGAGTCTTTCCTACTGCAATGACTTGACCTACATTGAGTGATCATTAATATCAACTCATAATTATTGCTTTCCTTACACACATCTCTTTTCTCCAACCTCATCTTCCCTGTTCTGAACACAACCTGAATTGTTTGTGTAACTAAAGAGAAATGGAAGTAATGCTAGTTAATTTATTTATTCGGGAAATATTCTGTCTTAGGATAACATTAACTTCGTTTGTCCCCTCAGATATTTCACTGGAGTGGAAAATAATCCATTGACCCCGAGCACCAGTCTGCACCCTGAAATGTGCCAAGGTAGCTGTGGGCAGGTGAGGTTCTAGCCCAATGTTATTATTCACCCTCTTTCCTTTATTATCAAAGTGTAAGGTCAGGTAAGAGAAAGGTCTGTGAAAACTGTGCTGCCATCTCAAAGTATGATGTAATAACAATTCTTGGGGTAACACAAACGTTGTTTAGCAAACATTTAACTTTATCATACTCCCCTGGGTTCTGAGGATACAGGAATAAACAAGATAGACAACAGACCTTGCCTCTAGGCAATTTGGGGTTACCAGATTGGTACTATAAGGCTTAATGGAAGGATTCAGCTACAAATCTTAGTGGTAGGACACACTACCCTTCAGAGGCTCATCTCACAGCCTGGCTCAGCTGTTTCTGGATTGTGCCAGGAGGTTTGTCACATGTGCCCAGGAATAAATCCACTGATGGTGTTCTGCTTTGGTGTCCTCCTCATTGCCCAGTGCCTCAGGGGAGATGCTGAGCCTCTGCCCTCCATGAGGACCTGGCTCTCACGGCTTCCATACATACCCCTGTGGGAACAAATTTCCTCTGCCCAACACGATGTCATAATTTGTCACTTGGGCTTGAAGCAGCACTGAAACTGCTCTCTCAGCTTCTGTCTACTGCACCTTGGTTGCTAAGATGCCTGACTTCACTTCTGGGATCTGACTGAGGAAAAGATGCCCAAGGGTACTACGTGCTCATGTGCCAGGCATTATTCTAAGCACTGTACATGGAGGAACTCGTTTAAGCCTCACAATAGTCTGTGTTGGGGGTGAGTGGGCAGTGCTGTTATCTTTCCCATTTTAGAGATGAGAAAAGTAAGGTGTGGTATATTAGTTATCTATTGCTACACAACAAATGACCACAAACCTAGTGGCTTAAAACAACTAATACGTATTATGTCACATTTTCTATGGGTCAGGGCATGGCTTAGTGGGACCTCTGCTTCAAGGTCTCTCATGTGGCTGTAATCAAGATATTGACTAGGGCTTGGGTCTCATCTGGAGGCCCAACTGGGAAAGGGTCTGCTTCCAACCTCATGTGCATGGTTGTTGGCAAGATTAAGTTCCCTTGTAACCTTGAATTGAGGGCCTCAATTCCTAGCTGGCTATTGTCCAGTGGACACCTTCAGTTTTATGCCATGTGGGCTTCCCCAACACAACAACTCGTTTGTTCAAAGTCAGCAAGGGGAACAGCCTTCTGGCAAGATAAAAGTCACAATCTTTTGCAACCTATGTGGAAGTGATAGCCCAACACCTTTGACCTATTCTATTTGTTAGAAGCAAGTTACTTGGGGCCAGCCTGGTGGCATAGGGGTTAAGTGCGTGCACTCCACTTCAGCGGCCCAGGGTTCAGAGGTTCGGATCCCAGGTGCGGACCTACACACCGCTTATCAAGCCATACTTTGGCACCGTCCCATATAAAGTAGAGGAATATGGGCACAGATGTTGGCCCAGGGCCAATCTTCCTCAGCAAAAAGAGGAGGATTGGCAGCAGATATTAGCTCAGGGCTAATCTTCCTCACAGGAAAAAAAAAAAAAAGAAAAAAGAAGCAAATTACCAGGGGAGAAGATGACACAAAAGTGTGCATACTAGAAGACATGGGTCATTGGGGGCCATCTTAGAATCTGTGTCCCATATATGGAGAGGTTAAGTAACTTACTGTCTTAGCCCTTTTTGGGATGCTATAACAATATACTACAGACTGAGTGGCTTATAAGTAAGAGATATTTATTTCTCACAGTTCTAGAAGCTGGGAAGCGCAACATCATGGCACTGGCAGATTTTGTGTCTGGACCCGCTTCACTGTAATCTCACATGGCGGAAGGGGCAAGGGATCTCTGTGGGGTCTCTTCTATAGGAACACTAATCCCATTCATGGGGGCTCTGTCTTCATGTCTTATCACCTCCTAAGGGACCCACCTCCTAATACCATCACTTTAGGGATTAGGTTTCAGCATATGAATTTGGGGGGGACACAGATATTCAATCTATAGCATTTAATCAAGGATTAACAACTGATAGACAATTAAGCCAGCATTTGAACACAGGAAATCTAGCTCCAGAGGAAAGCGAGACTCAAATGGTTTGGAAACCAGGCTACCCATAGAAACAAGTATGTACTTCTATTTTATCATCTTTTGGGTGAGTCATTAAAACCAGTGTTGCTGAAGATGTAGGCTTTTTTGTGGTTGTTGATATTTTTCCCCAGGGGTTCAAAAAATTGGAAAACAACATTATGTGGCTTTAACAGTTATCTAGATTTCCAGGAGCTTTTAAAAAATAATCAGAAGGTATGGTAACACTATTTCCTCCATTTTAAGGTGGCAACAGCCATTGACTAAAGCTAAATAACAACTTAGTAATGACGTGCTTGCCTGATTCCAACAACTCCCTTTGAGCAGACTTCTTGTTACCAGTGCGGCGTTTAGCTGTGGGCATGCGACTTTGCTGTCACTGCAACTGAACAGAGTCAAGTAGGCCCGAGAACTGAATAGTGAGCTCATTTATGGGGTAAATTAAAAGTGGTTTCTCCCAGACATGTAACCCGTATCAAATTTCTTTGAAGAATGTAAAATTTATACATAGAAATTAAATATTACTCCCAAAATGTGCTGCTTGCTTAGCAAAGTTACATATCCATGTGTGGACAACTAAGACTACATATTTATCACCCTCACCTGAGAGAAGGCTACCTGCTCATCTCCTCACCTGCACACACTAGTTCCACCTCGTGGTGGCTACCTGAGATATAAATACAACACCTTGTACGCTCTCTCAACAGCCTTTCTGGGAATAGAATTATTCATTTGTTCCTTTATTTGGTCAATGAACATATATCTGTATGCTAAGAACTGTACTAATAAATGTAATTATAACAACTCAAACTGTGAAACACTGAAATGCACATGATAGATAATTTCAACAATGTCCTACAGCAAGTCTGTGGTGTTCAGGAACAAAATCTGGGTCTTCTACTTTTTCCAACATTCCAAGCTGCCTTGGTTCAAATTCCCTTGATTATTTATATAAAATTGCCAGGTTCACATGGCATTGACTTGGTATGAACATTACCCTTGGCGGACTGTTTCTAAATTACCATATAATTATATGTTAATTGTCCTATTCTTCATACTTCAAATAAACGTATATAGGAAATATAATTACAGCTATTAGATTCCAAACTCTGGCAAGTAGGTGACTCAGACTGGCTCTTTCTCTCTCATAATTCCTTAGGAGCACATTATAAAAGAGGAATGGTATTTCCCACCGCAGTCCCAGCTGGTAATTCCGATTGTCCCATGATTTCACAGCTGCAAATCAGCCCCCACCCTCTCACACTTGTCTCTGGCCAATGATGCTTTCTTTAATTAGCACATGACTTAAACTTTAGTCCCAACTTATCTGTTGCCTTGGTCCCTGGGCTACCTGAGTGCAGGCTGGTCTAACTGGGAAAGAAAACCTACTTGTACACTGATGCCGTTTGCCCTGACGTTGAACAAAGAGAAGAGCAATTTGTCGGGCTGCAGAATTTGCTTTATCAACCGAATTTGCTTTCTCCGACAACTCCTCTCTCTTACAGTCTAGTCTGGTGTCTAGGCTTTGTACTTCTACCTGTGTTGTTACTTTATTCTTATGGCTCTTATACCTTCCCCAACTTGAGAATGGCCACTAGAAAAATCTACCAGGAGCTATGGCTTGTCTAAGCCTGTGTGAGATGGCCTGCCGAGTGTGATTTGAGGAGGTGCACGGCCCTCCTTTTTAAGGCAGTAGGTAGGTCGAACTGCCCTTTCTTCCTTTTTACTTTAAGTTCCCAGGGTCCCTGTCACTCCTGTGGGTGGTTAAGCCACACAGATGATAGCTTTGCTCTAGAAGTACATGTCAAATACATGTATACTAGAAAGGATGGCATATTTGAGCAAACTTGTGACCCCTAGAATTCTGTCTGCTTGGCACTGAAGTTTTAGATACATTTCCTTGAAAAGGCACCAAGAGAAGTTTCTCCAGGGAGTTAGAGCATAGGACAAAAAATGAAAATGGGGATAGTATAAAATGAGAGAAGTAGACATTTTATGTTTGAAGTGACAAATATTCATTGAGCATCTACAATACACACAGTGGTGTACTAGAAACTGAGGGGAGATACAGAAGCAATGCAAAGCATGCTTCCACGGGTCTTGAGATAATCCGGAAGCTGACATGCATTTGTGAAACAGGTAACAGTGACATGAGGTGCACATCAAAGTGCTGAAAATAGTATGTGCTACAGAAGCCCCTCATAGAGGACATGAGATTAGAGCCGTATAGTTAAGAGGGGAGAAATTCAGGCACTAGCATTTTATGAGCACAGGAGACTTGGAATTGGACTGTGTATACTGTTTGGTGGAGAAAAGAAGGAAAGTAATCAGGCTAGAATGGAAGATTTACTTGGAGCAATTGAAGACAGGAGTTGAAAGTTTATTCAATGGGCATTAGATAGCCATCAAAGATATCTGAAATGGATGTCTTAGGAGGAACTATGTTGGTGGTGGCTTTGAAGTGGGAAACACTGAAGGAGAAAAGACTGGTTGGGCAACAGCAGAAAGCCAAGTTTACCTAGGATGGTAACTAGGAAAGAATGTGAAACATGGAAGAAAGGAGATATATATATATATATTTTTGATTGCCTGGACATGGAAAACTATTGAGCTGCAGAGGGCAAAGAAGACTGTGAGGTTTACAGCCTGAATGACTCAGCTGGAGGGGGTGGGGGTAACCTAGTGTCAGCTACGTGACTTAGGAAAGGGGAAAGCCCCAGATTTCAAAAAGTCCAATCATAGAATCTTGAGATTTTAAAGCTGGAAAGGGCTTTAGAGATCATCTATTCTAGCCCCTTCATTTTACAGGAGGGCAACTGAGGCAAAGGAAAGATCTGTGACTCAGTAGAGGACAGTGAGCAGAGCAGGACAAGAACGTAGTCATATCCGGCTAGGTCATCCTGCCTGCTTCATTATCCTTTCTGTCTAGTTCTCTGGACAGTGGCTCCCAAACTCTGGACTGAGGACCAGGGCCCATCTGCAGCCAAATTAGACAAAATAAGAAAAATAGACTGAGTTTTCCAAAGCTGAATTTATTCATTTAGGGCCAGCCCTGATGGCCTAGTGGTTAAAGTTCCATGTGCTCTGCTTTGGTGGCCGGGGTTCAGTTGCCCGGTGCAGAACCACACCACTAGTCTGTCCGTAGCCATGCTGTGACAGCAGCCCACATAGAAGAACTAGAAGGACCTACAACTAGTATATACAACTATGTACTAGGGCTTTGAGGAGGGGAAAAAAGAAAAAAAGAGAAAGATTGGCAACAGATGTTAGCTCAGGGCAAGTATTTCCCAGAAAAAAAAAAACTATTTATTTAAAGAGCTGACCTTTTCTCTGTGATTATGTCCTTGCTAATAACTGGTGCTAAAAATCTTTCATTTATGAAATCATGCACTAATATGAGTGGTGCAATTTTTACCTTCTTTCTTAGCAATGAAAAGCTAGTAATCTAAGTTCCTTCTTCAGTCTTTTTTTTTTTTTAACTGAGAGTCGTTTCTGTGCAGGATGGCAAGTTATGTGTGATCTGTCTTTCCCAAGACACACCAGTAGCCACAAAGAGGATTACAAAACAGTGCTTTCCTGTCTCCTCCCCCACTCTCAAGGTCAGGATAACAGATATCTTCTTTATCACAGATCTCTTGCGCTAGGACTGGGCAGGAGTCCGCGGGATGAACATCGGGATAGGGGTGAGAGGAGGAGGGACACCCACCACCGAGCACTCTGAATCACTGTCCCTTCTGTTCCTGGGCCTTAGACCAAGCTTTGGTGGCAGTATCCGGGTGATGGACCTCAATTGTTTGCTATGGCTATGGGACATTTCTGTTTCAAGAATCTTGCAAAGCGGCTTCAGGCCACCTTTCTGGCTAGATCGAGTCGCCCTTCCCACGTGGACAACCTCGCGGCTGCGGTCTGCGCGGAGAGCGCCCAGTCCCCACAGCAGCAGAGCGCTCCAGGAAAGCCTCCCGGCGCCGCATCCTGGGCTGAGCTCGGCCCCGGTGGCGGAACCTACAGGGTCCGGCACCGAGTCCCAGGAGTCAGCAGGCAGGCAGGCCCGTGGCGGCGATCACCAAAGGTCGAGCGAGCGCTGCCCCGTCCTCCTAAATGTCACCTATGGGAGGAGCGCCGCACCGAGAGAGCAGGGAGCTGGGCTGCTGCTCCTGCAACACAGGAGGTCAAGCCGCCCGACCTGGGCCTGTGTCCTCAATCCCAACACCACGGGCCTAGGATTCCGTGCAGGAATACAGAATTCTCAACCCAACAAGATTTGGCGGCACCGCCGGGAAGGGGCCACGTGGGGCCCAGCGGGAAGCCCCTCGCAGGACGCGCTGCGCACAGAGCGCTTTAGACCCGACTCCGCCACGTCGCTTCCGGGGTCCGTGGCCGGCGTGCGCGTCCCCGCCGAACGCAGCGTGTGCGCCTCCGCCTGGCTCAGCGTGCGCGTCCCCGCCGAACGCAGCGTGTGCGCCTCCGCCGGGCTCAGCGTGCGCGTCCCCGCCAGGTTCGCCGCGCCGCCGCCGCCGAGGCGCGACGGGGCGAGGCGAGGCCGGGCCGGTGGGCGGGGCGGCGCCGGGCGGGGCGGGGCGGCGCGGGGTGCGGCCTCCCGGGAGGAGGCCGAGGAGCTGAGGGAGGAGGAGGAGGAGGAGAAGGGAGAAGGCGGGGGACCGGCGGGCAGACGGGCGCGAGGAGGCGGACGGCGCGGGCGTGGGGCGCCGCGCGGCCGGGACAGCCAGGGCCTGGGCCGCGGCTCGCCGCGCCGGCCGGTGAGTGGGGCCCGCGGGAGCCGGAGGCCGGGGGGCGGCGGCGGCGGCGGGGCGGGCGGGCGGCCGTGGGGGCGGCGGGCCGGCCTGGGCGGAGGAACGCGGCCCCGCGGCGCCGGGGGGCGTCCGCGCCCGTGCTCCCCCGGCCCGCCGTGGAGGCCGGCGGTCCGCTAATGGCGACCCCGCGCCCCGGCCCCCGCGGCGCCCGGCGGGCGTGTCTGTGTTGGGAGGGGCGAGGCGGGGCTCGAACCCCGGCGACCCTGCGACCCTCGAGGCCCCGCTTTCCTGTTCCCCTTTAGAAACTTGGGTCGTTTGGGGACACACGGGTTCTAGTCCGGCCGGTGGCATCCTCGTCTGTCCCCCGGGATGAGTGGAGCGGGGAACTCTTCCATTCATGGCAGTCAGCGGACCTTCTCTTAGCCTCGGTCCTTGTTACAGGGAAGCTGCTTGATTTTATGGGTCTGAGCGCTGCCACCGTTTCCCAGTTATTTGTGTGCTGTCCCGTGGAAGTACCTTGCTTGGAAGGGGGACGTAGAGGGAATTCAAAGGAGTCTCCTTTGAGTATTTTTAAGGTCTGAGTCTGGGAGATTGGAGACAGGCAGGCAGAAGTGTGTTGTTTACCATGGTTCTTGTGCTGCGTTCCCCTTTCCTCGTCTCTTGTTTTTCTTTCTGAGCCGTGTGATCAGTCCCAGATAAAAAGATGCTTGGGAAGGAATTGACCTTTTATTCCATAATTACTTTGTGGACTCTGATCCAAGATGAAGTTTTTTTTTTTTTTATGGGCGTAGACTGACTTAAAACTCTTGCAAGACAAAACCCCAAACTTGCTAAATGTTAATTTCCACTGGCTACATTTCAGGATGGTGCTGTGTCCTGTAGAGACCTAGTGAATTATATGGAATTGTCCGTTTGCTCGTGTTTGTGAAGGTTTTCCAAAGCAGCCCACCACCAAAGGAAAAGAGGAGCATAACACGTACGTTTAGGATTTTTGGAAGGGTTCTGTTTTCCACTATGCAGTTTTCGCTGAATCACTGTTACTTATGCTAAGTCATGGTTTCTTACTACAGAAGTTTAATTGGGGATAACATGGTGTTTTGCTAACTTTTTAAATTCCTGATTTGTTTTTATCTGGTACTTTAATGCAGTGACATAGCTTTTTTTGTGATTCGGGAAGTGTTAGTGGGTGGAGCCTTGTGAGTGTTATCGGAGAATTGAAGTTTCCGATATAGGCAAACCTTTACGATTTCCACGTGTACTAGGTATTTAATTTCAATCCAGTATTTCTCCATGTTTAGCATTGGAGACTTAAAAAAAAAAACAACAACACAGTGTCCTAATAAAATCTACTACTTTGAGATAATGTATGTAGTTAGTACTCTAAGGTCACCAAAATAGGCACTGGTTAATATGTGTTCACTACTATTTGATACAGTGTTACTAAAATGTGACTTTTAATGGGATAAACCCTATGCTGTTTTGTATGGTTTTGGATAAATCTTGTAACTGAGTTTCTATGACTGCCTGTTTTCATTAAAAGGAGTTACTACATACTGTGGAATGACATTGCATTCGTAGAATACTTTGATGTTAAATTCTTCAATCAAAAGGCTAGTAAAATATTTATTTTCAAATTCAGTTTGATGAAATAGGTGAGATTGGTCTAGAGGTCTTATATTGCAGGTATCTATATAGTTAAATATAGATAAGATGCCTCAATTAAAACCCAGTCTGAAAATCTTTTGTAAAAAGGTTGTATTTTTTTTTTTGAGTAGGTAATGTTAGCATTAGATAGTTCCTCATATGATTGCTTTTAATAACCTTGAAAGTATAACCTGCTATAAAAATAATTATATATAAAGCTTTGTGTATGTAAATATGGCGGTTATGTAGAGTGAAGTACATCTGTTTCCTGAGGAATACATCTTTGTATTCTATTGGGCACACACATAATTATGACCAACCTTTGTCAATTTCTAGGTTGTTTTCACAGTAGAGTGATTGCCTCCAGGTCACAAAGCTGAGATTTCTTGGAAGCCCATTCCCCCGTGCCATGCTGCGCATTTTAATAAGCTGACTTCTACCCAAAGTGTCAACTCAGATAGGTTCTGGTCTGAGTAGTAAATATTTATTAATATATTTATTTCGATTTTGGATGTCTGTAATTTCATTTGGTTGTTTAGCAGAGGACACTGCAGTTAGTTAGAGCTTTCACTTTGGAATAAGCTACTCATGACCTTATTTAGACATGGAAGATATATTGATTGTATCATAACTGGAAGGGGTAAAAACTTGAAAAAGTTTTCCATATAATTAGGTTATTATTCTATAAATAAAAAGTCAGAACCAAAATTCAATAAAAGAATGTATACAATGTAACCCATTTAGCCATTTTGGACTCATTAGGAGGGCATGTGCTTTGAGTTGGTAGTTTAATGATAGTGGATTTTCACCGTCCCCACCCTCCCTTTTTTTTAAAACCATTGAAATAAGATTTCCAACTGAGGTTATCGATTTATTATGGTCTTTAAAGTGGAATGCACCTGATCAGCACAGCAGTCAGCAGGTGTTTGTATTTACTATGCAGTACTACCTCCGACTAGACAGGAAGGATGAGCCTTGCTCTGGAGGAGCTTATAGCTGATTGCTAAATTTGAAATTTCAGTTACAGACTTACTTGTGATAATGATTAACTAATAGAACAAGTCTGTCTAGCATTCCATTTCAGCCTTACATTGAGGCAACAATTTATGAAGTATTCTGTTTCATCTAGTACCATATTAATCATAATATTAAGCAGTAGGCTGATTCCCCTTCCTTTTTGAGCTTTTTCTTCGCCCAATACCTGCTCAGGCACCTGCACACGTGAACCTCAGCTTTTCTTTTTGAACCTGATGCCTCTTTATTCAGTACCCAGTAACCAGACTGCAGAGTTGATTAAAGAATTAAAATAGTAGAACAATTATACAGGTAAATGTTTCCTTCTGTGCCTTTTATTACAATTTTTTAAAAGATTTTAAAACAATGCAAGATTGAAATTAACTTCCTTTGATTTGCTTTTATGATGGACGGTTTATCCTTAGTCCATATATAATGCCTGGAACATAAGACCTAGGTGCTCAGTAAATATTAGAGCATTACTGACTTTTTATAGCTGGTACGATGCGGTAATTTTGACTCAACCTGATTATCTAATACATACTAGATCTGTAAGGTTGAATCTTTTTGTGAAGTATGTAGTCTTCCATGAAGTCAAGAATCTCATTTTATTTGGGGATTCATTGTTTTATAATTCTTTCCTTTATTCGTGTTTTTAAAACAAGTGAATCTCCAGTTGAGGCACAGTTTTGAATACAGGGAACACAAGAATGATTGAGGCAAAAGTCTGCCTCCTTCATGGAGCTTATAGTTTTCCTGTGGAGTTAGATGTTAAACAGGATAATGATTTACTTAGACTTGTGACTCGTGTTACCAAGGAAAAATGCAATTTGTAGTGAGCACATAGTGTATAATACGGGATACATACCTTGCCTTCGGGTATGTGGAAAAGTAACGTTTAAACTGAGACGGAAAGATTTGAGGCAGCAGTTGGGGAGGGAAAGAGGTGGGCATGCACGTACGTGTGTGTGTGTGTGTGTGTGTGTGTGTGTGTGTGTGTGTCTCTTGGAGGCTGAGGCAGACATTAACAACAGCCTGGGGCAGCAAGCTGTGTTGAATATTTTGGGTGACTTGATTTAGAATATTTTACAATCATGCTAATTTGCAATGTTTTATTTATTTATCTCGTTATAGATTGTAATGAATTTGGAAAAATAAAGAAATGGTTTATTGAGGGCAGTATCTTTATGTCTAGAAATAGCCTAAATGCAAGTCTTTATTTCATTGTATGGGCCAATGCCATGTCTTAAAACTATTTTTATGGATTGCTTGTCAGCCACAGAATATGAGTTGACCAAGAATTTCTGTTAGAGAAAATTGAAACTGTTTCAAAGCATTTAATCACTTACAAATATTTTCTAGTCTAATGAAACTTTTTCCAGTCACTCAACTTTAAGTGTAAATTACCAGAGATGTTATTTGGAATGTTAAGATTCTTTTTCAAAAGAGTTTTAAACCTCCTTAATATTAAGTTTTTTTTCTTTAATTAAGCTCATCTTGTACTTTACGCCTCAATTTTAGCAACATGTTTTCCACTGGGCCTGCTGTGTCGCTGTTCAACTGATAAATCAGGGATTGACGTTTTAAACCCGTTTCACAGGATTTATGAGCAATTGCGAAATGCTTTATGGAGGCGTATTTGATAATAGCAATCTTGATCAGACCTTGAAAATTTTAAATTCCGAAGCTGAAGATTCTGTCCCCAAAAGACTCTTTGGGTATTGTCCAGTTCATTTTCTTAACTCATTTCTTAATACATTTAGTTGTAAAATAGAAATAAACTGCTTTGTATAGCTGTTTTGAGAACTGTTAAATTTATATTGTTGTTGCATACATTTATACTGAGCATTATTATAGATGTAAATTATTTGTAAAATAATTTATTTTAAAACACTTATATTCAGAGCAAAGTAATATGCTATTATAATTAGAAAGGACAAAAAGACTTTCTTGACCACAGGGGTGATTAAGTGTTGGAGTAAACTACAAGGAAAGTTGTGTAATCTCCATTCCTCAAATAACATCTTAAAATTGGATCACCAGTTACTGAAGTGCTGCCTTATTTTCTTAAACTTTTATAAGTAAACATATTTGTTATTGTCCATGTGCATTGATCAGATATAGATTTAAATCCCAGCTCTGCCACTTACTAGGTAGATGGCCTTGGGTAAGTCACTTAGCCTTTCTGACCTGTTTCCTCTGGGTTGTTATGAGGATTAAGTGACATTAAGTTACCCGATATATGTAAAGAAGGATAAAATAGGCACATAGTTAAGTGTTCCCTTTTCCTTTGCTCTAAGTCTACTTCAATAAGGAGTAAATATTGTGGACTCATTCCTATGGATGCTTTTATTTTTATTTTTTTAAACATTTTTCTTATTCAGAGCAGAGTAGTATGGAAGAAGCTATATATTTTGAAGCCTGAGAGCCCTCTGCTTCTACCTTTCAAAGTTGTTGCTGTTTTGCATTTAACTCAGTTGTTTGTAGCAGTTGCTATTTTAAACACTTTTGAATTAAGTAATGTTTTTGAGATGTGTTCTGCCTGGTGTGGTCGTGTGATGTGGACGTAATGTAAAGTGTTCCTACAAGTTCTGAGGGCAGTGGTCACTGCTGTTGGCCCTCCTTGTATTTTTAGGTTTCTCTCTTAGTAACAGTCGGGCTTATAACCATCAGCATGTGAGTCTAGTTGTTGCAAAATAAGAAAGCTACAGCTGTTTGTATAACCTAATCACTCAGTGAAATTTGTCTTAATTTTTGTTGAAGTTTCTCTTTGAATATCTGCTTAATTGACAAATGTTTGTTATCATTAGTCTGTCGTTTCTTCTATTATGACTCTTTTAATGTTTATCTTTAATTTATAGGTTCTGTCCTTACCTATAAAATTTATGGGAATAAACATTCAAAAGTATTTAACTCATAATTTGTAATTTTTAAACATAATTTAAAAATACAGTTTTTTTGTTAAATGTGTGTTCTGTTTTTTTCCCCCTGGCATCGTTAAGCACCATAATATCAACCCAGAACTTTTCTACTTAATCAACGAAAGCTCTGTCAATAATAAGTAGACTTTTGTTATTCTAGTTTGAGGAAAATCTAGCCTGGACTAAGAGAAAAAGAAATAGCGTTTGGAGAGTAATTGGTTTACATTAGCCGCTTGGAACCGAGATAGAATTTATGGGAAAAAAAGTCAGAGAGCTAGCAATCTTTTATGCAGTGAAGTGAAGAAAATATGCTAAGAATTGACTTCTTATCCAGAAAATTATTATCTACTACAATGTAATTTAATTTGGGAAAAGTTGCATTGAGTTACCTGTGCCATATACAGGTAGAGAAATACCATAAGTAATTAACTGTAGGGATCTGAAATTTGGAAGAGGGATCTGGGCACGAGGTATGGATGAGTTTTCAGCATACAGGTGCTAATTGAAGTTTTCGAGGAATTGAGAACGCCAGGGAGAATGTATAGAATGAGCAAGAAATGACATGGATCCCTGAAGAGTGGTAATAGTTTTAGAAGAAAGGATTAAGGAATAACCAAGGGGTAGGGGGAAACCCAGGGAAATGTGACATCATGAAAACTAAGGAAAGATCATAGTTCAAAAAGGAGGGATTAATCAACATAATGATATAATGGCCAAGGAAGATGAGGTCTGGAAAGAATGCCCTTTGGATTTAGCATTGAGGATCTTAGTAGAGCGGTTTTAATGAGTGGTGGTAAAAATAAAGCCAGATTAGAGAGCTGAAGAGTATGGGAGGTTAGAAGCGTTTTTTTCCTTCCGAAAGCTTGACGGAATAGGAAAAAAGAAAAAAAGAATAGTAGCAAAAGGGGGATATTGTTTTATTATTTAGGCTTTTAAAGATGAAATAGTCTTTTAAGCTTTTCCAGCTAGTGGGAACAAGCCAATAAAGAAGTTGAAGATTACAGAAGAAAAACATTGAATAAGCTCAAGTAATTATAATTAAATCGACATATGCTAATACTTTCTCTTATTTTTGTATAAGACTTTTCTTGATAAAAGCAGGAAAGACCCAAGCCAGCCCTGATGGCCTAGTGGTTAAAGTTTGGCGTTCTCACAGCTTTGGCAGCCCGGGTTCGCTTCTTGGTCACGGAACTACATCACCTGTCTGTCAGTTGCCATGCTGTGGTGGTGATGGCTCACATAGAGGAACTAGAAGGACTTACAACTAGGATATACAACCATGCACTGGGGCTTTGGGGAGGGGGAACAAAAAGAGGAAGATTGGCAACAGATGTTAGCTCAAGGCGAATCTTTCCCTGAAAAAAAAAAAAATTAAAAAAAAAAAAGGCAGGGAAAAAAGATGTCTGTAATCCCATCATGTAATTTTATGGATACTATTTCTCTGCTTAAAATCGTTAGTGACTTCCAGTGAGTCTGCACTCCTTAGAGTAGCAGGTAGTACACTCTTCATGATTTGCCTTATTCCTGTCCAGCCTCATCTCTCACAGCTCTCTTGCATTTCACTTTGTGATCCACCGTTATTTGGAAACTTGAGGTTCCCTGAACATATTTTGCCAATTCTTGCTTTTCTGCATTTGCATATGCTGTTACTTCAGTATTGAATGCCTCCCTTCCTTTCCAACCCCTACCTTCCTATGCTTAAGGCTTCTCATCTTTCAAGACTACTGTGAGTTCTTCTCTAGCCCCTACTCATACTGATCGTTATCTTCTCTGTGTTGCCCTGTTACTTCTGTTATATTGATAACATAATAGTGTGACATGGTTTTTACTGTAGTCTCTGACCTCCTGCTGTAGCTCCTTGAGAGGGGGCACCATGTCTTACTAATCTTTATATTGCCACACCAGACACAGTGTGTGATACATAGTAGCTAATAAGTAGATATTTAATGAACGAATGGAAACTGTGGCCCTCAGAAGTAAATGATTTGCCCACAGCCACAGAACTGGAGCTAGAACTTATATTTTCTGGGTGAATTCTCTATATGTTTTAATTAAGGCTTACTCTGTTGATTTGTTGTAGAATTTATTAAGGCATATGTAGAAGGAGAGATCAATAGATGAAATCTTAAATGAATTCGTATATTTAGAGGGAATAAAAAGAAAACTAATAAAGTTTTAGTTTAGTATATTCATGAAATTCAGATTATTCTCTTTTAGGAATGTGATTATATCTCTGTAATGTGGGGTACATCAGAATCAGTGTTAGTGGTTAACTTCGCATGCTCCACTTCAGTGGCCTGGGGTTCTCAGGTTCGGATCCTGGGCGCGGACCTACACACCGTGGCTCATCAAACCATGCTGTGGCGGCGTCCCACATACAAAATAGAGGAAGATTGGCACAGAAGGTCGATGTTAGCTCAGCGACAATCTTCTTCAAGCAAAAAGAGGAGGATTGCCAGCAGACGTTAGCTCGCAGCCAATCTTCCTCACCAAAAAAAAAAAAAAAAAATATCAGTTTAGTTGAAATTAGAAAGGTAAAAGCTGGTGCCGGCCCCGTGGCCTAGTGGTTAGGTTTGGCATGCTCTGCTTCTGTGGCCCAGGTTCGGTTCCCGGGCACAGACCTACACCACTGGTTGGTGGCCATGCTGTGGCGGTGACCCACATGCAAAATAGAGGAAGACTGGCATGGATATTAGCTCAGGGTGTGAATCTTCCTCAGCAAAAAGAAGATTGGCAACAGATGTTAGCTCAGGGTGAATCTTCCTCAGCAAAAAAAAAAGGTAAAAGCTAACGCATTCTCTGAAATCTAAAAGTTAAATATGCATTAACTTGTTTTTGCCATTAATTTATATACTACACAATATGCTAGAATTTAAGTATTATGTTTTGAAACATTGAGCCTTTTAGGCATATTGTTATATGGTATATAAAAGTGAACTTTTGAATTGTTACTTGAAGTGCTTAAGTTGTTTCAAGATGGATTGATTATATGTAAAATAAACTTGTTATAAATATGTTTTTAAACAGTTTTTAAAAATCCACCACCTTTTGCGTAACTTCTTATCTTTTTTCCATCTCAACAACTAGAGCTGGACTGGCCATTATGGAGGAGGAGCTGCAGCATTCGCACTGTGTGAACTGTGTCAGTCGACGGTGTATGACCAGACCAGAGCCTGGGGTTTCCTGTGACTTGATTGGTTGTCCATTGGTTTGTGGAGCAGTTTTCCATTCTTGTAAAGCTGATGAACACCGACTTTTATGTCCTTTTGAACGAGTGCCTTGTTTAAATAGTGACTTTGGATGTCCATTTACAATGGCTCGAAATAAAGTTGCTGAACATCTAGAGACGTGTCCTGCAAGTGTGGTGTGCTGTACGATGGAGTGGAACCGATGGCCAGTTAGTTACGCAGACCGGAAATCGTATGAAAATCTAAGCAGAGATGTTGATGAAGTGGCACAATTAGATATGGCCTTGGCCCTTCAAGACCAAAGGATGCTCTTAGAATCTCTCAAAGTAGCCACCATGATGTCAAAAGCGACTGATAAAGTATCAGAACCTAGAGAACAAATCTCAGTTAAATCAAGTGTCCCAGAAATACCACATGCTAATGGTTTGGTGTCTGTTGATGAAGAATCTTATGGTGCACTTTATCAAGCTACTGTAGAAACAACCAGAAGTTTGGCTGCTGCTTTAGATATCCTGAATACTGCCACAAGAGACATTGGCATGTTAAGTTCGAGTCTTCGTGCTTCCCCAAATGAAATGAATGAAGAGCAAAATGCCGGAGAAAGCTTACAGAATAGAACCTTGAAAGACCAGGACCATCTTTATGAGGATGAGATGGGAGCAGTAGGTGGAATTGACCATAACGACACAAGTCAGAATGCCCAGTCTGAACAAAATGGTTCAAGTGATTTATTATGTGACTTGAATACTAGTTCTTATGGTACTTCTGCTCTTTGTAATGGCTTTCCTTTGGAAGATATATGTACACAGGTCATAGACCAGAATCAGAATTTACGTGGTGATTCAGAACAAAGTAACTTAACAAATGGAGAATGTGTAGCATCAGATGGCACTTCAAAACCTTCCAGTTCACTTTCAGTAGCAGCACAACTTAGGGAAGTAATACCATCTAATGCTTTGCCAAATGGCACAGATGATGAGGATGAAGGAGAATTGTGTTGGAGAAAAGTAGACTTGGAGGACTTACGGAATGTGGATGTATTATCTTTCAGTCATCCTCCTCCATTCAAATTTCTTTCTAATTCATGTTGGTCTAAACCAAAGGAAGATAAAGCAGTAGATACGTCAGATTTGGAAGTTGCAGAAGATCCAATGGGCCTCCAAGGAATAGATCTAATCACAGCAGCATTACTGTTTTGTCTAGGAGATTCTCCAGGAGGGAGGGGTATATCTGATAGTCGCATGGTTGATGTCTGTCACGTGGACTTTGGGACTCAGACGTTTTCACTTCCGTCTGCAATCTTAGCTACAAATACAATGGTTGGGGAAATAGCTTCAGCTTCAGCTTGTGATCATGCCAACCCCCAGCTTTCAAATCCCAGTCCTTTTCAGACACTTGGGCTGGATTTAGTATTGGAATGTGTCGCTAGGTACCAACCGAAGCAGCGTTCAATGTTTACATTTGTTTGTGGACAATTATTTAGAAGAAAAGAATTTTCTTCACATTTTAAGAACGTGCATGGTGACATTCATGCTGGACTTAATGGCTGGATGGAGCAGAGGTGTCCTTTAGCATATTATGGTTGTACCTATTCTCAGCGTAGATTTTGTCCGTCAACACAAGGAGCAAAGGTTATACATGACCGCCACTTGAGGTCATTTGGAGTTCAGCCATGTGTGTCTACAGTATTAGTAGAGCCTGCTAGAAACTGTGTGTTGGGATTACATAGTGACCATCTAAGTAGTCTTCCTTTTGAGCTCCTACAACATATTGCAGGCTTTCTCGATGGCTTCAGTTTATGCCAGCTCTCATGTGTATCCAGGTTAATGAGGGATGTATGTGGCAGTCTGCTTCAGTCTCGTGGAATGGTCATACTGCAGTGGGGGAAAAGGAAGTACCCAGAAGGAAATTCATCATGGCAGATTAAAGAAAAGGTTAGTTGAATCTTAACCATATCAACTCCTTATTTGATGTATAATAGGCACTTAATAATGTTGCTGAATTAATAAAATTAATATCTTGTTGAAAAATTGACCGTCCTTAAAACATTAACTCAAATGGTGACAAACTTTTAAAAATAGTGATAATTAATGAAAAACTAGGATAGTTAGAATTGTTTGTCATAGATCCATGTTCACTGCAGACATCCTAGGACTGGGTTCTTATTTAATATGGCAGAGGCCACATCTGTTTCTTCAGTTGAGCAGTTCCATCTCCATTCAGTTCTTCTGTAAAAACTCCCTTTGTTTGAGTCCACGTCAGCCACCTAATTTGGGCTCCATCTGAAACATTTTCACCATAGGACAAGGGAGGAAACAAGGAGAAGGTTTTTTACTGCTTACAATTGGCAGTTTCTCTCCATTTTTAGCAATTTCTTTCTTAGAACTTGGTTGTTTCAGGTAGAACTGAAATAGGGAGAGATGAGGAGAAGTTGTAACTACTGCACTAGTCAGTGACCAGTGGAGCGTTTGGGGGATAGAGAACGTCAGTGATGGGTGTAGAAATGCCCTAGGCTGCAGTGAGGGAAGAGCAGGGCAGCAGGATTTAATATTGTTGGTGGGGACTCTGGGTTTAGTCCAGTACAGGGGAGGGTTGGAAGCTGAGCTGGAGATTTAGGCAGATCTGGGAACAAATCCTGGCCCCACCATTTCTCTTGTGATACCCACTTTTGCCCAGCTTGTTTTTGAGCCATTATCCAATAGAAACTAGAACGCATTACAGATATCTTTGATTGAAGATGTTTTTCATTTTAAAATATTTATATTATGAAACTTTGCATTTTATAAAGTGGAAAAAAATTTGATACAGGTTACATTGGTTGGATAAGATTCAAATTTCTGGCTACTTGTTCTTACCACCCTTAGGTTTTCTCTCTTTTACTCGTTGCTCCAGTTTTTTAGAATTCTACATCTACTGTGTTCTCCTGAGGCTTTACCCAATAAATGAACACACTGATTGTTTTATGATTTTTTTTCCAAAGGGGAATCCCAGTGGCAGAAACTTTGGTTCTTGCTGCATGTATGTGTGTATTGTTGTTTTCCAGATGATTTGGTATCTCTCCCATTTGGGATGGGACTCTCTGAGCATGGCTTTGTCCTTGCTCAGAGTATTGACCTGTGAGGTGAAATATTTTCTGGGGATTCTCCTCCTGCAGAAAATCTCATCTACTCTTGGATTTTAAGTTGCCATCATTCATACAGATTACTCACACAGCTATAGCCTGGCCATTTTCTCCTCTGGACTCCAGGCCATTATACACAAGCATCTACTGGGCATCTCCACTTGATTTTCCCACAGCTTCATGAGGCTTGACATGTCCAGCCTCCTCCACTTCTCTACCCTCTTAATCTCAGAAAGGGGCATTATCATCTATCAAATTACCTAAACTAGGAAGTTGGGGTTAGGGTTGACCCCTTTGTCCCCCTTTATTTCCGTATCCAGAGAATCACAAAGTCCTACTGAGTCTCCCTTCTTCATACCTCTCAGGTTTGCTTTGCTGTGTCTGCTGCCATTTCCCTAGCTCAGTCCCAACTTCCCTTCTCTTCTGGATTACTACCATAGCCGCCTCCTTAACTGAGTTTCTATTTCCAATTGGGTCCCTCTCCGCATGTTCTCTGTGTACGAGCTAGTGATAAATATTTTCTTAAATACAGTTCTTACACTGCAGTGCTTAAAAACTTTTTA
The DNA here is from genome assembly GCF_057802395.1 of Ceratotherium simum simum. NCBI lineage: Eukaryota > Metazoa > Chordata > Mammalia > Perissodactyla > Rhinocerotidae > Ceratotherium > Ceratotherium simum. The sequence goes on along the minus strand of NC_141937.1, from coordinate 23,171,156 downwards.
AATGTTTGTGAATTGCCCTGGGATAGAGACAGACTTGTTAATGAACATTCAAGGCCTTTTATGATCTTGTCCTGACTCACGCCTCAGTTTCCTCCTGTCACTTTATATTCTAGCCACACTGATTTACTCACAGTTGCCTGATGTTTTCTTTCTTGCCTTAAGGCCTTTTAGTGTGCTGTCCCTAATACCTATGTTTGAGCATTTGGAATATGCTAGACAGTGTGCTAATAAGCATTTTACTTTTGTTAACTTATTTAATGTACTGTCCCTATTTTATGGATGAAGAAACTGAGGTTACAGAGATTAAGTAACTTGTCCAACTAGTTGATGGATCAAACCTAGGGCGCCATCTCTGGAGCTTGCGATCTTCATCTCCTTGCTAGATCCTACTTACTCTTCAGACCTACTTCCTCAAGAAAGCTTTCTGGAACCCCACCCTGAAGCCTTCAGGGAGGTACACTACTCTGTATTGGTGTGGTACCCCATTATATACCCCTACTCTCTAGACCCCTGCTAAAGCACTCACCATGCTGTTGTGAAATTCTCTGATGAATTGTCAGTTTCTTTCATTAGACTGTAGTAAGTTCTTGGAGAGGTGAGACTCTGGGAACCAAAATATATACTTTCTAGCCCAGCACCTGCCGTATAGCAGGCCCTAACTATGTACCTAATAGATACTTTTGATTGAAAAATTGGCCCATTACTAAGAAACCTTGTTACCAGGAGGTGGGAGCCATTCATTTAGTTTGTTTCACTAGACTCTTAATTGTGTGGAAGTAGGGCAGCTGTCTGCCACCATTGACTCTTTCAGCTAAGTCGTTCTGCTGAAGCTTAACAAAAACTCCCAATTTTTCTTGTAGTTTCGTGAGTCTGGGGAATTGTAAGGGAGGCTAGTGACATCTATAATGTCTGTTGGTAGCTCCTGTCTAGGCCTTCACTGGCTTTTGAAGTGACTCTATGCAGGGAAATTGATATAACCCTCAGGAGTACAGCAAGTAAGTACCATTTGTGCTGTGAACAGTGGTGAGTTCTATTGCCAGCTGAAAAATCGTTGTGTTCCCACAAATTTGAAGGCATCTGGCTGCCCTGGAAGGCATTACCATCCTTTGCTGAGAAGCTCTAATGAGTGCTGCCCTCAAATCCACTGCTGCTTTCTAGAGTGTCTGCTGTTTACCATGTATTCGTTCTCTGACCAGACCTTTGCCTGTTGATGAGCTTAGCTGGGGTGCCAAGGCCTGTCCTGTCCCCTGCTTGCTTGTTACCTAAGTCTGTGCTGCTCCATTCAGGCTTGTTACCTGTGTTCAGTAGGTTCGTATTTTGAGTTGTAAAGATGGGGGAGGCCACAGCAGTCGTTGCTGGACTAATAAGACAACGGTGCTTCAGGGCTTTGGATTGCTGAGTGGGCAAAAGGGGAAGTAGTCCATATTTTTACCAGCAGACACATGAACAGGAATGGCAAGTGAATATTTTGTCTAGAAATGGGTTTTACAATGTTATGGAGTAAAGTAAGATTTATTTACAAAAGCTCTTTTTATATAAATATTCAGAAACATTTTGAACAAATTGATGCAGCCGTATTGTTGAATATTACTAAGGACCTTGAGTAGTTAAAATTGTGGATGGATAGGTACCTTGGCACAATATTATAGTGTATTTTTTAGTATGCTTCATAGCATACTATACTGTATTAATACACTATATTACATAGTGTCATAGGAATGGGAGAAAACTTAGAGAAAAGATAACACTTGTACTGTCAATGTCTCCAGACTATGGATAGTTGCATATGGCCAATTGGATGGGATGAAAGAAGAGTGTATATACTATGTGTTATTTTAGGAAGTAGCTTTGAATTCATGAGGTTATGAGTTTCAAAAAATTGCCTAATAAGCCAGGTTGGATGTGATTTTTAATGTTGGGTTTTTTCTATTTTCGGTTATTACATTTATTGAAGTCATAATGTCATAGAAGTGATTTATCTTATAAATATTTGATGAACAGATTTGTATCCAAATGGATTTACTACTTTTCAATTTTGTAGCTAACTGCTTGAAACTTTACACGTGTTGGATGTTTCTCCAACACTAGGAACGTGTGCAGTTAGAGCAAGAAGTGTGCTTTGATTCTTATAAATTGACTTGTTTAAATCTGAAGTAGAATTTTCTTTTAGGTGTGGCGATTCAGTACTGCATTTTGTTCTGTTAATGAATGGAAATTTGCTGACATCCTAAGCATGGCTGACCACTTGAAGAAATGCAGTTACAACATTGTAGAGAAACGGGAGGAAGCAGTCCCATTGCCGTGTATGTGTGTGACACGAGAACTCACTAAAGAAGGACGTTCACTTCGCTCAGTTTTAAAACCTGTACTTTAAAAACTGTAACTCCACTTGCACATACATGTGAGCACCTAGTACAATTTCTTTGTAATATGTGACACTTTATTAATGTATTAAAGTTACAACTAGCTAAATTTATTGTCACTTTGTATATAATGTTTTGAAGTGACATATATTTTTATAAAGTACTGTTTAGTTGGGAAAAAGTTGCCTTAATGTTTGAAATGTGTGAAATTTTTGGAACTTGCTGGACAGGGTGATTTAATTTTTAGCAACATAATTTTCAGAATTAGTATTTTTAATGGTGTGCATATTTTGGTTCTTAAATTTTTTGCTGCTTAAACTAACAAGATCCTGACCAAGCAATTTATTCCTCATGTTTTCTGTGGGTTGCAACCCATGCTCAAAAAGCAAAACTTTGATTCAAACTTTTGCGGCATAGGTTTTTCAGATAAAAACATTCAATTGCTTAAATACTGCCATAAGATCATTATAAAGTTTTTATTTTCTAGTGCCCCCCTTATACAATTGGTACATGGATGATCTCTAAGACAGTCGGCCCTTGGTATCCATGGGTTCTGCATCCGCAGATTCAACTGGCCGCGGATGGAAAGGCCTGTGATGGTTGCATCTATACTGAACATGTAGACTTTTTTTCTTGTCATTATTCCTTAAACAATGCAGTATAACAACTACTGACATAGCATTTACATTGTATTAGGTATTATAAGTAATTTAGAGATGATTTAAAATTTACAGGAGGATGTGTGTAGGTTATATGCAAATAGTGCCCCATTTTATATAAGGGACTTGAGCACCCATGGATTTTGGTGTCTGCAGAGGTCTAGAACAATCCCTCATGGATACCGAGGGACAACTGTATATGCTTACATGATATTTAAAATCATGACTAATGTTTGGTAATGCCATTTATCATGTTTTAAAAATAATCCACAAAAATCTTTTCACCTTAGGTATTTACAGCTATCTACAGAGGGTGACCATATGCAACTTTCTTTTTTGTTAGATGCCACATCCAAAGACTCAGCAATGTGTTAGATGACAGGTTACAGCAAAAGCAAACAAAATGCCTGTGAATTTATTTTAATTTGAAACTTCATGGTATTATATGTTTGCTAGGTATTTGCTATTTGGAGAGAAGAAAATATACCTCATTTTAAATTTGAATTAGGCGTATTATATGAATAAATTTCAAATATTCAGAATACAAAGGGCTTAACTTTTTTTCGTATGCATTTAAAATTTTTGCCTTTTGATGTTCATAAAAATCACAACTATGTTGTCTTAAGACATTTAAAAATGTGAAATTTGGTATCTTTGTAAGATGACAATCGTGAAATGTGGAAACCTGTCTTGGATGACAATCTCTTTACAACATTTCCAGGTTAATTTCTCATTGACTTCTCTACTAAAAAAGTGAGAATTGCATCTTTGTGTAAAGATCAAGGTATGACAGAGAAATACTCAAAGACATATTCTTGAAGTGTTTCATTATAGTTTTCAAATCGATTTATATTATTATTAACCTGATGTGGGCAGTGTAAAAAAATGAATATATCAGTATTTAGAAACAAATTGCAAAGATGGGGACATGTATTTAAATAATTTAAGTAACTTCTGGCATTTGGTAGTCTGAAATGGTGACAATTACCTTATAAAAGATCAAAACCCTGTTGTGTCCTCTCTTCCTACATTTGTCCCTGACAGTGCTCTATTGTTATTAGCTTCTTGATTCCCATATATGGCAATCAGGCTGGGCAGAGGCGTTCCTTGGGCATTAGAAAAGAATTCTGAATTGCTTAAGACTTGTTTTGGTTGGATCACGTCCTTATTACAGTTGAAAAATGTAGCACTAAAGACTAATCAGTTGTTTTGCCTCACCTGTCATTATAATGGTAGAATACTTATTTCCCAGTGCTTAAACTTGCTTTTTCAACTGTGAGATTGAATTACATAAACAGTTCTCCATTTCTGAAAAAGTCAGAAATAAGATATCAAATCCTGTAAAATATAACTTTGCCTTGTAAAGTTTTGCTGAAGAATGTGTCTGGTTAGGATAGCACAAACATTAACTTTTTGTTTTATGGTTGTGCTTTTTAAAATCCTTGGTGTTTAAGTTTAGACTTCTTGTTTCCACTCTGGATCATGAGATATTTAACATTTTTCCACCTTCTATTTCTTTTACATATCTTTGGCTGTTTTCTTTTTTGTTTGTTATGCCACCATACCATTTCGTTAAAATGTTTTCTTTGTGCAACATTTGTTCAAACTCTAATAAAATTAATATTTTCCCTTTATATGGCTCAGTAACTTAAAAAGAAAAACTTTCACTTAAATAAAATTTTAATACATGTTTGACAAATTCCAAACCATCATATTGTTTCTATAGTGTGGATATTCTGCATGTTCTAGGATTTGCTTGTTGATTTTCATTGCTCGCCCATGTCTCACTGCTGAGCATTAAATTTTTTTTAATGTGGAAAACTCATTAGTTAGCTTTTTGTGCCCCTTCAGTATCTTCTTGAAAGTATTCCCACCTAGGGGTATTGAAAGGCCGAAGGGTTTCAGGCAATATTATTTTTCTAAAACTTGTAATGGGAACAATCTATCTAGCCTTTAAGCATGAAAAGGTTTCTATGTCAGCCAAGTAAATTGTTATTTGAGAAATCTTTGTTGATTCCTTAGTCTTTGCTAACCAGCAAGGTAAAGGGCAAGTATCAGGATGGAGGGAAATATCTGGTTCACTTTTATCCTCTGCCTTCTTCCCTAGAACTGCCTGTTAGCTTGATCTCTCTCTCTCTCTTTCTCTGTAATTGGCTTTTGAGACTCACAGATCACTTACAGTAGCAGTTACCAAAGTATGGTCCCTGGACCAGTAGCATCTGTATCACCTGGGAATTTGAAATGCAAATTCTTGGGCCTCTCTGTAGACTTAATGAATTAGAAACTCTGGGAAACATCAGTCTGCTTTAACAAAGGTCTCCAGGTGATTCTGATGCACAGTAAAGTATGAGAATTTAGAGGCAAGCCTGGGATATGCCAGCTATTCTCATGAACGATGTATTATTGGAGTAGGTATATGTGTGTATGTACATACATGTGTAATCCAAAATTGAGTAATGGTAATTTATTAATATTAGTTAATAGTTAAATGACATATGTTATCTCAATCTTAGAGCCATATGACAAAATCCATTGGGTACCATGGTTGGACATTTTTTTAAAAACTAGTATTTACTGATATTTTAAATGTACTGTTATTACTCGTATTTCACTAGTGTTTCATCTGTTCAAGGTAAATTGCAGTGCAACTTAGAGTTTTTAGCACTAACATTTAGCCTAGTCATTATGCATTCTCACTCTTGGTTAGTAGTTGCAGAGTCATGTGAACATTTTAGATTTCTAGGATAAGTGAAGAGAGTAGAAGTAGACAAATACTGGATTAAATCCTACAAAAATATTTGTAGGAATCCTTTCAACCGTATCACTAAGAGATATTAAAGATTGGGTTTCTGGTTTACCGGTAGTATAGAATCTTTTTTGGTCTTTGACCCTGTGCTACCTATCCCATCAATGTTGTTGCTATTATTAACTACCTGTTAACATTGGATATTGGGATTTTAGTAACATTGAAGGTAATGAGGTTTTTCACAAAACTTGCATATCCCCAGAGGATATGGTAGTTTATATTACTATATTGATAACAGATTTTTTACCACTGGCGATTTGAATGTAGTTTTTAGCATTTAGAAGCAAAACAGATTTCTTCATGTTTTGCATCCCAACCTAAAAAGGCGTGGAGTTTATTAATTTTTTAAAATTTTCTAAGGGATAGTTATGCAAACATTAAAAAATGTGTTTGTTTCATGCATGACTCACCACATTGGAAGGTGATGTGATTGGAACCTACAGAGGTGAGTGTTTAGAATTTCAGTAGAAAGAGAGCAATTGGCCCTCATTATGTCAAAAGGCTGGAAAAAGCCTTTTGTTGGAAAAAATTTCTCTGATGTGTTTGGTTATCTAAGTAGTCTTCCTTAACACGCTCATGAAGCATAGGAAACGAGAATATTAGTTATGCCTTTAAAGAAAATCAACTCATCAGTGACTTGTCCAGGTGTTTAAAGTAATTCAGTGATGGGTTTTGTTAGGATTTGATCTAAATCTGATTTCCAAATAAAAAAGTTTGAGATGTATAAGTAAAGGCCAACTCTAGTAAATCCTTCTAAATAATAAGAGGAAGGATGGTTTTTTTAAAGTCACCTTTTACACAATTATTTTCTTTGATTTAAAAGATCAAAGGAAGTTCAAAAGATAAGACCTTTCAAGTTTCCATTTTATGGATGAAGAAACTAAGGTACTCAAAGTTGAGGTACTGGTGAGTGTATTGGGATATTTGAGAGAAACGTGTCCTGGCACGTTCACTCTGTACTTTACAAATGCAGCAAGAGAGGGGACACTTAGATGTAAGGAAATTACTTTGGAAAATATTGTTGCCTAGAATGTTCGATTCCTAAGTGTTTTGGAAAGAATTATTGGGTAATACCAAAAGGAAACAAAGTAGAAATTAACTAAGTACAGTATGTTGCTCTGAAAATTCTCTGCAAAATCTAGGGTCTTTTGCTGAATTTTTGCAAGTATTTTATTGCATCTGTGATTGATAAAACTCCTTAAGTTCATTGTTTATACATTGTATATTTATTTGCATGTATAATCTCCATAAATTGGCCACGTAGATTTGACTACGTCTTAAGATGTGTTAATGGAGATACATCTTGAGGTGCCTTTTTACCTTAGAATATTTCAAAACTTACATTTTGTATTCAGAATGTTTGATGTTCCAATGTATTATGTGGAGAGTGACTTTTCATTAATTTAATAAACTACAGAGAAATGGGTTATAAGGATGATTCATGAACATGCTCTATAGAAATACAGTAAAAACTCATTGATATAAATCTCCTTTTATAATTTATCTTTTTGACATGCTGCTCTGAAGTGTCTATTATTTACTATGAACAAAAGCATTTCTGAAGCAAACTGACGACATAAGGGAAATCTGTTTCTTTTTCACTAACCCCAATAAAATTTTAAGCATCCCCCATATCATTTTATTAACCCATTTGCATGCCAATATTATGATAGAAAATGATAGTGTATATGTTTGAAGGTAATAAAACTGCATCTCTCTTGAACTCATTAAGACCAAGCCACTGATCAGGCCAAATTATCCTTTCCCATTAAAAGCAAATTCATCAGGTTGAATTTTTACCTTTTTCTAATATAAATTGTTAGAGTTTTCTTTTCAGACAGGATTCTTAAACGTATAAATAGGTTAATATATGTGTTGGTTCATTCCTTGGCAGAGGAACTGGCTAGTTAGATAGCTTTCTATACCCCTTCCAGTCCAAAAGTAACTTTAATTGTTACATTATTATTCAGTGGGCTAATAATATAAGAACAGTAGCAATAATTTGTTACTGCTCACAAGATTGAAGTTGAAAAAGGAGATCCTGCCCTTTGCTGTCCTCCTAATTTGTTTTTTTATTGAAGTCTTCCTTTCCATATTAATTATTATTGCTTGTTTATCCCATGACTTCATTTTTCTGACTAGGCAATCAAAAAACCTAGATTAAGTACATAGTGATCTGCCTGCTGATCAGCCTGTGTTTAGTAGTTTTGGTCAGTAAATTTAGATCTGATTAAGTAACTTATTCAGCTTTTAAAGTCTCTCAGCTCACAAATAAATTTCTAGTGTTGAAAAGTTGAAGTATCAGCATTCAGGTTTAACTACATTGTATGGTTAAAAGAAATCAGACCATAGAAGTGGAAACAATAATAGGATACTACATCTGTTCAAGAGTAAAATTACACAATGAATATTTAATTATGTCAACTGGATTTCTTTTATATCAATTAACGAGTTTAAAAAATTGTTACCTGTATTAGATTTGAAATAAAGTAGAGAATGGTATTGACTCCCTACAATATTTCAATAGCTTTGTGATAAAAACTCTGACATATGAAATAAATTGCTTTGTATGGTTAATAATTTGGTGGACATGAATTCTAAAGATTTTTATGCTGCATTTAGAATTAAAGTTGTGTTGTTATTTGATCAGTGTTTAAGCACCAGTCAGTCCTGAAAACTTGAATTGCCTTCTGAAAGTAATTGCACTGACTCGTTCACTTACCTCAGATGTCATTTAGTTTCCAGTGTATCTTCCTTGTTTCATGATTTTCATTAATAGTTGGCTTTTCCTTACATGCAAAAGGATATGGTATTTCTTGAAAAACATGCTAAGTGAAAGAAGCTACACACAAAAGGCCACATATTGTGTGCTTCCATTTATATGAAATATCCAGAATAAGCAAACTCAGACGAATCAGATTAATGTTTGCTAGGGGCTGAGGGGGAGGGGAAAGTGGGAAGTGACTGGGTACTGGGTCCTTTGGAGTGATGAAAATATTCTAGAACCAGATAGTGGTGATGATTGCACAACATTGTGAATGTACTAAGTTCCACTGAATTGTACATTTAAAATTGTGACATTCGTAAATTTTGTGTGTATTTTACCACAATTTAAAAAAGGGATATTTGCAGTCATTATCAAAGCCAAAAAGTACAGTGTTCTCAAGGTTTGTGAAATGCTCAAGGTATGGTTTGGAATTAATTTACAGCAGTGGTAATGTGACAGATTTATTCAATTTAAAGTCCTAATGAAATCCATGAATCCCCTCACGTAAGTACTGCTGACAGCAGCAGAAATAAAGTTGCAATTCATCACAGTTTCCTTATATGTAATGCAGCTGTGACAGTGAGTAATTTGTTTCCATGTCAATGTTTATTTTCACTTTTTACATTTTATTATGATTCCTTGTGGCACATCTGAATCATACTTTAAGGTCCGTATTTAAAATCATGCTTTGGAAAAAAATTTGTATAATTTTCAGGATTATTTTTTATAGTTTTTTACTTTGCGTTGCTTTTAAAGAGCAAATACAATGTTGTAGTAGATAAAACTAAATTAATAAACTGAACTGATGTATACATTTTGTATTCTTTTGTGTTGTCTTATGGGAAAAATATTTGAATCTTGGGATTGATAGGTACTTTAATGATCATTTAGTCTCTTGTTTTGTATTTGGGGAACTCAAAGCTCCGTTTGTCAGTGTGTTTGTACATTCAACAAGCATTTATTGAGCACTTATGCCAGGCACTGTGGAGGCTTGATTCTGGAAGGTTGTGACATGCCCAGAATTACACAGGGAATTAGTGCTATGACTTCTTCTTCCTCTTCCCCTCCCCTGCCCCTTTCCCTCCTCCTCCTCCTCCTCCTCCTCCTCCTCCTGCTGTGTATCTGGTGACTCTGCCAGATACCTGGAGTAATGGACAAGTCCCAGAGAAAGAAAACCTTTAGGCAGAGATTCGCTTTAAATGGTTCTTCACATAACTCTTCTCCAAACGCTTTAAAGAGATGTTCTTTAGTAGAGCAAAAGGCACATGATCATAAAGAGTCTATCACTGGAGGAATGCGTTTATTAACAAGTTTACTGTCATGACTTTGGAGAGGAGGTATTTTCAAATTACTCTAAACCACTTTTTTTTCTCTGCTCTAAGGAGCTGACTTTAGAAAATTGTTGATTCAAACTAGTGTAAAAAAAAAAAGTTAAATTGCTTTGCAAATAACTATGCCTCTCATATAATTGGGGGTATAGATGCCAATTAAGGTTTGTGTATGCTTCAACTTAAACAACAGGAAGTAAACTTAAATGGGCTTAACAGAATGAGGCTGATAGTGTGAACTAAACTATCAGGATAAATGTTAAGTAGACAAGAAGAGACTTGCACTACGAAAGAGTTACACACTGCAACAGAGTCCAAAGTCAAAGAGAATGGGAAGAAGGAAAACAATTGTGATATTCCATACTCTAACAAGCCTGTTGTGATTTTTCATTCTAGTGATTTATTAATTTTGTGATATTTCTTTAATAGTTAAGACTTCTTACCACATAGATTAGTTGACCCAGATTTCTTTAACCATCACTTTCTACTCCATCCCCTTGCCGGCTACATTTCTGCACCATTTCCCGAACACTTTATATTCTTTCATGTCTCTGAGTATTTACATATGCTTTTTCCTTTGCCTAGAATGCCCTTCCCCAACTTCTTTGCCTGGTAAATTTCAGCTTATTGGTGAAGATCCAGTTCTGACGTCACCTATTTTTTCCCTAGACTAACCCAAGGAAATGGGTCACTCTAGTCTATGTCCCTGTTTTTGTTGTTGTTGTTGATAATTCCTTTTTTCAGTATTCATCACACTGCACTGCCATTATCTATTTGCTACTACAGATTGTGGACCCTTCCAAGTAGAAGCAGTGTCTTCTTTGGCTTTGGATCCCTGTGCCTAACAGAAAGCCTTCCACACAGAGGCATTCAGTAGATGTCTGTTGAACTAATCATAAAAATGACTGAATAATTTTTAATGCTGTTTCAGTTAGCTTTTGCTGCATAACATGCTACTCCGAAACTTTGTAGCTTGAGACAAATTTAATTAGTTCATGATTGGTTGGCTGGGCTATTCTGGTCTGGCCTGACTTGGCTGATCCTCGTCTGGTTGGCTCACACATCCATGGTCAGCTGACGGGTCAGCTGGAGGTTAGATGATCTAAGACAGCCTTCCTGACATGTCTAGCAGTTGGCAGGCTGTTGGCTGGGATGATGGGGGTGATTAGCCCACATGTCTCATCATCCATCAGGCTAGCCCAGGCTTATTTACACAGCCGTAGCAAGAACAGCAAGAGAGGAAGCCCCAGTGTGCAAGCCCTTTCCAAGCCACTGCTTATCACATTTGTTAATGTCCCATTTTCCAAAGCAGTTAATGGCCAAGCCCAGATGCAAGGAGTAGAGAAATAGACCCTACCTCTTGATGGGAGGAGCAGCAAAGTCAATGTTGCAAATGAGTGTGTATATAGGAGTGGAGAATCGTGGCCATTTAAATCTACCACAAATGCCTTGGAAATTTCCAGATTTTTATAGTCCTTCCTCTTTTTAGATTTTTCTAACAAAAACCTCTGAATATTAAAAACTAGAGGCAATTCAAAATCAGAATTATCTTCTGCTTTTTTCTTTTTTTTCAAACTGGAACTAGAGTAAGAAAGTAATGAATTTTGTTTTCCAGAAGATTCTCATAAGAATGTCTTGAGAGAAATGGAGTCAGAATAAAAGAATTACACTCTTGAAAGGCCTCTATGTTTAGCTCCTTTGGACTCAAGGGAGGACTAGGAAGTGATAAGATCCTGTACCTTTCCCATAGTGGTCTGGTATGATGCAGAAACGATGGCGAGATTTTCTCTCAAGGCTGCTTGCTGGAATAGTATGGGATACAAATGCAGGGCATGGAGAAAGGTACCAAAGCTGGAAGGTGGGGAAAAGTCAGAAAGTTTAGGGTCCAGGGTATCTGATTGGTAGGAGAGAACTGGGGAGGAGAGAAAAGGTTGTTTTGAGAAATGTTGATGTAGCTTATGATGTGGAATCCTTCGATGTTCTTTGGGAGAGACAAATCAAGCTTGTATTCCTTTTTTTTTTTTTTTTGATGCATTTTTTTATTGTGAAATTTTGGTTGTACGTTATTATCAGTCACCATATCAGTTCCATATAACTGCTTTGGAAATTTTTGTTGTACATTATTGTTTTTCATTCCCTCCACCCCTTGTGCCCACGCCCCACTCCCCTAGCCCCTGGTAACCACCAAACAATTCTATCTGTGAAGCTTGGAATTCTTGTTCTAAACTGCTTTGGCTCATAAACCATGCTTCCTTGAATGCAACTCAGCTTAGGAACTGAGCCATATAGAATACCAATTATGTTGAGTTTACAAAATTAGAATAATATCTCTGAAGATATCACATTGATAAATTAGGAGGCTTCAGAGGTATGAAATTGAGTTGGAGAATTTTATGACCAAATTTCATGTGTGAGGCTAATTCTCGGTGGCAAAGTAGTCTAGGTAAGAGGCCTTCCTTCCTGGGGGCTGCCTTGGCAGCCGCAAATGGTGGGGAGCAGCACGTATGGTAAGGACAGCAGGGAGGAGCTGCATAGGGCAAAGAAGCCACAGCAGAAGGGGAGCCTTGGGGTAGAAAAGTGACCGCATGGGGGAGAGACCTAGAGGAACTTTTCTGACTAGAAGTTGGAGAAGATTTGACGGGAGTAGAAATAGGGAGGTGAGAGTCTGGAAGGCCGTGGACAACGTGGGAGAGAGATTGAGAGGCGAGGGATGTTCAGAGTGTATTTTTAAGAAGTTGCACACAAAATGTACTCTCCAGTTCGCCATTGTCTCAAGAGATTGAGTCAAGTTTTGGTTTTCTGTCCAACTTCTATTTCTTTGAGTATGAAACTACAAATTGTACTGGACGCAAGGCTTTCCCTACATTATACATATTACCTATGTCTGAAGAAATCACTTTATAATTTGCTTAAAAGTCATCTTATATTTCATTTAAATGTGTTTTTTAAAGTTACCATGTTGTGTAGAATACTCTTCTAGTTATAGATCCTTCATTAGAAATGCTATTAGAGAAAGCAAGAGTCCACTGTTTGATGCAAAGAAACCAAAGAACAAATACTAAGAGAGGTAAGCACGTGAAGAAAACGTTTCTTTTGACCGGAACAGGACAGTAGGAGGATGCTCCACTGTGATCTCTGGACGACTCAGGGAGCCACTTGAAGGAACAAGAAGATCGAAGGGCTGCTTAGGAGGCGCTCCAGGTAGGCACTTCTCCAACCTCACTTTTCAACAGACATCTGCCTTTATAGACTGAGCTTCAGCAAAAAATTTTTTTGAATAGATGTGTGCCAAGTTTCAGTGTCTAATGCTCAGCAAAAAAATAGGCATAGCTATCCTTTTGTTTTTCATTCTGCTTCTGTGATTTTGAAGTGAAAGTTACAGGAAATATGGGTGATCAGAGAACGGCTCTAGACTGGAGGAAATGTTTCCTTCTGGAGACCAGCAGAAAGGCGACATAGAGAATAGGATAACTATTTTTATTACAATTACAGAGGCAAAGGAGGCCTGCAAGAGTGAAACAGGCCACTGCAGCCCACAGAGAGGAAAGTTCCAGGGTGAAGAAAATCCAAAATACCAAGACTTGGTAAAAAACAAGGTTGGTCAAGTAGTTTTGAGACTAAAGATTAATCAAGATATGTGGGAAATCATTTAAAAAATATATATTCTGAGTAATCATTAATAGAGGTGATCTCTCAAAATTAAGAGTATGGGGAAAGTTGTTTTCTGTATCATGTGTTTTTGTAATTTACAAAATTTGTGCAATGAGCAGGTACTAGTTTTCTGAATGGAACAAGCATTAAATACAATTTTAATAAAGGTTAATTAGTAAAAAATAGAGGGGGAACACAAACAAACATTCAGTAAGTACATTATTTGTGCCATCATCTAGGCTAGGAACTTCCACTGTATTCTCAATTACGCCTACACAACTTTTAGAGGTAAAGGTTATTGATTCCATTTTACACATAAGAAAATGACGCTCTGAAAACTAGGCCTCTAGGTGCAGAATTTTGGGTTCTGTCCAACTGTGCACAAAAGCCCGTTTCCTTGTTGTACTTGAGTACTGAAGAATTAAAACTTATTTTGAAGAAAATTCTGAAAAGTGGCAGTTAATTTTCTTACTTCTATTTAAAAAAAAAAAAACGTTATTCATCAAGTATAAGAGAGCTAAGGATAAAGGAATCTGGGATGGTTAATTGTATGTGTCAACCTGGCTGGCCACGGAGTACCCAGATTAAACGTATTTCTGGGTTGTCTGTGAGGGTTTCTGGATGAGATGAGCATTTGAATTGGTGGACTCCATAAAGTAGATGGTCCTCCCCAGTACGGGTGGGCGTTTTCCGATCCGATGAGGGCCTGAATAGAACAAAAAGGTGGAAGAAGGAGGAATCTGCCCTTTTTAGCTTCCTGCCTGCGTGCTTGAGCGGGGACATTGGTCTTCTCCTGCCCTTAGACTGGGATTTACACCACCAGCTCCGCGGATGCTCAGGCTTTCAGGCTCAAACTGGAATTACACCACGGGCTTAACTGGGTCTCCAGCTTCCAGACAGCAGACTGTGGGACTTCTCAGCCTCCATAATTGTGTGAGCCAATTCCTCATACTAAGTCTCTTCATATATGTTTTTTATATACATCTGTGGATATAAATTCTATTATACCTGTATATTCTGTAATATATAGGATAGATACCTATCCTGTATAATACATATAATCTGTATAACATGTACACTAAGGAATGAAGAGTAGTAGAAATGGTAAATATTAATTTTTTTTCTTATTTAAAAATCTCTTTAAAGGTTATACTCTGTTTAAAATATAGATAATAATAACATGTTGCAGGGTATGTATGCAGCAAAACTTATATGTAGAAGTAGTATGTATGACAAGAGCACCAAGGCTGCAGAAAGGAAATATAAGTTTAACTTTTGCATAATTCCTACAGTACACATGAAGTGATATAATATTACTTGAATGTAGATGGTGATAAATTCTATGCCAGGCAGAACTCTGAGGTGGCTTTGGTAAAATTCTTGGCTCCTGGTATACACAATACTTCTACTTCTACACAATTCTTATTCAATCAATTATTAATCTAGGTTCTGTTGTGAAGGAAATTTATAAATGTAATTGAAGTCCCAAAGCAAGTGACCTTAAGATAGAGAGGTTATTTAGGTGCACCTGACCTAATCACATGAGCCTTTAAAAGCAGAGATTTCTCTGGCTGGTTACGAAAGAGAAAGTCAGAGAGATATACTCTGGCTGGCCAGAAAGAGAGCAAACACCCATGTTATGAACTGCCTTTGGGGACCATGTGGAAAAGAACTGCTGGTGGCCTCTAGGAGCTGAGAGAGTTCCTTGACTGACAGCTGGCAGGAAAACTGGGATCTGCATCCTACAACTGGCTGTTGTTGAATCCTGCCAACAACCAGTGAGCTTGGAAGAGGACGCAGAACCTCAGATGAGTACTGCAGCCTCGCTGACATCTTGACTTCAGCCTGAGAAAACCTTGGGGAGAGTTCAGCCATACAATGCCTGGACTCTTAACTACAGAACTGTGAGATAATAAATTCATTTTTTTTAAGCCACTAAGTTTATAGTCATTTGTTATGCAGCAATAGAAAACTAATACAAGTGTGAAACTTCCTCAACACCTGGAAAAAAAGGCAAGGAAAAGAGAACAAATAGGTATAGCCAACAAAGCAGATAAAATGAAATCTTAAATTATACTCAATCCATAAAAAGACATAAAAAGAAAGAAGGAAGAAAGAAGAGATGGGGCAAATACCAAATAACAAGATGGCAGATTTAGATTTAAACCCAACCATTCCAAAATTACATTAATTCAATGCCCAAAACACCTCAATTCAAAAGCAGAGATTTTCAGATTAGATAAAAAAGGAAGCATTAACTATATACTGCCTAAAAGAAACTAATTTTAAATATTAAAACATAAATAGGTCAAAAGTAAAAAAAATGGTAAAGATACACTATGTTAAGATTAATAAAAACAAGGCTGAAGTACCTATATAAATATAAAACAAATTTGATTTCAGGGCAAAGAGTATAACCAGCAATAAGGAATGATAATAGGATCAATTTACCAAAATTTATGAGGCTAATGACAGAGTTTCAAAATATATGAAACAAAACAGAACTCAGGGGAGGAATGCACAATTCCACAATTATTATAAGAGATTTCAACAGCCCTCTCTGAAGAATTGATAGAACAATGAGATAGAAAATCTGTAAGGGCGTAGAAGACTTGAACAACACTATCGACTAACTTGACCGAATTGTCATTTACACCCAACAGAAGAATACACATTTTTTAAGTGCACGCAAAACGTTGACTAAGATAGACTATATTCTGTGCCTTAAAGATGTCTTAATGAATTTAAAAGTATTCAAATCATACAGAGTATATTCTCTGACCAGAATTAGAAATCAATAACAGAAAGAACTCTGGAAAATACAAAAATATTAGAAACTAAGTAACATACTTATAAAATAATCCATAGTCAAAAAAAAAAGTCAAAAGAAAAATTTGAGGGCCCGGCCCTATGGTGTAGTGGTTGAGTTCCACGTGCTCTGCTTTGGCGGCCTGTGTTTGTGGGTTCAGATCCTTCAGACCTACACTACTCATCAGCCATGCTGTGGCAACAACCCACATACAAGGTGGAAGAAGATTGGCACAGATGTTAGCTCAGGGCTAACCTTCCTCACCAAGATTAAAAAAAAAAAAGAAAAATTTGAAAGTATTGAAATGAATAAAATTGAAAGCCCAACATGTCAAAATATGTGGGATAAAGATAAAACTGTGCTTATAGGTAAATTTACAGCACTAAATTTCTATATTAGAAAAAAAAAATGTTTGAAATCAATGACCTAAGCTTCTACTTTAAGAAATGGGTAAAAGAGAAAAATAAGCACAAACTAAGCAGAAGAATAAAATGATAAAGATAAGCTCAGGAAACAATGACATTTAAAAAGAGAAAAACAGTGGAGTAAATCAATGAGACCAAAACTGGTTCTTTGAGAAGATCAATAAAATTAACAAACATTTAGTCAAAGTGCTCAAGAAAAAGAAAGAGAAAACACACATTACCAATATCTGAAATGAAAGACGGGAACTCTCTACAGGTCCTAGACATTAAAAAGAAATTAAGAGAATAATATAAACAACTTTGTGCCAATGAAATTGAAAAAGTTTTTGCAACACAAGCTACCAAAGCTCACTCAAAAAGGAATAGGTATCCTGAAAAGCCCTATACATTTGAAAGAAATAGAATTTGTAACAAACAAACAAAAAAAACAACTCACCACATGGAAAACTTTGGACCTAGATGACTTCACTGGGGAATTCTACCTAACCCTTAAGGAAGAAATGATGCAGCTTCTACATAAACCCTTCCCAGAAAAGTTTGAAAAGTTAAGGAACAATTCCCAACTCACTCTATGAGGCAACATTACTCTGAGACCAAATCAAGAAAGGGCATTACAAGAAGAGAAAACTACAGACTAATACCCATCATGAATATAGATGCAAAATTCTTAGCACAATTCTAGCGAATTGAATCCAACAATATATTAAAAGTAGATTATGTCATGACTAAGTGGATATTTTATATGTATATTTAAAATTTTCTATATATTGTGATGTTTTGACATCTTAAAAAAAACTTTCTGGCAGAGGAGAGATTGTTCCTCCAGAGGCTAGCCAATTCTTAGAAGTAGCAAAGGGCCCACCTGGAAGCATGTCTGATACGCAAACTAACCCATCCAGAGCCATACCTCCTCATTCCGGCCTGTACACCCCAGGAGGCAAAACTCTTCTGCCTTAATCATCCCAGGGCTAGGTACCAGGCAGCTGGGGACCATTTGTATAGCTTAGAGCCTGCTGAAATTACTCAAACTAGCCAATCCTAAACTGTTTACCCTGCTCTGCCTTGCTTTTCCCACAGAAACCCCAGTAAAGGCGATGGCTTAAACTCTCCCCTCGCTCCTGTCTTCTGCTTCGTGACCATGCTGATGTTTTCCCTTATGACCCTGCATGACATGTGGTGACCCCCTTTCTGGGACCTGTGAGGATATAAACTTCTTCATTCCAAGTCTCGGTCTTGATTCTCCTGTGACCACACTGACTTTACCATACCGTATCCAACATGTACTTTTTTAAAACAGTGGGATTATCCCAGGAATGCAAGGTTAGTTTAAACTTTGGAAATCTATAAACGTAATTCACCACGTTAAGACACTAAAAGAGAAAAACCATATGATAATTTAATCGGGATGAGAAACAATAATTTATAAGATTGGTGAAAATATAAGTATTTGTGCAGATAAAGTCCCACTCCCCTTGAGCTCTGAAACTTTGACCCTGTTGATGCTCTTTTATTAACTCATCTGACCTCCATAACTCCATATTTTCCACTTTTTAATATCTGTTTCCTTTGCTGATTTCCTTTTCCTGACCCCTCCCCTCCCTCTTATGAACATCCATCAATGTCCAAGCATATTACTTTGCACTCTTTTCTAGTATTGATCCTGTTTAATAGGAAGACATATCAATCTATACCTCTAGATATAGCTCTGGGTATTTTTCTCAAAATGCTGACTGGTTATTTACACGTGAATGTTATTATGTCAGTCAAACTCTAATGAATGTCTAAGATTTTAATAATCTTCCCCTCAAAAAATTGTATACTTACCATATAACCCAGAAATTCTAATCCTAGGTATTTGCCCAAGAGAAATGAAAACATGTCCATAAAAAGACTATACAAATGTTCATAGCATCTTTATTCTTAATAAAACTGAAAACAACCCAAATGTCTAGTAATAAGCAAATGGATAAACAAATTGCAATATAGCCATACAATGAAATACTGCTCAACAGTAAAATGGAATGAACACAAAACAACATCTCCAAAACATACTGAGCAAAAGGGGCCAGACAGAAAAGAGTACACACTGCATTATTTCATTTACATGACTTAGACTAGGAAAAAAGCAATAGTGACAGAAAGTAGATCAGTGGCTTTCTGGGACTAGGGGTGAGTGCATGTGGGTTGACTGAAATTTTTGGAGTGATGGAAATGTTCTATATCTTCACTGTGATGGTGGTCACATAAGGAGTATATATTTTTCAAAGTTCATTGAAATGTGCAATGAAAATAGGTGCATCCTATTTTTTGAAGCTTATACCTCAATAAAGTTGGTTTAAAAAATATAACAGAAAGATTAAAAATAAAAGGATGGAAGAAGATACACTGTACAAATGCTAATTACAAGGAAACTGATTTAACAATACTAATATTGACAAAATAGATTTTAAGACAAAAAATTATTGCAGGTCCAATATACATGGGAGTTATAGCAATTCCACAATTCTACAATTGAATTCACCTAATAATATAGCTGTAAAATATACACAACAAACATTGACAGGATTACAAGATTACAAGCAGAAATTTACAAATCTACCGTGATAGAGATATTTTAAGATACTGCTTGTGGAAGTTTTGTAATGTGTCAGCTTGGGTAGAGTGAGCTGTGTTTCCCAGAATTCTCTTCCCTGAATGTTTCCAGCCAGGATGGGCCACAAGAGATATTTTTACATGTGATATGGAGGACAGAAGTTAAGCAATAGTCATTTTTCTTTTTCCACTAACTCCTGAAGATACAAAATACCACTGTGGCCCACCATTCAGTGTAGGGTCTAGTGGAGGTCAGGAGATAATCGATCAGTGAAGATTTGTCTCAGGTCCCTCTCACAGTGGACCCAGTGGGTCCCTGATAGAACTTACCTTACCTTCTGGTTATTTCCCCAGTTCTGGAACGCATAATTGGAATAGAGGTATTTCAACAACTAGCGCAATCTCTACTTGCATTTCTTGACCCATGGTGTGAGGGCTATTATGATAGGTGAGGCCAAGTGGAAGCCTAGAACTGCCTCTATATAGGAAAATATTGAATCAAAAGCACTACTGCATTCCTGGAGAGATTGCAGCCATTGGTACCACTTTCAAGGACTTGAGAGATCCAGCGGTGGTGATTCGT
This sequence comes from Ceratotherium simum simum, assembly GCF_057802395.1. Classification (NCBI taxonomy): domain Eukaryota; kingdom Metazoa; phylum Chordata; class Mammalia; order Perissodactyla; family Rhinocerotidae; genus Ceratotherium; species Ceratotherium simum. Next base: position 23,151,173 of record NC_141937.1, on the reverse strand, counting down.
TCTACATCCCCATTCAACTCACTTAATTTGGCCTGTGCAGAAGACAGACGGATCTTGGAGAATGGCGGTGGATTATTGTAAACTAAATCAAGAGGTAAATTCAATAGGAGATGCTGTTTCAAATGTGATTTTGTTGCTGGAGGAAATCAACCTAAACTGGTACTTAGTATGTAGCTGAAAAATGCTTTTTCCTCTATATCTGCAATAAATGACCATAAGAAGCAGTTTGTTTGCAGCTGGAAATGACAGAAATATACTTTCACTGTCCTTCCTTGGGGCTCTATCAACTCTGTGTTATAATACGGCCTGCAGGGACCTTGATTCCCTTTCCACTCCACAAATCATCAGACTTGTCCATTACATTTACGATGTTATGCTGTGTATTAGTTTGCTATGCTGCATAACAAAGTACCACAAACTGGGTGGCTAAACAACAGAAATTTATTTTCTGACAGTTCTAGAAGCTAGAAGTCTGTGATGAAGGTGTCAGCAGGATTAGTTCCTTCTGATAGCTGTGAGGGAGAAGCTGTGCCACGTCCCTCTCCTGGCGTCTGGTGGTTCACTGGCAATCTTTGGCATTCCCTGGCTTCTGCTGCATCACTCTGACCTCTGCCTTCATCTTCACACGATGTTCTCCTTGTACGCATCTGCCCAAATTTCCCCTTTTTATAAGGACACCAGTCGTATTGGATTAAGAGTCCACCCTACTCTAGTATGACCTCATCTTACCTAATTACATCTGCAAGAACCCTATTTCCAAATAAGGTCACATTCAGAGGTACTGGAAGTTAGAACTTCAACATATGAACTTTGATCTATAACACGCTGAGTAATCTAGACACGCTGTGAGATGCTTGGCAATGGGTGGGAAGGTTAAGTCCACAAAAATTGGTGGGCCTGTAACTTTGGTGAAATTTCTAGGACTCCAGTGATCTGGGACATGTCGAGATATCCACTCCGAGATGAAGGACAAGTGGCCGTACCTAGCCCCTCTGAACACTGAGAAAGACGCACAACACCTAATGGGTCTCTTTGGATATTGGAGGCAAAATATCTCTCATTTGGGTGTGATATTCCAATCCATTTACTGAGGGACCTGAAAAACTATCAGTTTTGGTTGAGAACAAGAGAAGACCCTATAATAATCCAGGCTGCCGTGTAAGCTGCTGTACCAACTGGGCCATATGACCCAGCCGATCTGGTGGTGCTTGAAGAGTCAGTGGTGGATAGAGATGTTATATGGAGCCTTTGGCAGATGGGTGAATCACAGTGCTCAGCTTCACAGTTTTACCTCCTTCCCAATCTTTATGTCTTTTATCTTTTTCTTGCCTTTTTCGTATTGAATAAATCCTCTAGTTCAATATAAAATAAAAACGGCGGAGATAGACATCTTTGCCTTGTTCCTGATCTTAAGGGGAAAGTATTCTATGTTTCATCATTAAATTTGATGTTAGCAGTAGTTTTTACATACTCTTGATCAAATTGAGGAAGTTCACTTCTACTCCTCATTTGCTGAGACATTTTGTTTTTATCATAAATGGGTGTTGAATTTAGCAAATGCTTTTATCTATTATCTGCTAAGATGATCGTATGATTTTTCTACTTTTCTATTATTGCAGTGAATTACATTGATTTATTTCCTAGTATAACCTTCCATTTCTGAGATAAACCCCACTTCATCATTCTGCATTACCATTTTCATATATTGCATGATTTGATTTGCTAATAACTTGTGGAGGACTTTTGCAAAATTTATGAAACATATTGGTCTATAACTTTCTTACGTTTTTGTCAGGTTTTGGTACTGAGGTTATGCTGACCTCATAAAAAGAATTGGAAAGTGTTTCTTTCTCTTATATTTTCTAAAAGAATTTATGTGGATTGGTATTATTTATTTCTGATGTATTTGACATAATTTACCAGAGAAACCACTTGGACCTAGAGTTTTCTTTATGAGAAGGTTTTTGATTAGGAACTCAATTTCTTTAATAGATATATAAAGGTAGATTACCTACTTTTTGAATCAGTTTGAGTATTTTATATATTTCAATAAAATTATCCATTTCATCCAAGATGTCAAATTTATTGATTTTATGTCTATTTTGATTTTGAATTGTTCACAATATTCCCTTATTATGCTTTTAACGTTTACAGGATCCGTAGTCATGGCTCATCTTTTATTGCTAATTTTAGTAATTTGTGTGTTCTTTTTTGTTTTTCTTGACTACTTTTGATGAGGGTTTATGAATTTATTATTTTTTTCAAAGAACTAACTTTTGGCTTTGTTAATTTTTCTCCCTGTTGATTTTTGTCTCCTCTGTTTATTATTTTCTTTGTTTCTACCTTGTGTTTAATTTGCTCTTTGTTTACCAGCTTCTTATTGTGGAAACTTAGAGCATGGATTTTAAACCTTTTTTTCTTCTATGACATAGGTATTTAAAGATATAAACTTCCATCTAGTCACTGCCTCAGTTGCCTCCCACAAATGTTGTATTTTATCATCATTAATTCAAAATATTTTCTGATATTTCCTATGATTCCTTCTTTTATTTATTTAGGAGTATCTTATTAAATTTTGAAATTGGGGGAATTTTATAGATAGTAGTTGTTACTGATTTCTACTTCCATTGTGTTCTGAGAGTATACTCTGTATGATTTCAAACTTTTTTTTTTTTTGTGAGGAAGATTAGCCCTGAGCTGACATCTGTTGCCAATCCTCCTCTTTTTGCTGAGGAAGATTGGCCCTGGGCTAACATCCATGCCCATCTTCCTCTACTTTATATGGGACGCCACCACAGCATGGCTTGATAAGTGGTGCGTCAGTCCACGCCCGGGATACGAACCCGCAAACCCCAGGCTGCCGAAGTGGAGCGCGTGAACTTAACCACTACGCCACCCGGCCAGCTCCAATTTAAAACTTTTTAAATTTATCATGCCTTGTTTTTTGTGGCCAATCATGATGAAAAATCCATGTGCACTTGGACAGAACGTGTATTCTGAAATTAGGGCTATAACATTTAGTAAATGTCATTTAGACGTTATGTATCCTTACTGATTTCTTTTGCACTTTCTCTATCAATGATTGAGGGATGGATGTTTAAATCTCCAACCGTGATTGTGGATTTCTTTCTGTTTTTGGTTCAGTTTTTCTTCAGGTGTTTTGAAGCTTGTATTATGTGTATACTCCTTTATTATTATGTCTTCCTGATGAGTTGACCCTTTTTCTTTATGAAATGTTCTTCTTTATCTCTGGTGAAAGGTGTACTTTGGAAAGGAAATGCTATGGAAAATAAAGAAAAACTAGCAGAAAAGAGAATCAGGAAGGAGGGGATGAAAGGCAGCTTGCAATTTCTAAACAAGATCAGAATAAGCCTTCTTAAGAAGATAACATTTGAGCAAAGACTTGAAGAAATTAGCAAAGTGACTATGTAGGGGAAACGTGTTCCAGGCAGGAGGTAGCAGTAAGTACAAATGCCCCAAGACAGGATTGTGCTGAGTATTTTCAAGGAATAACAAGAAAGCCAGCGTAACTGGAGAAGAATGAGTAATGAGGAAAATAGTAGGAGAGACGATGACAGAGGGAATGGGAGTCCATGCCACGTAGGGCCTTGAAAAGGCCCTTAGAAAAAGACGTTGGCTTTTACTTTTAATGGAATGGAGAGTCATTACATGGCTTTGAGTATGGCTCACTCCATGCTCTGACTTCCATGTTACAGGGACTGTCTGGCTACTGTATTGAGTATGGGTTATAGTGGAACAAGGGCAGGAAGCCAGGGAACCTGTTTGCAGCTATTGCAGTAATCCAGGCAAAAGAAGAGGATGGCTTGGGCCAGAGTGTTAGCAGTGGAGATAGTGAAGTATAGTCAAAAAAGAGGAGTCAAGGATGACTTCAAGCTTTTTTAGACAGAATAAGTAGAGCTTTTATCCCCATTTTACAAACAGGAAACTAAGAGCTATCTCAGTTCATTAGTAACTCCCCAGAAAATGGGTAACAGGGAAGTTAACACTTAGTGAGGCCTTTGTTAAGAGTGGTTATTGCTGTGGGTATGTCTGTGGCTTTCAGCTAGCAAAGGACACTAGGCGAGTCCTTGCTCAGATGGGATGGAAGCACTGAGAGGCATGCTTTAAATGAAACATTTTATGAGGTGGACAAAGGATGCCAAAATTGCTTACAAATTAAGTGAATTCTTTAGTTAGTAACCAAGATCTCGGATATTATTTGAAATATTGCTTTAAAATCCATACAGACTATACTACCAATAAGGATAATGGAATTTATAAATAAGAGTCAGTCTCACTGATGTGCTATAGAGAAGATACACCATGCACAATCTAGGTAAACTCATGGGATATTTGGAAAGTAAACATCATCTAAAATGTATTGTTAAGTGGGAACATGAGATAAGAATGGTGTTCTAAGAAGTAGGCACTTTAAAATGTTAAAAGGAGAGTACGTATTAAATACAGGAAACTTGATAGTACAGATAAAAATAAGAAATATTAGCATCAAATGTATCATCTGATGGTAATTACACTTAATTCTTTAGTTTTTATATTTCTAGATTTTTTTCTAAACATGTATCTAGTTTACCAAAATGATACCATACTATAAATATTGTTTTATGGGTCACTTTTTCCAATCAGTGATATCTACTTTTTCCATTTCAGTAAATTTTTATCCCACCTATGGACTAGGTCATATTCAATTTTTTTCCAATTATTCTGAAAAATGTTCTTTACAGATGCTTTGTCCAATGCAGTATCTAATCCAAGCCCACATATTGCATTTGGTTATTATATATAATAAGTGTCTTTTAAACTATCACATTCCTTTTTTATGACACTTACTTATTGAAAAGTCTAGGCCGGATTTCCATTAGAACCATCTCCTGCTTTTGTCTGATTGTTTCCTCGTTTAGCTTCTTCCTGTAACCCTGGTGTTACCTGTAACCTGAAAGTTAAATTGAGTTAACCATTTTTGACTAGACTATGTCTTAGTAGATGAAACACCTGTGATACTTTTAGTACTTTTTAAAAGCATAAGATGACAGGGGCCGGCCCCGTTGCCTAGTGGTTAAGTTTGGTGCGCTCGGCTTCAGAGCCCCAGGTTTGGTTCCTGGGCGTGGACCTACACCACTCATCAGTGGCCATGCTATGGTGGGGACCCACATACAAAATAGAGGAAGATTGGCATAGAGGTTAGCTCAGGGCAGATCTTCCTCAAGAAAAAAAAAAAATATATATATATATATATATATATATATGATGACAAAAGATAAAAATAACATGAAAAATTATATTTCCAGATAATTCAAATCTCTCAGTTAGCCATCAGACTCCACTCATTCTTCATGAGCTCTTTTACCACAGCAACTCAGGAAAAGTGAAAGGGCAATTTGAGTTTTATATCATTTGCTTTTTGTTTTCCTCTCTTGAGTGGAGGTGCACATGAGCAATGAAACGGAAAAATTGAAGAGCATTAGGAAAGAGAGAAGAAAAGCAAGAGACATTGTCCTTCACAAATTAGATACAACCCCTCAGTAATACGTACTATTAGAGTAATAAGCACAAATAAATTTGTTTCGTTATTTGAAATTTCAAGATATGGGGGTGACATTATTGAGATTGTCAGAGTGAGGACTTCAAATATCCTCTCCTCCATAAAAGCAATGAGAACACTGGCAAAAATAGTCAGAATCAACTTTTTCAGAATTCAGAAAATCATCAAAGACCTGCAATAATCCAGGGAATGCTCATTCAATAAAAATGGTTGAGTCTCTAATAACAGCAATCTTTGTGGCATTTTAACTTACTCCAAACCTATCTACTTCTCCCAAGATCCACGGAAATCTTGAAAACCTACAGCTTTTAATTGTGGTGAAAACCAACAGCCTAGCAGAAACTGGAGGAGTCAGAATGGGTTTGGAGATATCGAAAAATCCCATTCTCAGAGAAATGTAATTATTTAACCTGTCTGTTAGTTCCCTGTAAAACCCCACTTGAAATACATGTCTTTATTTGACCTGATTCAGAGCTCACCCAATGTGAATAGCCTTCCTTCAGGGGCATTTATGGAAAATAATCAGTACAATAACCATTGTAGCTATGTGAGGTAGTGATAATGGTTAGGGAAAATAATAGACTAATGAAAAAATTAAAAGGAAAAGCTGGGGGATACTATGTCCATAGAGGACTTTGTAAAGCTCTCATATATTGTTGGGAGTCCATAAGTCTGTATGCATGCTCAGGAAAGAACTGAAAAGGCCCTAGCTCTTACCTGTGGCTGACTTTGAGGCTTTATGCAAGAAGGTTGAGTATTGAAATTATGCCCCAACACACACATGCAGACCTTTGAGAAAGAGTGGGAGACTCAGCAGTTCCAGTCACTTAAGGAAATCTCTGTTCGATCCTTAGCTGACAAACAGCTAACTGAGCAAAGCCTTAGGTGTCCACACATGACAAATACTACAACCTTAAAAGCATTATTTCAAGAAAGTCACTTAAAAAACAAGTAACAACAGAAGCAGCAGCAGAAGTAACAACAATGACTCTGAGGAGGGGAGAGAATCTGATTTCCAGACTTGCTACATTATATTAATTAAAATTTCCAGTTTTCAACAAAAAATTATGAGACATGCAAAGAAACAAGACAGTATGGCTCTTACACAGGAAAAAGCAGCCAATTTAAACTGTGAGGAAGCCCAGATGTTGGACTTACTTGACAAAGAACTTAAGTCAATTTGTTTAAAATATGTTTAAAGAACAGAAGGAAATTATATTTAAAGAACCAAAGGAAAGTATGAGAACTATATCTCACCAAATAGAGAATATGGATAGAAAGATAGAAATTATAAAAAGAAATCAAATAGAAATTCTAGAGTTGAAAAGTACAATAACTGAAATGAAAAATTCAATAGAGAGGCTCTATAACAGATTTGAGCAGGAAGAAGAATCAGTGAATTTGAAGATAGGTCAATTGAGATTATACATTCTGAGGAACAGAAAGGAAAAAAAGTGAAGAAAAAATGAACAGACCCTCCAAGACCTGTGGACCACCACCAAGTGTACCAATATATGCATAATGGGAATCCCAGAAGAGGAAGAGAGAGAAAAGGAAAGAAAAAATATTTGAAGAAATGATGGCAGAATTTTTCTAAATTTGATGAAAAACATTAGTCTACATATCCAAGACTCTCAGAAAATTCCAAGTAGGATAAATTCAAAGAGATCCACAACTAGACACATCATAGTCAAACTGTCAAAAGCTGAAGACGAAGAGAGAATCGTCACAGCAAAAAGAGTGTAGAGACTCATCATGTACAAGTGATCCTCAATAACATTAATAGGTGATTTCTCATCAGAAACCACGGAGGCAAGAAGGCAATGGAATGATACAAAGTGCTAAAGAGAGAGAGAAAAAAAGGTTGTCAAACAAGAATTCTATATCCAGCAAAACTCTCCATCAAAAATGAAGCAAAAATTAAGATTTCCCAGGTAAACAAAACTAAGAGAATTTGTTGCTCGCTGACCTACCCTATGAGAAAGTTCAAAGGAAGTCCTCCAGACAGGAAGGAAAGAACCTAGTCAGTAAATCAAATCAACATGAGGAAATAAAGATCACTAGTAAAGGTAACTACACAGGTAAATATGAAAGACAGTATAAATATAATTCTCCTTTGGGACTTTTTTTCCTCCTAAGAGACAACTGTATAAAGCAATAATTATAAATCTGTGTTCATGGGCATATAATATATAAAGATGTAATCTCTATAATAATAACTGCACACTGGAAGGAAAAGGAAAGGAGCTATACAGAAGCACAGTTTTTGTATACTGTTGATATTAATCTGAACTAGAATGTTATCAATAAGATGTTGTATTAGTTTCCTAGGGCTTTCATATCAAATTACCACAAACAGAGTGACTTAAAAATAAGAATTTATTCTCTCACAGTTCTGCAGTCTAGAAGTTTGAAATGAAGGCATCAGGAGGGCCATGCTCCCTCTAAAGGCTCTAGGGAAGAATCGTTCCTTGCTTCTTCATAGCTTCTAGTGGCTTCTGGCAATCCTTGGAATTCCGTGGCTTGTAGCTGCATTACTTCAATCTCTGCCTCTGTTATCACAGGGTCTTCTTCCCAGTGTCTATGTCTGTGTGTCCTCTCTTCTTATAAAGATACCAATCATTGAATTTAGGGCCCACCCTAATCCAGTATGACATCATCTTAATTACATCTGTAAAGATCTTATTCCAAAATAAGGTGGCATTCTAATTTCTGGGTAGGCATGAATTTGGTGGGGACACTGTTCAACCCAATGTTAATTATAATCCTGAGAATAACCACTAAAGAAATAACTAAAAGAATAACGAAAGAGACAAAAATGGAATAAAAACAATACACTGGAAAGTATTTAAGATAAATGAAGGCAGTAGTGGAGGAAAAGAGGAAAATAAAAGACATTTAGAAAACAAATAACCAAATAGAAGATATAAATAGATTAAACACTTCAATCAAAAGGAAGAAATTAACAACAATAAAATATGATACAATGATATACTCTTTACAAGAGACACCTTTAGATTCAAAGACACACATAGATTAAAAGTAAAAAGATGCAAAGAAATATCAAGACGCAAACAGTAACCAAGAGAGAGCTGAGTGGTTATACTATCAGACAAAAGAGACTTTAATAAAAAATTCTTACTAGAAACAAAGAATAATATTTTATAATGATGAAAAGGGTAATCCATCTAGAAAATATAACAATTAGAAACATATACGCATCTAACAAGAGAAACACAAAATACATGAAGCAAAAGCCATCAGAATTAAAAGGAGAAATAGACAATTCAACAATAATCTTTAAAAACTTCAATAATCCACCTTCAATAATGGATAAAACAAGTATCCAGAAAATCATCAAGGATATAAAAGACTTGATTAACACTACTAATCAACTAGATCTAAGATACCTATAGAACATTCCACCTAAGAATAGCAGAATACCTATTCTTCTTGAGTAAACATGGAAATACTCCAACATAAGTCATATTTTAGACATAAAGCAATACATTTAAAAGGACTGAAATCACACACGATATATTCTCTGACAACATGGAATGAAATCAGAAATCAGTAATAGAAGGAAATTTGAGAAATTCACAAATATGTGGAAGTTAAGCATCACGCTTGTAAATAATTGATCAAATAAGAACTCACAAGGGAAATTAGAAAACTCTTTGTGATGAATGAAAGTGAAAACACGAAATACTAAAATATGGGATACAGCTGAAGCAGTGCTACAAGGAAATTTACAGCTGTAAATGCCTACACTGAAAAAGAAGAAATGTCTCAAATCAATAACCTAATCTTCTACTGTAACCACCTTGGGGAAAAAAAAGCAAACTAAACCCAAAGCAAACAGAAAGAAGGAAATAATGGAGACGAGAAGGGAAATAAATGAAATGCAGAATAGACAATATCAAACAAAACCAAAATTAACTCTTTGAAAAGATTGACAGAATTGACAAATCTTTAGCTTGACTGACCAACCCAAAAAGAGAGAAGACTCAAATTACCAAAACAAGGAATGAAAGAGAGGACATTACTACCTACTATACAGAAATAAAAACAATTATTGGGAACACTGTGGACAATTTTAGGTCAACAAATTGGATAACCTAAATGAAATGAGCAAATCCCTAAAAAGACACAACTTAACAAAACTGACTCAACAAGAAATAGGATAATTAGACCTGTAACAAGTAAAGAGATTGAATTATTTATTTTAAAACTTCTCACAAAGAAAAGCTCAGTCTTATATGGCTTTACTGGCAAATTCTTCCAAATGTATAGAGAAGAATTGACACTAATGATTCACAAGCTCTTCCAAAAAATAGAAGAGGGGAGAACACCATGAATACCGCATTACCCTGACACAAAAACCAGATGAAAACATCATAAGAAAAGAAAACTATAGACCAATATCCCTTATGAATATAAAGTAAAAGTTCTCATCAAAGTACAGGCTAACCAATTCCAGCAACATATAAAAAAATTACACACCACAACCATGTGAGAGGTATCCCAAGAATACAAGGTTGGTTTAGCATAAGAAAATTGTTTTTTGTAATACACTGTATTGATAGAATAAAGGACAAAAATCACATGATTAACTCAATAGCCACAGAGAAAACATTTGACAAAATCCAACACTCTTGCATGATAAAACTACTCGGTAAACTAAGAATAGAAGGGAATTTTGTCAACCTGATAAAGGTGTATACAAAAAATCCACATCTGCCATCATACTTAATGGTAAAGACTGAAAGTTTTCTCCCTAAGTTCAGGAAGAAGACAGGGATGATCCTTCTCACCATTTCTGTTCAACAGTGTACTAGATGTTCTAACCAGGGCAATTAGGCAAAAAAAAAAAAAAAAAAAGAAGGAAAAATTTAAAAAGCATCCAAATTTGAAAGGAAGAAGTAAAACCATTTCTATTTGTAGATAACATGATCTTGAATAAGGGATCTACTAGAGAACTATTAGAACTAATGAATGAGTTCATCAAGTTTTCAAGATACAAGATCAAGATACAAAAATCAATTGTAATTCTGTACATCAGCAATGAACAATCTGAAAATGAAATTAAGAAATCTATTTCATTTACAGTATCATCAAAATAAAAAATACTCAGGAATAAATTTAACCAAAGAAGTTCAAGACTTGTATGCTGAAAGCTGCAAAACATTGTTAAAAGAAAATGAGAAGATCCAAATAAATAAGGCAGACATCCCATGAAGACTTAATACTGTTAAGATGGTAATACCCCCAAATTGATCTACAGATTTAATGCAATCCCTATCAATCTCCAAAATGCCTTTTATTTTTATTTTTTTTGTAGAAATGGACAAGCTGATGCTAAAATTCATATGGAAATGCAAGGGGCCCAGAATAGGCAAAACAATCTTAAAAGAGAACAAAGTTGGAGTATTTGCACTTTCTGATTTTGAAACTTACTACAAAGCTACAATAATCAAGACAGTGTGGTACTGGCATATAGTTAGTTATGTCTATAGTTATAGTCTACCTATAGAGGTTAGACATATAGACCAATGAAATAGAATTGAGAGTCCAGAAATCAATCCTTATATTTACGGATTTTCGAAAGGGAGATAAGACAATTCAGTCGGGGGTGAGGGGGTGGGGGAAGGATAGTCTTCAACAGTGTTGGGACAATCAGGTATCCACATAGTAAAGAAAGAAGTTAGACCCCTTCCTCACACTACGTACAATAATTCACTCAAAATGGACCAATGACTTAAGTGTAAAAGCTAAACTATAAAACTTTTAGAAGAAAAAATAACATAGTCATAAATATTTGTGATCTTGGATTAGACAATGGTTTCTTATATATGACACCAGAAACACAAGCAACTGATAAATTGGATCTCATCAAAATTTAAAAATTTTGCATGCCAAAGTACACTAGCAAGAGAGGGAAAAGAAAACCTAGAGAATGGGAGAAGATATTTGGAAATAATATATCTGATTTATGCAGTATCAAGAATATATAAAGAACTCAAAACTCAACAGTAAATAGACAAATAACCCAAATAAAGTATGGGAAATAATTTGAATACAGATTTCTCCAAAGATAATATACAAATGGCCAATTAGCACATGAAAAAATGCTCATCATAAGTCGTTAGAGGAATGCAAATCAAATGAGATAGTACCCCATACCCACTAGGATAGCTATAATTTAACAAGTAGAAAAATAAGTGTTGGTAAGAATGTGAGGAAATTGGAACCCTCATACATTGTTGATGAGACTGTAAAATGCTGCAGCCACTTCAGAAACAGTTTGGAAATTCTGTTTTCATATTTTAAAGTCTTTAATTTAAAAAGTTAAAAATAGAATTATATGACAAAGCAATTTCACTCCTAAGCATATACCTGAGAGAACTGCAAACATATGGTTACACAAAAACTTGTAAATGTTCATAAGAGCTTTATTCATATTTGCCAACAAGTGGAAACAACACAGATGTCTGTCAGTGATGAATGGATAAACAAAAGGTAGCATATCTGTACTGTGGAATCTTATTTGGCAATAAAAAGGAATGAAGTACTGATACATGCTATGACTTAGACGAAACGTGTGCTATGTGAAAGAAACCAGGCACAAAAGGCCACACATTGTATTATTCCATTTATATGAAATGTTCATAATAGACAAACCCATAGAGAAGGAAAGTTGATGAGTGGTAGCAAATGGCTGAAGTAAAAGGGGCTATGGGAGTTCCTACTTATAGGTATGGGGCTTCTTTTTGGGGTGATGAAAATATTTTGTGAATATACTAAAAACCAGTGAATTTTATACTTTAAAAATGTGAGTTTAATGGCATAAGTTATATCTCAATTTAAAATATCCAATATGTAAAATTCACAGATTTCAATATCATTAACCTAAATAGGGTTTTGAGATTTTCACCTACTTTGTTTTATCTGCTTCTTAATTTGGTCATCAACATTATGTGTTGGCACAAACAGAAACGTCCAGAGCATTCATCTCATGTGTGTGCTGCAGAGTAGATCTATCACTCATAATTTCCTCATTTATCTTTGCTTTCTTCTGCATTAAAAGTTTATCCATATGTAAAATTAAAAATAAAATAAAACTGATTACAACATCACAGCTCATAAGCACTTTCAATAATTCATAAACCTGCAATGGTAAATGGTTCAGCAGTGATAGTCACCCATTAATGAGTGTGGCACGGAAATAGACTTGGGTCATTTACCATCTTCTTCATGTTGGCTTTAACATTCCTTCTTTCCCACTCAACCAAACAGTTCTGGAAAGCCACTGAGTGGAGACGAGATTTGTATAGGGATGAATTTTAAATGGTGCATCATTGTCAAACTTTGGATCTTTGGCACTAATAGCAAATTAAGAGACAGCAAGTTATAAGAGGCACCAGAGCTGAGAACTTAAGGACAGTGCAGTCTTAGGTTATTGAAATACTTACCTCCTAACATAACTTCCTAAAAATAGTATCTCTTTATTGTATCATTGCATTCACACTGCCACTCTCAACTATTCAGCTCCGCTTTCTCCTTTCATCAGTGCTTTCTGGGAGCCGCAGGTAGCCACCTTAAGGAGGTACACTGTGGGCCCTGGGAACTCTTGGTATCACAGGCTGTGCAGGGACTTTTAGCTTGTTGTTTTCCTTGAGTGCTCTCAGGGTGCTGATAAGATTGAATGCCAAAAAAGTATTTTCTAGACAAAACACTAAAGGGGATGCAGAGCTACTCTGCCACTCTGTATTCCCTGACTGTCTAGGGCATCTCTGTCCTTTATTCTCAGCAGGGAAACTTGCTTCTAACATTACAGAAAACAGAAGACTCTGTAAGACAACCAGCATTTTCCTAATCTGTATTTATTCAACTTTTTCTGCATGAGTACTCATCCTTACTCCTCTTCCTTTTTTGCTCCTTAAAATACTTATTCCTACTTGATTGCAAAGTTAATCCCTTGTACCAAGCGCTGGATTCCATCTTTCTCTCCTATCCCTTAGGGGCAATATCCTCCATCAATCAGCATATATTGCTCTGTACATTCAAATTCTATCCCCATACTAACTTTCTCTCAGTGTGTGAATATGATTATCTTCTCCACCTTAAAAAACAGAACCTTCCATGTGTGCTTCACTGCCCTCTCTTCACTGCCCTCCTCACTTCCCTTGTATCTCTTGGCTCTTCATGTCCAGCCTCTTGAAAGAGTAATGTACTCTCATCTGTATTAGTTCATGTCTCCTTCACTAGCTACCTTGAACAATTTGACTTCCCCTGCAACAAGGGCAAAGAAACCATTCTCAGCAAAGACCTTTTGAATTGTCAGTTTCATTAGGATATTTTTCTGTCCTTATCTTACTCAAACTCTTTGTGACACTTGAAACTCTTGCTTCCTATATCTTCCCTTACCCTAACTCCTCCTACTTTTCTCTTAGTTTATTTTGGCTGCTCTTAACTGGACTTCTCAAGGGCATGGACCATGTCTTATTTGTCTTCCCATTACCAAGCTCAGTGCATCACATAGAGCAGACACACAAATACTTGCCAAATGAATGAATAAATGTTACTGCTCAGTCTCAGAGCTCTTCTTTGACACCAGGGCACACCAGAGCTTCATCCTTGGCCCTCTCCTTCTCTCAATCTGACCATTTAACTGGATACTCACATTTGCTTTTCTCCTTCAGGGGCAACAGACTAGGTGACTTCCAAATCTAAACCTCCTCTAAACTCTAGTGATTGGCCCAATTGCCTTCCACTTAACATCTCCTGGGTAGCCTGCAAGTACCATAGCTCAACATGGACAAACTTTCTTCATCTTTCCCTCCAAAAGCACTCCTTTATATCTACAGGAGTATCAATCACTTATTAGCTGCATAGATGCTCAGGTCAGACTACCTCTGTTACTATTTAGCTGCTCCTTTGGTGAGGGGTGCTTTGGTTTCTTTAGTTCTCAAAGAGAAACATTTATGAGACAGACAAACCTTTTTCTTACTAATAGATTGCTTTTTATAGCATAACCTTGATGGGTCACTGAATACTTTCTCTGCTTTGCCAAAGCCTAAGATTTCCTCTTTGATTATTCTAGTTTGTGATGGACCAGAGCCTGAAGGGATCAGTGGGAAAGGAGTGTGTGTGTGAGTACCATTAAGTGAAAATATTTGAGAAGAAAAGAAGAGAGAAATAAATTCCATTTTGCCACATATGTAACATAAAAATTTAAGTACCTTTTAAAATATCTTTCTATTTATCTATAGATACAGGTAGATATTGAGCATCAAAAAATTTTAAAACTTATAAAGCACAAATGTAATACATTTATGCTACAATCACATTGATAGCTCCTGACAATTGGCAGTTGCTAAGTAATTTTATTTTCTAAAACACATTCAGCTGCATGTCATTGGCCTATCTACTTGTCTAAAATTGCCTCAGACATTGATTATAAATAACCATGGGTTTAATAATAATAAATCCAAAGCTTTTACCACTTATATATTTAAGTAAAAAGTCAATTTGTTCACAATTTATAGATTTGTACAATGAATAGTTCACCTATATCACTGGTCCTAGAATATTTTACTGGTACAACATTTTTTTTTTTTATTCAATGGCTTTTTCTTTGATACTAAACTATCAAGCTGTTAAAAAAGAAAAGATTGGTAACTATACTACCACATTTATTTAATGTCAAGTATGTTTATAATAATACAAAAAGTGGTTATGTGGGTAGAAAGTCAAGATCAACCAGGAACAAAATTAGCCTTACGACCTTGAGTGGTGGGAATTAATATCTATTCATTGTGCTATAAGGTAAGCAGGGCAAGTACTATGCTACTGTCATTGTCCCCGCTTTAAAGATGATGCAACTGAGTCCACACCACAGCAGATGAGAATTCTTTAGTACGAGGCCTCATGAGTAGGCAGTAGTCCCCAAAGTACTTCAAAGATGTTCCATCATCCTCTGGCTTTCATTTTTGCTATGAGGAATCAGCTGTCAGTCTAGTTATCTTTCCTTTGTAGACTACCTTCCTATGTTCTCTGCCTGCTTTGAAGATAAACTCTTTGTTTTCATTATGCTAGATCTAGGTATAGATTTCTTATTTATCTTGTTTGGGATTCATCGTAACTCTTAAATCTGAAGATTCATATCTCTTAAGAAGATATGCTGTAAATGGTATTAAAGAAATGTGAACAGTAAATAGAGGGAGACATGATAAAGAGAGAGATTCAGTTTGTTTGCTTGTTTTAAGATGAGAGAAATAGTAACATAAATGAATCGCTGCAGGAATGCCCTTGGTGGAGGAGAGCAGGTGAGATTGTGCAGAGAAAGAGGAGTTAACCTTAGACAGGACAGACCCGTACAATGAAAGAGAGAAGACAGAGTGTATGAATCCAGGTATGTCTTCTTGGGTACAGGGAGAGGTGAGAGGTTGGAGAAGTTCTTTTTTGATTATTTCCATATTTTCAACAAAAATTTCTTCCAGTTGACTTCTTCATATGTTGCTATGTGAACCAATATGCGAGAGTAATATGTGTCAGAAATTTGTAGGGGGTTTAGAAAAGTGGTGCTTGTCTAGAGCAGTGGTTCTTAATCAGGGGTGATATTACCCCCCAAGGGACATTTCGTAACATCTGGAGACATTTTGGTTGTCACAACTCCAAAAGTGCTACCGGCATCTAGTGGGTAGAAGCCACAGATGCTGCTAAACATCTCACAATGCACAGGAAAACCCCACAAAATAAAGAATTATGTGGCCTAAAAAAACAATGGTGCTGAGGTTGAGAAACCCTGGTGCAGGGCAGTGGTGAGCAACCTTTGTCTGAATGGCTTGGAGGCCATTTGGTTTCTGTTGCATCTACTCAACTCTGCTGCTGTAGTGTGTGAAAGCAGCCATAGATAATACACAAATGAGTGGACCTGCCTGCGTTCCAATAAACTTCATTTACAAAGACAAGTGGGTGGCCCATCGATCAGTTTGCTGACCCCTGATCTAGAGGAGTCCTTGGCTTTTTCTGCCAATACCTAGGAAATAAAAGGGGAGTTTGGACTAATCATAGGTGGTAACCATGATAAAACCTCTGCATTCCTGATGAATATTGGTGCTTTGATATGTTGGCTATGTACCTAGTTGGTGCTTAGCAAGTACCTTTAACCCAGACTTAAATAATTGCAAGTCAGTAAGTCACCCATCTTTTTATTTCAAATATTAAATATCCTCCTGTCATTTTTTCCTCTGAGGTAATCTCCTTGTAGCCACTGTTCCTATTCACAGCCTTGTGATTTGGGGCTGCTCATCTCTGCTCTTTCCTACAACTGGAGTGATCTCTCTCCTCCATCCCCAGGTTCATTAGTGCTCTTAAATACACACACACACACACACACACACACACACACAGAGCCAAACTACATTGAAAGGTCCATTATTTATTATCTACCTCATTACTCTTCTAATGGTTTATTTTTCTTCTAATATTATTAATCAGCACACGCACATACTAAACAGAGCAAGTTTTTGCCATTTTATTGAAAAAGACTCACTAATTCTCTTTAGGAGTTGTCAACCCCAAATCTTATGATATTATAATTTATCCAAATCTTTAAGTCATCCAAAATCAAATCTTCACTGAGCAGGCATTGAAATGATATTCCTTTTGCAGAACTATAAAATTAAATTTACTTCATTACTTTAAAATTTTCAGAAATCAGGAAAAATGCTACTTATCTCTTTTTAAAATCATATAAGTTTCTGAGAACCCTGTTATTCTTGATTTTGAGACACTAAGCAGTATTGTTCAGAGTTTTCTTCTTATGTTATCTTTAGCTTAGCTAGCAGTAAAAGAATCATATCTAGACAATGAGTAGGAAAGTTATCTTTTCATTTTTAATACTTTCCACTGAAGATGTGGTTTGTATTACATTTGGGAACTTATATGTAATTTGACTACTGAAAACTTTTTTCTTTATGCCATAGTAATTAATTTTGTATTTATTCTCAGTGAAGCTAAAGCTGATGATAAATACAGATCTTTAAAATATGACCTTTTTTCTAATATAGGATCACTTTTAATATATTGTGGAGGAAGATAGCTAATGTGGTTCAGGCATTTCAAAAGAATTTTCTAGGAGTTAAAACTAAGATAAATAAAAGAAGGTAGGCCAGAGGGTAAGAAGATTAGAGAAAAATGATGATTAACTTATGGAAATTAGATGGAAAGGATAAAATGGAAGAGAAAAAAATTCCCATACATGATAGGAAATGAAAAGAAGAACAATTGAAAAGAATAATTTTCAAAACTTCTATTTTCAATGCATCTTGAAAAGGTTAGGTTACACAGGAGCATTATTCCAGGGATTTCATGTTTTCTTCTTCAGAATAATATCAAACTCATGCAAGCTGAGCTAAAAATGTATCCACCAAAGTGAATTTTTGTCATAACAAAAATTAGATGGACTTGAGAAATAACCAGAAAAAATACCTTACCTTGGTTAATTTGGGGGTTAAATTCCTCCTACTCGATTATCTGTTATACTAATTAATACATATGTTTTCCTAAATGGACACATTTCCTAAATTGACACAATCATTTAAATTGACTTCCCAAGAATGTGAAACTCAATATTTATTTTAAAATAGTATTTTTTCTACTTCTTAGATTAAGTCAATTTCTTTAGTGTTTAAATATTAGTCATTAAAATATTTTTTAGTTTAGAATATATATATATATATATATATATATGTATTTGCTGAGGAAGATTCACCCTGAGCTAACATCTGCGCCAATCTTCCTCTATTTTTTAGTATGTGGGTCACCAGCACACCACGGCCGCTAACAGAGCAGTATAGGTCCGCGCCCGGGAATGGACCCCGGGCTGCTGACCTTAACCACTAGGCAACCAGGGCTGTGGTGATTAGAATTAGAAATATATTTCTGAGGAAGGTATAGCTTCTGTTTTTTAAAGTGGGCCCCCAAATCTCCACTTATATCATTTTGAATTGTTTTGATAACCTAATATCCTTAAGTCTCAGTACTATATTTGTGTTTCAATTATTTTAGCGTCATTTGAACTGTAGCATCTTTTCTTAAAAATTGAGGTGGCAAATAAAATCAAAGCGTAAGTCCTTTGGAGTCAAAAAGCCTTGTGTTCAAATATCGGCTCAGCCACTGACTAACTAGTAACAGAAAGAATTTACGTAACCACTTGAGTTTCAATACCTTAACCATCAAAATGGAATCATAATTTCTAGTTAAGAAAATTAAGGGGATTTTATTAGATAACGTAACCAAAGCTTAAAGCTCAGGGACTGCCCCAAGGTGGCTCCCATTAAATGGTCACTTCCATTATTATTACCAAACTACTTGAGAAAATCCAAGTATTTCTGAGGCAATTAGACTTTTTCCCAAACATTTTGCTTTTTTATTCAGATGTTTCCCTTATCTAAACAATGAGATGAATTATAGACCGTTCTATATAAACAAATACTAACCCTGTGAAATGTCTTTGTGCCTAAAATAGTTTTGTTTTTCATATTTCTGCTTGTAGAAAAAATGTCACACTTTCAATTTTCCAAGTACAAATTGTCAAAAAGGTCCTATGTAAAAGAGAAGTGTTTTCTGAAGCCAGTAAATACAAGAGAAGTTAGTAAAATTTTCCCTAGTCCACCTTCTTTCCCATCGTTTCTTAGCAACCAGCTAATACTTTTGAAAAACTTCCTTTGAATACTAAATTACCATTGAGATTTTTGTCTATTGCTAACTCGAAGATCAAATATGCAGTCACAATTTCCCTAAAGGACACAGTTGAAACCTAGTTAACATTACCTCATTGCCACTGAGAGACCAATGTTTTGCCCTTCCTGCTTAGGAATACCGTTATGTGCTGTTACTTATGCATAATAAATTCATAATAAAGACTCTGGGATTGTAAATGGGAATGTGTCATGTAGCCAACCACCCTTCTTTAATACTTAATATGAGCCAGTCCCCAGAAGCATTCCCTGTTTGCTTTGAGAACACACACACAAAGTGTAAAATGAATAAGGTAATGGTACATTCTAGTTTGCCTGGGTTGGATCTAGGTTACATCTGTTGTAAATTAACACCGTTAAGTATTTTAACACCTCTTTTCATTCTCAAAATTGACCTGCTTTGGGCAATAAATTACGTAGTCACCCTAGATTTGAAAAATTTGGAAGCAGTGCAGAAAAGAGTAATGGAAATAATTAGAGGCATAAGAAACAGCCTCTGTGAAGAAATGACTAAAGGAATTGGGTTTATTTATTCACCGAAGAAGAGAGAAAACAGGGAGATTACATTCTTCAAGGAAAAAATGTAAGAGGAGACACTCTAAGAGGAATCAAAAGCCTCTGCCTTCTTTCCCACCCAAGGCAGCATAGAATTAAAATTCTCACAGTGGAGACATGCTGTGTAGAATGTAGAGGTTAGGAAGATGTGGTACACAGTGGATTGCACTCCCAGTAAAGATCATTGTTTTCTATTCTGAATATTCTTTAAAGAACAAATCGAATATGAACATACTATGTGGTTTAGCAATTCTACTTCTAGTTATATACCCCAGGGAAACTTGTGCAAAGGTACATCAGGATGTACATACCAGGCTGTTAATAGCTTCACTGTTTGTAGTAGGACCATACTGAAAATAACTCATCTATCCATTAACATTTATAAAGTATGCATCCATTAAAGTATGGATACACTTAATGGATAAAGCATCCACTAAAATTTATAAAATATGGGATATTCAAACAGTGAAATGTGCTGTACGTAAACAAAAATAATTGAACAATAGTTTCCTGCCACATGTATGTATTTCAAAAACATAATGTTGAGAAAAAGATTTAAGTTACAAAAGAATACGTGTAGTATGGTTTCATTTATACAAAATTCAACAAATAGGTGAAACTTTTAATCTTTTAGTATGAATGCCCCTAGAAACAGATCCTAAATCAAGGATTCAAGTTCAAGTTGAAACATAGGAAACTACTGCTACTCAATAATTTTTGACCTACAAAAATGGCAAATATTCAATCAAATAGTTTATTTGGGAAGGAAAGAAAAATAGCAGTAGAAGTGGGGAAACAGACAAGGAATAGAAACAGGCAATATGGGGTGCATTTTCAAGCCAGTGACCGCTGTGGACAACCAGAGCTTAATCCCATTCGGGAAATTCAAAGGAGCCAGTGAAAAACACACACCAGAATTAACTTATTTAAGGACAAAGAATTTGAAATATTTATACACCATTTCCTGCTTATTTTTGTTGGAGAGCTGCTTCAGGGTTTGCAGAGACTTCACCCGCACTGCTATCTCCTTGAATATCTCTAGCTTAATAAGATCAACTGGGACATGTGTTCCCAAAGGCACTGTCACTTGTACCACAGGCTGAAACTCCTACTGAGCCCTTTTTGTTCTGGGCTCAACTGCAACCGGTGATCTTCTCAGTTACCCAATGAATGGGTTGAGGCAATATTTGCAAATGTGGTACATCTTCTACAAAATCTAAAGATGCTTCCTAGCGTCTGTGCCTCTTTCTTAATTGTAAGAATTGCAAGGTGCAATCCTTTACTCCCAAGGGGATATGCTGGCATACTCCCAACCACTGAATCTTTAAACACTCTGTTGGTGTTGCAGGCCCCTGAATCTTTGAAGGGATTATTTCCAACCCTCTTGTGTGTGTTTGCCTTACTAAAGCATCCAGAGTATTGCAAATTCTTGATCCTCAGTTCCAATTATCATGCTATCAAAAATAGTGGTTTGGTGTGATGTTCTCAGAAATGCCCAGATGATTGTGGTTCCCTTGAACTGTATTGTGCTCGAGATCAAGAGAGTTATCATAGTCTTGGAAGACGGTGATGTAGTCCGCCATCATCCATCATCCATATGGTTTTTGCAAAGGCTAGATTGGTGAATTAAATGAAGATATGATGGAGACATGCCCCTGCATCCTTTAAAGTTTTGAGGGAGACACTAATCTCTGCCATTCTATCCAGGATGTGAGTCTGTCTTGCCTGAAGTGAAGGCATTCAAAGACATCCACCATTTTCTACCAACTTTTATACCATTATGATTTTACTCCATGTATTAGTTAGGGTTCTCCAGAGGAACAGAGCCAAAAGGATGTATATATAGAGAAAGAGGAAGAGATGTATTGTAAGGAGTTGGCTCACACAGTTATGGAGGTTGAGAAGTCCCACAATCTACCATCTGCAAACTGGAGGCCCAGGAAACCCAGTCGTGTGAAGGCCTGAGAACCAGGAGCACTGACAGCAGGATAAGATTTATGTCTCAGCTCAAACAATCAGGCGGGAAGGAGAGAATTCCTCCTTCCTCTACCTTTTGTTCTATTCAGGCCCTCAATGGATTGGATGACGCCACCCACACTGGGGAGGGCAATCTACTTTACTGAGTCCACCGACTCAAACGCTAATCTCATTTGGAAACACCCTCACAGACACACCCAGAAATAATATTTAATCTGGGCACCCTGTGCATAGTCAAGTTGATACATAAAATTAACTATCACAAGTCAAGGAGCCAATTTAAGTTTGACCAGTTCTACCAGCTGCTAAGTACATCCATTCTGATTATATACTCAAGGACTAAGGAAATGACCGTGGATGACTTGATAGATCCATTGGACCCATTGTGAAATGGACATGAACCAGGACTCTAATTGTCAACTGACCTCCGAATGCCCCTTTTCTGACTGGCTGTCCATGACATTTCAGGTTTCTGATAGTTTCAAGTCAAATCCTGTATCTAACAGTCCTTAAAAGATATAGGTATTCTCCTTTCTCCAGTGTACCATTCCTCACGTATGTCTCTTTGGTGGAAGAATTTGGAAGTCACTATGGAAGTGCTGGCTGTGGCATTGAAAAGTCCTTCCTTGAGGGGACATACTTTCCCTTCAATTAATGATATATTCACTTTCCTTCTGATATCAATGGGCTGCCACCTGGCATCTGCTCTTCCAGAATCTTATTTTTCCCATGACAATGGGAAGATCAGTCCATAGCAGTCTCTTCTACCATCAGCCCTGACCTCAAAGAAGAGCTGCCACGGAAATTCTCAGAAACTCCAGTGCCTCCCTCAGTAGTGCATTCCTTATTGCTTTAGTAAAAGGAGTATCCTCTTGGCCCTCCCAAAGAACGTGGTCAGCTGGTGGCTTCTCTGACCCTATATTCTAAATATATTCTAGCTTGCTCACCCCATCCCTTTGATACATTTCTCAGTACTCTGCCAAGGCAATTTCAACATCTCACATCATTCAATATAGGCCACCTTTTCCCCCGAATCTGAAGGAGCCATTCCAACAACGTGTTAGGACTGACTTCAGGTCTCCTTGTTGAGATGTTGAGTCATGGGAAAGTGCCTTCAAATTAATAAGCCAATACCTTATCCAGCTTACATTCCACCCCCTATTTTCAGGCATGTCCTCTCAGTTCCTGCTTCTACATATTAGCCAGCCCTGCAGTACATCTGGTAAATAGTTTGTTTCCTCTCACAGAAGACTAGTTCATCTCCAATCAGACTGCATTGAGGCACAGCCATAGTAATTGCTGTGCAGGCCATGGACAGATTTTAAAGATATGGATATGCTCCTTTCTCCCACGTATTACTTGGGTAAATGGCTATATATCCCTTCCGTGGAAGGATTGGGTAAGGAATCATGATTTTCTGTTGTGGTGATTGAAGACTGTCTTCTGCTGACCTGCTCTTGGTCTTATAAGTGATATAAGTCAAGCAGTATCCTTGTTGGATGCCTATCAGTCTCACCTGTAATCACACCATGGCCTATTAGCCATCACCACAGATCCCTGTGAGAATGGGGCTCTTGGGTACCATTCTGGCTTTGCTATCCATATGTTGATCTTCCTCAAGTGAGGCCTTGGCATGACCTCCTTCTCCAATTTGGCAAGAGATCTTATCGGACCAGGTTAGGTCATGTGCCCATCCCTTCGATCACGGGTCAATAAACTGCAGCCCGCACCTATTTTTGTAACAAAACTTTATTGGAACACACCATGCTCATTCTCTTCCATGTTGCCCATGGCTGCATTTGTGCTACAAAGGCTGAGTTGAGTTCTTGTGACAGAAACCATGCAGCCCACAAAGCCTAAAATATTTACTCTCTGGCCCTTTACAGAAAGTTTGCTAACCCCTGCCTTGGATCAACCACTTGGCGAATTGACATAGTCTTTCATATGGTTGCGGCTTCATTTCAACCGTGTGCTTGGTTGTTACTACGTGTGTTAAGTTTGCCCTCCAAAATATCTTCAAAAAGATGACAGCATGATCCAGTCTTGGATCTGAAAACTTCTTGTGTGCAAGAAAGGCAAGGCATCAACAAAGTGTCAGTTTATACTACTGAAGCAAATGTTTATCATTGGTGAAAAGACCACAATTCCATATTTTTTTGCAAAGCAATATCCATGTGCTTTGTGGGACCTGAGAAAGACTGCTGCAAGCAGATGAGGCAGAGTTGTTTTGTTACTAAGATACAGGCAAAAGGCTTGTTTATCACAAGCCGAGTGATGCAAGTAAAGGCAAGAGAACGTGCCACTGCTCTCAGGATAATTACACAAGGTCTAAAACAGTGGCAGGCTGATGTGAACAATTGTCACTAAGGTATCAGACCTCAAATTTTCAGAAACTATCTACTGCTTTTAAGAAGGGGTGTGGATTCAACTGAGAGGAAGAATTACAACTGTAAGTTTAGTCAGAAATGAAAGTCCAAGCATCAAATCTTGTAGACTGGATGTCAGTGGCTTGTAAAGACATCTCAGAGACAACAGCGAGCACTTAAGAGATGGTGCATTGCCAGTGTTCTTGGTAGCCCAGAAGACGTCATTGTGTGGAAACAGGATTTTGATGACTGAGTCATCAATCCAAAAATTGATTCAGGTAGGTAAAATTCTGAATGTCAAATTGTAAGAATTTCTTTACCAATTTTGTTCTCATATTTTTCCTTTTTATTTCAAGGATACATAATACATAGTAACAAAAAACATGTCTAAAGTCTAAAAGAAGTGGTTCAAAAAGTATAAAATGTCTGAGTGATGAGAAATTATCGTGCCATAGTTTAATTGGTAGTGTTTTTCTTTCTTAGTGATACGTAAAATAATGGCACATTTTGTGACCAACAGCATCTTAGATTTCAGGAAATATGGTAATTTTAGCTAGTTTTTCAACTTAGTAAAATCAATATTTATCAAATGGAGAAAATATCTGGCAGGGAAATGTTTCATTTTCAGTTTGTAAGAGGACTTCAGTAACAGAAAAGAATTAAGATACAAATCTTAGGAGACTTATGTCTAGAACAATCTAGTATACATTGAAATATTTATTTATGATCTAAAGTTATATAAATATGAAACAAATAATATGCTAACAAATTAAATCTTTAATAATGCATGCTAATTGGTTTGGGTTGCTAATTTTCGAGAAAAATGAATGTGAAGTAAGAAGAATGGTTAATGATATGTGTCTATAGGGTAGAGGCAAATTGATTGTAAAATAACCATATAAATATGAATATTAATTATTTGGCATTATTGTTAATGTAGTGGTTGAATGGTGCCCCCTCAAAATTCATGTCTACCCAGGAATTCAGAATGTGATGTTATTTGGAAATAGGTCTTTGCAGATGTAATTAGTCAAGTTAAAATGAGGTCATAGTGGCCTAGGGTGGGCTCTAAATCCAGTGACTGGTGTCTTTATACGAAGAGGATAAGGGACTCAGAGACACACGAAAAGAAGAAGGTAATGTGAAAAGATGGAGGCAGAGATTGGAGTGATGCAAGAACTATGGCCAAGGAATGCCAACGATTGCCAGGAGCTATCAGAAGCTATGGAGAGGCAAGGAAGAATTCCCCCCTAGAGCCTTCAGAGGGACCATGGCCCTGCTGACAATTGATTTTGGACTTCTAGCCTCCAGAACTATGAAAGAATAAATTTCTATTGTTTTAAGCCATCCAGTTTGGGTACTTAATTATGGAAACTAATACAATTAATGTCATCAAAAGCGTGTCTACTTGTGGCATTCTGCTGGATGCTCCATGGTTAGAATAGGCCATTTGAGACACCTGTGATTTATACTGTACTCTTTGTCATGGGATTCTTTGTGTTTATTCTGTTTGGTATTTGTTGAGCACCTCATATCTGTAAATTTCTGTCTTTCACGAAATTTGGAAAAGTTTTGACAATGTTTGTTTATGTACTATTTCTGCTCTGTTCTCTCTCTTCTCCTTTTGGGGGTCCAATTACACATAAATTGGACCATAATTTGGTCGTGTTCATGATCCCCCTTTTTTGAGCTTCCTTATACATAGCTCACCATGCATTATTTTTTTATTTCTTAAAATTTTGGGGCCGACCCCGTGGCTTAGCGGTTAAGTGAGCGCACTCTGCTACTGGCGGCCCGGGTTTAGATCCCAGGCTCTCACCGACGCACAACTTCTCCAGCCATGCTGAGGCCACGTCCCACATACAGCAACTAGAAAGATGTGCAACTATAACATACAACTATCTACTGGGGCTTGGGGGGAAAAAAAGGAGGAGGATTGGCAATAGATATTAGCTCAGAGCTGGTCTTCCTCAGCAAAAAGAGGAGGATTAGCATGGATGTTAGATCAGGGTTGATCTTCCTCACAAAAAAAAAAAAAAAATTGAAATAATTTTAAACTTAGGGGAAAGTTGCAAGAATTGCTTAAAGAACTTCTGTACACCCTTTACCAAGTCCATAACCATCAACACTTTGCACATTGGCTGTACAATTCTCTTCTTTTTCTTAATATCTTTCTTTTTCTGTCATTATGTATACATAATATATATGCTATATTTATGATATTAAATGCATATATACATGTGTACATAGTATGTCTAATATATACATATATATTAATATATTCTATAAATATATGATTTACATATATTAGTATCACAAATGCATATTTTATGACATATATATCATATACAGATATATTTTATGAGTTGTGAAAAAACTACTTGAGAATAAGTGCAGATATAATACTTCACTCTGAATATTTCAGTGTGCATTTCCTAAAAAGAAAAAGGGCATTCTCTTACATGACCATTGTGTAATCACCAAAATTTGGAAAATTAACATCGATACAGTACTATTATCTAATCTGCAGTCCTCTTCCATTTTGCTCGTAGTCCCAATCTAGGATCATGAATTTCACTTAGTTGTCATGTCTTTTGTGTCTTCTTTAAGCTGAAAGATGTTCTCAGCCTTTCTTTGTCTTTAGTGGTATTGACATTTTTGAAAAGCATAGATTAGTTAATTATAGAAGGTCTCTCAATTTAGGTTTCTCTGATATTTCCTCATGAAAAAAATTCAGACTATGCATTTGGGTAGAAATACTACATAAAGTTCTCTTTACTTTATATCACATGACCCCGCCCCCCTCCCCAGGCCTTAGATGGTTATCTGTAGAATAGCTAGTGTTCTGTGTGAAAGTGTGGAACGAGAACTCTGTTGATCAAGCATCATCTCATTGGATTACGACAGGTGAGCCAATCAGATGGCTATTGTGCAGAAATGTGATTTAGAGACATTCAAGAGAAAGTTAGGCATAGCAAGAACAACACAAGGAGAAAGAGGGAATAGGTGAGTCTTGCTAATGTCAGAACACCAGAGTGGAGATCAAAGGTTGCCAACTTCTCAGAGGACAATGATTACAGTTGTTATTGAGACACCAGAACCACTTTCAGATCTAATGGAGCAACTATTATATTTTAAACAATGTTTTAGTTCTTTGTGAGGCCTGGCTATGTAGCTGTCTCTGTTTCTTGTGGAGCTCTCATTAGCTGAGATAACCTAATTGTATCTTTGCCTTCTACACTGATAATCAGTGAGTTAAACAGATGCTGGCTGTGACCTGTAGAATCTTATAAAATAGCTATGTCAATTATAGACGGAAATAATAAAAAATACATATTAAAATGTACTCTTTTATTTTTTGCTGAGATATAATTAACACAACATAAAATTCATAATTTTAAAGTGTACAATTCAGTGGTTTTTAATATATTCATTATGTTGTGCAACCATCACCAAAATCTAATTCTAGAACATTTCCATCTCTCCAAAAAGAAATCCCATACATATTCATGACCAGTCTCAATTTCCTTCTTCCTCTATCTTCTGGCAACCTCTAGTCAACTTTCTGTCTCTATGGATTTGCCTATTCTGGAAATTTCATATAAATTAATCACACAATATACGGCCTTTGTGTCTGGTTTCTGTCGCTTAGCATAATATTTTCAAGGTTCATCCATGTTGTAGCATGTAGCATACTTTATTCCTTTTCATGGCTGAATAACATTTCATTGCATTATAATGCATACACCATGTTTTGTTTATCCATTTATCATTGATTGACATTTGGGTTGTTTCACTTTGGGGCTATTATAAACATTTACAAGTTTAGGTGAGAATATTTGTTTTCAATTCTTTTGGGTATATACGTAGGAGTGGAATTGCTGGATCACTTGGTAATTTTACGTTCAACTTTTTGAGAAATTTCCAAACTCTTTCCACAGCAGTGGCGTAATTTTATATTCCCACCAGCAATGTATGAGATTTCTAATTTATCTACACCCTCACCAACACTTATTATTGTCCATTTTTGAAAATTATAGCCATTCTAGTGGCTATGAAATGGTATCTAAATGTGGTTTTGATATGCATATTTCTAATGACTAATAATAATCAGCATTTTTTCATGTGCTAATTGGCCATTTGTATATCTTTTTGGAAAAATGTCTATTCAGATCACGTGCCCATATCTTAATTGGGTTGTCTTTTTATTGTTGAATTTTAAGAGTCCTTTATATATTCTGAATACTAGACCCTTAAGAGATATATGATTGGCAAATATTTTCTCCCATTCTATGGCTTGCCTTTTCGCTTTCTTGATGGTGTCCTTTTTAATTTTGATGAAGTCCAATTTACCTGTTTTTAGTTTTTTTGCTTGTGTTTTTGATGTCATATCTAAGAAACCATTGCCTAATCCAAGATCACGCAGATTTTCAGCCATTTTCTTTCTAAGAGTTTTATAGTTTTAGCTCTTACATTTAGATCTCTGATATATTTTGAGTTAATTTTTGTATACAGTGTGAGGTAGGGGTCCAACTTCATTCTTTTGCATGTGAATATCCAGTTGTCCTGGTATCACTTGTTGAATGCACCAGTTGAAGCACCATTTCTCCATTGAATGATCTGGCACCCTTGTCAAAAATCAAGTGACCATAGATATATGGGTTGAATTCTGGACTCTCAATTCTATTCCATTGGTCTAGATGTCTATCCTTATGCCAGTACCACACTGTCGTAATTATTGTAGCTTTTTATTAAGTTTTGAAATTAAGAGGTGTGTATCCTCCTATTTGTTCCTTTTCAAGATTATTTTGGCTATTCTAGGTTCCTTGAATTTCCATATGAATTTTAGGATCAGCTTGCCCATTTCTGCGAAATAAGCAGTTGGAGATTTGATAGGGATTGCATTAAACCTGTCAATCACTTAGGGGAGTATTTACATCTTAATATTAAATCTTCCAATCCTTGAACGTTAGGTGTCTTTCCATTTATATAATATTTCATTTATTTCAACAATGTTTTATAGTTTTGAGTGTATAAGTCTTGCACTTCTTTGGTTAATTTATTGTTAGTGTATAGAAATACAGTTGATTTTGTGTATTGATCTCACATCCTGCAAATTTGCTGAATTCGTTGATTAGCTCTAAACATTTTGTGACTGGAAAGATTTATTACTTTAAAGAAAAATTAGGACTGGTTTCCTAATTATCTTGTTTCACATTTTTGCCTCGTTATGGTTAAACACATTGAAGTAGTTCTGTGCTTTTTCCAAAGGAATGGAAAAATAGAAGTCATTCCTTTCTCCTACACTCTTTGGACAGGAGCCAAATGACTTCCTGTCAATCACCTCACCTCTCTTTCTCTCAAGTCACTCACAGGGCACTCAGAAACCACATAGAAGTGGTTTTTATTTATTATTATGATTCCTACCTTTATGTTTGTGCATATTTCACAAACATACTTACAAAAATATCTAATTCTATGTTCTCCCAAAAGTGTGAAACCAGCCAGAGTTTTAAAAGTATCAAATTGGTCAAAAGAGTTGGAGAAATTAATTTATATTTCTGAAAATTTACAGTCTACACCCATGTCAAATCAAGTAACTAAATGAAATCACTCAGGATAAAAGAAAAAAAAAGAAAGATCCAAAGTGGAAAGATGACCACTGGAAAAGAAATAGTGGTATTATAAAAATCGTATTGTGAATTTGCAGCTAAGTAGATTCTAGAGAAATGGAAGAAGATGTTCCAAAATTATAGAAAATTGTCTACATTTATATGTTCAACTCAAGAGGATAATCAAAACAAAACTTTTATATCAAAACTTCTCTTTTAAAAATGCAAACCTAGGAGCGTAATGTCTGTGAATTTTCAGTTATAAATGAAATGAAAAAGTTGAATCTAAAATAATATGTAGAGTAAGTTTTATACTTTATCCTTAAGTTAATATGTATGCTCTACATATCTATCTATCTATCTAGCCAGTCATCTATCTACCTAACTATTTATTCATCTTTCTTTCTTTTTATCTCCAGTAAGTCTAAGGGTTGTTAGTAAATTTAATGCTTAAAAAAAAAAAGATATATCTTGCCACTCTACATTTAGCCTTCCTCTGGTTACTTAAACATATGTTCAAGTCCTTTCTCCACTCCCTCCTTGAGAAAAGTAAATACCTTTCATCATGCATCTTAGTGAATCTGAAACTGCCTCCTACTGTTTTTGGTTCCTTGGTGTGGGTGACTGTATTACCATTCACAAACATTTGCTGTCCTTTTCTGAAAGACCCTTGTATTTTCCTGGACCATTGAATGGCAATCTTGGTCATGTAGCTTGCTTTGGCCAATGAAATATGAGTTGAGTTGCCTTCTATCACTTCAAAGCAAAATCTGTAAGAGCCATTTTTCTTTTTTCTTCCACAAAATTCCAGATAGAGGCTTCTACTTATCTAGGTTGCTCAGTGAGCATGATGTATAGCAGAGATAGAGTAAACCCAAAATGGACATGTGATGTTAGTGAGACATTAACTCTGGTGGTTCTAAGTCATGGATATTTTGGGGACATATGGTACCAAAGCGTAACCTAAGCCTGACTGATACAGTGAGTGTTCCAGCTTCCCCAAAAGGCTACTTGAAGGGAGCGTAGAGAAAGAGAATACAACGGGGCATGTTTTATAGGTTAGAAGTTGGAAGGAGGGATTCCTCTCAAGTCAAAGGATGTGTGCTAGCTGTCCCCTGGCTAGAGAGGTAAGGAACAGCATCAAGATCAATCCCCACTTACTATTAAGTACTTGTGGGGGGAGGGCATGGTCCACCTGGAAGGTAAAGTAACATATATTGAGGATGATACAGTTCCAACTACTGAGCACATGGAACATCGTTTGTATTTTATTGAAAAGTGACAAAGATGCTCTGCCTCTTTTGGATGGGTTAACTTGGAAAGAAGGTAGTGCAATAAATTCCTCTACTCTAAAATATTTTAAGTTTGCCCTTGAAGCTATCCCAAGACAATACAACTTTTTGGAATATCTTAAGGGGGAGAGTGAGGTTTAAAATGCTGATAATATTTGGAAACATTACCTTTCAAAGAGTAGTAAAAGGTATTCTGAAAAAGCTCTAGAATGATATTGTTCACAAAACCAAAATATCGCTGACATTTATTTTCTTGAAGCAAATCACTTTTCTCAATCACGGATTGTATATGTTCCAGTGGATGTGTCATTGACACTTGAGGTTCCCACACCGTCCTTCAAGAAAAGGTGTGAAGATGAAGAGTGTGGAAACAAGGGGAAAACTGTGTCTCAATGTCAATCCTTCATGTTTCAGGAATCTAGATTTGTAGGTGAAAACAAATAAATGAGAAACTTAAAAAATGGTTTTATAGGCCAGCACCAGTGCCCTAGTGGTTAAGTTCAGCGTGCTCCGCTTCCGTGGCCCAGGTTCGGTTCCCAGTCGCGGAACCACAACACTCGTCTGTCAGTGGCCATGCTGTGGTGGCAGCTCACATTAAAAAAGGGGGGGAAGATTGGCAACAGATGTTAGCTTAGGGCAACTCTTCCTGAGTGGAAAAAAAAAATTGTTTTATAAGAGCCTCAGTTTCCTCAGTTTTCCAGAGGCTGGAACATGGAGTTCCTTCTGGCTCTTGAAAATCTGCAGGTCCAAATACAATAGTTCTTTCTTTGAATTTTCTAACTCTGGGCAATGTGGTAAACTAACTACATTAAACTGACTGAATATTAAAGGCATTAATCTGGTGAAACAAATTATGTTTTCATTTATTCTACGGAGGAATTTCTAAATTGAATTATAGAATCAACTGCTACTCCATCTGGGATATGCAAACTTAATTGAACCACAGAATTTTATTTTTTCAGGTGAATTTAGCAGCCCTGCAGTGACTATGTCAGAGCTGGACATTTATTGAAAATTAAAGATTCTGGAAAATCAATCCTTTCCTCAAAGTGATAATAAATCACACTTTCTAAAAAGAATGTTACTGCATCCCAAAGACATTTACTTAAAAAAGCAATCTCATGTACCTAACCTAATCCTTCAAAAAGTCTGACAACTGAATGAGATTATTAAATGTATATCAGCCTTCCCATGATTAATAGTGTTTGCCTGGTAAGCTTGTGGGTGGTGCGCTCACATACTCACTGCTGAAGGTAATGAGCAAATAGATTATAACAATTTACAATGTGCTAATTTCTGCTGTTATGAAATAGCACTATTGAACTCATGTCTTCATAGTGAACTAAGGTGTCTGAAATGGTTCACCTCTTGATTTTAACAAATTTGATATTCTCTCCTGGACACTCAAGACATTTTCTTTTCTCTTTTATTTTCCATTTCTTCTTTATAGACCTATCGTAACATGCTTGTCTCTTTCTCCATTATTTTTATGACGAATTGTGATATGTGAAACATATAAGCTAAAGTGCCTAATTAGTGTGAAATGTAATTGAGTAAAGCAAAATGTGTGTTTGTTATATAATTATCTTAGAAAAACAATTTCTGGGATCCTTATTCTTTGTTACTCTAGAATTACTTTACCTTAAACATGGTTTGAGGTTTTCTGTCCCTCTGCTTTTGTGGATGCAATTCCCTGACTTGGAATCCAGCATCCCTCTTCTCCATCTCTTTCCTGTTTACTGTCTATTCCAAGTTGCAAGTCCTTTGTGACCTCATATGAGACTCAACACGTCCAGATCCTCAGTGCTTCAATCTTCTGACCTTCATGATGCCTGTCTCTAGCTGTCACTCATTGCTCTGTGACAAGTAATTTAGTATTGTTAAATCTAAAAAATCAATTTTTGTGCTGTAATTCAGCTTTTCATGTGTCTTTCTCTCTGGCAACTACACCATAAATTCCATGAAAGCAAGGATCACATCTTCTATTTGTTCGTGAGTTCCAAGTCCCCTAACCCAATGCTGCAGACTTCAAAAGTATTTGTATATTGATTGTCTGATGTGAAATAGTTGTCTTTTTTTGAAGGATTTGAAAAAATGAAAAGGTTATTCTTCCCATCCACCACTGCAAAGTGCAAGTCAGTACCTTAGTGTATGCTAAAGGGAGCAAAGTCTCCTCTTCTGGATTCTTAGGAATCAGGTTTATGTGCATTTTCCTTTGAAAAGCAGAGGTTCAAAACTCAAAAGACTTAAAAGGGCCACACTTGTTGGTGTAATAGTTCACTTGCATTTTTCTTTTTTTAATAATAGCTTTATTGAGATATAATTCATACACCATACAAGTCATCCATCAAAAATGTACAATTCAATGGTTTTTAATATATTCAGAGATTTGTGCAACCATCATCACAATCAATTTTAGAACATTTTTAACACTCCCTCCCCAAACCCCATACCTTTTACTAGTCACTCTCCATTTCCCCCATTCTACCTCTCCTCCAACCTAAGGTAACCACTAATCTGCTTTCTGTCTCTGTAGATTTGCCTATTCTGGACATTTCAGATAAGTGGAATCGTACAATATATGGTCTTTTGTGACTGGCTTCTTTCACATAGCATAATGTTTTCAAGGTTCAGCCATGTTATTCCATCTATCAGCACCTCATTCATTTTTATGGCCAAATAATATTCCATTGTATGGATATACCACATTTTGTTGATCCAGTCATCAGTTGATAGACATTTGGGTTGTTTCCAATCTGGGGCTATTATGAATAATGTTGCTATGAAAATTCATGTACAAGTTTTTGTATGGATGTTTGTTCTCATTTCTCATGGAGGAGTGGAATTGTTGGGTCATATAATAACTCTATGTTTAACCTTTTGAGGAACTGTCAAGTTGTTTTCCAAAGTGGCTACACCATTTTACATTCTCATCAGCAATAAGGGAGGGTTCCAGTATCTCCGCATCCTTGTTACTTTCCTTTTAATGCTACTATGAAAACTAACAAACAAAAACTCTTGGAGTGTAAGGATAAATGGCAACTTGGCCTCAATTTCAGGGAGACAATTTGGGCACAGTGGAGACTGGAGTGTCAGAAGTTCAAGCCATCCAAAGGTGGAGGCAGCCTCTACTCAGCTCCCGCGTATTGTGCCTTGAAGCTTGCGGCCCCTTCTTGCCAAATCTTCCTGTTTTTCAGGAGGAGACAAAAATTTGGATATTTTTGTGAAATTTTCCAATTTTTATATTTTGGCAACTAATTGAATAAAAGTTCATGCATGCCTGTCAGGTGTGTTCTGCTGTTTTGTGTCCTCTGCTATAGAGAATATCAGTGGTTTCTCAGATCACAGACTAATGATATGAAAGCCACTGGCGTTACTTCCCTCAGAGGGAACAATAGTTTCTGTTGTCACAATGACTCCATCCAGCGGAACTCTGCCCCCCGCCCCATCCCTCTTTCCCCAGTGGGATGACTTTGTAAATTCTGGAAGCCCTTTTTAGAGCAGTGGCATAAAAAGTATAGCATCTCACGCCATTTGGTCACATTACTACCTGAAATTGAAGTGAAATGTGCTAAGTCAGGTTAAGAGAACTGTTCCCCTCATCATAGCCTTCTGTGGCCTCCTTTTAAGGGAGGAAGTGTTAGAATTTTTATTTCCTGTTTCCCTCATCTCTTAGAGTTCCCTGAGCCGCAGAAGGGCTGTGGAGTTTCTGGTGAAGTTCCTGCAGAACTAAGTCTTAGCAGAGAGTGCAGAATTCCCCCCATGGCAGACCCCAAAGGCAGACAATAGTGAATATATATAAAGTCTAGGCTTCTGTTCTAAACCTAGTTAGATACATCTGTATTTGTCCAGGCTATTATATATAATCTGCTTACAGCTGTGATTTTGCTAAGGATCTGTCTCAATAAGTGAAAATATTAAGACACAGCCAAACTGTGTCTTAAGAGTTGTCATTGATTTTTTTTACACTTTTGGAGTCCAGGCTTCAGCTTATATATGTCTTTTTGGGAATTGAGCAAGTTCCCTTCTGGGTGAAGGAAGTAGTGAAATGCCTCACCCCGGGGCGCTGGCAGGCCCTGTGGCTTTATATAGATATGCCCCGTGGCGCAAGTCTTAGCAAGGAGCAGGTATTTTACAGGAAGAAAAAGGCAGCCAGGGCACAAGGCTTTGCAAGGGGAGTGTGGGCTGTTTCATCCCCCACTGATCCCTTCAGCCCAGTGCTTCTGTGCAGTATATGAGTGCAACCAGATGCTGAGTCCCTGGCTGGAGAAGCTACGGGGTCAGACATTCCTGGGTGCAATTCCTGGCTCTGTGATTTATTCGCTGTATGGCCCAAGGCAGATCAGTTAATGTTTCAAAAACTTGCACCCTTCTTCTGTATCATGGAGATCATAACTATGTCGTGGAAACGTGGAGAGGATTAAATAAAATGAGGGATGTTAGCCAGCCAGCACAGTGCCTAGCCCATGGTAGACAAGAGCTCAATACATGGGAAGTTATTATTATTATTATACATTGTTTAAAAAAGTATCCAAAATGTAGAACTAAGGTGCGAGGTTGACTGCATGCCCTGCATGCTGGAGCAGCGTCCACCAGGTCCATTCGAGAATTATTTCATTCTCTGCAAGGTTATTCATGCCTTGGCTTATGTTACTATTTACTATTGATTAGGGCCCTACCTCCAAAGTTATATATTAAATCTTGTAGATGTTTATCCATTAAAGATGCAAGTAACTTCTGTGTGGTAGAAAGGATAAACCCAAAAGTTACAGTTTTACTGTCCAGTAGGGAATTAATCAATTTTGTATCTAACCTTGTAATCTTCTAGCAGTTTCTCAGTGTCTATCTACATTGTATCTTGAATTCTTT
Organism: Ceratotherium simum simum; assembly: GCF_057802395.1. NCBI lineage: Eukaryota > Metazoa > Chordata > Mammalia > Perissodactyla > Rhinocerotidae > Ceratotherium > Ceratotherium simum. The sequence continues at coordinate 23,115,176 of NC_141937.1, read as the reverse complement.
TTGAGCCATCTTTACCATCCTGCTGGTTCCCTCATTAATTGACATGAGAGTCACTTTGGAAAATTATACTTTGACAATGTCCGTAGTGCATGCTTGGACGAGTATATGTCTTTGAATAATTGGCTGGTTCCACGAATTAAAAAATGAGTACACCTCCTCCTCCTAAACTTTTTCTGCATTTCTAGGGAACCCAAATTCCTAGTAAGAATTAGGGACTTGGGGCAAGCCCAGGGTCTTTACTCAGTTCCTGCTTTCTCCTTTCTTTCCTGTTGAAGGTCAGTGGGGTTTCACCTCAGGCTTCTTCTTGCCAATTCCCACCAACCTTTACCTTCCTCTCTGGGATCCTCTTCTTTGTTCAGCTGATGGTGAAGTAAAGGAATGTTTTCAAACCAACCTTCTGCCTGCCCTCCTCTCCCCATTTCAGAAATAAGCACTTTAAACAGTTTCATGATTAAGATACTTTTAGTTTTAATGTAAACACATACAATGGTTAGGAAAAATAAGCAAAGGGTGATTTATAGAGTGTTCAAATTCTTAAACAGTACTTGTCAGGTTTGCCTCCCCTCTACCTCCCTCCTACGTCCTCCCCCACCTCAGTCTCCATTCTCTATTTAAGTATAAATGAGCCAGCTCTGCTTTCAGCTAATCTCTTTTCTTTTTCTCAAACTCTTTGAAAGTTCCCTTGGGAGTTTCAAATCATCCCTTCCAGCCACCACTCTTATTCGTAGGGGTTGACTTATCGGAGCCCTCTACCCTCTTTGAGAAAGGTGTTAACTAGCCTGCCATTCAAGTTACCCCAGACCTAGAAGGATCTTTTTACATCTGAAGGAAGCTCTAAGCTGCTGTTTCTAACCCTGAGATCCAGCCACCTAGCTTGGCACTCTACTTCCCTAGGAAAAGTCAGTTGAGGTCATTGCCTAACAGGACCCGGGCTTGACTGACACTTCTCAGTTGAGAAGTGCGGGCAGGAGGTGTGGGTTTTCCAATGCTGACAGTAGGACCAGATACTCGAGAGAAGGGGCAAGTCAATGTCTTTTGAAAAGGCATTGCTTCACTGTCATTTTATACTTCATATTAAAATGTTAAAATTAATAAAAGTTAAATATTAAAATTAATATTTTATGATATAAATTACAGAGAGAAAAGCATGTAGGTGATGGTGATGGCTGTTGGTGATGCCCTGAGAATGTAGTACTTCTCTATGGCAGGATGGGGTGGGAAGTTGAATTAGTGGAATCTCCTGGAGATAGGCGATTTTTATACGTGTCAAAAAGGGACACGCATTTTTAAAATACTTGAGAAACGTTGTGGGATTTTTGGACAAAGCCTTGCTTTCACTCAAATCCTTCTATTGCTCTGGATTCTCAAAGGGATTTCAAGTAAACTAACCTACAGTTTTCCAACCCAGAAAAATGTCAGCTGCAATATGCAAAACTTTCTAAGCTGTATTTAAATTCTCTCTGGAAGGTTTTGTTTGTTTGCTTTTGTTTCTTAAGCTACAAAATTGGAAATAGTGTATGTGATACATTTAACTTTTAGATATATTCTGACAAGTAATAAATTAATACTTCTAATGGTCCCTGAACTATTTGGATGAAATATGGTTTGCATCAGTGAGCATGTGTGTACATACACAATATTATAAGGAAAGATTTATGATAACTCACTGACTAGTGAAAGATTGCTTCAGAAAACATAAATCACAAGTGGTCCAAGTAATAGCTTTCCCTGAGGGGGCTTTGAAAAAATTTACATTTGAATTGGATCCTGAAATGCTAAATTTGAATTTATCACCCATTCTTCAAGAAATATCGCAGTTATACATAAGATAGCATTATAGAAATGAAATTCAATGACAACAAATTGGTTTGGCCTTTTAAAAATTACTCTCAGAATTATGTTACTCTACGCAGCTGAATCTTGCTCTAAATTCAGCTTATCCACACAGCATCAACAATCTGACCTCAAATGGATTTCATAAACATGGCTTTTAATAAATATCATAATTCTTTGTAAAGTAAAAAGAAATCTTACATGGAGAACTCAAGCAGGAAAAAAAACTGGGATAACACAGATTAATCGGTAAAATTCTTCACCTTGGCCTCTTAAATCTGTTTCCATTGCCAGCAAGACAGGCATACAAAGGCATAAAAATGACCATTTTCGAGACTTGAGGTCAAATCCACTCTAAACACTCTCTCTGTCTTTGTAGACTTTTTATAGACCACTCCACATCTTTATAGAATCACTGATAACAGTTTAGACTACCACGTATGATTCATCTGTTCCTTCATTTCTTTTTTTTTTTTTTTAATTCAGTTTTTTCCCCCCATAGCCCCAGTAGACAGCTGCATGCCATAGGTTCACATCCTTCTAGTTGCTGTACGTGGGACTCGGCCTCGCGTTGGACGGAGAAGTGGTGCCTCAGGGCGCTCCCGGGATCCGAACCCGGGCCGCCAGCGTCAGAGCGCGCGCACTTAACCGCTAAGCCACGGAGCCGGCCCATGTTCTTTCATTTCTAAGAATGAAGTTAGTTACGGGAAATAATTACAGGAAGTTCATTTTCTAAGACCTAACGGAGGATAACTTACTTAAATATGCTGGGATTTAAATGCGTTCTGTAAATGATGTTCCTTATCAGAAATCAAATTATATGTCTATATCTATCTATATTACATATAATATATCTTTAACTATAAGCTGAATGTGTGACTTTTAGCACTTGCTCTGTCCCTTCCTTGCTGTGTGCTGTTTACTGGACCTTTCTGCACCTGTTTCCTCGCATAAAAAACAACTGATGCCTCAAAACCACAATGAGATACCACCTCACACCCATTAGGATGGCTACTATCAAAAATACCAGAAAATAACAAGTGTTGGTGAGGATGGAGAGAAATTGGAACACTTGTGCACTGTTGGTGGGAATGCAAAATGGTGCAGCCTCTGTGGAAAACAATATGATGGTTCTTTAAAAAAAAAAAAAAATGGGGATAACAATAGTAGTTACCTCACAGGATGGGTGAGAGAATTAAATGAGATAATAGTGTGAAAACCATGTGCTTGGCACATCATAAGGGCTCAATGGCTGTTATAATTTTCATGGTTAATAAATTCAAATGATTGAAAAAGTATGACTGAGGATTTGAAATGTCTTTTAATCCACATTTTGGTCTTCTTCTTCTTTCCAATTGCATTTGTGTGTGTGTGTGTGTGTGTGTGTGTGTGTGTGTGTGTGAGGAAGTTTAGCCCTGAGCTAACATCCAACGCCAATCCTCCTCTTTTTTCCTGGGCTAACATCTGTTGCCAATCCTCTTCTTTTTGCTGAGGAACACTGGCCCTGGGCTAACATCTGTGCCCATGTTGCTCTACTTTATATGGGATGCCACCACAGCATGGCTTGACAAGTGGTGTGTAGGTTCACAACCGGGATCCGAACCTGTGAACCTTGGCCGCCAAAGTGGAGTGCGTGAACTTAACTACTTCACCACCAGGCTGGCCCCTCCAATTGCATTTTATTGCTGCACAACCTAGCCATCACATTTATACTATATTTAAATCCATGCCATAGAATAAACTGTTACATATTTTGTTTAGGGGCTTAAAGGGGTACTTCTGTTAAAGTTACTCAACTTGTTTATGACGAGAGAAGAGGAAAGGAAATAACGTCTGTTGAACAAATATATTGTTTTCTTTCTTTTTGGTTATTGTTTCATCTACAGAATGGGCAGTACCCACTTTGGAAGAGCTGGTGGGAATAATGCCATTTAGAAAGTACACAACATGGGCAACATGGCAGAGCACAAAAAAGTTCTGAACTGTCAGCTCCCAGGGTCCTTGCATGGCCAAATGACTCTTAATTTCCTAAAATTAATCTAAGAATATTTTGTAACAGCAATTTGAATAAACCGACTCACATACCACTGTGATTGAATGTCTGCTTTGCTCCTGAATCAGCCTTGTTTGGCCAGCCTTGCTGTCTTCACATTTTTCTTTGTGTTTATCCCTAAGCTTAGCAACCAAGCAAACATTGAGTGGAATATCAATATTTAAAAGTAAAACGTAATATTAGTTTAATAATGGTTCCACAGAGAGACTCATTCTGTATGGTTTACATCTTTGTACTTCTGTTTTATGATATTCTGAACGCACAAAATTTTTGCTTTTTCCCCCTACTTGAGAATAGTGTCTTGAGTTCACAAAAGTTTGCTATGTAAAGTATTGGTGAATATACAAATGTAAGAATACGAGAACAATTTTATTAAAGAACCAGAAAGTCACAAATTTGTAAACACATTTGGTTATCTTACAGCAGCGACAAAAACTAAAATCCCCCCATGTAAATAGTTTTCTTTTGACCAAATAGCTATAAACCTGTGTTTCTTGACACAAAAAAATGTTTTAAATGGAAAAAAATCGTGCTTTTACTGAAAGCAAATTTTAAGCAAAGGTTTTATTTTATGCCATTTAAAAAATTATGTGTCATACCTTTATGATCATAGAATTAGTGTTTGTTTTGTTTTACCTTGGGAAGGACTTGAACCTATTTACTCCAAACCCATTTTACACATTCTAAAAATAAAATATTTTTTTTTTTTCAAAAAAGAAAGTGATCTTGTCTCATTTCAGGCATGGAAGTGGACTAAGCAAGGGAAAAGTGTTAAGTGTTTTTGCATCACCTCTGGGTTCTGAATGGCGCCTCTTCCATCCATCAGAGATGAGAGCTGGCACGGTTATTGGTTATTGGTTATGGTTATTTCAAGATTATTATTTTTACCCTCATTTTACAGATAAGAACCTGAGGCCCAGAGAGAGTAAGGGACCTGTTTAGGGTCCGGAGGCCCCCAGACACCGGTCCAGGATCTTTCCCCAACTTCACTATTCTGGAGGCTGCTTTCTGCCTGCCATACCCCTGTTTCTTTATGACCCTCCTAAAGATGATCTCGGGGCTTCCGGAAAGATGACTGGGAGATCGCAGGGCTTGTGAGACGGTTTCCTCCCCTTCCCAGCCCCGTCCTCTCCCTCCTCGTCCCTTCGCCGCCCGCGGAGCCGCGGCGCAGGAGGAGCGGCGCGCGGTGGCCCCGCTGACCCCGATCGGCGGCCGCAGGCCGGGCCAGGCGGGGCCGCGTGATGCAGCCCCGAAAGCCTCCGCCGCCGCGCAGTCGCCGCGGACACGCGGGCCCGGGAGCCCGGCGCCGCCATGCGCTTCCGCTTCGGGGTGGTGGTGCCGCCCGCCGCGGCCGGGCCGGCGCCCGAGCTGCTGGTGGTGGGCTCGCGGCCTGAGCTGGGGCGCTGGGAGCCGCGCGGGGCCGTGCGCCTGCGGCCCGCGGGGACGGCGGCGGGCGCGCGGGAGCCGGGCCTGTGGCTCGGGGAGGTGGAGCTGGCGCCCGCGGAGGCGGCGCGGGACGGCGCGGCGCCGGGCCGCGTGGACCCCTTCTGGTACAAGTTCCTCAAGAGGGCGCCCGGAGGAGAGCTCTGCTGGGAAGGTACGGCCGCGGCCTCGCCTGGGCCTGGGCCGCCCCTCCGCGCCCCCCCGGCCTCCCTTCCCCGCCGGCGCGCCCCAGCTCCCGGCCGGTGCCCTGGATCCCGGCTCGGTTCCCGGCCTTGGACCGCCGCCCTCCTTCCCACACCCCCGTCCCCGGTTAATTTCCGGCCCTGCCAGCGTCGCGGCCGGTTCCCTTCGTCCCCCGTCCCGCACGCCCGGCCCCGCTGTCCCCTCCGTGTCCCCTGCGCCCGCTCCCGCTCGGGGCGCGCGCCTCAGCTCTGCCCGAATTGTCTGTGCGCTCACTTCCTTGCCCTGGTTCACTAATAAATGACCCCACCAGGGAAGCGAGGCTTGTCGCTAATCCTGGACTGCAACGTGCTCTGTGTGTGTGTTTCCTTCTTAGGTTTGAGAGTGAACCAATCAAAAGAGTGTTTCTCTTTTTGGATTTTTTTTCCCCCCCAAATATATGACTGTTGAGATATGCCCTGATTTCTTAAAATGTAGAAACAGTACGTGCTGGTTGTGAAAAAAAAAAAAAATCAAAGGAATGGCCGAGGTAAAAACTTAGTTTCCTCCAGACACCTTAAACACACTGCCCACTGCCCAATATATTTGTCTGTCTGTCTATCTACCTATCTGCCTGTCTACCTGTCTGTCTGTCTATCTTTCCATCTCTCTATCATCTATCTGCTGTCTACCTATGTCACACACAAATTGTACAGTATATTATTCTATATCTTGCTTTTTCTTGCTTAACGGTACGTTGCAGATACCTTTTAGTGTCACTCCCTATAGATATATTTCATTTTTTACATGGCAACAAAATAATCTGCATCTACCAATGTGCATTTAGGTTGTTTTTCATTTTCTTGTGTTACAAAGAGTAAGAGCTTAATTGAAAGTCCATGTATAGAGTTATCTTTGAGCATTTGGGAGTGTTGCTGTAGGGTAGATTCTGAGAAGTGAAATTGTTAGGTCAAAGTGTAGCCGTATTCATTTCCGTAAGGGCTGCCAGTTTATACCTTGGAAAGGTTATACCAGTGTACCCTCTCACCAGCGATGTGTGAATGTAGACAGCCCGTTCCTTAAATGAAATGTGCCAAGCAGAGGATTGGACTGTGTGCAACTCAATAGTTGTCTAAAGCTGATGAAATGAACATCTCTTTAGAAGTTTATTTGACAAAAATGGGCCATTTAGTCCATCATGATGTGGAAACAAAGAATCCACAAAGAGCACAAGTATTCTGTAATATGTTTATATATTATCCTTGTTCCTCTTTTCTGTACCTCATTGGGTTTTATGGTCTGGTAGCATTTTTCCTCCTTTTGTGTTACCGTGCCAGAATTGAAAGGTACCCTCAATCAGTTTATGCCCTTCTTTACAGGACACCACTACTATTAATAGTTTTATAGAATATTTTTCATGATAAAATAATATCTGGTAATTTTAACAAAAATTAAAATGGTTAAAAACAAGAGTCTTCCCTTTCCCCAGTCCATCTCCTTTTCTATTCTTAGCTTTTCTGATATGCTTCCCAAAGTTCTGAATAATTTGCTTATATTTCTGTTTCTTAATGTACCAACTTTAACTTTTCTGTTGTCAGATTTTCTGAGTTAATGTATAAATTATATATAACATTTTTTGTTAAAATTAGACATTATCTACTGACAGCTGCTGTATACCCATAAAATTAACCATCACTACTTGCTATGAAATATGAGCAGTTTAACTCAAGTTCATTATCTCTCTCCTCCCTGCTGATTTTTTTTTGTGTGTGTGAAGAAGATCAGCCCTGAGCTAACATCCATGCTAATCCTCCTCTTTTTGCTGAGGAAGACCGGCTCTGAGCCAACATCTATTGCCAATCCTCCTCCTTTTTTTGTCCCAAAGCCCCAGTAGATAGCTGTATGTCATAGCTGCACATCCTTCTAGTTGCTGTATGTGGGACGCGGCCTCAGCATGGCTGGAGAAGCGGTGCATCAGTGCGCTCCCGGGCCGCCAGTAGCGGAGCGCGCGCACTTAAACACTAAGCCACGGGGCCAGCCCCTTCATTGATTTTTACATTATTATTTTAAGTTATATATATTATATATATGTAATTGTTGACTTTTATTATATAGAAAGTTCTGTATTATAGTTCTATTATATGTAGAGTTACTCCTATATATAATGATAAGATGGACCAGCCCAGTAGTGTAGTGGTTAAGTTTGTGCTCTCCGCTTTGGCAGCCCAGGGTTCGCAGGTTCAAATCCAGGCACAGACCTACACACTGCTTTTTCTTTTTAATTGAACTCTTGTATTAGTTGCATGGTTTTGGAATCCATGTGTTCCTCTTTCTTGAATATCTTAATCATTTTGTTGGATTATATCCTCAAATAATTTTGAAGAAACAGTAAACGGGAGATAAAATATCTGAATTCTTAAATGCCTGAAAATGTCTTTTTGTCCTCGCACTCGATTGCTCATTTGGTAGAGTATTCTAGTCTCAGAATAATCTTCCCTTTGAAGGCTTCACCGCAGAACCTTCTAGCACCCATTGTAGTTCATAATTCTGGTGTCAAATTAAGCCCATTCCTTTGTAGACAATCAGGTTTTTTTTTCCCCTCTGTTGAAGCTGTTCCTTACGTTATTTTACTGGGATGTATCTCAGTCTTTTTTGTTCATATCACTTGACAATTTATTGGCTCTTCAATTCCAGGAATTTTTTCTTTCAACCCAAGGAAATGTTCAATTATTTCTTTATTTTCTTCTCTCTGTTTTCTCTGTTCTTTCCTCTGAAATGTCTGTTCGCCATATATTGTACCTTATGCTTAGATGTGAGCATCTCTTAACTTTTCTTTGCTATTTTCCCTCTTTTGTGTTTGGATAAATTTCCCTGACTCTGTTTCAGGATCACTATTCGTATTTTAATACTAGCATTCCATCATTTAGTCCTTACTCTGGAATTTTCTTTTTTGGCAATCATATTTTTAATCTCCCACATTTTTCTGTTATTCTCTGATCTCTTTTTTTTTTCAGAGCTGCTTGTCCTTCTCTTATGGATACAATTTATACCTGAATCTTTCTGAGGACATTAAATAGAATTGATTAAAAGTTGTTTTTGTCTTGCATTAACTTTTTTCCTCTGTAGTCTTTTTTTTTTATGCTACAGGTTTTCCTCCAATATCTGGTAATCCTTGGATGACCATTCATTTTTATGAATAAAGGATATGTTGATTAGTATAGGCAGCTGTGCTGGTTTCCTGCTGAAGTTGCTCATGTTTATCCAAAATCTCCTCTAAATGGGTGGACACTCATGGCATGATACTGTGTAATTTGGCAGATTTTGTGGCAGGGAAAGTTTCCCCCCTTAGGGTGTCTGGCTTGGGACCCATCAGGCTCAGGTCCTGATCCTTAGCAAGGTAAAAAACAAAAGTTACTATGGGGAGAGATATTTTAGTATATTTTATTCCTGAATGGTGTTGCCTTTTTCTTTTGCCTCCAAGTCTGTTGGGTGGGTCCATAGACATCTCAAGATCTGTTCGTCTAGATCTCTAGCCCCTACACCCATACTAGGGCCCTTTCCATGTAAACCGTTCCCTGCTATGTTCACGTTGCGGACAGCGTGGAGTGGAAGGAGGCAGGTGGGAAACCTTGTCTTCAACTCTTCTTGAGGTTGGCATGTGTTTATCTGTAGGTCTCTTCTTCCATGTTGCTTTTTTAGAAGTCTTCCCTTAACTGTGTAACTTCTTATTCTTTCTCATAGCAACTGTTTCTTTCTTCGTACCTCTAATTACAGTTTAACATCACATTAGTTGTATTGGCTTGGACTCTTTGGTTGCAAGTAATAGAAACTGAGTGTAAACCAGCCTAAAATGAGAAATTATTATTAACTCATATAACCAAACTGAAAAAAGCCTGAGGTCCAGCTTCTCTATCCTCCCTTGCTCTCTAGCTCTCTCTCTTCCCCTTGGGTTGGCGTTACTCAGGTATGGGCTTCATTCTCTCTAGCCAACTGATTCCACCAAGCTAGGCTTCCCCACAGGGAGCTCCAGGCTTACATACTTAAAGCCAGAGAAGAAAAAGATATTCTTCCCTGTCAGCTCTAGTTAGAAAAATCTGGGGGAAGGACTGGAATCCACCTTGCTTGAACCAGTCACTCTGGCCAAGGAGGTGGGAGTGCAACGATGAGCATTTCCAACAGCAAACCCTTCTCGGAGTAGGGGAGGGACACTTCCTGCAAAAAGTGTGTACTGTTTCCGGAGCAGTTTGTAATGCGATGGGCTGCAAGTTAGAAAACACAACAAGCAGTTGCTTCAACAAATAAGGGTTAATTTTTTCTGCTATGAAAAGTTCATAGGTAGGTGGTAGTGGTAAAGGTCCATAGTTCGTGGATGTCGGGTGAGGGGTCATTGCATTTTCTTGGCTTTTCCCTCAAAGCAACAGCTGCCGCTCTAATCGTCACATCTGCATTCAGTAGAACAAGGGGGGAGGGAGGAGGGTGGAAGTGTCAGCCATCGGTACCCCTTGTGTCTAGAAAGCAATAACTTTGCTAGAATACTACCCCCGCCCCCCGACCCCACCACCACACACGTCTCTTCATGTTTAGAATTGGACAGAACTGTTGTGCTGAACTACCTCTACTGCAGAAGAGGCTGGGAAAGCGCTTTCTTTAGCCCAGCACATTGCTGCCCGGAAGAAAATTAGGATTCTGATTACCAAGAATAGGAAGAATGGATTTTAGGTAGGCAATTAGCAATGTCTGCTACATTTTAAACAAAAGCTATCAACCACAATATTTGTTCATTTGTTTAATATATGCCTTCCCGCCAGCCTGTGGGCTCTATGAGGGTAGGGACATGTCTGTTTTGTTCAGTCTTTTATATCCTGCAATTGTAGTTGGCACATAGTAGCTGCTCAATAAATATTGGTTGACTGAATGGAGCACAGAACAGAAAGAGATGAATGTTTTCTTAAGTGTCCATCATATACTCATCACTTCTTAGGTGCTTTCAACTAAATTACCCTTTGTCCCCACCAACAGCACTGTGAGGGGGAAGATATTCATTTCCCTGTTATACAAATAACGAGATTGAAGATTTCTGAAGGGTCGAATTTGTTATTAATCCCATCTGTGAAATTTTCAGATATTGTATTTTTCTTCTCTGGAAGTTCCATTTAGTACTCTTTTGCATATTTTCGTTTTGTTCCTATTTAGTTTAGTGTTTTTTTTTTTTTAATTCTTGACCACGTTGAACATATAGCTAGAGTCCTTATCATTTAGTTCCCTTATATCTGTTATATTTGGGTCTGGTTTCTGTTGATTAATTTTTCTATTGGTTATGAATAATATTTCTCTGCTTTCATGTGTTTTTTTCCCTAACATAACTGAGTTTGTGGATTTTATTTTTACATATATTGGATCATATTGCCTGTATTTAAAAAATAAACTATTTGGAATAATTTTAGATTTACAGAAAAGTTGCAAAGATAGTATGGAGCGTTCCCGTATACTCCACACCCAGTTTCTTCGATTGTTAACATTTCATATTAGTATAGTGTACTTGTCAAAATTAATTAACCAATGTTGATAAATTGTTATTAACTAGGGTCCATACTTCATTTGGATTTCACTTTCTTTTCTTTTTTGCTTAATATATTTCTGCTCTTCTAGGATCCTATCTACAAAATCAAATTACATTTAGTCATCGGGCCTGCGATGGTTTCTTGGACACTCTTGTTTCTGAGATAACTTGGATAGTTTTGAGGAGTACTCATCAAGTATTTTCTAGAACTTTCCTCAACTGGGATTTTTTATGGTGTTTTTCTCAGGATTAGACCTTTTGGGAAGAAGATCACACAGATACGGTGCCTTTCTTATCACATCATATCGAGGATACATATTATCAGCATGACTTACCACTTGTTGATATTGACCTGGGTCACCTGGCTGAGGTCATGTTTGTTAGTTGTCTCCCCTGTAAAGTTACTCAGTTTTCCCTCCCTTTCTATATTGTCAACTGAGAAAAAATCGCTACAATTAAAACAGCAGATATTTATTTGGCAATTAGAACTGCAATTTGGGAGACAGATTCAGGCAGAAACCCAAAAATGTGCTCTGAGGAAGACAAAGGAGGCAAGGGTTTGTGAAAGCAAGAAGAGATACATTATACAGGTGGTTTTGCAGAATGTGTGATTGGCTCTGGCAACAAGTGTTACTTCTTAGCCATGCGTGCTTGGTTGCTAAGGCCATCTCTAAGACACAAAGTTCTTATCTATGGGAGTAAGGCATAGTTCTTCAAAGAGGGTCAAGATAACAACAGTGAAGCACAGTTCAAAGTTTATATTCCATCTGGGTAGACATGTGGTGTGTGTGCATAAGACCCATTTCCTTGATGGCCTCCCAGCTCCATTTTAGAAGCCTTGACTTCTGTTACTCTGTTTTGTTATCACTGTCTACCAGACTGTATCCTTTGGAAAGAATTCATTATATACAACCTACATTTTAGCAGGGGGGAGTTATGCTCCACCTTTTGGAGGGTGGGGTATCTACGTAAATTACTCGGAATTCATCTGCATGGGGGATTTGTCTCTTCTCCATTTATTTATTTATTCGATCACTTTTCTAATTTCAGTATGGCCAGCCATGGTGGTCTAGTGGTTAAGATTCCCAGGTTCATTTCCCAGTCAGGAAATCACACCACCTGTCTGTTGGTTGTCATACTGTGGCAGCTGTGTGTTCCTGTGATACTGAAAGCTATACCACTGGGATTTCAAATACCAGCAGGGTCACCAATGGTGGACAGGTTTCAGCGGAGCTTCCAGACTAGGACAGACTAGGAAGAAGGACCTGGCCACCCACTTCTGAAAAAATTGGCCTTGAACACCCTATGAGTAGCAGTGGAGCATTGTCTGATAGAGCACCGGGAGGGGAGAGGATGCGCACAGAGACCGGGCAGGGTTCAGCTCTGCTGTGACAGGGTTGCTAGGAGTCGGGATCAACTGGATGGCACTAACAAAAACAAATGGATTCGTGGATATTTATTTTATACTGTGGGTTATAATCTCTTAGTATTTTATTTTTTTATTGAGGTACAATTGACATATAACGTTATATTAGTTTCACGTGTACAACGTAATGATTCAATATTTGTATATATTGCAAAATGATCACTACAGTAACTCTAGTTAACATCCGTCACCATATATAGTTACTAATTTTTTTTTCTTGTGATGAGAACTTTTAAGATCTATTCTCTTAGCAACTTTCAAATATATAATACAGTATTAATAACTATGGTCACCATGCTGTACATTACATCCCCAGGACTTATTTATTTTGTAACTGGAAGTTTGTACATTTTAACCCCCTTCACCCATTTTGCCCACCCCCCTCCCCCCACCCCCCGCCTCTAGTATTTTATTTATTTTCTTGCTCAGTTTGAGCCTTGGCCATTGAGAGCTGTTTCAGTGGCTCCAGGGTCTCTTTGAGATGTCCCCATCATAGTGTATGTGTCGTTTGTTTTGAGCGCTTCCTTACTTTCTGGCACTGCAAGGTGCTCCAGGCTCGTCTTTTGTATTTCCTGCCCTCACACTAAAATCAGCCATTTCTCCAAAGAGCTCTGGTTTGTTTTATTGTAGAATGTAATTAGAAACCAAGATCTGGGCACTGAGTATGCTCCTTGCATCTGAGATATTGTTGCTTGTAGGCCTTCTTAGCTGACAGAGCAAAGAAATATATGTGTATTTTAATTAATCTGTGTATATACACAGGGAACAGATACACCCTTGTAATATAAAGTTCTATGGGTTTTGACAAATGCACAGTGTCATACATCCACCATTATAATATCATACAGAATAGTTTCACTTCCCTAAAAATACCCTTGTCTTTTGTCTAGCCAACCCTCCCCCATCCTCATACCTCTGGTAGCCGCTGATCTGTTTACCATCTCTATAGTTGTACTTTCTCCAGAATGTCATGTAATTAGACTCATACAGTGTGTAACCTCTTCCAACTGGCTTCTTTCACTTAGTAATATGCGTTCAAGATCTACCCATGCCTTTTTGTAGCTTGACAGATCATTTGTTTTTATTGCTGAATAATATTCCATTATATGCGTGCACCACATTTTGTTTATCCATTCCCCTGTCGAAGGACATTTTGGTTGCTTTCAGCTCTTGGTGATTATGAATAAAGCTGCTATAAACATTGAGGTGTAAGTTTTTATATAAACCTAAAGTTTTCAAATCAGTGGGTTAAGTACCTTGGAGTGAGTTTGCTGGATCATATGATAAGGCTATATTTAGCTTTGTAAGAAACTGCCAAACTGTCTTCCAGAGTAGCCATAGCGTTTTTCATTCCCCCAGCAATGAATGAAAGTTTCTGTGGCTCCACATTCTCATCAGCAATTATTTTTGTTTGTTTTTTGGCTTTTAACCATTCTAACAGATGTATAGTGACATCTCATTGTTTTAGTTTGCAATTCCCTAATAATAAATGATGTTGAGCATCTTTTCATATGCTTATTTGCCATCTGTGTGTATGTCTTCTTTAATTGGGTATCTGCTCAGATCTTTTCTCCATTTTTTGGTTGGGTCGTTTGTTTTCTTATTGCTAACTTTTAAGAGTTCTTTGTATATTTTGGATCCAAGTTTTTAGGAAGTCTGTGATTTGCAGACATTTCCTCCCAGTCTGTGACTTGTCTTTTCATTCTCTTAACGATGTCTTTCATGATGTAAAATTTTTAATTTTAATACAGTGCAACTTACCATTTTTTTCTTTCGTGGATTGTGTTTTTGGGTTTGAAATAAAAAACTCATCCCCAAATCAAGGTCATCTAGATGTTCTCCTATGTTATCTTCTAGAAGTTTTATAGTTTTGCATTTTATGTGTAGATCTATAATCCATTTTTGTGTTAATTTTTATGTATGGTGTAAAGTTTGTGTCTGGGTTTTTTGTGTGTGTGTGTATTGGCTTCTAATTGTTCTAGAGCCATTTGTTGAAAACACTATCCTCTTTTTTTTTTGTGTGAGGAAGATCAGCCCTGAGCTAACATCCGATGCCAATCTTCCTCTTTTTGCTGAGGAAGATTTGCCCTGGGATAACATCCGTGCCCATCTTCCTCTACTTTATATTGGCCACCACCACAGCACAGCTTGACAAGTGGTGCGTCTGTCTGCACCCGGGATCCGAACCTGCAAACCTTGGGCCACTGAAGCAGAGTGTGTGAACTTAACCATTATGCCACCAGGCTGGCCCCAATCCTTTCTTTTTTGAATTCCCATTATCAAAAATCAGTCGACTATATTGCGTGGGTCTATTTCTGGGCTCTCTCTTGGGTTCCATTGATCTATGTGTCTATTCTTTCACCAGCATCACACTGTGATGATTACGGTAGCTTTATACTAATCTTGAAACAGTGTAGTGTGAGTCCTCCAACTTTGTTCTTCTTCAGTATTGTGTTGGCTCTTCTTGGTCTTTTGCCTTTTTGTATACATTTTAGAGTCAATTTGTTAATATCTACAAAATAGCTTGCTTTGATTTTGATTGGGATTACATGGAATCTGTAGATCAAGTTCAGAAGAATTAACATCTTAATAATATTGAGTCTTTAAATCTATGAACATGGAATATATCTCCATTTATTTGGTCTTCTTTGATTAGTGTTTTGTAATTCTCAACATACAGACCCTGTACATGTTTTGTTAGATTTATACATAAG
Organism: Ceratotherium simum simum; assembly: GCF_057802395.1. Taxonomy (NCBI): domain Eukaryota; kingdom Metazoa; phylum Chordata; class Mammalia; order Perissodactyla; family Rhinocerotidae; genus Ceratotherium; species Ceratotherium simum. The sequence continues at coordinate 23,099,988 of NC_141937.1, read as the reverse complement.
TGTTTTTTTTTTTTTTTGGATGCTATTTTAAATGGTATATTTCAAAACTTTTCAATTTTAAATTTCAGTTGTTTATTGCTGGCATATAGGAAAGAAATTTACTTTTACATCTGTTGGTTTTTGTTTGGCTGCTGGACATCGTAGTTTTACGTTGTTTCAAAGAGCTTGGAATTTTTTCTGGCAGGTAAATTATTTGTGGATTAGCTTATTCCTTTTGAGGTTTATCTCTATAAGGGCAGGTCTGTAGTAGCTTTTACTGTAGGGCTAGTTTAGCTGCACTACTTAACAATGACCCTTCTAGGTTCTCTACTGAATGCCCCATGTATTAAACAAGATCTCCTCACTCTGTCTGGTGGAAACTCAAATGTTTCCCAGTTTGTGTGCACTCTGCCAATTCTTTGGCTTACAGTTTTCAGAAATTGTTCTTTTCCTGCCACTTGTTTTTTGTATGGCTCTGTCAATTCCACCTTATGCATCCACAGATTGACATGGAGCCAAAGAATCTAAAAGACCTTTATACAGATTTATGAGCCTCTTTCTTTGCATGGCTTGCTCATCTCTGGAATTCGGCCCTGCAAATTCTAGTTACTTTGTTCTCCCCAAATTTAGATTTCTGTTGCTTCAATCAGTGAGGCCATTGGGTTCTATTTGGGATCACATCCCTGTGTCATGGTTCAGAAATCCTCTACGGGCAGAAATCCGTGGCATTCATATTGTTTACCTTGTTTGTTCTCCTTCTCTCAGAGATTATAGTCCTGTGCTGCCCTTATACGTATACACATATACAAAGAAGACCTAATTAAATGGAGATATACATATGTACATATGTATACAAATCAACATGCAACTTTATGTTTTTAAGATAATGTATTAGTTTGCTAGGGCTGCCTTAACAGAGTACCACAGACTGGATGGCTTAAACAGCAGCAATTTATTGTGTCACAGTTCTGGAGGCTAGGAGTCCAAAATCAAAATGTCAGCAGGATTGGATCCTTCTGACAGCTGTGAGGGAAGGATCTGTTCCAGGCCTCTCTCCTTGGCTTGTAGATGGCCATCTTCTCCCTGTGCCTTCGCATTGTCTTTTCTGTATGTGTTTCTCTGTCCAAATTTCTACTTTTTATTAGAACATCAGTCATATTGGATTAGAACCCACCCCAACGACCTCATTTTAACTTTATTACCACTGTAAAGACACTCTCTCCAGATAAAGTCACATTCTGAAGAACTAGGGGTTAGGACTTCAACATATGAATTTTTGGGGACACAATTCAACCCATAACAGATGGTAAATCTTTTCCAATATTTATTTCATTCATCAAATTGTTCTTAACATCCTAAATTATTAAAGAAGGCCATCAGTTGTCTTTGGGTGGAAAAACTTGCCTTATAGCTACTTCACTGTTATTCCATATTCTAGATAAAATGCATCTATTTGGAAGGCAATGTGAAGGGACACCATAGTACAGTGGACAGAACAAGTGTTTGGAAAAGGATAAACCCAGATTAGACTCCAGATTCTGCCACAGACTTGTTCTATAACCTTACATAAGTTACTTAACCCGTGAGTTTGTTTCTTCCTTTCTAAAAAGGGATGATTAACAACCACACTAGGGTTGTTGTGAGGACTAGTTTACAAAGTGTCTAGAACAAAGTAGCAGCTATAACTTTAAGATAGCCCATAGTTTATGGCAGCCTAATTACCCCGCCTTTCCGTTTTTACTAAGGTAAAATTTGTTGATCTTAAAGACAGTATATGTTCACAGAGGCAGCAGTTTTGTGTAATATTGGACTACTCCATGCACTGACCCCAAACTATACCAGTATTGCTGGTATATTCTAGTCCATGCTGCAACCTCCCGATAATTACTTGCATTACCCATTTCTGCCTGTGCTTCTACTCTGACGCTGCTATGCCTTGGTGAAGACTGGGTGTTAGTGGAGGAAAGATGGACACATAGCGAAGAAGGGATGTCATTCACATTCCAGCCAAATTTTATGAATGCAAATGCACTCAATTTTAATTGGATAAACTTTGAGTAGAAGAAAGTTCTCCTAAATATGACCTTAGTCCTTTGTTTCATCCATTATGAGGTGAAAGTTTTTCAAGAACATAGCTATGCTTCCCACACTCAAAGGAACTCCAAAGAGATCATTACAAAGGGAATGTAAACAGAGGAACCTGGTAGAGAGTTCCATGAGAATAGCTTAAATGAGATGGTTATGAATGGCAAGTATAAGGAAGACTTTGAGGAGTGACTTATGACATGGTCAAGAAAGAAAGAAATATTCATTCAACGATAGTTTATTACTGTTGAATGAAAAATTCTACCAACTAAAAATTATGATAAATGAAATTTTACTGTTTCTTGCTTAGCTGAAATCATCCTAGAAAACCTGCATCCATGTTGAACCATAACATCATCAAATTAACCCTCCCTATTTTATGATGGAGAAAGTGCGGCCCAGAGAGGTTAGTGGAAAACCTACATGCACACACTGCTAGCCCGTGGGAAACACTGGGACAGAAGGCAGGTGTCATGATTTAGCACTCTTCCTTGCATACCACCTCACCTCTACGAGGCAGGGCTGAAAATTTGGTGAGCGAGCTTTAACGTCCTGTACACAAACTCTGAGCTCTGGGACTTCATGGATGAGAAGGAGTTCGTGGTGGCTGTGTAAGATCTGGGATATCTCTGCATTATCAGTGAGAAGGGAATTGATAGGGAAAACGAGAAAAAATGCAGAGTTGAGTTGAGATTATTTATTCCAAATGATGCTTTCTGTTGACATTCTCTTCATCCTCCTCCTCACTTCTTTTTCTTCCGAGCATTCGTTTAATATGTTGCTTCAGCCAAAAAGACCTGAAGTTTTGAGAACATCATCAAGAAGCATATTCAAATCAAAATAAAAAGCATTTTTTTCCCTGCTCTTGGATCAAACCACAGTCTGCCACGTATCCAAAATGAGTTGTGCCAGACTAAAATAATACAGGAGTAGATGTTATTGCAGTTTCTCATTCTGTACCCTCCCCAGTACCTGATCCTCCATCATTTGCCAGAGAGTTAATGGGAGCTGAAATGAAAATGCTTGCTGCTTTTAGGTGACGTGTTCATGTCCCCTTGAAGCAGAACGAGGTTCTAATTTTAGGGGACATTAAAGAAAATATTTATGAATGCTCACAGAGTAGGGAGGGAGAAAAGTTATGGAACTTTTTTTTCCAAAACGTGGTTGAGTAACTACAATCTTGCAAATGTTCCTTGGTGCTCCTATGAGACAAAATAATAATCTGCATAAAGTATTCGTTTATTTAAGCCAGTATAACGCATTTTATGGTGTGTAATTTAGGGAAATAAAATGTACATGGTGGAGATTTTGTACTTCGTTAAATATGTTTCTTTGTGTGAAGATAATGCTCTTGAGTATTTGGGATGTGAGAGTGAGTGAGAAAAAGATTTATAAATTGGATGTGTTGAAAGCCAGAGAATGGATAGCTTAATGAGATGAGAGAAGTCTGAGATTTCAACTTTCTGTGAAAGAGACGGGGCTCAGCTGGCAGGTCAGGTCTGACCAGCTGGGTCTCCACGAGGTGTGAGAGATGGCTCTCTGTCTTGGTACCAGTGTGGTGCCAATGCTTCCATACCAGTAAGCTCATTAAAGTGTTTTATTATTCCAAGACCATCATCAATTTGAATTTCATTATCTGGAAAATTTTCTCAGTGTTCTGCTCTGATGGTGGGGTCCTGGGCTGTGTCCAGCTAACTCAGGTCTTTAGTACAAACCCATATACACTGGAGTGAGAAGCTTAACATTTTCAGTTTTATGACCTTCGTGTTGTTAAATGTTAACTCATAATGTCACATTAACATAGAGCTTTATCCTGAATTTTAGCTAATTAAACCATAGAGAATCAGAAGAATGGTGACTATGGAATCATTTTCTTTTTCAGTTTATTTGTAAAAGGCTCTATACTATTTCCATGAGCAAAGAGAATTTTTATCATCATTTGATCTGTTATTGCCAAAATTTCTGGACGTTGCATTTGCCGATTTTATAAACTATTTGTACCTTTGGGAAAGTTAATATAACATTTACATTCATGTCTTTTGCCATAAATTACCAGTTTGTTTCATTCTTCGTTGATTGAAATAGCTAAAAATCCATCTGTTTGATGAGCTTGACAATAGTTATCCAGAACAGTTCCAGAACTAGAGTAATTTGGACTCCTATACACGGAAAACTGTATTTGGGGTTTACACTGTTATTTCCATGATCTTAGATTCAGAACTATTCTCAATATTATGTATTGAATTCTGAGGTTATGCAAATTCTGAATGTTGTGGAAAAAGACATTGATTTAAAGCGTTGCTTTACCACCTCCCAGTTCACAATAATTATGGGGAAGAATTAAGTTAATACATATGAACATTCTTTGTAAACAGAAGTAATAAATATTTTGTATTAAAAATATTGACAATATTTTGTCATTGGCTTGTTTATGTTTGTTATTTTTGGTGATATTTCACATTTTATTTACAATGAAGGAGTATCGCATAAAAAAATTTATTAAAAACATACTTTACCCCTGAACTGAGTACACTTTTTTTGCACAGACTTCAGTCTTTGCTTACTTAATCTATTTAGAAATTTGAATATGAAATTTTCACTTGATAATGTTGTCTTTTGATTGCAGTTGAAGAGGTTTTGCTATTTCTCAGAGAGATGTACTTAGAATTCATTAGTGAATCAATCTAATTAGGGGTGAAGAATGTAGAGAGATATAATCCAAATCAAACTTAAAAAAAAGGAACTCTTCTAGGTAGTCTGCTATTACAGAGGGGAAAAATGCCATGAAAATAAAAATATATTAATTTCATTAAACCTCAAATTTTAGTATTATTTAAAACCTTATTTTGGTATTAGCCATGGAGAGAGGATCTCTTTTACTTTTCCTCCCTCAATTAGGAAAAAAAAAAAAATCCCTAACAAGTCAGGAATAGTATTTGATTTACTTATTCAGCTCATTTAACAAACAATTTTTTTTTTTTTTTTTTTTGGTGAGGAGGATTGGCCCTGAGCTAACATCTGTGCCAATCTTCCTCTATTTTGTACGTGGGATGCCTCCACAGCATGGCTTGATGAGCAGTGCGTAGGTCTGTTCCTGGGATCTGAACCCATGAACCCCAGGCTGCCGAAGCAGAGCGTGTAAGCTTAATCACTATGCCACCAGGCTGGCCCCTTAACAAACAATTTTTTAAAATTATTTATGTATTTACTTGTTTAATTTTTTTTAGTTGAGGTCTCATTGGTTTATAACATTGTATAAATTTCAGGTGTACCTCATTATATTTCAACTTCTGTATAGACAGCCTCATGTTCACCACCTAACACAGTTTTGAGGCTCATTTATCCACCTGGAATTGTGATAGGTGCTCGGAAACAAAGATGAGACATTCACAGCCCTGGAATTTAAGAGACTTATATTCTAGCTGAGAAAAAAAAAGGGCTTATGATTAAGTAAAGACTCGAACAGAAATCTGAAAATTGATAAGCAGTGTAGTGGAGCAAATTCACCCTGGTGGGAATTCAGGAAGGGGGGAAGTTGGGGAAGGCTTTATAGAGGGGATAGTATTAGAACTTGGTATTTAAAGAATAAGATCTGCCCTCATTTATTTTCTTTTGGTAATTATGGAAATAAAAACAACAAAATTATTTTTAAAAATCTGTCTGATGTGAATCCAAGAGGAATTGATGCTCTGATTTTATCCCCCCTGAGTGAGAATCATGGTTTTATTAAAGTGACAAGGGAAAAGCCAAAATCTGAGAGTTTAAAGGCACTTAAGCATTTAAGCCTTTTGTGGTGGGGCTCCCTGGGAGTCCTGTGATGGGGTGGGGCCAGCTGTATGAAGGTCAGTTTTCAGTAGAGGAATCCTGAGGGAGATTGCAGTAGCGGCAGCTGGTGAGCAGGGTGGGCATGGGCACTGCAGGAGCCTGGGGGACATCCACTGTGGGGTAGTGAGTATGGGCGAGAGTAGAGAGCAGCACAACCTTACCTTGCTGCATTGCTCATTTTGGGCCATCTCAGTTGGCATCTTTTTTTTCAAATGTCACTCAAGTAAGTCTCGTGAATTTTCTAGGTACACCAGTGACTCCCCAACCTGATTGAGCATTAGCATCACCTGGGGAGCTTTATAAACATACAGATTCTTGGGTCAATCACAGACTTAGAGTCTCCAAGGAAGTCCACGTTTTTTATGAGTTTTATTGAGATATAATTCACACATTGTAAAATTCACCCCTTTAAAGCATACAATTCAGTGGTTTTTAGTATATTCACAAAGCTGTGTAACCATCGACACTAATTCTCCAACATTTTCACCACTCCCGAAAGAAACCCTGTACTTGTTACTAATCAGTCCCCATCCTCCCTCATCCACACTCTGGCAAACACCAACATTCTTTCTGTCCCTATGGATTTGCCCATTCTGGATATTTCATGTAAATGGAACTATACAATATGTGGCTCTTTGTAACTGACTTCTTTCACTTTAGCATCATGTTTTCAAGGCTTACGCATGTTGTAGCATGTCTCAGTGCTTCATTCACTTTTACTGCTGAGTAATATTTCGTTGTGGGGTGTACCACATTTCATTTATTCGTTCATCAGTTGGTAAGCTTATGGGTTATTTTCGTTTTTTGAATAACGCTGCTGTGAACATTTGTGCACAAGTTTTTGTGCAGAGCTATGTTTTTACTTCTTTGGGGTATATATCAGAAGTGGAATTGCTGAGTCGTTTGGTAACTCCGTGGTTTAACTTTTGAGGAACTGCCAAACTCTTTTCCAAAGTGACTGCACCATTTTACATTGCCACCAACAGTGTATGAGAGTTTCAATTTCTTTACATCCTTGACAACACTTGTTATTGTCTGTATTTTTTATTTTAGCCATCCCAGGGGGTGGGAAGTGGTATCTCATTGTGGTTTTGATTGTGTTTCCCTAATGAATGATAATATTAAGCATCTTTTCATGTGCTTATTGGCCATATGTCAATCACAAGGTACACATTGTGCATATCTTCTTGGAGAAATGTCTGTTCACCTCTTTTGCACATTTTTAATTGGGTTATTTGCCTTTCAGTTGTTGAGTGTAAGAGTCCATTTTTTAAAAAATCCACCTCAGGGGGCCGGCCCGGTGGTGTAGTGGTTAAGTTCATGAGCTCTGCTTCAGCGGCCCGGGGTTCACAGTTTCGGATCCGGGGTGCGCACCAATGCACCGCTTGTCAAGCCATGCTGTGGCAACGTCCCATGTAGAGGAAGATGGGCACGGATTTTAGCCTAGGGCCAATCTTCCTCAGCAAAAAGAGGATTGGCGTTGGATGTTAACTCAGGGCTAATCTTCCTAACAACAACAAAAAAGAGATCCTGCAGTTGAAATATTTCAGTTCTCCCCGCTCCCACAACCCCTTTTGATTTTCATCCTGCTGCCTCTGCTATCGCTTTGTTCTTTGGCATTTCAATGGCCTTCTACATGATTTAACTCCTTTGTGTCCCTTTTCTATTCAGTCCTTCCTCCACACTGCTGCCAGAATTATCTTCCTCAAATACAGATTGGATAATGTCACACGTGTGGTTAAATACTTTGATGATTTCTTATTTCTTATAAAATAAGTCTAAACTTCTTAGTGTGACCTTTCAGGTTCCTCACAATCTGGCAATTATTGACTTTTGCCTGCACATCCCTGCCGCTTCCTGAAACCAATCTAAGTTTTAGCCACCTAGACTCTTATTTTCCCCCCGGCATTTCATGCACCTGTTTGTTAGCGCTGTCCCATTTTCTTGGATTTCTAAGACTATGGCAGACTTAGATCTGCAATGAATCATGTTACATTGTTCCCTTAGCTCTGGTGGAATAATAAAAACCCATCAGATGTAGCCTCTTCAAATAACTTATATTTGTTATACAATTCTTACATACAACGAATGATCATATAATGTAAAAAAATTATTGAATCTATCTAAACAGAGCCTTCTGACTAATGCACAGCGCTCACACATGCATATATACATTTCTTTGGATTAGGGATACTGGGATTAGTATCTTAATCTCTATGGCGTTTCTACTATGGTCCATTAATGGCACTGTAGATGAGATTGCATTCTTTTTCTCTGGCAGCTGCCTAGGCCATCAGTGTTGATTGGATTCAGTATGAAGGCTTTCATTAGAGCTGCTAGTCAGAGACTTAACCTTCTAGCAGTAGGAGAGGGAAGGAGCAGTATGCGCCCCTCCAGCTGGAGCAAGTGTTACTGAGCTATGAAAATAGCATGCAGTTTAGTGAACTCACATTTTTTGGTCATTTATGTGATGAGTGCACATGGTGTCTCTGTTGTCCCCAGTGAACTGGTTGTGGATTTTATGTATATGTGATTTAGGCAACCCTAATGTGTTTATCTGAGATATAATTGGTATATATCTGGCTCTGATCCCCCAACCCACCTGGCTATAGTTGGTATATATGTCCATTAAGCAACCCTGCCATGTTGCTTCTGAGAAGATGTGGTATCCTTCACTGGACACAGGCAGCTTCCATGAGTTTGGACTGATGAACTGCTGTGTCCAGAACTGGGACTTAGAGTCATAATTTGTACTTCCAAACATTCTAAATACCTTTTCTCTGTCTACTTGGTTAATAGGTACTCATTTGTGTCTCACATATCTGAAGCCTAAATATTCCAAGTCCTCTAGCCTTCTCTGATAACCCTTTCTTTTAATATTTAAGTAAAATTGCTTGCATTACCACCCCACATACTGAGAGATCTGACGTCTTTCCTCTATGTTAGCCAGACCACCTTTCCTCGGCGTATTTGGAAATGTTGGGTTGTAGCAGACTATTGCTGTTTGTCAATATCCACATCTTCTCCCTGTGGGAGGATGATTCTTTTTTGCCCTGTTGAAGAAGTCTATCTTTGTCACGTGGCTCGCTTTTGAGGGAATGATGTGTGTCACTGCCTGTTGCTTTGCCTCACTCTTTTCTCTCTACCAAGAGATTACTATTGATGTTCCAAGTCGTGATTGCTCTGTCTGATGGTCCCAGCATGAGGATGATGACAATGCGAAGAACAGCCTTTACTTAGCCAATCTACAATGAACTCGAGCATGGGAGAGAAGGCAACCTTTGTTCTTCTATGCTGCTGATAACTTGTGGTTGTCTGTGAACACAGCATGTCCTAGGATCTAAAACAGTGCCTGGCATTTGGCAGGTGTTCATTACATACTTGATGAATGAAGGAACTTGAGCAAGGCACTTTCCAGGTGTTTCAAACTGGAATATTCATACTCACTATCTTCCTGTCTTCAATGTGGTCCTGGGCTAGTGAGTTTGTAGCAGGATAGAGATGCACCATTGTCTTAAAGCGGCGATTTTTCTAAAAAACATTTGAAGAAAAGAAAACCACATTATTTTATAATTAGAATAGACATGTGTATGATATGCAATAGAACACAAATCTTACAGGTATTTTTAATGGAAAAATACAAGCCTTCCAAGAATTTTCATAACAGCAGGGTAAAGCTTCAAGCTATGCCTTTAAGATCCCTTGGAAGTATTTGAGAAGCCTTGATAATCTCTGTGTCTCCGTTTTCCGCTCTATGAAATACAATGTGTTCAGACAGGAGTAGAGATGTCAAAGGCTCCTTAGGAGGGCTACATGATGTGAGCAGCCGTGGGCCGGGAGCCAGCAGCCTTGGGTTCCAGTGTTTGCTTTGCTACCACACCAGCATAGGATTCTGTCAAGTCGTTTAATCTCCTAGAACCTCAGGTTCAGGAAAAGATGTACTCACACGTCTGCTGTCTGTCTCACTGGATTTTTTTTAAAGGAAAAACATATTTGAAAGTAAAAATTATTAAGCTCTATTATTCCCACTGAAAAGTGATATCAAATTCTTGTGATCTTTTCAAATTTGAAGATTTTTGTTTATATTATAATTCCACTAGGTGGCAGCATGTCACTTGTAGACTACCATGATTTTATAGTTGGTGTATAATCTCATAGGAAAGAATTTAATCACCCTCTCGTTCTCTCCCAACCTTATCTTTCCCCTTTCCTATCCTGTGCACTTCCTATTTCCCAAAAACAATTCTGAGAGATATCACTATTCATTTAAAAAAGACTAAATGACATAAGCATGAGGACAGTCTCCCTAAGACTTAGCAATTTATCCAGAACTTCTGTCTCATTTGAGAAGAAGAGTGAGGTAGCTTGATTTTGCTCTGATGTGAGCAAATTACTTTGATGTAGGTAATTAAAATCAGTTAGAAATCACCTACAAAAGACTTGCCATTGGCTTTTTTGTGGCTGCTTTAACAATTATTTTTTTTCCATAAACTCATGTGGACATTTTTGACTGATAATAACGCTGATGCTTGTTTAATCCTGTAAATCATGAGATTATAAAGTTGCTATGCTAAATCCTTTGATGGCTGTCAGATATCTGAGAAACACTTTGTCATGCCTCCATATCAGTTTAATTCATGTCAGAATTTCTTAGAGAATTACTCCTACAAGATGAGTTAAATAAGAAAAGTACATTTGTAAAGCTTGACTGACTTCTATTGATGTTAAAGCTTCAATATAAGTGAAGACTTGGGTCTGTTAGAGTAGTCTTGTCCTGTAGCATGGAAAAAAATAAAAATTCTGTAGCAAATAGTGGATCGCTAATTTTCACTTGCAAGGAGACCATCAAGGCAATTTTTAAACTTCCATAATCACTACATTCTGTATGAGAAATTAGCTGCTTTGGAAAATTAGTCTGTTGAAAAGTTGTCTATAAAACTCTATGTTGATAGAGGAATCTTTTTTTTTGGCTGAGGAAGATTCACTCTGAGCTAACATCTGTGCCAGTCTTCCTCTATTTTGTATGTGGGATGCTGCCACAGCATGGCTGCTGTCGAGCGCCGTAGGTCCCTGCCCGGGAACCGAACCCAGGCCGCCAAAGTGGAGCACGCCGAACTTAACCACTAGGCCACAGGGCCGGCCCCAAGAAATCTTTATTTTTAAATGGCTGACATTTGATTGAAAATTTTAATTGCTTTGTGCCACATAATTCTTTGCTGTTTTCAGGGAGGAAAAAAAGAATACGTTAAAAAAAGATGGATGTTCTAAAGTTGAATGGGATGTTTTAATGAAAATTTCATCCTTTTCTCTTATGGTCATAATTATGAACCACATTTCCTCTCTTCTAATATACAGAATAATGATAAGCTGTATGCACTGTGTGCATGAGCATTGAAAAAAATTTTTTGAGGAAGATCATCTATAGCTTTTCATTGATTCTCAAAGAGACTTATGACTCACATAAAGTAAAAAAAAAACCCTGATATTTCATCATCATTACGTATTTTTGAAGTACGTTTAAAAATTGCTTTAGAAGTTTTACCTTGTCAAATATCAATCCTCATTTGTACCAGGGGAAAAATAGAGGAACAGCGTTATCTTGGTTTCAGTAAAGGATTTTAGAAAAATCTCACAATTTCTTTGTTCACAAATTAGAAAGTGATGGTCTGGCTAATAGATTAGTTAGATGGATTCGTTGCAAGTTGAACAACTGAACCTAAAGTGTTCTAATTAATAAAACAGTAAGAACATGAGGGTGAGTGCAAATGGCATTGTACAAGTCACTTTATTCTAGGTCCTTTCCTGCTAAATCTTTTTATCAGTAATTTAGGAAGCATGCTTATCAAATTTGCTGATAAGAGAAAACTGGGAGAGAGAGTTGCTATTTTGTTCGAGAGAAGCAGTGTTCAAAATATTAAGTCCCAAAGATAGGAATAAACCAACAAGAGGAAATTAATAAAAGTCAAGGCTTGTATTCGCATTAATAAGTTATTTTATAAGAATAGAGAACTAGAGAAATTTGCCTTTAGAACAATTCAAAGTGAAAAGATTTGGGCATTTTAATTAGTTTTGGATTTAGGGAGAACTTCGCCATGGTTTGGGCAGAGATTGGTCAGAATTTGTAGAGGACGTGAGTTGCTGGAAAAATCAGTGGTCTTGTCTTTGGAACACATGTGCCCTTGTGGAGTTACTGTTATTATGGTGTTGTCTTGAAACATATAGGTCTGAACAAAGTTGTTGTTAAAACAATTTGAGTTCATTTTAGGGGTATTCCTGTTTTTCAAGTCAGTGTACAGTTTTGCAGACTAGAAAGACTGGGAGAGATGTAAGAGAAGAATAGTAGTTAAGAGTTGTTATTGAGTTGTTATGGAACACCAACTGTAGTAGATCCTGTGTAAATCCTTTAAATGGATTATCCAATTGAATTCCCTCACAACAACCCTGTGAGGTAGATAGTACTATGATCCTTTTTTCACAAATGAAAAAAACGGAGGCACTGATTGCTTAAATGAGTTTCTCATTACTGTTTACAAGCAGTAAATATAATAACTTGGAATGGAGTCCAAGTCTGGCTCTTGAGCCCGTGCCCTTAACTGCTATAATATACTGACTCCCAGGAGAAGGGTAGTATGGAGCCAACAGAGGAGAGTTTCAGCAGAGAGTGGTCACTATCATTAAATGCTGCAGGCAGCTAAAGAAAGATGAAAAATGAGTGTGACAGGAGATGACTTCACTTAAAGTTTTTTCAGTGGGGTGTTGAGGGCAGATGCCAAATTGTAGTGCCCTGAAGAATGAATAGGGAAGTGAGGGTGTTTGGTGAGGATGGGGCTAGTTAGAGGAAAGAGAAGGTTATAGAGGTGATAGTGGAGCAGACCACATGAGAACTGGAAGAGGAGGGATTTGGGGAGGTGTAAGGCTAGGAATAGAAGGAGGAGATTTTGTGTTAGAGCAAAGAGGTTGGACAAGCCAAACACAATCAAGAACTAGACAACCTGTACTCTCTCTCTCTTCTTTTGTGTGTGTGGCAATTTTCAAGTTTTTAAAGTACATTAAAATGCTTTTAGTTTCACTGGATTTATTTCAAAATAATTTATAATTAAAAATTTAATGCATTGTGTACTTCTGAATTAAGTCAGGTAGAGACATGTGATACTTAAAGAAATGTAGTTTTTCTTCCAAAATGATTTGCTGGAGAAAGATGATGTGTTCAAACCCATCACAGTCACCATCAGTGGCCTAGTCAGCATTTGTTTCTCCCCATTTCCCGGCTAACAGAGTCCTGATTTGTTTAGGTAGCGGTGAGATGAATCATTATGGCTGTAATCAGTCATGGTATCCTTACTCCCCTTGGCTAGCAGTTGGGTCTAAGGATGTCTCTGTCACCTAGTTCTGGCTAATGAGATGTAAGAAGTCTCGGGTGAGGCTCCCAGGAAAGCCTTCACTTTTCTCAAGAAAAGGAACAAAAGCTAGGTAGTGGAGTGTCCAGACATGATGCCCAGAGGTCACCCTTTGAACATGAGGCGCCCAGCATGACAACAAAGTCAATGTGTGAAGGATGGCAAAGCAGACATTTAGAAAACCCTTGATATTGCACCAGTTCTGGGCTGCCTGGCTTGCACCTCTTGTTATGTGAGAGAGAGATTTGTATTTGTTGAAGTCACTGTTGCTTCAGATTTTCTGTTGCTTGCCATCAGACATTGTCCTAAGAGAAGCAAAATCCTTCTTCTGCTGTTTCTTATACATGTGTAGTTCATGACTATGGTAAATTTTAAGATAATCTCCCTAATTGACCCTCTTTTATTTTTATAGCTTATACTGTCTCATTAAAAGGGTTTAAAACAGTCTGGCTTATCAAACTCAGAAACAATTTTGTCTTTAAAAGTTATATTTGACCACTCTATCCTCTATTTCAATTAGCTGTGCATTTCTAGTTTCCTTTCAGTAACGAGAGCAGTGCCCGTATGATGTTCACATCAGCTGTATCTCTATAACATCAAAAAATACTTTTGCCCTGAAAGAAACTAAAGCATGAAGCTAGAGATGGTTTTCATATCAGAACTAGATCAGCTCAAGGGAATGTTTCATTAAACCATGTTGTCCACATTCTAGAAAATCTTAATTGAAGAGAGATTTCATGGCCAAACATTTACTTATTATGCAACTGCTAAAATGCGTGTCAGCTGGGCTAGTTGGGTTAGGATGGGATTAAATATAAAATAATCCTCAATGTTCTTCAGAGTTTCTGGGATGAATATGATTATTCTGTGTTCTTTGCATGTAAATGTTGGCCACTCTTGAGATATGGCCACTAGGGAAGGTATCGCCTTCTGCCTCAGCATTATTTACTTAAAGTATGCAAAGATCGGTGACATGGGAGCTTTTGTAGTGGGCTTCAAGGTATGACAAATGAAGTAGTGAAATCTGGTTGGAAGCTTTTGCTTGATATAGTGAGTTTAACACTAATATAGAGGCTTTATCTGTTTTTATAGTGTGACTTAGATTTGTTTTCAGACGATGAAACACAATGAAATTTCTAGTCAATTCTGGGAGTGCTATGGAGAGAAAAATTGACCTGCCAATTTAACAACAACAAGTCTAGACACTACTATAAAAATTGTTTAATGACAGTCAGAAAATCAACGTTAAAAATTATTAGAGCAATTAAATAAAAATTTATTAAACACATGAATAAACATCTCTGCGTGTGACATAGAAAGTAAATGCAATAACCAGCAAATATATCCAATTATGCAGAGATGGAGCATTTTAATATGCTGATCTTCTTGTTTAATCCCTTGAGTCATGGCATAATTAGCTACCAAAAGATTTGATCGCTTCAAATCAGGTGGTCAAATCTTTTCGCTTCCCTCTACATTATCATCGCGTTGAATGAATTATTAATAACTCAGTCTTGGTGCTTTGAGTCAAGCCTATTAAGAACAATCTAAGTTTCAGATTCTCTCTAAAAATTATGTAAAAAGAAGGGCCTTGTTATTGTGTTTAATTTTAAATGGAAGCATAATTGCCTGGTAATTCCATTGTTTGGGATGTATATCAAGAGAATCTTCAATCTTTGAGATGCTTCTCATTTTGAGAGTGTTTCTCATCATGAATCACTAATTAATACAAATCTTCTGATAAAAAAAAATCTGACTTCTTAAATAATGGCTAGAGAAGTGGTAATTCTGTTCTCTGCTTTTTCAAGTCATGAAATCCAGTGGTTGTACAGTGCTTGCTTTAGAATTTGGTAAGTAATATGGACCCTCGATGCGTCCATATTATGTTATCACTCTATCCACTGAAATAAACAGATTTGTTCTTTGTATCTATTTCCTGCTTTGAATCATACGCATTCATACATTGTTGTGCCCTTGGTTAGGTATCTAAAACATACCCTGTTGTCACAGTTGAGACCCATCCCTCTTTCACAAACCCTTTCTCAGTAATTCTAGCTCACAGTGATACAACCATCACTGTTTTTCAGTCTTCTACATCCACGGACACACCACAAATCTATTAATTTTGTTTCCTAGTGAGCCAACTACTCCTTAAAATACATCTCAACATAGCATTCCAGTCGTCATATATTGAAAACAGCATCAGAGATGAAGCCTATTTGCAATCCTTGAATATTCTGTTTATGTATCTTATCATATAGTTCTAAAATTATTTTCATAATTTAGTTTAGTTTTGCTTCATTCACTAACTGCTTTGTGTAACCTTTGTCTAACCCACAATGGTCCATTCATTGTGGGAATCATGTTTTAAATTTCACTTGTTTACCTCTGTTTACTACAGCACTGGATACATAACAGGCTTTCAGTAATATTTGGATATTAACTGGATTAAACTCTAGAATATTTCACATGAATGAGTGCATTAGTCTGCTCAGGCTGCTATAACAAAATACCATAGACTGGGTGGCTTAAATGACAGAAATTTATTTCCTCACCGTTATGGAGGCCAGAAGTCCCAGATCAGGGGGCCAACAGATTGGGTTTCTGGTGAGGACTCTTTTCCTGGCTTACAGATGGCTGCCTGCTCGCTGTGTGCTCACACGGCCTTTCCTCTATGCCTGCATGGAGAGAGTGGTCTCTGGTATCCCTTGCCCTTCTTATAAGGGCACCAGTCCTATTGGATTAGGGCTCCACCTTTATGATCTCATTTAACCTTACTTATCTCTTTAAAGGTCCTTTCTCCAGATACAGTCACATTGAGGGTTAGAACCTCAACACATACATTTGTGGGGAACATAATTTAGTACATAACAATGAGATATTAAATTATTAGTAAATCTTTTAAGAAAAGAACTATTGGATTTTGCTTTTCCCATGTTTTTTTCCTATTATATTTCTTCAGCCCAGTTTGATCTAAGCCTCCATTACACCCATATCTTTCTCTAATCCTGGAAGTTTTCCCTCCTAATATTTTCTTCTCTGTATGATTTGGCAGGTGTTAATGAAGTTTTTCCTTAAAATTCTTAGCTGGAACTGATCAAGGCTCTTCTGGGAATTTTACATAAAAGATCCCCTCTGGAGGCTTGGCAGAGAGTAAATCCAAGGCCAAGCTTATTAATCACTCCTGCTGTGCCCCTTGTCTGCACACCTCAAGCTCACCTTTGAGAGCACCAACACATCACACCTGACTACTAAACAACTGTCTCAAGGACTTTTGTTGATTGTCTCATAGAATTTGAAGCATATGTGAATGGTCTTAAGTCTGATTCTTAATGAGAGCCAATGAGGCTAAAGGTTATGTACAAAGGTGTGAGCCCAATGACTTATAGTTCTGTCATGTAATTGTCTTAGGCTGAGTGGTTCATTTTTTACTAAAAGGGTGGACGAGTTTACATGTACACATGTACAGAAAGGATGATGCTTATGTATCCCACAATTCAACTTACTATTTGCCATAAAAATAGCCATCATCAATAATAATCAGTTTTCTACCTTGAAAGACAATTGCACACACACACACCCCTACCTATGCATGCATGCATGCACATACACACGCACCCCCACCCACCCACACACCCCTGAGCCAAATGTTGGATTCATCACCATAATCACCCTGTCACATTTGATATTTTTTTCTAGTTCTCCAAACTCTAGCCTCCTTAACAAATAATATTTTCATATCTATTGTAGAAAAACCTTATCATCTCTAAATCTAATTCCTATTTACATCATGGCTAAGTGGGCCACTTATTTGTCTTTGTAGTCATTATTATTATGTTTAATCAAAACCTTCAGAGCTCTTTCCTGAATTTGTTGGATTATTTCGTATTGGATTTTTTCCTAGGAGTTGTTTCAGCTTCAGCTCCAGGCATAGTACTCTTAACTATATAAAACACATATTATTTTAATGTAATATTGTTATACAGGAACTGGGCTTTTGTCTACTACCTACCAGAGTTAGTGTAGAACTTTCTTCATACCCCTAGGTAGTCATTGGTTTCCTAATTTTTATTAGCCAGATTTCATTATTTTTGCCGTTAACATGAAGTGTTATCTACTTACCTTTTGCATTTAAGATCTATGCAATCCTTTAATCAAATGAGATAAAAATCTTGTAAATAAAAATATTCTGTCACATTATTTATTATTTTCTTATTAGATCTCATTGTTTTCTTCCTTAACACTTTATTCTGCTGTGTGTGTGTGCAGATCCTGAAGCTTGTAAAGACTCTATCATTGTATAAGTTAGATTTTAACTGTGGTCTTCCTCCTTATGATACGTATATATAAAGATGGACTCAGTCCCTGTTCCTGTAGATTGGGGAGGATGGAGCCTGCTCTAAGATGCCTGTGTAGCGGGAAAGGTTTATATCCTCATGGCCACCATTGACTTTGCTTTCCTGCTTCTGCTCTGCTGAGTAGATGCAGCTTCGTGTGTCCCTGCTTATGGTGCCCTGTTCTATATCAGGTCAACGTAGGCAAGGAATTCCGCTTTATAAATTTTCATTAGTGGACTAGCTTCTCTCTCTCCACACAAGAAATTTGTGTGTGAGTGTAGTAGGTTACATTGAAGTTTGGGGAGGAGGAGAAGAGAGGAATATTACAGAAGGACAGACAACCTCAAATTAAGTCTTAAAATGCTTGCCCTGACCTGCTCTTCGGTGGTCTCACGACCAGCGTGTTTTGATTATCCACTTCACCGTACGTAGTTTGCCAGCTGGATCTTGTCTTCTCTCATCTCTTTCTCCATCTCACTTTTCCTTCTCCTCCTTCATCTTCACATTCTATTTCCCCATCCTCTCCTTCCTTGATCACACCCAAGTCCTCTAGTCTGTGATGCAGTTCAGCTATCTCCCATCACTACCTGCAAACTCAGCTATTTTCTACCGCTGCATGTTGTAATTTATCAAAGTGCTCAATAGATCCACTCTCTCTAAGAGGCAGTTGGTTGAACAAAAAGATTTTCTGTGTTTTATTTTGTTTTGCTTTTGCCATTAAAACCTAATATCAAAATGCCAGAGAGTTGGTAATGATTACACCGTGTTTGTACAGCTTTATGCACCGATAGTGTCTGAGGTAGTAACAGACGGGGCATGAGACAGATCCAATTTGGGTGAATTACTAGCTAAACTTAAAGATTAATGTGTTAGGGTCAGAATTTATGTTCATGTGCTAGAAGTAAAAACTGCAAAGTAATTAAACTCCAAAGAGAGGAGATTCAAATAAAATAACATATGAATAATAATTAGAATTTTAATTTTAAGTAGACCACACTATCCAATAGATTTTGCTTGTCCAGTATAATTTCAAAACTTTTAAATTTATTTAAAAAAATTCATTTTAACCTGAACTTTCAAACTTATAGAACTATGTAAAATAATGCATTAGTTCTGATTTTTTTAAGTTCTGAGTTTTCTTACTTCTGTGGCTTTAATTGGAGTGCCAGAAAGCAGGCCTCTTACTCCTTCACATTTGTTCACTTTGTTTTAACTTACCTCTCTTGCCTTGATGAACAAATAACGTGATGGCCAAATCTGCTCTAAGGAAATAGTGTTTACTGTTAATTAAACCAATCATTTTCCACTTTTCTGCCAATAGCCCAGATTAATGTATTTCACCTTAGTGAGCTATTTGTATGTTTATTTATTTTATTTTATTTTATTTTTTTTACTCTTTTTTTTATTTTTATTTTTATTTTTTTTAAATTTTTTGTTTATTGCAGTAACATTGGTTTATAACATTGTAAAAGTTTCAGGTGTACATCATTGTACTTCTATTTCTGCATAGATTACATCATGTTCACCACCAAAATACTAATTACAACCCATCACCACAATGGAATACTACTCAGCCATAAGAAATGATGTTTATTTCTTTTAAATTAATGCCAATGAATAATTGGCAATGGCCAGCTCCAAGCTGGACAGATAATTCACTCCTACTTGCCTACCCCGCCCCCTCCCAACGCCTGCTGCAAAGTTACACCTTTAACCTTGTTAACAACATATGCAACTGACTCTTTTATAAGGTAGATGAGATCTGGAAACGTTAACTAAACTTCTAAGCATAAATGATCACTGTGCTAGTAAACAATGTGTTATATACTATACTCTTAGGCCAGTCCTAAGTGAATTGGAAACCTAAAACTTTTCCAGTCTATTTGGGAAAAAAAAAACACCAAGATTTAGTTTTTAATTAAACTTTTTATTTTGGGGTAATTGTATATTCACATGCAGTTGTAGGAAATAATACAGAAAGATCCTGTGTAACTTTTATGGTTTACCTCAATGGTAACATTTTCATCACCACAACGATCTCCATGTTGCTGTTTTATAGCCATACCTGCTTTCCTCTCCCCCATAGTCCCCCAACCTCTGATCTGTTCTCTATCTCTATAAATTTTTTCATTTCAAGAATGTTATATAAATGGAATCATACAGTAAGTAACTTTTTGGGATTGGCATTTTTTCACTCAGCATAATTCTCTGGAGATTTACCTAGGTTGTTGCATGTATAAATAGGTCTTCCTTTTTATGGCTAAATCATGGTATGGCTGTACCACAGTTCATTAAACCGTTCACCCACTGAAGGACATCTGGGTTGCTTCTAGGTTTTGACTATAATGAACAAAGCTGCTATAACAATTCTTCTACAGGTATTTGTGCAAATAGAAGTTTAGTTTCTCTGGGATAAATGCCAGGAGTCAGTTGGGTTGTATGTATGTTGTATGGTACTTGCAAGTTTAATTTTTTTTTTAAGAAACTGCCAAACATTTTCCCAGAGTGATTGTACCGTTTCACATTCCCTTCAGCAGTGTGGGAGTGATCCTGTTTCTCTACATGATGTTCACCGATTTCCTTTCTGTTTAGGTATCTTCTGTTGGCCATTCTTTCGAGAAACCTACTGACATTAGAATTGCTGTTCTCCTAAATTGTTTTTCTCTGGCTACTTTTTTTTTGTCTTTAGTTTTCAGAAATTTAATTATGATGGTTGTGGCTTGGATTTCTTCGTGTTTATCCTCTTTGTTTTCTTGAATCTGTAGGTTTAGGCTTATTGGCAAATTTGGAAAGTTTTCAGGCATTATTTCCTCAAGTATTTTTCAGCCACACTTTCTCCTCTCCTTCTAGGACTCCAATTATATGAATATTAGATCTTTTGTTATAGTCCCACAGGTCCCTAAGGCTCTGTTCTTTTTTTCAGTTTCTTTTTTCTCTGTTGTTTAGACTGGGTCATTTCTATTGTTCCATCTTGCAGCTTGCTGATTCTTTCCTCTGTGCCCTCCATTCCACTCTTGAATCTATCCACTGAGGTTATTATTTCAACTGTTACATTTTTCAGTTCTAAAATTTCCATTTGGTTCTTCTTTACATCTTCTATTCCTTTGCTGAGACTTTCTGATTTTCTCATTGGTTTCAAATAGATTCTGATGGGTTGTTGAAGCCTAACATCTTTGTCAGATCATTCTAACATCTCTGTCATCTTGATGTTGGCATCTTTCAAGCATTTTTTTTCACTCAGTTTGAGAATTGTGATTTTTGATATAATGAGTGACTTTCTATTGAAACCTGGACATTTTGGGAATATAATAAGACTCTGGATCTCATTCAAACCTTCTGGTTTAACTGGGTTCCTCTGACACTGCTCCAGCAGGAGGGTGGGAATGACACCTCATTATCCAGGTTTCCCACCCAGTCTCCACTGACAACTGAAGGGATTGGACTCCTTCTTACTACTGAGTGGGTGGGAGTTCCAGCTCTTTACTCCGCCTCCACTTCTAAAACTTGTGTGTTTAAAAATGAGTAATTAAAAAAACCAATTCTAGGAATGAAGAATTCTTAGAAAATTGATGTTCCAGAAATAATTTTTCTTGAACATTGTAATTTGTGTATATTTGAGCTCCTCAGTAATTATATTCAATTAAGTTATAACATTTGAATTGTTGTAAGTCTATTGTACTGAACAGTGGGAGCCACAGATATTATTTTATTAAACTAAGAGGTAATACCTGCTCTTTGGAACAAATCCTATGAATTCAGAATAGTTTAGAGTAAAATAGTCCCCCCATCCCAAATCCGTTCTCCAGATGTAACTACTCTTAACAGTCAGACATGCATCCATACAGGTTTTAGTTTCTGTTCACACTTTCAATCATGCTCCCCTACCTCAGTTACTCACTCCTACTTTTCCTCTCCAGCCTCTCTTTCTGCGCATCCTTTGTAATCTCATCCTTCTCTATCGGCTATTAAATGTTGGGATGCTTTTAGACTTGGTTCTAGAAACTTTTCTTCTCAATCAATATTGTTTTTCTTTGTGACTCATCTGTATCCTTGTCTCAATTACTATTTACACTTAGATGACTCATACATTTATTTTTCTAGTTCAGATCTCTGGTCTGAATGTCAAACCAATAATTCCAGCTCTCTCCTTGATGTCTCCTTTTGTATCTAAACAGCACTCCAAGCCCAGCATACCAAAACCAGACTGATGGTCTTCCCTTCCAACCTCTTCCGGAGTTCACATCTTGGTGAATGATGCCACTCTAGATTGAGTTATATTTGCCAGAAGCCTAGGCAAATAGAAAGAGAATTATTGATTCCCTTTCTCCTTCCCCTCCTGTATCCAGTTAATGACCAAGTCCTGTGGCTTTCCCCTCCTGAATCTGATCACTCCTTTCCATTTCTACTCCCAAGTTTTCATCAACTCCTACCTGGGCTAATGCAGTAGTTTCTGAAATGGACTTTCTGCTTCTAATCTCGTTATGCTTGATTTAATTTTTTATTCTGTAACCAGAGAGATATTTTCAACATAAAAATTTGGTCATGTCACGTGCCTGCTTAAAATATTTCAATTTTTTTTTCTTGTGAGGAAGATCAGCCCTGAGCTAACATCCATGCCAATCCTCCTCTTTTTGCTGAGGAAGACTGGCCCTGGGCTAACATCTGTGCCCATCTTCCTCCACTTTATATGCGACGCCGCCACAGCATGGCCTGACAAGCAGTGCCTCGGTGCACGCTCAGGATCCGAACCCAGGCCGCCAACAGTGGAGCACGCGCCCTTAACCGCTACACCACAGGGCTGGCCCCCAAAATATTTCAATTTTTTTATTGCTTTTATGGTAAATACCTGAATCCCTAGCATACTTAGCACAGAGCCTGTTGTATAGTGGGCATATTCATGGAAGAATATTCATGGAAGAAATATTCATGGAAGAATGAATAGATAAATTTATATAGTTTACAGTATTTGCTATTAAAATAGTATTGCTACACATTGCTACACATGTATCTCTATGTATCTTTCTTTACTATTGTTATATTTCTGTTGGATATATTTCTAGAAGAGGAATTGCTAGTGTGGTTTGGTTTTCATCTGTTAAATATCAGGGTTAATGGAGCAGTTGGTGTCGTGCTTTATAGCCATCAAGAGAAAAAAAGGAGTCTGACCTAGCAAGATCAGTGATGATTTATTAAGGGAGCCATCCTGTACCTTCTATTTGATGGAAGGGAGTTATATCCTAAAGAATCGCCCAATGACTTAAGGATGTTTTTTGAGATTTTATGCCAAATAACTTTAGGTAAAATATTTTATAAGACAGAGCAAAGAACAAATGAGTCAAGTTTTCATATTCATGGCAAATGTGACTTGTTCCTATTTTTATTTTGCTTATGTGTTTTTCTTATTAATGACCATTAAATGGAAATTAACCAGGGGCCTGCCCAGTGGCGCAAGTGGTTAAGTGCACGCGCTCCGCTGCAGCGGCCCGGGGTTCGCTGGTTTGGATCCCGGGTGCTCACCGAGGCACCGCTTGGCAAGCCATGCTGTGGCGGCGTCCCATATAAAGTGGAGGAAGATGAGCACGGATGTTAGCCCAGGGCCAGTCTTCCTCAGCAAAAAAAGAGGAGGATTGGCAGATGTTAGCACAGGGCTGATCTTCCTCACAAAAAAAAAAAAAAAATGGAAATTAACCATTAAATTAGTTAAAAGATGATTTGAAATGGGGTGGTCACATAAGAAGGACTAGTGAAAATAATGTATGAGTTATAATTTTCATAGAAATAAAGGATCTGTTTACTAGTGTAGTTGATACTGGGCCGAATTGTGATGTAGGGAAATAGTGTTTTCAGAGACGTGTTCTTCTGTCTCTGCCTCTTTTGTTCCACTCTCTGGAAGGAGAATGGTGTGTCTTGGTGCTTGTGAAGTAGGCAGAAAACAGCATGAAGGTATCAGGTGCCTGAAAGGTGGGGACTAGGGGTCTCGGGGTTACTACTGCTCTGCACTTACTAATTCTGTCACCTTGGGCAGGCTAGTTAATCTCTGTGATAGTTTCCCCATCTGAAGATAATACTAACCACTGATTTACGTGCAAACTAGATTGGATATGATCATTTGTTTTGTTATTTATTAATGTATTTATTTTTTTAGATTTATTTATTGTGTGAGCTGATCATAAAAATACTTTATGACTGATTTTTCATGAATTCGCATACCAGAAAGATAAAAGTATGTAATACAGGGATATTAATGGCTTTAAAATTCCTTTTCAGCAGCTAATCAGGCTGCAGAATGACTCGCAGTGGGTTCTTTGGACAGAGAAGTACTATGAAATTCTGAGAGTTAATACACTTTTGGAAATATCCATGTATTCAAAGGGAGCACAGAACTCTATGAAATTCATAAGTAGCTCTTTACAAATTTCTACTGTTTTCGCTCGCACTCTAGTCTATTTTTGTTCATACTGAAATGTGTAGATTAAGCAACTTTATATTTATTTTCATCTTACTATTAATTTTGTATCAGCCACTTTGTGGCTGTTCAAGCAAAACATTGATTTAATTGCTCTGTTTGTCATTTCTCCTGCTTCCAGGCAATGGGCCTCACCACGACAGGTGCTGCACTTACAATGAAAATAACTTGGTGGATGGCGTTTATTGTCTTCCGATAGGACACTGGATCGAGGCCACTGGGCACACCGATGAGATGAAGCACACAACAGACTTCTATTTTAATATTGCAGGCCACCAAGCCATGCATTATTCAAGGTAAAAATAGTGCCATGTTTATAAGCCTAGAAGTAGGAGGAGAGGCAGCATTAGGACAACGGAAGTATTTACTGTGTTCAAAACGGCAGTGTCTCCCTTTGGAGGGGTACACAAGCCTGCAGTACTCTGAGGAGATAAATTATAGTGATTCACTGTATGAGCTTTACTGGTTCTAAGTATGAAGGATTCCTCTTATAGAATTCTTTTATTAAATACCTACTCTGGCATCAACCCATTTTGACCTGATAGACGTTAACCAATCTTTGTACTTACATAGTGGGTTAAGAATAAAGATTGGAATAAAATATCTTAGATTAGCATTTGTCTCTTTTATGCTACTGACCAACAGTGAAACAAAAATTAGTGTCTCTTTATAAAATCTTACTCGGATAAACATATGTGAAAATCTAGACATAAAACTACATTGGATGTGATCATTTACTCTATTATTTATTAATATATTTATGTATTTGTTTATTTAATTATTATGCCAGCCTATGTGCCATAATAAAAATTCAAACACAGAAGAGGATGCTAAATGAAAAGTAAGATTCAGTACACTTTCCTTCATTCCTGCTTATCAGAGTAGTTGTTTTTAACCATTTTATGGTTAGTTTTTCTGGAGGTTAAATCCACGCCTTAAATAATCTGCATATACTTTATTTGTTAATATGCCAATTTAAAAATAGCTATTGATTCTCCTCTATGACGTTAGAGAAATTTTGCTCACTTATGCTTCTCTTTTCTCCCCACCCAATCCCTACCAGGCTCATTTAAAAAAAATTATTTTTCTGTTTAACTTCATAAAAATTCTATTTCTCGATCCATGAATTTTTGACAATGCCTCTTGATTTCCTACTATGTAAGACGAGAGATTTATTGCCCCTATGTTTTCCTCCACACCTACTTCCACCTATTAACTCCTGTTTTTCATTACTTTTACATTTTCAAGGTTTATAGAATTTACATTTAATTTAGCAAATATAACTGTCTTTCATACTTTGGTGATTTAAAATTTAAAACCAATATCCAACATTTAAAATATTATATAAATATTATTTATTATAGAACCTGCAGTGTTTGTACCATAGATAAAGGAATGCATTCTCATATTCTTAAAAATTGTGTTGCTTTGAATGAGAGATATAATCAATACAAACAGCGTTGTGAGGGGTAGGAGAGAGAGAGAATGCAACTTCATCACAGTCTTAGGGAATTAATATTCTCCTTGGACACACCTTTCTTTTAAATTTGTGCTGTGTTGGCCTTGCAGGTGGCTTGGATGCAGGGCATGAGGAATAGAGGAGTTAAGCATGATCCTTGATTTTTTGAGCAACTGGATTAATGGTGTTGCTGGTTACTGAGATGGGGAAGACTAGGAGATGAATGATTTGGAGTTGGGATGGAGATAAAAATTCTGTTTTAGACATATTACATTTGAAATGTATGTTAGATTTCAGAAAGGAAATCAATTTGATGTGTGGAGTTTTGAGAAGAGGTTGGAAAGGGAGAGATAAAGTTGGGGTTATCAAGATATACATGACATCCAAAGTGATGAACCATTACCGGCTTCTATACCTATGAGAGTGTTGGTGCAGGCTGTGTGCGTGGGGGCAGATCATTTTTTCTGAGTAGAACAGAGGCAGACAGTCAGCCTGGGCACTTCTGCCACCTGACCTCGAATGAAAAGACTAGGAGGACCTGTGTGGGGCTCACCTCTCACTCTGAAAGCCTTTGCTCCCCAAGTAGATGTTTTAATTTTTAAAGGAGGCTTTTCTTAAGCTTCGTATATAGTGTGATAGCTGAATGTGGGATGAGTATGAATCATAGTTCATGTAGGCATAGTTCATGTGTACTCATAGTTCATTCATAGTACGTGCAAGAAAGGTTACATTTTTAGATTTTCTTAAGCAACTTAGTTTTACATCTAAGCATCTATCCTACTGAATTCTCAGATAATTCAACCTGCTATTATCCTCCCCAGGTGTAAAAATATATACGTATATAATATAAAATACAGAATATATAAGTAGTATATACTACGTAATAAATATATATATTTACATCTGAGGTATAATATTTAATACACACAGACACACATACCTATATACATATATAAATGGGATGAAGTCTCAGACTCATCACAGTTTTGGACTTAATAGTATTCTTTGTTCCTCTATGTATGTATCTCTATAACAGAGATAACTGGGAACTTGGTAATAAATAAAAATTGTTTATGGTGGACCTGGTGCCATATCTTTGCTTTTAATGAGTGCCATCAACCTCCAGTATTTCTCACATTTCACAGTCTCACAGTCACCTACTTGAAAATCCATTGAGTGGTGTGATTTTTAAAAATAAAAATCCATTGGGTGTTATGATTTTTTTAAAATACCGATTCATAGACCCCACCAAGTCCTGGGAATCCTTTTTTTTTTTTCCCAGCCTCTCTATATGATTCTCATGAACATAAAAGTTTGAGAACTTCTGTGATTATTCCAATAAAGACAGTAGTTTAGAATTAAAAAAAGGAAGATTTTTATGTACCTTCAATCATGTCAGTCTAACTCCCCTTATAAATTCCAACCACAATTCACCCTCACTTGAAACCAGACAAGATAAAAATGTGAATTCAGTTTATAAGAAAAGAATTGAAAAGACATTCATATATTTCATTATTGAATTGAAAACATCTAATTGCTCTCTGCTTGCTCTAGTCATCTGACTATGTATAATGCTAAATTACATTGTGAATTTATCTTAGCTGCTGAAATAGATACACACAATAGGATATATGTTTGAGCATATGTAATGATAGAGATACTCAAACTCTCCCAATAATTTGTAATCACAAACTATGGGAATGGAATTATGCCTGGACTTTTTTTTTATGGTTGTGATAAATCTTATCAGAATTGATTGTCAGTATCCTTCATAATGATAAGACTTTCAAGAATGCAAATATCTAACAATTAAATTTTATATAATGTGGCAAGTTCATTCATTCAGTATGAATTGGGTGGATTACTCTGCAGAGGCCCTGTGTTCAGTGCTGGACAATCAAAGATGGAGAGACAATGATCCTGCTCTCAGGAACTCGTGTTCTATTGGAAGCACGTAAACGGCTGCGATGTAGTGAGATAATTGCTATAATGAAGTTGTAAATGCAGTGTAATGAGGGACAGGAGGAGACATTTTTAGTTCAAGGAAATCTTTATGAGGACAACTTGAACAGAAATGTGAAGGATTTTTTTTTTTCCAGGAAGACATTTGGGAGAGGGTATTCAAGGTATGGAGAATACAAGTACAAATGTATGGAGGTGTGATAGCAATATTAAGCTGACCAAATAATTTGGTCCAATCAGGATAATTTTGAGAGTAAATGGAGGTCCTTTTAATAATTAGCCTGCACAACAGGTATAAAATAGGACTGTTCAGGGCACACTAGAACATAGGGCAACATAGAGAACATGTCAGGTAGAAGAGAACATTCTGGTACCCCTCAATATTCAGACCAAGAGAGATAAGCTGATAAATACTCTACCCTAATAGAGGGACTAAGGATATCCTTTTATAGAAATTCACACCCATTACATGGTGTGACCGTGTTTAGGGGGTTTATGTGGTACATTTTAGTTTTAAATTTTAGCTAAGATATGCATACATATGTTTAATGAGTCTAGTAGATCTACAAGTTTTATTATGAAAAGAAGTATGCCTGCTCCCTCTACCCC
The DNA here is from genome assembly GCF_057802395.1 of Ceratotherium simum simum. Classification (NCBI taxonomy): domain Eukaryota; kingdom Metazoa; phylum Chordata; class Mammalia; order Perissodactyla; family Rhinocerotidae; genus Ceratotherium; species Ceratotherium simum. Next base: position 23,071,869 of record NC_141937.1, on the reverse strand, counting down.
CACATTTCCCCCAATTTGGTCTTTCCACAGGCAACCACTTTCACACCTTTAAGCTGATTATTTGCTAATTCCCTTCAGGTAAATGATAAATAATATGATTATATTGCTACTTCTTGGTTTTAGTTTTAGGTATTATCTATTGATTTCACACCAAGAAATATGAAGACTTAGCTCTTTTTTCTTCCCCTCCCCCAACAAATCTCAGTGACATCTCTTCTATTGTTCAATCCTCCCAATATAGTTATACTATAATTTTGATAAGGTCAGTATTCCACATGTTTCTTCATATGCCTGTGTAAATGCTATTTCACACCCCTAACTGTTCACAAATATCTAAATCTCCTTTGAAGAGTGTGTGGCTTTCAGGGTTGCTCTTAAGAAGCCAAAGCTAATATGGCTCCCGATCCTCGACGTTTGAGTCGGTTTTTCCCCGACTCTGAAGAAGACTGTAGAATCTTTTTGTTTCCAATATTATGAAGTTTCATAATGGTATGTCTTGACGTGGGTCTATTTTTATCCGTTTTGCTAAGCTCTCAGTAAGCAGACTTTTTAATTGTGCAAACTCGGGTACTTCTTTCCAAGTAAATTTCTTGAATTATTCCTCTGATGATTTCTTCTTTTTCTTTCTGGAACTCCTATTATTCAGATATTGGAACCCTGGCCTGAGTCTTTTATATTTTGCATATCTTTGTCTGTCTTTTTTTTGCTCTCAAGTCTAACAGATTTTCTCAACTTACTTCATCATCCATCACTGCTGTTTACTTTTTATTTCTGCTGTCATTATTTTCTAGGAGCTCTTCATTTAATTCTCTGAGTGTCTCCCAGTTCAGAGACTTGTTTAATCTTAGCAGAGAATAAACCTCCAATCCTATTCAGGACTGGGGAGAGGAAGTTTCCCAGCTAAGCCGAGTGGGAAAATGAATCTGAGGGTCTGGCTGCTTCTTAAACAGACTTGCAACCACTTCTCTGTATTCCTTTCAGCCACGTCCGGAAGTACATGGTGATACCAGTGTCTGAGCCTGGTGGAGAGCCTGTAGTGTAATTCCAGTCTGTTCTCAGCTTTCTCCAATGCTGGCCTTAGGACTTAAGTTTTTTTCAGGTCTGCTAAATTATTCAATAATTAACCAATTGCTTTTCGGCTTCCACAATTTTGTTGTTACCTTTCCTCCTGTTCTTTCTTGTGGGTTTATGTGTTTATTTCTTCACAACATCTCTTTTATTCTTGTTTTAAAGGGATTTAGCAAAAGAGTCAAACTAGATGTGTGGAATCAATTTGTCTGCAATAAAATTAAAGTGAAATAAAGTATTCAAAGTGTCTAACATAAAACTTGGTAAATAGTAACTCAGTAAATATTGAGCCCATTCTTTATTTCCATATTTAGCTTGTATTCTTTTCCTCTGACCCAGGTAAGATTCTACCATGCTAGAATAAGATTTTAAAAATCAACCATATTCAGGCTATAATTGGTACCAAACTACATCTCCCTCTTCAATAGATTTTTTTTTAATGCAAAAGAATGAATGTTTGCATTAAAGACACAGATAAGTAATTTAATGAGACTTTAGTGGAAAGGGACTGTAATTTCTCTCTCTTGAAAAGGCTTGTTGCCAATTAAACACATTTTAAGAGACATAAATTAGACTTTATGAACATCGCACTTTGCACTCTTAAAAATGTTACATTTTGGAAAATACATTGTAGAAGCATGCTTAGACTTTGTAGCCCTTTTGGCTTATAAAGAAAAGATATACAATAATTTTCAAAACTGAAAATTATTTTAAACACTGTAGAACAATAATTTTGCACATTTTAAAATACTGTTGTATCTAGCACATTTTTTTAAATGAATGAAATTGGCTACTTTGGAGACAGAGTGAGGAATTTGGGTGCCAGCCCAGCTCTCTCATTACTGTTGGGGAACCTTGGGACAATCCTGTAACAGTTCTAGATTTCGGTTTCCTGATTGGCAATGTGAGCTGGTTGAACTAGATGACTACTCAAGGCAGTTCTGGAAATACTCAAGGCTTAAAGTTAATTTAAAAAACTAAGGCTTGTGCCACATTTTGCCAATATGTTATATTGGCCTAAGAGTGCCTACCCTCCGTATCTGCTTCTCTGGGTTCAGATCCAGGGACCAAATGCCTGCAGTCTAGTGCTGCCTCTGGATGGTACTTTCCCTCATTTGTGCAGCCCAGGACATACAGTCAGTCCAACTTGACAGAAACTATACTTGGTAATGCACATATATATTTTTTTTAATTAAGGATATTTTTTCCTAAGTATAAGATCGTAATAAAGTTAACAATTCCTTATTATCATCCAATACCCGGATCATATTCACATTACTCCAATTACTCCTTCACCCAATGGCTTTTGCTGCTAGTTTGTTCAATTCAGGGTCCAGTCAAGGTCCACACCTTGTATTTGGTTGTTATGTCTTTTAAGAGTCTTTCATGACATTGACTTATTGAAGAGAGTGGGTCATTTGTGTGGTAGAATGTCCTACCGTCTGGATTTGTCCATTAGCTTCCAAGTGGTGTGTCATTTAACTTGTTCCTGTAATTCCTATGTTTCCTATAAACTGGAAATTAGATGTAAAGATTTAGGTTAAGCATTTTTTTAAAAAATTATTTTACTGAGGTCATATTGTCTTATATCATTATGTAAATTCAGGTGTACATTATCATATTTCAGTTTCTGTATAGACTGCATCATGGTCACCACCAATAGTCTAGTTTTTATCCGTCACCATACATATGTATCCCTTTACCCCTTTCACCCTCCCCCTCACCACCTTCCCTTCTAGTAACCACAAATCTGTTCTCAGTATCTATGTGTTTGTTTATCTTCCACATACGAGTGAAATCATATGGTATTTGTCCTTCTCTGTCTGACTTAGGAAATATACATATTTTTATAGTTGGTATATAAATAATACTTAAATGTATGTATATGCTTCTTATATAATGATATTTTTACATGACTCATATTTATAATCAAATTTTGACGAGAAATCTCTTTTGGAATAAATAGAGAATAGCCACAAAATTCTGTGTGTGACGGAACCTAATTACATTGTCCTACTTCTGTAGTTCACAATTAAGACATTATTGGCCAAAGGAAGAATATAATTTCAATTGGTATTTACATCTGATTGAACGATTTGAGATTTTTCTAAACATTAAAACCAAGAATATAGTTGTTCATACTTGTGCAGAAAAAGAAACAGCACAGTTCTCCTTCTTGTTGAGTTCCTCTGACTGCACAATGATTTTTATTGAGGATTAACTGAGTGTGTGAGATTCTCGAAGAGTTCCTTTTCCCTATATAAATAACACTCTTCATATTTTATAAGGTCAAATTAATCGATGGGTGTCCTCTTTTTCTTATTAAAATACATATTTTTCATATGAAACATTTAAATATATTAAATAAAATGATTACATTTTATGTAATACATATAATTATATGGGGATGATTTACTTTCAACATCATATCAAAAAATATTAGTGATAGATATTAGCATCCTAATGGTAATATGGGCTAATGCAAACATACCCTTTAATTCTTCTTTCTTAGAAGTTGTTTAAAACATATCTGCTAAAGTTCGTGGGGAAATCAGTTTTTGCTGATAGTGCTGTTGTGGAGTCAGTACAATTATAAAGGCTGCAGCTGGATTCTGTGCTGCCTTGTATATTATCAACAGCATTGTTATTTAAATGGTGATTGAAATGCCTTGGTCACTGGTGAAGGAGAGAGAAGCTTGGTTGAAGGAGGGAGCTTGATTGTTGCATCTCAGGTTGCGTTTATAGGAATGGTAGTAAGAAAAAGGGGATATTCTATCATATAAATTAAGCAAATTGGATTCCTAAGTCATTTTATGGGTAAAATATGGCAATTTTATTATAAAAATGTGGATTTTTACTATAAAAGAGAGCAGAGAAATGAGGAAATGTAAGGTAGGGGAAGGTAATTGATAAGATGGCCGCTATTACAGAATATTTTGATGTTAATGAAAATGATCCCACAGAATTGAGAAAAATTAATGATTAAGAGGAGCAAAATCTTTGTGTAAGAAGAGTGACCTTAATTCAGAACAAACAGTTCATCCATGGTCATGAGAGGCAAGCAGAGTACTGGGGCAGGGATGCGGGTAGGCCAGTGTAGTAGTGAGAGCATGTGGAAGTTCGATTTTTTGTTGCTTCTATTTTCTCAGTGAAACAGGAAGCAAGGTCATCGGATGAGAGTGCGAAGAGAGAGGAGTTTTAGGTTTGAGGGAGATATATAGACTGGGTAACTAATGGAATGTAAATGTACTGACTCATGAATTTTAATTTTTACAGTTCTCTCCCAATTCCAATATTACAGTGGCCATGACAACCAAAGAAGAATTATTCTCTCGTATTAAATGAATACAGAAGACAGAATATTTTTGAAAAGCTGAGATAGCCTTTTTCTACAGTTTTCTGTGTGACTCTAGCCAGATCAGAAAGAAGTCTACGTAACATGCTAAAATGGAGTCGTGGTAGGTTGGGAGTTATACACTATGTTTTTTAGAGCTAGAATTAATTTATTGTGCTAGCCACAATGAAAGGTCCGCTTCAGGAAGACCAGTGGATCTATTTATATTAGACTCAGTGAATACATCGGGAATGTTTCCATCTTGTTTTCAGAGGGTGAGTATGTTTAGATCACTTTGCCAATCATTGATTATGACCATTTAAACGGGCTTAAAATGACTAGTTTCTTAGACCACAGTCTCATTTTTTGCTGAAAAGAATGGAAGGATTATCAAACCCATGGAGGAGGGATCAATTAAGAAACAGTAGTCAAAATGTATGTGTTTCTTACTGTACGTGAGAATCAATTTTGCTGTTGGGTATTTCTATATCATAAAGGCTCTATTATGACTTTTTTGTTCACAGACTTGTTTTTGAAAACTGAGATCTTTATTTTCACACTTTGATAAATTGTAAAATGCCTTTCCCATCCTTCTTTTCCATAGCCCTTTTAATTTTTCTCTTTGAGTGTCATGTAGACTTCTCATTTCTGAAAAATGAATCAATAGCAATGAAAATATTAATTGATTAGCATGTGAAGCATTTCTCTGAAAAAATACGGGGTGTATACACACACACACACACACACCCCAATAACATTTAGTTGTACAGACTCTCCATTTTATAGTGAAAGAATTGTTCCCTACCCACAGGCCACATGTGTTTGACAGAGTGCAGGACTCTAGGATCTGGGCTAATGAAAGCAGGGAGTAGATTTTAGAGGTTGTACAAGGATTAATACTGGGCAAGTAAAACCATAATAGCTACTTCGGATTGTGAGAGAAAAGGAATCTTACACAGCATCCCCTTATGCTAGAGAGGAGCAAATTGGGAACCAAAGCTGCCAAAGTAGTGCTCTGAGGTCACAACAGTCCTTACCAGCAGAGCCGCCATTTTCCAACTCTCCTCTAGGTACCTCCATTTCCTCCTCATAAGATGGGTGGCCATTTTCTCAAACCAGAGCTTTCTACCATCAACCTCTGATCAAAACACACATTTGGACACAAATAAATGATTAAAAAAATCCTGCTTATTTTCACGAATCAAAGTTTAAAGTTTATATAATCTATATAACTCTAGATACATTGAATTAATTATAAGAAGGACTTGAAACCTTTGTCTCCTCCCAGCACTTTCATGCCACTTTTTGAAAAGTAATATTTATTCAGCATTTACCTTGCAGTTTAACTCACCTCATTATCCTTCCCCACCTTGTAATCTTGCATTATTGTATGAATTTCTTGTCTCATTTCCCCTTTTTCTAGACTGCAAATCCTGTTCCAACACCCCTTTCTTCCTAAGATTCCTTTGTTTGACCTGTTTTGTTTCTCTGAGACACTTATTATTAATCTTCTTAATTTAGTCACTGGCATTTCCATTGCTGCACCCTCTCCTCAGACATATTTATTGCACTCTCCATTATGCATGGGCATATTGATGTTAGAGGAAGGTATTTTATGAGAGAATCTTTCAGTGTAAACTATGTTACATTGCTTTTCTATTGCTACTCCAGTTTAATTATATTAGGTGTGACTGCTCACGTGGAGGTCACAATACCTAAAGTCCCAAAGTGCAAAGAGACATATTTGCATTAAATAGGAAGTCACCGGAGAATTTATTTAAATGGTGAGCTCCCCAAGGATTTAAGAGTTTATTTCCAGACTTTTTTGCTCTAGTTTTGGGAGGGAAGAGAGACTTAAAGCTGAAATTAATAACTAATCATAAATGAAAATTAAGCATCTCAAAAATGATAAATTGATAAGAAGCATGATCAATTTGTTACAAAAATAATAGGTTTATACAAATTATCGGGAACCATTTTATTGTGCAAAGTGAATTATATCTATTCTATAAAGCTACTTGTATGTTTACAGTTGGTTCTTCATTATATCCTAGAAAAATTAGAAAGGAAGGAAAAAGGAGGAAGGACAGAGAAGGTGGGAAGGAGGGACATAGACTTCTTTTCCGGACTTGGCCACTTGTCATTCAGCTATTCTGTGATAGCAGGTGGTAACATGGATTATTTTTTTAATCTCATTTCTTTGTGAAGCATGCTCAGTCCCTTGGAAGTTCACTCTGAATAGTCTGTTGTTTCTGACGTTACCAGAGGTTTGGAAATAGGGCCTCTTGTGTGCTCACTGCTTATAGCCATGACGATGAGTTTTTATTACTTCAGATCTTTTCAAAGAAAACAAACCCAAGGGATGCAGTGAAAATGACAGAACCGTTCTGAGAGAGATTGGCAGTGCAATGATCCTCAGCCAGAATAATAGCTATTTATGGTTGATGGGGTTTCCAGAGCTGCCCTTTAATTCAGGATGTTCATATCAGATATTGTCAATTAAGTCAAGGCAGAGTAAAAAGGACAATAAAAATGGTATCATGGAACTTGGAAATACATCTAGTTAATTGTATATAATCTATAGAAATATATTTGAACATCAGAATGCCAGGTTTCCAAATACCCTTCTCATGAGATTACCATTATTCCCTACTTAAAAAAAAACAGACCTAAAAAGCTGAATTTAGAAGGATCATATTGATTATATACCATCTGCCCAGTACTGTGTTAGGTACTATTAAAATTTTTCAACTTAAGTAATAATAAAATTATACGGTGTTTATTTATGCCACAAAAGGCTTCTTCCCTATGTGAAAGGATTCCCTTACACTTAGATGAGTAGACATTATCAGAATAGAGCTGAGGGGCAGGATCTCTGCCCGGCCTGAATTAATAATATCTGAGGAATGTTCTTGTCCTGGCCACTGCCACTATCACTAGCAAAAACTAAGAATAGGAAAAAAAAAATGCCCAAAACTGTGAACAGTAATTGAGCAGCTAATTCATATTTCAGAGATGACTAATGAGAAGTTTAAACACTGACGTTCACAGCTCTGGTGCACTGCAGATTGCGCAATGATATTTATAAAGCTTTACCTATGAATGCACCTCTATCTGCTGATTTTGCCCTTATTCTTTGCCACCTTTTCTATTTCTTTACTGTGTTCTGCATTTCCAGCCTACTTCTCACCTGCCTCCAACTCCCTTTCTTTTCACTGTCTCTTCCACTGTGCCTCTGTTTCCCCGTCTGTCTCTTAGCTCCCTCTGGCTTTTCCTGTCCCTTTTTTCCTGTCTTAATGTCCTTCCCCCCCTTCTACATTTTCTTCTTGATACTTTATTAACTGGCCACAATATGAGATTGACGTCCATACCTAAACACGTGTTTAAAACAGTTTGTACTTTCTGTCCTTAATCTGTAATCAGGTGACCTTGGTCTATTTTCATTCCATTCATTCAACTATTTTTTGAGCACCCACTTTTTGCCAGAAGCTAGATACTAGGGGTACAAAGTTAAACATGACCTAGTGTCTCTCCTTCAGAAGCTAATAGTCCCATGGTAGAGACAAATAAAATATGTATTACTATGGAAATCTTAATTCAATTAAATTACTTTCTACTTCTCTGTGATTTTTTAGCTTATTTTCTTTACATGGACTTCAGTGAATTAAGGTCTTGAATTCTTGTTGAAATATTTGTACATTTAAAATGTGACTTTGCTTACCAAAATTTAGTTAATATTTGATTTTCAGGAGCAATTTTTTTTAATAAAGGGAGAGACTATGGTACTTAAAATTTTATGAAGTAAGGAAATTAATAAAAGTTTTATTTGCTTCATATTCTTATTTTCTCATCCTAATAAAATCTTTTCAATAATTGTACTGTTGAAGTACAGAAAAAGCCTTGTGGGTAAAGTATAACACTGTCTTAAAATTGTGCTTTAGATTTTTATCATTATTAAAAAATAAAATTTATAGAGGGTTGAGTACAGGACCGTTCATTGCCTTCCACAGCTCCAGAGAATGTGATTTATAGAGTGGTTTACATGACACCCTCGCCCGCCCCACCTGCTCTGCTTGGTGCAAAGCTTGCTTTGCTCTGTGGTGGGCCTGGTTAGGTAATAATTTTAGACACCATACAGAAATCTAGTTGGTGGGCATTATAATCTTTTGGATTGACATATACTTAAAATTTTTATGGTAGATTTTTGACCCAAGATGTAATAACTTCTAAGAAATTACCTATATTAATCTTTTTTAGTTCACAAGTCAAGTGATGTGATGTGCTCCATCACATCTTCTTTGGGACTCTGAGTGAGTTAAGGCCTCTCATGTCATTTAATCTTCAAACGTATCCAGCTTCAAAGTGATGGAGTTTAGAACATGCTACCCCATAATATGGCACCTTGACGTACTGAATATATTAAGCTGAAGGAACTTCTGGACTTTCTGGCCCTCCCCTAAAACAAATGGTAAGACCCTCATGTGAGAGGTGCCCTCCCTCCACCCAGAGAACAAGAGCATCCTTGTCTCTGAAGACTGAGAGACATTCTAATGCACAGGCCATGCTAAATTTCTCCTGGTTGACTATCGTTAGCTCATATCCTTTTGTCCTATCACATTTTTCCGCGACTTTCCACTCTTCATCAAACCTAGTGTAAAAACACTGAGGTTTAACTGCTTCTCCAGGTTCTCATTTCCTTATGAATGCTACTGTGCCGTGTAAAACTTATATTAAATAAATATATATTAATATAAATAAATTTGTGTGCTTTCCTCTTGTTAGTCTGTCTTTTGTCAGTCTAATTTGCAGAGCCCCAGCTGGAGAGTGTAGAAGGGTAGTAGGAAAAAGAATTTTTTCGTGCTCTATAACAGTCTGAAAAGTCTTTCTGGAATTTGTATAGGGAAAAGCATCTGAGCCTAGAAGCAAATATTTCTAAACACAACAGGAAAATAGAGATTAAAAAAATTATATTAAGGCCTCTAATCCATTGGCAGGATTAAGAGTTGACATTAATTTCATTAAAAATCAAAGTCATTTTTAGATTTTGAATTTAGGAAACTGTCATGGCTTTTCACTACTTTAACTTATAAAAGGCAAAATAGAATTATCTGCATATTTATATTTCTGAAATAGCCTTATAAGGCATGTGTCATCTCAGAATAGATGTTTTATTGTTTAATCGAATTGAATTTTAATGAAAACAACATAACTTTCATCTGAAATACAGTGAACTATGCCATTACAGAATAAAACTGAGAAAAGACCTTTTAGTTGTATTTTGAATGAAAAGAATAGGAAAGGCATCTGCTAGGATTTCTGCTTTTAGGAATAAAAGTGAGAAACAGCTAACTCTCTCCTGAAACTATCTCAGAGTTCTAGTAATTGTAATAAGGAGAAATAATGAGTTTAGGAGCAAAAGTCATCTATTTTAAATGGTGAATCCAAACTACAAATCTTCATTAAAAATAAGAAGGCTGTAAATTTTTTAAATGCTATAGAGTGCAGAACAGGTAAGTCATTTAATGGAACATATCTATAGATAAAATGCCAAATAACAAGAGAATGAAGTATGACTCCATGCTTGGACAGAAGCAGACAGTATTTACCATCCAACATTGGCTTAAAGCCCTGTGTCTAGGTAACTAATTTCTTCAACTTATTTAAAGATGTTTGTCTTGGGCTGCTTTCTTGCTAATGCAAATAGCTTTTTTTGGAAAAATTGAAATAGTAAATATTGGAGTGCACAGAGAGGTAGTCTAGTATACTGAGAAAATTAAGGAAATGAAGTCTTATTCCAGACAGTTGAGGAAACAAACACAGTCTTATGATACATTGAGCCAATGGGCATTTGGGGTTATCAGTTTAGGACAGGGTTGAAAGGCAACGAGATGTATCACCTGAGTGCCTGTAGGTCTGAGTTCAGCAGATTCTGGGGACAGAGATTGTAAATCTTTTGCTGTTTCAAGAGTGAAATGACAGTCTTTTGATTAGAACATGAAATTGGTCCTTAAAATGATCTTGAAAATTTTAACAAAAAGGCTGCTCTGTGTTCCTAAATTTCTAATAAAAACTTGCCCGTAGCAGCCTCAGACCCCAACTGACCAAACAAATTGTTATAAAAATGCCACTTATCTTGAAAGTCAGACCCCTGATTATGGATCAAGTGATTAAGAGAAGCTAGCATAGAGGGAGAAGGAACAAATGGAAGAAAGGAAATAGAGAAGAATGTAAATGTGAAAAAGCAAAGGTCAGAAAGAAAAACTAAGGACATCCTAATGATGAGAATAAGTCCTGTCAGATAGGATGCATAGCTTCCATAAAAATATTACAACACGTGCCTGGAGAAAAAGCATCAGAGGATTAAATTTCTCAGATTAAAAAAAAATGATGGACTGCATTCTTTTCTTTGTTGTAATTTATCACTCTTCAAATTTTATTGTTGATTCTAAACCTATTATAGACATTCTCTAAAATGAATCCTGCCTTATTTTATTAGTGGACACAAAAAAATTTCTAGCATTTTCTAAAAAATAAGCTAATGAACATAAGACCCAAGAGAATATTTTACCCTTAGCATTACAATATTGAATTGTGTCCCTTTTTATCTACCAGGTTGGGCAAATTTCATGCTGCCAGGCTATCAAAGGAACATTAAAAAGCCTTGTAGAGCTGGGATTTTTTTTGAAACTTAAATATTGTGCATGGCATTCTGTTAATAAGAACTTAAATGTCACACTGGATCAGGAAATTATCCCATCCGGCTCCATACGGCTCCTTTGGCAATGGCACTGTGACCGGGCCACCTGTTTCCCATGATGTTGACCTCATGTCATCATCTTGAAATATCTTGATATTGATCAGGTCCCTTCTCCGATGCCACCTCCCGTGGATCCTTCTCTGGTAATGAAACAGACCTTGTCTGTTTCATTCACTGTTGTATTCCCAGCCTCAGTGTATACAGTTTGCTTATGTAATTGATTACTTCTTATTTTATGTGAAGGTTATTGAATGATGCATCTTGACTTTCCTATTTTATGTGAAAGTTATTGAATGATGCATTTTAATAAGAAGACTATATACTTCTTCAATGCAGGATATATGTCCAACTTCATATCCATTCAATGCTTTTAACACAATGCCTTCCACATAACTGATGGTTATATGTGTAGACTGAATGAGGAACTTCATGAACTTTAATAGATCATTATTATTTGCCATCTAGGAACTTATCCAAAACGTTTGGAACTCATGGGTAGGTCTTGTGTGATGCCACAGGATGGGGTGGAGGAGATGACAACTGAATGGCTACAAAGTCATAGCTTGGCCATCATCAGGCACAATGCCTTTTCCCCTCTTTGATTCTCTAGAGTGCCAGAGAGTATGACATGTATTGTTGGCAACTCACCGGGGATGTTTTTCAGAAGTAACTAATTATGATGAGTACAGATTTCGGTGGATAGAGTGAGTGGGCAGCTGGGAATAGAGAAAGGTGAAGAAATATAAATTATAAGAAAATTATAAATATAGAATTGTAGAATGGTGTAGGGCCAATTGATCTCAAATCATACAAGGAAACTCAGAGGGAAGCTCAAAGTAGTTGAGTACTTCATGTTCACTCTGCAGAAAAAAGTAAAGCAGACCTAAGATCGCCCATTCTTAGAAAAGTCTGCTAGCAGGATTGGTCCTTTTGCTGTTGTCTGGGAATTTGGGTAGTAAGTGGTCCCCTGCACTGATATAAAACTTTCCCTAAATAGTAATGGTTGCTCACTGTGACTAAAATGTGCAAAGAATGTGTTTATGCTTAACACCTGCCTTCCTTCTGGGAGTCTGGAATTTTGCTACATGCTAGACAGAGGGTGCCTACATACTGGTCCCCAATAAAAACCCTTGGCAGTGTCTCTAATGAGCTACTCTGTTAGATAACACTTCCCATTTATTGTCACAACTTGTTGCTGGAGGAATTAAGCATGACCTGTGCACTTTCACTGGGAGGGGACCCTTGGAAGCTTGCACCTGGTTTTATCTGGACTTCTCCCACACACCTTTTCCATTTGCTGATTTTGCTTTGCATCCTTTCACTGTAATAAATCTCAGCTCTAGGTACAACTATATGCTGAGTCCTATGAGATCTTCTAACAAATCATCGAACCTGGGGTGGTCTTGAGGAACCCTGACACATCCACTTTATAGGACCTAGTCCAGGCAATGTCTTGAGCCAATCTTGGCCAGACTACAGGCTATCAAAAGGTGCACCATCACCAATCAGTAGGGGTACAGGTAGCCTTTTTGCCTTAGACCAGTATCTGGTCAGCCTGGTGTGAATCCAGGGTATGTGTGTGCCTATTCTGTGTTTTATTTTTTTTGCTATAGTTTCTAATTAACTTCTGCTTATATAATGTAGTCATTGAAAGCATGTGCTCTGAGTTGGGTTGCCAAAGTTTGAATTGGATACGTTATTAACTACTGTGCATCTTCTGTAAGATAATGATAATAATAAAACTTAACTTAATAGGCTGTTTCCAGGACTACTTGAGATAAGGTAATGTGCTGATTCTTTTGATTTGGCTCAAATGGTTTTACATTTTGACCATTTCTTGAGGTTAGTAGTATAAGGTTGGGCTCTTCTGTTAGTTGCAGACCTGGTGATGTATTCTTCACTATTTTGACTTGGTATTACTTTGTTTGGTCTTGGGAGGCAGGTTTTAAAAGCCTGTGTCTATGCTGCCGTGTTTCCTGGAAATGAATTTACTTTTAGATGTTCAAAATTGTTACCAGAAATGGAACTATAAGATGCTGATATTTAATTAGTTTTCTATTGCTTATATATTTTTCTTAGTTCATAAGTAGCAGGAAAATGCTTGAAAACAGTAGAAAACACCAACATCATGAGTAAGAAAGTAAATAAAATTTTATTGAGCATCTACTAGCTACTGGGTACTATGCTAGGTAAGTACTTGCACTAATTCGTTTTATTCTTCCAACGCTCTATAATACAGATGTTAATATCTCCATTTTAATGATGAGGAAACTAAACCACAGAGAAGTTAAATCCATTACCCACACTAATGTAACCAGTAAGTTGCAGAACTGGGATTCAGATGCAGGATTGTTTGATTTTAAAGACTGTTGTCCAAGTATTATGCTATCATTATAACATAATGAAAATAAATGCTAATTACCAGCAATGACAATTAGGGGATGAGAAGAGGACTCCTATATTTACTACATATACTTTTTGAAAGTGTATTTGGCCACATGAACATGGCCAAATTAGTCATACTTTCTGACATTTCTGTAGCAGAATTTATTGTTTTCTGTGGCTTCATTTTTATCATCATTATAGACTTTCAAAATCTAATGTTTTAACTGATAACTTTCCTACCCTTTTGCTTGTTAGTAGATTTCTAGATTCTCTCTGAGCATTTCCTTTTCAAATATTGCAGGAAAAATAGGTCTTAGCTGAACCTCAGACTGCATTTTTGGTTAAAAACCTGAAGATATCCAGTATTAGCAACTCTTAAAAATACCTTCCAAACACTAAGGACTAAGCTTGTTTCCTGCTTTATGATATAGTTAATTTTAATGTCATAAATTTATGTATTTGAACAACTTAAAAAACAATTTTCGAATTAGTGAATGTCGGTATTCTTTTCTTTTTCTTTTTTTCATCAGAACCATTTCCATAGAAATACCAACCAATAGATTTTTACCTATGCCAATCCCCAAAGAAATTCTCTTTTAAAGCTTAACAAGGGAGATCTGAAGCCTAGCAAGCAACATCCTCATCAACTACACATTTCTTGCAAACTTAGGTCCTTTAAATCTTAATATTTTGTGTGTGTGTGTGAAGAAGATTAGCCCTGAGCTAACATCTGCTGTCAATCCTCCTCTTTTTTGCTGAGGAAGATTGACCCTGGGCTGACATCCATGGCCATCTTCCTCTACTTTATATGGGACGCTGCCACAGCATGGCTTGACAAGCGGCATGTCGGTCCGTGCCCGGGATCTGAACCCATGAAGCCCGGGCTGCCAAAGCAGAGTGTACACACTTAACTGCTAGGCTGCTGGGCTGGCCCCAAATTATTATTATTTTTAAGTCATTTTGTTTCATAAATTTGAAAATAAATTATGACTTCTACCTCTTAAATATTATTTTAGAGAACTAGTGTCACTATTTTGTGAGTTTTTTGATGTTAGGAACCATATCTTATTCACATTTATATCCTTGCAACCTATTTCAATGCCTGGGTGCTGCATACATACTCCAGAATTACTAAACAACTTCGTGGTTTGTTTTTTTCCTTGATCATAGAAGCTATACATGATTAACTTTTATATACTCAGTAGCTGTTTTTCCTTAGTAGCTACTTCAGATAGTTTCTAAGATGTACAATAATAGATGTTTAGGCACTTAAATACATATCGTGATAGAATATAGTGCTAATAAACCACTAGGAAGGCCAATCCTGCTTTCATTTCACAGTAAAATATTGCTGTTTGGAATACCAGGTTCCTGGAGCTTCCAAAAGTCCAGATTTGCTCCAGTATCAACACAGTATGCATGCGCACACACACGCATACACACAGACACACACAACCAAACCAAACAATCTATACAATCTTGGGCAGTGACAAAGCAACTCACAAAGGTGAGTAAGAATGTTCCCCTCAGGGAGCTGACAGTCACAAGCAGGAAATAGACTTTTAACAGATCCAATAATTGGTGTCAAAAGTCCGACATTATACAAATAAAATAAGTGATTCTGAAAACAGGAAAATTTCCCCCAAACTTCAGGATCCTTAAAAACCAATTCTGTTGACATACAGGACTCAAACCAAGCAGAATAGTCTTAATATTAGCAACTCAGTAGCCAGTTATCAAACTAGAAGCCAAATCTTCTGCTTTACTATATTCTTAAACTTTATGCAACCAGGATGTGATATCAAATAACCAGGAAGTGAACAGATTACTCATATGTTCTGTTGCTGGGAACATAAAGAAGTGAGTTAGCATCTAGGTCGGGTGGTAATAAACTTGACGGACTTTGTAAAGCTCCAAAGGCAACTGGGAATTTCTGTTAGACTCTGAGTATGGCAGATCAAAACCTTTTCTGTATTTCCTACAATAAAGAAAACTTACAGTAACATAGAAAGTTAAATTATTATTTCTTGGTTTCTGCTTCCTGATCCTGAAATAATTATCTGCTTGTCTGTGCTTCTATGCAGTATTAGAATTGCATACCCTGTGCAGAAAATGGCAAAATTGACACCTTAAAAATACATTGCTCAATCTACAGATATACAGTGAGTTCTGAGAACAGGACAGTGGAGGACCAAAAAAGTTGAGGAAAAGCTCCCTGACTTCCTGGAGCTTAATGTCCATTTGGAATAATAAGGCATTAACGCCTGAACATTTTAGTAGCAATACAGTCATGTGTCGCTTAACAACGGGGCTACGTTCTGAGAAATGCATCGTTAGGTGATTTAATCATTGTGTGAACATCATAGAGTGCACTTACATAACCCTAGATGGCACAGCCTACTACACACCTAGGCTACGTGGTACCAACCTTATGGGACCACTGTCATATATGTGGTCTGTCATTGACTGAAATGTTATGTGGCGCATGACTGTACATAAATTAAATAAGATAAAAGTAGAAGTGCTCTGAGAGGCAGCATGTGATTGTTAATCTTCCTTGTCAGCTTGACTGGTCAAACATTATTTTAGATGTTCCCGTGAAGGTATTTTTCAGATGAGATTAACGTTTAAATCAGTAGACTTTGAATAAAGCATATTAACCTCCATAATGTGAGTGGGCCTTATCCAATCAGTTGAAGGCCTTAATAGATAAAGACTAAAGAAGCAGGAATTCTGCCAGCAGATGACCTTTGAACTTGAACTGCAGTATTGGCTTTTCCCTAGGTCTCCAGCCTGCTGGTCTGCCCTGCAGATTTTGGACTTGTCAGCCTTTGTAATTGCATGAGCCAATTCCTTAAAATGAATCTGTTTCTGTCTTTATCCACATCCTATTTGTTCTGTTTCTCTGGAGAATGCTGATTAATACAATACCAATGGCAGTTGAGTGCTATGACTTGAATGGAAAAAAAATCAGCTGAAAGATTGAGTGTCCTGTATCTCTTGTCTTACTTCCTTTTCCTGTATTTAATCTTCCTTCTCAGATGATGAGCTCCTAGAGATTAATGGAAACAATATCAAAGGTCTAGTTTGGATAAAGACTTTGAGGGGAAGTATCCTTTAATTCTTATGTTTAAAACTGTCATAAATTAATGTGCAAAAATGGTAGGCTTGTCACATGGATTTCTCTTGCCACTGGTTATTGGGACAACAGGCAGTCCTGTGGAAAGCATATTAGATGAAAAGTCCAGACTTTGCTCTTCAAGAGGTGCATGGCGTTATACAGATAGCCCCAAGTCTCCATGCTTCTGTTTCTGCTTGTAGGTCCATTAGATAATAGAAGTTCACAAATGCACCAAAATAGGCAAAACTAATCTATGTGTTCTGTATCATCCTTGTCGTGACTAGATAGGAGTAGGAGGAGAGTCTTCTGGAGCCTGGTGGAAGTTCTGTTTCTGGACTTGAGTGCTGTCTCTATGGATATATTCAGTTTACAAAAAAAAAAAATTTATTGAGCAGTACACTTACGTGCATTTTTAATGTATATTATGTTTCGATAGAAAGTTTTTAAAAGTTCATGTACTCACTCTTGCAAATAATTTTAAAGAATTGATAGGGTGCAAAAATCCTAATGTGTTACAGAGATAAACAACTAAAATCACTTGTTGCAGCATTTCCCTTCAACAGTTTCCATCAGAAAATTAGATTCCCATTAACGGCAAATACAAAGAGGTGGTAAAGTGTAGGGAAAGAAAGACAAATTTCTTTGAAGTCCATCAACCGATTTTCAGGAGATCCACCTAAATTGTGTTTTCGATGTTTGGTACTTATTTTACTTGTTGATGCTCATCTCAAGAATGCAGTGAAACCAAATGGTTGTATTTGTGAAAGTGCTTTTTGAACTTTAAAACACGATGGAAAAGCCGAAGCAATGGCAGTGCAGCCTTTTTATAGATCATAAAAGGAACAAATAAGCCTCTTAAAAGTACATTTGAAGCTTCACGGGTACTAGTAAGAAAATGGAATTATTTAGTGTTTCCATAAAGCAATGGGACCATCCTCCTTTATGAACCATCAGCATCATGTCACCCGCCTACTTTTACTATCAATGAGAAGAGGATGGATAGAAACAATAAAACATACACTGACATTTTATGTATATCCCTTTGACCTATTTAATAAAAGAACAAAATCCCAAATTGTGAGATTTTTTTTTTAAAAGCACCTGAGTAGCTGAGGGACATCTTAATGCAGATGTGTTGGCTGCTAGGGTGGGCATCAGTGTAGCTTGGCGCTTTCAATCACTGTCACTCTCCCTCTTGTCTTTGCTGACTTTATATTCATGACCATTATTCTTTCTTTCCTTATGTAAATATTAAAAAAAAATGCACCGTTTAATTCCTGATTTTGTTTGCTGGACAGAGAAGGCAATTCATTAATCCATTGCTCAATATTTCCGGTTGCAGAAGCGCTATGCATTGCTAAAGAGAGAAAAAGGCTCTCGGGGAAGCTTCTTTTACGTTCATGGAAACAGGTGTTCTCTTTTAGGTGTCAAGTCAGCTCCCTTCTGAGAACCTCAGATAAGTGGTCCAAATTACATCTAAGAGGAAAATTCACCAAAGCATAATTACTTTTCATCAGGGTGCCACAAATAATGAAAAGAACAGAACACTGGAAGTATATTGTAGTCTACTTAATCACCATCATTTGAAAAAGCTGATGTAGAATTCCTTACTTCAAGACAAATTGTATAGCTTTGGTGGTAAATTAGGCATATTTTCTAAACACTAAATTATATTTCTTCTAATTCACATTTGGCTGAGAAAAGCTGACTAGTCTTTGTAGCAATGGAATATAAAAGATAAGGTTTGCAGCTGCCGTTTCACAGTGCATTTCTGTCTATTCTTCAATAGCTTCCTGTGTTTCTATTCATATTGAATGAATCCCCTTCTTTATCTTTCTTGGTAAGATAAATTTCATCAGGGTTGCTATCCATGCAGGTTGCAGGAAGATTCTTTACATTACCTTGCCTGTCCATCTCCCTTCCCCCTCCCCCCGCCAGCCCCCACCAAGAGCTCAACTTGTGGAGAGTGTTAGATGATTAGTATGGGTGGAAATAGTAAAGCTTTGCCCAGTTATAAACAATTGTCTAGCACAGTGCATACAAAATCCTGGTCATCAGAATTTTATGTAGCATTTCTCTGCATTTAAGAAAGTTCTAGAACTGACAAACTTCAATTGAAGCATAGTGGAAAATCTGAGACCAATAAAACTTGGGTTGACTACAAGCTCAACTATTGATTAGGTATGGGGAAGTTGTTCAAACCGTGCATGCTTTGGTGTATTCATCTATAAAATTAGGATAATAATACTTCTCCTATAAGAATCAAATCACCTAACACAACAATTTTTCTACGATTGTACTTGATTAATAGTAGTAATTATAAAGGAAATCTAAGATTTTGGGGAGGGTGTGCAGACTTTTGGCAGTTGATGGGAGAAAGTACCCCTCCTACATCAGCACCTTTAACCAGGGTCAAGGCCTTCAGGTCACCTTCTGTTTTCCCATCTGCTTTCTGTTTCTTTCCCATCAGCAGCTCCTCCTCTGTGATCCTCACTGTTTGTCCTTTCCAGCCCGTGTCATCAAGAACCTCCCACCCCCATAGCCACTCTCTCTTTGCATGCCACATTGATGTCTGTTTCCTTTCTCTTTCCAGCCAACTGTGTCCATGGAATAGAAATGCCCATTCATAACATAAAATTGGTCTTGATGATTAAGTTTCTCTGGGGAAGAACTATAGGCTCCCCAGTACATTACAGATGTAAGACAAGGATTGGAAAACTTTTTCTGTAAAGGATCAGACAGCATATATTTTAGGTTTTGTGGGCCAAATGGTTTCTGTTGCAACTATTTGACTCTTGCGTTGTATGTGAAAGTAGATTGGACAATATGTAAACAAATGAACTTGGCCGTATTCCATGAAAACTTCATTTACAAAAACAGGTGGTGGGCTGGATTTGGTCCATGGCCATAGTTTTCTGGGTCTCTAAGACATAGAGATGAATCACACCAGACTAGAGTTTAAGGGGACATGGCAATCACATAGTCCAGCTTTCCTCAAAGTGAGCTCCATAGAGAGCTGTCCCCCTGCAACCAAAGGTTACTGGTCAAATATATTTTGAAATGCTACATGGTATGTCCCCTTCTTTGAGGCTCACTAACACATTAGCACACTCAAGGGCCTGACTTTTATTGAGGGTGTAATATTAGTAATAAGAATCATAACTAATGCTTTAATAGTGCTTACTATGTGCCCAGAACTGTTCTAAATGCTTTTACATATATTATTCCATTTAATCTCACAACCTTATGAGGTATGTACTATAGTTAATGCAATTTTATAGTTGTTGAAACTGAGGCACTGACAGGTGAATTAATCTGCTCAAGGTAACATCATTAGTGGATTCGGGATTCAAATTTACGCAGCCAGCCTCCAGGGTCTGTGCCCTCAGTCACCCTTCTACCTCCAAGTAACATCCAGATACTTCTGTGAAATAGTGAGAGCTGAGAAAGTGCTTCTTGAATTCAGTTCTCTCAGTTTACACAATAGAAAAGTGAGGTCTGGAGAGATTCAGATGATAAGCGTAATTAACAACTGAGATAAGTCTACAAATCAATTAAATCGTTACCTGGTACTTGAAGAAATGCTCAAATTAATCCTTTATAAAGACAGAAAATCCTTTTAAAGATGAGTAATTATCTCTAATTTCTCCTTTTTAATTCAGATTTTTATAACCAGTTTTATTTCAATGGGGTAAATATATGGTTTGATTTTTAAAAGGTAGAATTATTTTCACCTTTAAAAATCTGATAGGCAATCCCCTATCAAGGAAAAGATGACAAATATTTATCTCCTGTTCTGACCTCTCTCTCAGGCTCTAACTCAGTGATTCCCAAGCTCAATGTACATTAGAATCACTTGAGATGCTTGCAAAAATCGATGCTGGGCCCCACCCCACTGCCTCAAAATTCTGTTTTAATTTAGGATCTAGAGTAAATATTTCTAAAGCTACCTCCAAGCGATTCCAGGATGTTGCGAATCACTGCTCTAGAATCGCATTTGTTGTTAGTCCACCTGCTTTAACAGCTAACATTTAAAATACTACATGTCACGAAATGAAGCTTATGGCTACGGTCCATGGGTTATAATTAATAAAAATGTGACCACATCCCAAGCATGAGCAGAACTTTATTATTGAAGATAAATTGTACCAGTGGCTATAATATTCAATCAGTTTTGTGTGAGTGGGACCTTTGGATTGACACGCATAGATGCAGAATCAGATTAACCAAAAAACTCAGTGATTCTGATAGATTGCTACAAGTCTGTATGGCTCAAATAGAGAGTAGTCTCTACCTTTTATGTGGCTGTTTAATGCCTGGGACGTAGGGTGGAATAAAACAAATATTTTGGAGGGTTGGGTTTTGCCACCATCCTTCCTCTACTTACAAATATTATAACTATTGATAATAGAAGACTTTAGAAAAGAAATCATATATAGTAGAAGAATTTAGAATAGAAATAAACCATCTATGAGATAAAATGGGAAAGAAATTACCAGG
The DNA here is from genome assembly GCF_057802395.1 of Ceratotherium simum simum. Lineage (NCBI taxonomy): Eukaryota > Metazoa > Chordata > Mammalia > Perissodactyla > Rhinocerotidae > Ceratotherium > Ceratotherium simum. The sequence continues at coordinate 23,050,704 of NC_141937.1, read as the reverse complement.
GACTTGAGATGGTCTAATTACTACTATTGAACGCTAAATTTGTCTTTAAGTTTTCTGGCAGTTAAGGCAAAAAAGGAAACACGTTGAGTAACATAGTTTTATATTCTGACTAAAAACAATTTTCACATTTATTTGCAGAGAAAATGTTTATTTTCAAACTAATTTCAACCAGTAATTTAACACATATATCCGTGGGATAAGACAGTTAAAAATATCTTCACCACAGTTTTGCAAAAGTCCTAGAAATGCTGTGCAATGGATGATAGTTGAATGAACCATCAAATAGTTGAATGAACCGAATATCCTGAGTAAGTAAAGACATTTCTACAGTTGTTCATTCACCTATTGATTTGTTCCTTCAATCACCTATTTGCTTTTAAGTGCTAACGATATTCTGGATACGATGCTAAGTTCTGGGAATACCGTGATCAATGAGATGTCATTCTTGTTCTCAAGGAGCTCACAGTACAGAGGAGAAATGCTCAGGAAAACCAACATTTCTGAGTGAGAGAGGCCAGAGCCTGAAATACAGGTGTGTGATTCTTTGTATACATCACGGGGACACAAAGAGGGAGGAACTAAGTGAGACTAGGGGGCATCAGGGAAAACTGAACAGGCCTAATCAGATAGATGAGCAGTGAAAGCACATCCCAAGAGGAAGATGAGCAGGATAAACAGCCAGGAAGGGAGAGTGCCTTCAGCTTCAGGAGGATGACAAGTATCTCCCCTAAACTGGAGAGTGGGGTTCATATGGGGAGGTGGGATTAGAAACCTATGTAGGGGTCAGATCCCAAAGGGTCAGGCCAAAGGCTTATAGACTTCCTATGAAAGTGGTGGGTGGTCCCCTCAGTACTTTAGGCAGGGGAGTCACAAGATCAGATTTGTGCTTTAGAACGATTGCCCTAGCTACACTGTGGAAGGGAGACAGACTGGGAGGTCCCTTAGGAGGCTGTTGGTGTAATTCACTTAAGTGTTGAGGATCTGAAGGAAAGCAATAGTAATGGAGAACAGGGGACAGATTCTACAGCTATTTAGGAGATTTTTATATGACTGGGTTAATGGCTGTAGGGAGGAGAAGAGGGAAGAACTAAGGAAAGTTTCTTGGCTTAGGTGACTGGGCAGCTTGCGGCACAATTTATGGAGACTGTGAATGATAAAGGAGGATTAGGTTTGTGTGTAGGGAGCAAAGAGTGGAAGATGATTAAGGTGAATTCAGTTGACACTTATGGGACATTGAGTGGAGAATTCCAGTAGAGCCTTGAAGCCTGGGCTGGAGGCAATAGGTTTGGAATTTACCAGCATGTAGATGGCAGTTATAGATGGCGATGTATATTAGGGAGATAGCTTAAAGTATATAAATTGTAGAGAGACTGGACTTTGGAACTCCGAGAAACACTTACACTTAAAGGGCTTATAGAGGACACAGAGTTTATGAAGGAGACAGAAACATAATAAGACTAAACTAGGAGTATGTGTAGTAACGGAAGTGACCAATACGATACATGCTAGGGATGTAATTTGGGACAGAGATGGAAAGTGGGCATTAAACTGTCTCTGTGAAATATCAGTTGTGCCAGATGACAGGTGTTGGGTCTCTGGCTGCTGGACTGAATTCTCTTAACAGGAGCCTATGGATAGTTTATATTATTTAAGGGACAGATGATTTAGACATCAAATATGTTTCAAAAGTTTGAGATCCAAACATTTTTCCACACCCTTAAGCCCAGTTGTGAATGCAGAATAAGTAAGTTTTCTGAAAAATCTTGAAAATATCTAAGTACTTGCATAGCACAAGGTGGAGATGACAATGTCCTGAGCTATGAAACATGGAAGAGGCAATTTTAGCTTAAAAAATTTAAGACCAATTTTTACCAATTAAGCACTTCAATGAGTAGAAGCTAAGTGTGCTCAGTGGAATGGATGACCTTGAATAAAACTGGATTGTGAAAGTCTTGCCAGAATGAATTAACTGCCTACAAGAGCACCATATAACTGAATGCACTGTCATGTTGATTAGGGTTATTTGAGGTTTACCAATTTAAATATGAAAGTTTTAGTTTGGGTATGAATGGGACTTAATTCTTCTTGTGAGTGTTGTATTGGAATACATATCTGACTGTTTATTTAAGATCTTTCCCAGTTAGGAATAACATAACTGGGCTCTTTTCCCGTATCTATAGATCCACAGGATCTGTGGATAACTTAAGAAAACAGAGACCTTTTTGATTTGCGCATCCTTAGGAGGGCTTATTGACTATCATGACTTCTCTCTGGACATCGTGAAATACATTCTGTGTGCCCTGACTCCAGGCTAAAAACTTCCCAGGGATTTTGTTGGTCCCAATATTACAGTATTTCTAGTTATGCATCTCTCTTCTGTCCCTACCATCTTAATTACTGACATCTCATAGGGGAGAGGAGGTGTTGATTCTTTGTCTCTCTGGAACCTTATCTAATTTCTGATACGTGTGACCACAACACTGCTAATTGCATCAGAGTTCTCAACCGTTTAAATTCTTTGATGTCCCATAAATTTCAAGTCTTGTGTGTATTTTCCCTAATTTTCAGCATCCACATGTTAAAAATCTCAAACTGCATTTTTTTAATATGACACAAAAGGGAATTTTAGATTCCTATCAAGAGTCCAATGAGCACTGTACATAAGGAGAAAAGAAGAATGTTTTAGAGCCAAGGAAGGCCATTATATAAACACAGCCATTTGGCTTCCTGCAGATTCTTCACTGGGAAATTAAGAAAGAGGGCTAAAGAGATTTTAAAATTCTCTCTAATTAATAGACTTTTAAAAATAGCGAGCCTCTCTGTATGGTTAACATTAGGCCTCTGATATTAGCATCAACGATAGAGATAAAATGTTTGTCTTTTTGTCCGCTCTGGCAGGAGGATCTTCTTTCATTTACTTCTCCGTGTGCCTGAGCATTAGGAATTGTATTGAACTATTTTGATGTATAATAATAGTATTTAGGTTAAATATTATTATTAGAGTACTCCTTGCTACTCAAAGTGTGTTCCAAGGACTAGCAGCATTGGTATTGCAGGGAAGCTTGTGAAAATGCAGAATCTCAGGCCCCAGTCAGGATTTGCTGCATCACTATCTGCATCTTAACACCATCCCCAGACAATTTGTCTGCACATTAATATTGAGAAGCACTGGTCTAAGTGAATAATAACCATACAACTATCCCAAATGATTTTTTTGTCAAGAAAATAATGAAAATACCTATTGTGGCTCAAGGTGCTTAATAGTATCCCTTTTCATACCAGAAAATTGTATTTCAATAAATCAAATGATTAATTGGCAATGACAAAGAGTTAACATAAAAGAAAAAGAAAAGTCATGATATTTTTCATTTACCAACTGTCTTATTTTCTAAATTTATTTTGTTCTAGAGCTGAAATAAAGACTTACGGTTACAAAGAATAAAATTTTAAAATATCTCTTTGGTGAATTGTTTAAATGAATAAATCAGTTCCATTCTGTACCACTTTGTCGACAATGGACGATTCCTCGATATGAATTAAATCTAATTGATGGGCAACATATCCTGTGTACAAAGTTCTCACATCAATAAAAACCCTACCTTATTAACATTTCCATAATAGAAATAAAGATTTAAGTGGAAAACTGAAAGGAAGTTTGACTAGTTTGATATCATCAAGACTTTAGGCATATGGCTGCCATTAGCATGATGCCTAGCAAATAAAATGTCGGTTAATCTGAAGTTTGTGAAAATAAGCTAAGTAAAGTAACTTAGAGTAAAGAAACTTAGAGGGATAAGCTTCATTGAGGACAGACCTAGTTAAGAAATTGTAATAATACCACAGTGGTAACCTTGGGGTCCTTTTTGCATCTTCTCTCTCCCTCAACCCTTTGATCCAGTTAATGTGCAAGTTCTGTTGATTCCACTGCTAAAGTACATCTTGGTTAATCCACTTCTCTCTCTCTGCACCACTAACTGTATTCCAAGCCATCACTGTCTAAAAAGTCTTCCCTCTTCCTCCTGACAGCCAGAGTCACCTTTTAAAAACTATAAAATAAGTCCATATCATTCCTCTACTTAAAAATCCTTCATTGTTTTTTCATTGCTTTTATATTATCATACAAATTCCCTAGCACATCGATAAGGCCTGGCATGGTCTTCCCAATGTATTTCACGCACCTACTCCATGTCTCTAGGTTTCGCTCAGTCCTAGAGTCTACCTACCTCACTCTTTCTCACCATGAGAATGTTGGATGTCTCCCTCCTTTTCCTACATCAGGTCTCAGTTTTAATGTCACCTTTTCAGAGATGATCTTTCTGATTGTCTTATCTGAAGTCTAGCTCCCCTGTGGTTCTCTATTCTTAACTCGCTGTTTATGTCTTCAATAGCACATTACAAATTAATTTTTTAAATTTTGCACATTTTGTATTGCCTGCTTTCCTCAAAAAAGGTAGGCTCATATGAGAGCATACCTTGACTGTCTTGCTCACTGTTCACTGTTGAGTGCCTGACAAAAAGCCGACATCATTACATATTTGATGAATAGACAGAATGACTTTAAAACAAATACAAAAAACTTTCACATGTTTAATTTTTTATTACTTCCTTGATCTTCTGTGGTTCCTAATTCATTACGCAAGTGATTAATTTTAAACGAATCCTTTCAAGTTCATTATGTGAAAAAATATTAAACATGACATTTTACTCTTTCAGGGAATGCTCAGCATTGGAAACAAAAGTAACAGGCCAAGAGGATATTTTAATGGAACGTTTTGTTGAAATTTGTATTAAGGTAACCAATTGAGGCTGCTAGCCTAGTTGTTTGTCTCAGTCTTTGTGTTACCTTGTGATTGACTTTAAGAACATAAAGTGTGCTAGTTGCCTTATTTACCACTATAATCTATCAATAGGGCATATAAACCAAATTTCAGTGCAACAAATTTGCATAAAGGAGGCTAAACTCTCTGGGACTAAGAGTCTTAAGAAGTTATGAGTCTGAGACGCTGTGCCCTTATACCTTTCAGGTGATTCTCCATTGAGGTCCGTTCTCTGAAAGCTAAGCCAACAGGCCTAAGACTCTACTGTGTTTATCAAAACTAGACACCTCAGAACTTTAGAACTGAGTTATTAAATCAAGAAAGAAGCCAGTAGTCCAGCCAGGGCCCTATTGATTTCTTCCGCCGTGTTGGACGTGCTCAGGTGATGAAGGAAATGAGTGAAGGAGGGAGGGTGGGTAGTATTGTGTACAAGAGAACAATTTGGGCACCAAAATCAGAAGTAAGTTGTATTTGTAGAATTCCAACATCAGAATGAAAGGTGAAAAATATTAAAATGCTTTAAGTGCACTTGATGTATGAATATTTAAAGAGTCTGGGTGATTGAATGTATATATTTTACCTCTGAATGTTTAGATCTTGTATTTATTTCCTGGGGCTGCCATAACAACATACCACAAACCAGGTGGTTTAAACAATAGAGATTTCTTGTCTCGCAGTGCTAGAGGCTAACAGTCTGAGATCAATGTGTCTGCAGGGTTGACTCCTTCTGAGGGCTGTGAGGGAAGGATCTGTTCCAGGCCTCTTTCTTTGCCATTAGATAGCCATCTTCTTTATCTTCACATCGTCTTCTCTTTGTACATGTCTGTGTCCAAATTTCCCCTTCATATAAGGATACACGTCATACTGGTTTAGAGCCCACCCTAACGGCTTCATTTTAACTTGCTTACCTCCATAGAGAGCCTATCTTTGAATAAGATTGCATTCTGAGGTGCTGGGAATTAGGACTTCAACACAGGAATTTTGGGGAAACACAATTCAACCCATAACAGACCTTCATAATTAATTTAATCATATGGCATTTTATAATATGGAAAATAAAAGGCTCTATGTTAAAAATATTTGTTCACGTGGCTATAAATTACATAGCACATCCAAAAAGAAGCTAACTGTACTTAATTTAGAAATTAACATGTGCTCTATATACACTATGGTCTTTGACTCATAGGCAAACTATAATAAAACTATTTTTTAATAGAGAAGTTAATTAGTATCACTCTCTAAATTGGAATGTGTCTTTGAGCAGTTATTCAGCCTTAACTGGAGTCTGTCACAAGCACCCATTTGGGTAGAAGTTTGGCATTAATAACTTAACACTTGACACCAGAGGACAAATTTTCAGCAGAAGGAGCTATATGTGCTAATGAAGCTTGGAACTTACTGGGGGTTGATTTTAATGTTTCTCATGCTTTCCCACTAATGAGATATAAATTACAGGACCGAGAGACTTTTTTTCCCTTACTCATTATTTAAAAGCCAGATCACATTTTAATTTCACATCGAATTGCCCATAAAATATTAAATAGGGTAAATGCAGCACAATTATCCAACTTAGGAAATGTGCTAATCTTTTTTTGCTCCTAAATTCTTAGCTGGATTTTGCAAAGAATCTCAGTGAAATCCGTTTTCTCTGTCTTTGAAATGGGCCTGTGTTTGTATGGCTAGGAGAGGGTGCTCCAATTCAATAGTTGTGGTCTTTGGGTGTGATAAGAAGTAAACAAAAGCCTAGTTCATATGTTGATCCCATCATGTCTGTGGTTTTCCTAACGTTTTTTGTTCTATGGATAAAAAGTAATGCTAATTTTCACCTTCAGGAAAAGGTCATTCTGCCATTTCTCGTGGCATTAGTGATCGAACCTGTAATGGGGAGTCCATATAACTGTCTCGTTTGCTGTCTTTTCCACACTTTCCCCTCCTGTCAATACCCCGTGGTGGTTTTTGCAAAGCGCGTGGATGCTCATCCTGTCTGGTGTACTTGTTATTGCCAGTGAGGCTTCCTTTGACTGATATCCGAGATGGAGCAAGTGGACTCTGATTCATATTTTCTAGTAGCCACTGTCCCACAGGCCCCGGCCTCACAGGTGGAGCAAACGTGTAGTGTTGTGATGTGATTACCTGGAACCACAAATCCAGATTCCCTCAGATGAATGACATCGATTTTGATTCACAGTCCAAGAAAGTAAGGTTCCAGAATGTCAGCCGTGCATTTATTTCCTCTGCTCTTTAGCTAATGTGTAATATTAGTAGGATGAATTTTATTTACATCCAATCTTGTTGAATCATAGTGGCAATAGTCAAAACCTAAGTTAATAAAATCATTTTCTACAAAAGTACATTTTTCTTTTGGTGAGGAAGATCAGCCCTGAGCTAACATCCATTGCCAATCCTCCTCTTTTCGCTGAGGGATATCGGCCCTGGGCTAACATCCGTGCCTATCTTCCTCTACTTTTTATGGGACACCAGCACAGCATGGCTTGATAAGTAGTCTGTAGGTCCACGCCCGGGATCCGAACCCGTGAACCCTGGGACACCGAAGCGGAGTGTGCAAACTTAACCACTATGCCACCGGGCAGGCCCCTACAAAAGTATATTTTTAATGAATATAACTATATTAAATATTTGTCATGACTCAGAAGTAGATTTACTTTTGACTTTTTAGAAGATGCTATGCATTAAACGCATGGACACACATTCTCATAACAGATAGTTTCCCATTCCTCACTCTCTGTCCAGGAATCATTTGCAGTCTTGAAACTATTTTTGGAGAAAGGTAAGGACTTAACTTTATAGGCACATGTGTAGAGCTGAGCAAGTCTCTATGTCTTCTCATCTCCATATATTTTTACTACTATTAAAAGGTGCTGAGATCTACATGCTAAGCTTCTGCTACATGTTTATTGGGATTGTCCGGGCTAGTGGTTCTGGAATCTAGCTGCATCATATATATAATCTTGTTAATTTCAAAAAGCAAAAAACAATCCACAGAATCCTAGGTTTCACTCCAGAGCCACTTTATGAGTGTCTCTGGAGTAGATCCTGGTAATAGAAGTTTTTATAAAAGCGCCTCGTGTGACCTGAATGCAAAGCCAGGCTTGGAAACTTCTGTTCTGGGTTGACTGAGTGTCAGTACCCACTTGGTACAGTGATTACTCTTTGACCTTTCAAATATTCTTTAATGGAGCTGCCAGAAATCTGATATAACTCACGATCGGTAGTGAACTATTCATAAAATAATTCTCTGCAAGTTTTACAATGTCATTTACAATACGTTGTAAGCTATATTTTTTATTTCATTATTATGTCTTTGAAGTTTGGTATATCTTGCATTAAAACTACCTTTACAGAGGATTTTTATTCCCGAAATCCCATATTTCAACAAGCTTCTTTTCACCTTAAAAAAAATCTTGATTTTTACAATTGTTTAAAGTATCATTGACACCAAAAGGTTAAAACTAAGATGAGATGAGTAAAAATTGATTTTTAATGGTGTCCAATCATTTTTCTTTTGAATGGATAAGTAGAAGTTTAATTACTGTATAGAGAGTACACGATGCATCTTGTTACTTTCAGTGTATCACGGAACTAGAGATATATTACCCACCATTAGAGACAGCAAACTGAAATAGGATGCCTATAAAGGGCACTTTAGCTGTCTGATTAAGCAGAATCCACTGATTTGTGTGTTTCCGACAAGCTCAGTGTTGGTGTCCACATCCCATGTAATGGTTCAGTACAATTTACTTTAAAACTTTAATTCTCTCTCCAATACAGTGCTTATTTTCAGAATTTATCTTTAGTTATCTGTCTCCTAGGTTCAGAACATCTTGCTTAAGAAATCAGGAATTATTTTTTACTCATTTCTTAAATATGGACTCGAACTTCTAGCATTTCTAGAAGAATTATTAATTATATTATCAAAAAGTTGGAAATAACTGATTCAGAAACTGATGTTTATATGTGTGTGAGAATGTGTGGGTGTGTGTTTCAAGGGCTTATTCCCATTAGAAACTTGTTTTGGAAATATGTATGTTTAGGTGCCAACTTTGGACTTTATCTTTGGCTTGTTTTGAGTTTCCTGAAGCTCCCAGTTAGTTTAAACACATTTGAAGAGCAGCGCTGAAGGAGATAATGGACTAACACCTTTCTTAACAACACAGTTTGATTCTATATACTGACTCTGGTTTGGGATTCTGATTTCTTATTTTGTAGGCTCAGAGGTCCTGATTTACCCTTTGTTTATCTCTGTGAACTATTCTTTGTCTTTATGCCAGTCACTTTATTTTGGCATTTATTTACTAGCCAGATACTAAGTGCTACCCACTCAAAGAGTACAATATTCAAGAGAACTCTGCGTAACATTTGGAAGTTAGCTTGCCTGTCATGAATATGTGTTTTAATATTTTACCAGTCCACTTCAAGATTTTGCCAATAAAAGTCTATTGTTCAAAAGGTTATATTTCTTGGTTATATAACAGGTGTCCACTTCCCTCTTTTTTTAGCTTAAGATACTTTAGTTTGCTCAGTTAAACCCCAAAGTATAGGTATGAGAGCCCAACACGACGTTCACTAGGCATCCATCAGGTTACCGGAGGAGGAATCTTTAAGGGATAATGGAAGGAGGGATGGAATATCCAGATAGACGTAGGTTCCTGCTCTCACTCAACAGCAAGAGGGAACAGGCGATGATCAGGGGTTGTGAAGTTTCCATTCCTGTGAAGACAGGACACACAGATAATGTCCTGGTCAAACACGTCTCCTGGGCACTCTAAAAGTGTCCCTGCTGATGGTCTTTCTCTCAGTCCACTGGGCCCAATGGGCTATCTGAGAATTCTTTGGGATCAGGAATAAAGCGAAAAGGCCTTGGTTCCGGAGTCTCTCTTCACAACACCGTTATGTCTTTCCTGGATTTCTAACTTTTCTCTTTATTTTAAATTTTATTGCCTTCACTTTTTCCATAATAATCCTCAATAATTCACAAGGAAATTCTTAATAACCCATTGGACTTAGAACCCAAGCAGCAATAAAAAATTGGTTAATCCTCTCCTGGAGAGTAAGTAGGATTCAAGCTTTAGAAAGACGATGCTAGATCGAGTGAGCTGTTTTCATTGAGGATGAGTAATACCTACATTTGGGGATTAGTCAATTGGCTTCTTCTGTCAACATCAGCAATGACAACAACAATAGCCAAAAGGAAAAAAACAAAACACAAAAGCAAGGTAGATTTCATATAAAAACATAGGGCAAGTATTCTATACTCTGCAGCATTCACATTAAGGATACACGGAACAATGAAAATATATCTGAATAGTCATTACAAGACAATACAAAATAAATTACTAAAGCAAGTAAAATAAAGTCAGTCGTATTCAAATACTTTATTTAATTGTATGTATTCTGTACAAAATGCCTGTCAATTAGTTACTTTTAGACCCATTTTAAGGATGAGCACACCAAAGGCTTAGAGATGATCAATAACTTGGCGTCATGTCAGATATTTATTACCAAGTGCTTTTTAAAATATCGTGCTAGAATTGGCACTTGAGCCTAGTTTTTCTGGCTTGTGTTTAGTGCCTTTTTCCTTATACCATACTGAAAGTGTTACAGTGCTGTTCAACTGTCTAGTATTAGGCTTTTGCTTCATCTCTAGATCTCTCTTTATGTACATACATATTTTAAAATATGACATGGAATGTCATATTATCATCAGAACCACACAACCAATGAGCCACAAACTCTGTGTCAGATATGCTGGTCTTACTCCTGCTTACATTCCTTTCTTCCTACAAATAAGAAGGAGTTCTACTCCACTTTCATTCCCCTAAAGCAAGACCTCTTAACCTTGGCATGATTGACATTTTGGACTTGATAATTCTTTGTTGTGGGGAGCTGTCCTGTGCATTGTAGGATGCTGAGCAACATCCCTGGTCTCAATCAACCAGATGCCAATAGCACCACCCAGTGTGACAATCAAAAATGTCTCCATAATCATCGCCAGATATCCCCTCGGAAGCAAATCTGTCCCCAGCTGAGAATGACTGCTCTAAGCTCAATATGAAAGTAACTAAGTAAAAGTGTAGATCCTCTGCTCCATTTCTTTCCTGCACATTACAGACTTCAAGCAATTAATTATTTAAGCATTGTATCAGTGGGAACAAGTCAGGATATGTTGTGTGATAACAAATAATGCCAGAATTGGTTGAAGACACAAGCCAGCAGCTCTCCAGGGTGTCTGTCCTGGGTGAGATAGCCACACATTCCAGGTTCCTTCAATCTTCTAGCAGCTCAGCGTCCACGTATGCTTTCATGATCATTGCAGCAGGAGAAGAGAGCACGTAGGGAATCAAGCATAAGGTCTTGAATGTGTCCCTCTGGAAGTGACACATGCCACTCCAGCTCCCATTTGATTGACAAAAGCAAGGCATATGGCCATGGCTAACTTTGAGGCTGAGAGGAATTTGGTCCTCCATGCTTGCAAGGGGATACTGGGAATCCTGATGAGCATCGGTGATGCCCGCCATCATTATCTGATGACTGTTGTCTGAATACCCACTAATGAACCTAGCAAAGGGCTAGGTGACATAATTCAAGTGAAGTTTGAAATAAAGTACCTACACATTAGTTCTGGAGAGAATTTACATGTGTGAAGTAATTAGTGAACAAGACAATATATACCATATATAATAGGTTATAATAATTTGCATTAAACTTATATATTAATTTGGAAAATATATACATTTTTATGATATTTACAGTTTATGATTTTAAGTCTTCCAATTAAAGAGCATTGTGTCTCTCTATCTGTTGGGTTTTTTTTAATGTCTTCTAATAAAATTTCGTAGTTCTTTCTGGTTAAATGTATTTCTAGATGTTTTATAATTTTGTTATTACTTTTGAATGAGATTTCCCCTTCAATAGAGATAAAAAGGTAAATAGGAAAGTAGGTAGGTAGATGGACAGATAGATAGGCGGGCACACAGGCAGACAGAAAAGGGAGAGAAAAACTGTTTGCAAGCCAGTAGAGAGAAAAGCTGTTTGATTTTTGTATATTTTCCCTCATCCAGATATCTTAATCTTAATACTTTAAATACTTTGCATAGTGTTTGTAGTTGAATCTCTTAGGGATGTGGTTCTCAGGATTTGGCCCCTGAACTAGCAGCCTCGGTGTTACGCGGGAACTTGTTAGAAATCCGATCCTTGGACTCTCAATCCAGACCTGCTGACTCAGAAACTCTGAGGGTGGGGCCCAGCCTTAGGGAAATTTCGATATTGAGTCATACTTAAAAAAATAGTGATATTGTTTTCTCATTTTTACTGATAGTTATGCGTATTCTTTTCATCTTATAGTATTAGGTGAAACATATAGAACAATGTTGGGTGCTAATGGAAATAATCTTTACTTTGATTTTATTTAAAAGAAGATTGTTGTTTGTCAGTTTCCAGTATTCAGCATGTTTCAAGGTCTCGAACTATTTGAAATTTTTATCTAGATTTTTAAACAGGAATGATCGTTGAATTTTAGCAAATGTTTTCCAGAATTTCTTGATATAATCATAGGAATTTTGCCTTTAATTTGTTAGTGTTTGAAATATGTTGATGGGTTTCGTAATGTTGAACCACATGTACATTCATGGAATAAGTATAACTTGGTGGATTTACTTTAATATATTGCTAGATTTGGTTTGCTAATGCCTATTTCCTGGTATTCTAGGTAATTGAATTATTTGTTTCCCCCAAAGCAAAGCCAATATATTTTTCTTTCGATAATAATATTGATTCTCATATTTTAATAGTTTTTTCCCACGCCAGATTTAAAGGTTAATTGCATTTTAATGCTACCTGTTTTCTGCAGCTCCTCAGACGTCAAATCATAAGAACAAGAGTAATAGTTGACTCTGTATGTTCTCATTAGAATTCTACCGAATATCTGGCTGGGTAGCTGCCCTCGCCAAGTGGAGCACGTAACCATCAAACTGAAGCATGAATTGGGGATTACAGCCGTAATGAATTTCCAGACAGAATGGGATATTGTACAGAACTCTGCAGGCTGTAACCGCTACCCAGAACCCATGACCCCAGACACAATGATTAAATTATACAAGGAAGAAGGCTTGGCCTACATCTGGATGCCGACCCCAGACATGAGCACCGAGGGTAAGCGTCACGAGAGTCTTGCTGGCTGCTTGTTGAATGTGGCTCGGAGAAGCCCTGTTGTCTGTCTGCCTGCCTATCTATCTATCTATGTACGTATCTATCTATCCATCTACCTACCTTTCTATCTATATTGAATGACCTAAATATGAATGATAGAAATGGAATAAACATAAGGTTTTAAGATTAACATACTTATATATTGACACCTTGGCTAAGATTCTGTTTAGCATGGGTCCTTTGATTTGTGTACTCATTAAACATATATTTATTGTGTATCTACCCTGCGTGTGGCATTAGGCTGCCGATGGGAATACAACGGTGAAGAAAAGCAGGCACAACTCTGTCCTCGTGGAACTTATGGTCCTATAGGGAAGACAAGCGTGAATCTAATGAGTGCAAATGGAAACGTAAAACTACGATGAGTTTTTTTGTTAGAAAGATACGGAGATATTGCTCTGAGAGCATGCATAGGCGAATCAGACCTACAAAGGGGGATCAGGGAAGTTTTCTTGGGAAGTAGTGTTTGAGCTGAGCTCTGAAGAGTGGACTGGGGAGGGGTGAGGTAGGAAGGAGGCTCCCTGGCAGACGGAGCAGCTGGAGAAGAATCCCTGTGCTGGAGAGCCTAGTGTTGCAGGAACTGGAAGAAGGCAGTGTGGCTGCAGGTCAGAGAACAAGGGAAGAGGTCTTGCCAGATTTGTGCCACAATGAGGACTTTAGACTCTATCCTAAAGTGGTGAGAAGCAGTTGAAAGGGCAGGAGGCTGACAGATGCCAGAATAACCATTTTTTCTCTCTGAAAGCACGCTTTGATTGCAGTGTAGAGAATGGGTTGGAGGTGGATCCAGAGTGGATCTGGGTGCACCAGTTAGGAGGTTACTGCAGTAGATAAAATGAGGTAGTGAGAGAGAGAACGCAGCCGGGCAGCATGGCCACAGCGAGGCTCCGTTTATGGTGTAAGTACTGGCTGAGCATGTCTTTGTAAAGAGGGAATCACGGTGTGACATGGGCGCTGCGGGGAAACGGAGACAAACAAGGCATAGTTTTGATCTAATGGTAAGAGGCAGTAAGGCGAGTTGAAAACTAATTACAGCACAGAGAAGACTGTGACGAGAGGAATGACTCATGCGCTCTAGGAGGGTTATGTGAGGGGGAGAACTCTTTATGGAGGAGCACAGGGAGGCTACGGGAGTGTCATGGCATGTGAGGTGGGCATGACAGGTTGATGTGGAGGGAGGAAGGGCGTTCCCAGTGGAAGAAGCAGCATAGGCCAAGGCACAGACGCCTGAGATTTTAGAGGAATGATCTGTGTTTCAGCCTGGTTGTAGAATACGGTTCTTGTAGAAAAATGGAGGTATCTGAAGCCAAGAGAACCGAGTTACACTAATAGTATCAACCAGAGGTCAGCAGGGGGCAGCAGAGAGCTATGGAAATGGCCCAGACTAAGGGAGTTTGGTGATCTATTCTGGGGGAAAGAAGGAGGGCAGTGACGCCTAAAGAGGAACCGTTTCTATCATTAGCCCTCTTCCTCCCAAAGTGCAATATGTGTCCCTCTTCCAAGCAGTTTCATGCATTAACTCATTTAATCCTCACAACAAGACTCCGGGCAGATGTAGTTATCTCCATTTTGCAGAGGAAGAGACTGAGGTACCAAAAAGTTAAGGAGCCTGGCCAAGGTCATATCATAGAAAGAGACATAGCCCGGATTTCAACATAGGCAGTCTGACTCATAACATTGCTCCAGACACCAACTGCGAAGCTCTGCATGCACCCGTGGACTCTTCATGCACATTCTACAGGCCCCCACACCTTCAGTCCCTCATATTCATGATCAGCTGGAGTCCGGCAAAGTCAGGAGTTGCTGGGAGGCACCTTGTCTCCCCAGAGTCGATGGTCCACGCTCTGGGTGGGGACAGAAGACCTGGAGAATCTCAGGGAGCCTGGAGCTCGGTCACCTTGGCTCTTTAAGAATCTCCATATATATAGAAAACCCTAAAGAATCCACCAGAAAACTTTTAGAAGTAATAAACGAATATGGTAAAGTTGCAGGATACAAAATCAACATACAAAAATCAGTTGCATTTCTGTACACTAACAACGAAGTAGCAGAAAGAGAAATTAAGAATACCATCCCATTTACAATTGCAACAAAAAGAATTAAATACCTAGGAATAAACTTAACCAAAGAGGTGAAAGATCTGTACACCGAAAACTATAAAACATTTCTGAAAGAAATTGAAGAAGACACAAAGAAATGGAAAGATATTCCGTGCTCTTGGATTGGAAGAATTAACATAGTTAAGATGTCCATACTTCCTAAAGCCATCTATAGATTCAATGCAATCCCTATCAAAGTTCCAACAACATTTTTCACAGAAATAGAACAAAGAATCCTAAAATTTATATGGAACAACAAAAGACCCCGAATAGCTAAAGGAATCCTGAGAAAAAAGAACAAAACTGGAGGTATCACACTCCCTGATTTCAAAATATACTACAAAGCTATAGTAACCAAAACAGCATGGTACTGGCACAAAAACAGACACACAGATCAATGGAATAGAATCAAAAGCCCAGAAATAAACCCACACATCTATGGACAGCTAATCTTTGACAAAGGAGCCAAGAACATACAATGGAGAAAAGAAAGTCTCTTCAACAAATGGTGTTGGGAAAACTGGATAGCCATATGCAAAACAATGAAAGTAGACCCTTACCTTACACCATACACAAAAATTAACTCCAAATGGATTAAAGACTTGAATGTAAGACCTGAAACTGTGAAACTTCTAGAAGAAAACATAGGCAGTACGCTCTTCGACATCAGTCTTAGCAACATCTTTTCAAACACCACGTCTGACCGGGCAAGAGAAACAATAGAAAAAATAAACAAGTGAGACTACATCAAACTAAAAAGCTTCTGCACAGCAAAGGAAACCATCAACAAAACGAAAAGTCATCCTAACAATTGGGAGAAGATATTTGCAAACCATACTTCTGATAAGGGCTTAATCTCCAAAATATATAAAGAACTCATGCATCTTACCAACAAAAAAACTACCAACCCAATTAAAAAATGGGCAAAAGACCCGAACAGACCTTTCTCCAAAGAAGATATACAGATGGCCAACAGACACATGAAAAGATGTTCAACGTCATTAACTATCAGGGAAATGCAAATCAAAACTACAATGAGATATCACCTGACACCCGTCAGAATGGCTGTAATTAACAAGACAGGAAACAACATGTGTTGGAGAAGATGTGGAGAGAAGGGAACTCTCATACACTGCTGGTGGGAGTGCAAACTGGTGCAGCCACTATGGAAAACAATATGGAGATTCCTCAAAAAATCAAGGATAGAACTACCATATGATCCAGCTATCCCACTGCTGGGTATTTATCCAAAGAACTTGAAAACACCAATGCGTAAAGGTACATGCACCCATGTGTTCATTGCAGCGTTATTCACAATAGCGAAGACTTGGAAGCAACCTAAGTGCCCATCAAGGGACGAATGGATAAAGAAGATGTGGTATATATACACAATGGAATACTACTCAGCCATAAGAAACGATGAAATCCAGCCATTTGTGACATCATGGATGGACATTGAGGGTATAATGCAAAGTGAAATAAGTCAGAGGGAGAAGGTCAAATACTGTATGATTTCCTTCATTATGTAGTAGATAAGAACAACAATAAACAAACACATAGAGACAGAGATTGGATTGGTGGTTACCAGAGGGGAAGGGGGGAGGGAGGAGGGTTAAAGAGATAATTCGGTACATGTGTGTGGTGATGGGTTGTAATTAGTATTTGGGTGGTGAACATGATGTAATCTATGCAGAAATAGAAGTACAATGTTGTACACCTGAAATTTTTACAATGTTATAAACCAATGTTACTGCAATAAACAAAAAAAAAAAAAAAAAAAAAAAAGAATCTCCAGTGGTCCTCCTGGCCGGGCTGGACCCCTTTGTGGGTCTGTGCCTGAACTGAGCTATACCTGGGGAGGAGGTTTAATTTTTGTTCCCCTAGACCGGGGTAGTTTGGTTACTCCTCTTGGTAACGCTGATCCACATAAGCTTGATTTAGCCCTAAGAGCTCTGTCTTTTTTCAAGGAAGAAAAAAACTCTTTATTTGCACAGAAGAGCATTGTTGGAACGTAGGTCCTATTTGTCCCATCCAGCCTCTTTCCCTGGTTTCAAAACAGACAAGGTTGTGAGGACAGTGTGCCTGCAGCTTCCAGAGAACATTCTGATTTTTGCTTCTTTGATTCTGATTTTATAGCATTGTGATCCCACTGGAGTGTTAAAAGCTCAGAGAAGTTGAACTAACCATGGCACGCATCCCATTCCACCCCATGCACTGATTACCTGAATGCCCTGCTGACTAATAGGTAATTTCCTTTATAGTTTGGGGGTGTGCAGCAGCTGAGGGAAAATTCTATCCCCAAAGGCCCGCTGTAGTTGTATTAAAACCTCCTTTGGGGTCAGAGTCACCGGGTCCCAGTCATAACGGTGGAGCATGTTCCACACTGAGTCAGTTCAGCAAAATGGATGACAGCAAAAAGAAAGCTCTCACTTGGAAAAGGCCAAACCCTAGGAGTAAATAAAGGGCTTCTTTGGCGCAGCATAACCTGAGGGAGTGATCAACGGGTTAACCACCGTTCCTGAGCCACCGGGGAATCTCTGACCAAGAGATCAATCTATGTGGCTCACAATATGAGCACAATGAACATCTAGATTAATTCAGCAGAATATTTTTAGAACTCTGGAGAAAAATCCATCTGGAAGTGTTTTGAGCTGGAGCATAATGCTGTCAGATAAAGTCTGAGGAAGAAGACGGTTTGTTAGGCCCGACTGTCAACACTGGTTGTCACAGACCAGTTACAATCAATTGTGCTATCAATTGTGTTTATTCTTATACATTTTGTCATAGCAGAGGAGTTGTTTAGGTTTCTTTTTTTCTTTCTTTTTTTAATTTTGGCTTGTGCCTTTCACCTGAAAAACGAAAAGCTCCCAAATCTAGTGCTTACCTGAAAAAAAACAACTCTGCTCATTAAAATTCAGTTTTCCTTCACATAGGAAGGACTCAGATTGTGTTTTGACCTCGTGGGTGCAGTGCTGTCGATAACAAATGGTCTGCCCTTGCAGATGAGTCAATGTGCTGCCCGAGTCCTCAGCTACCCCTGCATTGTCACAGTCCCAGTTCTTTCTCTGAGTCACTTCAGCTCTGCTGTGACGCAAAGACTCTGACCTTGGAGCCACCACACCTGGGCGTGAGCCTTGGAGCCACCACGTAGCTGTGTGACGTGGGGCAGGCTGGTTCCTGCATTTGGAAAACAGAGAAAATAATTTCTGCCTTAGAGGATTATAACAATAGAATAAGACGATTGATATGAAAGTGCGCGGAAAACCACAACATTGGGACTATATTGTTAGTCCCAAGTCCTTACATTTCTACCAAAGGATGTGATAGAGAACGTGGACCTTATCTATATTACATTGCAAAGGTGGAGAAGAAGATGTGCTCAAATAAAATAATAATATATTCTGCCATAAATCTGCCCCTGGAGTAAGGAAGGAAAGGGGTGTGTGTGTGTGTGTGTGTGTGTGTGTGTGTGTGGTGGAAAGGCTGAAAGTTGCACCAGGAATGATTTCTTCCAGCATCAGCCTTAGGTAAAGTGTTACCTTCAGGGCCCATTTCAGGCCCTAATGTCTCAAGCTGCCCCACCCGACGTTTCTCCTTCGTCCCCCCTTTGCTTGCTCATTGCATGCTTTCAGGAAGCTTTTAATCATTCCAGAGTTGGATTAGCCTGGAGGAAGTGTGGACCAGAAACTGGATTCAAGGGGTCTAGTAGTGTCTCAGACCAAATCGGTATTATGGGGTTTTGTTTTATTTTGTTTTTATTCATGCACTTAACAAATGTGTATTGAGCATCTACTGAGAGCCAAGGCCTATTTTCAACTCCAAAGGAAGAATCACAGATGGAGGAGTGTTTTGTTGGACCTGCACAGGGTTTAACATTTTCAACTTCATTGCCAAATTTAAATTTGGAATATTTTACATCAAAATTCTGGATTTCTGTCTTGCCTTGAGGTATTATCATTTTTAAGAATGGAAACTTTTTATCATATTAAATTCTATATGGTGCCTAAATATGAGAAACATAGAAATGAAGGGGCTCTGGTCGACACTGGCTTTATTGTGTGAGCCCTGATCCTGGCGACCCTCTTTTTATTCCTTGGTGGTTTACGTATTGGTTCAGGCTCCCTGGAGTGGGTTTTCAAGCAGAGGGACACGGGCCCATTGGGCACAGAGAGCCTGTCTAGGGTTGGGGCAGAGGTGCTAAGCCCAGGCAGGATGTTACTTGAGACAGGGTGAGAGCCACAGCGTGACCAGTAAGTGGGGTGCAGAGACAGAGTGAGAGTTCAGACTGACAGCATGAGGGCCAGCAAGTGCCCCTGACCAGGCCGGCTAGGGAGGGACAGTACTACAGTGTTAGGATCAGAGGCGTTGGAATCTGGCTGGCTGGGTTTGAGTGGCCACTGGGGAATAACCTGGGCCAGCCTCTGAGCCTCAGCTCCCTCAGGTATAAACTGAGGATAAGAACAGTCCCACCTCATAGTTGTTAAGGTGTGGTTGTAAACGAGCTGTTGCATGCACAGTGCTAGAACAGCGCTTGGCAGGTGGAAAGGGCTCAGCACATGCTTGCTGTCCTCCGAGCGGGGTGATTCGCCGTCCCTAGAGGTCAAAGTGAACGACGCTGCAGCTGAGGCCAGGCTGAGACAGGTGGGCATCCTGGCCCGGCTACTGCTCTGGTGCCCCCTTTTATTATTTATTTCCTCTTTATGTTATTTCAGTATTTGTGGGACAGTTCTTAAGTGGGGCGGCTGAGTGATTCCAGGAGAAGATCACTGGTGAGTGAACCTGTGTTCAAGCTGGGAGCCTTCCATAACTTCCCCGGAGAGCTGACATCCACCTTCCGAGATTAAGTGTCTGAGATCATAGAACTCAAACTAACACATATGCCTTTTCAACTTCTGAACTGTGTGCATGCCTCTTGAAGAGTCTTTTGCAGATCAAGAGGAAAGGAGGAGATGTTGCATCACTTGGGCCATTTGAGGCAGACACCTCCTCAGGGACCTCTGGCCAGAGAGCAGGTGGGGGAAGGAATCCTGCTGGTCCACGGAAGCCCTGGCTCAGGTGGGCCAGCTGCACTGATTTGTGCAAAAGCTGAGTGCCAGGGGCTGGGCTCTGACTGAGCTGCACGAGGCCACCGTGGGCTAGTCTTGTGGGCATTTGATGAAAACCCATGTTAAAAATATTTCTGCTTATTTCCTGGCGAGGTATGTGGTCGCTGGAGAGGCAGCTGTTAACAGGGAACTTGTCAAGTGACGCCAGCTGTGGCAGGAGCAGGATGAACTTGAGCTTCCCGGATCCATCAATGAGAGTTCCCTTCCCAGCCAGTAATAAGCCTCTAACACCCCCTCAGAGGAACAGAAGCCCACACTGCCCTGCACTGGCTAGGCCTCAGCCTTACCAGCAGGGCCGCTCAGACGTAGCTTGGAGGTTTTGCCTCCTCTGATCTCCAGCTCAGATGGTGGATCAGCTGCACAGTACTCTCCCTGAGGCGTGCAGTGAGGCGTCTCTCTGCTGCACCTTGCTACATCTCCCGTGATATTTTACTGGCTCTAGGAGGGTGCCATGAGCAACAGATTGTATGGCAGGCCCACCTAGCTCCAACTTCAGAGCACCCCAAAACCAAGGATGGAGATGTAAATCAATTAAAAGTCTATGGCTCAGTTTGGACTCTGAGAAATCAAGCAACATGTAGGAGCTGATGCGTCTCAAATTAAGATGCCCTCAGAGATCAGGCAGGGCACAGGAGTGCGTGGCAATGGGCACTAGGGAGAGATGGAGCCTAAGGAACTGCAGGGTGTGCCCTGCCCAAGGGCTGCCAGTTAAAAACGTCCCTAAACTGCTGCGTGGGGCCTGTAGCTTCAGATCCCTTAGGCAGACAGATTAACAGGGCACCAGCAGCAAAATTAGAATATTATCCTGGCTTCCATGTTGATTTTCTGCTCCTGTCTCAGAGTGGGGTGAACCTGGAGCTAAGGTAGCCCCCCTGGAAAGAGTGGTAATGGAGAAGGCCTTCAAGCCATTAGGGGGTCTTTGGTAACATCTATGCTTTTGCGGTGCTGAGGCCTGCTGGCGATGGTTGTGTTGCATTTTTAAAACAGGACCGCCAAAGAGGGAAGTCTAAACTTACCCGAGTGGCTCTCCTGGGAGAATTCTAGTCCTCAGTGAAGATCTGCAGTGGAATCATTTGAGGGAGGGGCATCTCCCGCCTCTCCAGTCGTCCCATGGGATGGCAACAGGAAGGCTGGACAGGGCTCTTCTGTGTGGCCCTTGGAGGGTCCTTCCAGGGCCATGGTGTCCCTATGTGGTTGAGGACAGAGAGTAGCTAGGCATATCAAGTGAGAGGCACATAGTTTTAATCCAGGACCCTGTATACTTTCCCTCCTTCATCCCCTTTTCAAGTAATTTACACTGATCATCCTCCACTTCCCCCAAAAAATCGCTAAATATCTTTGCTCTGAGAACCCGTGGGCAGCAGAAACTACAGGCATCCAGGAGTTTGATGATTTTGGGGGGATCTCTGCCCGTAAGATGGGAGAGAGGAGCTAAGTCCAACAGGCCTCGGCAGAGCATTGCATATCCTCTGAGTGGGAGGAGGAGGAGACATGCGAATCATCTAATAGTCAAAGCAGTAGTCACAAAGCAGGAATAACTACAGTCACAACTGCCAGTAAAGAAAAAACTGAATCACTTTTAATGCTCACTGTATCATAAGGGAAGAAATGAATGATCGTGTATCCACATGTATCATTTAGTAAGTTAGCCTTTCCATTGGACAGATGACAATGAGCATCTGCTGGGTGAATAAGATTGACTCCTTTCACCAATATGGACTAATTCTGTATTTTACTTTACCTGAAAGATTTTTCTGGATTAAAGGAAATTCAGGTGACAGGACCTGTCATGTTCTCTTTGAAATCCTCTAAACCTCTGTCCAGTGTGTACAAACCATTCTGACAGATGTAAAAATGCACTCTTCTGATGATAGGCTGTAGTGAACTTTTCTTCGAAGGGAAGTTTGCACTGATGCAGAAGTCCCTCATACGAGCAGCAAAATCAGGTGAAAAGTTCAGAGCTGAGCCACTGCCTCTGGAGGGCACTTTCCATGTTATTATTAGCAGGTTTTTTATAGTGTCTCACCTTTTCCTCCTTTCCAACGACATGACGCAAGCTCTAATGTGCCCGCCTCTGCAAGGGTGACATGTGATTTTATGGGGTGCTGGAGGAGTTTGTATGGGGGTTTCTTTATTCATGTGTGTGCTGTGCTGTCTCCATCCCAGGCCGAGTACAGATGCTGCCCCAGGCGGTGTGCCTCCTCCACGCGCTGCTCGAGAACGGCCACACCGTGTACGTGCACTGCAACGCGGGCGTGGGCCGGTCCACGGCGGCCGTCTGCGGCTGGCTCCAGTACGTGCTGGGCTGGAGCCTGAGGAAGGTGCAGTATTTCCTCATGGCCAAAAGGCCTGTGGTGTACATCGATGAAGACGCCTTGGCCCGGGCAGAAGAAGATTTTTTTCAAAAATTTGGGAAGGTGCGTTCTTCCCTCTGCAGTGTGTAGCTGGCTGATCTGTCTCCCCTCCCTCGCCATTTCCTTAAAAGGCCTAGAGTGATGTTAGCAAAGTGGCCTAGAAACACAGCATCTCCTGGAACTGAAAAGACTGCCGACTTCTCCCCCAACCTGCCACCTTTAGTCTGCGGCTGACTTGCTGTTCCCCTTTGATTGGGCTGTATCTTCTTTGAAATCTTTTACAAAGGAAGCTGTGACTGACACAGGAGAAAAGGCCACAAGCGGCTGGCTGTGCAGTGTTGGTCTAGCATCAGACGGAAAGGTGACGTGTGGGGTTCCTGCTGCCTGCAGGCAGACCAGCCCTCTGCTTTACAGATGCTGCGTTAGCGGTGTTATGAATTCACGGCCGCGCTTTCTTGTTGCATTGTAGCGTGGCATGCGGAAGAAAAGATGGGGAGTTATATAGACTTCATCACTTGTGTGTGTGCACATACACACACACACACACACACACACAGCTTTTCTAATGGACTGAAATGAAATTATAAAATGAGAGCTGGTCAGTTGCCAAAGAAGGGGAGAAGAGCGGAAGCCTGGATTATGACTAAGTAAGAGCTCAACATGACCAAAAACAGTGGCTTTTTGCATCCTTCTCCACAGTTGTTCAAGTGTGTCCCAAGGCATCACCTTCCTTATCTACCCAACAACGCTGTGTGACAAGCAAAGTAGAGTTATTGTCTCTGTTTTAATTGATGCTCAATGAGCAGAGAGAGCTTGCCCAAGGTCTCATGGTTAGTCAGAGACGAGCTGGAATTGGTAACCCATGTTTATTTGACTCAGTACTTTTTCAACACACCTTGTTTTTCCAGCTTATTGTAGTAAATTCAGTTCCTCTCTCTCAGAGTCAAGTCGATATTTCTGCAGCAGTTTCCACAGTGAGAAATGAACAGTGTTCTGATCAGTTGCTAAAGAATTTAGGAAAGTATTATATTTTGTACAGCCTAATGTAAAACGTGGTGGGCTGTATCGAGGCCAAAGTGGCTTGAATCGTAGCTCATGGGAGGAGCTGTGTTATCAAAAGAGCTCAAAGAGCCCAAACCATAGATCATTGTCCCACGGCTTAGGAGTCATCCTGGTTCAGCCCTCAACTTAACACAATGCACAGTCACTGTGCCTCCAGAATACGTAATCCACTACCCTAGATTCTACAGGAAATACCAAGATGAATGAGACTGTGCCTTCCAGAAGCTTATAGCCCAGACACAGCCCTGTGTTCAGTCCACTATAGTGCAGGCTTGAACTGTGGATGAGACTAGAATGAGAGAAGGGGAAGCGACTTGTATCGTATGCCTCTTACGTGCTGGGTGCTTACAATCTGATCCAATTTAATCCTCACCGTACCCCACGGGGAAGGGTTCACGATCTCCAGGTATAGATGAAGAAACTAAGGCTCAGAGAGGTTAAGTCAACTGTCCAGGATCGCATGGTGAATAAATAGATGAAATGAGATACAAAGCAAGGTCTGTCTGACTCAAAGCCCATACTTTTTCTATTAAACTACAATGCTTGTATCTTTTTCTGCTTCTTCTTTCCTTCTGTAAATATTTTTCAATAGATATGAGAGACTCTGATTTAGGAAGTAGGAGGGATAAAAAGGATGCAGGGTAAGTTCCAGTGGAGTTCAGAGGAGGGAGAGATGTTACAAGACTATAACTGTGGGACTCAGGGGAGACAGCATTGAGAAGGCTGGACAGGACACGTTTCTCCTATAATTTTACAAAATTAAATTCATAAGCCAGGATTGAATAATATGAGGTCCTGCTCCCTCGCTAAAAATCACTGTTGTATTAAAGTAACCCATTTATAGTCATAATGTGTTGTGTAAAATTTAATTTTAAAAACAGAATAATTCTAATTACGTACATTTTTGGCTGTGTGAGTGTGTGAATTTCCTTAATGTCTAAAAAGTCCAGCTATGTAATTTCCACTACAGAAAGACCATTGTAGGTGGATTTTTCCCTTTTTGCTCTGATGGGCAAAATCAGTTTAGGGCCATTAAAGAATGTTCTGGAATAACCTCTCTTGTCCTCAATGAATGGGATGTCCAATGTATTTCAAAATCACCTGGAACTTTTGCTAAATAAAAGCTTTAAAAATAACCTCTGTGTGCAGGATTTCTTAAAACGTTATTAATTTAATCTCAAATCCAGAAGAACAAACTGTGTTTCTTTGTTTGTAAAAGAGGCAGTCAATTGAGCTAAGTTTTTTTTTTTTCTTGTCACTCTTACTTTCTCATTAGCTGATCAAAAGTGGCAGTTACAGGACAAAAATGAGGGCACCACAAAGAAATGAGGATGACAACCTCAAGTGTATGTCAGAAAAAATCAGAGCAGATATTGTGTCGTTAGCTCCTTGTCACTGGCATTAATAAAATTTCCCAGCCATAGATTTCTCGAAGAATATCATAAGATCTCACACATGGTAAAGAAATGTCCAAATAAGGTTGCTTTCTTTGAGACTTGAAATATTGTCCCTTAATTATTTTGTGTGCCAACGTTAGGAAAAAAATCTTAAAAAAGAACAACACAGACATGCTCTTCTCACCAACATTAAGGTGTGGGTGAAAACCACTTGGCTTGGCCAAAGAAATCCTGGTGAAAAAATGTGGTTAGGACTTTGGAAACTGTAAGGAAGTAATGAAAGGGAAGATTTGAAGATGAGTTAGATAACGGAATGAGAACTTGCCACACGTGAAAGAAGACTGAATAGCTAAACAGAGACTCAGTTTGATCGCAAGTTAAAACTGAAAGTATCTTTAGAGATAATCTAGTTTAACGCCTTATTTTACAGAGGAGCAAACTAAGACCCAGAGACATCGGATGACTCTTCCCGTGGCAAAGAGTGTTAATTGAGGACCAGAGGAAAGGGATAAGCTAGGAAGACAGGACAGGAGATTCGTTACATTGTTGAGGAGTCCTAGAAAAATACACGGGAATGAGAGAAGACAGTATTGTTAGTGGGAAGAATTGGTGGGAGGATTGATGGAAATTTGGAGCAAGTGGAAGAAACACAGCTGAAATGAGAAAAAGCAAAGAATAGCGAAATTCCCAGAAGAGGAAAAAGCAGTGCTTCCTTTTATAGACATACTGTTGGGAGACTTGAGAAGGAAGGTGTGCCTGTAGAAACAGAAGGTAAAGTTAAGGTTATGTTCCCAGGACAGACGCTTATGGTAAGTATCCCCTTACTTCTCGTTGGGCCTAGACTTCAGTAGGAAAAAGGACCAGCTAGATGTAACGTGCTGACCAAGTAGGGGGGTGGGATGTGCAGTGGCTGATTACCTGCTAGGAAAAAAAGAAAATCTGATAGAAGACGGGAGTAAGAATAAAGAGGAAAGGATTGATGAAGCTACCTCTTATTATGACAATAATAGTGGCAATAATAATAAAGGGACGAGGAAGAAGGGCAACAACTTCTTTCTTTCCTTCCCTAAACCGTTACTCCAAAAGCCTTTCCCAATTTGGTTAATGGAAACGTACTTCCGGCTGCTCAGGTTCTAAACCTCAGAGTCATTCTTAACCTCTCTTTCTTTCAAACATCACATTCAATCCATCAGGAAAATCTGTCACCTCTCCTGTGATAGATTCAGTTCTCCTGAAAATGTCTATAGACTAACTGGCTTTTACCTCCTCCACTGAACAACACTGGTCAGAGCCGACGTGATCTCTAGACTGGATTTCAGAAACAGCCTCCTCACTGGTCTCCCTGATTCTCTCCTTCCCTCTCCCCCAGCCCCTACTACTGTTAAATCTACTGTCACACAGCGGCCAGGGTGATCCTATAAAACTGCGTGTCACATCATGTCACTCCTGTGCTCAGAGCTTCCAATGACTTGCCATGTCCCTCAGCGTAAGAGCCACAGCCCTTCAAGGACCTGCACAAACTGGTCCCCTGTTAGGTCTCTGACCGGGTCTCCTGTAGCCTGCCACCTCTGCTCCAGCTGTGCTGCCCTCCCTCCTCTTTGAGTCTTCCAGGCAGGCTCCTCCTTCAGGGCACTTGGCACTTGCTGTTCCCTCTGCCTGGGATGCTCCTTTTCCAGGTAAGCACATGACTCACACCTCCTTCAACGATGCCTTTCTGGACCACCCTATTAAGAATTGCCATACCCAACCCCAGCCCTCCCTAGCCTCATTCTCTGCTTCATTTCTCTTCACGGAACTTATTAGTGGCCAATATATTCTTAATTAGCTTATTTGTTTTATTGTCTGCAGTTTTCACTATAATATAAACTTCATGAGGTCAAAATTTTAATCTGTTTTGTTTGGTGATGTACCTAGTGTGCCTATAACAGGGCCTGGAATGTAGTTCCATGAGTGAAGGACAAAAATACCAATAACTATTGAGAGCACACATTTCATGTACTGTTCTTTAAGTACTTTACGTATGTCAGCTTATTTAATCTTCCCAACAATGCTATGAGGTAGATACTATTATCTCTATTTTACAGATAAGAAAACTAGAGGCTTAGAGAAAACATGAACTTATTCTCAGGCCAGAGTGACAGTTTCACTCCTGGTTTGGTGGAGTAAGCTGCTAATGAAACATCCTACATAAACTCTGGGTACACGACAGGAATTAGTTTGCTGGAGCAGCCATAAAAAGGTACCACAGACTGGGAGGCTTAAACAACAGAAAGTTCTGGAGGCTAGCAGTCTAAGATCGAGGTATCGGCAGAGTTGGTTCCTTCTGAGGGTTGTGAGGGAGAATCAGTTCCAGGCCTCTCCCCTGGTTTCTGATGGTTTACTGACAGTCTTTGGCCTTCCTTGGCTTGTAGAAGCATCACCCCAATCTCTGCCTTCGTCTTTATGTGGCGTTCTCCCTGTGTGTGTCTGTGTCCAAATTTCCCCTTTTTATAAGGACACCAGTAACGTTGGATTGGTCCACCCTACTCCAGTATGACCTCATCTTAACTAATTACATCTGCAAAGACCTTATTTCCAAATAAGGTCACATTCGGAGGTACTGGAGGTTAGGACTTCAACGTATAATTTTGGGGGGGACACGATTAAAACCATAACATTACAGAAAACTACTACCTGAAGACTGTGGAGAGTGAACAAACCAGGCAGCTTGGAGGACAGTAGAGATTTGGAAGAAGGGACCAGAATGGGCTGAGTTTCCCATTTGTACAGGTTTAGCCTGCTCTCAGGCCACAGTGTTGCTGAGATGGCTAAAACCCTGACAGAAAACCCTCTCATTCTGCGTTTGCAGTGCCTGGTTCAGGAACCCAGAGTTAAGCAAAATTGAGCATTTCCCTTGCCATAGAGATTATTTCAGGAATAAACATGAGACATCTCATGGGCCCCTGAGATGCATAAAGAATTTCTGGGGGCTTCTGGGTGAAGTTTTCTCACTCTTAAAAGAGAGCTACAGGGGGCCAGTCCCGTGGCTTGGCGGTTGTGTGCGCGCTCCGCTACTGGCGGCTCGGGTTTGGATCCTGGGTGCGCACGGACGCTCGGCTTCTCTGGTCATGCTGGGGCCGCGTCCCATGTACAGCAACAAGAGGGATGTGCAACTACGACATACAACTATCTACTGGGGCTTTGGGGAAAAAAAAGGAGGAGGATTGGCAATAGATGTTAGCTCAGAGCCAGTCTTCCTCAGCAAAAAGAAGAGGATTAGCACGGATGTTAGCTCAGGGCTGATCTCCCTCACAAAAATAAATAAATAAATAAATAAAAGAGAGCTACAGGAAGGCATGCTCTTTCTTCCTTTGGGGGTGGTTGTGTGTGGACATGTGCTCCAGACTAGTGGAACCATCTTCCTAGCAGCCTAAGAATAAACGCTAAAGAAAAAAGATAGAGAAAAGAGAACTAATGAAGCTGATTAGAAGCAGCTAGATACGTTAACCCTGAAGGCTGCCCAACTTCTTGACTTCCAGTTGAGTATGATGACATATTTCTTTGTGTTTAAGTCAAGTAGAGTCGGGTTTTCTACCACTTGCAACTGAAGGCATTGTAATTAATACACTACCAATAAATACCAATAAATAAGTTCTAGTATTAAAAATAGTATTTTTTTGTCATGACTTGGGGCATTAAAATACGTGCTGGTTTCTGATATCATTTAAACAGCTATGTTTTATACTTTGCTTCTACTGGAACAGAGCCCAGTAGTGGTTTTTCTACCACTGGGTTTCAGAGGATAGTTCTTGAAAGGAAGAGAAAAGCTGTTGAATGATGATCTGCAAATTAAAATTTTTTGACAGAGGAAAGTAGTCTGTAGTGGATCTATTAGACTACAGAATATTTATATATTTGTGATTTCCAATTATTGTCCTTTGAGCATTCGTTCTTACCTAGCTAACTGAAAGCTGACCCAAAATGGAAGATTTTGAAAACTTTACATTTTTCTTGGCAATAAACAAGTATACTCAACAGAATTACACCTTCAGTTAATCTCCACACCTTATATGAGGCAGATAATCTTTTTATTTTTTTTATAATTTTTTGTTTATTGCAGTAACATTGGTTTATAACATTGTATAAATTTCAGGTGTACATCACTATACTTACTATTTCTGCATAGATTACATCATGTTCATCACCACACACATGTGCCGAATTATCCCTTTCGCTCTCCTCTCTCCCCCCTTCCCCTCTGGTAACCACCAATCCAATCTCTGTCTCTATGTGTTTGTTTATTGTTGTTATTATCTACTACTTAATGAAGGAAATCATACAGTATTTGACCTTCTCCCTCTGACTTATTTCACTTTGCATTATACCCTCAATGTCCATCCATGATGTCACAAATGGCTGGATTTCATCGTTTCTTATGGCTGAGTAGTATTCCATCGTGTATATATACCACATCTTCTTTATCCATTCGTCCCTTGATGG
Source organism: Ceratotherium simum simum (assembly GCF_057802395.1). Lineage (NCBI taxonomy): Eukaryota > Metazoa > Chordata > Mammalia > Perissodactyla > Rhinocerotidae > Ceratotherium > Ceratotherium simum. Next base: position 23,021,168 of record NC_141937.1, on the reverse strand, counting down.
GCACTTAGGTTGCTTCCAAGTCTTCGCTATTGTGAATAATGCTGCAATGAACACAGGGGTGCATGTATCTTTACGCATTGGTGTTTTCAGGTTCTTTGAATAAATACCCCACAGTGGAATAGCTGGATCATATGGTAGTTCTATCCTTGATTTTTTGAGAAATCTCCATATTGTTTTCCATAGTGGCTGCACCAGTTTTCACTCCCACCAACAGTGTATGAGAGTTCCCTTCTCTCCACATCTTCTCCAACATATGTTGTTTCCTGTCTTGTTAATTATAGCCATTCTGACGGGCGTGAGGTGATATCTCATTGTAGTTTTGATTTGCATTTCCCTGATAGTTAATGATGTTGAACATCTTTTCATGTGTCTGTTGGCCATCTGTATATCTTCTTTGGAGAAAGGTCTGTTCAGGTCTTTTGCCCATTTTTTAATTGGGTTGGTAGTTTTTCTGTTGTTGAGATGCATGAGTTCTTTATATATTTTGGAGATTAAGCCCTTATCAGATGTATGGTTTGCAAATATCTTCTCCCAATTGTTAGGTTGTCTTTTCGTTTTGTTGATGGTTTCCTTTGCTGTGCAGAAGCTTTTTAGTTTGATGTAGTCCCATTTGTTTATTTTTTCTATTTTTTCTCTTGCCCGGTCAGACATGGTGCTTGAAAATATGTTGTTAAGACTGATGTCGTAGAGCGTACTGCCTATGTTTTCTTCTAGAAGTTTCATAGTTTCAGGTCTTACATTCAAGTCTTTAATCCATTTGGAGTTAATTTTTGTGTATGGTGTAAGGTAAGGGTCTACTTTCATTTTTTTGCATATGGCTATCCAGTTTTCCCAACACCATTTATTGAAGAGACTTTCTTTTCCCCATTGTATGTTCTTGGCTCCTTTGTCAAAGATTAGCTGTCCATAGATGTGTGGGTTTATTTCTGGGCTTTCAATTCTATTCCATTGATCTGTGTGTCTGTTTTTGTGCCAGTACCATGCTGTTTTGGTTACTATAGCTTTGTAGTATATTTTGAAATCAGGGAGTGTGATACCTCCAGCTTTGTTCTTTTTTCTCAGGATTCCTTTAGCTATTCGGGGTCTTTTGTTGTTCCATATAAATTTTAGGATTCTTTGTTCTATTTCTGTGAAAAATGTTGTTGGAACTTTGACAGGGATTGCATTGAATCTATAGATGGCTTTAGGAAGTATGGACATCTTAACTATGTTAATTCTTCCAATCCAAGAGCCTGGAATATCTTTCCATTTCTTTGTGTCTTCTTCAATTTCTTTTAGCAATGTTTTATAGTTTTCGATGTACAGATCTTTCACCTCTTTGGTTAAGTTTACTCCTAGGTATTTTATTCTTTTTGTTGCAATTGTAAATGGGATGGTATTCTTAATTTCTCTTTCTGCTACTTCGTTGTTAATGTATAGAAATGCAACTGATTTTTGTATGTTGATTTTGTATCCTGCAACTTTACCATATTCGTTTATTACTTCTAAAAGTTTTCTGGTGGATTCTTTAGGGTTTTCTATATATAAAATCATGTCATCTGCAAATAGTGACAGTTTCACTTCTTCCTTTCCAATTTGGATCCCTTTTATTTCTTTCTCTGGCCTGATTGCTCTGGCTAGGACTTCCAGTACTATGTTAAAAAGGAGTGGTGACAGTGGGCATCCTTGTCTGGTTCCTGTTCTTAGAGGGATAGCTTTCAGTTTTTCACCATTGAGGATGATATTAGCTGTGGGTTTCTCATATATGGTCTTTATTATTTTGAGGTACTTATCTTCTATACCCATTTTATTCAGAGTTTTTATCATAAATGGATGCTGTATCTTGTCAAATGCTTTCTCTGCATCTATTGAGATGATCATGTGATTTTTATTCTTCATTTTATTAATGTGGTGTATTACGGTAATTGATTTGCGAATGTTAAACCATCCCTGCATCCCTGGAATAAATCCCACTTGATCATGGTGTATAATCTTTTAAACATATTGTTGTATGCAATTGCTAGTATTTTGTTGAGGCATATATATGGGTCTAGTTTTTTTTATCCAATTCTCTGTTCCTTTCTTCTCTATACAGAATTGATGGTCTCTTTAGTTTGACCTCTGTCTGAAAGCTCTACTATTTAATTCCCCTCCCTCCTTTTATGTTTTTGATATCATATCTAACCTCTTTTTTGTGCATTTGTATCCATTACCCTCTTATCATGGAAATAGATACTTTTTCCTATTGTGGTCTTCTCTTTTCACCTTAAATCAGTCCCTTAAACATTTCTTGTAGCACTGGTTTCTTGGTGACAAACTCCTTTAATTTTTGCTTGTCTAGGAAATTTTTGATCTCTCCTTCCATTTTGAATGATAACCTTGCTGGGTAGAGTATTCTTGGTTGTTCTTTTAGCACTTTAAATTTATCGTGCCACTCTCTTATAGCCTGTAATGTTTCTGTTGAGAAAGCAGCTGATAGCCTTATGCGGTTTCCTTTGTAAGTAACTTGACTTTCTCTTGCAGCTTTTAAGATTCTCTCTTTATCTTTAATTCTGGACATTTTGATTATGATGTGTCTTGGTGTGGGCCTCTTTGGGTTTATCTTGTTTGGGGCTCTCTGTGTTTCCTAGTGTGTCTGTTTCCTTCCTTAGGTTAGGGAAGTTTTCATCTATTATTTCTTGAAATAGATTCTCTGCCCCTTTGTCTTCCTCTTCTCCTTCCGGGACACATATAACACGGATGTTAGTGTGCTTGATGTTGTCCCAGAGGTCCCTTAGACTGTCCTCCCTCTTTTTAATTCTTTTCTCTTTTACCTGTTCAGCTTGGGTAATTTCTTTTAGTCTTTTGTCCAGCTCGCAGATCCGTTCTTCTGTATCCTTTACTCTGATTTTGAGTCCCTCTAGTGAATTTTTCATTTCCAGTATTGTATTCTTCATTTCTGATTGGTTCTTTTCTATATCTTCCATTTCTTTGTTGACATTCTCACTCAGTTCATCTATTCTTCTACCCAGATCAGTGAGCATCCTTAACACTCTTTGTTTGAACTCTCTATCGGGTAGGTTGCTCATTTCTGTTTCACTTAGTTCCTTTTCTGGGGTTTTGTCCTATTCCCTTACTTGGAAGGTATTCCTTTGCCTCCTCATTTTGCCTCTTTCCCTGGGCTTGTGTCTACGTATTAGGTAGGTCAGCTACGTCTCCTGCTCTTGGATAGGTGACCTTATGTAAGTGATGCCTTAGGAGGCCAGCAGTGTGCTTCCCTCAGTTCTCAATGTTCCAGGGGTGACCCCTATGTGGGCTACGTGTGTTCTTCTGTTGTGGCCTGTTTGCTCTCCCTATTGACACCCAGAGAGGCCGAGTTATGCCCCTCACCAGCTGTTGTAATACTCAGCTGCTTGCAGTTGTTGTGGGCCCCTCAGTCTCTTTATCAGGTGTGGGGAGCGCCAGCACAGTTGGCTGCAAGTTCTAATACCACATTTGTGTTGCAGTATTTGTTTTAAGTTAGTAGGCCCCCAACGTGGCAGGTTGTTAGGCTCAGGGGCTTACAATTGCTATAAGTCTCCAGCCTTTAGGTCTCTTGTCAGCTCTCTGAGGATTGTAGCTGGGTGGGGCTGGTCTCAGACATGGGAACACCCAATTGTTTCAGGCTTTGGAATGTGGGGCAAACCCCCTATGTGGGTCTTTGAGAAGCACAAGTCTTCTGCAGCTGACAAGCCCTGACACCCACAGGTCCACACACACAGTCAACACAGTCCTGCCCCGTGTGCGTGCCCTGACCTCCCCAAGCAGACCCAGTCTCTCCATGGCGGGAGCCCCCACACACTCCACCACTGCCCCACACTCTCCACCCACTCCTTGTGCACACCCTGACCCACTGATGTTGGCTCAGTTGCCAGGCTGCAGAGAATCCAGTTACCAATCTATGCAGGCCCACAAGTTGCCTGAGGGCTTGTTGTTGGGTGGGGCCAGTCTCTAGGGTGGGCTACCTGCGCTGGCTGAGCTGGATTAAATCGGTGCTCTAGTGGATGGGGCAGACCCTAGGCTAGCATGCCCCAGGGAGAACTCCAATGGCATCTGTGTCAGCATGCCCACACCAGGCCACAACAATGGCCACTGCCAATGTCCCAGTCCCTGGAGAGGTCTCACCTCTCACCGAGATGCACTCAGGGCCTATCAGGTGAGTCTCTTTTCACCAAAGCACTGTGCACCTTTCTTTCTGGTGATTTTAGGTTGCTTTCTGAAATTGGTGAGTTTGCACATGGGCCCTTTAAGAGCTGGTTTTGATTTCTTTGTGAACCAGCTTTTCTGGGGTTACTCCCCAGTGTTTCAGTAGCAGGCAAAGTCAGATATTGTGCCACTCGTCTCGATTGTGCTGGGTCCACAAAATGCCCCAGCGGGGGTGCTCCCCGGCTCAGGGCCCTGTTCCTCCAGGGAGGGCTGCATATCTGTGGGCTGCTCCCAGGTGGCCGTGAGGCGCTGCGGCTGGTGAAGGCAGCGTTTTTCCTCTCCAGAAGGGAGTTTCTGCCTCTTCTACCTCAATTAGGATTGTCCTTTGTTGCAGGAGTTCCTCTTATCAGTTTTCAGTTCTGTCTCAGGGGTAATTTTTCCACCAGTAGTTGTAAATTGGCTGTGTCTGCGGGAGGAGGTGAGTTCAGAGTCTGCCTGTGCTGCCATCTTGACTTCGTCCTCCGAGCCGGATAATCTTAATATCTAGCAAAGTACCTAGTGAAAAATGAAATGGGTGGGCTGGCTTGATGTTTATGTCTTCTTTCCCCTACCTTTAGATAGAAATTATACTGAGTATAAAGATATATTTTTAAAAAAAGAAGAAAATAAACAAAAAAGTAGCATGCAAAGGAAGAAGCAGTAAAAATAGTGGACTTTTCACAAATGGAATCATTAGCCCCTGAACACATGATTTGGGTTTTCACATTTTAAAAGTAGGATTCTCAAGTAAAATTTAAATGAGAGAACTTTAAAAGATGATTCATGTGACAATGTTCAGTGTTTCCAGCTGTATACTTACATTGTAAAGTTGGAACAAGTTTTTATCTGATAAAACTTATATTCAGGGGGCTGGCCCCATGGCTGAGTGGTTCAAGTTCTGTGTGCTCCACTTCAGCAGCCTGGGTTCATGGATTTGGATCCCAGGTGCGGACCTATTCTACCCATTGGCCATGCTGTGGAGGCATCCCACATACAAAATAGAGGCAGATTGGCACAGATGTTAGCTCAGGGCTAATCTTCCTTAAGCAAAAAAAGAGGAGGATTGGCAACGGATGTTAGCTCAGCTCAAATCTTCCTAACGCACAAAAAACCCCAAAAAACTTATATTCAAAACTCTAATTTAATACACATTCAAGGCATTTATTGGTTGAATAATTATTTTTTCTCATATAAGATCATTCAGAGTTTGGTAAAAATGTATTTGTGTGTTTCCATATCATTAGTCTTCCACTGAGGAACTCTCTTATCATCTTCTAAAGATGTCCCTTTAATCTTTTTTGTTTGTTTATCTTTATTTCCTTAGCATTAATTTAGTGTCAACATAAAATATGTAGTTACTATACATCATAGTAGGCATACAGTATACAGAGCTCTGGGCTTCTATAGCTAGAGGGTATATTAGAGTATCCAAGAATCTGTCCAATGGGGGAAAAACTTAAATACAATCTGGAAGTTATCATTTGGCCCAAAGGACCGAAACCTAAGAACAAAGTCCAGACAGCTGAAAGAGTAGTGGGAAACAGACAGAAAATTTGGGGCCATTCAAGTAAAAGACAGGATGAATTCTGGTACTGTAGTTGTATCAGGCATTATACCAATACAACTAAAGGAAATAATACCTAGTATGTGGTGAATAAGATTGCTGTCATTTAAAACCAAAACTATAGACAATTAGTATTAAAGGATCCAGAATAGCATCAGAATAGTATGGATTACAAAGGAGAAATTCAGAAGAAACTGGACAGTGAAACAATAGACAGGTGAACCTAGAACAGTACAGAACAGTAGTTGTCATTGCCACACCTATCAAGGCTTTCATCAATTTCTAGTGAGAGAACACTCAGAATCACTGAATATGATTTAGTTTGCTCCATATGGTTATTTAAGAAAATGGAATATAGTTTTCATTAGATAGTGATTCTTATTGCTGCCTTCTTAAATGACAAATCCAAAGACAGATTTATGGTCCAGACAATTTTGGTGAAGATTTTGTACCCATTGTGGACAAGCAAGGTAAGCATCCCCTTTTCTTATAGAGTGGTGTTCAAACAAAGCATACGCCTGTCCAGCACCTCACGTGTTTCAGGGTCTTAAGCCATTTCTGTTTATTGTGTTTACTGATATATTTGGACTTGTTTCTATTGGTTTAGTTTTTATTTCAACATTTTTCTGCTTTTTCTATGTTTTATTTTCTCCTTTCTTGCTTTTATTTTTGACTTTATTTCTTTCCCCTTACAAGAACAGAACTTTAACATTGACTTATATCCACTGGTCTTTTTTTTTTAAATTCAAACCATGTTTATTAGATGAATAATACCATAATTAATCATTAAAGAATGTCAGGGACATTTGTGGTCTAGCCTTTGGCTAACTTTGAAGCGTCCATGCTTTTCTCCAAAAATTCCTTGATGTTCCTTTCATAGAGTGTCAGACTGGTGGGCCACTAATCCAACCCAGTGTGAAATTTCTCATACAAGATTATGAATTGAAGGTCGAAAGGTTTTAAACACTATGTTTAATTTTTAGTAACAAAATGATTTAATCATTTGATCAGAATCTTATAAGCCTAAAAAAATGAGTAAGAAACAAACACGCATACACATATTATTCTTTTTCACAATTCAGACCTTCTTAGTTTTGACAATTTTATTGACTGAAATCATGGTAAAATAATTTCACTAAGATATTGAATTGAATGTTAAACTATCTTGGTTTAAATTTGTCATTTTTATGGTTATAATTGGCAAAAATTTACTTTTAAAAAATAATGCAACAATCACCAAGAGCAGGTTCTCATTGATAAAAAGTGGTATAGTTGCTACAGCATCAGTCTCATAACTGGGAGGTCCACTGGTCTTTATCTTTCATTCATGTGGACATTATTACAATTATAATTGTGAGTTGTAGATATACTTTCTATTATCGTTTTTGTGTTCCTAACTTTTTTTTTAAGTTGTTAGAGAGGGCAAAGAAAATGTTGGTGAGGACCTATTCTCCATTGCCAGACTTACGATTGCCACCTCATCCCATTTTGCTTTCTTATCTCTCCCAACTTCCATTACAGTTGAGAACTTTAAGCCCAGTGACTCTCATGGTTCCAATGGCCACCTTATTGTCCACCTCCCCTGCAGGACGGCATCCCCGCTTTAGGTGTTCTGAGCCACAGCTTTTTCTGTTCTTCTGTTCATGAGTCAACACACTTCCAAAAGCATTCTTTCAAGCTGAAATATCTTATCTGCTGGGAATCCTTCTTACATTCCTCTTCATTGTTGCAGGTGGATTTCCTTCTTCAAATTTTATATTGTAATTTCCATTGAGATGTCAGGAGGAGTAGTGTGTTTGCCATTTTAAATTAGAGTTTCTCAATCATCTATACCAATGACACCCAAATCTCAATCTGAATTCTAAAGCTCTTTTCTGAGTGTGCCAGGCACAGACATCAATTTTTTTTCTGAACATTTTTATTTGAATATCCCCCAGGATATTTTCCAAGCTCATTATGCCACAAACTGAAGTTTTCTGTCTTTGACCAAATCTCCCATATTTTCTCTGTTGGGCAGACAGTGGCAACATGTTCACCCCAGTTGCTTATGTCAGAAACCCAAGTATCAAGCAAGCCCTGATGGCCTAGTGGTTAAAGTTTGGTGCACTCTGATTCGGCAGCCGGGGTTCAGTTCCCAGTCATGGAAGCACATCACTCGTCTGTCAGTAGCCATGCTATGGCGGAAGCTTGCATAGAAGAGCTATAAGGAATTACAACTAGAATAACTATGTACTGGGGCTTTGGAGAGGAAAAAAATAAAAGAGAGGAAGATTAACAACAAATGTTAGCTCAGGGAAAATCTTTTCCAGCAAAAAAAATAAAAAAGAGAGACCCAAGAGTCATTTTTTTCATCTCCCTCCCATTTACCACCCCCCTAATCACTCAACAAGTTCTTCCAATTATACTTCCTAAATATCTCTTAAATATGTCCTCTCCCCTCTATCAGCTCTGACCTAGATTATTAAAGCACCCTGACTTCTCTTCCGATTGCTATTCTTACCCCTTTCAAGACCATTCTTTATAATTCCACCAAAGAAACCTTTCTAAAATTCAAATATGATACTATCTCTTCCTTGCGTAACGTTTCTCAATGGTTCCTCATTGTTCTCAGGAAAAAATTTAAAAATCGTGTTGTGACATCTGAGGCTCTTCATAATCTGGACTGTGCCTTTCTCTCCAGTCTCTCTTGTCATCCCTATAACCATCCCCCAAGAGTACACTCAGGTCACAGTGAATTACTTAAATGTTCTATGATCTTTTTTGCTCTCTAGTTTTTGCACATGCTCTTTCCTTTGCCTGGAGTCCTCTCTCCTCCTATCTATGTCTGACCAGCATCAACTCATCTTTTGGGTCTCCAAGCTCACCCTCTCTGAGGCATCTTCATGAGTCCTTAAGGATGCTCCTCCCGAGCATTTTCATAGGACCCCACATTTGCTACTCTTGCAGCATTTCACACATTGCCCTGTAACATCATTAGGTAGGAATTGTAAACAGTGCTTAGCAACACAGGGTTTTGCTCATTCTCAGATATTATTTAAGGCGAATACTTTGGATCCTGTGCTCAGATCTAATGTATATTTTCACTTAAGAGAAATGTGAAGGAAACATTTCATGAGAACTTTTTTTCATGTTAAGTTAATGAGCTAATTTATTTAATGAAAGTACTATTGAAGATTTCCTTTTGTTGTGTTTTTTTGTTTTAAGCATTTTAATAACTATTTCTATATATACTACTAGTATTTAATGATATTAAATCATAACAAGTATCATATAGCAATATCAGAAAGCCATGATCCTATAAAATGCAATAGTGCATTTTCAACCCAATCTCTTGCTGAAAACTGAATTTATTCCTTCCTCCTTTGGTTTGCCATCACAGGTAATACTGATGGCCTTCAAAAAAGAATAGCCTTATGAAATACATTGCTATGTGTACTAATAATATTGTTGACTGTGTTACATTGCAGAGTGTTCTCCCAGTGAATGATCTCATGAAAGAAATTTCCTTCTGGACAAGAGATTAAGCGCAGTTGTTATTTTCCTGAGCAATAAAAAAATACTTTATGCAACTGTGAAGCTTACAAATAATTGTGCTTTCCTCTTCTCAGTAACAATTAGAATTATGTAGTACAAGTTTCTTGAACTAACTTTATTCCTTGGTCTGCCTTGTATTTCTACCTATTTTTACCCATTGCCTCATCTTTCTTATTTTAAATTTTATTTTCATTTTGCTATATTGGTTTGATCCATTATAAAATGTCATATTAAATTCCTTTTGGTATAAAGAGAAGTATAAATAAATACACAAATAAAATAGTTCCTGTGTTGAAGCACTTGCACAATATAGAGGCTGACATTATGAATGCTATTGGTATAAATATCAAAAGGAGATGAAATGTCATGAAATGTCATATATGTTTCAGGGTAAAAGTCTATCTTTAGGAAATGAAGATACCTCTCAAAATAGTATCTTCCTTTATCTTCCACTTTATGCACACAAATATTAGAGAATTGTCTCAAACCTACAGAATGTCTCCACGCCTGTGTGTTGATTTGATTGATAGATGCGTTCTCATGATTAAGCAAGAGTAAAGTAGAATTCAGGTCATCATCATAAGTTTTCTGTACATCTAAAACTTTTCAGATGGAAGAATATGTTTTCTTCTTCTGACTAATCCAACAATTTGGCTGGTGTCCTTAATTTCTCTTGAAATCAATGAAGTAAATAATCAGATGTGACCACCTGTTCTTCCTCCATATATTCTGTTGAGCGTATAAACAGCTGCAGGCCTCAGAAAGTCATGCATAAAACTCAGAACTAAAAGATTGGGCAAACCTAGTGACCTGTTACATTTCAGATGTCTGAACAGTGGAATTCCATCTTCCAGAGAAAACTGCAGACTTGAGAGTATTGTTATTACATTGGCAGTTTCCCTTTTAAAACTAACACCAAGTTTTAATTTTTTTATTAATTATAGTATATTGCTTCCTCCAAGGTTAGTCAAAATTTATTAGCACATTACTTTAAAGATTCATATTTCTGTACACAAAAATTTTTTGAGTATTTTTAATATATTAAGCTAATGATTAGAAAGTGGAAGTGACACAGCTTGGAAGATATTGGATCGTTATATATGGAAACCAATTAGATAAAAATCATTGGCAAGTAGTAAATGGAGTTGTGTAAAGAAAATTTGTTTTATTATTTAGGTATTTAAATAGTTCTGGATAGGCATGAGGAATAACAACTGAAAGGAAATGAGTGTCTTTTGCAAGGTGATTTTAAAGTGTCTATAAGCAAATATCCTAGTTTAATTTGAAGCATTTGCCAATATTCTTTCTCCAGGAATTAATTCCACAAAAATATTTGTTGTTAGTACAGAATGTATTTTATCTCTTGGTGGTCTATCTTCTTTCAGATCAAAGACAAGAACTTTTTGACCTATGATATATAATTTTCAATGGTTGTTTTTAATGACAGAAATAGAGGATACATAAACTAAATCTACATTTTAGTCGGGATCCAACCTTCCCACAGCTCATAATAGAAATGTTATCAAACAAGATATTTTACAAAAATAAAAAAGGGATAAACCTGGTTCAGTAATAGTTTAAGTGAAAACAATCTAGGGTATTTCAGTGAACGAGCAATTTGCTGTTGCTGCTAAAAAAGGGTAATGAACTGATGGGCTGATTTATTACATACAAAATATACAACAAACAAGGAGTGCTTAGGTCCTGACCACAAAAAGAATAGTGCAAAACTTTTGCCTTGATCACCAGTCAATTGAAGGATTACATTCAGTTCTGCTCAACAAACTTGATGTGGGATATTGACATTTACAGATTAGACAGTGTTCCAAAAATGATATCTGATTTTGTCAGAAGTGTAGACGAAGAAAACAAGACCCAGAGATCTTTTTGTACCAGTAATTTCATCTTTTGAATAATCGTGCAAATATCACTATCTTCCAAATATTGGCGGGGACTTTCACTCACTTAGTATTTACAATGGTTTTGTTAAGTGGATGTAGTTACTCAAATATATAGAAAGGAGCTTAGGAAGATTAGCTTGCAGAAAAGACTGTAGAAAGAAATAACATTCTTTAAGTAGCTGAAGGATTGATACATAAATAAGGCGATTACCTTGAACTTGCTGCTTCAGGGTGCAGGAGATGCATGGTTAGGAGTTATAGGGTGGTATCTTTTGGATTCCTTTAAGAAAGAACTTTCTAAATAGAGTTGGAAAATGGTAAAACACATTGCTTTCTGAGATAATGAGCTTCCTGCCACTAAATTACTTTAAACCAGAAGTTAAAAAACTCCCCTTTAAAAATGTTTTACAGAGGCTTGATTCCTCGATGGAAGGTTTTGTCATATGACTTCTGAATCCCCTTTCAAAGTTAACAATCTATGCTTCTAACTATTGATTTATGTCAACTTTCAATTTCCTCTTTTCCTTTGAACATCAAAAGCTATAAATTAGCACTTACCAAGGAAACCAAAGCACAGGGGAGGAAAATACAAAGTCCTATGGTGCACAAAGAGAAAACTGGATGCTCCATTGACTTTTGCCACTTCCTAGTGATGTTGGAGAAGACAGAGTAAAAAAACGTGCAACCTAAAACTAATGAGTGTAAACCTTCTCTAGCTCTGCAGAGGTTCACATTATGTGTGTAGGGAATACTGGAGTAAGTTATCTGGGGCCAATGGAATGAGCTGTGGATAGCTTCTCCAACAAGAGGAACTTGAAAGGAGAAAGAGGGCCATAGCCTGCAGGAGAGAAGATGCCATCTTTATCATAGGAATCAGCCCTGAAATCATTTACAGTTCATGTAACTATCTTGACTGGGTGTAAATCATTATCTTCTCCATGTGCTATCCATGTAAGATTTTTATTCAGAATTCTTCATGAAGATTTCACTTTAAAACATCTCTGACAAAAATCCAATCTGGTGACAGTAAAACAAATTTAAATTTGATCATTGTTGGACCCAGTTTTAGTTCATTGGCTGACAATTCTATGGGCTGTGTTACATTAGGTATATTGACTAGTCAAGTCCTGCTCACCTATTCATTTATTATTTTAACTTTGATCCAAGCATAGAGTCAGATCAAATTAATTGATTCAGAGCAGTACTCAAGGCAAGTGTATTAGACAAACCAGGAGTTTACTAATTACCTGGTGTTCTGACTAACTACCATCCCCTCCCTCCCATTGGAAGAACTTGATTCCTTTTACTGTCTCATAGGGCAGGGGCTATTTGCTGAGACAATGTCTTAGCCCAGTACATTAAAGAGAAGGATTCTTGTGAATACGATCACATATCTCAAATAAATAATCCCTCTGTAGTTTTCACCCTATTTTCCCTGCTGTTTAATTTCTTCACTTTGACATAATTTGCTGCCTGTTCTGTTAAAGCAATTAGACATTTGTGTTAATCAGATATTTGTTGTCTATCCTGAGTTGGAGGTACTTACTTAGCTCACAATGGGAGCTGGCTCTCAGATGCTCATTCTGAGAGTAACTCTTTTCATTTTTCTGTTTTCTCCACAGAGCACTTATACCTATTTCTTCAGTGTTGTGTATGGCTCTCAGAAAATATATCAAACTTAAATGGGCCCTCAAAGCAGCACTTCTTTTTGTACTGTCTGTTGTTAAAAATGTGTTGAGTATGCCGTTTTCTTCTTTAGTACCACCGGAGAAGAGAGATGACCAACTAAAGAGGTAATATGAACATTTCCTCTCATTTACCAAGATCTTGAACCTTTTATGAGGTGATACCCATGAAACAAATGTAAGGGGTAACAAAGAGATTTTTCATATGAGTAAGTGCAGAGAGCAAAAGTCATTTCACAAAGAAAATAACAGAAAAGGGCGTTAAAGAAATAGTTTCTTAAGTTTAATTCTAATAGTGTTTTCTAGCTTTGGAAGGTGTGTGTGCGAATGCATGATTCAGTACGTGTGTACATAAAGCTATTTTTGAATCCTGTGTACTGGCCACCCCTGCACTCAGAAACAACAGGTCAAATGCCCAAACACTGGGCAATGGTGGCGACTGAGCGTTAAGGAGAGGAGAGGAGCAGCAAAGGGCTAAGAGAGTAAGTGTTGACCTCACGTGATAGCAAGAGCTTTGAAATACAAATGCAATTTTCCTTTTATCTGCTCACTCGCTTGATTTATATCACCTAGAACTTAGGACAATTTGGGATGGAGATCTCATGTCAGCTGAAGACGCAGGAACAGTGATATGTCTCCCTCCATATCCTCTGTTCTGCCCCACTGTCGATCAGAGCAGCTGTGTCATCATCTCTCTCCCATTTCAAGCCACAAACTAGCGTCATTTTCACCTCCTCTGCATTCTTCGTTCTGTTCACGCACTTTCTTGCTGAACTAAAGCTCATTTTGTTTCATGCTTTCCCCTCATATAAATCTCACTTTTTTCCCTCTTGGTGGCTACCACCTGTCCCAGAAACTTGTTATTTTGTATCTTGATCAATTTCAGTCTCCTTCTGGACTCCCTCCCTATACCTGTTCCACACGTACCGTTGTCATCCTTGTTGTCAGCATTGTTTTCTTTATCTTAGCTCCTTAAAGTTCTTCCTCAAATGCTCTTGCCTATCTCCTCTCAAAGCCTTGTAGTGTCTTGCACTGATTATGTTCTCCAGAACTCTAAGATCCATGTACTGTACATCAAAGCCTGTCATGGGCAATCCTTGAACTTTATTTCTTCAGTCTCTATTCTTTGGTTCATGGGTCTTCCATCACGTCAGACAACCTGTGCCAAACTACCCTGATGCGGTCATTCCAGTCCAAATGCCAGCCTTTGAGAAAACAGCCTCCTAAGCCTAGATCAGATTCTTCTTCCAGGTCCACCCAACTGTGTCTCTCTCTCAAACTCTCGCTGTTCTTCCACGGAGCCTTTCTAGATTAACCAGAGGGGATGTGCACTTCCCTCGGGGAATCCAGGATGCCCAGTGACTTCCACAGATCTCTCAGCAATTACCTTGTGATAATTACCTTTACGTATGACCTGTTTGTGATGTCAGCACAGCATGTCCATAGATGATAGTTTTTTTATTGACATCTTAATAGTTTATAACATTGTGAAATTTTGGTTGTACATTTTTGTTTGTCAATCACCATATACATCTCCCTATACCCCTTGTGCTCACCCCCCACCCCCATTGCTCCTGGTAACCACAATACAGTTTTCTCTGTCCATGTGTTGGTTTATATTCCACATATGAGTGAGATCATACAGTGTTTGTTTTTCTCTTTCTGGCTTATTTCACTTAACATAATACTCTCCAGGTCCATCCATGTTGTTGCAAATGGGACGATTTTGTCTTTTTTTATGGCTGAGTAGTATTCCATTGTATATATACACCACATCTTCTTGATCCAATCATCAGTTGAGGGACACTTGGGTTGCTTCCACTTCTTGGCTATGGTGAATAATGCTGCAGTGAACATGGGTGCATAAGCCTCTTTGGATTGTTGATTTCAGGTTTGTTGGATAGATTCCCAGTAGTGGGATAGGTGGATCATAGGGTATCTCTATTTTTAATTTTTTGAGGAATCTCCATACCGTTTTCCATAGATGCTGCACCAGTTTGCATTCCCACCAGCTGTGTATGAGTGTTCCCGTTTCTCCACACCCTCTCCAACATTTGTTGTTTTTTGTTTTGGTGATTATAGCCATTCTAACGGGCATGAGGTGATACTTTAGTGTTGTTTTGATTTGCATTTCCCTAATGATTAGTGATGTTGAACATCTTTTCATATGCCCATTGGCCATCTGTGTATCTTCTTTGGAGAAGTGTCTGTTCATTTCCTCTGTCCATTTTTTGATCAGGTTGGTTGCTTTTTTGTTGTTCAGTTGTGTGAGTTCTTTATATATTATGGAGATTAACCCCTTGTTGCATATATGTTTTGCAAATATTTTCTCCCAGCTGGTGGGTTGTCTATTCATCTTGATTCTGGTTTCATTTGTTTTGTAGAAGCTCTAATCTGATAAAGTTCCACTTGCTTATTTTTTCTTTAGTTTCCCTAGTCTGAGTAGGTATGTCATCTGAAAAGATTCCTTTATGACCAATGTCAAATAGTGTGTTGCCTATACTTTCTTTTTTTTTTTTTCATGTGAGGAAGATCAGCCCTGAGCTAACATCTATTGCCAATCCTCCTCCTTTTTGTTTTATTCCCCAAAGCCCCAGTAGATAGTTGCATGTCATAGTTGCACATCCTTCTAGTTCCTGTATGTGGGACGCAGCCTCAGCATGGCCGGAGAAGCGGTGCATTGGTGCGTGCCCAGGATCTGAACCCGGGCTACCAGTAGCAGAGCGTGCGCACTTAACTGCTAAGCCATGGGGCTGGCCCTATACTTTCTTTTATGAGTTTTATAGTTTCAGGTCTCACCTTCAGGTCTTTGATCCATTTTGAGCTAATTTTTGTGAATGGCAATAGCAGATGAACCACTATCATTGTTTGCAGGTGGCTGTCCAGTTCTCCCAACACCATCTATTGAGGAGACTTTCCTTTCTCCATTGTATGTTCTTAGTTCCTTTGTCAAAAATTAGCTGTCCATATATGTGTGGTTTTATTTCTGGGCTTTCAATTCTGTTCCATTTATCTGTGTGTCTGTTTTTGTACCAGTACCATGCTGTTTTTTTTTTTTTTTAAAGATTTTATTTATTCATTTTTTTCCCCCCAAAGCCCCACTAGATAGTTGTATGTCATAGGTTCACATCCTTCTAGTTGCTGTACGTGGGACTCGGCCTCGCGTTGGACGGAGAAGTGGTGCCTTGGGGCGTGCCTGGGATCCGAACCCGGGCCGCCAGCATCAGAGCGCACGCCCTTAACCGCTAAGCCACGGAGCCGGCCCCACCATGCTGTTTTAATTACTATTGCTTTGTAGTATATTTTGAAGTCAGGGATTGTGATGTCTTCAGTTATGTTCTTTATTCTTAGGATTGCTTTAGCTATTCAGGGTCTTTTGTTGCCCCATATGAATTTTAGTATTCTTTCTTCCATTTCCATGAAGAATGTCATTGGGATTCTGATTGGGATTGCATTGAATCTGTAGATTGCTTTAGGTAATATAGAGATTTGACTATGTTTATTCTTCCAATCCATGTGCACGGAATATCTTTCCATTTCTATATGTCATCATCAATTTCTTTCAAAAATGTCTTGTAGTTTTCATTGTATAGGTCTTTCACCTCCTTGGTAAGGTGTATTCCTAGGTATTTTATTTTTTTTGCTGCAAGTGTAAATGGTATTATCTTTTTGAGCTCTCTTTCTGTTCGTTCATTATTAGCATACAGAAATGCAACTGATTTTTGTAGGTTGATTTTGTACCCTGAGACTTTGCTGTAGTTTATTATTTCTAATAGTTTTCCAATGGATTCTTTAGGGTTTTCTATATATAAAATCATGTTGTCTGCAAATAGTGAGAGTTTCGCTTCTTCATTGCCTACTTGGATTCCTTTTATTCCTTTTTCTTGCCTAATTGCTCCGGCCAAAACCTCCAGTACTATGTTGAATAAGAGTGGAGAGAGTGGGCAGCCTTGTCTCATTCCTGTTCTCAGAGGAATGGTTTTCAGACTTTCCCCATTGAGTATGATGTTGGCTGTGGGTTTGTCATAGTTAGCCTTTATTATGTTGAGGTACTTTCCTCCTATACCCATTTTGTTGAGAGTTTTTTTAATCATAAATGGATGCTGGATCTTATCAAATGCCTTCTCTGCATCTATTGAGATGACCATGTGGTTTTTATTCCTCATTTTGTTGATGTGGTGTATCACAGTGATTGATTTGCAGATGTTAAACCATCCCTGTGTCCCTGGTATAAATCCCACTTGATCATGGTGTATGATCTTTTTAATGTATTGCTGTATTCGGTTTGCCAATATTTTGTTGAGGATTTTTGCACATAGATGTTATTTTTAATTGGATATCACAGAGTTCCCTATAGGCCACTCTGTTGCAGGATGTGTGTATATGCACATGTGAGTTTGCAAATTTTGAGAGGCTCAATCAATGGATTCACGTACATATTGTCTAGCAAAGCATCATGTGTCTATAAGTACATACTTGATTCTTTGGGATGGTGATGAGCACAATACCAGGATATCACCTTGGCTGGCACTAGACACAATAGTAACAGTAATATTTTAAAATGAATTGTGTTCCATAACAATTCTTTGAGGTAGTTCCCATGATTGTTCTCATTTGCTGATGAGGAAACTGAGGTGCAGAGAGGTAAATACCTTTTGTAAGGTCATACAGCTTATAAGTGTTAGAGACAGAATTAAAATCAGCCTGTCTGATACCTTAAACCCCACTCTTAACCACTATGCCATGTTGCCATTATAGCTGATTTATTTTTTAAATCTATATTGAAGACAACCTAGCTATATTCATGGTTTTGTTTTTGCTTTTTTTTTTTTTTTTGGTGAGGAAGATTAGTCCTGAGCTAACATCTGTTGCCAGTCCTCCTCTTTTTGCTGAGGAAGATTGGCCCTGGGATAACATCCATGCCCATCTTCCTCTATGTTATATGTGGGATGTCTGCCACAGCATGGCTTGATAAGTGGTGCGTAGGTCCACACCTGGGATCCAAACCTGCAAACCCTGGTCCGCCAAAGCGGATCGTGTGAACTTAACCGTTATGCCACCGGGCCAACCCCTATTCATAGTTTTTTAAATAGAAAAATAACATTTAAAATATTTAATAAAAAACCATGGAGCCAATATTTATGTCTTGGCATAGCTCAAATGGATTCTGGTTAGCAATTTAGAAATGTTTTCCACATAAAAGTTTAATGCAATATATAAATATTTAAATATGAAAAATTAATATAAAATGTAAATACATTCTTTAAAAAGCATAATTTTTTTATTTATACCAGGGTGCCAAATATTATTTTTTCAATATGTAAGAAATACAAGTGGGGAAAAAGAATGATGATGTGTCAAAAAATAAAATAAATTACACAGTTAAGCAATGTCAAATTAAATTGTGCATGTGTGCTGCCTGCAGAAGCTTATGCTGAACACTGAAGTAGCTGAATAGGGACCCAAGAACCATAAACAATTGGTTTCTTTTCATGTGGAGTCAGATTTTTCTGGATTTGGTTTTCATCTTCTTTTTCTCTTTGGTGGAAGTGAGATTGCATAAGAATCTAAACTGTTGGTTAAGGAATTATCGGTTGGTGGAAGAAAATTTCCATAGCTGGTCACTTGGTTTGAGAAGTGAGCTGTCGGATGAAAAGCTGTCAAATGAGTAGGTAGGATTATATATGGCTTCTTTATCAACGAATCCAAGGTGTGATCAAAGTTTCCTGTAGTTTTCTTTTTTGCACAATTTCTTCCTAACCACGTGAAATGTGCCGTTGTTCGATGTATCACTTTTTGAGTTATTTCTTGAGTCTGAAAGCAGATATTTTGTTTCTTCTTGACTATAGAGTTTTTTTTATTTTAGTTTTTAATCTTTTTAATTTTAATAGACATAAATGTTAAAAGATGATATAAAAGTTTGATGCCAAGGGAAACCACTCCCTTTTTGTATCTGGAAAGCTGCATATGTGCAATGTGTCTTTCCTGCCTGAGAACATTCTCTTTTGAGTGTCAGTTTCCCTTAATTATAGTGATGTTGGTCTACCTCTGAGCCATTTATATTTCTCTTTGAGATTGGCAGTCATCATAATTATATTCCTATCTTTCTCTGTGGTTGAACTTCAGAATAAAGAATTGTTGTATACCACCCATTTCAGAGAAGAGAGAGGCTAAAGGAACAGGCTGAGCTTATGAAGTACATACATCATGGTGCAGGACCAGGTACCAGGGTTAGTGATATCAAAAGTTAGGGCAGTGTCCAAACTGTTCGGTATTTTTTTATGTTTCTATAAACAATAAGGAACAGAAAAAAAAATCCTATAAGTACTCAAATAAGAACATGCTAAACCAAAGGGTATTTGACTTACCAAGTATGACATGTTGTTGTAATTGTAATTGTTGAATAATTGTTGTTGTTGAAAATTCTGAACAGTCTCTCAAAGGAAAATAAAGTACAGGTTGGCAGTTAAAGCCACTTTCTGACTTTCAAGAGCAACTTTTCTGTAATAAGTAAGCTATAAAATATATAATCTGTCCCTGGTAAAATTGTAAATTTAATTTTTACTGTCATCTTGCTGTCCCTTGAGGCATCAATTACTCTTGTCCATTCCTTCCTTCCCTCTCCCCAGCCCCCAGGGGTGTCAGTAAGCTATAATGTGAACACTGAGGAGCCTCACTCTGGTTCCCCAGGCCCACCCTACTCAGTTGTAGGTCCTCTCTCCTCGTCTCCCCAATCTATCTGATGTTCCTTCCTGCTTGTGGCTTCCTTTCATCGTTGGTTAGAATGACTGTTTTCTATGTTATGGATGCAACATGATTGAATAATAAAAGTTTGGTATATTTAGTGCTCCCCCAAAAGTTAGACACCAAAAAGAGATCTGCTTACCCACTGCAAAAATCCCCCAAGAATGAATCCCAAGTAGTGAATTGTCTGATACTATGATGATCTAGGTGATCTTTAGAGGCCAGTGGTCCTCATTAGTGTTTTTCAAACTTAGATCTTTTAACAAAGCATCTACATACTTATATTTAAGGCTCTTATGATCATTTGAAAGGAGAGTTTGGAAGGAGTTGGAGGTAATATACTTTATTCTGTTTTTCCAAAAGGAAGTAATATTGTTGACTCAGGGACATATTTTGCATGAGGATATGAGAAATAAAGCAGCTATTCTCATTTACCCATGTTTCTCAAATTGCCTTTTTTTCTCTTCTGTTTCTTTGAAACATCTTGATGAAGTATTTGATTTCTGAAAATTATTCTCAGGTTCTGGAGCAAATGACACTAACTGCTGTACATTTTGTAGTAAATTAATGTTCATTAATTACATATTTTGAAGATTGTAATAAAACTAAATGGGGAAAGTTTTCTTCTGGGAAAATATTATTTCATGTTGAATAGAATATTTCAAGATATTCTTCTGTCTAGGTTAGATTTTTCAATAGTAGCATTTTGTAGATTCAACATAAAATTTACATTTTTAAGAGCAGAGTGAAAGCTAAAACTGAATCATTCAAGTATACATATATTTTATTCTTTATCAGAAACCAAACTTGTTAGAAGAGAGTTATCCTAAATGGTCTGATATGCTCAAATGTCTAATGTATTTTTCTTAAGTATGATAGTAAACTCCTAAAGAAAACTTTCAAATCTTTGTATGTGGTAATATTATCTCACAGGCATAACATTTCTCAAATTCCCATAAGTACAAACTACTTTATTTCCTAAAACGGTAAATGAAAAAAAATGCACAAACATTTTAGGGATTTTTCTGCATGGCCCCAAAAGAGAGTAAACTCTTTATGGTTATCCAATTTGGCTTCTGTGAATAAACAATTTGTTGTTTATAATTCTGTTGTGTAAAAGTCAAACAATCGGCACGTTTCCATCCTATATATTTTAATGAAATTTCTCCCCATATCTCCAAATTTACCCTGAAGGCCTTTTTTTTTTTTCATTTAAATTGTCTAAGTTATTGTTAGTGGTTGGAGATATGAGAATGTATTGCGTATTTAGAATCACATAACTTTTTGCTTTTTTTGAAAGCAAACTTTTTGCTGTTTTAGAAGAGATCATTTCTAGAATAACTTCTTCACTCTATAGATGAAAGAAATTGAATCTCAAAGAAGTTACATAAGCCATCTGAGCTACGTGGCAGAAATACTAATTCCAAGTTCAGGCACAGATCAGTTCAACAAATATTTATTGAGTACTTAGCAGAGATTTTTAAATCATTGAGAAATAATGTTGACCTTCTAGAAGCTTATAATCTAATAGGGTGTGCAGACATGTAAAAAGGTGATATCAGTAGAACGTGTTAAATATAGCAATAAAGGCAAGTACAGGATAAAAATATAAAAGAGGAAGAATTGATTCATTTGATAAGTGCTTTTATTTTTCTTCAACTAACACTTATTGGGCACTTACTGAATGCTGGGTGATAAGTCCTGGTGAACTAAAATAGACATAAGTCCCTGATCTCAAGATTCTTAGTCTTTTAGGGGACATATGTCAATGAATTAATCACATAAAAATGTATAATAAAACTAAAATAAGTGCTTTGACTAGAAGGCACGTAACAAAAGAACCTGACTCGGGAAAGGCTTCTCTCTCATCCAGTCACTGGGACAACCCATATGTTGAGGGAGTCAGGCTCACTGATTTTAATACTCAAGTTCAAAAATTTTTTTTTTAATTTTGAAATAACAGATTCTCTTCTAGATAGTTTAGTTTGTGCAGAAAAGGAATTCACTAAGCGGTATTCGGCAGCTTCACAGGATTGGCGAAATCATAGCCAGAAATGACACCCCACTTGCACCACTGGGCAGCTTCAGCAGAGATGCTCGTCTCCATGGCCAAGTGCAGACATGGCAGAGCCCTGCCAACATGGGGCATGGATGCCAGCACAAAGACTCCTATTCCTCTGTCTCTGGACCGGGTTGTCTCTGGTTCCTCTACTTAACTGAATCCCAGGATGAGCCTCCTTCTTCATGCTCTGCCTTCCAAAAATGAAGTCTCGTGAGCAGAGGCAGAGTTGCCATGATGCTACTGAAGCTTAAGTTCAGGCCCTCACTTGCAATGGGTGTCTTCCAAAATCCTGGGTATGGCCCTAGTAATGTATTCATTTGGTTCACATATTTTTATAAAATTTGGGAAAGTAAGCTATTTCAATTTCAATAAGTTAAGACTGTTGTTTTCATTGACTCCAACTTCCTCTCCATTACACTTCCTCCTGTGTCAGATGGTTTTGAAGTGGTCGCAGGGACTCATCTAAGAGGCAAGGGAGTTGCGGTATTAAACTTGCATTTAATGGGCTATGTTTATGTAGTTTTCAGGAACTTTTGGGCAAAGTTAAACTATTGATAACCAGCTAGATGTAGGAATGGCTTCCTGAAATACTCCTATGGCTCACTGTGCTGACATACCCAGCATTGTAACATGAAGGTACAAGGCCAGAGGTCATATCACAATGGGAATGCGGCCTACAGTGGCCAATACTACAAGTGTGTGAGAAATAGAGGAGAAACAAGGTTTGAAAGGTACAGAGTCAGCAGCTAGTCTGAGAAATATCCTGTCAATCATCAGATCTGTAATATTGAAGACAAATCAACTGGTTGTCGTTGATGCCAAGTCAAAAGGAAAGTTCTCTCTTACTAGGTATATACTTGATGAACTTGCAAATATAATCGTCAATGCACCAAAGAAAAAAAATGGAGAAAAACAAGTGAAGTGGATACTGAGAGGTGTAGTCAGGGTAGGTAAAGTGATATCAAGCAGGTTATATCACGCTCCTTATACTAGTCAGAGTCCAGTCAGGAAACAGAAATGCCACACAGTAATGTAAACAGGGAAAGTTTAATATAAAGAAGTATTAATTATAACATGGGATTACCTATTACGAGCAAAGAAAACTCTAAGGAATATAAGAGTAACAGACATGGGGAGCAGCCCCTACTGCTAGGGCTGAGGTAGAGCATACACAGAAGAAATAAATTTGGAAGATCTCGCCTTCATCTCCAAGGTGAGATTCAGACCTCATTGAGGGTGCAGCCATGACCCACTGGATGGTGGACACCTTGCTGAAGTGCTGTCAGACCACTGCCCTCTGGGGCACAGGGGAAGCCTTCTATGGAAAGAACTCATTGAGAAGCCACCTGCTGGGATATTGCCAGGCAGCTGCCCATTGGGTGTCCTGTGCTGCAGACTGCTGTAGGAGCAAACTGAGAAGAGCCTAACAGACACCCTGAAGAAAAGCCCTTTTCTCCTCCAGTGTCCTTCCAGCACCTTCTACTTACCAAGCTTAACACCAAGCCAACTGGCAAGGGAAAACTCTTCTAGTGTCACAAACAAGCAATGAAGAGTGGATTTGGAACTGAAAGGCAATAAGTTGGTAACTGGCACACACTCCTAAGCAACTATCATTATCAATAACCTACAAATCAGGCAGATATTGCAAAAGCAAGGAAAAAGAAAACTGAAAAGAAAGGAAAACAATGGTTTAGCATTGTAAAGGAAAACCACTCAACCTGTATGTCTCCTCTCCTCTCCATACTCTACACACAACACTACTTCACTTCTGACGGTTCGGGTCACCAAATGTGCGTTATTTCCACTCACACAAAGCAATTCTGTGACACCAGTTGGGTGTCCTACAATTTGCAACTCAATTCTGACACCACCTACCTGGAGATAGTGTAAGATCCCACAGGTTAAGGGGTCAGTCCCACAAGACTGCCCCTCTACCCTTCAGACTCCAATTATAAGTCCAGATGGGTACCTGTGTTTCTGACCAACTGGTTATAAATCAGAAGTTCCCACTACTTCTTCCTTGTGTCTGATTAATTTGCTAGAGTGGCTCACAGAACTCAGGAAAACATTTTACTTACTAGATCACCAGTTTATAATAAAGTGATACAACTCAAGAACAGCCAGATGAAGAGATGCATAGGGCAAGGTATGTGGAAAGAAGCACAGAGCTTCCATGCTCACTGGGCACACCATTCTCCCCCAATCTCCTCGTGTTCACCATCTCAGAGGCTTTCCAAATCCTGTCCTTTTGAGTTTTTATGGAGGCTTCATTATGTAGACATGGTGATTAAATCATTGGCCATTGGTGATTGATTTAATCTCCAGACCCTCTCCCCTCCCCAGAGGTCAGGGTTTGGCTGAATGTTCCAACCTTTTAATCACAAGGTTGGTTCCCCTGGCAACCAGCCTCCAACCTGTGAGCTTTCTAAAATCACCTCATTAACATAAACTCAGGTGTAGCTGAAAGGGTCTTGTTATGAATAACAAAAGACACTCATTTCCCTTTATCACTCTGGAGCTATTTCAGGAACTGGGATTAAACCAAATATTATAACAAAAGATGGCCCTATGGCTCTTAAATAGGAAATTACAAGAGTTTTAGGAGCTACGTGCCAGGAATCATGGATGAAGACCAAATGTATATTTCTTATTATAAATCACAATATCATAACTTGGGAGGAAAGCACTGTCAAGGTAAGGGTGGAATTGGGAGGTTGAGGAATGGACTGGGTGATTACCAGTGACGAACCCTGTTATCACTGCACGGAAGAAAAATCAGTTTTCTGTTGATAGAAGTGACAGAGAACTAGGCAGAGGTGATAGAGGGAGCTCTGTTAAAAACTTTGCAGTGGAGTGAGATCTGGCCACACCAACCTGCCTTCCACCTATAGATCTGTTCACTGTAGATAGTGTGCAGAGACAGAATTGAGAGAATCCATTGATTCTGTTATGTGAAGAACAGCTAGTAGGACAGAGCTTACTTTGTTCATGGATAAGTAAATAGAATAAAACAACATGCATCCTACAGAACAAAGGAAAGTTGCCTATAAAGGAATAAAGATTGGGATATCCTCACAACTGTTTCCTGAAACAATAAATATAAACAGACAATGGTATCAGAGCCAATGTAATAAGATAAAAATGGAAATAATAGGTCTAAGGATTGAAAATAAGATGATGTGATGGCCCATACTAAAAATAAAATAGAATATACAGAAACTGAGAACAATTAAGAGTTCAGCAAGGTTGCCAATTATAAGATCAACAGATAAAATTCAGTAGCATTTCTACATTCCAGAAATGATGTTAGGAAATATAATTTAAAAGGATAAAAGATAACTTTTTAACACAAAGAAAAAACTATTATTTGCCTAGAAATTAATCTACCAAAAGGATATGCATATAACTTATGAAGAAAATCATAACACTTAGTTGAAGGAAATTTATACAAATGGAGAGATAAATGATATTTACAGATGACACAGTTTACTCTTGATATTTAAATGATTCATTAAAAAGAAAGTTAGCCTAGAATGTCCTAGAATGAAGTCCAGACTCAACTCCACTCATACACAGAAGGCAGAATCAAAAGAGATTTTTAATGTCTCCCTCTTAAATACATAAGAAAAGCTAAGAATTAGCACAAAGAAAAGCTTTCAATATACAAGAAAGAGATAAAAGCATAAAGAAACAGATAATACAGAAAACAGATGAAAATTTCAAAGAGATTATAACTAATGCATTTAAAATATAAGAGAAATTATGGCACTCATGAAAAAAGAAGAGAATGCTACAAAAAAGAACTAATCATAAAAGTAGAAAGCATTCTTGAAAATTAAAGATATGACAGATGAAATTAAAAATTCAATAATAGATTTGAAATATAACAGTTAAAGAAGAGATAAAATAGACAATAAGAGAGGAAAAATAAGAAAATTATAGAATTAACACAGAAGTACAGCATCTACCTAGTAGAAATTTCAGAAAGAGAGCAAAGATAAAACACTGGGAGGAAATTATCAAAGACATAGTAAAAGAAAATTATCCCAAACTGAGGGACATAAATTTCCAGGTTGAAAAAGCCCGCTGAATATTCAGAACAAGAAATTAGAAAAGAGCCACATCAAGACTTTCAATCATGATATTTTAGAATACCAGGAGACCCTAAAAGCTACCAAAAAGAAAAAATAAATAGGCTATATACAAAGCATCTGAAATAGTAACAGCATCTCAAAATCGATATTAGAAGCTAGAAAACAATGAAGCAGTCTTTTATTAGGAAAATAATTTTATGCCTAACCAAACTATCAATCAATATAAGTGTGGAATAATACATTTTCAGATGCCTAAAGTCCCTAAAAATTTACCTCCTGTGCAACATTTCTCCAGAACATAATGAAGAATGTGCTCCCATCAAAACAAGTAACTAAAACAAGAATGATGTGGGGGGGTCAGAATTGGCCACCTCAAACTGTCTCTCTTTGGCTTGATTATTTTTAAGAACAAAAGACTCTGAAAGAAACTTTGACCTTCCCCCTAACTGCCTACAAGAATTTAAGATAGAAGGCCTGTTCCAGGAAGGAGCTAATACCATAAGATAATACTGTCTATAGCCGGCCCAGCAAACATTTGTTTAACAAACATTTGCATTTTCATCTCCATGTAAATTGCCTTCCTCCCCTTTGAAGCCCTAAACCACTACCCCCAACATCCCCCTTTGTCTTTAGCTGAAAATGGTATTTAAGGTGGCAGCTTTGGCCACTCTGGTGAGTTACTCAGCTGGGTTTCTCCCCTGTATACATGTTATAAAGCTTTGTTTGATTTTCTCCTGTTATTCTGTCTCATGTCAACTTAATTCTTAGATCAACCAGAGAGACCTAGAGGGTAGAGGAATTGTCTTCCTTCCCTACAATGAGAAAGACAGGAGATCCAGGAAACAAAGGCTACAATGTAGAAGAAAGAGAAACTTGAGGATGACAACTATGTTGATGGCTTAGAGAGAATCCAGCCCAAATGACAGCAGGAGGTCCATGAGTTCTATGAGGGTGGTGGGTGTCTCCAGTTCAAAAATGGAACTAACAAATTACCAGTATGACAATATGAAAGGATTTCAATCTAAAATGGAACCAGAGACTATGAAGTGGGGAATCTCATGCATGCGCCCTCAGGAAAAGGAAACTGAAGAACCGAGAGACTGATCCCGTAAATGCCTGACTTACAGAAAATCGGAATTTATCTCCTGACCAATGAACATCTGGCAAGAATCTCTCCTCATCTTCAAGCTGATGAACTTACTGCTTGAACTCTGGCCGGACTTACCCCACTCTTTATACCTCTTGCCCTTAAACACAGCCTACCCCAAAGCACGTGCCTATAGCTTGCTACAGTTTGCTTTTCCCAAATTGCCGTCACTCTGATTTATTCTGGTAATTCGAGCTTGCCTCAGTTTACCTGTTTTTATAGGTTGACAACAGGGTAGAAAATTATATTGAGAGGTGTTTTTAGAAGATTGTGGAGAGCGTAGGAAGCCATCCATAGATTTAAGGAAACGAAAGCAGTGAAATAAAAGAGAGACATTATATAATTTCAGGAAGAACCAAAAGATTCACTAAAAGGGGAATTAAATAGTTATATGCTCAAGAATAAAAAAATCTACATAGTTATAATAACAAAAATATTCAATATATATAAAACTTACTATATAATAATATTAGGAAAATGGGAAGAGGAAACCTAAGATTTTCATCTAACGGAATAACCAATAGAAAGTCATTTGTTGACAATATGCATTAGATGTGTATTATTTAAAGAGGTGTAGGGAAATTCCAAAACAAATAGTAAAAGCAGTAGAAAGTGATTGCTTCTGGGTAATGGGGTGGGGATGTGGATGGGGGAGAATATTTGCTGTGTGTACTATATACTGCATGTTATGCAGTGTTTCCAAATAGGATCATTATTGGCATTTTGGGTGGCAATGCTTCTTTCTGTGGGACATCCTGCGCATTATAGGACATTCGGCATACCTAATCTTTGGGTATCTAATGCCAATAGCACCTCCTTGTCATTGTGACAAATCTAAATACTCCTACACTTTTTCTAAAGCTGTCTGAAGGAAAATGGCACTACTTGCAGCTGACAGCTATTATTATATTCCTTTGATAAAAATTAAAACTAACTATAAAAATAAATAGAACATGTAGATGCAGAGAAAACTGTACTCAGAAGAAAATCCACAGTGCTAAAGTCATTTTATTATCAGAAGTAAGTAATAAATGTAAGTAAATTATACATTCAACTCAAGAAACTAGAAAAAACAAAAAAAGATGAAGATAAAAAATAATGAAGATTTAAACCAATTAATGAACTAGAAGAAAAAGGGCAGAATTTATACATATGAGAACCGGCTCTTTGAAAAGATCAAAAGACTAAAGAAACCTCTGGCAATATAAATCAAGGAAAAAATCAGGAAAGCACAAATATATAATATGGAAACTAATATAATTACAGATTATAGGATAATTCTTTAAAATGAGAATATTATATACATACTATTCAAGCACATTTGAAAATTTTAATATGTGATTTTTCTAGCAAAATTAAAATTATGAAGAATGAAGAAAAAGTAACCTGGAAAAGAAAAGGAGAAATATATTATTTAAAACTTATCTTCAAACAAACAAACACATATTTTAAAAAATACACTCTAGGCTAGTTTACACAGACGTTTTAGGAATCTTCAAGGAATAGATAATTCTACATCATTGGAACTATTTTAAAAAAGGAGTTGCTAAGAGGTTTTCCATGTAATAATAATAATAAAATGGAAAGTGTGAGCACACACACATACAAAAATCTTGCAGACCAATTTTATTTTACTTGTGAATATAGATTCAAATTCTAAACAAAATATTAGCACATTTCCTTCAGCAATATATAAAGCACCAATAGTTTGCAAATTGCATAATGACCAACCGCACATAAGGCTTCATTAATCTACTTTATCAAAGAATAAAAATTATTTGTCAATCTCAATAAACATTAATAAACATGTTTGATGACTCACAGCCTACATGACTGATATATTGTCTTAGAATGGAAGGATACTTCCTTAACTTTTAAAGAATGTTATTAGTTGTTTATGACTTTTAAGTTTCTAATGCTGTTATTGTTTTGGGTTAACATTTTTTTATTAATGTCCTGTTTCATTGTTCTGTGTTCCGAGAGACCAGATCTCAACAGCCAACATCGTTAGTCATCAGTGGGTTTTCCCATTAAAACCAAGATGGAGACAGGGATGCAGACAGACGATTGTTGTTATTATTGCACATTGTTCTGGAAATGCTACACATGGTGTTAAAGATAAGAAAATGAGAAGACAAAAAAATCTATAAAAACTACTATAAAGGAAGACAAAAATCATTGCTATTTGCAATAATATAACTGTTTGCTTTAAAAAAAATTCTCTGGAAATCAAGAAGTTGAAATGTGACTTGTTACAAAATCAATATGCAAAAAAGAATAGATTTGTTCTCTACCTAGAACAACAAGTGGCCAGAAAACAAAAATTTAAATATGTTTGTTATTTAGAAGAGCAACAAAAATGTGAAATAAAAAGTAAATCTAGGATGCACATGTTACATGTTTGTATGTTTGAATAAAGGAAGAGACATAAATTGTGGAAAGAGTGTATATTTAGAGCAATTGATTCTCTCTAAATTGCAATCCAGTTTAAAAGAAATCAATGTAAACTTTTTTCCTGAGAATTTATTACATGATTTTACATTTAATCTAAAAGAATAAAAAAATCTGAGTAGTTATAAAGAAAAGTTAAAATGTAAGGCATAGTTTCCATGACTAAAGAAAGGTGGTTCTTATGTCATAGAAGATAGGCATATCAAAAGAATGAAATATAAAATACAAAATAGACCCCAAAATTTATGATTAACAATAAGTTTAAAAAATAAAGTCAGTGGGGGAAACAGATGGATTATTTTTACAGAACATATCATGAATTAAATATTAAGATTTTTAATTACGTATATGTTAAAAAAAAATAACTTCCTACGGCAAAAACACCAAAAATAGAGCTAACAGGCAAATGACAAAGGAAGAAAAATCAGTTCCAAAATATGAAAAATTCTTATAAATCCTTAATATATAAAGCATTATGAAAAAAAAGTTGGGAAAAAAATTAACAGAAACAACAAAATCACCAGAGAGGATATATCAATGGCTCAAATAGCTGTCTTAGATTCTTGTAGTGGAAATAAAAATTAGATCAGCTCTCTGGTAGGTAATTTTAACAATATTCATTAAAATTCTTCAGGATGCACAGACCCTCTAATCTAGCAATTCTATTTACAGGAATTTATCCTAAGGAAATAATTGAGTAAGTACACAAAAATCATATGTACAAAGATGCTGATCCAGCATGGTCAAGGTGTATAATTCCTTTTATATATTTTTGGATTCAATTTGGTAATATTTCATTAAAATTTTTTCATGTATGTTTGTCAACAATGTTGGCCTGTAGTTTTCCTTTCTTGTAATATCTTATAGTCTGTTTTTGAGATTAAGGTAATGCTGGCATCATAGAATGTGTTAGCAGGTGTTTCCTCTGATTCTATTTTCTGGAAGAAATTGTGGAGAATTGGTATCATTTCTCACTTAAATATTTGATAAAATTCACCAGTGAAACTATCTGGGCCTACAGCTTTTCTTTTTGAAGGATAGTAATTATTGATTCAATGCCTTTAATAGATATATTAATAGCTGCTTATTAATAATTATATACGGAATTTGCGTTTCTCTTTGTGTGAGTTTTGGTAGTTTATGTCTTTTAAGGAGTTGGTCCATTTCATATAAATTATCAAATTCATGGGCATAGAGTTGTTTTTTAGGATCCTTTTCTTATCCTTTTAGTATCCATGGGATCAGTAATAACAGCTCATCTTTCATTTCTTGTATTAGTAATTTGTGTCTTCTTCCTCCTCCTTTCCCTCCTTCCTTCTATCTCCCTCCTTACTTCTGTGTCTCTCTCTCTTATCATTTTATTGATCTTTTCAAAGAACCAGCTTTGGTTTTACTGATTTTCTCTACTGTGTTTCTGTTTTCAATTTCATTGATTTCTGCTCTAATTTTTATTATATTTCTTTTCTTCTGATTGCTTTAGGCTTAAATTGTTCTTTCTCTACTTTCCTAGGGAGGAAGTTTAGATTATTGATTTTAAATATTTTTATTTTCTAACATATGCATTAATGGTACTACAAATCCCTCTCTAAACACTGTTTTTGCTGCTGTCACAAGTTTTGATGTTTTGGAGTAAAATGATTTTTAATTTCTTTTGAGACTATCTCTTTGACCCAGGTGTTATTAGAAGTGAGTTGTTTAATCTCCAAATGTTTGGGGATTTCCAGCTCTCTTTCTGTCATTAATTTCTAGTTTAATTCCATTGTTTCCAATTCCATCGTGGTCTGAGAACATACTTTTTATAATTTCTATTTTTTTAAAAACATTTGTTAATGTGTTTAATGGCCTAGAATGTGGTCTGTCTCTGTGACTGTTCCATGTCGTTTTGAGAAGAATGTATACTCTGCTGTTACTGGATGGAGAATTATATAAATATCAACTAGAAGAAATTTATTGACAGTGCCATATAGATCAACAAAATCCCTATTGATTTTTCTGCCTGCTTGATTTATCAACCACTGAAAAAAGTTTGTTGTAGTAGATTTGTCTATTTCTCCTCACAGTTATATCAGTTTTAGCCTCACATTTTTTGATGCTCTGTTGTTAGGCACATACATATTAAGGATTGTTAAGTCTTTTTGAAGAACAGGTCTTATTATCATTAGGCAATGTCTCTATTCCTCATAATTTTCCTTGTTCTGAAGTCCCCTTTGTCTGAAATTAATATAGCCACTTAGATTATTGTTGTCATGGTACATCTTTCTCCATCCCCTCACTTTAACCTATCTGAGTTCTATATTTAAAGTGAGTTTCTTGTAGACAACATCTAGTTGGGTCTTGTTTTTATTCACTTCAACAATCCTTTTCATTTAATTGGTATATATTTAGACCACTCACATTGAAAGTGATTATTGATATGGTTGGATTAATATCTACCATGTTTGTTACTATTTTCTATTTGTTGTACTTGTTTTGTTTCTTCTTTCACTCTCTCTTTTTTTGTGTGTGAGGAAGATCAGCCCTGAGCTAACATCCATGCCAATCCTCCTCTCTTTGCTTTGGAAGACCGGCTCTGAGCTAACATCTATTGCCAATCCTCCTCCTTTTTTTTTTTCCCTTTTTCTCTCCAAAGCCCCAGTAGATAGTTGTATGTCATAGTTGCACATCCTTCTAGTTGCTGTATGTGGGATGCTGCCTCAGCATGGCCGGACAAGCGGTGCATCAGTGCGCACCTGGGATCCCAACCTGGACTGCCAATAGTGGACTGTGGGCACTTAACCTCTAAGCCACGGGGCCGGCCCCTCACTCTCTTTTTAACTGAGCCATTTTTATGATTCCATTTTATCTCCTCTCTTAACATATCATTTATGCTTCTTTTAAAAAGCTTTATGTGGTTGCCCTAGAGTTTGAAATATGCATTTTTACCTAATCTAAATTCACCTTCAAATAACACTATACCAGTTGAGGTATAGTGCAGGTACCTTATAACAGAGTATTCCTAATTCCCCCCTCCAATCTCTTCTATTTATTTCACTTTTCCATATGCTATAATCACCTGATACTTTGTCACTTTGTTATTACTTTAAACAAAAAGTTATCTTTTAAATTAATTAAAGTTAAAAATAATAAAAATAAAAAGATTTTATTTTACCTTAAAGTATTCTTCTCTTTCTTTTTATATATAGATCTGAATTTCTGATCTATATGATTTTCCTTCTCCCTGAAGAACTTCTCTTAATATTTCTTGCTGGGCAGGTCAGCTGTTGATGAATTCTCTCAGTTTTTGTTTGTATGAGACAGTGTTTCTTTTTCACTTTTTAAGGATAACTTTGCTGCATGTAGAGTTCAGAATGGTGATTTTTCTTTCACCACTAAATATTTCCCTGCGCTCTTTCTTTGCTTGCATGGTTTGTAATGCAGAGTCTGCTGCAATTCTTTTTCTTGTTCCTCTGCACCTAAGTCTCCCTCCTCCACCCCCAAGTTCTCTTGGTACTTTGTCTTTGATTTTTTGCAGTGTGAAAATGGTATGCCTATGTGTAGTATTTTGGTATTTATCCTATTAGGTGGCTCTCACCTTCCTGAATCTGTGATTTGCTGTCTGTCATTAATTTTGGAAAATTCTCAGACATTATTACTTCCAGTATTTCTTCCAGAATATTTCCATTCTGTCTTTCTTCTAGTATTCCAAATACTTGTATATTACTCCTTTTGAAATTTACTATAGTTCTTGAATATCCTATTCTTTTTCATCTCTTTCTTCTTTGCATATTAGTTTGGAAGTTTCTATTGACATGTCTGCAAGCTCACTGATTCATTCCTCAGCTGTATCCTGTCTACTAATGAACCCATCAAAGGCATTCTTCACTTCTGCTACGATATTTTTGATTTCCAGCATTTCTTTTTGATTCTTTCTTAGAGTTCCCATCTCTCTGCTACATTACCCATCTGTTCTTGCATGTTGTCTATGTTTTCCATTAGATTTCTTAACATATTCACAGTTATTTTAAATTCTCTGATATTCCAAAATCTGTGACATATCCGAGTCTAATTTTGATGCTTGGTTTGACTCTTTAGACTGTGTTTACTTTCTTGCCTTTTACTATGTCTTCTATTTTTTTTTTTTTTCAAGATAGACATGGTGTATTGGGTAATAAGAACTGTGGTAAATGGGCTATTAGTGTGAGGTTCTATGTTAATCTGGTTAGGAGTTGGGATGTGCTTAATGTTTGTAGTGTCAGTGGCTTCAAATTCCTCTAATGTCCTTGTTCTGGTCTCTCCTGTTGTCTTCAAGAGTCCTTAAGAACCCTTCCTTTAACAGTCTAATCTGCTCTTGAGGCTGCAATCTACTATTCTTATATTGGAGCCTGTTAATGTGGTGTTTAGCTATGGGTGAGGGAAAGTGTTCTATAATTTTATGATTAAATCACAGTCTTGTGGTGGGCTTGTGTTCTTGAACTATGAACTTCACAAGTGTTTCTTAGCATTTTCCTCTACTTAGGTGAGACAGGAGGGCTAGAGGGGGCCAGAGTAAGGTAAGTGCCCTTCCCCCAGGTGTATAAGGCTCTTGTAAAGACTTTTTCCTTTGTTATGGAGAACTCTCTGGGCATATTTCAATATGATTACTCTCCATTCCCTCACCAGACCCATGAAGAGATTAAGAGATTTCTTGATTCTTCACCATGAGAAACTTGTGAGATTCCTGGAGGTAAAACCCACAACAGTGTGAGGCTTTCCCTTTGACAGTGGCTCCCAGGCATTTGTCATTCTCATTCTAGTCCACATTCAGCCTCCAGCAATTTGTCAAGATTACCATTTACGTGTTCCTACAGTGTATGGTTCCAGCAACTTCTGCTCCAAGTAAACATATCTTGGTGGTAGTGTTCTGTATTCTCCTGTCTCTCCAGAACTCAGAGTGGCAGTTTGCTCTATGACTGCAATTCTCTGATGGAGGTCATTGATTTTTTAGTTTGTTCTGCTTTTTTTTCCCCCTTACTTTAAGGATGGGAGTGACAATTTCCAAGTTCTTTACACATCAGAACTGAAAGTGGAAGATGGGATTGTGTTTTTAAAGTTTACTTTTGTCATGTTTCTTTCTTTCTTTTTTAAAATTTGAATTGTACATTGACTGTGCATTGGTTGAATAGCCCAGATATTATTTGTCTTCTCATCCACTCAAGTTGATCCTCGTTTGGCCAAACATCAAACAGCACGTGAAACTCAGACCTTTCACTAGTTTTCACATGAAATCCAATTGCACTTACCATTCATCAGCATTCTTTTCTTTTTCCGTGTAAGATTTATAGGTGCACTGTAAAGGATGACAGACATGCAGTGTGCATCATGCCCCTAGACAAAAACTCATCAAACACATTTTTTACAAAGTCCCTCTGTCCTCTTGCTACTTCAGATATTCTGCTCCACCATCTCCCAGGCACCCCGCATACCCTCCCCTGCAATGATACTCCGCTTCCATTTCTCCAATAAAAGTTGGATTCTATAAATAAGGTACCTGTCATTTTACAGAGGTAAGCACATTTGTAAATGAGAAGTGAAATAATAAAATGCTCTGTCCAGTTGCACTCTAGACCATACTTTCCTCACCAAAGCCACTTCTACGTAGGTCTAATCCATCCACACTCTCACAATGGTGGGCTGCTTCTGTAAACCAACTCCAGACTGCCCACACACTCTCAAAATGTGAGCTATTTCTACAGAATAGCACTGTCCCTTTCCATCCGCAAGTTTCTTCGCCATCAGTAGATTTTGTGTTCCCGTCACAGACGTATATATTTTGTGTGTGTGAGGAAGATTAGTCCTGAGCTAACATCTGTTGCCAGTCCTTCTCTTTTTGCTGAGGAAGATTGTCCCTGAGCTAACATCTGCGCCCATCTTCCTCTATTTTTTTTGTATGTGGGATGCCGCCACAGCATGGCTTGATGAGCGGTGTGTAGGTCCACACCAGGGATCCAAACCTGCGAACCCCAGGCTGCCAAAGCAGAGTAAGCAAACTTAACCATTATGCCAGTGGACCAGTCCCAACATAACCTTTCTGAAGAGGTCTAGATCTTGACCTTGGTTGAGGGCAAGGTCTTCTCCTAATCATTAGTTCCCTTATTTGCCACTCTTCCTTAGCCTGGGGGTGGTAGCTTTTGCATCTGCTACACTGGATTCCTTAGAGTTCTCTGTCATCTCTTTTAGTAGTTAACTACCTTCTACTAATTAAGAATTCCTTACAGTACAATTTCTCTGTTCAGATAACAATGTGGTTTTTGTATCTTGATGGACCTGATCCATTTGTCCTGAGTGGACAAAACCAAAACATGGTTCCTGAGTCTTTACCTGTCTGTTTACCTCTGATACTAAAAGTTTAAGTTTATAGATTATAAAACATGTCATAGACTATATTTTAGTCATTTTTTTCATCTTTAACGTCTTGCACTATTGTTGGCATGCAATAAGTGCTCGAAAGTAGTTTGATGAATGAATAATGGTGATAATTTCTTTATTGACAAAGTGGGAATGTTTATATACATTTATGATACAAAATGAAAAACAACTTAGAACAATGAACACCAATTAATATGAATTTTTTTCTAAACTTTCATACTTTTAAATTTTCCTTAAAAATTTTCCCAAATTTGAATCACTTTTGAATTAACTTTGGGATTAGTAATGAAAACTGGAATAAAGTTTCCTGAAGGACATTTCTAGAAATAACTCAATTCTCCAAGTTAAGCATATTCTACATGAGGAATTTTAATTCTTTTCTCTAAGGAATTAATTCATGAATTTGTGATTTGACCATTCTTGTTAAATTAAGAATAAATAGACCTCTAAAGTGAAACTAATTTGTTTCCCAACAGCACTCATGGATTTTATTAGGTTCTTTCCAATATTAAAGAACGTTAAACTGTGAGATTTTATTTTTTTCCCAGAAGATAAACATGTCAATAGTATACTCAATGAGGTCTACAAAATCCTGTATTTGGCAATGAAGACACATTATTAAGGCATTCCAGTCATCTGTGTAATTCATTATGGTTCATCAGAGAAACTTATCCTGAGGTTTTTGGTGTTTATTGTTAGCAATTAATAAATGTGCCCTCAATACATTTTGCAACAGAGTGAATGACAGCTAAATCTGTACGTGGTTTTCCAAACAGACTACTATCTGGTTTTTGCATGTATAACTTATATTTAATTCAGATGTTTTATTTATGACATTTCATCAACATTAAATTTTCATTTCCAAATCTGTTGATAAATTCAATTGTGGAGAACAGGATGGATTTGTTTAAGAAAAATAGTATACCCTTCAAGGTTTTAGATATCTTGTTATGTTTTATACCTCAATAAAAGTTCCTTTAATCCAAATTATTGTTTTTTTTTTCTCCTCTTGAGAATGATATAAGAGTTGGATTGAGTAAGAATTATGCTGAGTGGTGACAATTAGAATATTTGAGTATTCAATTTGTGTGATACATTGCAAGGAATTGCAAATCATGTTCTGGCCCTAGCTTCACCTGTTTGAAAAAAAAAAATGAGTCCCCTTTCTCCCCAACTTGCTGTACTGAGAGAATTCTTATCTACAAAAGTCAAGGAACAGCTGTTTACTAATGGATCACAGCAGGAGAATGAACACAGCAGTCTGAGTAGAGGGTGTTTTCACTCTTGTGCAACTTGTTTCTCAATATTTTGTCCTCTGTTATGGATTATAAAGTATGTATATGAAAGAAAACATCAGGCAATCACTCTTCCTCTCCCTGCATGAGGAATGACACTTTGAGGCATATTAGTAATTCATATATTCTGAGCCATGTGCAAGGCAGTTCTTTATTGAATAAAATGAGCACAAAGTAGAAACATGGATTGGGTTTACTTTTCTCATTAATCATAAAAATGACAGATTAAGATGAGAATGTTCCTTTCCAATGGGGTATTCCTGATTTGGCTGTTCTACACTCTGTTATATTATGTTATTACCAATTACTGCATACCTTCCATAATTACATGGCTATTACATTCGTCTAGGTGAGACATTATGAGAGTGAACCAGAGGAGAAGTGTTTGGAATAAGTATATTTCGAGAAGATAAGAGTTTTCAAGTGTTTCAAATACTTGAAATAAGTCATATATAAAAGGCAATGAAAAAAAAACCCTCAAACCAAAAGTAGTCATTGGATTTGGCAATTAGAGGTTTCTGATAACATTGGGATCACATTTGGAGCCACACTACAAGGGATATGGATTGATTATTGATTTCTCTCTCAAAAAGATTGGCGGTAAGGACCATCAGTTGATTTGGAGGTTTGTTGTAGATTGAATAAGCAGTACACATTTCTTTGAGGTGCAGACATATCTGAAACTATTCCTATTATTTTAATTTCTAAAATTTTCTGTTTGGAGGTTGGGTTAGAGTTACAGAGGATGCTTAGAAATTACTATTAAACAAATAAGAAAGATCATCTTTGGGGGCACATGTTTGTCTCCATTATACAAAGATCTAAATAAAGGAGTGCATCCTTGATTGTGTATCTTTTGTATAACTTTCCATATCACTTTTCCTTCAAATAGAGTGGAATTTGCTGCTTTCTTCTTTCATATTAACGCTGCTCAAAAAGTAGATGCCTGGGCTATAGACTCAATGGCACAGAGAGTTAATATAATTTCAAAGCATCAACACTTCTGAAGGGATATTTCGGTATTTGACAGCACCCTGCTATTACACCTGTGTGCTGCTTGCTTCTTTCCTGAAGGCAAGCCCCTATTCTGAGGATCAAAGTTTAGCTCATAGAAACTATAGAAAGAATAATACCTCTATAATAAAAAAAAGACTTAAATTTTCTTTTTTAAAGAAAGGACTGTGAAGATGGTATAACAAGAAAAAGATTTACCCTCATGTTAAACAAGTAAAACACTAGACAAAATATATGAAAAAATGGTTTTCAAGACATTATACACCAGACAACGAAGGGCAATGATTCCTGAGTGATGAGCAACAAGTGACTTGAGCCCAATGACTGCCCCAGCATACTGCCTTAAAACGGTTTCCAGGCTGCGGCCCAGGGAGGGGGAATCTAGTCAAAGCCCAGAGGATTCCCAAAGTTGAGGAGATGGAGCTGAGGATTTGGATTTACCAAAGCAACTAGAATTTGCAGGCCAGAGTAGTGGAGAGATGAGAGCTAGACAGAGATAAAAACACTATATGTGAAAGTTCCCAGAATTCACACAATACTTGGGATGGTTCCTGTTCCTACCAACCAGACTGGAAAACCTAATGACTGAGGAAACATTGGGTAAGTACATGGAAAGGCTTTGCATCAGTGGTGAGGCAAAATTAACCATAGACTAAAGGCTGCTCTGATCCTGATTAATATATTTTAAACATAAGACCCAAAAAGATCAAACTGTTTCCAAGTAACTTAATTGGATACCAAAACAAAACTCAAAAATGTTTATAGATACGTATGTTATAGTCATTTAGCAGACTTATACTATGTGAGGTACTGAAGGAAGTCCTTTAGATAGAAGAACAATGATACCAGATGGAAATATGGGTCTAACCAGAGGAATAGAGTATTGAAAATGGTAACTATATGGGTAAATTTATAGGAACTTTTTCTTATTATTTAAATATTTTTGAAAAAATTTGACTCTTTAGACAAAAATAACAACAATGTAGTCTGGGGTTTATAACCTATGTAAAAGTACAAAGCTTAAGGCCCAAGATGAAAGAAATGGAAGTATACTATTGTAAAATTATTATATTACATGTGAAGTGGTATAATATCCCTTAAATATAGACTGTTATAAGTTAGAGATGTCTACTATAAACCTAAAGCAACCACTAAAATAACAATTCAGAGAGTTATTGTTAATAAGCCAACAAAGAAGATAAAACAAATTGAAAATGAAATGTATCCAAGAGACAGAAGAAAAAGAGGGATAAGGGAAACAAATATGGCAAGTAAAAAAACAAATAGCAAGATGTTAGATTTAAATTTAACCATACCAATAATCATAATAAATGTAAATGGTCTAAATATCCCATTAAAAGGCCAAGATTGTCAGACCCAATTATATGCTGCCTACAAGAAAGGCACTTTAAATAGAAAGACACTAGTAGGTCAAAAGTTAACATATGGATAAATATATACCACGCTGACACTATCAAAAGAAAGCTATAGTGGCTGCATTTCTATCAGACAAAGCAGATGTTAGAGTCAGGCATATTATGAGGGGTAAAAAAGGTCATTTCATAATGATAAATGATAAAGGGGTAAATTGGTCAAGAAGACATTACAATTTTAAATGTTTATGGATCTAAAAATAGAGGTTCCAAATACATGAGGAGAAAGCTGATAAGACTGCAAGGAGAAACAGATAGATCCATAATTATAGTTGGAGATTTCAGTACCTCTTTCTCAATAACTGATAGAATAAGTAGTCAGAAAATCAGCAAGGATGTAGAAAACACAAACAACACTACCAACTTGAGCTAATTGACATTTACAGAGCACTCTACCCAACAATAGCAGATTACACCTCTTTTCACGTGCACAAATGAATCATTTACCAAGGCAGACCACATTCTGGGCCATAAAACAAGTCTCATTAAGTTAAAAAAGATTCAGGTCATGCAAAGTATGTTCTCTGACCACAGTGGAATTAAAGTAGAAATCAATAATAGAAATCTTTGAGAAATTCTCAAATATTTGAAAACTAAACGCCACACTTCTAGATAACCTATGAGTCAAAGAAAAAAATCAAACGAGAAATTTGAAAGCATGTTGAATTCAATGAAAGTCAAAATACAGTCAGCCCTCCATATCCACTGGTTCCATATCCACGGATTCAACCAACCACAGACCAAAAGGCCTACGATAGTTGCAACTGTACTAAACAGGTGCAGACTTTTTTTTCTTATTATTATTTCCTAAACAATACAATATAGCAACTATTTACACAGTATTTACGTTGTATTAGGTATTATAAGTAATCTAGAGATGATTTAAAGTATATAGGAGGAGGTGCATATGTTATATGCAAATACTATGCCCTTTTATACAGGGGACTTGAGCATCTGCGGATTTTGGTATCTGTGAGAGTCCTAGAACCACCCCAAGGATAACAAGGGACAACTGTACAGCATACCAGAATTTGTGGAGTGCCTCTAAAGTTGTACTTAGGGGAAAATGGATAGCACTAAATGCCAATATTACAAAAAAAGATCTCAAATCAATGACCTAACTTCCACTTTAAGAAACTAAAAAAGAGAAAATTAAACATAAAGTAAACATAAGGAAAGAAATAATAGTATTAGAGTGAAATCAATGAAATAAAAAACAGAAATACCATAGAGAAAAATTAGAGGCATACTTCCTTTTCTTGTGCTTCGCTTTACTGCACTTCACAGATATTGCATTTTTTGCAAGACCTGCCACCAGCAAAAAGATTATAACGCGTTGAAGGCTCTGATGATGGTTAGCATTTTTTAGCAATAAAGTATTTTTTAATTAAGGCATGTACATTGTTTTTTTAGACATAATGCTATTACACACTTAATAGAACTACAGTACAGTGTAAATGTAATTTCTATATGCACTAGGAAACCAATAAATTTGTGTGACTCACTATATTGTGATATTCGCTATACTGCAGTGGTCTGGAACGGAACCTGCAATATCTCCAGGGTGTGCCTGTAATTAAACCAAAATTTATTCTTTGAAAACAATGAAGTTGATAAATCCCTATTCAGAGTGATTAGGTAAAAGAAGAAAAGAACAAATGACTCAGATCAGGAATGAGAGTTGAATATCGCTGTAAATTCTGTAGATATTAGAAGGATAATAACGAAATAGTATGAGCAACTTAATTTGACAACTTAAACAAAACAGACAGGTTCCTGAAAATACGCAGACTACCAAAGTTCATGCAAGACGAACTAGATAATCTGCATAGCCCTTTATCTATTAAGCAAATTAATTTTGTAGGTAAAAATTCTCCAGCAAAGAAACTCCAAGGCCAGATGGCTTCACGGTTGTTTTCTACAAAAAAAAAAAAATTAATGAAGAACTAATCCTGTTTCTACAGAGACACTTTGAGAAAACTGAAGAAGAAGGAATGCTTCCTAACTCATTCTATGGGACTAACGTTACCCTAATACCAAACCAAAGATTTAACAATGAAAATAAAACTACAGACCAATATCCCTTATGAATATAGACGCAAAATTTCTAACCAAAATTTTAGCAAATTGCAAACGATATATAAAAAGAGTGATTCACCATGACTAACTGGAGTTTATTCCAGGAATTCCACATTGGTTCAATATTCAAAAATCTATCAAGGTAATTCACCATATTAACAAACTAAAAAGCAAATCCATATGATTTTCTCAACTGATGCAGGAAATGCATTTTACAAAATCCAAAATCCATTTCCGATAAAACTCTCAGAAAACTAAGAATAAAAGGAACACCTTCAACCTGAGAAACGGCACTTACAAAAACCTAGGCAACTGTTATACTTAATGGTGAAGGACTGTATACTTCTCCCTTAAGGCTTAGGAACAAGATAAGGACACCTACTTTCATCATTTTTATTCAACATTGTATGAGACACTTTAGCCAGTGCAATGAGGAATGCATTTTTAAAATATACTTGATTGGAATACATATTGGAAAGGAGGAAGTCAAACTGTTCCTATTTGTAGACAACATGATTATTTTTGTTGTATATCTGATGATATCTACAAAAAAGCTTCCAGAACTAATAAGTAAATTTAGCAAGATGGCAGAATACAAAATCAAAATACAAAAATCGTGCTTCTTTGTACTAACTGTGAACAATTGGAAAATAAAATTTTAAAAGTGTTTCATTTACAATAACATCAAAAAATGAAATACTTATGGATACATCAGACAAAATATGTATAAAACCTCTGCACTGAAAACTACAAAGCTATTGAGAGAAATTAAAACAGACCTTAATAAATGGAATGATAAACTGAGTTTATGGCCTAGAAGAGTTAATATTATTTAAATATCATTTCTTTCCAAATTGAGCTACAGATTTAAGTAATTCTATTCAAAATCCCAACATGCTTTCTTTTTGTAGAAATTGATAAGCTGATTCTAAAATTTGTATGGAAACGCAAAGTGCCAGGAATAGCCAAAACAATTTTGAAAAATAAGAACATATTTGGAAGACTAAGACTACTTGATAAAAATGCTTACTATAAAGCTGCAAGTTTTATAGTAAGTTATAGTAAGTTTTATAGTAAGATATCAAGTTATCTCTATGTAGTACTGGCATAGAGAAAGACAAGCAAATCAATGGACCGGAATAGTGGGTCCAGAAATAGACTCACATATATATGACAACTGATTTCAACAAGGTACAAAGGTGATTCAGGGGAGAAAGTACGGTCTTTGCAACAAATGGTGCGGGAACTACTGGATATCTATGAGCAAAAAACCCCCAAAACACAAAAAAACTTTGATCCATATCTCACACATGAGAAATTAACTCAAAATGAATAATAGACCAAAGGAATCCTAAATATATAAAACTCCTAGAAGAAAATATTGGAGAAAATCTCTGTGATGTTGGGCTGCACAAAGATTCCTTAGCTATGACACCAAATGTGCAATCCATAACGAAGAGAAAAGAGAAATTTGACTTCATCAAAATTTAAAACTTCTGCTTTTTGAAAGGCACTGTTAAGAGAATGAAAAGACAAGTCACAAAATGGGAGAAAATATTTTTATGTAATATATGTGATAAAAGATTTCTACATGGAATATATAAAGAACCAACACTTAGGAAAACAAACAACTCACTCTAAAAATAAGCAAAAGTTTTGAATAGACATTTCACCAAAGAAGATCTTCCAAAGAAGATGGCATATTAGCACATGAAAAGATGCTCAATATTATTTGCCATTAAGGAAGTGCAAATTAAAACTATAATAAGATACTGCTATGCACCTCTTAATGGCTAAAATTTAAAAGATCCGTACTAAACATTGGAGAGGATGTAACAGAACTGGAACTTTCATATACTGCTGCTGGGAATATAAATGGTGCAAATATTTTAGAAAACAATTTGGTGCTTCCTTAAAATTTTAAATATACACCCACCGTATGATTCAGCCATTCCACTCCCAATTATTTACCCAAGAGAAATGAAGCCATACAAAGACTTTTACATGAGCATTCATAGCAGCTTTATTTGTAATAGCTCAAACCAGAAATAACCCAAATATCCATCAGTGGATAAACAAATTCTGAGGTATCCATACAATGGAATACTAC
The DNA here is from genome assembly GCF_057802395.1 of Ceratotherium simum simum. NCBI lineage: Eukaryota > Metazoa > Chordata > Mammalia > Perissodactyla > Rhinocerotidae > Ceratotherium > Ceratotherium simum. The sequence continues at coordinate 22,977,489 of NC_141937.1, read as the reverse complement.
TCAACAATAGAAAGAATAAACTATTGATACAGGCAACAACTCAAAATAATTATACTCAGCAAATGAAGCCAGACAAAAATGAATACATAATGTACGATCGATTCCATTTATATAAAACTTGAGAAGATGCAAAGAGAAAATGGATGAGTGATTGCCTGAGGACGAGGATAAGGAGCAGGAGGGAGAGAGAATAAAAAGGAATGAGGAAACTTTTGGGGATGATGGATATGTTCACTATCTTGATTGTGGTGATGGTTTCATGGAGTTTAAGTGTATCAAAAATGATCAAATTGTACACTTTAAATATGCGCGGTTTATTATATGTCAATTATACGTCAATAAAATTGTTTTTAAAAAAGACTTGCTGTTTATTCCTGTTCATTGACTTTTAAACTTTGTACTTTGGGATATTACTTAAATTAGGATGAACTGCTTCTGTGTTGTCTTGAGGATATTTCTTGCCCCTGAAATCTGACCCCTAAACTCTCCCCAACTAATCTCTCATTAATTGGACAGCAAAAGGCAAAGAAAGTGCTGAACAGAAGAAGAGGGTGGCATTCCCCAGAAATCCATGATCACCAAGGACTAATTCTTTCCATTCCCCATCTAGCTTTGCTTTTGAGTTGTAGAACAGTAGTTTTAATCAGCCTGGAGAAACCATCTTCCAGGACAGGAATTGTGGGGTGGAAGAATTAGGGAGAGGATAAAAGCTGGAGTATATTAAAATCTTTGGGGGGTGGGATGATGTGTGTAGTTTCAAAACAAAGCAGATCTATGTCCTATTTATGATTTCTTTTTTGTTGTGATTCTTAATTTATTTTGCTTTTTAAATAACTTTAAAGAAGGGCATTGGATTTTTATTGAGTTAATGGTTCTTAACTTTTGAAAGTCATAGGCCCTTTCCTCAGGAAAATGAACCACACTTAATATTTTAGAAAAATGTAAGGGGCATTTAAGAAGCAGCCCCCAAGTGCTTATGGATCCCAGGCTCAGAGCCTGTTTCTTCAATCACCCTGTTTTCAGATGCCCTCAGGGCTGTTTCAGGGTATCAGGAGCTCTAGACACAATCTGTGCTCCTGGGAATATTTTTTAACATGAGGCTGACTGTTAAACGTTGGGACAATGAGAATATATGGGACTTGTAGCCCTTGGAGAGGAAGCAAGAGGAGAGCCTTTGCTAAGAACATTAGTTTTATTTCCTGCTAGCTGTGTGATCCTGGGCAAAGTACCTAACTTCTCTGAACCTCACATTTCCTCGTTTTTAAAAATGAAGATAATGGGGCCCGCCTGGTGGCATAGCGGTTAAGTGCACGCGCTCCGCTGTGGTGGCCCAAGGGTTCGCAGGTTTGGATCCCGGGTGCGCACCGACGCACCGCTTGTCAAGCCATGCTGTGGTGGTGTCCCATATAAAGAGGAAGAAGATGAGCACAGATGTTAGCCCAGGACCAGTCTTCCTCAGCAAAAAGAGGGGGATTGGCATGGATGTTAGCTCAGGGCTGATCTTCCTCACACAAAAAAAATGAAGATAATAATAGCTGTCCAATCTACTTTACAAGCACCATATGAGGCTCAAATAAGACATGATTAAAATCCAGCTAAGTGCAAAAATGATCAAATGTAAATAATTATTACTCTGCATAAAAAGACAGGGACTACATAAATCAAAGGAGGCTTTTAAACAATGTATATGAATGTATGCTTTTGAATTGGGATAAATAAGACTGCTTTGCCTTCCAGAATGATTTGGAAGCAATATGAGATTGCAAGAGTACTATGCAAATGTCACCGACGAAATCAATCCTCTTGTTTCCTGTAATGTATTTGCCGTTGGCACTGAGGTCATGCGAATTTTCTGGTTTCATCAGGAGCTTTCCATAATCTGATGCCTGATTCCGCTGCAGGGTAGCATGCTAGGGGTTTATGAGGTCCCCAGAGTTGTCGTGAATGTTCTGTGCCTTCGGTAATTGTACCCCACATCATCATGGACCGCCCAGATGCTGTCATAGAATGATTCTAGTACCAGTGAAGAGTAAGACATGTTTGCAAAATTCACGGCTGCTTAATGAGGGTTCTTTTGAAATACCTGTCTAGGCTGTTACTAGTAGGTGAACGTTGACCACACCAACCTTGCAGGGGTCAGGACAGAGGCAATGCTGATGTGCCATTTTGGCCTTTCTTTCTTAAAGTGTGAAGCTTTTAAGAGGTGTAAATTTTCCTGAACAGCATTTCAGCAATTCATCTATCATTTGGTTTTGAAAACTCCATGCCTGTGGCTGCCTCCTCCTCCTTCGGTTCCGTTGTGTTGGCTGCGGTGACAGCCCCAGTGCAAACTCATTTATAGTCTGGGCACCAGCAAACTAAAGCAGCTTGGACACCCCACAGGGAAGCAATTATTCCATCAGAGGCCTCTTATTGTCCTCATCATGGCACTAATTTCTGCAAGATTTAAATGTGCATTTGCCTCTGCCCATTATTTGCCTGGTGCTGCGGCCACAGGTGTTCTTATCAGAGAGGGCCTGGCTGTCTATCTTTTTCTTCCCTGCCATGTCAGGTTAGCATTCTGACATTTAAAAAGAGAAAGCATGCAGGAGATTGGAATCTAGTTGTTGGCATGCCTTTAACAAAGCACTTGGCACTTGATCAGAAGTCATAGATCCTGGTCTTCCATTCTGCCTTTGTCATTTCCAGGTCATGTCAACACAGATGAGTCACTCAACCTCTCTGAGTCTCAGTTTCCCTTTGAGAGTGAGATGACAAAACAGAGTTTCAGCCTGTTGGAGAAGTCTTACATCTATTTCCTAGATATCATCTCCCTCTTGGCCCCCGGGGAATATCTGAAATGCAGAACAGGTACATGTCTTATGGAGCTATAATAAGTTTAACACGATCTTAATTGACATAAAATGACATGAGTTATGTGGCATCCTTCCTTTATGCCGTCAAGTTCTTGATCTCTGAGTCTGGAGGTGCAAATACGAAATGCTTCTGGTCAACAACAGGGGTGAAAGGCTGGACAGCACATCACTAGACCCTCTAAACACCCAGCCCGGACTGGGGGAAAGTCCCATTTGCGGGGCTCTGCACAGAGACAGAGCAGGGCTAGATGTCAGATTCTGGGAAGTGATGGCTGGGCTTTCTCTGCATGATCAGAGAAACACCAGCTGTTCCTTGGTGTGATCTGGCTTCAAGATTCAATGTGAGTATGGTAGATCAAATAATGGTACCTGCCTCATCCTTCTGGCACTCATGGTACCAAGCACATCCATCAATGTGCTTGGTTGGGGAAACAGGAGGGGGTAGACACAGGTAGTGCTAAATCTCATGTGCTTTCCTATATTTCCCAGGCTCCCCTGAAGTCAGGTCAGGGCCTTGCAGCTAGTTCTGACCCGTGAGCTAGGACCAGAGGCGCTGGCGCCACTTACAGACTAAGGCAATTAGAGCCAGTCTGCCCCTATTGCATTTCTTTTATCCTGCCTTGGCAACGTGTTCCAGATGGTACAGCTCCAAGATGGAGCTGGCTGCCCAACCTGCATTGTACTGACTGGACAAAGAAATAAACCCGCGTTGTTTTAAGTCATCCAAATTTGGGGGCTTGTCAGTTGCAGAAGCTCATATTAATTATCTGATTTAAGACAGAGTAAAAGAGGACAGAGTGAAAACCAGTATTTGAAAGTTATCTAGAAACAATTTGAGTTCTTAAGGAAGAGTATTCTAAGAGAACTTTTCAAAAATAGATTGGTCAAGAAAAAAATATGGACCCATCCAATGAGATAGTGAGCTCTGTATGGGTCACCACAGTGTTTAAGCGCTCGCCTGGAAGGGATGTGGTTAAACAGCTGCCCACCTTTTCCTGCTGCACCGAGTGCCCTGATTATTGGGAGACTCACTAAGATGGAGCCTGTGAAAGGCTACGTGAGTGCAAGACAGCGTTAACTCTTAAAATGATGGGTTTATGGAAAGTGTACAGAGCAGGTTTCTCCTTCGCCAAAGTCAACTCACTCTTTCGTGATTTCTGAGGAAGAAAAGACTTCAGATTTGGTTTATTGGATTTTCACTATCCTTTGATGGTACTACTGAACCAGAATGACTTTGACAGGAGTACCAGGCACTTTTCTTTCCTAATTTACTATATTTCTTCAGGCCCTAGGCTACTCTTGCCTTTAGGATTGTTGCCAGGAAACAGCCTGAAGCTGTTGGTTTAAAACACCTCAGAGAAATTCATCTTTTAAAAGAGTAAAACTTCAGTAGTTTCTCTTGACCCTGGTGAAAAACAAAACATTGACCAGCATTTTGAAAGGTGGCCTGTCTACTTCCCGAGTGTTCTTTGCTGTTTAGCGTGTTGGCAATGGCTTTGCTCTCTTATGCTGAGGCCACATAAAAGCAGCCCACCTTCAATAACCTTCGCTGGTTGGTGCTTAGGGGATGGTGAACATGGTGGTCAAGGTGCTCACCACTAGCAGATAATCAAAACTACTGTTCTCACCTTGAACGAGGTTGGGGCATCATGTAGGTGAGAGATGAGGCTGGGAGCTGCACCATGAGTTGGAGGAAATTCAAGATAACAAGTCATGTGCAAACATCACATACTGAATAGGAGAAACAGCCACCAGCAATCTAGGAATTGTCCAGACGGACGGTCAGTATTTCTATCTTTAGCAAAACAACTCTTCAGAAAGGAGTAGAATGTAATGGTAGTGATAGAAGAAGCTTAGAGCTCTTCTAGTCCAAATCCCCCAATTTCCAGGAGTTTAAAGGCCAGCAGACAAAGATATGGAGTGGTTGCCTAATGTCACAGAGCTGATGGCAGATCCAGGATTAACACTCAAGTCTCCCAATTTCCAATCATTGCCTTTGGTGTTATCCCACTGCTACGTTCCTTGGAGATGTAATAAGCAGATAATTTTTGGTAAAAATCATACACCTAAGAAAAGATAGTTCCAGGTTGTGGAGTTACTATGGCACTCATTCATTCATTCATTCACTGTTCCTGTCCTCAAGAAACTTTCCTTCTTATGTAGAAATAATATTCACTGACCCAGACATTGATTTAAAGAAGAAATTTGCATATTCCTTTCCTTGTTAAGCACATCGGTATTTTACGGGGCTCATAAAACACTTGAGAAGCAGCAGTGATCCACAGCATGCCCCATTCCTGTTTCTGTCTCTTGAGGTGTAATGGTTAAGGCTGCTCTCTTTGCCTCATAAGCAGACAAGATTCAGCTCACCTCCTCTACCCTTCCAGAGCTTCTCTGGGAAAGGAAGATGGAAAGCCATCCCAGGACCATTCAGGCAGGTTGACACTGACCCTTCTTGTAGGATTATGTGGATTTCAGAGGGCCAACCTCTTTCCAGGAAAGACAATGCTCTCATCAACACCCCAGGACTTTCCTTCCTGGGTCCCTGGGCTTCTGTGAGGCCCAGAGAGCAAACCCAGTCTTGTTCAGTCTCTCTCGATCTAGGCTCTGACAGCTGCCTTGCTTGGGAAAGGGTTTGGAGCTGTGAGGGCAAGGGAGCAGGTGCATGTTTTCAGATCACGATTTTCCAGGAGTCCCAATTTGAATCTCAAGTTTTGTTCATGTTGCTTTATTTTTTTACCTAGGTATTTCCTCCCCACTGCTTCATAAACAGCCACCTCATCTGAGCTCACAAGGAGGCTACAGCTGCTTGGCGGCCCTGCTGTGATTTTTCATTTGCATCTAGTGCACCACAGAAAGTTGCGTGGCCATGAGCACCAGTTGTTAGTGCCATGTGTTAGGCATGGGACACTTTGGGGGCAGAGCCAAACAGCAGCTAAATTCAAAAACCATGGGATCATAAAACGGCCATTCCACTAGGAAGAGTGGCCAGTCTGAGGATGCCAAAGTGAGAGAGAGAGAGAGAGAGAGAGAGAGAGAGAGAGAGAGAGAAGGCAATCCATTAGTCAGAGGTGCTGGAGGACCAGGGCTGGAAGATGAGACTGAGGCAGACAGGAAGCTTGAGAACAAATAGAGAAATCAAAGTTCAGAGCACTCAGAGATGGAAGAAGGGCATGAGTCTCCTGTAAGCTGCCTTGGTGTGGCGTTCTAATGCCATCTTCATCAGGGATGAAGACAGAGATGCCCGGACAGAGGACAAGGCTGAAAGATGCCTGAGGCCTATATTACAGTAGCAGTGGTGGCACAAGCTCTTCCTTTGACACAAACAGAAATAAGCTTCAGGCAAATTTAAAGAGCTATAGGTTAGCTGGGTCACCTTCCATGTGAATGCAAGCCCTGGCCCTGACGTTGTTGCTTACCTCAGTGACCTCTGCAAGACTTCTCACCCTCCACCCTCAAATACACACACTCACATATATATGCACGTGTATATGTGTATGTGTATGTATTATATATTTTACATATTATATATGAGTAGTAGTATGTGCATAACATTAGTTATAACATAGTAACATATATATACATATATGTGTGTGTGTGTATGTATATACATGTACACACACACGCAAAACAAAGTTTTGCAGGACCGTCATGTCCTTTTCAGAGATTGGCTGATTTCCTCCTTCCTGGGGCTGCACCCCCCCCGCCCCCACATACACACCATCCACTGTGATTTCTCAGTCACATGCTGTGCCTTGGGCAATGCACAGGCTTCAAACCCTTTCAAATGCCCTCTGTTCCTCAAAACTTACCTGTTCAGTGTCCCATTCCCTATGAACCCTTTTGGTGGGGTTGGTTCTAATCTGATAAGGTAGTTCCATTGGGTGGTTGCTAATGATTTCCTGTGCTATCCTATTCAGAGTGTGTATTTGCATGTTAATGGGGTCCTTCTGAGCTTTGTCCCAAATGAACTGCTGCCAGGGCTTGGATGAGGTGAGGGAAGTGAGGTGCCTAGGATGCAAAACTTAAGGGGGCACTTGCACAACTCTGAGAGTGCGGGCCTCCCTAGACTTGGTGCCTTAGGAGCCTGTTCCACCACATCCTAGTTCAGGCCCTGACTGCTAGATGGAAACGTAAATCACTGTGACCAGCGAGAGGAGAGATACCTCTTGTGGCCTCCAAAGTCACATTCCATAGGTATCTGCTTGCTCTAAGTAGTAACCCTGGGACGCTTTTCGCCTTAAATTCCTTTGCTAAGTCAAATATAAAACATCACATAAGACATGTCAATTTGTCATGATATTTCTTAATGTCTGACAACTTTGAAATGCAGCTCAAAAGAGATTTGGGGTAATAACAACAGAAGGGAGTTGGGCATAAAATGATGCTGATTTGGTACTGACCAATTTTATTTTAGTAGCATAGAAATTCCAAAATAGTATAGTATTAAGGATAAATTTCAGATATAAAATTAGGGGCTGGCTCCATGGCTTAGCGGTTAAGTGCGTACGCTCCGCTACTGGTGGCCCAGGTTCGGATCCCGGGCGCTCACCGATGCACTACTTCTCCAGCCATGCTGAGGCTGCGTCCCACATGCAGCAACTAGAAGGGTGTGCAACTATGACGTACAACTATCTACTGGGGCTTTGGGGAAAAAAAAAAAGGAGGAGCATCGGCCATAGATGTTAGCTCAGAGCCGGTCTTCCTCAGCAAAAAACAAAGAGGAGGATTAGCATGGATGTTAGCTCAGAGATGATCTTCCTCACAAAAAAAAAAAAAAAAAGATATAAAATTAGACATAATCAGGAAAAATAAGTTTGTAAAGTCCAAGTCACAGTATATTTCTTAAATAGATTAATTGCCTTCAAAGGCAGAATTTACAAGATTCCCAGGGGACACATGTTGGAGGGGTGTATCCCGTCACGGAGGTGGGATCTGCCCATTTCCAGGTACAAATGGATGAACGTAATGCTGATGTTCCGTGACTTCTGTCACTTTGCCTAAGTCACAAGTGCACAGGCAATGTTGTGATAATAAGGAATGTGTAGCGCACTTGAAGTTTCTAGAAATCATTCTGGTCATAAATGTTTTATCCAAATGGGAAATTAAATGAACAGGAAAATATGACACTACATTCTTATTAGACGGATAGTGGTTTTGAACAACAATTGCATCTGAAAAAAAATGCGCAACTATTTGCCATCTATCACTAAAGGCTAACTGTATTAGCTACAAGTAAATGATGTGAGGTTTGTTGCAGGGATTCCTATGAAAGAAGCAACGGTACATGATTGTCTCTAGCAGGGGCATGCTAATGGTCTTCCAGCTTCAGAAACCTCTTTGACTTCCAGTCATTATTCTCCAAGAGACACTTCATAGATTGGAGCTAAGGAGTGTAACCAGGGGAGGAACGAAACATTGATGAAGCAGAACTGAAACTCACTGTACATCTTTTCAACAACATTAAAGAAGGATGGTTAAGTGTTTGTTACTTTTCTATATCTCCTATTTTTTTCTTATCTTCTATATTCATGTTTAATTATTTATTCAGCATCCATGGAGTATTCTTCTCACAATGGTGAGGTAAGGGGCTGGTGGAGAGATTTTTACAGGAGTCCAAAGCCAGTCCTAAACTTTAGGCTAAACCCTTTGGTGCAAGAGGGTTAGGTTTATTTGGGTACACAATGTCTAAATGAATAAAATAATGTTAGAGATGTTCCATTGACTTATCTGTTTTTCCTCTTTCACCATATCCAGATATCAGGTTTTGTCAAGCTTGCAATAAAATTCTGATTTCACTTCTCCAAGCTACCATCTTTTAATGGCTTCCCATTGCTTTTGCTATCAAATCCAAACTCACGGCCATGGCTTAGTAGGCCCTGCATGATCTGGCCTCTTTTGGCCTCTTATCTTCCTTTGTTCACCATGTTTCAAGCACAATGGCCTCCTTCTGTTCCTCAAACGTTCGAGGCCTTTCAGGACTTTGGGGTTTACATGCATTTCCTCTATCTGGGTTGTTCTTCCTCCAGATTTTCCCTTGGCTCTTCCATCCTTCAGTCTCAGCTGAAATGTCACCTTGTGACAAAGAGTCTGACTCCATTTTTGATGCTTAAACATAGACAACTTCAAGCCCTGCTCCTCCGGGCAAACCAATAAGAAAGCCCACACACTCACTTCCTTGGCACAAGTACAGGTGGGAAGTTCAAGCCACACAAGTCCCAATTCACACATGGAACCCTCACCCTGGCCTCATCCCCTAACCACATTAAAGAACAAAGCCACACAGTTCTCCTCCCTTTGCTCAAGCCACTTAGAAATGGCTTGGATGTCTACCTTGCTCTCCCCAGAAAGCCTCATTATGTGAGTAATAAACCTTTACATACACTCTTAGTGCTGTGTAGCTTCATCAGTCTCCACATTAAAACCAATTTTGAGTGGAGTTTGATTTCACCCTCTATGGTGCAACCCCAAGACACACCTCCTCAGAGAGCCTTCTCCAACAATCATCCTAAGATGGCTTTGCCCATAATTCTCTATCTCATCGTGATTTTCCATGTCATGCTCCTCAAAAATGTCTTTAAAGCTTTCTGTTGTCTTCAAAACAAGTAAAATAGCATTAATCTGGCATTCAGTGCCTTCCACAACTGACCACTGCGTCTCCAAACATGTTTTTCCCTGCTCTATGCTCCCAACTAACTAGTCTTTGCAGTTCCTGAATAGAATATGACTATTCTCTCTCCAGATCCTTACTCACTGCAGTTCCATTTACTAGGAAGGTCCTGACTCATCTTTACTTGTTCAAGACCAATCCATCCATCATGTCTCAGATTTAGGGCTATTTCTTCCAGGAACCCTGCTATATAACTTCAAAGCTCAATGATTTCTCCCACTTCTAAACTCTTACAGAAATATTTGCTGGCATGGTTTCCTGCTATATTTTGCTCTTTCTTCATTTCAAGCTGGTAGCCAGACCCTCGGGAATTTTGCCAAAGGAGAAAGTAGGAGAAGTCTGAAGTCAACAGCTTTTCTTGTGTTTTGTAGAAATTTAATCCATTGAGTTGATTACGTTAGCACCCTGGAGCTGCAGGAGAGAGAGGGGAAGGGCTTTGAGAGGAAGCTAGAGAGAGTGAAGAGTGTCCTCAGAACTGGGACAGGAGAGAGAGATCTATGAGGCTCACAAGATAGTGGAGACTGGGAAGCAATTCCAAGGCAACATCCCAGGGTGGGGGCACACCGACAGGGGTTTGCTGTGGGCTATGACAAAGAAGACAGAACCCCAGACACCAGAACTCAGCCTCTCCAAAAACTGTCAAGCCCTAAGCAGACCTTCAAAGTTGCAGAGTCTCTGGACCTGAAGGGATCATGCAGACTGGACAATGGTGTCGCAGAATAACTAATGTGGCCAAGGTGACTGGTGGCCTCCCGAGACCTGGATGCTGCATCGATTCAGGGTGGGGAGCCCTTGGTATTGACTCAAGTTGAGTTTCCTTTCAATCTGGGCCAGAATTAGGTTGATCTAGAAAAGAAAGGTGTGCTGTTTCTCATATACCCGAGTTTGTGGACTTATTATTTTATACTTGCTACTCCAGTAATTTATTTAACTCACTAAATTAGCATGATATTCATTGCTGATATTCATCTTTCTTTTGTATTTGTGTTATATCTCCCCACCTATATCAAAAGCTCCTGGAGAACTGCATAATTTCAGACTCTAGTAGAATTTGCTGCATGTAAATAACAACCAGCTTTCTGTGTACAGAAAAACTAGGGATGCTGTGTGGCATAGAGACTTTAGTCTCTTGGTAATCATTGTCCTCATAAATGGTCCCAGTGCTGGGAAGCAGTTCACATGCATTCAGTAACCTGACAGTTATTATAGAAATAAGAGAAGATATGTGAGTTAGGCAGTGGGAGAAAAAACAGACAGGTCAGTTATTAGGGCCAGCCCGACTCATGGCCATCATTTATAACAATAGTGACCATTTGAGTGTCCTGACTTGGGCAGTGCTCTGCTGCAATCTCCCCCTGCTTTGTTCCCGTGCTGTATGCTGGTAAAATGAGAAAGCCACTTCAAAATCAAATCTGCAAAAGTGATCATTAATAAAATAAGGCAGGAGACAAAACTGAATATAGAGTATTACTCTAATTTTGTTTTTTGTATATCTACATATGTTTGTATTTGGAGAATACGCACACACACAAATATTTTTATGGATATGCATGTAAATATATCCATCTATACCTGTATCTACATCTACAAACATTAATTCTTGTTAACTCTAGATGGTGAGATCCCTGATGACTTTTATTGTACTGTTTATAGTGTTCTATATTTTCTAAAATTTCCACAATGAACATGCATTTTTCAATAATCAGAAAAAATAGTAAATGGTTGAATTTCTAAAAAGGCAGGTGGCTAGAGAGGCAAGATGCATTATTTTTGACGCATACCTTATTTATAACAGACTTAACAGTATTTATCCATCTGACAGGAACCGGGAAAAGAACAACCACAACAATATACCCGCTCAATTATTGTCATCTCCTGACCTGTGTTCTTCAAAATATTTATAGTGAAATATTTTCTGAATTGTATTACTAAAATCAAATTTTAGCAATTGATAACATTAATGTTCAGGAGGTATAGCAATTGGCTTCTATCTCTGTAACCAATATTTGAAGACAAAACTCAAAGTGATTATTTCAAAATGAAACGTAATGGTCAACTAAAAATATTTGACAAAGCTGACTGTTTTTTAGACATTAGGATTTAGAGCTGAGCAAGAATTAGTAATAGAGTCAGTGGTAGAGCTACCCCATACCTTTTGCTCCCCAAATCTGGCCAAGACTTCCATTTGTCCATGCCCTTGAGGGAAAAGGACAACTAGTCAACATCTCTCAAGGGTGGGCAGTAGCTTTGTGTGCAGCTAAGTCCACATAAGTGCCTGAGCTTCAGGTGAACAAGAACCAGCAGTCATATCTGATTTGATTTGTCGAGTGTTCTGTTTTGGGGGGTGAGGAAGATTAGCTCAGAGCTAACATCTGGGCCAGTCTTCCTCTACTTTGTATGTGGGACGCTGCCACAGCATGGCTTGACGGGTGGTGTATGTCTGTGCCCAGGATCCGAACCTGCAAACCTGGGCCGCCAAAGTGGATCATGCCGGACTTAACCACTACGCCACAGGGCCAGCTCCCAATCGTTTTTTTAAAAAAAGTGGTTAAATAGGAAAAGCAATGAGGGGTTTTATGTTAAAAAAAACTAGATTTCCAGTTTCTCTTGACTTCCAAAGCTTTGGTAAAACCAGGTTCTCTTCCCTGCATGGCATCACAGGGGTCAGGTATCTCAGTCCCACCTACCTTGTTTACACAATCCATTTATCTGCCTGGATCCTGCAGCCATTTAAATTTACAATCTACAAAAGCCCTCTAAGCCCAACACACCAAGATTTGCTTTAGAATAAACGTCAGGCAATTTGCTGATATCAGATCACCTAAAAAACCCAATTCCTCATCTCTAATTGTGACATCCAAATGCTCTGAAAACCAAATGTTTCTGCAGAACTCATTAGGCAGCTAAATTTGACCTGAACTGAAATTAACTTTTTTCAACAGTTATCAAACATTTTAGTTTCAGGCCTCCTTTCAATCTTAAAAATTATCGTGGACCTCAAAGGTCTTTTACTTATGTGAGTTGTGTCTATCCATAGTTACCATATTAGAAATTAAAATGGAAAGTTAAAAAAATATTCATTTATATTTAATTGAAAATAACAATAAGTCCATTACATGTTAACATAAATGCTATTTTATGAAAATAACTATATTTTCCCAAACCAAAATTTTAAGAAAAAGAGTACCATTGTTTTATATTCTTGTAAATCTCTTTATAGTCTCACTTAACAGAGATAGTCAGATTCTCATATCTGCTTCTATATTCAGTGTACCATAATATCACACGTCATCTAACCCCCTGAGAACTTCACTGTATATTCATAAGGGAATGAGAGTGAAAAAGGTAAGTGTCTTGATGTTTTTATGAAAATAATTTTGATTTCATAGACACCCTGAAAAGGTTTTGGGAATTCCCAGGGGTCCCTAAATCATACTTTGAGAATGGTTGGGTTATTATAATGTTTATTTATCACACTTAATATAAATGTTCGTGTTTCACTGGAGAAATACTATGTTTGATTATATGGTGCTGCCCCAGACTCTGAGGGGAATGGGGACTTATAATACAGTATGTGTACTAAACAAACTTTGTAAAATATGAAGAATTTCAAATTCCCCAAAAAATCTGTCCTTAAGGTTTTTGGATAAGCAATTATGTACTTCATATGCTTTCTTAAATAGGCTAGTTTCATGGTAACAATGGAAACTGGAAAAAAAAATCAACACAAGGTAATAATAAAGGAAACCTCAGCATAAGACAGTGGCAGATGTACTTCAGAAAGTGTTAAAAAATTGCAGCATTTGAAGATATAGTATTGGTATAGATTGAAGTGCTTTTGATACATCCCTTTATTCATTCAACAAATAGTTATGGATCATCCACTGTGAGCACCTCCTGTAGTCTTAGCTCTAAATTACTAAAGTTACTCGAAGCTGGTGAAAAATCACACAGTTGTTTGATGGTTTCCAACCAGAGAGACGGATAAATTGGTATTTAACTTTTATGGTGTGATTTAGATGTTGGTGTGGACTTTGCAGGGGTTGGTACACTGTGGCCTGTGGTCCTGCCCTCCACCTGTTTTTGGTGCATTCATTGCCCTTTTATTTACATATTGTCCAAGGGCTGCTTTTGTGCTACAAAGGCAGAAAGTTGAGTCTGTATGACTCGCAAAGCCTAAAATATTTGCTACCTGGCCATTGACAGAAAAAGTTTGTCCCCCCTGGATTTAGAACGTTGATTTGAATGTCCCCTGACTAACTGGAGAAACAAGACCCAGTTTATCATACGATGAGTGCCCTATGACTCATATGTTTGAGACATCTCTGATGATTTCAGTTCCTAGAAAGCGTGGATTGCATCAGAAGATTCTAAGTTGGTGGAATACATCCCAAGCAGAAATGATTTTACTGAGAGGAGAGTTACAACTGAGGCAAATTGTCCTTCCTAGGTGAATTACACCGCTGATCTCACTGTTGCCTTCTGGGCTGATTTCCAAGGCTAAGGTCTGTCCACAGCATCTTGTACCTGTTGGTCCAAGTACTTGATGTGGATAAGCACCTGCCGAATGGACTTGAATGCTCCAGAAGTGGCCTTCCTACTGCCCTTCCAACTTCAGGGGCTTGTGTGGCTCAGGGCTGGGACCTTTTAACCTCTCGTTGAGACCATTGGATCAAGCGTATTACTACTGCTAATTCTTCTTCCTCTTCTTCACCTCTCCCTCCTCCTCCTCTTCCTCCTCCTTTTGGCACAGCTGCATAGATTGCAAGGCTGATCTGGCTTTATGAATGGTCCATCTGAGGGTTTGGGTTATGTGTCCACAGAGAGTAGAGTGGATAATGTCATCGTAATGTAATTATTGTGTAGATCAATCTCAGATTAATTGCGGTGAAGGGATTGCTTCTTATGAAATTGGGCTCAATTAATTTACTTTACTGATTTGGTATTTACCTGTTAAAAGACCATCTTTTTCAGGGAGAGAGTGTCAGTGGAAAGGGAGGCTATCCACAGACAAAATTACGAAGGAGTGTATGTCCCTCTTCTACCATTGTTTTAAAAAAATTCCTCTTTCCTGAAGGTGATTATTTTCTTTGACACCCATGATTTTGAATATAGTTATAGTAATTCTTATAAATCATTTAAAATTCTTACAGTTTAGTCTCTATCCATTATTTATTAGCTGCATATAGGCTTGTGCTATCTTTAATTGTCACAACTTTGTTATTTTGATAATAGAACTGAGACCAAAAATGCTAAGAGACGTGGCCCAAATCACATAGTCAAGAAATGGACATTGGGATGAACTCTGGCTTTGTTTCGTTTTCCAAATCCTCTGTCTCTATTGCGTATTGGCTTCCTAGGACCATCCACTCAATTTGGTATTTTTGAGAATTTCCTAGGCTCTAGGCAATGCCTGCCCACCTCCCCTCTCTATTTTCCATCACAACCAGCTCCCAGATAGATTGCTGATTGTCAGAAATGAGTTAATTTAATTCTCACTGGGACTGATTGGGACTGATTCATTTATATATTCTACAAAGAGTATTGATCTCTTTTTACCTCATATTTTGCCTGCCTCCGGATTCTAAAAATGAAGACAACATCCTTGCTCTCAGGAACTCCTGGTTCACAGGCGTAGACACTGGAGAAATTTGACGATATATTATCTTTCCTCTTGTATACCCATTTTAAGAGGAATAGAGTTGTATTGATGGAACTTTAGATGCCAGCCCACCAGCCTTATAAAAGTATAGTATAGGGGTGGGGGTGAGGGGTCCAAGGAGCCCCAGGACTGGTCACAGCAGGATCTTGCTTCTGCATAAGGCTGATCCTGTTAGGAAACAGTCAATTTTAAGCTGTCACCATGCCTACAATATTAGTAGTTGGGAACTTTATCAAGTTTCATCTCTTATTTTTTTATTTATTTGTTGTTTTGAGGAAGATTAGCCCGGAGCTAACATCTGTTGCCAATCCTCCTCTTTTTGCTAAGGAAGATTGGCCCTGGGCTAACATCCGTGCCCATCTTCCTCCACTTTATATGGGATGCTGCCACAGCATGGCTTTATAAGCGATACGTAAGTCTGCGCCCGGGATCTGAACCTGCGAACCCCGAGCCGCCGAATTGGGAGAAGTGGGGCGCATGCACTCAACCACTATGCCACCGGGCCAGCTCCAAGTTTCATCTCTTATTTAAATCTAAATTCTATAATGTAGCCTAATATGTTATTTCTCTTTAATGACATTAAAATCACGACTTTGGCAAAGGTGACCTTGATATTTTGTCTGTTTCCTGTTACCTTCTGTCTACTTCTTTCTGTGGCCATGCAGTTACGCTTGTGGTTCAGCCAATGGCTCTGACGGGGTCCAGGACATGCCACCCGAAATATGGCACCTTGACATGTAGACTATCTTAAGCTGAAAAAGTTTGAGAAAACAGTAGAAGCAGGAACGTCACTCTGACACCCCCTCCTCGCCCTTCTTCCCTGAAAGCCGAGATATATCTCCCTTGGGAAAGGTGCCCCCCTGTGTCAGGAGGAGGAAAGACATGCCCATCACCAGAGACAGGGGATTTGGGGCTGCGAGATCCATACAAACAAACTGTTAAACTAACCTTTAAGGCTCTAGTTACTTCTCTTTTACTAGCCCTAACCCAAGCCCCTTTGTCTTGTCAATTCTTCACAAATTTATTGTATCTTCATATAAAAGCTGTAAACGCTTCCTGCTCTGGTCACTTCTTTGGGTCTTCATCCTCTTGTGAAGGCTCCCATGTACACGTAAAAGTTCAATAAAATGTGTATGCTTTTCTCTTGTTAACCTATCTTTGTCCATTTAGCTTTCGAGCCCACCCAGCGACCCTAAGAGGGTCAAGGAAAACTTTCTCCACCCCCACAGGTCTATGGACTCCTGCTAGAAAGTGGACTGAGAGATTACTCTCAAAGTACGTAATTTCTGAATGTAAAGATTCAGTGAAACATTGTGGTAATGATATGATGCTTGCATATTTAGAAACATCTTGTGTGTGTAGTGAAATACACACTGGTAATCTGTCAAACTTGCGATACTTTTATTTTCTGTTTTCTTATGGATGTATCCTGTCACTGAAGACAGAATAGAACCCAGGCACAACATGATTTGCTATGAGCGAAAGGTCTTCTGTCTTGTTTTTTTGCACGACTATGTAAAATATTTGCAAATACACACCACCAGACTTTCTTGAACAACTGTTATGAACAAATTTAAATATAAACACAAAAAGTCTCAATAAAAATAATTGTAAATATCTCAAATATGTTCAAAGAGGGAACGGAAATCAGAGACATAAGCAGTTAACGTGATATGGTTGCATATATTTTTAAGGAGAGGAAAGTCAGCTTTCTTCAGCAAACAGGTGATGATCATTCCAAGGAGAATACCATCTGATAAGATGAGCTGAGCACTTCAAGTCGGTCTGCTTCTCCGTTTTCCAGGCAGCCTTCACAAAGCCTGATGCCAAAGGCTGATCTCCAGTAACCAAATGCGTTAACTCTCATTTCCTGTATAGTATTACCTTATATTGATGTAAGCTTCTCCTCCTCCTCTATGACAGAGGAAGAATTCCCAGAGCTCTAGCTACTTTCTGCCTTCTAAATAGTCCCTTATTAACCTTAAAGCCATTGGGAGGCCAGCAAGGTAATTTGGAAGGGCTATTCATCTTCTGAGCTCAGAAAATTCTATCACATCAACGTCAAGTAACTTTTGCAAGATCTCTGCTTATCAGAAACAAATTTGAACCTTCTGGCTTTGCACAAGGAAATGAGGAAAAGCTAAAATACATTGGTAGTAGTCACACCCACAACCCCCAGAGGAATCGAAGAGAGTGTTCTCCAATTTATCAGTTGAAGGTTATCTCCACCAGTGCACAGTTTGAGGCCCAGGGATTGTTGGCATGCTTTTATACGTTCTATTTATAATAAGCATGGTTTGTTAAAAATATGGTCCTGGGACAAAAACATAATTTGTAAAGATTTAAGATTTTTTTTTTCATTTAATAGAGTGGCTTTCACGTAGACACAAAGTGTAAGCAGATAAAAAAGTAATGGGTTCCAGAAATAGATTATGTAGGCATAAAACTCTAGGACTGCAAAACAAGGTTAATGTGTAACTTAATTAATTTCCTCCATTACAGAGCCTGTGTCTTTGTCAGGTTGCACCTTTGTAAGGTAAGCACAAGTTTGAGTTGTTTACATCAGAAAGGTCAGGGAACTACTTATGGGAAAAGAAAAGGATAAATCCAGAAGGTGAAAGAGAGGAAAAACAAAGATGAGACAGCTAAGCCAAGGCTAGGTTAGAGAAGCAGAGCAGGCTACTGGCCTAGGGTTCTGTATGATACAGAAATGGATATACATATGTATATTTTCTCTATGCAAAAATATGCACACTCAAGGGGTTCAGACTAGGCCTCCCCAGATATGCGACTCTGGCATATGGATTATTTTGAGCCAAGTGCATTCAAGACCCTGTGAGCTTAAGAGAAACTTCTGCCCCTACCTTAACTACCTAAAAGAATCCAAATTGGGGTTCTTTACCAGAAGAAGAGTTATCACCAGAGATAAATTTTATCTGAATAACCCATCTGAATGGCAGGACAAATATCTAATTACCAAACATCTGCTCTTCTTTTATTGTCCTGTGAATTGCTCTCCTCGGCTCTGAATCTCCAGGCCTCTTTCCCCATTTCTTAGCCAGGATGGCATATATACCTCATTTTACCTTGCTGTCTCTGAACCTCTCATGTATGTGAGGTCTCTACCTCTCTCATGTATGTGGGGTTCCCGTACATACAAATTAAATTTGATTTTCTCCTGTTAATCTGTCTCATGGCAATTTGTTTATTAGAATCTTTCTAGGGTAGAGGAAAATTCTTCCTCCCTGACAATACACACACACAAACACAACTATCTATCTGTGTGTGTGTGGTGTGTGTGTTTTGAGAGACAGAGAAAGTAAAGGAATTTTAGAGATTTCATCTATGGATTAAAAATTTAATTCCCCCATTTACTTTCAATTATTTTCAGATATTGGCCTGGGGTTTCTTTTTAAATTACACTGATAGTGCTACAAAGTAGCTTAGTTTTATTAAACTGAACCATATGAAATTGCTGAGTTTTATATGTCAAAGGTGATCAAATATTCATGATTTTTCCTGGTTCAACCTATTTTATGGGGCACTTTACATTTGGAGTTAGTTTAT
The DNA here is from genome assembly GCF_057802395.1 of Ceratotherium simum simum. Taxonomy (NCBI): domain Eukaryota; kingdom Metazoa; phylum Chordata; class Mammalia; order Perissodactyla; family Rhinocerotidae; genus Ceratotherium; species Ceratotherium simum. The sequence continues at coordinate 22,958,735 of NC_141937.1, read as the reverse complement.
GCACAAAGACTGGTTTAAGTGTTCCAGGCAGAGGAAGCTGCATGTGCAAAAGGCTGAGAAGAGAGGAAAGGCCAGGCACCCTAGGGACCTCTGCCCTGTGGCTAGTGTGAGGTTACCTGGGAGAGGAGTGGCAGATGAGCTAATGTGGGTGATACTAACATGGCCATACCTAGCATGTACTTTCTTACAGACACTGTGCTAAATACTGATAGAACAGATCCCAGTACAACCTCACCAGGATCTTATGAAGCAGGTATTATTTTTCATTATTCTCATTATTGTTATTTCACTGATGAAAAAATGAGCCCATGATGGTTATTTTTATGTGTCAATTTGACTGGGCTATAGTGTTAAGTTGATATGATTAATGTATAAACTATTAGACTTTGAGTAAAGCATATTATCCTCCATGTGTGGGTGGGCCTCATCCAATCAGTTGAAGGCCTTAAGAGAAAAGACTGAAGTCCCTCAGCCAGGAAGGAATTCTGCCTCCAGACTGCCTTTGGACTCAAGACTGTGACCTCAACTCCTGCCAGAATTTCAATTTCAGACTTGCCAGTCCCCACAATCACATGAGCGAATTTCTTGAAATCTCTACGTACATGAAGTATATATACAGATTCTTTTGGTTCTGTTTCCCCGGAGAACCCTAACTGATACAGAGCCTTATTCAGGCAGCTGGTAAATTATAGAGTAGGGACAGGAACTCAAGTTTTTCTGGTTCCAAAGTCCTCACTTTTAATCACTACATCGTGCTGTTGTGCCCTTATTTTTTATTATAGAAAGTGTCATCCTGTGCACCCATTATTTGTTTATATGTTTGTCTTCCCCACTAAGTTATAAACTCAGGAGGGCAAGAACTTTTGTATCCCGAGCATCTGACACAGTGCCTGTCACATGGCATTGCTCAATACATTTTTTAGAATTTGGAACAAAAGACTTATGGTAATGTGCTTTGATAACTATAAAGTACTATACAGACATGAGACCCTTCCGTTATGTGGCAAACACATAATTCTTGTACAATTATGTATAAGCAAATATAGAATGTGTGTACCTAAAAGTCAGACTGTCTGTGCCCAAGCCAGCGTGAACTTCTAAGCCAGTATTATTATTACTTGATATAATTTTTTTAACCTTTGCCAGCAACAAGAGGTGAAGGAATATTTCCAGGACAAAAAAAATGTCTTTTTTTCTGCAACAACCGAAGAAAGAGGTAGCTATCACAGATAATTTTCTATGTAGGATAAAGTCGGCAGCCTTTAAGCTGGGAAAGGTAATTAGGATGGATGTTAAATGCTAGCTTTGATTGATTGGTGGTGGCTGTCTGCAGACTTGAGAAGATTGCAAGACTACAACTGGGTCCTTCAGCAAAGAGTGCCACGATTAACCAGCACGGTCCACCCTGGGCAAAGGGTTGGAGGGTGGACAGCACTAGTGCCATTTTGCCCCCTGCCCTGATTTAAGCAATACAAGACTAGTCCCTTTAGTGTTTTTGTGAATTAACTAAGCTTGCTGTTGGGAAGGAGCACAAGAATAAAGGTTCAATTTGAAAAGGAGCCAGAATAAATTCTTGAATCACAGGTAAAATATTCTAAGTGTTTAGGTGAAAATTAATCTCAGTGCTGTCTTTAACATATAGTATATTCCAAAAATTTTTTTTGCTTTAATCACAAAAATCAGATAAATACAAATTAGCCAACAGTTTTGGGGACTTATTTGATGAACTAGAAGAATTAGCTGTCAGGGAACAAGTCCATAGCCCACACCAGGGTAGAAATATATACTATTGTTGGGGAATATTTCAGTTTTTGCCTGTATTTCACCATAAACTAGACATTCATTTCATAGTTTTATATAATCAATGGTTGCTTACTTTTACTCACATATTTATCAATGTCTTTGCACACTATTCCATTTTTCATGTCAAGAACCTGCCACCTGGAATCGCTTTCCTTCTGTTTGTAATACATACATTCTTTAGAATTCAATATAGTAGGAATCTTTGGGTGGTAAACTCACTTAACTTTTTCTCTTGTCTGAAAATGTCTTTGTTTTCTATTTGTTCTTGAAAGACAGTTTTGCCTGGTATAGAAATCTAGGTTGACAGTAACTTTCTGTCAGTCTATTTTTCCACATGTCTTCTGGTTTCTGTTCTTTACCATGTGAAGTCAGCAATCATTCCCATTGTCATTCCTTTGCAGGTAATCTACTTTTTCTCCTTGGAATCTTTTAAATATATTTTGTTTTTCTTTGTCATTCTGCAGCCTCACTATTATGTGTTTAAAATTGAATTCATTTATTTTTTATTCTATTTGAGATGTATTGGGCTCCTGGATCTGAAGATCTTTCAATACTTCTTAGAAGTTCTCAGCTTTTTTATCTTCAAATATTGTCTATTCTTAATTCTTTATCATTTTCTGAATCTTTGATTGGGCATTATTATAGCCCTTCTCACTCTTTTCTCCATGTCTTTCAACGTATTTATTGCATTTTGCATCTAATTTCTTCATAGCTGTGTTCTAGCTCTCTGATTCTCTGTGAACATGTGTCTCATCTGCTGTTTAATCTCTGTTAAATTTTTAATGTTTTGAAAATTTTCACTTATTTGGTGCTTACCTAAATCTAATTTTTTTTTTGGTTTATTTTAGATATATTATCTAAACATGGTTTTATTTGGTTCTTCATCAAATCTGGTCATTCTCTATCATGTCTTGCTCTTTGCTGATACTTTCAAGTTCTTTATTTTTTAAACTTATTTAAGCATATTTAACATCATGATTTTGCATCATTTATTTGATTATTCTAATATCTGACATGATTTTTAGTCTGTTTCTATGGTTTATTGCTCATGGTGCTTTATTCTTGTGAATCTTCAGATTTTATACTGTGAACTATTTATTTTCTTGGTCTAGATCTGGGTCAAGTCTTAGGTCACAGTTGAAGTTGACACTGCCCAAGAGGACTTACATTTACTTATGCCATTCTCTTCTGTGTGACATATCCAACTCAAAATCACTTTAAATTTAATTCTTACTGAAGGTTTTTGGACCATAAAGAATGAATTTGGGCCCAAACCCATTGGAAGACCTGGTTGGGATCTCAAGTTTTCAGGGTAGATTTTTTTCTCTTCATCCAAGCCAAGACAGGCAAATCCCCTTACTTCTCCCTTTAGTGTCATTAGGATCCCACATTATGTAGGGTCTCCTACTAGGTTTCCCATCTTCAGCAGGCCCTGGGCTTTTTTTATTGTCCCCATGTACTGAGAAGCTAACAAATCAGAAGCTCAAGTTCTCCATAGTTCAGCAGAAATCCTTGGGGCAAAAACCAGTCTTGGTAATTACTTACCTCCCAGGGTTCCTGTTTCACCTGATTTTTATGCTCTTTGGATTCCTTGTGTGTGTGTGTGTGTGTGTGTGTGTCTGTGTGTGTGCATGTGTGTTAGTTCAGCAGTGCATTTAAAACGATTCCTAAGAAAATGGTTTATCTGTCTTAATCAGAAAAGTCATTCGGGAGGCGACGAGGAGTCAAGATGGCGGCGTAAGCAGACTCGGAACTCACCTCCTCCCGTGGACACAGCCAATTTACAACTACTCGTGGAAAAATTACCCCTGAGACAGAACTGAGAACTGGATGAGAGGAACTCCTACAACAACGGACAATCCTAACTGAGGTGGAAGAGGCAGAGACTCTCTTCTGGAGAGGAAAAACGCCGCCTTCACAAGCTGCCAGCTTCCCGGCCGCCGGGAGCAGCTCACAGGTACGCACCCTCCCTGGAGGCGCGGGACCCTGAGCCGGGGAGCGCCCCCGCTGTGGGCATTTTGTGGACCCAGTGCAATCGAGACCAGCAGCATAATATCTGACTGTGCCTGCTACTAAAACACTGGGGAGCACCCCCAGAAAACCCGGTTCACAAAGAAACTAAAACTGGCTCTTAAAGGGCCCGCACGCAAACTCACCCGTTTCAGGAAGCACCCTAAAATCATCAGAAAGAAAGGTGTACAGTGCTTTGGTGACAAGAGACTAACCTAATAGGCCCTGAGTGCATCTCGGTGAGGGGTGAGACCTCTCCAGGGACTGGGACATTGGCGGCGGCCATTGTTGTGGCCTGGTGTGGGCGTGCTGACACAGACGGCATTGGAGTTCTCCCTGAGGCCTGCTAGCCCAGGGTCTGCCCCACCCGCTAGAGCACCGATTTAATCCAGCTCAACTGGGGCAGGCAGCCCACCCTAGAGACTGGCCCCACCCAACAACAAGCCCTCAGGCAACTTGTGGGCCTGCATAGATTGGTGACTGGATTCTCTGCAGCCTGGCAACTGAGCCGACTTGAGCAGGGCAGGGTGTGCACAAGGAGCGGGTGGAGAGTGTGCGGCGGTGGCGGAGTGTGTGGGGCTCCCGCCGTGGAGAGACTGGGTCCGCTTGGGGAGGTCGGGGCGTACACAAGGGGCAGGACTGCGTTGACTGTGTGTGTGGACCTGTGGGCGGCAGGGCTTCTCAGCCGCAGAAGACTTGTACTTCTCAAAGACCCACATAGGAGGTTTGCTCCACCTTCCAAAGCCTGAAACAATTGGGTGCTCCAGTGCCTGAGGCCAGCCCCACCCAGCTGCAATCCTCAGAGAGCTGACAAGAGACCTAATAGGCTAGAGGCTTACAGCAATTGTAAGGCCCTGAGCCTAACAACCTGCCATGGTGGGGGCCTACTCACTTAAAAGAAATACTGCAACACAAATGTGGTATTAGAACTTACAGCCAACTGTACTGGGGCTCCCCACACCTGATAAAGAGACTGAAGGGCCCACAACAACTACAAGCAGCTGAGCATTACAACAGCTGGCCAGGAGCATAACTCAGCCTCCCTGGGTGCCTACAGGGAGAGCAAACAGGCCACAGCAGAAGGATACACGTAGCCCACATAGGGGTCACCCCTGGAACATTGAGAACTGAGGGAAGCACACTGGAAGCCTCCTAAGCCATCACTTACATAAGGTCACCTATCCAAGAGCAGGAGACGTAGCTGACCTACCTAATACGTAGACACAAGCACAGGGAAAGAGGCAAAATGAAGAGGCAAAAGAATACATTCCAAGTAAGGCAACAGGACAAAACCCCAGAAAAGGAACTAAGTGAAACAGAAATGAGCAACCTACCCGACAGAGAGTTCAAACTAAGAGTGTTAAGGATGCTCACTGATCTGGGGAGAAGAATAGATGAACTCAGTGAGAATGTCAACAAAGAAATGGAAGCTATAAAAAAGAACCAATCAGAAATGAAGAATACAATACTGGAAATGAAAAAGTCATTAGAGGGACTCAAGAGCAGAGTAGAGGATACAGAAGAACGGATCTGTGAGCTGGACGAAAGACTAGAAGTAATTACCCGAGGTGAACAGGTAAAAGAGAAAAGAATTAAAAAGACTGAGGACAGTCTAAGGGACCTCTGGGACAACATCAAGCGCACTAACATCTGTGTTATAGGTGTCCCGGAAGGAGAAGAGCGAGACAAGGGGGCAGAGAATCTATTTCAAGAAATAATAGATGAAAACTTCCCTAACCTAAAGAAGGAAACAGACATCCAGGTACAGGAAGCACAGAGAGCCCCAAACAAGATAAACCCAAAGAGGCCCACACCAAGACACATCATAATCAAAATGTCCAGAATTAAAGATAAAGAGAGAATCCTAAAAGCCGCAAGAGAATGTCAAGTTACGTACAAAGGAAACCCCATAAGGCTATCAGCTGACTTCTCTGCAGAAACCTTACAGGCTAGAAGAGAATGACACAATATATTTAAAGTGCTAAGAGGAAAAAACTTACAGCCAAGAATACTCTACCCAGCAAGGTTATCATTCAAAATGGAAGGAGAGATCAAAATTTTCCCAGATAAGCAAAAATTAAAGGAGTTTGTCGCCAAGAAACCAGTGCTACAAGAAATGTTAAAGGGACTGATTTAAGGGGAAAAGAAAAGACCACAAATAGGAAAAATTATCTATTTCCATGATTAGAACGTAATGGATACAAATGCACAACAAAGAGGTTAGATATGATATCAAAAACATGAGGGAGGAGGGGAGTTACAGAGTACAGCTTTCAGACAGAGGTCAAACTAAAGTGACCATCAATTCTATATAGAAGAAGAAAGGAACAGAGAAGGACTACTAAAACACTGAGAAAAAAAAAAGTTAAAAAATGGCAGTAAGTAAATACTTATCAATAGCTACTTTAAATGTCAATGGACTAAATGCTCCAATTAAAAGGCATAGGGTGGCTGACTGGATAAAAAAACAAGACCCATATATATGCTGCATACAAGAGACACACTTCAGACCTAAAGACACTCACAAACTGAAAGTGAAGGGATGGAAAAAGATACTCCACGCAAATGGCAATGAAAAGAAAGCTGGGGTTGCAGTACTCATATCAGACAAAATAGACTTTACAACAAAAACTGTAAAAAGAGACAAAGAAGGGCATTACATAATGATCAAGGGAACAATCCAACAAGAGGCTATAACACTTGTAAATATCTACGCACCCAATGTAGGTGCACCTAAATATATAAAGCAATTATTAACAGACATAAAAACAGAAATAGACAGTAACACAATAATAGTAGGGGACTTTAACACTCCACTTACACCAACGGATAGATCATCCAAACAGAAGATCAATAAGGAAACATTGGCCTTAAACGACACACTAGAACAGATGGACCTAGTAGATATATACAGAGCATTCCATCCAAAAACCGAAGAATATACGTTCTTTTCAAAGGCACATGGAACATTTTCCAGGATTGATCACATATTAGGCCACAAAACAAGTCTCCATAAATTTAAGAAGATTGAAATAATACCAAGCATCTTTTCTGACCACAACGGTATGAAACTAGAAATCAACTATAGGAAGAAAATCAGAAAAGCCACAAATACGTGGAGATTAAACAAAATGCTACTGAACAACGACTGGGTTAACGAAGAAATCAAAGAAGAAATCAAAAAATACCTGGAGACAAATGAAAATGAAAATACGACATGCCAGAATTTATGGGATACAGCAAAAGCAGTTCTAAGAGGGAAGTTTATAGCGATACAGGCCTATCTCAACAAACAAGAAAAATCTCAAACAAACAATCTAACAATGCACCTGAAGGAACTGGAAAAAGAAGAACAAAGCCTAAAATCAGTAGAAGAAGGGAAATAATAAAAATCAGAGCAGAAATAAATGAAATAGAGACCAAAAAAACAATAGAAAAAATTAATAAAAGCAAGAGCTGGTTCTTTGAAAAGATCAACAAAATTGACAAACCTTTAGCTAGACTCACCAAGAAAAAAAGAGAGAAGGCACAAATAAGTAAAATCAGAAATGAAAGAGGAGAGGTTACAACAGACACCTCAGAAATACAAAAGATTATAAGAGAATACTATGAAAAGCTATATGCCAACCAATTTGACAATCTGTAAGAAATGGATAAATTCTTAGAATCATACAACCTTCCAAAACTGGATCAAGAAGAAGTAGAGAATTTGAATAGACCAATCACCAGTAAGGAGATCGAAACAGTAATCACAAACCTCCCCAAAAATAAAAGTCCAGGACCAGACGGCTTCCCTGGTGAATTCTACCAAACATTCAAAGAAGACTTAACACCTATCCTTCTCAAACTCTGCCAAAAAATTGAGGAGGGGGGGAAGCTCCCTAACTCATTCTACGAAGCTGACATTACTCTGATACCAAAATCAGACAAGGACAACACAAAAAAATAAAATTACAGGCCAATATCACTGATGAACATCGATGCAAAAATCCTCAATAAAATACTAGCAAATCGCATACAACAATACGTTAAAAAGATTATACACCATGATCAAGTGGGATTTATTCCAGGGATGCAGGGATGGTTTAACATTCGCAAATCAATCAACTTGATACACCACATTAATAAAATGAAGAATAAAAATCACATGATCATCTCAATAGATGCAGAGAAAGCATTTGACAAGATACAGCATCCATTTATGATAAAACTCTGAATAAAATGGGGATAGAAGGAAAGTACCTCAACATAATAAAGACCATATATGAGAAACCCACAGCTAATATCATCCTCAATGGTGAAAAACTGAAAGCTATCCCTCTAAGAACAGGAAACAGACAAGGATGCCCACTCTCACCACTCCTATTTAACATAGTATTGGAAGTCCTAGCCAGAGCAATCAGGCAAGAGAAAGAAATAAAGGGGATCCAAATTGGAAAGGAAGAAGTGAAACAGTCACTATTTGCAGATGACATGATTTTATATATAGAAAACCCTAAAGAATCCACCAGAAAACTTTTAGAAGTAATAAATGAATATGGTAAAGTTGCAGGATACAAAATCAGCATACAAAAATCAGTTGCATTTCTGTACACTAACAACGAAGTAGCAGAAAGAGAAATTAAGAATACCATCCCATTTACAATTGCAACAAAAAGAATAAAATACCTAGGAATAAACTTAACCAAAGAGGTGAAAGATCTGTACACCGAAAACTATAAAACATTTCTGAAAGAAATTGAAGAAGACACAAAGAAATGGAAAGATATTCCGTGCTCTTGGATTGAAAGAATTAACATAGTTAAGATGTCCATACTTCCTAAAGCAATCTATAGATTCAATGCAATCCCTATCAAAGTTCCAACAACGCTTTTCACAGAAATAGAACAAAGAATCCTAAAATTTATATGGAACAACAAAAGACCCCGAATAGCTAAAGAAATCCTGAGAAAAAAGAACAAAGCTGGAGGTATCACACTCCCTGATTTCAAAATATACTACAAAGCTGTAGTAACCAAAACAGCATGGTACTGGCACAAAAACAGACACACAGATCAATGGAATGGAATTGCAAGCCCAGAAATAAACCCACACATCTATGGACAGCTAATCTTTGACAAAGGAGCCAAGAACATACAATGGGGAAAAGAAAGTCTCTTCAACAAATGGTGTTGGGAAAACTGGATAGCCATAAGCAAAAAAATGAAAGTAGACCCTTACCTTACACCACACACAAAAATTAACTCCAAATGGATTAAAGACTTGAATGTAAGACCTGAAACTGTGAAAGTTCTAGAAGAAAATATAGGCAGTACGCTCTTCGACATCAGTCTTAGCAACATCCTCTCAAACACCACGTCTGACCGGGCAAGAGAAACAATAGAAAAAATAAACAAATGGGACTACATCAAACTAAAAAGCTTCTGCACAGCAAAGGAAACCATCAACAAAATGAAAAGACAACCTAACAATTGGGAGAAGATATTTGTAAACCATACTTCTGATAAGGGCTTAATCTCCAAAATATATAATGAACTCATGCATCTTACCAACAAAAAAACTACCAACCCAATTTAAAAATGGGCAAAGGACCTGAACAGATATTTCTCCAAAGAAGATATACAGATGGCCAACAGACACATGAAAAGATGTTCAAAATCATTAACTATCAGGGAAATGCAAATCAAAACTACAATGAGATATCACCTGACGCCCATCAGAATGGCTATAATTAACAAGACAGGAAACAACATGTGTTGGAGAGGATGTGGAGAGAAGGGAACTCTCATACACTGCTGGTGGGAGTGCAAACTGGTGCAGCCACTATGGAAAACAGTATGGAGATTCCTCAAAAAATCAAGGATAGAACTACCATATGATCCAGCCATCCCACTGCTGGGTATTTATCCAAAGAACTTGAAAATACCAATTTGTAAAGGTACATGCACCCATGTGTTCATTGCAGTGTTATTCACAATAGCCAAGACTTGGAAGCAACCTAAGTGCCCATCAAGGGACGAATGGATAAAGAAGCTGTGGTATATATACACAATGGAATACTACTCAGCCATAAGAAATGATGAAATCCAGCCATTTGTGACATCATGGATGGACATTGAGGGTATAATGCAAAGTGAAATATGTCAGAGGGAGAAGGTCAAATACCGCATGATTTCCTTCATTAAGTAGTAGATAATAACAACAATAAACAAACACATAGAGACAGAGATTGTATTGGTGGTTACCAGAGGGGAAGGGGGGAGGGAGGAGGGTGAAAGGGATAATTCGGTACATGTGTGTGGTGATGGGTTGTAATTAGTCTTTTGGTGGTGAACATGATGTAATCTATGCAGAAATAGAAGTACAATGATGTACACCTGAAATTTTTACAATGTTATAAACCAATGTTACTGCAATAAACAAAAAATTTAAAAAAAGAAAGAAAAGTCATTCGCGTTATATATCCTGTTACATTGTTGAAAACAGAAGTCGAAATCGAATTTTATCGCACCGTTTTTACTCAGACTTCTGCTGGGCACATTTGACTTGAAGGCATGAAATTTCCTCACTCACGCAGAATCATAAGCAAGAGAGCTGATTGAGGGTATTGGGGGTGATTTGGGGGCAAAAGCAATAAATGCATATACCACTTTACGAGCTTTCCGTTGCACTGGACTCTGCAAAGTGTGAGTAAAGAGGAACTCACAATAACTGTAGTTAGAAGGCTTCTGGAGTCATTTTGACTCCCATCAGCTCTTTCCTGGATATTGTAGATCATGTCAGGGTAGGTGACGGAGAATATTGAGGTGTCAGGTACATGAGGTAGTAGCAGAAAAGGAGGCCCACATGGCTTTGCAAAGCTTCCTACCACCGTTAGCCACACACATTCTCTTTCTGGGATGGAGGACCCCGTGACCATAAGTTTGGGCTAGGAAGGGCCAGTGCTCATCATAAGGCACCATCTGGAACAGCTTATCCAGATGCAATTTCCCTCAGCAATTTTCCTATGCTCAGCTCTATTACCATATGGATAGATTCCCGTCTTCTCTTCCTTGGGAATACTTTGTAATAGCAATGTTTATTGTTAGGAATTTTTTTTCTGGCAAGAAACTAAGAAATGTGACAATTTATTGTCAGTGAATTTGAAGAGTAAAATATTCCCTTGCTCTGAGCTCTGAGCTCAGTTCTGCCTCGTGAATATCCCGTTCCAATTACTCGTGTCTGGAGTCAACTGTATGTAGGTAAAATTCTGGCATGGAATTACATCACTGCAGATGAAATATCTTGTTTAAATCGTATAAACAATTTTAGGATTCTCATTCTTCAAAACAGCATCATATTGCTTTACACTATTTTGCAATGATAAGCAGGCTTGTAAATTTTAAACCAAAGATAAGGATGGCATTGAGATAAAATTGCCTCTTGTCTGTTTAAAATCTAACAGATAATAACATCTGAAGAATTGAACAGGGAGGGAAGAATCTTAGTGTCTATGGCTCATAATGCACTCACTTTCATCATTTCTTGGGGCCATGACCTCTTACTGTGTAATTTTGCCTGGAAAGTTCTTACATTATTTGTGAAGAATTTTCATGTACAATAGCAAGAGAGAACTAAAAGTATTATTTAGCGAAGTGACAAATCAGGTATAGGTGTCTCTAGTCCTTAATGTAGTTTATACAGTAAAAATTCTTAATATAATGTTACAGGGTGTATTATTCAATCCACTACACAGGGGTTTGGATGGGAGATATTCTTTCCATTTAGAGGAATCAGGGAAGGCTTCCTGGAGGACATGGCACTGAAATTGATCTTTGGAGGATGAATACTAGTGTGGAGAAACCATATTTTCTCAGCAGTAGAATTTTCCTCTAGGAAGAGCCTTGTCTTTTTAACGGATATGCTGATAATTCTCTTTGGGGTGGGGTCTTGAGACCACCAAGGTGTGGGCTTATGTACCAGGCATTTGATTTACTGAGTAGAGCAAGCAAAATGAGCGTGAGCTGAATTTAGTTCTTAGGAAAATAAAGAGGATCTTTTTTTTTTTGGTAATTATTTTTTGCTGAGGAAGATTTCCCTTGACTAACATCCACTGCCAGTCTTCCTCTTTTTGTCTGTGAACTGCCAAAACAGCATGGTCACTGACAGACAAGTGGTGTAGGTCCACGCCTGGGAACCGAACTCGGGCCGCCGAAGTGGAGTGCACCAAACTTAACCATTAGGCCACCGGGGCCGGCCCAAGAGGATTTTTAAAGGCAGTAGAGGGCAACGAATGGAAGACAGATGAGGTGTCTTCAGAGGAGAGGCTTTTAGGGGAGGAAGAAGAGAGCCAAAGGGCAATCACATTGGGTTTTGGGTAGATATTGCTACCATGTGAATCTTCTTTCCCGTCTTTCCACAACATATTTGCAAAATATCCACTTATTATTAATGTGTTCTCGAATTTGACCTACGAATGTCCTGCCTCAGGGCTGTTATGAGTTAAATACAGAGGCTGTTCACAGGGACCTGGTCACACCCTGGCTCCTAATGGATAGGACTGTGATGACAGTGAAGGGTAATACTTTCCTTATTTGGGCTCTTTATAGAAGTTAGAGAGCAGATGCTTGAGGCTATTTTTTCTCATGAGTGCTTAAAGTGCAAATAAACTGAGTTCTTGATTGGGAGTTCATTAAAATATTACAGAGGGCACGAGACAGAGTAAAGTTGGCATGCCTTTGTGGAAATTGAGGTGTCTTGCCAAAGAGTCATGGGGATGGGGGACCATCTCAGCTCCTCACGGAGAGGGAAATAAAGAGCATGGTTTCATTGCAGTATGAAGGAGTATGAAGGAAAGTGGTGAGAGACAAAACTGGAAAAATAATCTGGAGCCAAGGTATGAAAGACCTTAAATGCCAGGATTAAGTATTTGGTTAGCATTTGTTAGAAAAAAAAGAGAATTACAAGAATATTTGTTTGGGGGTGCTAATTTGGATTTATAAAGTAAGGTTTTTTCTTTTTTATTACTACTAAAAATAAAAAATTACTACTAAAAATAATGTGTTCATGTCATATAAAACCAAGTAATATAGAAAAGGCATAAAAAAGAAAATAGATATCTTGGTCGTCCTACCACTTATATTTTGTTGTGTTCTTCCTAGAATTTGTTTTTGTGTACAGACACAGGCTTTAAAAAAGTAAAAATGTCATTATGATGCACGTGCTGCTTTGCCAGCTGTTGCACTTTGCTTATCGTGGAAGACTTTGGATTGGAGACCTACGCTAAGTGAATAAATGTGGTGATAATGAGGCTCTGGATTGGAGTGACCAGAACGTGGGTACTGGCCAAGCCCAGGAGAGGTCTCAAGAGAGGAAAAGCCAAGGTCAGTACAGAGAAACTAGAAAAGACCAAGGAGAGCTGGTGGATACATTGCATCTTGGGGGAGATTGGGGCAAAGAAGGGCTTAGCGGACAGAGATTTCCAGATTTTGAACGTGGACCTGTAGAAAAGTTAACCAAAATGGGGAATCAGGATGAGTTGTCAGTTTTGATAGAAAGTTGATAAGTTTGATTTGAGGTGTGTTTGGCTGTCAGCAAATCTTGGTGAAAATGTCCAGTAGAAACTAGAATATTCGGGCATATTAACTAGGCTGGAGGACTGGGATGAAGAAGGGAACAGCTGGTTGAGTGTTTGCTCATGCACGGCTCATTTAAACCCCCCAACCCTGCAAAGCAGAATTATCATCTCCCTTTAATAGATAAGAAAAGGCTCAGCCAGATTAGATCATTAACCCACACAGCTACCAAATGGCAGACCTGAGATTTAAACACAGGGTCCAATTTCAAACTTTTTCTGTTGTGCTAAGCAGAGAAGTGTGGAAGGAGACGAATGAGTAGGGGAGATTGTTAAAGGAAAAAGTATACAACTTATTATATGGGAATGAATATATATATTCATAGGAATATAAATATATATATACACACACACACACGTGCACGTGTGTGTTTTGAGTGTTTATTATGACAGAACATGGAAGCTAAGAAAATAACACACTCTCTACAACTAAACAATGTTTCTACAATCATGGAATTTACATTTTAGCGATAGAAACAATTGTTAGACAACTAAGTATCAATTAATTACAATTGTGCTAAGTGTGGTGAGGGAGAGCTAGAAGGAGTTAGTATTTAATAAGGGGACCTGACCGGATCTTGTTGGTCAAGGGAAATTTCTCTGACAAGTGACATCCTTCAGGTATAAGTTTAAATGAAGGGAAAGGGAGAGAAAGTTATGCCAGGTAGAGCAAATATCTTGAGCACATCTCTGAGGTGGGAGAGGGGCTGGCACATCAGACGTTCAGTGTGGCCAGAGCATAGAAATAAAGGAGGACCATGACAAGAGACTAGGCTGGAGGAGCAAGGTCGCCCCATAGAGCATGTTAACTGTGGTGGTAATGAAGCTGTTAAAGAGTTCGAGAAACGGAGTGACTTGTTCATTTAGATTTGTTTACTTAAGAGACCTCTCTGGCTTGATGTGGAGCATAGGTAATAAGTAGCATGGTGAACTTCATTATCATTTCTAATTCCACATTCCCTCCACAGTTATGGAATAACATTATAGATCCTTGCTTTTCACCTTGTGAGTTTGTACCCCTCCCAGTAGAATGGAAGAGTGTATTTGCTTACCTGCTTCGCGTTAGGCTTGGCCACGTGACTTGTTTTGGCCAAAGGGAATGTTAGTGCATGATGTGAGCAGAGGCTTTAGGGATGCTGGCAAGGTTTGTCTTGGTCTCTTGTCTCTGCATCTGCCATGAGAAGAGCACGTCCATGCAGCCACTGGTTCCAAGATGAGAAACGGACAGACTGGAACTAAGCCAGCCCTCAGACCTCAAGAGAAAAAAACAAGTGGCTTGTTCTATAAGCCACTGAGAGTTCATTGCGGCTTTTGCTAACCCATACAGGGCAGTATAAGAATGAAAGCAAAGAGACAAATTAGAGATAATGGTGGGTTGGACCAAGATAATGGCAATGTAGAGATGAGAGACAGAATTGAATAAATTCCAGAGATGTTTAGGCTTTAGAATTGGTAACATGGATGACTGATTGAATGCAGAGGGAATGGAAAAGGAAACACCAAAAATGATATTTCAATCAAAAATTCTTACAATATTGATACCAGCTCAACGCAAGGTTGACATAAGGGAAGCCATATTGTAGAAAAGAAACCCTATTGTAACGTTGAATGACCTCTGATTAACTAGTACAGGCCTGCTCTGTGGATTTTATGGCTCCTCCCAACTGCTATAAGTTGATAACTTTGTTCTCTTGAGTTCCTTAGCAATGCGATGACACCTGGCAGAGAGTGTATGCTTATAGCCATCATCAAGGACAACTGAAAAATCAGGGTATAGGGCATTGCTTCTGTCTCTGATGCATATCCAGTAAAACCAAACACTATTAGGAACTAAGACCAGATGGATGCCCCCACCCTGGGACCAGATGCCTCCCCTACCCAGAGGCCAGCCCTCTATATAACTGGCCTGTAGTCTTTGCTCTGTGAGATGGTTCTCTGAGATGTTGGTTGGCCATGTTCTCCCTTGCTAGCAAGCTGTAATAAACTGCTCTTTCTTTTGTACCCTCTTGCCTCTTGACGATTGGCTTTTGTCTCATGGTGAGCAGATCATGCCCTTTGTGTGGTAACAATATTGTTCAACAATTGCAATATCATTTAACCTTATGATTCTAAAGACAAGTGAATATGCCCAGAGCTTTCAAGTGATGTATGTCATTTTATCTGGGACTATAGTGATCATTATTTTGGTGAAAAAATTAAATAGTGAAGGTCCACCCTCCTGGGAGACCACGGGGGAGAATGCAGGCTGCTGGATGTTTACTATTGCTCTCGGAGGAAGCGATATCAGCCCAGGCTTCAGAGGACCTGTTGCCACTGAGCTGGTCAGAGAAAAAGTCCTTCCTTTTGACATGATTGATAGCCAACGTCCTGTAAGCTTTGGGGTCGTTGAGGCATGCCAGCTTCTGCCGTTAAGCAGCACTAAAACCTATCCCTTTTACAAGGCAGCAAAAACCCCCCAATTTATTATATTTTAGTGCCTACTGCATGCTTTGTGCCTGCACTTGGATCCACAGCTTTACAGCCTGCCTTTTCCCTACACACTTTCCAGATTGGTTCTGGGTAATTCTAATGGCTGGTCATTTTGTTTTTTTCCAAGGAAGCAATGAACATTTTCTGTCCAACGTTAGTGAGCTGCAAGCAGCACGATTTCCACTAACATAGTGAGAAAATAAGTGTTTGGCAGCCCGGTTGAGAAAATGGGGTTGCAAACTCCAGAAAAGTCACACATCCAGGCAGAGTCCGACTCATTCTTTTACTGACTGTTCCCTCCCAGTAGCCGGCGGGGGTGAGCGGTCTGTAAGGGTTTGTAAGCAGCAAGCTTGCTGTCGCCTCTCCGATGGAGATTAGGGAATCAGGACCACTTGTGACTCATTCAGCAGGCAATTTAGGCTGTTGGGTCTGATTTTCTGGGCTCCACCTGCTGAATTTGCCTCTGCTAGATTTAACTCCAGCTTAATGGTTTCTCTATATCCTCCTTTCGACAGACCTCAGCCACTATGGGAATTACCAAAAACTTCACTTTTTGACACCAGAATTAGGAAGATTAATTATAGTTAATTCTTAAATAACTGTCTTAATAAGTTGGTAGAGTTAAGATATGCAATGTCCCATTTGTCTCCGCACACTCAATGTTCCTTTAAGATTTTCATTGGAGCAGCTAACAAGTACATAGTAAAATGTATATTTATATCTTTTTCATTTCATAGTTCTCGGAAATCTATGGGAACTATGGCCCAGTATGGAGAAGAACATGGCAAGGATCAATGTTGGAAGTGGTCTAGAAAATCTACAAGCCAAGTAATCAATATAATCAACATCTTAGTATTTAACAGTTACCTGGAGTAGGTTCTTAGCATCCTCACTTCTCCCGTGTCCTGAGGAAAGCCTTTTCTTTCTTTTTTTTTTTTTGTGGGGAAGATCAGCCCTGAGCTAACATCCAATGCCAATTCTCCTCTTTTTTTTTTTTTTTGTGAGGAAGATCAGCCCTGAGCTAACATCCAATGCCAATTCTCCTCTTTTTTTTTTTTTTTGTGAGGAAGATCAGTTAGCTTTTTGTGAGCTAACATATGTTGCCAGTCTTCCTCTTTTTTCTTGAGGAAAATTGTCCCTGAGCTAACATCTGTGGAAGACTGGCACATCCAAACCAAGTAGTTCAAGTTCTAACTCAAATGATAACTCTTCAATAAAGCCTTCTTCTTTCCCTCTGGTCTCTCATGATCTTGTTTGTGGACACCTTTCATAGCACATATAATTTATAAATGGATGAGTGTGTGTCTAACTTGGAGCTAACATCCAATGCCAATCCTCCTCCTCCTTTTTTTTTTTCTGTCTGAGGAAGATTGGCCCTGAGCCAACATCTGTGCCCATCTTTCTCTACTTTATATGGGATGCTGCCACAGCATGGCTTGACCAGCAGTGTGTTGATGCGCACCTGGGATCTGAACCTGCAAATCCCAGGCCACCGAAGCAGAGCGTGTGCACTTAACCGCTTACACCAACGGGCTGGCCCCAGCCCCTTCTTTTATATAAAACTAAATACAAAATAAAGATTTTCTTCTTTTTTTTTTTTTTTACAATCATCAAAGATGCTGTTTCAATAAAAAGGGCAGGAGATTTGGAACCAGTATCCTTTGTTTTCTCTAGTTCCGTCTCTGCCAAAATTTAATGTATGGCCTTGGGCCAGTCATTTAACACTTCTGAGCTGCAGCGTTCTCATCTGGAAACTGAGAAGGTTCTCTTGGATGACCTCCAGGAAGACTTTTTCAGACAAAGGCTATGTTCTTAGTTCTGTGGGTTGGCAGTTGACACTAGCCTGGATCTATTATGTTCACAATGTTATTTTTGCTTGTGTAGCACCTCTCAGAATTCACTAATCATTCTTTAACCTGCAGGTAATTTATTTTGACTCTGTTGATTTCTATAAGTGGCAATCATTTTTCATGATTAAGAAAAAAGAGCATCTTTTTCCTCCATTCTGTTTATATTTTTTTCAAGGCTGTCTTTCTCATCTTTTTAATCTCATAAATCTAATCTAGCAATTAAAATTGCTAAGAAGTACAAACAAACAAAACACAAAGAACATCAAGCACACAATTAAACCAACAAAAAAATAAAGCAAAACATTAGAGGCTAAAAAATCCAAAGCAAGATTGAACTATCCGGAGGGATCTAGCAAGGAAACCTGGTTTAAATTAGCCGCAAAATGTCATCAGGTGAAGATGATCTAACTGGCTTTGTGAAAAGTGTTTCATTTCCTGGTTATTTTGGCCTTTTGGTAAAATCTCTCTGCCTTCGCCATTGCCTGCATTATTTCAGCATCTTCTCCACATATTGCTTTTACCTGAGTACGTTTCTTAAGATGCTCTTTATCTGGGCACCTTGAAAGACATTTCAGACAGAACTGAAGATGACTTTGAGCAGCCCGCATCCAGGACATGTGACTATTCACCCATTCGTGTGAAGGGGTCTGGAATATGCCAACCCAAATTATACCAATTTTGTGTATTGATTATTTTGAGCTAAAGATAGTTGTGAAATAGCAGACACAAGAGGAACTCTCTGCCCTCCCCCATCTTCCTAAAGGCAGGGCATAAGCTCCCCCCACCCACACGCCAGGAGGAAGAGAGAGACCCTCACCACCAGAGATGGAGAGCCAGCACTGAGATTAGTCTGTATAAACAAACCTTACGAAAATAACTCTATCTTCCATCATTAGCTTTCCCCACATATGTCATAGCCACTTTCCCACAATTTATTGGCCCTAGAAGCCTAAACCCCCTTTCTTTTGACTACTCATGTCTCCATAATTTATTGCTCTTTGTTAAAATGGTATAGAAGCCCCCAAATCTAACTGTTCTTTAGGTTTTCACTTCCTTTCTATAATGCCCCCATGCACATAAAATTAAAAATCTTCATAAAATTTGTATGCCTTTTCTACTAATGTGTCCTTGTAAAAAGGAAGAGGAGGTGAATCTGTATAGTTGAATGACAAAGGGAGCTCAGGAAGGCGGAACGCCGTTATCCCAGATGGAATCTGGCTGGGAGAGAATCTTCAACAGTTCGTTGTGGTCGAAAGTGGTCAGAACCTTTGGAAATACATCCTTATGAAGACGTAGACTTTGGCTTTTCTGCCTGTTTTCCTTTCAGTTAAATGTTTTATATTGGTAATCTGCTAATGTTTTCCATGAGTTGTACTTTTGTGCCAGATTCCTTTGAAATAACTCTCTGTTTTTTTTTAAGAAGTCTTAGCTTTTACTGCCATTGTCTCACATGTAAAGCTAAGTTTTTGTTTGTTTGTTTGTTTTGGTGAGGAAGATTGTCCCTGAGCTAACATCTGTGCCGATCTTCCTCTATTTTATATGTGGGTTGCTGCCACAGCATGGCTTGATGGGTAGTGTGGGTCTGCACCCGGGATCCAAACTTGTGAACCCCAGGCCGCAGAAGTGGAGTGCACGAACTTAACCACTATGCCACCAGGCCAGCCCCTAAAGCTAAGTTTTTAAAGAAAAAAAATGTGTTTAAAGAGAGAAAGTCTAAAACATGGTGCATAATACTTGGAAATGTACAGTATTTTGCATATAATTTCCTTTGACTTTCAAGAGACAGAAACCAACCAGAATTCCATAGGGTTTGGGTGGATTTTTCTGAACAATAATCTTCTCTATTATATCACACTTAGAGAAATTTATGTCAATTTGTATAGTGCTCACCTCTGGAGGATCTTCAGCATTTAATGGCCGTCATTACAGTTGTCTTCCTAATTCTGCTTTGTTCATTCATTAAAAACATCTATTTAGTACCTACAATACGACAGACACTGTGCCAGTGCTGACAACATGAAGATGAAAATCTTAGAGTTCTTGACTCACTCTGACTCCTTCCGTTGGCATATATGGAGACATTTGTTGAAAATTAGGTCAAGTACTTATAAAACCTTGAACTTTTACTACTTGAATTACATAGACTGTTTGCATACAAATCTGGTCCCCCCAAATTTTGGCTTACTGAATAAAAGTAACCGAAAGTATTTTCATTTGTTAGAATGGCTTACCATTAAAGACTGACTCCAATAAAGAACAATAGGAATATATGTGTATATATATATATACATATGTATATATATACACAGTTAAATACAATTAAAAATTATTTTTAGTTCTTCACAAATCTGTTTTCATACATGCTTAATGTCTTGGTCACAAGGAATCTGCTCACACCTTTAAAGTTAGAAAAAAACGAGTGTGTGTATATGTGTGTGTTTGTGTGTATGTGTGTGTATTAATGAGTGTTGCATCCTCAGATACAGTCAAAGTGGTTGCCAGTTCACAGGCCAAATTTTATACTTGTCTTTGAATTGCTTATTTTTATTTTGTGATGGATCAGAAATAAGAACAGATTTTGCATAATTGTAGTTATTCTAAATTTTAATACATTCTTTTAAATGGAACTTGAAAATAATTTCTATCAGACCCATCCATCTTCTAAATCATCTGTATTTCTAAGTCATTTTAGGACTCTGGGTTTACCATACACGTAATCTTTAATCTTAATGTTTACATTTTTTAAAAATTTCAGGATGTGTATAAAGGGAATTTCTAAAAACCTAAACATTCATCTAGATGTTGAGATCTTATGAAAGGGTGAATGTTTTCACACTATTTTTTTCATGTTTCTTCTCTTCCTCTCATGCATGAAGTTTATTTTGTGACATGTGTCCTTGTTACCTAAAAGACAAATTTCCCTAAAGAGAAAAATGTTTTATTTTTTACTTACCACTCAGTTCAGATCAAACTGGCCCAGGGCCATAGGACTGGAGGTTCTTGCTTTGGTTCAAAGCTGAAAATACGCACTTTTAAGATCTCTCCCTACTATATGAGTCTCACATACATATGAGGAGCCCTGGTGTCATGAAAGAAAACTGTTGGGGGTTGATTTATTCATACCAGGTGAGAGGAGAAGGGAGGTGGGTAAGGCTGAGGTTAAAGCCCAGATCTATCCCTCTGAAGCAAGTGTGGGGCCTTTGTGCCCCTCAGAGATTAAAGTAAATTTGGCTCAACCCCAGCTTCAGTGTCCAAGAATTCAGAGCCCTCCTCCCATGTCAGTAACTTCTGATGTATTTCTTCTCTGTGGTTTCCTCCGGACTTTTTCCACCAGTGTTTTAAAATATAGTGTATTAATAGAAAAGTTGAGGTACAGTAAGGTCAACAGGTCAGGCGATGATTGTCATTGAAAAGATAGTTACTCACAGTTCCCAAGAGGAGGAGGCAGACCAAGCCATGGGGGGCCCGTGGGGAAGCATGGAGGTCTGCATGAGGCAGAGGGAAAGGGAGGAAATGTAAGTAGGGACGTTTATTGTGGTTTCTGCAAGAAGGAACAGCAGGCAGGGTAAATTAGTTAGGGTTGGCTAGTTTAAAAAATTCCAGCAGGCTCTGGGGCATAGGAGCTGTCCCTGGTGGGCTGGTAACTGGCCCCGGGGTGATTAGAGCAGGTGCATAGTGGTCCAGAGTGTGAGAGCCCAATAAAGGAAGTGATAGGAGGTGTGGGCTCTGATTGATTGGTTTGCATTTGAAAAGCCCGTTCACAGATGAGTCGTTTACTATCTTTAGGAATCGGCTCATTCTGGGAAGGTCAGGAAGACGCCAGATGTCAACATATCAGAATACAGAAAGCAAAATGACATCATTAACACAACCAGGTCCAACTCGCTATCTTGGTTCTTCTCCTTATAGACCTGGACCAAAAGTACAGCCCTTTCATCAGTATCCACGAAGGTTCTAATCACAACACGAGTTTTGTTAGTTTAGGCTTAAAGTGTTCTAGGAAAGTCACAAGGAGTTATAAACAACTGTGAGCATTATCTCTTTTCCTGTCTTTCTCTAGCTCATTCTTCTCTCTCCTGTGCAACCAACAATTTCCCTTCCTTGCTTCTGGCTTGGCACATCCTTACATTTAGGCCCTCCAAGCTGTTAGCTTCTACTACAACCCGGGGTTTCAAATACTTTTCTGAGCATTGGGGGATTTCTTCTCCTTATCATAAATGCTTCTGTCAACCACTAAGAAAATAAAAATTCCTTATCTCGTACTGATAACATCGTAAACATATATAAGCATCATACTGATCACTGAAGATAACAAAAGCAAAAAGTGCTTTTAAATTAACTCTGCAGTTGAAGTGAAGGTGGAGAATGTGGCACTGTTGAATTCTAAGTGACAGTTTGGGCTGCAGCATTGATAAACATGCCATGACTTTGCTCCCTGGGGCAAGATGTGAGATTTTGTAGAAGGAATTTGTTGTATATGCTTGTATTATTATAATGCAATTTGTGTCACCATTTGGGGGGAACCAAGGGCAATTTGCTAGATAGCATGGAAGAGGGCTCCTGGATGTACAAAACCGTGCTTGGCCTCTGAGGACTGGGGCTGTCTCTATAACTCTATACTATACCTGCCATTAGTTATTCCGGTGAAAACAGAAAATGACCTATAAATACCTTTAAACATTTGCCCTCATAGGACATGTGTAATGGTTAATTTTATGTGTCAACTTGACTGGGCTATGGGATATCCAGATAGCTGGTGAAACATTATTTTTGGGTGTGTCTGTGACAGTGTTTCTAGAAGACACTAACATATGAATTGGTAGACTGAGTAAAGACCACTCTCACCTTGCAAGTAGGCATCATTCACTCCACTGAGGGCCTGAAGAAAACAAAAAGGCAGAGGAATGTGAATTTGCTCTCTGTTTGAGCTGAGCATTCATCTTCTCCAGCCTGGGACAATGGTACTCCTGGCTCTTGGGCCTTGGACTCAGCCTGAATTCACCACCAGCTTTCCTGGTTCCCTGTTGGTTATGTTCCTCTGGAGAACCCTGACTAATACAACATGAGTCACCAGGAGCAAGGATTCCTGATGCATGGAATAAAAGCTGTGTAATTTGTTTGCTGGGTTCCCTTGGGCCTTTCTGTGGCTCACAATCTCCTCCTCCACAAAATGGGAATAATATCTGTATCACAGGATTATGCGAATTACTCCAAAGAATGTATTTTAAAGTGTTTAGCTTCAAGTTGAGAACTGTTTGTGATCTCAAGTACAGTTACAGCCTAAATTGATCTCAAGTACAATTGCAGCCTAAATCTCAGCATAATAAACATTTTCATATGTCCAAAACTTGGACATAGGACTGGTAAAACATTTGTAACAACCTTCAGACATTCTACAAACAAAAGAATGGGCCAGAGATTTACTTTTTAAATATATGTTGGCCAGTGTTCTTGTCGGCTACAAACTTTTTGAGCTGAACTGGAGAGGTAATCAAGTCATATGGTAGGAGATACTCCTCTTGGTGGCATCAGGGCTGCTGATTGTTGTTGGGGTCTCATCGCCATCAGATAAGTGACACTTCACTGGAGAGAGAGAGAATGCAGAGTGGGACCATAAAGAGCTCTTGATGAAGAGCTACCAGAGTACTTTCTGATTTGCATTCAAGGAAATCAGGAATTCACGGCTCAGGCATCTCGATTTTGCCATAGTTACTTCCTTCTTATTTCCAAGTTGTTAGTAAACACATAAACTCCCACCGTACGTGGCACAAAGCAAGTAAAGAAGATCCTGTCATGGGACAGCATCTGCTCTCAGGCCCTTTTTTATCTTCTAACCCAAAGTTTAGGATTACCCAGAAATAGAATATCCTCATAAAAGTAGAGCTAATAGGATACTTCTGGGCTTTTCCCTCATCATTCTGCATTATAAAAATAAGTTATAGTTAATGAGTAAAATTATCAGTGTATTTGTGGCTAATCACTGCAGTCAGGATGGGACAGGCTGGGAAGCATAGGACTGAATGTCCACCATAACCCATGTTCTATTGGTTTTGAGAGACTGGATGCACAAATGGAAAATGGCCAGACCATAGATAAAAATAGAACTTGGACCCACAACCTGCAGCAACTGCCCAAGAATCAACCCCTTATCACAATAAACAATCCAGGAAGACAACCTGCTATAAGTCAGACTTGAAGGAAGCCAGATTTCTATCTCTAGCGACAATCCAGGAGGCTAAATAATAACTTATGTAACAATTGGCTCCAAATAGCCAGGACCTGGTTAATAACTGACAGCTTCCCTAATCTTTGTCCCCACATCTAGCTTAGGACGAAATGGAAAAAGCCAAGTATGTAACCTTGACCAATCACAGAGCACTTTTAGGTGGCCCACCTACAGCTTCCCCATGCCAACAGCCTCCAATCAGGGCATACCTGAAGTCTTCTCTTTTTTTTTTTTCACCGTAAAGCTTTCCCACACCTCTGCCTGCCTTTGAGTTTCTACCAAAATGCCGGCAATGATGGCTGGCTCTCTGGCAAGAGCAAGTTCAGAATAAATAGCTGTTGCTTTCCTTATTTGGATGGTCTTCATTTATTTCCACAGTTCTAAGAAGGACGGGAGTGTTGAGCATGGATGGCGCCATACAAATCCTTTTGCAGTGCCTGGGAGAACTCCGTG
Source organism: Ceratotherium simum simum (assembly GCF_057802395.1). Lineage (NCBI taxonomy): Eukaryota > Metazoa > Chordata > Mammalia > Perissodactyla > Rhinocerotidae > Ceratotherium > Ceratotherium simum. Next base: position 22,934,311 of record NC_141937.1, on the reverse strand, counting down.
ACTGCCAAGGCTGGCCAATGATGTCTCCTTCATAAGTGGACAGCCCAGTGGGTCTGTGTGTGAGTGGGTGAACACAAAGACTGTGTGTATGTGTGTGTGTGTGTGTGTGTGTGTGTGTGGGCAACCAAACTTTATGTCTTAGCCATGAACTGAGGGACTGGGTCTAGAAATGGCAAAAACAAAACAGAACAGCCCTTCCAGGAGGACTCGGAGAAGATTAAGTTGGAAAGCCAATAGCTTCAAAGAACCACAAAATACAAACTGAGCAGTTCTTTCAACTGTTCAATGAGCCACTGTGAAATTTCAAAACATTACTGACTTTAGTAATTTTGTGACGATGTTTTTCTAACTTTTAAACTGATTTTGACACAGCTTTGAAATTCATTTAAAAGGATTTCCCCCCTCCCTTAAACACATGAAAGCAGGGCTACAGGCAGAGGAATAACTCAGGGAGTTTCACAACTATGAAAGTCAATTTGGAAAAGGTAAACTCACAAAGTGAAAGGGAAGTTACCGAAAGCATCATCAGAAGAAACAAAACCCAATAGAAGCTACTACCAACAGAGCATTTTCACCTACCAAAAATAGTTGTAGACCTGACACAATTGTGATTAAGATCTTCTAATTGTTGAATGGGTGTTCCTTACCTCACCGATTTTCAGTGCTAATTGAGCTGTATTCCTTCATTTACTTTATTGTTCCTTATTTGTGTACCGTTAGCTATAAAGGTGATTGCTGCGATGCTGGGAGCCCTCCCTGGGGCTTTAGGAATCTGCAAGCTCCTACTTACTCCCTTAGAGGGGTAGTTCTCAACCCTGGCAGCTCATTAGAACCATCCCACCTCTGACCAATTAAATCATAACCTCTCAGTGAATTTTTGAAAATAGCTCCCCAGGTGATTCTAATGTGCACACAGTATTGGAAAAACACTCTCCTTGAAGAAGCAAGATTTACTTGACAGTAGGTGTCACCTTGAATTGTATTCACTTTGTTTGAGGGTTGTCAAAATTTAATAAAGCTACTTTTACCCTTTTACCTTGTCCATTTTAAAGCGATAATAACGCAGATGTTACAGACGGACTCTCTGGAGCTTTGCCTGGCTTGTTCGATGCTGCAGGTCTCAGGATCCAAGGGTGGTGGTAGAAGGGTCACCTGACGTGGAGTAATGGGATAATGGGATAACAGAAGGCAGATTCTTCTGTTTCTTCTCTGTTGCTTCGATTTTCAATATGAAAATGATCAATTACCTGGTGTGGGAGGCAAAGAGATGAAGAATGATTGTATGTCAAGTGGGTTGTGTGAATGGTCAGTAATGACACAGTGTCCTTGCTGGCTCTGAAAGTACGGGGATCGTTCACCACTGCCAGTGACCACCTAAAGGACACGGGATCTACAGGTGAGCTGGCACCTTTGAACTGATGAATTAGAGAAAGCTTTAGGAACTTAATTTAGAGGCATGGAGTCTGCCCTTATGGTGCCTCCCAGTCTCGGATTTCGATGCAGAAACATGACCAAGTGACTCTATGTGAGCGATTTAGTTTTCTAGGATTCATGAGATCAAGAGTGAAGTACCATGTCCTTCAGAATAGAGCAAATCAGAACTGTGTGACTAAGCTGTTAAAAACCCTCAGGACCTGGGCAATTCCGGGAAGAAAGGTGATCTCCAGCTCCTCCCCCAATCCTCTCCTGCAGCAGCAGAGGTCTGGCCTCCAGCCTCTGTTGACTGGACCTTTCCTTGAGCAGATACGTCTGGCGACAGCATTTGAGGCCTCCTGAGGAGGGCATAATTTAGGAAGGGCTCTGCGATCCTGATTTACTTAGAATATGTTTTTGTAGAAATGGCTGCTTTAGATTGTCTCTTAATTTCTCCCACCCCTTGTAATCGTGAGAGCTACTTCCTCTGTGAATGTGTATGGTTTTCTTTAGCATTTGGAGAGATACAAAATGTTCTCATTGTTCTTGAACTTCTCATTGATCTAGGAGAAAAGAATTTTGGAATAATATGCGCTCTTACTTAAGGTAAATACGTGCCTTGAAGATACCATTTTGTGCATGATCCCCTGGAGCTGGATGAGGTGCCCTGGCAGCCTGGATTGTGTCTTTATACCAGTAACTGATGACTCCTCTGCCAAGACCACAAAAGTCATCCATCTGAGTAAAATCCCTCCACATCACCACTTCTTTCACCATTCAGCAGATTCTCAATTACCCTTGCTAGTAGAATAAGGGGCATCAGTAAGTAAAACCATCAAGATTATTATAGTTAAATTGTTTCAAAGTTTTAAAATGTTTTTAATAGATTTTATTTTTTAGAGCAGTTTTAAGTTTACAGCAAAATTGAGAGGAATGTACAAAGATTTCCCATATGCCCACCCACCCCTACACATGCATAGCGCCCCCATTATCAACATCCCCCACCAGAGTGGTACATTTGTTACAACTGATGAACCTACACTGACACATCATTATCATCCAAAGCTCATAGCTCACGTTCAGGTTCACTCCTGATGTTGCGCATTCTATGGGTTTGGACAGATAATAATGACATCTACTCACCATTATAGCATCGAACGGAGTAGTTTCACTGCCCTCAACATCCTTTGTGCTCCACCTGTTCATCCCTCCCCGACCCCTTAGAGTTTAATTTTAATTAATAAATCCAACAACTCCTCTTAGTAAACACTTCCAGAACTATGTTCATTTATTCAACAAATATTGTGTGAAAGCTTGTCAGGTGCCACCCCCTGATCCGGGCACTGGAGATATAGCAATAAACAAAGCAGCTCAAGACCCATTCTCTTCTGAATCTTGTATTTTAGAGGAAGAGAGATAAGCAATAAACAAGCACATACATAACATATATTCAAAAAGGAATTAGTGTTGTGAAGAAGACAAAATGGGTAACATAATACAGAGCGATGGGGGGAGTGCAGAGTTCCTCTATAACGGATGACTGAGGAGCTGCCTTTCTGAGGACGGGGCATTTGAGCTGACATCTGAAACATGAGAAGACCCAGTAATGCGGAAACTGGGGGGAGAGTGTTGCATAGAACAGAGAACAAAATCAATTTTTTTCCCAAACAGGAATAAGCTGGTGCATTTGAGAAATGGAGAGAAGCTCTTTGTGCCTGGGGCATAGCGAGTGGACTGGAGAAGGGCAGAAAAGCAGGTGGGGGCCAGACAGTGTAAGGTCGTGGTAAGGCACTGAGGGTTTTTTCCTAATTGAAATGGGAAAGCATTGTTGTGTTTTAAAAAGAGGAAGGCATTTTATGAAAATCATGTTAACTACTTTGTAGAGGCTAGTGGAGACACAGGGGAGACTCTGTGGAGAGAGTAGTGAGGCAAAACTGGAAGCTGTGAGAGGAGTTAGGAGGCTATTGCAGGGGTCTGGGTGAGGGACGGTGATGGCGTGGACAATGGCGGTGGCAGAGGAGACGGAGGGAAATGAACAAGGATGTAGAGTCAAAAGGACTTGAGGGATCGGAAGCAGGGGTGAAGGAACAAAGTGATCAAGGTGACTCCTGGTGTTGACATCTACAAGACAGGGAAGAGAAAGGAAGGAGCAGGTATTTTTGTTTTGTTTTGTTCTGTGGGGGAGGTTTGGTGGAATCAATAGTCGTGTTAGACCTGTTCAGTTTGGGAAGCCAATCAATGTGGTCATCTCGGATCAGCAGTTGAATGTGTAAGTTTGGTGCTCAAGACGGAGATGGTGGCTGAAGATGTAAATCCGAGAGTGATCAGGGAATAAATTGTATTTGAAGTCAGGGGACTAGATGAGATCCTCTAAAGGAGAAAAGATACGGAGGAAAGACGAGAGCCCACATTGGGCCCTGACAGAGGAGGAGGAGACAGGTATGCAGCCTGAGAACACTGGCCAGCGTGGCAGTGACATGTCATTTCAGTGGAAAGGTCATCAGCCAGATGGGAGTGGGTTTAAAAGAAAAAGGAGAAGGCAGCAAATATTCCCATAAGTTTTGCCGTGAAGGGGAGAGAAATGAGCTGCTAGCTGGAGGGGATGTGAGGTCAAGGGAAGATTTATTTACTTACTTTTACAGCAGAGCGACCAGAGCACGCTTGTTGGCTGAGAGTTCTAGAGGTGAATTGGTCAGTGCTAGTGTCGGACAGCAAAATCCAGAGGCCTGGTTGTGAAGTCTTCCCTACCATCCCCATCCAGCAGCATTAATTATCCCCTTGTCTCTACTCCCATAGGGTGTGCTTAATAAAATTTAAACATTTTATTATGGTAAATTATGTAAATTTCTCTCTCTCAGGTCAGTTGTAAACTCCATGGGAGAACAGGCATCTTTTATTAATTGTCAACTATGTCAAGCCTTTATTAGGCATATTTATATGTGTGATCTCAATAACTCTTCACAACAGCCCTTTATGGGAAACATAATCTCTATTTCATTGACGAAAAAATTCAGGCTTAAACAGGCTGAGTAACTGGCATACAGTAATTTGGGTAATGAGTTGGAGGCAGAGTTGAGATTCAAGTTCGGATCTCCCTGCCTCTAAACCACACACTTTCGCTTGCCACACTTCTTTACAATGTCTTCTGCTGTATATCCTGGTGCCTGCTTAGCACAGTTGCTATCAAGCACATCCTAACTTAGAATTCAGTAACAGTGAATGAAGTAAAACAAAGCTACAGTAATCAACGTTAAAACTTGAAATTCAATTTTTTTTTGATAATATATTCCATTGGTCAATCCAGAGGGAATAGCCCAGATTGTTCCAACCCACACTGGTCCTTCCACTGGAATTCTGCTGCACTTCTTGATCAGGAGAAAGGCAGAAACAGGGAAGCTGGTACAGGGGGTCACTTGAGCTGATGTTGGCAGCCACTGGAGCTCCACTTGAGAACTGGCTGGGAGGAAGGAGCTGCTGGAAGTTTGGCTAAGTAAGTGAAGGTGGTTTGCTGCAATTAGGCAACGGCACAAAGTCAGACGATTTCTTTTTTTAACATCAAAGTGATGATTATTTCCTTTTGTTTGGTGGTTTTCCTTCTCAGGCATCTTTTGCCAAATAGATCACATAATGATGATAACCTCAAGTAATTTGTTTGCAAAAAAGGTAGAGCTTTCATTTGAGGAGCATTGGTATTTATCTCAGGCATCAAATAAACTTGCTCCTTTGTTTCATGTAAATTTAATATAGAAAAACAATTTTGTCCAGTTGCCAGAGAGAGGGTTATTGGGTCTAGAGCCAAATATTTGCTGTAATTGAATGAAACCAATGCACCGCACCTTATCTGTGCTATATTAGTCCACCGCACTGAATTATGCTCTGTTCCAGTCCACCTGAGGTCGCTGGCCTGTGTGGAGATCTTGCAGGTCCTGGCCCTGCTACATCACCATGTGACTCACACAGCTCAGTGTGTAGCAAGTGCCTGTTCTGTGTAGCCAACATTTTTCTATATACTTTGGGAACTATGAAAGAATTGCCAAACTCAAGAATTTTCATGTAGTTAGGATCTCAGGATGTGAACATAGTTAAACCACCATAATGGTAGAATTCTATTAAGTGCCAATCATTCATTCAGAAAGCCCATATTATTCACCTACTATTTACCCATACATTGTGTTAAGAATTATGGAAAGTTCAACTAAAAAAAACAACATTCTATGAAATCAACAATTCAAAGAGATTTACGCATCCTTATGTTCATCACAGCATTATTCACAATAGCCAAGATGTGGAAGTAAGACAAGTGTGCATCAACAGATGAATGGATAAAGAAGATGTGGTATATATACACAATGGAATACTACCCAGCCATAAAAAAGACAAAATCATGCCATTTGAGATAACATGGATGGACCTTGAAGGTATTATGTTAAGCACAATAAGCCAGACAGAGAAGGACAAACACTGTATGATAAGGAGAACAGATTAGTGGTTACCAGAGGGGAATGGGAGGGTGAAAGCAGTGAAGGGGCACACATGTGTGGTGACAGATAAAAATCAGACTATTGGTGGCGAACATGATGCAGTCTATACAGAAACTGATATACAATAATGCACACCTGAAATTTACACAATGTTATAAGCCAATATGACCTCAACTGAAAAAAAAAAAGAAATAAAACATCTAAAAAATAAAATAAAATAAAATAAACAATGTTCTGCCCTCAACGAGCTCACAATTCAGAGCGGAGACAAACTAAAAATGACTAATTTACAATACGGAAAATGTCTTGATATATATAGGAAGAGGACTCTTTGGGGACACATAAGTAGAAATCCTAAACCCACTAAGAACTCCTGAGAAAGCTTTTGGGAAGAGTGCAAGACTGAGTTGACTATAAGGGATGAGTGAGTGCGAGTGCCCATCAAGGGACGAATGGATAAAGAAGATGTGGTATATATACACAATGGAAGACTACTCAGCCATAAGAAACGATGAAATCCAGCCATTTGCGACAACATGGATGGACATTGAGGGTATTATGCTAAGTGAAATAAGTCAGAGGGAGAAGGTCAAATACCGTATGATTTCCTTCATTAAGTAGTAGATAACAACAACAATAAACAAACACATAGAGACAGAGATTGGATTGGTGGTTACCAGAGGAGAAGGGGGGAGGGAGGAGGGTGAAAGGGATAATTCGGCACATGTGTGCGGTGATGGGTTATAATTAGTATTTTGGTGGTGAACATGATGTAATCTATGCAGAAATAGAAGTGTAATGATGTACACCTGAAATTTATACAATGTTATAAACCAATGCTACTGCAATAAACAGAAAGAAAAAAAAAGGATGAGTGATAGCTAGGTGAAGAAGGTGGTAGGATGAGGAAGAGTGTTCCTGGAAGACAGGAAAGTATTTGCAAAGGTGAGGAGTTGTGAGAAAGGAGAGCGTCTTTGAGGAGCTGACTGTAATCCGGGGTGGCTGGAGCAGTAGGTGAATGTCATGTGCTGGGAAACAGTGAAATGGGAGGCTGGAATTAGGCAGGCACAAGATGACAAACAGCTGCTTGGTTTTGCTAAGGAGTACGGATTTTATCCCGAACGCAATATAAGGCCTCCACTGAAACACTTTAAGAAGGTTTGCATGTTATAAATAATTCTCCAAAAGGAATATGAAAAATGGGTTTGCAAATGGATACAACCAGAGGAAAGAAGCTGGGAAGTTGCACAATTATCCAGTTTTGAAGTTGTGAGGGTATACATTTCTACCTGTGGGTGTGGGACTGGAGCAAAAAGTTTAAAACATATCTTTAGGAGATTAAACCAGCAGAGATTCTTAATTATTTTAATGTTACTGGTCAGGGAAGGAGTCTGGTAAGTCCTGGTGTCTGCCTTAGGTGGATTGGATGAATGACATTGTTCTCTGAGTCTGCTGGTGGCGGGGGCAGGGAAAGGATAAAATGATGCGTTATGTTATATTTATATTATATATGTTATATAATATATGTTATATATATATTATATATGTATATGTTATATATATTATGTTATATATTATAACAAGACATGTTATATTTGAAGTACTTGTTCCACATCCAAGTGGAGATAGCCACCAAGTAGGGAGCATCTAAGCTGGATGTACAGACAGGAAGTTGTCTCAAAACATGAAATATTTAGAGCCAGGGTGGATAAGGCAGAAAAGATGTAGAGATGTGGATCTTCACCATTTCGTAGGCATTCACTTTAACAACCTGATCACTCACACGATCATACTCTAGACATTGTCATTAGCGATACATCCCACCCCCTCAAAATCTTAATTTCATTCATCCCACTCTCTGACCACTACTTCCTATATTTACAGCTCATTCCTTCTAGTATACTAACTCCAACAATGCATCTATTCCCATTGGGACCAGCAACCAGTGATTTCATCTTTTTCATCTACCATCTTTTCACTGTCCCTTACTCCTTGAATGCTCATGAGCCTTCCTTATGCACCTTAAATTTGTGGTCAGTCATTCTAATCACTTTCTTGCTCCTTCTTCATTCATTGTACTTACTTGACAAAACAATAGCCCTGGTAAGCCCAATCCTTCACCTACCATCAGTGCCTGCACCTGTGCAGCTGATTGTGGTTGGAAAAAAACACAACCATGCTGACTGGTCTCATTTTTACATTCTTGACCTTGGATTTCAAGTGGGTCCTTCAAGTACTTCCTAGCAATCAGATAAGTTTTCCTTATCTCTTATACTAGATGGCTATTTGAAATCTTTCATCTCTTCAAACCTTCAATTCCTATCCCACCCCCCATCTCCTCCTCACTCTCAGGAGATGAATTTGCTTTCTATTTCAGTTGGAGAATTTACAGGAAAACGTCTACCAAATCCCTCCACCACATCTATCCCACCACTAGAATCTACCACATGTACTCTGCTCTCTTGTCCACTATCATAAAGTCTCCACATTCCTGTTGGAAGACAGACGTTCCAAATGTGTGTGCACTAGATCCCCTGTCCTCCTGTCTACTCAAGGATATCACTGAAGCGATCTCCCCTCTCTCCTATCTCATCAATTTTTTACTCTCTGTTCAATCATTTTCAACATGCAAACTGAAATAGTTCTCCATTTAAAAAATAACCTTCTCTTTCACCATCATTTTTGCTCTGCCTTGCTGCAAAATTTCAATTCCCCTTTTTGTTCCTGTTCATTCATTCTTAATTCTTCTCCAATCAGACTTTCATCTTTTTCGTTCCACTAAAACTGCTCTTGTCAAAGTGACCAGGGACCTCCATCAGGTCAAACCCATTTCAGCTCTCCTTGTCCCTTTCTGGAGCACTTGACGTACTCGATGACTCCCTCTCCTTGATAGTCCATTTGACTCCTAGCACCCCAGCCTTCTTTGTTTTCCCCCTACATTGCTGGTTGCTTCTTCTAAACTGCCTTTTCTGATGTCTTACCTTTTAATATTTAAGGACCCGAGGTCTCAGTTTTTGATCCTTTCCTATTCTCCATCAAAACTCATTTCCTTCATCATATCATCCTGTTACATAGCTTTAGATACTAGTTATATGCTAATGACCCCTAAATTTATAATTCCTGTGTAGACTGTTCTCCTGAGTTCCAGACTTTTATATTCAATATTTCCACTTAGAAGTGTAACAGACATTTCTAGCTTGACGGGTCTAAAACTGACCTCCCAATGTACCCTCCCCCTCCCCTGACATATCTACTCACGGCTTCCTCATCTCGGTTGATGACAAATCCATTCTTCCAGAACCCAAGGCCAAAAATCTTGAGTTGTCCTTAACTCTCGTTGGTCTCACCTATCCTATATCTGGTATTTCAGGAAATGCTGTTGGATATAACTTCTAAACATAAACAGGAAATGACCACTTCTCATACACCACCATTGCCATCCTTGTCTAAACCACCACCATCTTTCATGTGGATAACTGCAATAGCCTCCCGATTGATCTCCCTACTTCTACCCCTGCCTGTTTAACATCCACACCGAATATACTAGCCAGAATGAGCCTTTCAAAACCTAAGCCTGGTAGCATGGCTGCTAAGCTCAAAACCCTGCAATGGCTGCTGATTTCACTCAGAGTAAAAGTACTTCTAATGATCTAAGTATCTCTGCATCACTTGGGTCACCATTACCTTTCTGAGATGAGCTCATCTCCTTACTATGCTCTCCTTGTTCCTTTGCTGTTCCTTGAACATTTCAAACATGCTCACGCCTTAAGACCTTTGCACTTGCTGTTCCTTCTGCTTGACTTGTTATACACATGGCTAACTCTTCACATCTTTCAAGTCTTTGACGGACCACTACTTTCTCAATGAGATCTACCCTAACTACCCTATTTAGGATTACAGCTGCCCATCCCCCGACCCCCCTCCACTGACCCTCATGGTCCCCTTAACCTTGTTCTGCTTTTTCTGTGGCCATTATCACCTTTAAACATATTATACAATTTATTGTGTTCATAGCTTATTGCCTAATATAAGTTCACGAAGATCGTTGTGGGTTTCTTTTTTTTTTAACTGCGTTATTTCAAGAAGCTAGAAGTGTGCCTAGCACAATGCAGATCCTCCATAACTACTTACAGAAATAAATAATATTGAATGAGAGAATACCTTGCCTAGAAAAAATGTACATATACAAAATAACTTGTATCAATTTCGGAAGGCTCCCTTACCACTCTAGGAGGCTCATCTATAAAGTCAGGGATAAGTACCCCCCAGATAGAGATTGAGAGTAGCAGAAACCAGTGGGCATGTGAGCAATTTAGGAATGGCTAGAAAAAGAAGAGAACAGGAAGGAGCTAGTTAGAGGCTCAGAGATACAAGTATGAAAACTAAGTCTAAGAGGTGCCATAGAGATGGAGGTGGGGTTTTGGGAAGACTGTCAGGAGCTGCAGAGAAAGCAAAGGAGGCAGAGGCTGAAGGTGTCTGTTGAGTGTTGGGATCAGGAGGCCATCACCTACCTAGGCTGAGACAACAGGCAGATGCAATCAGCAGAAAAGTGGATGGCAAAGACAAAGCAGAGAGAAAGGACAGATGATATTTCAGGACATTTGACTATGAGAAAAAGGAATTAGGAAAACATTGTTGAAGAAACTGCTTTATTATAAAGATGAGTGAGATCTGATCATGTTTCTGTACTGAAGGGAAAGAACTTTCAAGAGTCAATGAGAATTTCTTTGGTCAAGTGCAATTTCAGAGTGGGAGAAATTAGTGTAGTTTGGGGAAGGGAAACTAACTGTAAAGGGTGGATGGGATCTGGCTATGTGAGGATTCAGACTCAAAATATGAGGCAAAAAGTTTATATTATACTGGTTGAGATTGCCCCCAGAGTAGTTAGAGTTGGTGTTGTAATCCTGCTCTGCAATTTACTAGATATGTGACATTGGGAATGATTCTGGGTCTAAATTTCCTCATCTTCATAATGTAGCTGACAATAGCATCTTCCTCTTAGAGATGTTATCAGGATTGAGTGAGATAGCTTCATTACCTAGATGTCAACCTGAGATCTACCTGCCCCTCGAATCTAGGGCATATTAGCTTAAACCTTTGCCCGTTTCACAATCTTCAAAATCTGAAGGCTTTCTCCAAACCTGTTAGATCCCCTGGGAACTTACATTCTGGGGTCATTTGGCCCCCCTCTTCTGCGTGCTCCTTAGCCACCTCTACCCTGCACTGTACTAGCTCCAATAAGGACTTCTCTTCTTTCTGTGGCTTCTTAAAAAAAAAAAAATCACAACACTTTTTTAAATTTTAAAATGCAATTAACCAGCCATCATCAAAAAAGTCGTTCAATGACTTTTACGGAAAATTGGTAGGAAGAAGAGTGAGGTTGGAGGGGGGATTATATCAGCAATTTCAACAACCCTGGAGGGAGTAGTTGGTGGTAATCTTCTTGTACTGTTTCTCTGTCATATTTCGTGTCGCTGCTCTTCACTCCCTCTCATCCTTTCTCTCTATATTCACCTTTAGGAGTCAAGTCTTCATGGTGGATTGTATAGGGAAGCTTTCTCTCTCCTCTGAAGTCTGGAAGACACTCAAAAATAGAGCCCCAGTAGGGGCTTTTCCTGCTAATCACTTGTCAAGATATTCCTCCAAAGGAAGGCAATTCTTTTAAGAGGAATTCAGGAGCTAACTACTTAAATAATAAAATTTCTTCATCCTGTGACATTTATAAAGTACCTGAGTAAGCAAATCTAGCTATTATTATTGAAAAGAAAATGAGAATTCAGTTCTCATCCAGGGCTGGGTTCTGGCAGCAGAGTGTGGAAGATTTGGAGCACTTCTTGATGCATTTTTGCCATATCTGGGTGCTCAATCCGTAACCTTTCTCCCACACTCCAGCCCTGCTTTTCAGCTGCCAGCTCAGCCTCTGCTTCTGGATTTCTGTTTGGCATCTCACAGCCGCACCATTAATGTTTCAATAGAATGCGCCACTCTCTATGCTGTGCTCTGTCAGAGTTCTGGATTGTTACTCTGGGATACTCTCATAGGCTAACATGGTGGTTGATAACAGGTGGCAAAATGAGAAGAGGAATGATTAGTTTCTCCTACCTCCAGATAAATATGTGGCGTTCTTAATCTCTTCTAACTCAACTGTTAGCCGATTCCAGCCGCAAAAAGCGATTAGTAGACTTACTATGTAAAAACCTTTATTTTTGTGAGTTTCACACAATCCAGAGTTGATCCCCGGGTAAATGCCATTCTGATTCCATTAAGGTTACATTTCAAACAGACAGGAAAGGACAAAGCAAGAGCTGAAAGTAATTCCAGAGAAGAGCGCACATCTGCTCCACCAGAGTGTCCTGGTCCTCGTGCTGATGCTGAAACGGATTCATCCTTTGTCAAGACTGCCTGAGCAGCTTGAACAGTAGGATGCTATTAAATGACGAGATGAGTCCATTTTGAAAGGAAGGCTAAAAGTGAAGTGCCCAAAATAAATCACCCCAATAACAAAGTACATTTCTTCACTTCTCTGGAATCAGCCGAAGTTCTCTTGCTGAGAACACAAAACACTGACCTTTATTCTCACCCCAAACTTCTGACGTAAGTAACTGGGATATTGCAAAAATGATAAATGGTTCACCACTTGTAGGACAGCGACCACATTCACCTTCGTGCTTGGGTCACTCTCTAGAAGTAAGTTGTGGTTTTAAAACGATTTACAGTCCTATGAGTCTTTGGAGAAGCATTGAGTTATGGTTTATGTATGGTGTTATGGTTTATAGGCTATGTGCCTCCATGATGACAATAGAAGGCAAATCTTTTAAGTGTTTTACCAATTGGAATGGCCTTAGGGCTCTCCCCATTGGAGGCTAAAATGACTCTTTTCTCTAAATCTGGTGTTCCTAATTTTATTTTTGTGTCTTGTAGATCCAGAAGTTGAAGTCTAATCACGGTAGTGTAGCAAATGGTACTATTGGCGACACCACCTAATTGAGTTTATGATAATCCACCATAATCCTAAAAGACCCATATTTCTGTCCAAATAGGTCCTGAAATTTTTTAATGTTGCAACTTTAAGTGCCTGCCTAACTCCTGGGGATAATACTCTATCCACTTAGTGGTTTATTGTCTTCCTTCCACAGACGCCGCTGAACTGAGTGTACTGAAGATATTTGCCTACCAGTCATATAAATTAAATAGTTTTTTTACAATGACGGAAATGAGTTATGTCTATTGCCATTTAAATAGTTCTTACATTATGTCGTTTGAAGCTCTTCTGCCTGTGATAATGGGTTATATGAAAATAATAAGGTCTTTGGAAATGTCACTTCTGGGCAACTCTGTAATAAAATGAGATGCTCCTTGGGAAGCCTTCAAGCACAGGTTCCCTTAGTTAAGTATACACTGTCACTTGCCGGAAGCAACCCTTTTATGTCCCACTTGGGAGACCAAGGCTATGTAAAGTTCAGGCCCTTGGGATCCAAGGTCTTGCCTATTTTCTCTTCTCTTGCCATACCTTTCCATAATAGAGTCCCACAGAATCTCTACACACATATATTTTTTACTCACAGGTGAGAAAACCTCTGAGCACACATGAGATTCACTTAAGCCAGTCCCACAGTCTCACTGCCCTGCAGTGGTGGCACAAATGTAAAGTGCTATTAGTCCCTTTGATGCTTTCTGTTCCGTCCTTACCACGATCTTAGGGATCACTGTTGTCTTCAGGCCATCCCTTACTCCTCCCTGATTTTATCACTAGGCATTGACTGAGCTCTTAGTTTCTCTTGGCTTCTAGGTCCTCAGAGAGGCAAGGACAGTTTCTAGTTGAGTCTCTGGACTATTCCACTTGATTACAGTTTCAATTCCTCTCCTGGAAATTCTTTCACCTTCTCTAGGACTCTGCCTAGGGAACAGTAGCTACGATTGCAGTCACCACCTGATGGGTTTATGATACTTCACCATCAATCTCAGAGACCCATTCATATGTCAGATGGGTGAGTTGGTGGGGCTGTGGTAGGCATCCCCACCCCTGCACCTTGCAAGCCATTGATGGTGGCAGTAATCGCTGTAGTTCTTCCAGGAATATGGTAACTTTGGGTTGGTTATCCTGTTAGGGAAGGGCAGTTATTACTGGGCTGCATAAGCTTCCACTCTGACTAGCTCCTAGCAGCATTGGATCCTTAAGCATCCGAGTGTCAGCTCAGGGCCAACGTCCAGTAATCAAAAAGCAATGATATGTCCCCTTCCCCCTAGGCATAATCACTGTGATAAACGGATGCAAGTTCCTTTGGGTAGGGGATCTACTGTGTAAACATGTGGCAGTGTCTGCGGGTCCTTCCTTGATGGAATCTGGCTTTCCCTATAACGGCTCCAACCTGTGAACTGGCTTCAGTCTGAGGACTCAGTGAGGCCCTGGAAATTATGGGGCCTCCGTCTGGTCTCTGTTTGCAATACCTAGAATTTTTCATTTATACAGACTAAGATTTTAGTAGGGTGCCCATCAATTTCAGTCCTAGAGACACCATGATCAGTTGTAGTCACTACCAGAGATGCCTGCAGATCCCTGATTATTGCTCCAGTCCTGCTACCCCCTCAGTACCCACACCCTCCTGTCTCTGGCTATTAAGTGGTGTCTGCACTACAAGATCCCACCATCCACAGTGATATTAAGGAGCTCCTTTCCGTAGCGATCTCTCCTCTGTCATCACCAGTTGGCAGAAGACAGCCAGTGCAGAGCTTTACAAATATGCCAATGCTCCCAGCAATGCATTTTTTAATGCTTTGGAGAAGGAAGTATCCTTTGGACCATCCTAAGTGACACAGTTAGGCGTAGATGAGTGGTTCTCCATGGTAAATCCACTCTAAACTTTTCATCACCTAAGCTTTCAAATTTCTCTATATCAGGGTTTCTTAGACTTGGCGTGACTAATATTTTGGACCAAATAATTCTTTGCTGTGTGGGGCTGTCATGTGAAGTGTAGGATGTTTAACAACATCCCTGGCCTCTACCCACTAGATTCCAGTAGCTCCTCCCTCCCTGTTATGACGATCTAAAATGTCTCCAGACATTGACAAATGTCCCATGGGGAGGGTGGGGGGCAAAATTTTCCCCATCTGAGAAATACTGCACTAAATTATCAAAAAAAATTGTGGTTGAGTCCAGGTTTCAAACAAAGAAAACTGTTACAGTAAATTGTTAAAAACGTCTGGCTACTCAAGATAATACACTGAATCCACATTTTCAAATAAATATATGTGAATTTGACTTGATACAACGTTATGTTTGTTCTTGCTCGGTCTAGTCCCCTTGGAGTTCGTTCCTACCATACTCCAAGTGTTTGTCCTGATATAGGTTGGCAGAATCTTTCAATTTCAGGTTGTAACCTGTCTCTCCTTGGTTTAGACTTGTGCTCAAGCCCTTGGGGTTTGCTGGTGTCTGACTCTAGTTATGGCGCCCAGAGGCATGTGGAGTTCTGGGGGTGGGTCCCTACGCCCTTGCAAGGTAACTGCCTCTGGTGAGGTGGAAGAGACATTTTCTTCTTACCAAATAGCCCCACGCTCCACCACATTTTTTAGTCTTCTTGCAATACTGGGGGCCTACTTCTGGTAAATACACTATGAACAGAAGTAATATGTCACACCTTAAGCTGAGGCATTTAAGAGTTGGTTTGGGACTCTCCTTTTCTCTCTGCCCCACCAACAGTTACCATATCCTCTATCAGTTCAGCTGTAAGATAATTGAGCTTCAACCTATTTGGGTCCATGAGCATCTGTGTCTAACAGAGTCCTTGCCTATCTGCATCAGACGTGTAGCGTGGGAGAGAAATACACGCTAGTGATGTGACGTCACTGAGGCTTTGTGGTTGTTGTTATACATCATAGCCCATTCTATTCTTCTTAATCAGGTGAAGTCATTAGAGAATTTTCAGTTATGGGGATGGTAGCCTAATCAGATAAGGGAAAGGGCCAGCTTCTGCTGACAAAGGCAGTTTAGTAGGCATTTCCTTCCTGGAAACTACAGTTGATAATTTAAGTAAGTACTTTGCCACTTGCATACCGTTAATGATCAATATTCATATTTCTGCTGTCAATGAAGTCATTATTGCCTTCAAATCTAACTAGTTAGATAAACAATCCAAGGTGCCTAAACTTGATGGTCTGCTTCCTGGAATTCCTTCTAATACCAAATACTTTTGATTAAGAAAAGCAATTTTCATTTGAGGAACCCTGCTGGCAAAGATCTCTGGGGAAAAAAATGGTTTCCAGACTTCTGGAATCTTCTAGATCATAGATGCTATTGACTTGCCAAAAGAAAGTCCAGCATTTGACAAGTATTTTTCTGTAATTTCTTTGCTAAACTTATTCTGAATACTTGTTGTTTATTTTTACGCATCTATTAATGTGGGAACCACTGTGAAAATCTTATTGGCTTTGAGAAAGTTTCAGATCTTAAATGCTTGCTGTACATGATGAAAATGATTGATATGGAGGGTGTCTTATGCCTAGGATTGTAGCCATCTTATGGTAGCTACTTCTCAAGGATAATGGACTTGTGTTATTCAACTCTGAGTTTATGGTGCATTGATATAGTGTGTTCACTAAAATTTATTGAATGACAGAATAAGTCAATGTGCATTTCAGCATCTCAAAAATGTATTGAGAGGGGGCCGGCCTGGTGGCGCAAGCAGTTAAGTGTGCACACTCGGCTGTGGCGGCCCGGGGTTCGCCGGTTAGTATCCCAGGCGCGCACCGACGCACCGCTTGTTGAGCCATGCTGTGGCGGCGTCCCATATAAAGTAGAGGAAGATGGGCACGGATGTTAGCCCAGGACCAGTCTTCCTCAGCAAAAAAAAAAGAGGAGGATTGGCATCGGTTGTTAGCTCAGGGCTGGTCTTCCTCACAAAGAAAAAATAAAATGTATTGAGAGACTACTACAGGCCAGCTCCGGGCTACAATTTAAGGGACAAAGATTACCCTTAGAAACTTACAGAAAGGAAGTAGAGGGAAATTTTATAAATACAAATTCTGAATGTGTTGTATACAGGGATCTATCAGGAAACAGAGGAAGCCCAAACAATACCTGATCAGATTCTTGAAATACTGGCGAGAATTTTCTAGGCAAAGTGGAGTGGAAAAAGAAGCTATTGCTCTAGGAAGAAGAAAACAGCATGATGCCCTAAAGAAACTGCACGCAATCTAGAAGGGTTGGAGAATAATGCGGAAAGTTGAAAATGGCAAGAAGCCAGGCTGAAGATTCAGGTAGAAGCCAGGCCACTGTAGACTATTCTGATGTGATTGCTCAGCGTACTGGTCCATACTTCCCATCTATTTTTAACTGTATGACCCTTTTTCCCTCCCATAATAAAATCCAACCTAGAGCACCAATTATATAAACCAAATAAAAGTCAACTATTATTAGTGTCAGTATATTTTAAATGTTCAACATTTACGTAATACAGAAAAGGACATTGAGAACAATGTGTATTTTTATTAAATACAAACTTTGATACAACATATTATATACAGATGGTTCCTAACTTATGATGGTTCAACTTTCGATTTTTTGACTTCAGGATGGTGTGAAAGTGATATGAGTTTCAGCAGAAACTGTACTTCAAATTTTGAATTTTGTTCTTTTCCCAGGCTAACAATACACGGTACGATCCTCTTTTGTAATGCTGGGCACCAGTAGCAACTTCGGCTCCCATGTGATCAGAAGGGTAAATAGCCGACACACTTACAAACATTCTGTACCCAGACAACCACTCTGTTTCCACTTTCAGTACAGTATTCAATAAATTACATGGGTTATTCAACACTTTATTATAAAATAGGCTTTGTGTTAGATGGTTCGGGCCAACTGTAGGCTAACGTAAGAGTTCTGAGCATGTTTAAGGTAGGCGAGGCTAAGCATAACATCATAATGTTTTGATAGCTTAGATGTATTAAATACATTTTCGATTTACGATATTTTCAACTTACGATGTGTTTACCAGGACGTCACCCCATCGTAAGTTGAGGAAGATCTGCATCAGATATTTAACTGCGCGTTTTTATTACAGCTTAAAATATTTTTCATTTATATATGTGTGCGTGTGTTTATTCAGATCAACCATTTGAAAAATTCACTTCTAGCCAATGATAGTGGTTTGAAAATTCTACTCTAGGTGATACACAGCCATTTGAAAAAAATGTTCATCATCAAGAAAAGGCCTACCCGATCAGTTTGCGTTTTAGATAGAATACATCTAGCAGCCATGTGGAGGGGGAGATTTAAGGCAGAATGCACAGGAGACCGTGGCATGAGAACTGTGTCCATGTGCATCCTTCATTTCCCCGCATCCCTCTTATTTAGGTTAGGACCGTGTGTCTACGACTAGTTCTGGCCAACTTGGTCACTGTCAGGCTGAATCAGAGAAAAGTGAGTGCGGTTTCTCCATCCTATCTCTTCCTTTTCTGCAAGGCAATCATGGGTACCACTGTTCAGATGATCTTCCCACAAATTGGAAGCAGCCTGAACTGTAGTCACAACATGCAGGACAGCTACACCAGAGAACCAATTCTCTCCCACGGGACTTTGTGTGTGAGAGCAATCAACTTGTAATCTGTTACGCCGCTAAGATTTCAGACTTAGTTTCTTACCCAGCATAGCCTAAAACCAACTGACTCATACTTTCTCGTCAAAAGATAATAAGAGATGACAAACAGGGATGAAAAAGAGAGAAAAAAATTATAAAATTGGCGACAGTTTGTAATTGATTTGATTATGGGATTAGGAAAAGAGGCATCTAAATGACTCTAGATATTAAGCTTTGAGCAACTGTGCATGAGCTGGTGCTGTTACAATCAAAATACAGAAGTAGAATATGGTATTAAATGAGATTGTATTATTATTTCACTTGCGAATGTCCTTTTCTCTGCTCCAACTGCGTAGTAACTCAATAAATAATTTTTTCTTTCTGCTCTTACAATTCACATCATGTTATGTGCCATATACGACATTTAGCAAAGGACTCATTTCTTAAATCTTCTACAAATTATTATTATAAAACTAATAATTGTTCTTCCTTGAAAATTGGAACATGTGGAAAAACAGGAAAAAGTCATTTATATATCAACCCTGTTTATCAAGTTTCTGTATCTTTAAAGAAGTTCAACAATTTCAGCCCACCTGGCACCTACTGGCTCCTTAAGGATGGCCAGATACTCTTTGCTGTGTTTGCAGCAAGCGTTCTGGAAGCTACTTACTTGTTTCTGATCTGCTTCCTCAGCCTGTTTCACAAAATCAGGGACTGAGAAGGGGCCAGTTTGAAACAAAATCAGAAATGGGCTGGTCAGTGAGGCCTCCTTGGCCTAATCAACACTAATCAGATCCATCGACTCTAGCTGGAGCTTGCGCCGAGCCCGCAAGGCCTGCTCACGGCCAGCGGAGGGTGTGTATGACTCAGGTACAACCGCTGTAAACAGGTTGACTTATTTTCTTCTTGTCTTTTTTTTTTCACATGCTTGAGATCATACTATATATTTTGAAACTGATTTTTACTAAATCTCTCAACCCAAGTCCTTTCCATCGCTATTGCCTTTTTAATTAATAAATTTTATTTATGGCTGTATACCATTTTATCTTGTGAATATATAATCATTTGCCTTGTCTTTCCTGTACTTTTAGACTTTTAGGGATTTTTTCTCTTTGCTTTTTTTGTTTTTGTTTTTTACTGTTAATAGTCATGATGTAATGAGTACCTCTGTGTCTAAGGCTTTGTTGTACTTAAGGCTATTTTGGGGGGGAGAAATTCCAGAAGTGAAATTCTTGGCTCAAAGAATAAGGCTGCTGAATAAATATTGCAAATTCTTTCCAAAAGTGATCTGATAATTTATGTGCCAAAATTAGTGATTAGCTTCGCCTCTTCACACTACAAGGAGTTCATTAAAAAGCAAAAATAAACATTACATGTCATACTCCGCGATAACACAAATCAAGCCATGTTGCCTGTGCTAAACAGAACTTCACTATTCTAGCATAAAGTCCTCTGACATGGGGGCCGTCTCATTCTTCACCACTCTTCTTGACAATAGATTGCATTTTGCAGGTTAAAACCACCCCCGGTAGGAAGCTCATTTTGTAGTGGAGATCAAAGCCAACCTACACCTTGTGTGATGCACTTTCCAGAAGGCCTCCCCATGTAATTCTTCCTCACTTATCTTCAGCCAACTAGGAATTCATACCAGAATTTTGAAAATAATTTTCTTTAGAGGTAAACAGACATCTTTCCAAAGAAGACATCCAAATGGCCAAGAAGACATTCAAATGGCCAACAGGTACATGAAAAGATACTCAACTTCACTAATCAACAGGGAAGTACAAGTCAAAACCACAGCGAGCTATTGCTTCACACCCCTTAGAATGACTATCCTCAAGAAGACAAGAGACAAGTGTTGGCGAGGATTTGGAGAAAAGGGAACCCTTGTGCACTGTTGGTGGGCATGTGATTTGGTGCAGTCACTATGGAGAACAGTGTGGAGATTCCTCAAAAAGTTAAAAATAGAACTACCATATGATCCACCAATTCCACTTCTGGGAATATACCCAAAAGAGATGAAAACACTATATTGAAGAGATATCTGAATCCCCATGTTCATAGCGGCATTATTTATAATAGCCAAGACATAGAAACAACCTAAGTGTTCATCAACACACATATGGATAAAAAAAAATGTGATATACACACACATACACAATGGAATATGATTCAGCCACGAAAAGAAGGAAATCCTGCCATTTGCGACAACATGGATGGACCTTGAGGCATTATGCTAAGTGAGATAAATCAGACAGAGAAAAGACAAACACTGTATGATCTCACTTATACATGAAATCTAAAAAACAAAATAAAACAAAACAAATAACCAAATTCATAGAAAAAGAGATCAGATTTGTGGTTTTCAGAAGCAGGGGGTAGGGGTAGGGGGAATTGGAGGAAGGTGGTAAAAGGTACAAACTTCCAGTTATAAGATAAATAAGTACTAGGAATGTAATGTACAACCAGATGGCTATAGTTAACACTGTTGTATGGTGTATATAAAAGTTTTTAAGAGAGTAAATCCTAAGAGTTCTCATCACAAAGAAAAAACCATTTTTTCCCATCTTGTTTGTTTTGTGTCTATATAAGATGATGGATGTTAACTAAACTTATTGTGGTAATCATTTCACAATATATGTAAGTTAAATCATTATGCTGTATACCTTAAACTTATACAGTGCTGTCAATTATATCTCAATAAGATTGGAAAAAATGTGAAATGTTTAAAAATAAAGTAGCAACATTAAATATTAGTCACTTTTTCATTTATTCTTTTATTACACCCACACATAGTAATGGAAGAAGGAACTCAATTGTGACATGTTTTGTGATTTTTACTAAGGACATAATCACTTTGCTTAATCTTTCAGCCACATATATCGTCCTACAATGATATTTGGTTGAATCTCATTTTATATTTCTATACATTAGTTTTAGGTAGATAGAGATATAATCTGCAGCTAAGACTTTATTTATTATTTATTTATTTATTTTGGTGAGGAAGATTGGCCCTGGGCTAACATCTGTTGCCAATCTTCCTCTTTTTGCTTGAGGAAGATTGTTGCTGAGCTAACATCTGTGCCAGTCTTCCTCTATTTTGTATATGGGACACTGCCATACTATGGCTTGATGAATGGCGTGTAGGTC
Organism: Ceratotherium simum simum; assembly: GCF_057802395.1. Lineage (NCBI taxonomy): Eukaryota > Metazoa > Chordata > Mammalia > Perissodactyla > Rhinocerotidae > Ceratotherium > Ceratotherium simum. The sequence goes on along the minus strand of NC_141937.1, from coordinate 22,912,695 downwards.
CACATCCAGGATCCGAACCCGTGAACCCTGGGCCACCGAAGAAGAGTGCGTAAACTTAACCACTACGCCACTGGGCCGGCCCCAAGAATTTATTTTTTTAAAATGAGAGTAGGGATTAATTTTTTCTGCTTTACAGAAGTAGTTGGGACAACTGATGAAATACAAATAAAGTCTGAAGATTCAATAATAGTATTGAATAATATTCTGTTAATATCCTGATTTTGGTAATTGTAGTCGTTATATAAGAGGTAAAGGGGCATCATTGCTGCAACTTACACGGTTCAGAAAAACAATATTTTGGACATACATACATATATATTCATATACCTGTATGTGTACATATATATATGTATATGCAGAGAAAGATGAAGCACATATGGTAAAATGTTAACAGGTGGGGAAGCTGGGTACAGAATATACAGCAGTTTTTTGTGCTATTCTTGCAACTTTTCTATAAATCTGAAATTATTTCAAAATAAAAACTACAAAAGCAAATAATAAATCGATCAAGAAAAAACTCTCACATTAAAGTTTTCCTCTACTCATTCTTCGTATAATTTTAATATGAGCATTTATTTAATAATTTTAATACAAAAGACAAATGATAGTCCAAAGATTCGGGTTTTTAATTTATAAATTATTTGGTATCATAGTTATGGGAGCATCACTAAAAACATTTAAATAGGATGTGGCAATGCTAAAACTGAAATTAATTGTCCTTTCATTTAAAATCAGTGCTCCGCAAACTAATTATGCATTCAAAATCATTTTAATACAGATTCATAATGAATATTACCATGAATCTGCATTAAAATCATTGTTCGAGTCAATATAATGATTATTCAGTGAAAGCCTGACGATCCCAAGATGTTAATTTTCTTGCTGATTTGCACACTCAATGCATATCAAACATATATATTAATAGTTGTGGTTTAAGTAGGGTTCATTGACTTTATTACGCACTTCCAATTTGCTAAGTGATACATGATAGGAGACGGTCACTGTTGATTTTCAAGGTGCTTTCCTAAGACTGAACAATAAACACAGCTTGAGCAAGGCTGGCACTTTGCCAGGTTTTCATAAGGTGCCACCTCTCTCCTCCTTCTTCCAGACGGGGAGCAGAGGCCGGATGACATGTGCTGCTCAGGGATGGAGGAAGAGAGCGCAGGTGAGCGAGCATGCACCACCTCCCCGTGAGCAGTTCCTCAGCTGTCATTTCCTCTTCAGAAAAGTCATTTATTTGGGGCTGTGCAGTCAGTTCGAGGACATCTCTGCAGCTCACCTCGGGATGACTTTGCAAAAGCAAAGAGCTCTGGAAACATTGCAGGCTGAGTTTGGCCTCGGCCAGAGCTGTGTGGCAGATGGCAGCTATGGGAGGCAAGAGGCTTGGCCATGCCCAGTTTGTCTGGCAACTCTGGACCGCAAGAAGATGCTCAGACACCAGAGGAGTTCCCCTTCTCTCTTATAGCCACCTTAGTCCAGCCTGACACTTCCCTACTCCGAAGGGTTTTCCCTGAATAACCTCAATTCACACCTGCTTTTCCTTTCATGACTCCCAAAGGTTTAGCTCTGCACCTTATACCACTTCCAGACTCTCACATTTACCTGTATTCATGCCTTTGTTGCCCTGCTTAAGGGTCTCTCCTCAGTGCTCAGTCTGATAATAAAAATCTCCTTCTTTCTCCTAGTGTTCAAGAGCAAGAGCTTTAGAGTTCGGTTGTTCAAGGTTCCATTCCAGACACTTCCTTCTGCTCCACCTCTAAGACCTCGGACGAGTATCTAAACTCTTTTAGCCTGAGCCTCCGTATCTGTAAAATAAGAATAAGGATAACAACAACAACAGCTCTTGCTCTACCTGTACCTGTCCTCTTTAAGATCTTGTCCTTGGGATTCTCTGTTTCTGAAAACAAAACTAAGGCACAAACAATTGGGAGATGCACTAACCCTATTGGATCTCTCAGCAAATGGGAGGTGGGTCATGACCGGTCCGGGCTCACGCAGAGAAGAAAACTTTCATAAGCATCCTATAGATGCCTTCCTACCTAATAAAACAAAGCTTCTCAATATTCCCTCCTCCTCCACTCTTTCCCACTATGTATGTAATAATAGGCATTCTCTAAATAGTTGCAGCCAAATGGGAAGTTACTCTTCCAGAGTTTCTGGAGTGAAGTTCAGCTTTGTGCTTTGGGACAGATCAGTCTACCAGTTACCTCATTTTTATATACCAGTGGGACTGGAAGCAATGGCACTGAGTTCCACCAGATGGCCACAAAATACTACACGAAAGACTCAGGAAATAAAATAATTAATTGAGATGACAAAGACAAAAGTGAAGAAAACATGTGGCCATTCAAAGCTAGTCTTCCTTGAAATCCAGGGCCAAACACGTTGTGTATTACACAACCTTCTACGGTGCCCCCAGGAATGTTGCCAGATCCGTAATTTGGAGACAAAGGAAAATTTCAAAGATTTTTCTGTCTATCAGGCTTGTTCTAAATTCATTTGACTATTAGGACTTTTGTGATTATTATTGTTATGACTCAGTACTAACAGGAGTCTGAATCTTTCTATCAGTGAATTTTTCAACGTCTGCTTATGAAAATTAAGTGGCAAACGCCACAGTGCCTGATAAATTGTGAGCGTTCAGAAAATGTTAGTTTATAATTACCACAAATGTCATATGCATCATTGCATTCTGCCACACATGAAATGTGGCTCCCCTAAATGCTTGATGAACCTAGTCAAACTACTCTAACACCCTTACTTATACAGTTAGTTACCGGTAAGTTGAATCTACACATGTAACCTACTTGACTTTTCCCACAAACCAAATCTGTACCAGCCCCAAACATTAATGCTAGCCGGCCAACCTCGGGCTACAGGGAAATCTGGTAGAACCATGTGATAATTCTACACTGTGAGTGCTTTCAATAAAGCCAGCGTACTATATCTCTTTTCTATGTCCCGTCTGTTAATTTTTACAAAAGGGTGGAGGGGTGGGTAAGGGCACTTTCTCAGACTAAAGTTGAGGACGTTTGCTAGAAGGGAAAGAACAAGTCAAAATAAACTGTGTGAACAAGTAATTTTTGAAGACAAATGTCCAGGTCTACACTTGACTCAGTTACAGTTTAAGGTTATTCTCTTTGATGCCAAATTGAAACTTATCAACTCTGTTCATCCTTGGAAGGTAGGAACCTATGCCTGTAGGAGCCAGGAGAGGGCTTCAGAAATATATGGAATGTAAGGTGTGCGGATCTCAGGAGCCAGATGTTTACATGAGCAAATTTGAAGTAGCATCCACAGGAACTACCAAACAAAACAGGCTTCCTCTCCTTTGTCTACTGACTAGCCTGGTAAGTACCATTGTACCATTTAGGGGTAGAGCAGGACTGGGGTGGTCGGTAGCCCTCTGTGTCCTTGCTGGTGGATGACTCTGTTCCACAGTTCTGAGTACAGTTATCAGATATTCAGGTAGATCATTAGCCAACCTCTCTGCTTAGACTGTGTAGCGGAGGCATAACTTCTGAGCAGTTGTGTCAACCTTATTGGGGCTTTCACATCAAAATGCAAGCCGTAGAAAATCAAACAGAGCAGGATTTACATGTTCTGGAATCAAGACGGTTGCTCCTGTTTTATTTACTTCACTCAAAGGGCTTTGATGAGGGATGTTTTGATGACTATCTCTCTCAACAGTTGGAACATCCGTATAAATGATTGTTCCACAGCTTTAAAGGAAGTTCTGTCATACCAGCTCACAAGTTCTTTTTACCCAGCTCTAATTACATAAATTGTTATATAAACAGATGTCTGTTACTCCAAAGTCTACGTCACTTGGGAACTCAAATTTTTCTGAGTTCATATGCCAGTGGGCTAAAAGAAACATCTTTTGATGTCACCAAGGAACACTTTATGCTGTCAGGATGTGAGCAGGAAGGCACTCATCAATCGGGCTCCTTTGCTTTCATGCTCCAAGGAACAGAGAGAAAAGACCCAGAAGAGAGAGCACACTACACCTCTCTGCTTGATCCCTAATGGAACTCTTTATCTTGGTTAAATTAATTCCTTTTCCCAAAGTACACACTTTTATCAATGTCTTTTCTTTAACCATGTCTCTTTAACCATGAAAAAGACAATACTATATTAAAGATTTTCCTCTGCAGAGTTTTATTTGATCTTCCTAAGACCGTCAGGAAATAGAGAAAGGAGAAACTGTGATCATCTGTTAGGCAAAGACTCATATCTCAAAGCCACTGAGCTAACACTAATTCATTTGTTCATTCATTCATTCACGCATAAAACAAATATTTCGGATTGTCTGCCATGTGCCAGGCACAGTTTGTGTTTCTACAGAATGATGAATAAAAACAGACCTGAACATTGCCCTCAAAAACCTTATAGTCTAGTTGAAGAGACAAACTTTAATCAATTAATTTAAAAAGTTGATCATTATAAGGCATGGTTAGCTCATGATTTGAAAGTATAGGAATTATAAGAGTATATAGAAGAAGTACTAAGAATCCTTCCAGGAAATGAATTTTGGGCTGAGTCTGAATGATGACAGGGTTTACCTAAGGCACAGCAGGTAAAGGGAACACATGAGCTAGGAGAGAACATGTTATGCTGTGTGATCCTGAAAAAGTCCACCTTGGTAGGAACTCCAAGAGGGAAAAGGCATGGAGTGAGATGAGAAAGGGAACAGAGGCAAGGTGTCAGATTGAGAAAGCCTTGCATGTCATGTTTGATTTTTTCTTACTCTAAGAGCAATGTGAGAACATTATAGATTTTATTCAAAAAGACACATAATCAGATTTATATTTTTAAAAATAAGTCTGGCTACCATGTGAACAATCAGCAGGAGGGATCAAAAGTGGATGGGGGAGACCAGTTAGCAGACATTCTGCAATCAGTTGTCTGTGGAAGGGAGGACTGGATTTGGAACTAGATCTTGGTAGTGGGCCTGGAGAGAAGTTTACAGATTTTACAGATATTTAGAAGATAAAGTTTAGAGGTGAGTATCCATAGCATGTCCCACTTCAAGTACCTGGGTAGAGTCCTCTTTGGGGATGCTCTCCACCCCCAGACTGCCATAGCTGGCAGTCTTTAGCTTTATCTCTGGGGCAACTTCTCAGTAATGGTCTATTTGGAACCCCAAGCACTCACTACAGCTGCTGCTCTGGTCCACACATTAGTAGACACTAAAAAGCTCTGAGCCCACCCAAGGCTCACAAGCATGAAATTTCTTGATTCCTTGGCCCCAAGTCTGTCAACTTTTCTGTATCTCGTCTTACCTTTTTCTCTAATCTCAGGGGCAGAAACATCCCTTGGCTTGCTCAAGGTTGTCCCAGTCTTCTGTGTTCTGGATTTCTTCCCTCTTCCTCTGCTCCAGGATCAACACCTCACTCCTTGTGTTATTCCAACTTTTATATGCATTTTCACATCCGCCTGCCTCCTTCCCAGCAGTTTATAATTCACTCACTTCTCTTTCTGAAATGGCTCCTGGTTGCTTTCCACCCTTCCAACCACTCAAGGTCCGCACTTTCTGTCTCTTGACTCACAACTCACTCCCACTCAATTTCCCGCCAGCTCACTAAGGATCTCATGGATTCCAAATCTGCTCTATAATCATCAGCACGTTGGAGAATAATCCTTCAGCATTTGATGTTATTAACTATTTCCTCCTTTTAAAACTCCTCTTTGGGTTTCTATGACACTATCTCCTGGTTCCCTCTCTTTTTCTCTGATCATTCCTTCTTAGACTTCCCAAGTTTTTCTATTATAACTTCATTATTGGCCCAAGGTTACATCCCAGGTAATTTTCCTTCCTCACGATGTAACATGTACTGGGACCCCACTGCTCCCTTGGTTTTGACTATCGCCCACATGTTAGTAGTCTGAAAAGGAAATTTCTAACCTACACCTCATTCCTTAATACCAGAATTTTTTTTTTTTTTGATGAGGGAGATTCCCCCTGAACTAACATCTGTTGCCAATCCTCCTTTCTTTTTGCTGAGGAAGGTTAGCCCTGAGCTAACATCTGTGCCAATCTTCCTCTATTTTGTATGTGGGTCGCTGCCACAGCATGACTGATGAGTGATGTAGGTCAGAGCCCCGGATCTGAACCCATGAACCCGGGCTGCTGAAGCACAGTGTGCCGACCTTAACCACTATGCCATGGGGCTGGCCCCATTAATGCCAGTATTTTTTTTTTAATGTTGTGAAGCGCACACCTATACCTGAACACCACAAAACCAAAACCAAACAAAGAAAAGCAATACAAATAAAAACACAAATTCTGATGCTATATATTCAAGTAATTAATTACATGAAGTAGACTGTCTTAGTCCTTTTCACTGAATATATTCAAGCAGAGTATATACACTCATGTCTGGAGGATATTGTAGAAAAATATACAAACATTGAACAGGCAGATGGAGTTAAATGACACCTTCTTTAAGGTCACATGCAACCTGAGATTTGGTGATTCAAATAACATTTACATGGACATGGTAAATGCAATACATTTTGCATTCACGTATTTAGTTTTAGTAACCTTCTGAACAATCGTGTGATTTAAGTATAATATCCGTGTTTTTTGTGTGATTAAAAAGGAGCAGACGATTTATTTGTCTATCATCACATAGAAGAATATAAATAGCAGAGCTGAGATTTGAAGTTTTTATCTTCTGATTCCAAATCCCATACTGTCTACATGATAACAGATGTAAAAATATAAATATTATTTCTTCAACAGGATTGTTATCTTTTTGAAAACAATGAACAAAGATGTTTATTATTTTAATCCCACTGAAATCTCTACTAGGTGCAGGGATAGATCTAGGTTTCATAGGGATTGAAGCTTGTATAAAGTTTGGGGTGCTTTTTTAGAAAAATGTACAAAATTATGAAGGTAGCTTCTGTGGCTTTGGTAGGGGCCAATGCATTTGGGGTTCCCTGAAACTTAAGCCTCGTTAGTCTCATTAAATGTATTGCAGAACTAAATATTTGTTACCTACACAGTTATCTATATCCTAAGTTATTACAGAAAACAGCAGAAAAGCCCATTTACTCTTTAGAATTATTCTAACTATTTTTAGCTATTTCTGATCAGTGGCACGATACTTGGGATGGTTTCCAAAGTAACCAGCCTATTCACCTAAAAGCTGAAGCCCCTTAGTAGTATGTGAAACTGGTATTCAACATAATAGATTTATTTTTTAAATTTTTGCATATCATTGAGAGGCACAGTCTTCTCATTAGAAAGATATATTTGTTAGTGTAAATTCTAAATGCTTCTTATCCATCTCAGACAGACTTGTAGAAACTCAAGCAGAACTCTTGCTCCTGTTAAGACAGTTTCTACGAGGCAAGCTTCTAATGAGTAGGTGTCATCACCAGATGTGTGAGATACCTTGAAAACAAACTAGAGATGAGGGGTTTGATCATGGTGTTAGCAAGAGTGGCATGAAAGATAAATTAAGTGGAAAGCAAAGGAATTATTAAGAAGCTAGTGTTTTCAAGACCATTGCGTGGAAGTATGTGTTCATGCAGCCTTGTTTACCATTACATCTTGTTCCTGACTAATATAGAATGGCTCACTTTTCTCTGGAGTTCGGATCCAAAGTCATCTTGAAATGTAGCAGCAAATTTTATGCCTGAATGATTCACTTCCTTAACTGTGTGAGGTCCTGTTAGTCATTACTTTCAGGTAAGAGAATGAATGAAATAATACCACCGGTTATATTTCAGTCTTCAGGGAAAGGGTGGATTGATGATCTTCTTGCCTCCTTAAATAACAACCTCAAAAATAAGAGGCTAAAAAAGTGCTCCCTTAAGTTTCCATCGTTGTTTTACGGGGGAAGAAAACCAAGTTATCTATCTTTGTTCAAAAAGGTGTAGAAACATTCTTCCAGTTATAGCTGACTGAAGATTAAGTGAGGGACCTGTGTTAGTTGAGAGTTGACTAATGCCAAAGCAGTTCCCGAGTGGACCGACTAGACCTTTGGTATATGTCTGCATATGCTATATGCTACAGCAAGGGTTCAAACGCCAGAGAGCAGGTTTAACTGGATTATTTTTAAAGCTACTTTCAACTTTAGGAGTCAGGTTTAAATAATAAGGACTATTCCTTAGTCCTAATAGATAACACTTTGATTAAAAAAATAAATAAAAGGAAAGAAAAAAACTTGGATGAGTTTTTGTTTTCCCATTTGCCCTTCTAATTGATATTTACCCTTGTGTAAGCACTGTAGCAATATATAGCAAATAAATTGATGAGGATTATGTTAGCTAAGAGAATGACAGATCCCAAAGCAGGTGTCAAGACAACACATGGTTTTATTTCTTATGGAGCTGTCCACCTGTTCAGACATTGCTTTTTACACTTGCCCTTGAATTTATTCTTTTTTTGTGTGTGCGAGGAAGATTAGCCCTGAGCTAACCTCTGTTGCCAATCCTCCTCTTTTTGCTGAGGAACATTGGCCCTGGGCTTACATCTGTGCCCATGTTCCTCTACTTTATATGTGGGATGCCACCACAGCATGACTTTATGATGGTGGGTAGGTCCACACCCAGGATCTGAACCTGCAAACCCCAGGCCGCCAAAGCAGAGCACGTGAACTTACCCACTACGCCACTGGGCTGGCCCCCCTTGAAGCTATTCTTTAAGCTGGAGCAAAAGGAAGGAAGAATAGCTATAATTTAAGACATACATACTCAAGACAATGAAACAGAGAGTATGGAGAGTGGGAAACAGAGACCTCAAAGCTGACTGTAGATATTAATGCTGATCTAAAACAAAGAGATTCATAAAGCAAAATGGGTTCTTCTTGTATTTTCTGTCATCTGGCTTCAGTAAATTTCTGCTTTCGATTGCTGAATGTTGCTGTTTTTCTGCACAAAGCCTTTTCTCCAAGTGCATATGAGGTTTTCATGCAGTATGCTTACTAATGGGCCAGAGTCCCTCATTTTGTCCAAGTGAAGATTATGCGGAGTACTTCTTTCATTTTACATTAGCAACAATTACTTTATTTAAATAAGTAGAATAAAAATAGAGGTTCTCTTCATTGGCACCGAGGACCAAGATCAAACATACTGCCTTTTAGTAGCCCTTACTGCCACCTGCAACTGTAATACAAAGTAGATCAAGCAAAGAAAATGAGCTCCATTTCAAAAATTGTTGTATTTTCCAAGCATTAACAATGATCATTATATTCACCATTTGGAAGACATTTTTAACCTCATTGCAAACTATTATGTTTTTCCAACATGATTTCCTTTAAGCCTCAAAGTTAAAGCTGGGAAAATTGCTAAATGATAGTCTCTTAACTAATGATATTATTTATTATTATTACCTCGCTAATAGTGCTACTTGAAATCACAGTGAATCTGAAATTATCATTTGAAAATTCTGTACTGCTCTGTTTACCAGGAGAAAATGCAAATGTGCACATATAAAACACAGGAACTCTGTCAGTAAGATGTTCACAGTTCCCCAGAGAGGAAGTAGATGAGAAATGTGTTCATCAGTTACTTACGTTGCCTCTCCTCCTGGGGAGTGTAGATTTTCCTACTGAGCTAGGCTGGAGATTTGCTACTGGGCATTTGTTTGATAGCCTCAGTGAATGCCCATGGTTTGGTCCTTACTTATTTATTCATCCAAATATATTGCTTATGGTCTGATTATATTATCCACGAAGAAACTATAGCATCAGACTGATTTCAATTTAGAGACTATATACACACATTTTCTATCAGAAAAAATAATGGATCTTAATTTTTTAAGAACGGCATTTTGTATCAGTTATAATTGCTGTATAATGAGTATCCCAAAACTTAGCAGCTTACCAACAATGAGCAATTATTACCTCACCGTTTCTGGGTGTCATGAATTTAGGAGTGGTGTGGCTGGGCAGTTCTGGCTTGGGGTCTCTAATGAGATGGATATCAGATCTTGGCTTGGGCTGCGATCATCTATCTGAAGGCTTGACCAGGGCTGGAGGATCCGTTACTAAAGTGGTATATTACAGCGAACTGTAACAATCAGGTTGCTAAATGAATGTCCCTGATGGGCAGAAAGTACGATTTGGTACCCATCGATGTCAGCTACCTGGTATGCTCTTCCTGAAGCAACAACCTGTTTTATCCTTGAATTAGTGTGATATTTAGAAATAATTTTGGACCTTCTTTTCTGGCAGTCTGACACAAAAAATTTTCTGAAGATTTTCCGGCTTAAAAAACAAGCCAATGAAAAAGTAGCTTCTGTCTGGGTGAAAAAGGTCTTTCAATTCATTTCTGGTCTCAAAGGAAGAAGTTAAGGAAAACTTTGTGGGCATTCCTCCCCTCTACCCAGAGGATATGAAGGATCAGTGAACGAGGAGCAGTCACAGACAGCCAAGGTTGCTCTGAGGGCAAATGGTTATACTAGTGCTACTATCTATTGGGAGATTAAATCTTTGACAGTTACAAGGCAGAAAAGTTGATACTAAGAATTCTTCATTAGTCCACACAACTTTAAGGGACTAGATTGGTCCCAGAACACAAATACTTTTAACTTCCAGTAGAAGCAAATGCAAATTTTCTCTGGCCCACGCTCAGTATTAGGAACAAAGAAGAAGGACATGGGGCCGGCCCTGTGGCATATTGGTTGAGTTCAGCATGTTCTGCTTTAGCAGCATGGGTTTGTGGGTTCAGGTCCCAGGGGCAGACCTGCACCACTCGTCAGCCATGCTGTGGCAGCAACCCACACACAAACTAGAGGAAGATTGGCACAGGTGTTAGCTCAGGGAGAATCTTCCTCAAGCAGAAAAAGAGGAAGATTCACAACAGATGTTAGCTCAGGGCTAATCTTCCTCAGTAAAAAAAAAAGAAATAAAAAGGGCATATAACTACAAATATAGACATTTAAAACACAGTAAATGAATATTATGAACAACTGAAGGCTGACAATTTTGAAAATTTATGAAATGGATAAATTCCATAAATAATAGAATTTATCAGAATTGCCTCAAAAAGAATGCCTAAACTGTCCTATAACCGTAAAATAAATTGAGTCAATAAATAAAAGTTTTCCAACAAAGGAAAAACTAGGACCCAACAGTTTTACAGGTGAATGTTATCTTAAATCTTAACATCATAATTACATGTTCTGTCTATGAGGTCAATACAGTCTTGTGTCACTTATTGATGGAGATAATTCTGAGAAATGTGTCTTGAGGTGATTTTGTCATTGTGTGAACGTCGTAGATATACTTATGCAAACCTAAAAGGTATAGCCTACTACACACCTGGCTATGTGGTACTAATCATATGGGACCACCATGGTATGTGTGGTCCATTGTTAATTGAAACATCATAACACAGTGCATGACTGTGTGCCAAACTCAATTCTTGTGCTTGTGCCAATGCCACATAAGAACCTTCAATAGTTAGCCTGCTAGTTCAGTGTGCATGAGAGACATGTGGAGCAGACCAGACTCCATGTCTAGCTTGGAGTCAAGTATACATGGGCCCTGCCTAGATCAGCTTGACCACAGCCTACCCACGGATACATGAATGAGGATGAATAATTATTGTTTTAAGCCATTGAATTTGGGGGTGATTTGTTATGCAGCACTATTTTGTAAATAGCTAACTCATTTGCTGTAGAAAAGCATTTAATAAAATTCAACAACTAATAAATTTCATGCAAGACTATTAGTACACTAGGAATAAAAGAGAATTTCCTTTTCTGTGTGGAGTGTATCTCCAATAAAACTATACTAAGTATTATGAAAATCTGTACATTTATAATCCCTATGCACTACAAATTCTATTTCTAAGAAATGTCCTAGAGAAACTCTTGCACATATGCACAAAAAGACATGTGCAAGCATATCAATAGCAGTATAATTAATATTGTAAAAAACTAGAAATAACCCAAAGTGTCTTTAAAATGAAAATAAATTGTTATATACTTACACAACAGAATATTAAACAGCAGTACACATGAACGAACTACAATAATATGCACAACACAGATGAATCTTACCCACATAATATCGAGAATGGAAAAATGTTCAGGACTACATACCTCGTAAATTCATTTGTATAAATCTCAAAACATAGACACTCTTAAGTCAAACGTGGTTTCGTAGTAGTTACTTTACTACTATGATTATAATTTATATATCAGTTACATGTATCTATGTGTATCTATCAATATGATATAAAATATGATAGTATGGAATAAAGTATAACGGAAGTTTACACCAGTATTACATTATTATAATAATTTCAGTCGGTAAATCACTAAAAGTTTATTGAAGACACCGTATTTTAGTCTTGGTGGCTTTTATGAGGAGCTTACAATGTGCAGCAATGAAAGTGATTTGAAGTATTGCTGATTACGCACAATATTATATTTTGTGGTTATTTTTTCAGCTATAGAAATGCAAATCTCCCCTGAATAAAACAGGTGACAGGAAATTTGAAGCTCAGGAATATTATGTCTTATTTATTTGTGAATGGCCATTATGCAATCAGGAAGAAGACGATAGTATCTATTCTCAACATTACTATTCAAAATTTTATAAAGACTGAATAAAAACAGAACAGACACGCATATGTATGCATTAGTTAGGGAAGAATAAAACTATTATTTGTACACAATGTACACAATCCACCTAGAAAATCCAAGAGAATCAGTCGAAAAAACTATTAAAATTAATAAGGTGCTTGTATACAAAATTCAGTACCTAATAACTTTTCTATGTAGGGCAATAAGGAATCAGAACATAGCATGGAAAAATGTCCCAGTCACAACAGCAACAGAAACCAAAAAACAGTGAGAATTAACCCTAACAAGAGGCCTGAAAGATCATCATAAAAAACAATACAACACTTTCTGAAGGATATATAAACCAAGCTAAAGAAATGCCAGTGCATAGCATGTTCCTGGAAGAGAATATTTAACATGAAAAAGATGTTAGTCCTTTCCAAATTAATCTATAAATTTAATGCAATCCCATATAAAATCCTAAAAGAACTATTTATGGTGTTTGACAGATTTAGTTTAAAGTTCAACTGAAGATAAAAGTATAATAGCCAAAAATATTTTGAGAAAGATAAAAAGTGGTATTTGCTCCATCACGTTAAAAATACCTAGTATAAAGATATAGTTAGCTAAAGCTATGTAAGTAATTGTTCAGGAATAGATAGCTTGATGGCACAGAAAAAGAGAGTGCAAGGCCAGAGCCATCTACCTCGGGAAATTTAATATGAGACAAAGGCAATGTCATATGTTACCTCATGGGGAAATTAGTGGGGAAGGAATGGGTTATTTAATAAAAAGTCATGGGACAGTTAGCTGACAATTTGGAAAAATAATTTAAGTTTTGCCCTACCTCACACCCTCATAAAATTGTTTTGAAATGTATCAAGCAATTACATATAAATAACAGAAATATAAAATTACGTTGAGAAATTAAAGAGAATATTCGTTTATAATTTAAAGTCTTAAAGGGTTTCCTGGGAAAGGCTCTAGATTCAGAAATCATGAAGGAGAAGGTTGTCATATTTACCTACACAAAAATTACAAACTTGGTAAATGACACAAGTCACAATAATCAAAAGACAAGTAACACATGTCTTTTCTAGAGAAATAACTCCCGTTTGCCCAAAGATGCAAACACAAGGATTTGAAAGCAAAGAAAAGTTGGAGTCAATCTATCCATCCATCGGTCGTGGACCAGTTGAACTCCAGTTCATCTGTACTGTGGAGTAATCACATACTTCCACAGTTACCAACATGGAGAGATCTCCAGGACAAATATATTCGGAAGTGGAAAAAGTAAATTGCTGATATTAAGTATATAATTACGTCATTTAGGCAGAAAGTTGTTTAAAAACAAAATTACATGTACATATACATGTATATATATTTATAAATATGTACATGCATATATATCTTACATATTGCCTAGAAAGTGATCTGGGAAAATTCACAACCTACTGCTAACCCTCATGACCCGTGAAGAGGGGAGTAAGATTCAGGTGTGTGGACAGGAAATGAAATTAGACTATTCATTCTTACAGTGTAATACTTACGTGCTTGAATCATTTTTATAAAATATGTTCCTTATATAATTCAAAAGAAACCAATATAGATGCAAAGAAAGAGTAACTGAAAATGTAAGTAAAAGAATATGACATTTTAATATCTGGATAGAAATTTGGGTATTGAATCAACTACAGCATAACTCAATTTATCCTACCACTTAACATTTACCTACTTAATTCGCATGTGAAGAAAAGCAGGAGTCCTCTTTACTGAGGTAAAAAAAAAAGTGTTCAACAAATTGTTGATGGTGGTAAATTGATGGGCCTAGAAATTTCTTGCACCAGGGTTTAGGGAGATGGGTGACCTTGTGTACATGCTTGTGGGGTAACAAGTGCAAGATGGCCTTCCCATGTACAGATTTACTGGGTTCTGGCTGTATTGACTGTTATTCTCACCTCAATAAAAATTCCCATGGACGTCTGTGGGGTCATAGCTGAGTTGAACACCAAGATATATTTTAAGTTATGAGTAACATTCATTGCTTTTAATTAGTTGCTACAGGTAGGTGTGTGATAAAATACTCTATATAAAAATGCTTCTGGATGAGTAAGCTAGAAATACCTAATCTTTTGAGAGTTGATGAAAGTTAGAACATCTCCCTGGAAAAATGTACTGAAGTAGAACATTTTGTATACACAGTCTCTCCAGTAAATTTCCCACCTGATTTCATGCAAAGAGGGAATGATATATTGGTTGCACAGTGTTCGATTCTCCATTTCCCTCCACCCACAATCCCACGAATTTCTTTTGGTAGTTTCAAGTACCATCCACAGCTTGGCATATTCTCTTTTCTCCTATTGGACATTCCTGGAAGTATTCAAAATACTTGCAGCACGGCTATATTTTATTAATAAACATAAATATGTATGAAATAATAAAACAACATAAATTTGTTTGTTGACATTTTAGTAATAGTTAATATATACTCCGTACATACGAGTGCCAAGCATTCTTCTAGGAGGAAACAAGACCTTAAGGAACTCATCCAGTGGTCTCACAGTTGGAGTGGCAGAGCTGGGATTTGAACTCAGGCATTCTGGCTCCTAAGTCTATGCTTTTGAGTACTGTGATATTTGAACTGTCAAGTCCCAGTTCCTTCATGCACCCATATCCTGGCTTTAAGACGATGGAGGGTCTTCATAGGTAGGTTTGCTGTAGCTGAGATTCTGGTTGTCCTTGAAGATTCTCCCCCTTTAAGGGTCCCTCTGAAATTACCATCCCAACTCCTCAAAGACCTGATGTGCTTACTTGTAGTTAGGGCTCACCATTGCTCAAACTCAAATATTTTGCTGGGAGTAAGAGAAACCAATTTATTTTTGGTTGTACTCCTCACCATTTCTATGTTCTCTGTTTCAGAGACCTTATTTATCTGTCCTTCCTTTCCCCTGAAACTTACTTTCAGTCTCCTCAGGAGACCTTTTCTCTTCAGACAATTAACAGATTCTTTTTCCTGTGACACCTCACACAACATGGGGCATTGAGTTTTCTGGCTACTGCTCAATCATTAAACTTTATGGTCAAGTTACATATGAATAGAGACTAACTCAGTGCAGAAAGAGAACGGTTTGTGCCCCTTCTTTCATCTCCTCATCTCTATTTTATTCACTGCTTTTCTCCTAGGCTGCTTGTACTTTGTTCTACACAACTGTGGCATTGCCTTTTAAAATGTGAAAACCTCCCAGCTGCCTCATATTCATGTGCATTCTCCAATCCTCACTGTATTGACTGCAGTGCATTCAAGGCAAAGCAAAACCCATCATTGGCATCAATCAAATCCAAATGACTAAGATTTCTGCACAAGAATGGACTCATTGCCTACGATTTTTGCTCAACTTCTCAAATTAGGCAGGAGTATTTCTTTGGGACAAAATTATTTTCCAGTCTTCTAAGTAGATTTACATCCCACTTTAAAAGAAAGAGCATAGCTGATAAGAGTTGGAACACAAATGGGATTTAAACGCACACTCTTTTAGGCTAATGAATGAAGCGATGGGTGAGAAAGGAGGGTATATTGCAATCAGAGTGATGGTTGGTTAGAAAGGCGGATGAATGGGGAATAAAAACTGCTAATTGCCAGTTGTACATTAATATTTCATGTTGATATGCTCATGATGGATATTTGATATGCCAAATCTACACAAAGTTAAGGCATATTCTTTAGAAAACATGTCTGGATTTGACTCTTAAAATTTAAAGCTATAAAACTGACTACATTGGTGACTTGTTAAAGAGAATATTCCTTCTCTTAGATGGTTAAACATTTTTTTAAACTTATTTTGTACAGTTTTTTCCCTTAGGACTCCAGCAGCATATTCTAAAACTCCAATCAAGTAAATAGACTATTGCAGTCTGCTATCTAAGGCTTGCCTGCCCACCTTGTGTCCCCATTATCCCCCAGTCCTCATCTTCCATCTCACACTGGAAGGAAGGAAGAAGGGAAAGAGAGAAGGTAAGAAGGAAGGAAAGGAGAAAGAAAGAGTGAGGAGGGAAGGGAGAAAGAGAGTTAATTTTATTTTGAAGATTTATGGTGCACCAGCTCAGTGTGAGCTGCTTTCTTTGCATATGCTAATTTTACCCACCCCATCCAGTTTAACGCAAGATAAAACCAGCATTTTCAAGCTCTAAGGGACCTAGGTAATGATCTCTTCCCTCTTATTTTATATATGAGGAGACTGTGATCAGGATGGTTAAGAAACTGCCCAAGATCACACAATTGGTTAGCGACAGTGTCAAGAAAAAGCTACAAATCTCTCAACTACTGGTTTAAGGCTTTGCCTACCATTCCTATTGATCTTTGAGTAGAACTTGACAAACTTAACATATCCAGTGGAGATTTCAGGCCCTACAAGGTTCTAGAAACTCTTCAATCCAGGGAATATTATATCAACTCCATCTTAGCTAAAGACAGTGGTGACCAGTCCCAACACATCTCTTCTGAGAGGAGCAAGAGGAAGTGGTATTTTCTGTTAGGGTAGTCCAGACCTTAAAAAGTATATAATTATGACTATTTTTTATTTAGTTATTCATTTTTTTTTGAGGAAGACTAGCCCTGAGCTAACATCTGTTGCCAATTCTCCTCTTTTTGCTGAGGAAGATTGGCCCTGGGCTAACATCCGTGCCCATCTTCCTCTACTTTATATGTAGGACGCCTGGCACAGCATGGCTTGATGAGTGGTGCATAGGTTTACGCCCAGCATCCAAACCTTCGAACCCTGGGCCGCCAAAGCAGAGCACGTGAACTCAACTTCTACGTCACCAGGCCGGCCCCAATGACTATTTTTAATACTAGGATGGATGTTAAACTTAAGATATGAAAACCTATGTTTGTTTCAGCTCAGTATTAACTACCTACATTTAATTAAATCATAGCTGATCTGGACCTCAGTTTCCTCAATTGTTAAAAATGAGAGAGTTGGAAGAGATGACTGTTAAAATCTTTCCTGGTTGCAGTGTGATTTATGAATTATAGAAACCACCTGCTATCTAACTACATTACAAAGGATGAAATAGATTTTGTTTTCCGGATCCTTTTGCTAAATGAATGACTGCACGATAAGTTGGTAAGGTTATAGGTACAAACAAGGAAGAGAAGAACAGACAGAAGTGGGCTGGTAGCCATCATTCATAAAATAAATAAGGGCATAGATATTTTGGGAGAGCATCCAGAGATACTACCATCAAATTATTTGAATATGATGATTTGCACACTTCCCAATTTCAGCATCTTTTTTGACTTTTTGAAAAAGTCACAAATCAGCACCTTTTGAAATTGAGTTGATTAGATACTTGCCCCTTGAGCAAAATTGAATGAATAAATACTGAGTGCAATAAACAAATGGTCTCTGTCTACATTTCAGAGACTTCAAAACATGGTTCTCAATGCCTGAATGTAACTGGTGAGATCTATCCTTAGCATTGTCCTCAGCAATTGGCAAAGACTCCCTCACGGACCAAACTTTAGTCCATTAACCCTCTTCCATGGACCCTTTAGTTCATGGACCCTTTAGTCCTTGAACCCTCTTCTCAGCTGTGCCTGACCTTCTCTGCCTTTAGCAAGAACCCTGTTAGGCCAGTTTAGCAAGAATCCCCCTACCCATGATAGCTCTTGTTAGTAATTTTCCATCCACTAACCCCCTCACTCTGCTTGTTGCCTATAAATCTCCTACTTGTCCCTATTGTATCCAGAATTGAGTTCAATCTCTCTCCCCCTTGGCAACAGTCTTGACCCCTATTGCAATAGTATTGAATAAAATCTTCTGTACCATTTTCACAGTGATGAATAATTTTTCTTTGACATGAGTCTATGTGGAACTCTTAATTTCTTTTTCTCTGTAGACTGTTGTTTCTGCTAGTCCCAACCCGTATTTCTTTATTTCCTTTTCTGTTTTGTGAGTTTTGGCTGTGACCTGCTCATTCTTCTTTGAGACCTGGGTTGAAGTTCAGTTCCTACAGAGATTTGCATCTGATTCTGACCATTGTCTGGTGCCACTTTAAATTAAATTCTCTCTGTGTGTTTTGAATTACCCAGGTAATGTGAATTCAGACCTCGAATGTACTGCAAGAGCCAGCTTGGGGTTACAAAAGTTCAAAGGATTTTTCCCTCGACTTGGCCCTGGATCCGAGATAAGAAAATTTTATCAGGATCTTGTTTGAATGGCAAGGTTTACTTCTGGTTTAATCCTAATTCCCACTTTTACTGTTGAGTGTAGCCCTCTCAGGGTTCAAGCTCCATGGAGTCCAATCTTTTATTAGATTCTCCACATCCTGAGTTTTATCTCTTTTCTCCCACACCGTGTACCAACATGGATGCTCAAGATAGCTAAAGATGAATAGTCATCCTCAAGACAAAAACCAGATTTGGGGCTTGCTGACTTGCTGAGATTTTCCTGGTTTCATTCATTTGGAGGCTTGGAGGATTTACTGATTTTTTGAAAGTCCAGGAATACACTTAGAAAGGTGTTTTATATATTTTAAAATATTTTTTCCAGCAATTTAGTTTCTTCCAGCACATCCAGCAAATTGGAATTATTCTATGTGACTAATCTGCCATATTATTGGAAACAAGAGCACCTGAACATATTCTTAAAAGGGAAGTGGTATGCTGAATTCTGAGAGCTTTTCATAGAAGACACATTTGATATAATAGTCTAGGCATATTATTAGATACCCACAGAAGCTATAGACATCACAAAAGCATCAAAAACAGATGGAACTCATTCTCTTCAAACTGTAATAATAGGACAAGATACTGATAAGAGGTACCTAAGGTTTTTTTTTTTCTTTCTTTCTTATTTTAAATGGAGATAGCATTAGAAAAGTAAAAATGAGAATAAACGTATTTGAGGAACCAACATCATCAAAACATGCAAAAAATAATCTTGTTTTTACTGAGGTCATATTGGCTTATAACATTGTGTAAATTTCAGATGTACATTATTATATTTCAGTTTCTGTATGGACTGCATTGTGTTCACCACCAATAGTCTAGTTTTTATCCATCACCATACATATGTACCCCTTTTCCCCTTTCACCCTCCCCTTGCCCCCTCCCCCTCTGGTAACCACCAATCTGTTCTCCTTATCCATGTGTTAGTCTTCCACATATAAGTGAAATCATACAACTACTACCTCCAAGCAATTCTGAGAGCCTCTTACTGAAAAATAGCATCAGCAACAGTGACACATGATGCTGATCTCGGTTCATCAGTATTTTACTTTGTGTTGTTAGCTAATAAAAACAAGGCCATATGCAAAGCGAAAAGTACTTAGGAACTAAATACTTTTTGACCTGCTATCCAAAGATTGCCAAACTCTCATATAAGGAGAAAAACACCAAGAACAGCAACGATAAAAAGGAAATCATTTGCTTTGGAAATCCCACTCTTCTTAACCCAATCTTTGCATGGCTACAATAGAATCAAGGAGTACCAGGGGCAAGTTACAGCAAGAGAGTTTCAAAAAGTTTTTTATTTTTAACCTCACGACATTGTATCCAATAGGAAAAAATCAGACAATTGGCCCTTTCAAAAATCTGTGAGAACTTTTTCTTTCAGAACAACAGGGAATGGGATGTTCGTCTGGATGGAAAACTCTAGATGATGAGGGTCTTTCTTCTTCCCCACCTCCCCTCCTTCGACCAACCCCAAGGATTGATCTCATGTAATACTTTTTCTAAATAATCTGGTAGAAAGTAACTTCAGAGAAATAACATTATGCTCTTCCGGGGAATAAATTGTGTGGGTGTTAGGATAAATTCCAGGGAGAGATTGTGAGCCTGCTGGACAAGAAAATGTCATGGAAAGTTTTAGAGACAACACTTCAAAAGTAAGAAACTTCAGAAAACAATTTAAACAATAAATATAAGATTATGATCTTCCACTTACTTGTTATAAAATACAAAATGCTTGGGAGCCCTCAACACCCACTACTCGAAGCCAAAAACGTTAACAAAAGGTCCGTATCATTGCAATTGAACAGACAAGGAAGAGTTTCACATAAGCAGAGTCCACTGGTGTTTGGTTTGCAGAGCACCAGGAAATTTTCCATTTCCCAAACAGCTTCCTCTCCCCAATATGCATACTCCCAGCCCCACTGGAAGGTATATTTAGAGATCCTTTTAAATTATTGTAAATTCAGACGCTCCTTGGAAGTATACAATTATTTTTATCTATCAAAATTTGGAGTTCATCTCGATCGGCAAGGTAGGGAACAGCATCTGAAATTCAGAAAGAGGCAGACAGATTGGCAGCAGGCAGTAAAAACACAGGACTAAACAAGCCCTTGGAGATGCTCTGGTTAACACAGTTCACACAGCAAGTCGAGAGAAAGAACAGGATGCTGTGGAGTCAGAAGCGCACCTTTTAGGGGCCATTTACACAAAGTAATGATCAGGTAGGCCCACAATGACACACAATAGTGCTTGCATCAGTGGCTAATGCCTGGATTTGGAGAGTGGGATATAGAGGGAGATTCTCAACCCTGTGGGGCATCAGGGCAGGACTCTGTTAACAGAGCCAGGGTGTTAAGGAGAGGAGTAGACTAGAGAAGAACCAAAGGCAGGACTGACACAGAAAGAAGATTAGAAAGAGAATTTCAAATGGAGAAACAATAAGGGAGAGGAATTGTAAAGAAGTCTTCCAGCCTGTGGTTTTCTGTACCAGAGGTTTGCAAACCTTTTGAACTCAGGAACCCTTTACATGCCTAATATTCTTTGGAGATCTCAAAAGGCTATTATTTATGGGATGATATATATTGATATTTTCCATAATCGAAGTTAAAATTAAGAAATTTTTATAACTTCTTAATTTATTTAAAAATAACAATAATAAACTCAACACAAGTTAGCATAAATAACTTATTTTTATGAGAAACTGCTATATTTTCTAAAACAAAAATATTTAGCAAGAAGACTGACTGACTTAACGTTTTGAAGATCTATTTACTGTCTGGCTTAATAGAATATCCCTGGATTCACATGTCTGTTCCTGAATTCAGTCTCTTGTAGCATATTTTTATTGAATAATACGGAAAAAATCTGGTCACACAAAGGTCTGTATTTGGAAAAGGGGGAATATTATAACAACCTTTTCATATAACTGTGTATACTCATCTTTCACACTATACCAAAACTCAAGGAGTGATAGTTTCTTTTTTTTTTTTTTTTTTAATTTTTTGTTTATTGCAGTAACATTGGTTTATAACATTGTAAAAATTTCAGGTGTACATCATTGTACTTCTATTTCTGCATAGATTACATCATGTTCACCACCAAAATACTAATTACAACCCATCACCACACACATGTACCCAATTATCCCTTTCACCCTCCTCCCTCCCCCCTTCCCCTCTGGTAACCACCAATCCAATCTCTGTCCCTATGTGTTTGTTTATTGTTGTTATTATCTACTACTTAATGAAGGAAATCATACGGTATTTGACCTTCTCCCTCTGACTTATTTCACTTTGCATCATGCCCTCAATGTCCATCCATGTTGTCACAAATGGCTGGATTTCATCGCTTCTTATGGCTGAGTAGTATTCCATTGTGTATATATACCACAGCTTTTTTATCCATTCGTCCCTTGATGGGCACTTAGGTTGCTTCCAAGTCTTGGCTATTGTGAATAAGGCTGCAATGAACACAGGGGTGCATGTACCTTTGCAAATTGGTGTTTTCAAGTTCTTTGGATAAATACCCAACAGTGGAATAGCTGGATCATATGGTAGTTCTATCGTTGAGTTTTTGAGGAATCTCCATACTGTTTTCCATAGTGGCTGCACCAGTTTGCACTCCCACCAGCAGTGTATGAGAGTTCCCTTCTCTCCACAACCTCTCCAACACATGTTGTTTCCTGTCTTGTTAATTATAGCCATTCTGACGGGCGTGAGGTGATATCTCATTGTAGTTTTGATTTGCATTTCCCTGATAGTTAGTGATTTTGAACATCTTTTCATGTGTCTGTTGGCCATCTGTATATCTTCTTTGGAGAAATGTCTGTTCAGGTCTTTTGCCCATTTTTTAATTGGGTTGGTAGTTTTTCTGTTGTTGAGATGCATGAGTTCTTTATATATTTTGGAGATTAAGCCCTTATCAGATGTATGGTTTGCAAATATCTTCTCCCAATTGTTAGGTTGTCTTTTCGTTTTGTTGATGGTTTCCTTTGCTGTGCAGAAGCTTTTTAGTTTGATGTAGTCCCATTTGTTTATTTTTTCTATTGTTTCTCTTGCCCGGTCAGATGTGGTGTTTGAAAAGATGTTGCTAAGACTGATGTCGAAGAGCGTACTGCCTATGTTTTCTTCTAGAACTTTCACAGTTTCAGGTCTTACATTCAAGTCTTTAATCCATTTGGAGTTAATTTTTGTGTATGGTGTAAGGTAAGAGTCTACTTTCATTTTTTTGCATATGGCTATCCAGTTTTCCCAACACCATTTGTTGAAGAGACTTTCTTTTCCCCATTGTATGTTCTTGGCTCCTTTGTCAAAGATTAGCTGTCAATAGATGTGTGGGTTTATTTCTGGGCTTTCGATTCTATTCCATTGATCTGTGTGTCTGTTTTTGTGCCAGTACCATGCTGTTTTGGTTACTATAGCTTTGTAGTATATTTTGAAATCAGGGAGTGTGATACCTCCAGCTTTGTTCTTTTTTCTCAGGATTCCTTTAGCTATTCGGGGTCTTTTGTTGTTCCATATAAATTTTAGGATTCTTTGTTCTATTTCTGTGAAAAATGTTGTTGGAACTTTGATAGGGATTGCATTGAATCTATAGATTGCTTTAGGAAGTATGGACATCTTAACTATGTTAATTCTTCCAATCCAAGAGCACGGAATATCTTTCCATTTCTTTGTGTCTTCTTCAATTTCTTTCAGAAATGTTTTATAGTTTTCGGTGTACAGATCTTTCACCTCTTTGGTTAAGTTTATTCCTAGGTATTTTATTCTTTTTGTTGCAATTATAAATGGGATGGTATTCTTAATTTCTCTTTCTGCTACTTCGTTGTTAGTGTACAGAAATGCAACTGATTTTTGTATGTTGATTTTGTATCCTGCAACTTTACCATATTCGTTTATTACTTCTAAAAGTTTTCTGGTGGATTCTTTAGGGTTTTCTATATATAAAATCATGTCATCTGCAAATAGTGACAGTTTCACTTCTTCCTTTCCAATTTGGATCCCTTTTATTTCTTTCTCTTGCCTGATTGCTCTGGCTAGGACTTCCAATACTATGTTACATAGGAGTGGTGACAGTGGGCATCCTTGTCTGGTTCCTGTTCTTAGAGGGATAGCTTTCAGTTTTTCACCATTGAGGATGATATTAGCTGTGGGTTTCTCATATATGGTCTTTATTATGTTGAGGTACTTTCCTTCTATACCCATTTTATTCAGAGTTTTTATCATAAATGGATGCTGGATCTTGTCAAATGCTTTCTCTGCATCTATTGAGATGATCATGTGATTTTTGTTCTTCATTTTATTAATGTGGTGTATTACGTTGATTGATTTGCGAATGTTAAACCATCCCTGCATACCTGGAATAAATCCCACTTGATCATGGTGTATAATCTTTTAACGTATTGTTGTATGCGATTTGCTAGTATTTTGTTGAGGATTTTCGCATCGATGTTCATCAGTGATATTGGCCTGTAATTTTCTTTTTTGTGTTGTCCTTGTCTGGTTTTGGTATCAGGGTAATGTCAGCTTCGTAGAATGAGTTAGGAGCTTCCCCCTCCTCAATTTTTTGGAAGAGTTTGAGAAGGATAGGTATTAAGTCTTCTTTGAATGTTTGGTAGAATTCACCAGGGAAGCCGTCTGGTCCTGGACTTTTATTTTTGGGAAGGTTTTTGATTACTGTTTCGATCTCCTTACTGGTGATTGGTCTATTCAAATTCTCTACTTCTTCTTGATCCAGTTTTGGAAGGTTGTATGATTCTAAGAATTTATCCATTTCTTCCAGATTGTTGAATTGGTTGGCATATAGTTTTTCATAGTATTCTCTTATAATCTTTTGTATTTCTGAGGTGTCTGTTGTAACCTCTCCTCTTTCATTTCTGATTTTACTTATTTGTGCCTTCTCTCTTTTTTTCTTGGTGAGTCTAGCTAAAGGTTTGTCTATTTTGTTGATCTTTTCAAAGAACCAGCTCTTGGTTTTATTAATTTTTCTATTGTTTTTTGGTCTCTATTTCATTTATTTCTGCTCTGATTTTTATTATTTCCCTTCTTCTACTGATTTTGGGCTTTGTTTGTTCTTCTTTTTCCAGTTCCTTTAGGTGCATTGTTAGATTGTTTATTTGAGATTTTTCTTGTTTGTTGAGATAGGCCTGTATTGCTATAAACTTCCCTCTTAGAACCGCTTTTGCTGTATCCCATAAATTCTGGCATGTCGTATTTTCATTTTCATTTGTCTCCAGGTATTTTTTGATTTCTTCTTTGATTTCTTCATTAACCCAGTCGTTGTTCAGTAGCATTTTGTTTAATCTCCATGTATTTGTGGCTTTTCTGATTTTCTTCCTATAGTTGATTTCTAGTTTCATACCTTTGTGGTCAGAAAAGATGCTTGGTATTATTTCAATCTTCTTAAATTTATGGAGACTTGTTTTGTGGCCTAATATGTGATCAATCCTGGAGAACGTTCCATGTGCATTTGAAAAGAACGTTTATTCTTCGGTTTTTGGATGGAATGCTCTGTATATATCTACTAGGTCCATCTGTTCTAGTGTGTCGTTTAAGGCCAATGTTTCCTTATTGATCTTCTGTTTGGATGATCTATCCGTTGGTGTAAGTGGAGTGTTAAAGTCCCCTACTATTATTGTGTTACTGTCTATTTCTGTTTTTATGTCTGTTAATAATTGCTTTATATATTTAGGTGCACCTACATTGGGTGCGTAGATATTTACAAGTGTTATATCCTCTTGTTGGATTGTTCCCTTGATCATTATGTAATGCCCTTCTTTGTCTCGTTTTACGGTTTTTGTTTTAAAGTCTATTTTGTCTGATATGAGTACTGCTACCCCAGCTTTCTTTTCATTGCCATTTGCGTGGAGTATCTTTTTCCATCCCTTCACTTTCAGTTTGTGAGTGTCTTTAGGTCTGAAGTGTGTCTCTTGTATGCAGCATATATATGGGTCTTGTTTTTTTATCCAGTCAGCCACCCTATGCCTTTTAATTGGAGCATTTAGTCCATTGACGTTTAAAGTAGCTATTGATAAGTATGTACTTACTGCCATTTTTTAACTTTTTTTTTCCTCAGTGTTTTAGTAGTCCTTCTCTGTTCCTTTCTTCTTCTATACAGAATTGATGGTCACTTTAGTTTGACCTCTGTCTGAAAGCTGTACTCTTTAACTACCCTCCTCCCTCCTTTTATGTTTTTGATATCATATCCAACCTCTTTTTGTGCATTTGTATCCATTACGTTCTAATCGTGGAAATAGATAATTTTTCCTATTTGTGGTCTTCTCTTTTCCCCTTAAATCAGTCCCTTTAACATTTCTTGTAACACTGGTTTCTTGGTGACAAACTCCTTTAATTTTTGCTTATCTGGGAAAATTTTGATCTCTCCTTCCATTTTGAACGATAACCTTGCTGGGTAGAGTATTCTTGGCTGTAAGTTTTTTCCTTTTAGCACTTTAAATATATCATGCCATTCTCTTCTAGCCTGTAAGGTTTCTGCTGAGAAGTCAGCTGATAGCCTTATGGGGTTTCCTTTGTATGTAACTTGACATTCTCTTGTAGCTTTTAGGATTCTCTCTTTATCTTTAATTCTGGACATTTTGATTATGATGTGTCTTGGTGTGGGCCTCTTTGGGTTTATCTTGTTTGGGGCTCTCTGTGCCTCCTGTACCTGGATGTCTGTTTCCTTCCTTAGGTTAGGGAAGTTTTCATCTATTATTTCTTGAAATAGATTCTCTGCCCCCTTGTCTCGCTCTTCTCCTTCCGGGACACCTATAACACGGATGTTAGTGCGCTTGATGTTGTCCCAGAGGTCCCTTAGACTGTCCTCACTCTTTTTAATTCTTTTCTCTTTTACCTGTTCACCTTGGGTAATTTCTTCTAGTCTTTCTTCCAGCTCACTGATCCGTTCTTCTGTATCCTCTACTCTGCTTTTGAGTCCCTCTAATGACTTTTTCATTTCCAGTATTGTATTCTTCATTTCTGATTGGTTCTTTTTTATATCTTCCATTTCTTTGTTGACATTCTCACTGAGTCCATCTGTTCTTCTCCCCAGATCAGTGAGCATCCTTAACACTCTTAGTTTGAACTCTCTGTCGGGTAGGTTGCTCATTTCTGTTTCACTAAGTTCCTTTTCTGGGGTTTTGTCCTGTTCCCTTACTTGGAATGTATTCTTTTGCCTCCTCATTTTGCCTCTTTCCCTGTGCTTGTGTCTACGTATTAGGTAGGTCAGCTACGTCTCCTGCTCTTGGATAGGTGACCTTATGTAAGTGATGGCTTAGGAGGCTTCCAGTGTGCTTCCCTCAGTTCTCAATGTTCCAGGGGTGACCCCTATGTGGGCTACGTGTATCCTTCTGCTGTGGCCTGTTTGCTCTCCCTGTAGGCGCCCAGGGAGGCTGAGTTATGCTCCTGGCCAGCTGTTGTAATGCTCAGCTGCTTGTAGTTGTTGTGGGCCCTTCAGTCTCTTTATCAGCTGTGGGGAGCCCCAGCACAGTTGGCTGCAAGTTCTAATACCACATTTGTGTTGCAGTATTTCTTTTAAGTGAGTAGGCCCCCACCATGGCAGGTTGTTAGGCTCAGGGCCTTAGAATTGCTGTAAGCCTCTAGCCTATTATGTCTCTTGTCAGCTCTCTGAGGATTGCAGCTGGGTGGGGCTGGCCTCAGGCACAGGAGCACCCAATTGTTTCAGGTTTTGGAAGGTGGAGCAAACCTCCTATGTGGGTCTTTGAGAAGTACAAGTCTTCTGTGGCTGAGAAGCCCTGCCGCCCACAGGTCCACACACACAGTCAACACAGTCCTGCCCCGTGTGAGTGCCCCGACCTCCCCAAGTGGACCCAGTCTCTCCACGGCGGGAGCCCCACACACTCTGCCACCGCCCCACACTCTCCACCCACTCCTTGTGCACGCCCTGCCCCGCTCAAGTCAGCTCAGTTGCCAGGCTGCAGAGAATCCAGTCACCAATCTATGCAGGCCCACACGTTGCCTGAGGGCTTGTTGTTGGGTGGGGCCAGTCTCTAGGGTGGGCTGCCTGCCCTGGCTGAGCTGGATTAAATCAGTACTCTAGCGGGTGGGGCAGACCCTGGGCTAGCAGGTCTCAGGGAGAACTCCAATGGCGTCTGTGTCAGCACGCTCACACCAGGCCACAACAATGGCCGCCGCCAATGTCCCAGTCCCTGGAGAGGTCTCACCCCTCACCGAGATGCACTCAGGGCCTATTAGGTGAGTCTCTTGTCACCGAAGCACTGTGCACCTTTCTTTCTGGTGATTTTAGGATGCTTTCTGGAACGGGTGAGTTTGTGTGCGGGCCCTTTAAGAGCCAGTTTTAGTTTTTTTGTGAACCGGGTTTTCTGGGGGTGCTCCCCAATGCTTTAGCAGCAGGCACAGTCAGATATTATGCTGCTGGTCTCAATTGTGCTGGGTCCACAAAATGCCCACAGCAGGGGCGCTCCCCGGCTCAGGGCCCCGCGCCTCCAGGGAGGCTGCGGACCTGTGAGCTGCTCCCGGCGGCCGTGAAGCTGGCGGCTTGTGAAGGCGGCGTTTTTCTCTCCAGAAGGGAGTCTCTGCCTCTTCTACCCCAGTTAGGATTGTCCGTTGTTGCAGGAGTTCCTCTCATCCAGTTTTCAGTTCTGTCTCAGGGGTAATTTTTCCACGAGTAGTTGTAAATTGGCTGTGTCCACGGGAGGAGGTGAGTTCCGAGTCTGCCTACGCCGCCATCTTGACTCCTCGAGACAAGGAGTGATAGTTTCTTAAAACTTATTTGCAGCGCAGAATCTGAAACCATTATCGCTGATGTCACATTAAAATGTGTTGGTCTATCTCGTACTTAAAATGGACAACTCACCCATGCATGACCAACCATTCATTGGTCATTTGGAAAATATTAAAATTCAGTGAGTAATGGAGCCTTTCTTATGTGGACACATTTCATTACACAATATTCAAAAATCACATGTGATAAGATCTCCACTGATTTCATTAGATAAGTATTTATATATGGAGATACTGTCAAGCTAATGGTGGCAGAGACACATTTTCTAAAATTCTGAATTCTGCTTGAAAGCTTGAATTTGACCACTGACAACGAATACTACCAGTTGTTTTTCTTGAAGTGACAGACTCACTTCACTGACTTTAGAGAAAATGCCAAATACCCAATCCTGAAGAACCATGGGTTGGCCCCTAGTTGTTCTTTCAGGTAAAAATTATATTCTTAAGGATTTTAGCTCTTGGACAAGATGGAACAACCCAACTGCCTGATTTTTAAAAAATGGGCAAACTATATGAAACAACAGTTTTCAAGACATTGGAGCGTGATCACTGAGAGGAGGAAAATAAATGATGTGCCTCTATAATTACTCCATCTTACTACCTTAGAGAGTTTCCAGATCATGGTCAAGGGAGAGGGAACCAAGACAGAGCCTATCAGATCACCCAAGTTGAGGAGATGGAGCTGAGAATTTGGGCAGAACAAGGCGGCTAGAGTTAATAGCACAGAGTACAGGAAAGGAGAGAATTGTACTACGAAGTCTGGAGATCTGCACAGAACTCCCCCAAGGATGTTTAACTGCTTACTGATCAGGGCATGCATGTAACAAAACTACCCCAGGTCAGGAAAAGAATCACTTGAAAGGATTAGAAGTTATCGTTCTTGTACATGTCTTTTGGTGAGTATACATATATATTTCTGCTGGGTAAATGACTAGGAGAAGAACTGTGGGTTGCTGGGGTATGTATATGTTCACCTTGAGTAGACGCACCAACTTATGCTCCCACCAATGGTTCCAGTTTTTCTACATCCTCCTTTGCACTTGTGTTGTCTATCGTTTTTATTTTAGTCATTCTGGTGGGTGTATAATATTATCTCACTTGGTTTTAATGTGCATTTCCCCGATTACTATGAAATCAGGTTCCTTTTTTAAAGTTCATTGGCTTTGTTCATATAACCATTACGGTACAACTAATCATTAAAATAACTTTGTAATAAAAACCAATTTCCTGTTTTATTTAGTTAACAGAATTTTTTTTCTCAGAAATAGTATACTAAGCAAAGCTTAGAGGCAATTGTCTGTCAGAGTTGTTTGACTATCTTGGGAACAGTCCACCAAAAATCTGAAATTTAGGAAAAACACTATTTAATAAGTAGCTTTGGAAAAGCTTCGTTGATTGCACTAGCTGGAAATACTTGACCAAACTGAATAAATCTGCTCAAGTTTTAATTAGCCAGTGGGTGATGATATGGTCTCAAAATGAATAGCAGAACCTTCTCCTCATGGGCCTGTGGGGGAGACTTGCTATTTCCAGCTCTCATGTTAGACCAGCTCACCTCACAAAGTGGGAAGCTTGGGTAAATGGGATAGAAGATGCCATCATATGATACCGGCAAATTTTCTCTCAACAAAATTAGAACAAATTGACAGATCTCTGTCAAACTTAGAAATAATTTTGCTATGTAAATAAAAATAAGACTACATTGAAGGGGGCATCTGGTGGTACAAAAATAGACTGCACATGGCCCAGTGAAAATTAGCTGTTGTGAAAGGGTTTGCTAATTATTTTTTCTTTGGTGCTGTCATTCCTGAAATACCTCTGCCACCTGAAGCCTTATGCTTGGCTTTTCTTGAATCACTTGATTTAAAAGTTTAAAAAAATTGTACTGGGTGTCTAAATATGGCAGCAGCATAATCCCAATGAATATAATGAGTCTATAAGTCACAGTGGCCCTGACAAAGGTGCTAATGGGTATCATCAGACATTTTACATCACTCCTTAGGTGAAATGCAAAGCCTGTGAAGCCTCCCACACAAAACAAAATATCACAAAGCAAGTAGATCTGAAAGGGCTCCCTGGCCCTGATGCTTTGCCTCTTACGTTTTGTACTATTCATCTTGATGAGACTCATAGTTTTTCATTGCGAGTCTCACGCCATTCATTTGGCGAGAACATCACAATAACTCATGAGTTCAACAACGAAGGGAATGTTTTGAAAAAGTGGAAGAGACTCTTTGTCCAGATTATGTCTTTTTAGTAAGAATACAATAGGACAAATCATCTGTGAAGTTTCAAATTTTTAGCCTCTGTATCATCTCTGTGTTTTCATTTTTCTACTTAAGTAAGAGAAGAATGACTCAAAGAGCAGGTGTCTCGGGTACTGCTGGTGATAAGGAAGTTGTCTTATAGTTTATTTACAGTTTTGGCTGGTTGAGCACCAAATTATTGTTGTCTTGTGTCAAACAAAAACAACAACATTTAGGAATGTTTGCTAAACATCAGGCATCATACTAACAGGTCTGTTTGCATTAACCCTCTTTTCTTCCCAATGATTACACGAATTAAATATTTTATTTCCATTTTGCAAATAAGGAAACAGGCTTAAAAATTTACATCCTTTTCCTTTTTTAATACTCTGATTCCTTCGATGTCTCTTTTGCTGGTCTCTTTCTTCTACCCTGCCCTTTAAAGCAGTTGTTTCCCAAATTCTTTTGTCTTTTTTCCCCTATAGTCTCCATGGCAAATTTGACTCACATTATGGTTTCTTATCAGTTTGGGTCATGAGACAGAATGTGCTCAATATACCACTAATTCAGTGTGGAAGCCAATGACAGATGAAGGGATGCTTCATCAGGGGATCTTAAACATTCTGCCCATATTTTAAGTAAATAAGTTTTTAAATTAAGAAATGAAATGAAAAATATCACAACACTATGTTTACTTCAATTAATCAACTATGTGGAATCACTACTCTGTGCCCTTTGAGAGAAAAAACTCTATTTTGTATATCTTTATGTCCTGAGGAATTAGACAGAAATTGACATACAGCAGGCACTCAGTAAGTATTCAAGAAATAAAATAGTACTAATATTATTTTATCTCTTTAATTCCAGTATTCCATCAAGTATAAGAAGTCCTATCAGTTTAATATGTCTTTTCAGAATTTTTAAAAAGTAGATATGAATACAAACTCTGCCTGCTAACCAACAAAAACATACATTTATATATTATATTTACATTCCATTTTTTCCTCAGTCTAATGCTTAATACATTCAGTCTAATAATCATTCCTCAGAGTCATTTTTGGCGATCAAGAGTTGTGCATAAAATCATGGTGACATGCTCATGGTCTTGGATTTTTAAACACTTTAGGGCAAATGTTATGATGATTTTGTGGTCTATTAAAAAGTTCTTGTTCATCATGGTAAGACATGTTTGAAGTTCCTGGTATTCCATGAAAATAAAAGTTCATTATTTATCCTTGTAGACAGTTTTGAGCCACTGACATTTTTAAACATTTTTAAAACTCTGAAATATAATAAGATTTGTGCCTGAGAAAAATACTGAAAACAGTACGTAGGGGAAAGACAGAACGAAGGGAAGGAAAACTAGAGGTAGAGCATTAATTAACATACTTATGAAGTAACCAGGTAAGAGATGATGAGACTCCCAAACTGGGATAGTGAGAATGAAAAGAGAAGGACATATTGGAAAGACATTAAAAATATAGAATTAACACATTTGGTGGGTAATTGGATGGACAGAGTGGGGGCATAGGAGAAGTTTAAAATATATTGATCATAGAGGATAAATAGAAGTCTTTAAAACCAAGTTTCCCAGGTGTATACCTGGGTGAAAGAATTATTAGGAGAGCAACAAGCCTGTTAGTTTCTTTACTTCATTCTTTTCTTCCTTCAAAAATATTTATTTAGTGCCATCTTTATGCCAGCCATTTTTCTAGGTTTTAGGGCTACACATGGAACAAAACTAAGTTCCTGTTTCCAAAGCACCATATTAAGGAGACACAGGATAGCTAAACAAGTAAATAAATAGTATGTAATGTATTATGGAGAAAAAAATACAGCAGGATGAACTTCCACTTTGAGTTGTGAGGGAGTAACTGGTATCAAATCTATCCTCCCACCAAGAACACCTGTAAAAGTTGGACTGAAAAGAAAAACATAAAGAGGACAACTATTTGAAGACATCAGAGAATATCTAAGGCAACCAGGACTTCAGGGGAAAGATTCCAGAGAAAAAGATAACATACAGATGTGAACCTGACATACCGTGCACAATTTCCCCCTTCGGGCATCCTTTTGAGGCATTTGCTAACTCCAAAGGTATGCATGTGTGGAGCAAGTTTCTAAGAAACCAAGCGGAAGCAGTTATAAGAGAAGCTAACAGAAGATTTTGGCAGTATCAAGAAAAAAAGTGAATCTTCCGAGGAAATGAGACACTGGTAAAAATCCCAGGACTAGTCCATAAGAATAAGAGCAAGCAAGATAGAATAGACTGGATCGAGGAGATCCATCAGTAGGCTATATGCTTGCCAAAATAACATTTAATACTCTTTGGAAGAAGGTGGCACTACCCAGTGCCTCTACAACCTTTCATATATGTTGTTTGCCTTTCAATAAAAAAATTACACAGCATGTTGGAAACATAACCAAACTGAAAACCAAGAGAACAGACAGACAATAGAAACAGGTCTCCTGATGATGTAGGTATCATCGTAGTCTAGTTACTTTTGATGTGTAATATATTATACCAAAATTTGGTGGTATCAAACATATTTATGATTTTGAGGGTCAAGATTTTTAAAAGATGTTGGCAGTGCAGTTTTCACTTGGGGTCTTTCATGCAATTGCAGTTAGATGTTGGCTAGGGCTGAGTCATCTGCAGCCTTTACTGGGCTGTACATCCAAGGTGGCTCATCCACATGTCTGACAGTTGATGCTGACTGTCGGCTGGGAGCTCAGCTTGGGCTGTTAACTGGGGAACCTAAGCATGGCCTCTCTAGCATTGTGGTCTTAGTGTGGTTGGACATACATGGCAACTGGTTCCCCCTAGTGTACTCATCACCAAAAAGTCAGACAGAAGCTGTAAGGCCTTTTATAACATATCTTTGGAAATTACATAGCATCATTTATATGTGCTTTTTGGCTCAAGTAAACATAAACTTGTGCAGATTCAAGGGAAGAGGACATAGACCCTGCCTCTCAACAAAAGGAGTGCCAAAGAATTTATGGATTTTTATGTTGCTACATGGAGATATAAAATATAGTGTTTAATTAACTATGATAAGGATGATGTCAGTGAAAATAGCAGAGTAAGGAACACTGAAAGTTCACTCCTCCATAAAAGCAAAGAAAAAAATTGGCCCAAAGTGTCAGAATCAACTTTTTCAGAACTCTGGAAACTAACCAAAGGCTTGCAATCCTGGGGAGACTTGATTCAATAAAAATGACTGAATCTTAATGAGCACAGTGAGATCTGTGGCATTTTGACTTACTCCAATCCCACACCCCCTTTCTCAGCTCAGCTATGGCTTTGAAAACAGCAGCCTGGAATCTCAATACTGGAAGGAACAGGGTGGACTTTATTCACAAAGAATTGTAATTTATTTGTTTTGATCTGTCTGATGGCTCCCTGGCAGACTGGCTCAAAAGGCTTGTGGTTATTTTACCCGACTGAAACTGGCCCAGTGCTAAGGCCACTAGTCGGGGTCATTCACAGGCAAATGTTTTGGTTGCTGCTGCCTGAGGTGATAGATACCACTTGGGGTAAACAACAGACTGATCAAAAAACTTGGCAGGAAAGGCTAGTAAGTAAGATGTCCCTAAGGTTTTTGAAAAGCTCTGACATATTCCTGGGAGTCTAGAAGGACACAGAAGTACCTAGTGTTGTGCTCACACTCAGGAAAAACCTGAGTGGGCCCTAAGTTCTCACTTCCAGCTGATCTTGAGGCACGAATGAAGCACGAAGTGAAGGCTAAGGCAGAGTTGTAAACTGAGTATTGTAGGTGTTCCCCATATACACACAGAGCCCTTTGTCAGAGAGTGGGATATTTCTTGGTTCTAGACATTTAAATAAAATTTCAGTCCAATCATTACCTGAACACTAAGCTAATGCAACAGATACCTCAGTTGTCACACATGACAATAGGTATTTTAGAGAATTAGTTCAGAAAAGTCACTAAACAAACAAACAACAACTAGGATAAGCACAACAGCAAACCCAGATGAGGGGAGAGCATCTTATTTCCCGAGTTGCCACATTTATAATATTCAAAATGTCTAGTTTTCCACAAAAGTTATGAGACATGCAAAGCAATAAGAAAGTATGGCTTGTACATAGGAAAAAGCAATCAATAGAAACCATTTCTAAGGAAGCCCAGACATTGAACGTTCCAGGAAAAAAACTTTAAATCAGCTATTTTAGTTATGTCTAAAGAGCTTAAGAAACCCAAAGAAGTAAAGAATTAAAGGAATCTTAAAGAACTGAAGGAAAGTATGAAAATGATATCTCTCCAAATAGAGAATATCAATAAAGATATAAAAATTATAAATAGAAACACTGGAGTTAAAAAGTAAAAAACTATAATAAAAAATTCACTAGAGGGGCTCAACAAAAGATGTGAGGAGGCAGAAAAAAGCATCAAGGAACCTGAAGATTAGTCAATTAGGATTACCCAGTCTGAGGAACAGAAAGAAAAAAGAATAAATAAAAATGAGCAAGTAAAGGTAAATAAACCAATTGAAAAATGGGCAATTGATTTGAATAGACAGTTCTCCAAAGAATATATATAAATAGCCAATAAATACATGAAAAAATGCTTAATATAGTGGGAATATAAAATGATATAACCACTTTTGAAAACTGTTTGGTCACTTCTCAAAAAGTTAAGCATAGCATTACCATAAGACCCAGTAATTCCAATCCTGGGTATATCCCCAGGAAATTGAAAACATATGTTCACACAAAAATTGTCCATGAATGTTCATAGTAATATTATTCATAGTAGTGAAAAGTAGTAACAACCCAAATATCCATTAACTGATGAATGAATGAATGAACAAAATGTGGTATATACATATAATGCAATATTATTTGGCTTTAAAAAAGAATGAGATGCTGATATATGCTGCAACATGGATGAACCTTGAAAACTTGACGTTAAGTAAAAGAAGCCAGACACAAAAAGACAAATATTGTATGATTCACTTATGTGGAATATCTGGAAAAGGCAAATCCACAGACATAGAAAGTAGATTAATGGTTACCAGGGGATAGGGGCAGGGAGTATTGGGGCTGACGGCTAGTAGGTATGGAATTTCTTTTGGGGATGATAGAAATGTTCTGGAATTAGATAGCAGTGATGTTTAGACAACATAGGTAGTATACTAACAACCGCTAAATTGTACACTTTAAAATGGTGAATTTTCTATTATATGAATTATACCTCAATTTAAAAAATAACTACGATTAGTATTTTCAAACCAGTAGGTGAAAAGATGGAGATTTGACTAGAGAACAGAATCCTATTTTAAAAAATCAAATGGAAATCCCAGAAATAAATGTGATCAATTAAATTAAGAATTTGAGGGGCCAGCCCAGCGGCACAGAGGTTAAGTTTGCGAGTTCCGCTTCAGCAGCCTGGGGTTCACTGGTTTGGATCCTGGGTGTGGACCTACTCACGGATCATCAAGCCGTGCTGAGGCAGCTTTCCATATAGAAGAGCTACAACTCCACAATTATGATACATAACTATGTACTGGGGCTTTGGGAAGAAAAAAGGAAAGGAGAAAGATTGGCAACAGATGCTAGCGCAGGGCCAATCTTCCTCACCAAAAAAGAAAAAGAGAGAGATGCAACAAAAGAAATACTAAAATGCGTTCTTCAGCTAGACAGGAAATGATCCCAGTTGAAACCACATATAAAAAGAATGAAGAGTGCTGGAAACAGTGTATATGTGGTTAAAAGCTCATGAACATCTGCTGTTTAAAACAACAAAAATAATGTATTGTGAGGTTTAAAATATATGAAGAATTAGATACATGTAAAAATATCTAGGCCCTAGGGTAATCATTTAAATAATAATTTAAACATATACAGCTAACAAGCTAAGAAGATGGGAGGAAGGTGGAATGATTAAAAAATCGATTAATCCAAAAGAAGACAAGAAAAGAGAATACAGAAGAAAACAAAATATAAGTAAAGAAAAGAAAATATGAGACAAACGGAAAAAATCACGTTAGGTTTAAGCCCCAAAATATCATAATTATACTATACATAAATAGAATGTGTTGTACTTAAATGAAAAAGATTGTGAGACTAGATAAAAAAAATAAAGCCAACTATATTCTACTTATAAAGAACATACTTTAGTAGGAAAGCAAAGAAAGACTGAAAGTAAAAGAATGGAAATATGTATATCACAAATATAATAAACAAAAATAGCTGGTCGGTCAAAATAGTGCCTCTTTTGAATATAGCATAAAATCAGATTTTGTTTTGTGAGCCAATATAAAAATGTTTTTCTTTTAATGAATGGATTAAAGGCCATTTGCATTTAAATTAGTGATTCACCAAATATATTCGTTTCAGCTATGTTAAATAATTTAAATTATATTTTCTGCATGCATTGCTATCATTAT
Organism: Ceratotherium simum simum; assembly: GCF_057802395.1. Classification (NCBI taxonomy): domain Eukaryota; kingdom Metazoa; phylum Chordata; class Mammalia; order Perissodactyla; family Rhinocerotidae; genus Ceratotherium; species Ceratotherium simum. The sequence goes on along the minus strand of NC_141937.1, from coordinate 22,875,510 downwards.
GGCATGTCTTTCACCACGTGTGCTGTCAATGGTTGTGTTTTATATATCTTTTGCTATTTAGGAAGCCTTGAGTTTGTGTTTGAATAATTTTCTGTATATTAATACTGGTGTAGAATGCCTTTACCTCTCTTTCTTTCATGGTCTTTTAATTTTTTGATTTGCCAGCTTTATGCAATATGCTTTGACTCTTATTTTGTATCTCTAAGGCAATAAAATAATTTATATTTCTTTCTGCTTTTTCTTTCTCTTCTCCTATTTTGTTGTCCTATTATTTCTATGTTATCTGAGTGAAGCCTGGGGCCTGAGAGTTACTAAGTATTCAATGAGAACCTGATTACCTTTTGACCTTTTTCCCAGCACAGACATGATGAAAAGAAGTTAATCTTGTTAATTTGCTGTTTTCTTATTTAACCTGAGAGGTGACTCAAGAGTCACAAGGATGTATGAGCTTGTTCTACAGAAGAAAAAGAATGCCTTTCAGGAAGTTATGACCACCAGATAACTAGCCCTTAGCTGCCATTGATGCCCAGAAGTCTGATTGCTCAAGGGCATATCTGGAGTGAAAGAAACACGGATTTCCCTTTTGTTTCTCCAAAACTCCTCCTCCCAAGCCCCTTAGCTCTATAAAGACCTCCTGCTTTCTTCTTTTGTTAAGGTGGATTTGAGAGAACCTATCCTCTTGCCTTCTCATTTTGGCCAATTTGAATAAAACTTTCTCTATCTCGGAACATGGGGTCTCAGTGATTGGCTTATTGTGCATCAAGAACACAAACTTGAGATTAAGAGGTTCTGTATCATGGGCATGTAACATTTATATATTATTCCTCCAGCTTTATCTAGATCTTTAATATTACATTTATAATTAGGTATAATCAACTCTTAACACAATTCTTAAGTTGAAATTTCCCCAACTTTCTCGTTGGACAAACTCATCCTTTAGCAGATTTCTCATAAGGGCTCATGAGCAAAATATTCTTTTAGGTCTTAACATTCTTAACACTGTTTTTCTATACGCTTGACAATACAGGAAAATTTGGCTGGATATAAAAACTTCAGGCTCATACTTTTTTACATGAATTCTTGAAAATGTTCCATTTTTATTTTCTTATTTACTGTCTAAAAGTCTGATATCTCCCAACTTCTTTTTTTTTTTTTTTTTTTTTTGTAAGTGATTTGATATTTTGCTTGGAGACCAAGATATTTACTTTTTTCTTTGTCTTTAAAGTTTAATTGTTTTACTGGGATATTCCTTGGAGTTGATCATTATGCGTCAGTTTTGTCAGATACACAGTGGGCTTTTTCAATATGAAGTTCTTTAATTTAATAAAAAAGTATATATGTAATTTATTATCATTATTATTATTATTATTATTTCTGCTCCATTCTTTTGTTTTTCTTTTTCCAAGATCTCTAATTATGTATATGTTGGATCTTTATTGCCTAAGTTCTAAAACTATCTATTTCACTCTGATCCTTTTTATATTTTTGGGGGGGTTTGGTTTTCTAGATTATTTTGATTTTCTATCTCCTGTGTTTCTTACTGTATTCTCAGTCAGTATATAACTCAATCTTAATTTCAGATTAAATTTGTCTCTCTTTTTCCCCCTGAGTTTTGTTATCTCCTCTTTGGCATTTTCCTGTTGTTTATCTGTGTCTACTCTCAGTCTTGGAATTTTAACTCATGGTTTTCTCTCATATAGACGACTTTTATTTAGTTGAAATAGTAAATTGTATGCAGTAGTGTTGGGTTACAGTTTTTCTTTTCTTTTCTTTCCACTATTTTTTGATGTTTCTATATACCCCAAATGTTTCATTCTCATTTTCTGTTTTATTTTTAAAATTTCTTTGTATAGATGCTGGGAGTTTTGTTTATTTGTTCATTATTAGTTGCACTGGATTTCCCTGACTAAGGAATAAAAGGTAATTCTACTGACTGAGGAAGATAGGTTTGTACTGAGGAGATGTGGCTTACTTGGTTTCTTAACTCAAGAGTGCTGTTGTATGTGAAATGCAAATTCCTCAATAGAATGTGCCTTCTGGGAAGTCTTTCTTCCTTTGATTCTTCGACAACTGTTTGTATCTATAAAGCCATTATCCTCAGATTTCCCTTCTTTCTCTTCCCCACTAACCTCTAGGAAAGAGTTTCCCAACGAAGTTGTCCTCTTTCCCCAGAAGCAGTGCCTTTCTAAGAGTGCGCTCCTGGGCCTATGTACTTTCCAAGATGCTTTCTTCTTGCTGCCCTGTTGTCCTTGCTCTCATCTACTGGCTCTAGATCTTTTCTCCATATTCATCCACTCAACATACAACCCTCCCCTTCTGGGGATGAATCCTAATCAATATTACCTCCATTTCATTACTACTAGGATCCTAGTGTTTTCTGTTCCTTTCTGCACAATCCTTGTCTGATCCTCTACACTGGTTTCTAATCCAGACAATGTTTACCTACATGCAAATCAAAATTTTCAAAATTTTCTGCCTCCCTGCAATTGCCAGAGGTTATGGGTGATCTCATTTGTTCTTCTTGTTGAGATAAATGTTTTTTAGGGGGAGAATTTAAAGTTAGGTGGCCACAATTAATTGATGGGAAACCAGAAGTTCTATTTTTCTTTAAGCTCCAATGTTTGAAGTTAAGAAGATGGGAAATACATCTGGAAAATCCTGAGATTGTACAAATCATTATTTTAGCCTTCATGTTTTGTATGCTGATTTTATATTTTGCTAAAAACATTTCTCTCTGAAGTTGAAACTGAATATTTCTGTCAGCATTCTTCAGCACCTAGATTTAGTTCCTTAGCAAATACCAGTTAATTTGGCAGTAAATTTGGTAGTTCATTTTTTATATTCATCTTTAATTGAAGACAAGCAAATTCACTACTTTTAAAAAATCTAATCTCAGATATCAGACAGATGGAGACGGGGAAAGAAGAAATCTCTTCTGCTTATCTTCTGTTATATTGTATTGCTAAGTTTGGCCTTGTGTGCTATCAATGATTTATTTTTAACCTCCAGTTTCCCCACTGAAAGATGTTGATATAAATGCCATTTTTGACCTTTTGGGATTATTTGTTTCTTTTGTTTTCCCTTAAAATATCTTTTTAACCTGAGTAGAAGAATTCTACTAATCTTTTTTTAGGGACATTTGACTTTTAGCTGAGCCATCAAAATGTCACAGTCTTATATGCTTCTTACTTAAAAAACAAATCTCCTGATTAACTTGCTTCAAAGAAAAGGTTAAAAACATTTTCCTATTTTACAAAAAGTCATCAATAATTTCTATGGGGGACACTCACTTTTTCCACAATGATGTGCATGTATATTTCTTATCATATATTAAAATCTTAAATTTTCATTTTTTTCCCCAACTTAAAGGTGATCAAGAGGAATGAATAAGTCTACGTTCTACAAATTTTTAATAAAATGCTGTAAAACTTAGGATATTTGATCTGATTATTTTTTCTAGGTTTATAGTGATAAAATTAAAGTTTATTCATTATTTCAGACTATTGTAATATCCCATCTTTTGAGAAATATATATTAAGCACCTACTATATATGCCCAGCATGTTCTAGGTGCATGGAGCATAGAAGCAAATAATGTAGAGAAAACCTTTGCTCTCAAAAGGGAAACAGAGATTGGATAGATAAACAAGTGGACCGATGGACAGGTAAGCTAAAATATATCAGACTGTGGTAAACGTTTTGTTTTAGAACTAAAATAAGGTGTAATGTGATAACTAATGGCCAGTTTAGATGGCATGAATAACGTGAAGAGCATTCTAAGAAATAGAAACAGCTTAAAAACAGAAAGATGACCAGTATTGGCAGAAAAAACGTAGGAATAGAGTCTATTTTTCTTTTCTTTATAAATATTTGGCCTTTAAAAAAATATCGACACCATCAAATTACAGTGACTTAGTATTTGTGTAGATAATATTTGAGACTATTTTGAGAATCTAGTGATCTAAAATATTTCACTGACTGAATCGTTTGTCAATGGAAAACTCAGTCGATTCTTTTGGTTATGAGCTCTCCTGTACTGAATAAGCATCTGGAAATGTGGTTTCAAGGAAACTTCACTCCCTTTGAAAGAAATACTTCCCGAAGGATAACTTTTCAGCACTCGCAGCTGGGTAACTCTCTAGTTTAATGAAAAGACGTGCTAAAGCAAAGAAAATCTGGTGTCTGCCTCTGCAGTCTTCCAAATGGTTCTTGAGGCTCTTAGCGTGCCTTGAAGAAGATAAGGTATCTGTGTTGCATGCAAATATTAAAGTCTTCTGAAGTACCTTGTCTTCCTTACCGTGTTTACAAAACAACACATAAATCCATCTGCCACAGCAAAGAAAGAAAAATCCTTTTCCTCAAATACAGCCCAAATATGCATAATAAAATACATGTGCGACTGTGTACACATTATAAATTCGAATTAAGAAGAATTATATAATTCTGCGTGATATAGACAGTTGTATCCTCACCACTAGCTGTTCTCTCTGCCTATTACACTCTGTCCCCAGAAATCCACATGACTAATTCCTTTACCTTCTTCAGAATTTGCCACTGCATTTAAAATTATCTATCCTCCTCTCCAAACTCCACAGGCTTGATTCCCTCTTTCTTATCTCTTATTCATTGATTTTATAAAAACAATATAATATTAGCTATGGGAGAGCATGCAAGGGTATGAACACGATATGGCTATCTAAGGTTGTCAGAGTTAGCCCAGGATGAAATTCGTTGAAGGATGCTATGTTATAAATACTCCTGTGCTCTGTTGAAGAAAATTTCTTTGAACTCCATGAATGACTACACAAAGCAAAAATTGCCACCAAGTATAAAGGAAAAAGTTGCTTCCCTTTTCAAAGCTTGATATTATTCAGAATGAAATGTATATGTATGCACTTAAACTGAAGGAGAGAAAGAATTCTTTTTGATCTTTAAGGTTATCCTTTGAGTATATTTTGAAGATGATTCAGGAATTTTTGGAAGATGTAAACAGATATTGAATAAAATACAGTCTCTTTGAAGCCAATTAAGAAAAGAGATGAACGCAAAGAAATACAAATGTGCATTAAAAATTGAAATGTCGTATGTCAAATATTTAAAAGGTTTTTTAAAAAAATCAAATTCCATTTCAATTTTGGCCTCTCCTAATTTTTGCAATTTTATGCTTCAGAAACTCCAGAGTACAAGAACTTGATCTCCAAACTTTTACATAGTATACTTGCAAACAAACAAAAAAAGAAAACTGAGAAAAATCTGTGTATATATGTATGTATATTTTCCTTCTTAGTGATTTCAAGAAGGCATAGTTGTATTTGTTTTTGCATTCTTTTTCCTCTGTGTATTCAGCCCTTCAGTCTACTTTCCTATCTTTGGAAATGAAATTAATCCATTCAAGTATTTAGAATAACGTGTGCTTCAATGTTAATTGTGGAAATTAAGACATTTCAACGTGAATCTGGTTTTGAGAGATTGTACTGCCAATGGAGAAAGCTGGATATAAACCTGCTGGAACAAATAAGTTTAAGGCCTGACTTGTAAGTATGGATTATACAAAGGGAACAGTGTGAAGACTGCCATGACTCTAACGGAAAGAACAGAATGAAACAAGGAGGAAAAAACAACGCCTCTAACTTTGTCCCATCTTGGCCTTCTGTGAACTTAATCCAACAGTGAGTTGATTCTTTCCTGAAAAGATGAGGATTGCTGCTGATGCCTAGAATATCAACCATAGAAGAATTCAGTGGAAACTCCTGGGCATAGCACATAGTAAGTATACCTACATTCTTAGAAAGGCCATTAGCAATTATTTTTCATTTTATTATTTTTTTAAAAAATTAATTCTTACACAGGTGTTTATATACAGAGTTAAAATATCTAACTTAGTGGATTTGGGTTGCATAGAAAGCATTGATCTTCATGAGCCTCATGCAATCTATAACATTTGAGATGTGGTAGGGAAAGTACTAAATAATGATACCTAAATGAAGTATAGTCTATTTAAGTGGAAAGGCATATCTTTGACATGAACTGACATGAAACAGCATGAGGCAAATACACATTGCTACTTTCCTGTTAGTGGCCGTGTGTCTTCAATAAAAAGCAAATGCCTCAAAAGAGTCCAACAATCCTCTGAAATCTGGCTTTCACAACAATGACAGTATAAATGACAGTGAATCCCATACTTGATTGATATAGTTTCTTATTCTTTTCTGTATCATTCCCAAATATCTGGTTGTTTTATGGGAATAGGTTGATTTAGACAAAGGATAACTAATTTGACAAACTATCTCAAGAATCTTTAAAATGCTCATTCTCACTTCCTGGTAATTTTACTTTCATAAAATAATGCAGAATTCAGACAATGACTTACATAGAAAGATATTAATTGAAATTTTACATATGAGAAAATGCACACAAACTCACTACATACTATACTGTATTGTACATAGCTACATAATAGACTAGATAGGTAGAGACATCTAAAGAGAGTAGATCTATATTTGTCTATATCATATCTAGTAGAGGGATCATACATAATTATAATACTTCCAGACAGATGTATACAGTGACTTATTTACATTGTGACGTAGACAGTATAATTATTTACACGTCTACACTTCTGTCCGCTTCTTTACTTATTTCTCTATAATTAATCTAATCCTTCTGAATAGACCATACTCTGCTAGGCATTAGAGTATAAATAACTTAAATTTAAAATTTTCCAATTACTGCTCTTTCTTTCCCAGTTTAAGTCATTTCCCTCAGTTCGAAACAAGCTCTCTCAGACAAACATGTAGTCAATTCAAAGCTGTATTCACCATCAGGCTATTTCTCTCTTCTGCTTCTTTATGCCTGAGATGATATTTAGAATTAAGGGAAAGTTTGTTGTCATGAGGGTTGGGGCAGAGTGCGGGCTTTTTGCTGGTTTTACTTGCAGGGCAGCTGGTGACTGGTTGGTATTCACGAGGTGTGGTTGGGCTGGTCCTATCATGGGCTTCCTGCTGGAGGCTGCCCCCGAAGGCCATGTGGGTGTAACCTGGGCTGTGTTCACTCCGCTTAGGCGATGCTCTGGGAGCATACCCAATCTGCCTTGCTGACTGGCCCCCTTGGTTCCCGTCATATCACAGACACCTGATTTCTGGCAGATACTCCCATTTAGTCTCCAGCCCAATAACATATTCTATGGTACTTAGAATGATTTTTCCCATGTAATAGTGACCCCTGAATCTTTCTGAAAACTCCCCCAGCCATTTATTCAATTCTCTTCTTAATCCCTACTTGGGAGGCTGGAGGAACACATAGGAACTACTGAGCTCTTCCTTGCCAAATAGAGCAGAAGGGTTTGGGGATTGCTCCAGACTCCATAATGCGAACACTTTCCTCTGCTGATGCTGTGCTGTCTGTTGCTATCCTTATGATGGCAAGGTCGTTCATTACAACTGGCTATCTCCACCCAAAGTTCTAAACAGGAAATGGGTGGAAACCCCTTTGCTTATGGTTCTCTCTTGAAAACTTTTGTGCGTATGGGAAGGTCAAGACCCAAATGTCTAAATATTTGCTTTCTCTACCTCTGATTCTCTTTTCCTTTCCACAATCTACTGTGGCCAGAAGGAGCAGGCATCCTCCTTCCACATGACAGGACACATCCCCGTTAATATCCTGTATTTTCTCCACCCCTGATTTTAGTATACTTGATTGTCAAGACTACCAATCCTGAGTAGAAAAGCCCTTTCTATCTTGTCAAAACCTTCATGTAACAACTATTATCATGCTGGGGGAAAATATAACTAAACAAAACATCAAATTTGATAATCAAAGCTGAGAAATGACTTTTTCTTCTAGATGGAATATATTCTTTCCCAAAGTAGTGAAAACAATAAAATTTTGGAAGAGATTAGAGAGGCTTAAATCAAGTGGTTAAGAAATGATCGTCCATTGAAGATCATTGTGGGATACGCAGAAAGTGGAGAAGAGAGTTTAAAAAGAGATAGAAAAAAGAATAAGAAGAAAAGGTGATGAAGATCTTGAAGCACAAAGTATAGGGAGACTATACATTTTTATTATAAATTTTACTTTTCTGAATCCCCATTTAAGCTTAGTAAAATGGATTTTAACTAATAGTAACTAATAAGTGACTATAATTTATTATATGTGAAAATATGTGACAAATATTCAATTTTTATAAAATACAACCAGGGCTAAATATTTTAAGGTAAGAGTGAGTTAGTCATTAGGTCAAATGCTTAGGGCAAAATCTTTGGTTGATTATGTGTTAAAAATAACAGCACTCTTGTTGGTACTGCTTTGTTGATCATTGGTGGCTCCATAATTTCAGATTAGGAAAGGAATTGGAGAGGCAATTTAGTTGGAAGGAATAGAGGAAAAGTAGGATAAAAAAACAATTGTGTTGTTATTGTACTACATACAAAACTGAGAAAAAGTCAGTTGCACATATCGAAGAATGGTGGTCGTAGAGTTGGCCATGGTGGCTACAGACACTTTGACCTCTGCCTAGATGTCATCAATTTTCCTGATGGCCAATAGCTTCCTGAGGAAAGTGAATTAGCCCAAGTTTAAGTGACATGGAGTAGAATGCAGTTGGAGTAACATTTCTGGTTTCCAATAACATAAAGATAACTGATTTTTCAAATATTTTGCACAAAAGATGACAGAGTTATATGACATATCTATAAAGAGAAATTCTATGACTTATAAAGAAGAAAATTAGAAAGTGGAGAAAAAAAATAAAGTATCCAATTATGAAAGGTACAAAACTGGTACTTTAGGTATTTTAAACTAATCTCTAATCATATATAATATATACGTGTGTGTGTGTATGTCTGTGTATATATAAATATATATAATATCTCTCTATATTTTATCTACTATAAAAATAGTAGTTTAAATAGACTACATATATATGAAAGTATAGATTAAAAATAGTAGATTAAATAGAATATTTATGAATTTCTATGAATATCTATAATCATAAAATATATATATTCTATTTAATTCAAATCTGATATTATCTACTTTTAAAACCTAATCCACTTATATTTATTGTTATCACCGGCATAGTTGAATTTATTTATACCACCCTATTTTAGCTTTCTCTTTAGCCTTTTCTTTACTCCTGCTTTCTTTTCTTACCTCTTATTGAAATGTGAAAGCTTTTTACAAATTCTCTTTACAAATTCTCTTTAAAGTTATCCTTAAATTTTTTTATAAACATCTCTGTAATTTCCCCCACAATCTCCCATAGAAATTAAAATTGCCATGTAATACTTTTTTCCCCTAGAGTCCTTAAGAAGTTATACAAATGCATAAACATGATGGTAGTAAACTCACTTCATCACTTCCCCCAAACTGTAAAACAACACAGAGAAATGTTTGTTATTCAGTCTTAAGCAAAAAGCAGGATCCAAAAGTTGAGTGCCTCATGGGTGTAACTCCGTGATATAATGTTCTCACAAAGTATCATGCTTCTTGTTTGGTCCTTCATTGTCCATTTATGGCATATTATACTGTATTTCATTTCTTCTGGATGAAATAGTGAATGAAACTTGCAAAACAGACTGAGTGATACAACTGTGAAGTAAGCCCGAGTATTACCAAAGCATCAGTTCTCACAAATATTTGCTTAGGTAAGATACAGACAGTAAAATGGTATAATTATTATCATAAATTACATACTCCATTGTCCTCTTGCCAATGTAATTATTGTTGAAATAATTAGAAGTTTCCTCAGTGGATGTTCACTGCCAAGGTAAGGAACTACTTAGATTCATGATTAGCTTTTAAATTTTAATTGCCTCATTTCTTTGAACAAATGTTTCTTTCCTGTTATATAAAAAGAACTTATAAAAGGTATACAAAAAGCAATGAAGAGGATGAAGTTATATTCATAATTATATGCACGCGTGAGCCTCCGAAATTATTGATGCAGCAAGGATAAAACATAATTTTAAATGTTCCAGTAGGAACATATGGTGAATAGTTTGCAGAAATTGCAGAACGTTATAAGCATATGGGTCTATTTCATGTGATTTTAAGCAATTTTGGTGGAAGAGAATATCATATCAAGGAGTATGCTCTTTTAAGTGTCAAAATAGAGCAATATTAAATATTGTTGGCCTGAATACCATGGTGGTGGTGGTGTATATGTGTGTGAGTGTGTAAAAAAGACGGAAAATTTAAAAATAACTGATGACAATTAAAATAAAGTATATTCATTATAAAAATTTAATTGGACTCGGAAGTTGATCATGTCAAAGTTGATTGGCAGTTAGAGACTGTGTGTTTGTGCAATATTCTTAACATTTCTCTATTGAAAGAAGCCAATAATGCAGAACAGAAATAAATATAAAATATATTTAAATTTTTTTCATTTTTTAGTGAGGAAGATTGGCCCTGAGCTAACATCTGTGCCAATCCTCCTCTATTTTGTATGTGAGATGCTGCCACAGCATGGCTTGATGAGCAGTGTGTAGGTCCCTGCCTGGGATCCGAACCTGCGAATCTTGGGCCACCAAAGTGGAGCACCAGAACTTAACCACTACACCACTGGGCTGGCCCTATATTTTAAATTTTTATTTAGGTATTTCTTTAATGTCTTAACTATTTAATGTTTAATGCAGGTTTCCTTTTAGCGCACTAGTGTATATTTGATTTATTTAAACTATTTTTCTTTGTGTATCATTAACATTTGTTATATATTTCATTCCTGAATAACAAGTTATTCAGAAAGATTTGATACCAAGTTTTTTTTAGATTAATAGCATTTGTTGAAACTTTTCAAAAACGTTTTATTTTAGACACTGAACTTTACTTAATATATGACTACATTGAGGGTCTTAATATTTAGTGCAATGGAAACTTTCTAAACACAGAGTGTGTTAAAGAAACATCAAGTTTTTTTTCAAATTAAGTGGTCTTTTCAAAAAATTGAAGCCTTCTGTGCTGGAGAATTAAAATATGAGGAGGCTCATGAGTCCTGACAAATATATTTGCTACAAGTTTTGTCCTTGTACTTAAGGGAACTCACATCAAAATCTTTTGTAACCGTTCCTCCAATTTTTGAGATTTGATTCCTGTTTCTATTCCTAGATCTCCATCTGCTTTCACTTTAGATTTTCTTTCATAACCTGTCTAAAATAGTTGTATTTTTGAAAATCTCATCAACTCAGAGGATATTACTCCTAGAAGGACCTTTGGAAATATTCCAGTTCAGTAGAATATTTTTCCACCCAATACATCTGAGGGATTTAACAAACTTCTGTCAGTAATGGAGGCTCACTGGATTGTGATTTTCATTGGTAAGACAACGCATGAGAGAAGCGAAGTGAAGGGAGAGATTTTTGACAGAATTTGCATGGAGAATGAGTGTACATGGTTTTAAAAAGCCACCCAAGAGATCTGGATATGCCCCCTCAGTTGGGAATCTTCATTCTGGAGGTAAAGCAACATGGGAACAGATAAATTGCAGCTGTCAGTAGCAGAACTGGAACTAGAGCCATGGTTTTCTGCCTCCTAATCCAAGGTCCTTTCTTCCATACCATATTACCTTCACTTATTCAAGTCCCATACAATTTAGATTTCCTTGTTTGAAAGCAATATATACTGCCTTTGGGTAATTTAATTCAAAAAGGAATTTGAAGTACATAGGATAGCTCATGGAGTTGAAAGGAAAATGGAAGAACCAGGCCTCAGAGCAGCTCTGGGCATTTGCCTTCAAGAACAAAGAGACGTTCTTTATCACTGCCAGTGTGAATTGGACCAACAGGTCATGTCATTCTGGTTGAGTCAAATTCAGCCAAGCTGGGGTCATTAGCTCATCCTTTGGCAAGAGTGGAGTGGGGTACCTTGACTGGGAGTCCCGCCAAGACTCAAGAGGGTTGATTCCCTAAAAAAAAATTTAGGATATTTTTACCCAAGGAAGGAAGAACTGGTAGTGGGCAGCCAGAACAACACCTGTCCACCCCAGCCCCCTTCTTGAGAGAAGTCTCACTCCAGCAGAGTCTTCAAACCTTGTTTTTCATGACAGTCACTCCTGGCATAATTTCTGGACGTCTGTGAGGTGGTCACCAGCAGAAATTCTCTTCCTCAGATCATGCCATTCTCCCCCTTGAACCATCCTTCCTCTTAGCCTCCGCTCAGCAGACGGGACAAAGCACACACAGGAGGAGGTATTCCCGGAAAGAAGCTTTACGGAAAACAATAAAACAAGAGTGAAAAAAACTAAACAGACAACGTTTAGCACTGGAGGGGAAGAATTTGTGGGAATTCATGCCAGTTCTTTTCTGTTTTCTTAGAGCCTTTACTGAGGAGAAGGTGTAGGACAGTTGGAGCCGGTGTGCAACAGATTAGAGGTGATTTACAGGTTGCGTAGGGGACTGTCTCACCCAGATGAAAGTCAGAAATGTGCAAGGGCCAGGCCAGGTGACTAAATAATTGTCTCCCAGCTCTGCTCTTCTTTCCATGAGGCTGAATGAACGACATAGAAACTGGAATTGAGTGGTGGGGGACCAAGTGGGAGTAGTGAATTATCAGGGATTGTGGTGCAAATCAGCTGACATTTTTGATTATGGGGTCCAGGTGGAAGGGAGCACCTGAAGGAGCTGAGGGAGGCTGGGGCATGGACCGACTCAGTGACTGGAGGCTGTCATGTCAAAGAGCCACTTTCTTGGTGTGCGTGATGTAGCCATGAGCAGCCACAGGAGTTGTGACCACAGGGAGGACTTTCAATGCTCAGGGTTCAGGCGTGGAGTCTGGGAGCAGCTTATTCATGCGGGAAATGGGCATAAAGTTGACAGGACAGGAGCAAAGTCTACATTGAGTAAAAAAGTCACTCGCTCAGGTTTAAGAAAATATCAGAAACATATGAATATAAAACTGAGTGGTGAGAATTAATGTTAATGCCTTGAGTGACACTTAGAGTCAAATTATATTGGAGATCCAGCTAGAAAATCCATCTTACGCTTCTTTTCTGGGAGGGTTATTCTTTTTCCTGCATATATGAATGCACTATGCTATGGAAAAACACTGAAGAGAATTTTAGCCCCCGAGCCTGACTAACTCAGTACTCTATTTTTTTAAAAGCTATGAAATGGAAGAAAAGTGACAGACCAACTACCTGGAATGCTCAAGGGTCAAGGCATCTGTGAGAATGCCAATTTTGGGAGCCGTATTCCATAGCAGGAGATGCAAAAGTGTTTTTCTATGTGAAGCATAGCGATACAGTTTTACAGACTACTTTAGGATTTGGTACTATTGAAAACCAGAATAGTAACATAAGCTTGAAACACTAAGTAGGAGCCAGCTAAAGAGAAAGCCAAATTGAAATAAGTGAAGGGAGACTAAAACCTCTGGGAAATCTTATCTAAACTCCAGGCTGCACACTCACTCTGACAAGCTTCCTAAGCTTCATCGGAAATGCCAACCTGGTCTTAGCATTGCTCAGCTGACACACGGCCTGCTTCGCTACGAGAACCATTTCAGCCATTAGGGGAAGAGGTTGCATTCCTCAACAGAGGGAATTTTTCTGTCCTCTAAACATCCTGTAGGAACTCTTTTTACAGATTTTTTTTTATTGTTTTATCTTTCTTTTCCCAAAATGCACTTACTCTGGGAATAGAGGGACAATTAAAAAAAATGAAGAAATCAATTTATATTTCCTACTACCCCTAAGCATAACTCACATTCATACCTTTGTTAGTTTGCCTATTTTGTCACAAATCACCTATATTTTAATAACATAAGAATAAAAGCACATCTTGTAATGTTCTCAACTTGTAAATAAAAGCATTCGAAACAGTTTCCCCTCAGGAAATATGGACTAACTTACTTTAAAATAGAAATACCCTTGTCCAGGATAAAAGCATGCCATGTGCAAACTCTTCCTATACAGGCAACACTCAGCTGTCTATGATCTCCCAACATTATCTTCATCCTTCAGGCTTTCTGCCATCCCTGTATTTATCTGCTTGGTTTTTAATTCCTGCAAGTCATTGGCACTCCTATTGCTGTGTTCTGCCTCTGGGCAATAAGAAGAATTCATGACAACCGGAGTTATTTTTTATAATCCTTTATAAAACAAAAGCTGTAGTGGTCAAGTTTTCATAAGAAAAACCATTGAGGAGACTCTAAGTTGTGGAATTGGGTATCACCTGACATCGTCCCAATGGACACACTTAATATCATCACAAATGTTGGAAAATTGACCTCATTTTATGCTAGCATCAAATCTACATTAAAAACAACAACTGCAGGCCTTCAGAATGATAGGCTGACTTCACTGATACTGTAACCTAAAGTCATGTTTCCATGTGGGAAGAAAATGGCAACTCATGTAGGGTCTCTAAGCTGGGGGTCTTAGATTACTCCTTTTGTTGGCAATTACACTGATGACCTCCCTCCCTGAGTGAGCAGGGTCAAGATTGTGATATGAAGATCTGCAGCTGGGAGTGGAAGGTAATGGTGCCCGGCTACAGGGCACAGAGCAGAGTGGAAGCAAAGTCAGTGTTCTGGAGCAAGGCAGCCTCAAGAAGCAAGGGGCCTTGTCAAGTCTAAGGAAGGGGGTGGAGAGCAAGATTGTGAACCAAATCAACAGCTTCACAGTTTGGGTCAGAGAAGCTTGAGCAAATGGGCTTGGGATCCTAGAGAGTTACCTGAGCAACAGAACTCAGGGATGTAGCTCTTTATGGAGCATCTGTGACAGAGCTCGTGGGAGGCACAGAAGCTATTATGGGCTCTGAGAGGTTCAGTCGTGAACAGAGTAGTCATAATCATCACAGGTACATTTTTAGAATCAAATAAGGTAATGTACATGACAGTACTTTGTAAAGTGTAATGCAAATGGGAGGTGTCATCATTGTCATTAACATCATTATCATCATCACAAAGCCTTGAACTCCTAATAAGTCTATATGCTGGAAAAGAATGAAAAGAAATAATAAGACCCTGATTCTTTCCCCAACAATTTAGATGCTAAAGATCAGGCACAGATGTAACTGGAAGTAAAATGATTTAACTAATGTGTGCAACACCTAAATTAAAAATGTGTGTCATGTACAAGTTTAGGGAAAATTTATGTTTGTGGCGGAAGGCCAAGGCAGGTACATCTGTGGACCTAACACGTCCAAAATTGTCAGAGTAAAACAAGTGATCCTTCTCTGAACAATGTGGAAAGACTTCACAGATCAGGAAAGATTTCAGAATCTCTTTAAACTTTATGAAAGGCAACTTTATGGTCCAGGTGAAAATCTGCACATTGTCAGACCACACGTTTTAACATATTGAATGTTTTCCACTTCTTTTGATGTGTCCTGTCCTGATCAATGAAAGAGAAACTCCCCCAGGGCAGACCCTAAATTTCCCTGATCTTGCGTGCTGCCCAGAGAAGTGCTCAATACTCTAGGTATTTAGTGAGTCCTTGGTGATTATGGCTTAAGTGACAGTGTAGTCAGAATATGGCCCAGTTTTGACGAAGAAGAGAGCCTGAATGGAGTGAATAGGGAATAGGAGACAAACTCGGATATGGAGGGAAAAAGAGTGAATCTGATGAGACTTTTGAAAAATGTTTAAAAATATAATTTTTAGATCTGTAGAAAGCCGCCATAGAACTTTCTAGAATGAGATACTAAAGAAAAAACAATAGGCTGAAAAAAACGGAGACAGTGGCAATTGGATAGATAGAGGAAAGGGTTGGATATTTTCAAAGGTAGGAAGTCCAGCAGGGAGAAATTATAGGATGGAGTGGGGCTTGAGGAGGAAATCTGACTTCTAAATTGGACTTGGGGATCAAAGGATAGAGAGGAGCAAGAGAGTGAAGGGTGACATTGTGTAACTGGATGTCACAGCAGGACTCTCTCTGCCTCAGTTTTGGTTGAAGGCCCAAAGAATGAGGACAAAACAGACGTGCTAAGCGCCCCTTTAATATTTCAAAGTATGAGGATATTCCCCACTTTCAAGAAAGCCACATGGGAAGCTTAACGTGGAAATCTAGAGTTTGTGAGGTACAGAGACTGGGACTAGACCTACATCTAAAAAAACCAAAAGGTATGATTGTGCTGGCCAGCAGCCCAGGATAGCAGAGCAGAAGGGGCTGCCCTGGGAGTGGCTGTACTTGTGCTGAAGGTGTAAATGTGGAGGGAGTCGGCCTGGAGTTATTTTGATCCTGCCCAAGAGGCTCACTTGGAGGGGTAACGTGACTCCAGCAGTGTCGAGCCCGGAAAGCACCAGTGCCACATCATGGTAGAGCCCATCAAGTAAACCTTCCCTGGTTTACCAGCCCTTTCTCCTAGCCAATCCATTTCTAGGGAGAAGGAAAAGGCTACCTAGAGATGGGTGGGGGGAGGAAGGGAAATAGAGAGGAGGCCGTCTAAGCAATCCACCACTCCATCCCTTTTCCCACTATAGACTCAAGAGAACAAAGTGGGTTAGCCCAGTAGTGAGAAGTTTTTCATCTGAAAATATACTTATTTTTTCTGGCCCTAAGGTCTTTCGACTATTGCCAATAGATAGAAGTTACAGGGGAAATATTTTGTCTCAATATAAGGAAGGACATTATTTTTTATTGAATATGTTTTACAGATAACATTGTATAAATTCAAGGTGTACAAAGTGTTAATTTGATACATTTATATATTGTAATATAATTGCCATTGTAACGATATTTAGCTTCTCTATCACATTACATAATTATCCTTTCTTTTTAGTGGATGGGATAATTAAGTTTTAGTCTCAGCAAGTTTGATGATTGTAATACAATAATGTCTATATTCATGATACTGTGCTTTAGATCTCTATTGTTTATTTACTAGTTTGTTTTCTTAAACAACATCAGTCTTATCCCTTTTCCCCTCATCCCCTGGTAAGAACCATTTTACTTTGGCTTTTTTAGTTTCCACATATACGTGAGATCATACAGTATTTGTCTGTCTCTGTCTGACTTATCTCAGCATAATATGCTCAAGGTCCATCTGTGTTGTCACAAATAACAGGATATCTTCCTTTTTCATGGCTGAATCGTATTCCATTGCATATATATATATATATATATATACACCACATCTTTTTCTTAACAAAATATCAAAATCAGAATTCACTGAATTTCACCTCATGAGGAGTTTCTTAGCGTCATGGTAGGAACACATTTCCAAAAGGTTTCCAGGATCACACTGAGTGCTTGAAGAGGCTGTAGGTGGAGATACAATAGAGATGATGCAAGCATCGGATGGAAGTTAGACCACATGTCTTTGAGGTTTCTAATTTGTTTATTATTAATATTCTATGAGTACAACTTGTAAGACTTTGTTCCTGCCTTCCTTCAAGTCCTGGATTTAACCCCTGCAGGGCGTGGTGGTAATTTCAAAGTGCATAGTAAAAATTTAAGTCTTCATCGTATAAAGTTGTCATCAACATTTAATGGCCCCTATGAATGCTTTTGAAAATAATTTGACTTGCTCTTTGCTCTTGGTTGGGAACAATGCTCTGAAATACAGCCAGGCAGCTAAGTCTTGACAAAGTTTTCTACTTGACTTCCAAGGTCTCCCTCCAGACATTCTCCGCATTTAGCAGCATCATTTCATTGAAACTCACCCAGTGTGGTGACCTTCAAAATGAGAATTGTTTATCCCTGATGCACTGCCTTGTTCTTATGCTATTCCTTCGTCACAGAAAATTGATAAGACATCAGGAGCAAAACCTGGCATTTGTCACCGTATTTAAATTACCATAGAATCCAATTCGTCTGCCGAGGTAGAAGCAACTGGTGGAATAAAGGTAGGGTTCAAAAAAGCCAAAAAAGTCAAAAAAGGGCAACACAGGACCCCAGGGTCCTTCTCTTCCTTCTGTTGCCTTAGCAACAGTCACAGGAAAATCTCAGGGCCTATTGTGAAAACACATTTCCCTGCATCCTATCATGATGACAAGTACAACAGGATGCTCATTTATTGAACATGACAATTCTGACGGAAGTTATATGCTTCTCCCTATTGATGTAGGCACTGGAGTGGCTGAGAAACGAACAAGAATCCAAGCCTCAATCAAGGCTTGGATTGTGGAATTGTGGATTGAGGAATTGTGGAATTCCTCAGCAAATAGATTCCGAGTTCTGATTATGTCTTGAGCACAGTTCTGGGCTCTATGAGAAGGGCAAACTAGAAATCACACATGATCCTATACTTAAAAAATTATAATCTAATCAAGGATCAAAATTCATGTTCAAGAACAAGGCTAAAAGTTATCGGAATTAATAGTTTTTATCTACAGAATCAGTTGACATGCCAGATACGTGATTTATCTACTTTTTTTCTTTTCCCCATAGATATACTCGCATGTGATTCAACAAGCTTTTGTAAGATGCCTGTGACATTGCAGATCCATCTATTAAAGATATTTGTCAGGAATGTGTGTATATTATGTGTACTTTGATTTCCAACTACGTATTGATTCAAAGTTATGTTTGTTTTATGTATAATTTAAATAATGTATAGGTGCCAGCATTGCCAAGGTGAGGATAAAGTCCTTTATTAGGCCAACACTGTATCTGTGAAGGTGTTTTGGAAGTTACATCCCACCCTCCCCCGCTCTACTTCTACTATTGTAGAAAGAGCCAGGATATTGAAGCTACACCGACATGAATTCAAACCCCAACTTGACTACCTACTAATCATATACTCTTGGGCAAAGTTTTTATCTCCTTTGGGTATTAACATAAAGTAACATATATAAAATGCTTGGCATGTGAGGGTCAATTATTTTTGGAGCTGGGTGATGGTATATGGGGCTTCATTGTACTGTTGTTTATGTTTAAAACTCTCAAAGTAAAATGATTTTTAAATGCCTGGTATGTGCAGTGTTATATGTTGTAATGTTTTGAGTACCCTTGCATCCCATCTCTTTCCCCTTCCAAACTTGATTAATTTCCTTTTATGATCTCCACCGCACTTACCACCTGCACCACTATTGTAAAATTGACCATATTTTGCCTGTGAGTGCATTTGAACTGTTTCAAGTTCAAGTTATTTTTGGCTCAGCTCTTTGTGTAATTAGATATTTAGCAAATATGTTTTGATAGTGATTGTTTCTGTCTTTAAATCAATCAAGTCATTATGCCAGGAGCAGTACTAAGGAAAACATTATATTTGTACTTTTTATATATCAGTTCAAAAATGAACTTATTAAGAAATGTATATTGTCATCATAGAAAGAGCTGAGGTCTTTTATGCTCACAAGACTTGGGCACTGAGCACTAACTAGTAACACTGGTCAAGTCACAATAGCTCTTTTGGCCTCAGTTTGAGAATTGATGATCTCCAGTATCCACACTGATGATTCTATAGCATATTTCCATAGAGGAAATGTAAACAATTGTCAGAGTGTCACTAGTTCATATAATAGATTAAAAATCCCACAATTCTCCCTCTTGTTAGCTTCCTTTATCTCATATTTCTTACCTATTTTCTAGACTCTCATCTTACCTGACTACTGAATTTAAATTGTGAGGTCATTAGAAAGAACTGGCCAGACTGTGTGCTGGTGCTGTGTGAAATACACTATTCATAACAAGAATTATTTTTACTGGAGCAACTTCTTTCTAAAAAAGCAGGAGTGTGGCTGGAGAGAGTCACCAATAATAGCAGGTGCTGCAAATGAAAATACAGTCTGAGTATGTCCTGTGTTATGTACTTTGTTGTCCCATCTCAGACTCAACGTGTCCAAGCTTATCATCAGCTTATCACCTTATTAACAGCTTTTCACCTGTTCCAAGCCCAAAAACAGCTTCTCTGGTTCTCACCATTGAGAACTCATTCTCTGGGTTATTCATGTTTGAAGACATGGGGTCAACATTGGCTCTACTCAGGTGTTGTCTACAACTAACTCGCATTAATTCTTTTCCAAAAATGCCCCTGACGTTCATACCTTCTTCTCCATCACTTCCAACTGCCAGCGTAACTTAGTTTTAGTCTTTATCCCTTCAAATTTAAATAATTCCAATGGCTTTCTTACTATTGTACTCCAATAAGTTCTCTAGGACCAGCTTAATCTTACAGTATTAATTTCATTATGTCAGTTACATGTCTTTCTATTGCCTGCAAGGATTAAATTCTAATTCCCAATTTGGCTCCTATTTACTCTCAAACCTCCCACTACTCCTCTGTAGGAATACTCTGACACACTATCCTTAGTCATCCTTGCTCTGTTACACTGTCCAGGAAAGCTCTTGCTCTCCCATGTTTTCTTCCCTCCCCATGTTTACAGATTCTACCATTCCAAATTTAGTGCCACCTCATCCTCTAGACCTTCTCTACAATTCCAAGCCACAGTGATCTTCCCTCTTCTGTCTCTTTGTAGCATAGTCTGTCGATAACCCTCGTTTGGACACCTAATCACATTATTATTGTTTTATTTCCCAGGTGTATGTGGTAGCAAGCATCCAAGACAACTCCCAATATCTACACCTTGTGTGTTCAACTTCCACATTGAGTCAAGGCTGGCCTTTGTGACCAATAGAGTATGGCAGAAATGATGGTGTGTGTCCCAGATTAGGTCATAAAAGGCATTGCAACGTTAACCTTGCTCTTTTGGATCACTCACTTGGGAGACGTGACATAAGGACACTCAAGCAGCCCTGTGGAGATGCCCACATGGATAGGATCCAATTTACCAGAGAAATGGATCCTTCAGCCATAATCTAGACAAGATGAACAGCCATTTGAAAGGGCTGAGTCATAACTGCCCCAAGAAAGTCACTTCCAAACTCCTGACTCTCAGAAATTGGGGAAGATAATAAGTGATTATTATTTTCTAAGCCACTAAGTTTTGAGGTGATGCTTTAAATAATAAATAGAAAAATAATAGTGTATAACTTACCCCCGACTGCATTGCAAACTCCTCCAGAATAGAACATTTGTTTGAAATTTTAAAATCCAGGCAATTATTTAGATACTATTCAACATGATAGCAAAATTAGATATTGCATATGGAATTAGAGAAAGGAATCATCATTTACTGAATGCCTACTAAAGGGCTTTACATATGCATGAGATCTATATACATCAAAATGGCTATATACATAGATACAGAACAAGATGTTCTCTAAAGACATAAAACATCATACCCACTCTGCAAAGTGATGAAGTCAATTTTTCTCTTTATTTTCTCATCATCCCAGGCTTGTTTTTTTTTTTTTTTAAGCTAGGTGATGTGTGTGAGAGCATTTAATAAGCTATAGAGTGCTCCCTAGACATAAGGCACTACGGCTTGCATCAATTACTTTTTCTATCACGTGCTTTAAAGGAATGCTTTAACACTTCTCTGGTACTTCTGTTTTTCTAAGACTAGAATTAGACATATCACTGTGATACCAACACCTCTGATTTTCTGAAAATCAGGTAAAGGGCAAAAGAAAGAAATTGTGTGGCTTTGATTTTACATTATCTCTTTTGCTGGAATGTGCCCAGCAGGTGGCTGTCAAACTTTGCATCCGTCAAGGACTCTGAAGGGAAGGGATGGCCCACTGAAATGGGTAATTGAGGAAAGTTAACAGGGTTAAGGGAAACAAGAGAGGAAAGAGACACAACAGTTCATGGAACCCAGAGCGAGTAATGTAATTGCAGGAGAAGGCCAGCCAACAACTGTGGCCTTTGGTAGAGAATGCAGCCAACTGGTCTCAACCCAGCAGGGAAAGGCCAGAGGGAATCAGCTGTTGGACTTCACCCTCCTTGCACATTTTGCTCTCCTGCCCATGCCTGACACTGGCTGAATGCAAACCAAAGCCAGAAAGTAAGGAAGCCGGAGGGATACAGCTCATTTTGGTCAGCTTCCTTCAGCCCAGAGAAGGGTGGAGAAGAACAGAGGATTAATCGAAGGTTGGCAATGGAAAATATCCAACACAAAATGTAGTGTTATTTATATAATGACAAAATAACCCCAGGGGTGCACAATAGGCACAGAAACCAGAGATATATTCAAGGGACAGCTAGACAAGAGGAGTCATATCAGGCAGGATCTTAGATTCAAGATAAAAGAAAGTGAGGGAGTAAGTGTCATTTTTGTTAATCATGAAAAAGCACTTTAAATTCCAAAGAGAATGTTAAATACATAACTATCTTAATGTCATTGCCATTTAAACTGATCAGATACAATTTCCTAGCTATTTAGCTACATAAACATGTGACCTACCCAGAAGATAATGAAAAATCACCTAGAAACAAGCTTCATTCAAATTGACAGCCTTCTTTCTGTATCCATTTATAATTTCTTGATGACAAATTTTAGAATAATTTTAAAGATTTTATTTATTTTATTTTTTCCCCCCAAAGCCCCAGCAGATAGTTGCATGTCATAGCTGCACATCCTTCTAGTTGCTGTATGTGGGACTCGGCCTCAGGATGGACGGAGAAGTGGTGCCTCGATACGCACCCGGGATCCGAACCCGGGCCGCCAGCATTGCAGCGCGCGCACTTAACCACCAAGCCACAGGGCCGGCCCTAGAATAATTTTAATAGTATTAGTCCGTGTCTGATATGAATAAAGTTTCATATTTTAGTAACCAACATAACTCTAAAACATCTTTTCTATTTGAACTATAAAATTTATTTTATGCTAGTAAAGGGATACAATTTTCAGACTCATTACTTGGAAAAATCTGCTAAATAGCATTTTAGCTTAACTCACACGATACCTGTACAATTTTAAATTGTGAAAGTCCCCCACAATTATAGGAAAGCTGGTAATTTTCTCATATTTTGCATAGGTGTGCAGGACTTGCGGTAAATATGCATTTATGCTGTAGCATTTTTTTTCTTTGCTCTCATTGTGTCAATGTGACATGATAATCCTACAAAATATTCTTAAATTGCGTGGCTGATTTTAGAGACTCTTCCAGGATTTATATAGTCCCTGACAGGAGTCTCTTAGTTGCATGCTCAGAGACCATATTTTGCCTAAGACAGGTACTTTGCTTAATTTAGTGTAAATGCCTAAGATTGCCCAAATTAAAGCAAATGTTTTAAATAATTTTCACGCATGTCGGTTGTCTCAATGTACCGTGACCAGGTTTATGAATATAGTTTCTTCAGAAACAAATCTCAAATGGTCCTTATCATCTGTATAACAGTTTTTCTTTTTCAGATTTGAGACACTTTACTGTTTAAGACAGGGGCTAGTGAAATATAACCTTGGGTTCAGCCATGGATCGTGTTGTTAGTATCCACACACTTTGCCTTGCCACTGTAGGGGAGGAAGACAATTCCTCTACCCTCTAAGTCCTTCTGGCTGGCCTAAGAATTAAACTGACGTGAGATAGAATAACAGGAGAAAATCAAACAAAGCTTTGTAACATGTATACAGGGGAGAAACCCAGGAAAGCTGAGTAATTTGCCAGAATGGTGAGCTTGCCGTTAAACACCATCTTCAGCTCAAGACAAAGGAGGTCGTTGAGGGTGGGAGGAATCAGTTACAGGAGATTACCAGAAAAAGCACAGTAAACAAGAGTAAAGTTATTATGCAGATTTAAGCCCTTGCCTTCCGCATTGGTACAAGTTTCTAGAGATAAGGTCGTTCCCCCTCTTCCTGGTACAGAGAGAGAGACACCTTTACAAATGGAGATTTCCCTTACAAATGTGAATGTCTCTTACAAAGGGTAGCTTCTACTTGGTTTTCAGAGCTTTCACCCTGTCTGCAGTTTCTTAAACGTAACCAGCCCAAAATAATCCTCATGCCAAAGAGACACATCTTGAGGTGGCCAATTCTGACCCCCCACACCACTGAGCATGATTGCACTTTTTCCAGCACGTACCCAACTCCTTCCCCATTGAGCTTCCAGTCAAGTTTCCATTCTTTCCTTTGGCAAAGGATTACTTCTTCTGGATCAGTGGTTTTCAAACTTGAGCATGCGGCAAAAATCACCTGAAGGGCTTATTAAAACACATCAACACCCTGGAGTTTCTGATTCAGTAAGTTGGAACATGGCCAGATTTGCATTTCTGATAATTTCCCAACTGATGTTAATGCTGTTGGTATGGGGTTCTCACATTGAGAACCATTACTCTCACCCATCCCTGGGATTTTCACTAGCTCTAAGCCCATTCTTGCCAATTGTCACCCCTCATAGTCCTGAACCTTTCCATTTCCATAGAAAATCCACTATCTCTGACTCAGTATCATTATTTACACTGTATTCATACCACCTGCCCAGCTATTTCATCTTATCTGACGCCTTGGTAGCTGCCATTAGAGGAAGAAATTCCAGTCAGACAAAAAGCAATTCTTATGTATGTGTAGGCATTCAATAGAGCATTTTATCAGACATCATTCTAACTCCCACTTTCGCATGTAACGGTTGCCTCCTTAAGAGTGGAAATTAGACGACAATGGATGATGCAGCAGCATCCTTATTCTGAAGCACTGCCATCAGAGCCACATATCTAGCATTATATTAAACTTTTTATGCGGAAAAAAATGGTTATTCTAGGCTCATTGTGTATTATGGTAGATAATTTAGGGGCTTACATGTTCACCTTGCATGGCTTCCTTCCTGTTGTGGAAGAAGATGAAAAAGAGTGACTTTAGCTCATTTTCAAACTAACCAGATTTATAAAAAATCCTTTGGTTGTACTAAAAGCAGCAGCCTTTGGCAGCAGCAGCCTTTCGCTTCTGGCTGTGAATGTCATTTCAACAGTAAACAGGCCTGCATTAATAATCTGAAAAAAAAACAAAGAAAATTATTTGCATATTTGCAAGGTGTTTAAGAAATATAAACAGAGTTTAAATAATTTACAATGGTGTGTATGTTTGTGTGTATATAGAGTTACCTCAATTATTAAATATTTCCCCTAAGAGTTCTTAACAAGCAATTAATGTTCATGAATAGTCTATTCCAAATGATATTGAAGGAATAATTAGATCGAGTTGTTACTGCCCAACGTGGGGCCTTCTGCTCGCCGCAAGACATGCCAATAGTCAAGAGGCAAGGTGGTAGGAGAAAAAGGACTTTTCATTACAGCTTGCTAGCAAGAGGGAAGATGGCCGACTCATGTCCAAAAGAACCATCGTAAGGGGGCATGAAATCTTACAGCAGTTATATAGGCCATGGGGTTATTGGGGAGGGGGTTAGGAATGTTGACCTTCTGGTGTTACAGACGGAGAGTGCCACACCAGATCTTTCAGTTTTCACTGAAGATGGCTGTCAGCATAGAGTCTCTGTTCCGGGGGCATCACATTCCTAAGGAACTCAAAAAAAAAAACAAAGTTATCATCTTAGCACAGTTGGGAGGTACCTGCACAAGCAGGGGTCATAAAATCTACAGAGCTGTTTGATCTCCTGGAGGGTGCACATCCAGCTGGGTTGGTTTGTCAGAGGTCATTCAAAGTTACAATAGAATTTTTCTTTTCTACAACATGGCTTCCCTTATGTCAACCTTTTCTTGAGTCGGTATCAATTGCCCCCCTTTGCTATTTAACCCCTCAATCTTGAGGGATGTCCTGTTGTTCCATCTTATTGAATCAGTCTTTTAGTAAGATGATGATGCAGATGGGCTTCCAAAGTTAGGCTTGCATTGTGGAAGCAAGCAACCAGGTAATTAATGAGACAAAAAGAACAACAAATTTAATGGTGGAAGCAAATTATAAACCAGTTTCTGAGTCCAGGGGGCAGCCAGTCAAGAAGATTTCTAGATGTCAGTGCCAAAGCATCTTTTGCAGCTTAAATGTCCCTGATGATGTCATCGGGTATTCAGGTACCTTTCTGAGTGGCTTACATTAGCAACAGACAAGAATCTCTCTTAAGTTTATATCAAGTCCACCGGCTTCAGTTTGCAAGGCTTCAGGAAAAAGGGCAGGTTCTCAGTGATTCCAAATGAAAATGATGGAAAAAAAACTGAAAACATTGCTTTAGAGACTTGTAGCCAGATGTTTCAAGAGGTGAGAAGAATTCAGGATCCAGTCCAGTTAACAGATATAAAACCTCACAGACAATTATCAGAACTAGAACCTAATATATTTTAGTTTCTATAGTTTACTAAGAAACTATAGCACACTATAGTTTACTATAGTGTGCTATAGTTTCTATTGAAACATAGTTTCTCTCTAAAATCACCCTCATTTTATCAAAGATAGCCAAATTAAAACTAACTGGTTTGTCAAATAAGATTAGTTTCAATAAACTTGGCCCATTTACATAAGTACAGCAAGAAGAGCCATTGATCATACAGGTTTTTTTAAAAATCTGCTTTGCTGGAACTCTTTATAAGGAATCTCAGATCGAACTTTAAAGGCCTCTCAAGGCCAGGAAAGCCAAGCCAAGGACTTTGTCATCAGATTTCCCCTGCAATACCTACAGATTTGGGTGAATTCCTCTCTTCTTGAGGTCGCCCAAAATATTTTGAGGTTCCTTGCACCTGCCAGATAAGTGACCTTCCTTACTTATCCAGTAAATGCTGCTTGGAACACTGAACATAAGGTACCAGGCCAATACTTCCATGTAGCTTTGTTCCATAAAGTCCAATCTTTGTCTCTCAGAAGCTATCTCGTCATGTTCCAGTCAAAGCTTTGGTAATATAACCAATGTTTCCAATTGTGTCCTGTTATAAGGAGAACAGATTTCTATTGAACTGAAAATAACTATATTGCCATGAAAACAACAATACTCACTTACTACCAGTTTCCAAATCCTGGAGGGATCAGGTAGGGAGAAAAAGATAAATGTTTCAATTCTGCTTACAAAGGTATAATTTACCAAATTGCCATAAGTCATAGCTATCTCAGGAGAAAAGAGAAAAAGTTTTCCTTAAATCTAAAAAAACAAAACATTAAAAAAATCAGCAAATATTTCAAACAAAAGTCATAAAAATTATAATCATCTCCATCAGTTCATTCAGTCCAGTGTAATTAATTCTTTTTTTTTTTTTTGAGGAAGATCGGCACTGAGCTAACATTCATGCTAATCCTCCTGTTTTTGCTGAGGAAGACTGGCTCTGAGCTAACATCTATTGCCATTCCTCCTCCTTTTTTCTTTCCCCAAAGCCCCAGTAGATAGTTGTATGCCATAGTTGCACATCCTTCTAGTTGCTGTATGTGGGACGCAGCCTCAGCATGGCCGGAGAAACAGTGCATCGGTGCACGCCCAGGATCCGACCCAGGCCACCAGTAGGGGAGCGTGCGCACCTAACCGCTAGGCCACGGGGCCGGCCACAGTGTAATTGATTCTTGATCTTAATCTTCTGTTAGCAGTTTCATGAAGTCTGCAGTTTCTCTGTCAGAGTTCTGTTATTTCTTACCCAGTTCAGTTTTATAATCTGAAAGTTTATCAGAAACCTGTATTCTAGAGTAAGTGCCAGAGTCTTTTCCAGGAATTTCTCTGAAGATGAAACATATTTTGCAAAAGCATCAAACAATAACTGTCTGTAAACAAGACCCCAAAATGGCAATTGACAAAGAAATTTGGTTAATTTTGTGACATAAAGTACTTTAAAATAATAACCAGAACCAGACTGATAACCAGGACCGATCAGAACTTCAGTAGTGTTATACAATTTCAAAGCACCTACATCAATAACATTCACCCACACCATATCACCTAAGAATGTATATCATCACTTATTTGACAATGCTTCCCATGTAATTTAACATACTGAATAAGCCTAATAAGTTTAATATCTTCCGCCTTATAGGAAGAGAACAAATTTCTTTGAGAAGTTCCAGGTGCCCTTTGAAAATTCTCAAAGAAAAAAAGTCAAAAGAAAGACTTTATTTAAGATATGAATTTTGGGGAGCTTGTCAAAAAAAATCTTAATAGAGAGACCTCAGTCTTTTTGAACACAGGAAATTATTTAAACACAGTTTTTCTGTCTTTTAGGTAGACTTACTCAAAGGTAAAGAAAAATATTTTATAATCTCTTCATCAAGTTCAAGAAAATTATCCTTTTAAGAGAAAGAAGACCAAATTTTAATTTTGTACCAGCTGACTTTTGATATTAAAATTCATTTACTTAATTAAATTCATTTTAATCTTATCCAACTTGACCATGTATAAAGCTCTTTTCCCAGAATTCCTCTTCCACAGACCTTCTGTAACTTTCTTTTTACATTCAGAATTTTTCCCTTGCCTTCCTTTCTTCCCTTCTAGTGCTTTAGGACAAATTTATCGTTCTTAACCAACCAAACAAAATATTTCCATTCTTTGTACCTTCTTTACTATACACATCTTACTTTCTTTGTATACAGAGCTGTTTTCCTTATTAATTTTTAGTAACTTTAATCACATATATTAATTCGAATTTTTTTAACCCTGATAGACTTTGACTTCTAAGTAAAAACTAAGTAAGCAGTTATAAACTTTCTTTTATATCTGCTTTCTGTGGCTTGGCAAATTATTGGCAAACACTTTTCATAATTTCTGGAAACATTTTACTTTATAGTACAATCTTTTAATAAAACAAAAGACATGTTTACTAATAGATCCAAAACACCTTTTAGTTTTCTGTAATAAGCCAAAAGTAGATAAACTTAGATATGGTATCAATAACGTTTCAGTATTTTATCGTATTTGAAAATGACCCAGATACTCAACAAACTTTTATCAAAAACTCTCAAGTTTTAAGCTACCAAAAGGAGTTTTGGAAGCTATTTTTCTCAAGTATACAGACCACAAAACATAATTATTATACCCAAAAACTCTTACTTATTTTTGTCTATCTAAATTATTTGTTTTCAACAATTGTCAATCAAACGAACAAACTTAAACCAGCTTTCATCTACAAAAGATTAATTTATGTCATGTTAATTTGAAAGACATTTGGGTTAACTGCATTTAGAAATAATTTTTGTAAGCACTTACTTCAAGTTAATTGAATAGAGCTCTTAATTTTGACCATACCATCCGGAGGTAAAATATCACACATGTAACATACATATAGACACATACACAGAGACTGCACAGCTATTACTGCCATGAATCAGGTACAAGGCTCTCCAATTATGAATCCAAATTTTTGTTTTAAGCCTTTTTACTAATATTTGTGGAGAAGACACTCATGATGCTAGATTTTTGTCCAGGCATGGTCCTGTGGCCATTTTTTTTGCCTTTTTATTTATTTTTTTCTTTCTTCAGTCTTAGAAATTGGTGATGAGCTAGATAACACTTCCCAGAGAGGGGAGAGGTGATAATCCTTTTTGAGATAAAGGAACTGGGTGGATTCTGAACTGCCTCTGGAGCTGCTTTTCCAGTCTTACAAGGATTTTTTTTTAAGGACAATTGCTCTTAATTTCTCAGAAATTGGGTTGTAACTGAAAAGACATTATAGGTTGATCTACCTGTCCAACTACATCATAAAGGCACAGAGAAGCCATTCAAGTTTTCCCCAAGATGGAGTTTCTGGGGGATATCTTCCTTGTCAGTTTTTAATATCCCAATATCTACAAGAATTTATGGCTTAACTATGGACACGAGGTATCCCCAAAAGAGAGTGCAAAAGGAGTAGCCCTCATAAGATCCAGAAAGTTCACTCCAAAAAAAACAACAGCACAAGAAAGCAAAGGCCTTTGCTGCACAGGCGGTAGTGCACCAACAAACAACAAAGATTGAGACAACAAAGGTCCCCGATGGACTGGGACCCCTCATGACCAAAGAGATCAAAAAGCCAAGTCCTCAAGACATAGAACAAGAAAAAAGAGGAAAAAAACCTCATGTTATATGCACATTAACAGCTTTAGCTATGCTTTGGGTCTCTTGGAGCCAGACTAATACCTTGGGAGTGGGGCATGCCACGGGGTTGGGGACTATGTGTGCTTTACAGAGTACCTTGTCATTGCACGGACATTTTCTTGAAGTTGGCAGGGGACCTGTGTCTTCTATCCCGTTCCGTGACCCAACTTATCCTTTCACAGGATCCACTTCTGGAGGTGGCGAGCACCCTAATGGCTTTTAACTGCTCAACCTGTGCCCACCAATATTGCGGCTCTTTTGGCTTCCAAGATGCCCTGTTAGCAATAGCTTCCACCTTATGTGCATACTCCATAGGCGGGGCCCTACGGCAAAATCTACTGTGGGCTCACCCAGACAACAGGCTTGTGGAGCTGCCTGTGTCTTGCTCTATGGATTTTCCTTTATGACAAATGACATGGAAAACTGAAACAAGGGAAAATAGCAACATCTCTGGGAGGAGAAGGATCAATAAACCAATGAATATTCAGTAGCTCCTACTGCTTACCTGTAGCTGAAAGTCACCCAATTCAGGGGAATGTAGCCTAAGGGGTTTCAGGTGGGGATCGAATTAGGGTCTCCCATTACTTCAGAATTTAGACACGACTGGTCAAAAGTATATTTCTGCTGTAGCTACAATCAGATTGTGAAAATTTAAAGCATTCCTATAATCAAGACCCTTACAATGAAGGCCCAGCCAAGGCTTCAAATAGCCAATGTAATTCCCCTGAGGCTGATGGCAGTTTGGTAGGACTCTTAGCCACAAACAGGAGTGCAACCTGCATTTCTGTCCAACTATCTCTGACCGAAAAATGAGGTGCACCCTATTTTCATCCAATCATATTTTTGGATTCCCCCACAGCCTGAAAATTATCAAGCCAAGCCCTTGGGACACAAAACAAGCTTGGTAAGATTCTGCTGTTCTCTGTAAGCATTTACACCTTTTGGAAACTTTTGGTTGAGATGTTCGGCCCTTGACTCTTTAAAGATTAAAGATTTTTCCTTGTTCCTTGGTTTAGAGGCTCAAAAAGAGCCCAAAATGGCCACTGTAATTTCAAATTATCCCGAGTTATCTTGCCAGTTGTTTACAGTTATCTCCCTTTTAGGGGGACCTTTTATCAAGGTGGCTGCAACCAACAAGGTCTGATAGTGAGCTAGTGGGAGCAGCTCCCCCAAGAATAGTCAAGGGGTCAGCTCTTTCTCTTATGTGTCCTGGCACCCACAAAGTTCAGGTAATTTAAGCCCCGGATGAGCTGCCACTGCCGATTGCCTCACCATGAACAATGAGGGCTCAGTAAGATATGTTCTTCTGGAGGAGTCCCTATGAGACCATTGCACACCATGGGTGGACACCCTGACACCTCTGTAAAGTCCCCAGTCACCTGGGAACATCCTGAAGGACCAGAGGGAACAGTGCCTCTTTTCTTCGGAGTCAGAAGACTCTCATAAGATTAGTCTAAAAGGCAGTTTGATACAGTCACCGAGAAACTCAGTCCCCAAGCAGCCAATTTTAACAAATAACACAGTCAAACATAGACAAACATGAACAGATAAAGAAATCCAATCTCTGGGACTCCAACCCGGGGTACTCTGGGACCCTACCCCAGAGTTCGGGACTCTAACCCGATCATTTTGAGTGCCCCAGTGGCTGTAACTTTTATATTATCTCCCACAATCCTAGCCTTGGGACTTTAACCCAGCAACCAAATCTCACCAGTGGGGTGTCTAACCCACAATCCTGACAAGATATTAGACAATTTTAGGCACAGGCGCATTTTAACAAGGTCACTCACCCAAATCCAAAAGACGTCTGGTCCTGGAGCTCTTTACAGACACAGACAGACACAGACAAACTAGACACTGGTTCCTAGATTCTGGGTGAAGAAGTCCTATTCTTCTTCTTCCCACTCTGGCAGGGCACCCTATTTACCAGACGGTCCCCCTTCTCGAAGAGGGGATGCCAGATGGAGGAGAAGGAAAGTTCTCAGTGGTGGACCTCTGAGGTGACTTACCCTACTCCAGATGTGAGCCCCCGACTCACCAGATGTAGCCATTTCTCTTCCTACCACGTCAGCGTTAGGAGGCAGCTGGCGTCATCATGGAAGGGCAGGTAGGGCAGATCCTCGAGAAAAAGAGAGCCTCGACAGCCACTAGGGACTTACCCAACAGGCCACCCAGTGGAGGTCAGCTGGCCACGAGCAGGACTTAATGTCCCATCTGGGGTGCCAGATTGTTACCACACAACGTGGGGCCTTCTGCTGGCCACAAGACATGCCAATAGTCAAGAGGCAAGGTGGTAGGAGAAAAAGGACTTTTTTATTACAGCTTGCTAGCAAGAGGGAAGATGGCTGACTCATGCCCAAAAGAACCATCGTAAGGGGTCATGAAATCTTACAGCAGTTATATAGGCCATTGGGTTATTGGGGAGGGGGTTAGGAAAGTTGACCTTCTGGTGTTACAGACAGGGAGTGCCACACCAGATCTTTCAGTTTTCACTGATGATGACTATCAGCATAGATTTTCTGTTTGGGGGTCATCACATTCCTAAGGAACTTGAAAAAACAAAAAATTATCATCTTATTGCAGCTGGGAGGTACATGCACAAGCAGGGGTCATAAGATCTACAGAGCAGTTAGACCTCCTGGAGGGTGCATATCCAGCTGGGTTAGTTTGTCAGAGGTCATTCAAAGTTACAATAGGGTTTTGTTTCTACAATATGGCTTCCCTTACGTCAACCTTGTCTTGAGCCAGTATCAGAGGGAAAGTTGTAAACTGGGTATAACCACTTGTGTAGCTTATAACAAAATAAAATAATCACAAAAAATGGTAGTATACTGGAAAACAGCTTTTCAAAAATTTCTAAAATGACTATTTATGATCCAGAGACTCTCTAATCTATTAGTTCTCCCATTTGGTTACAGCCCCAAGTGTATAACTTGACATTAAATTCAATAAATTCTTTCAGAGGCCATCTAAATAAAATAATAGTCTTGATTCTTATTCTTTAGAACTAAAGAAAGAATTCTGCATATTTCTGGTGCTTTATTTTTTAAGATTTAGAAAGGAGAGTTCAAAACTGATTTTGAAAGAATGGTCTTCAAGTGGAATACACTCATGTCTACATCTCAGGAGATCCTGAAAGGACCCTATATTTGGCTCCAGCCCCTCCAGCCACGATCAGGGATCAGTCCAGCCTGCCCAGGGACCTGACAGGAGACACGCCCACCCATGCCTCCAGAGCCAGGTCTGCAGACCTCAGGCTTGGCTGTGGAACCTCGAATAACCCTGGGGTTTGGTTCCAGCCTCTATGAGCCATGGTTCAGCACCAGTCCTGCCCACACAGAGACCCATCCAGTGACCAGGGAGCAGCCCTTCCAGGGTCCTGGCAGGAGCCACACCTACCACACACCTTGTAATAAGCCTGCTGTCTGAGGACCCTGAAGCAGACCGATGTCCCAGCGCCACCCTACTGAACATGATACTGGAGGCAATCCCATCCACCCAGGGACCAGACAGGATCCACAACTTCCTGAGCCCCTGGTAACAAGGTGTCCAACCATAGACCCCACTGAAGACCCAGCAACAGCCTCATAACTGGCTGTAACCCAGCATGACTGTGATTCCAGAGGTAATCCTATCAGCTCAAGGAAGACACAGGAGAAGGTCTCTACCTGCTGAAACCAGTCTGTAAAGACTGGAAGAGGAGTTTACTTCTTCCAGGGCACAGGCAAAAACACAAGGCTACACAAATCACAAAGAACCAGGCAAATATTACACCACCAAAGGAAACATAAATCTCCAGTAACTGATCCCAAAGAAATGGAGATGTACGATTTGCCTGACAAAGAATTCAAAATAATTATCTTAAAGAAACTGAATAAAATGCAAGAGAAGACAGATAGAAAACTAAATGAAATCAGGAAAACAATGCATTAACCAAATGATAAGTTTGGTAGAGAAATAGAAACTATAAACAAGAACCAAACAGAAATCCTGGAACTGAAGAATACAATGCCAGAACTGAAAAATCTAATAGAGAGCTTTAACAACAGACTTGATCATGCAGAAATTAGCAGACTTGGAGACAGATCATTTGAAATTAGCTAGTTAGAGAAATAAAAAGAAAAATAATGAAAAACAGTGAAGAAAGCCTACATGAATTATGGGACACCATCAGATGAACGAAGATTCAAATCATGGCAGTCCCAGGAAGAGAAGAGAAAAAGAAGGGGAAGAAAGATTATTTAAAGAAATAATCGCTGAAAACTTCCCAAGTCTTGGAGAGATATGGACATCTAGGTACTGGAAGCTGAAACCCCAAGCAAGTTCAACCCAAAGAAGATAACTCTGAGACACATTATAATGTTTAAAGTCAAAGACAATAGAATTTTGAAAGTAGCAAGAGAAAAATGACTCATAGCATACAAGGGAACCCCTATAAGGCTATCAGTGGATTTCTCTGCAGAAACCTTGCAAGACAGGAGGAAGTGGGATGATATGCTCAAACTGCTGAAAGAAAAAACTGCCAACCAAGAATACCACACCCAGAAAAACTGTCCTTCAGAAGTGAAGGAGAGATAAATACATTCCCCCAGACAAACAAAAGCTAAGGCAATTCATTACCATAAGACCTGCCTTACAAGAAATGCTAAAGGGAGTTCTTCAAGTTGGAATAGAAGGATGCTGAGTAACAACACAAAAACATAAAAGTGTAAAACTCATTGGTAAAGGTATATATAGTCAAATTCAGAATATACTAATGCTGTAATGGTGGTGGGTAAATCACATTTATCTCCAGTATAAAAGTTAAAAAAAAATAATATTAAAAATAACTATAACTACAATAATTTGTTAGTAGATGCACAATATAAAAAATTGTAAAGTGACATAAATAGCATAAAATATGGGATAAGGAGAAGTTAAAGTGTAGAGTTTTTATGTTCAATTGAAAGTAAATTGTTATTAGCTTAAAATAGACTGTTATATCTATAAGATGTTTTATGTAAACCTCATGGTAATCACAAAGTAAAAACTTATAGTAGTTACACAAAAAATAAAAAGAAATGAATTAAAGCATACCACTACAAAAAATAAATCACAAAGGAAGACAGTAAGAGAGGAAAATGAGCAAAAGAACTAAAAAAACAGAAACCAAAGAAATGGCAGTAGTGAATCCTTTCCTACCAATAGTTACTTTAAATGTAAATGGACTAAATTCTCCCATTAAGAAACACAAAGTTGCTGAATGGACAAAAAACAAGATCTACCAGTATGCTGCCAACAAGAGATTCACTTCAGTTTTAAGGACACACATAGGTTGAAAGCGAAGGGATGGAAAGAGTTATTCTATGCAAATGGCAACCAAGAGAGAGCAGGAGTGGCTATACTTATAAAATATAAAACCTTATATCAAATAAGACCTTCAGTAAAAAGTCAGTCACGAGAGACAGAGAAGGTAAATATTTAGTGATAAAAGGTCAATTCATTGAAAGGATAGAACAATTGTAAATATATATGTACCTAACGCTGAAACACCTAAATATTTAAAGCAAATATTAACAGAAGTGGAAGGAGATAGACGGCAATATGATAATAGTAGGGGACTTCAATACCCCAATTTCAACACTGAATAGATCATCCAGATAGAATATTCATAAGGAAATAGCAGACCTGAATAATGCTACAGACTAAATGGACTTAGCAGACACATACAAAACATTCCATCCAACAGCACCAGAATATGTATTCTTCTCAAGTGCACACAGAACATTCTCAAGGATAGATTATATATTGGGCCACAGAGCGAGCCTTAACAAATTTAAGAAGATTGGAATCATATCTAGTATCTTTTCTGACCTAACAGTTTGAAATTAGAAATCAAAAACAGGAGGAAAATTGAAAAACTCACAAATTTGTGGAAATTAAACGACACTCTCCTAAACAACAAATGAGTCAAAAAGAAATCAAAAGGGAAATAAAAATATCTTGAAAAAACAAAAAAGAAAGATTCACATGCAGAAAAATGAAATTGGACCCCTATCTTACACAACTCACAAAAATTAACTCAAAATAAATTAAAGACTTAAATGTAAGACCTGAAACAATAAAGCTCTTAGAAGAAAACATAGGCAGTAAGCTCCTCAACATTGGTCTCGACTATGATTTTTTGGATGTGATACCAAAAGCACAAGCAACAAAGCAAAAATAAACAAGTGGGACTACATCAAACTAAAAACTTCTACACAGCCAGAGAAACAATCAACAGAGTGAAGAGGCAACATACAGAATGGGAGAAAATATTTGCAAGTCATATTTCTGATAAGTAGCTAATATTCACAATATGTAAGGAACTCATACCACTCAATAGCAAAAAACAATCTGATTTAAAAATGGACAGAAGATTTGAATAAACATTTTCCAAAGAAGAAATACAAATGGCCAACGGGTACATGAAAAGATGTTCAACATCATTAATCATCAGGGAAATGCAAATCAAAACCACTATGAGGGGCCAGCCCTGTGGCATAGTGGTTAAGTTCAGATGCTCCACGTCAGCAGCCCAGGGTTCCCAGGTTCGGATCCCAGGCGTTGGACCTACATGCCACACATCAGGCCATGCTGTGGTGGCGACCCACATACAAAATGGAGGAAGGTGGGCACAGATGTTAGCTCAGGCCTAATCTTCCTCAGCAAGAAGAGGAAGATTGAGAATGGATGTTAGCTCATGGCCAATCTCCCTCACCAAAAGAAAACAAAAAGAAAGAACAGTCTACATAGGACTGGGAGTAAGGTTCAGGGAAATCTTATCATCGTCATTTCTGCTCCTGGCATAAACTTTATCCTTTTTCACTTTTATGTTTAACTTGAGTCTCATTTAATACTCATAGTCACCAATACAATAGCCTCACCTTAGGATAAAAGAACTGTCTGGTAATTATGTGATATAACCAGAAGCCAAAGCAGGCAAGCAGACATGGAGTTTGGTTCAGAAAAGACTTGTCGCCAGAACATAGGACGTAGAACTGCCAAAGAGCCACTGTGCGTTTGTCCAACCACTGAATCAAATTGCACTTCTGACAGAGGGACATGATGAGTGAACTTGACTGATTATACATGCAAATTCAAATCCAGCGTCTTCGTGTCTTCGTAGGTGGTACTTCAGTGTAAGCCCATTTTTCTAACGTCGTCAGCAGCTTTTCTATTCACAGCAGCAGCAATCCAATTAAAATGGCCCTCAGAGCAGAGCTGAACTGCATTAAATTGTTCCCATTAATGTCATATTTAATTTAGGAGTACAGCGTTGAAGGTGGTCATTACTGTCCTCTCCAAATCTTCATTCAGCGTGTAGACATCTAGTTTTATAAATTATATTTACATCTTTTAGCAAAGATAAAGATCAATCGGCTTGTATTCCAAAACAACTCTGCTGGGTTTCTTACGTCTCTTTAAACCTGCGATAATCAAGTCACCACGTTTACACCAGTTCTCTGTAGTAATCTTCCAAGAAGGTGCTAGGAGGAGGGACGTATACTTTAAAACAAAATCCCAAAGCAAATTGCAAATTACTAGGAGTCTTATTTAAACATGTCTTCCAGGAGGCAAAAGATAGAATGAGAACTGAATTATTCTACTGGATTTTCAGGACTGACAATGTTGTTGAGCCTACTTTACCACACAGAATCAGGGAATAGGAAGCTTTCATGATAACTGAAAAAAAAAAAAAAATCTACTGAGGAGTGCTACTATTAAAATGAACTGCAGAGCAGCCATGGCAATACTTCAGGCTTCCTCCAAACGCATTTCAGCACATGGCTAATGAATGAAGAGATTTAATTGATATTTTCAGCCTCCACACCTTTATTCTGAATCTCAAGGTAAAAATTTTTAGACGAATATGCATACACATTTCAAAAAACATTTTACATATAAAATCAAGATTTCTATATAAAGAACTATCCATTAATAAGAAAAATACAAAAATAAAAATATTAAAAATGAGCAAAAGATATGAACATACAATCCGTGGAAGAAAAATCTCGAGTGTCTACAAACACGTGAAAATGTGTTCAAACATCAGCGTAATCAGAGAAGTGCAGCCCAAAATAACAAAATACCATTTCATAATTATCAGAGTGGCAAACGTTTAAGTGTAATAGTACCAGGTTTGGGGAAAGTTATAGAAGTTTGTGAACTCTCTCCACTGCTGGAAATGTAAAGTGATGCAACAACTCTGGAGAGTAATTTGACATTAAAATAAAAAATCCACATATTCGTTGAATAAAAGTCTTAATGCTAGGTTTATGCAATAGAAAAAAACCCAACATGTATATGGGTATAAAGTAGATTTAACTCTCTACAATGAAATGTTATTTTCCTTTCAATTTTATATTTTGACATAAGCTCAAAATTACAGAGAAGGTTCAAGAATAATACAAAGAATTCACCCAGATATTCCAACACCCATTTGCCTGTGTTCTCACTCTCTTTATCTATACTAAATTATTTTTCTGAACCATTTGAGAAAAAGTTGCAAACAGGATGTTCCATCACCCTTTAGATATGACAGTGTATGTTTCCTAAAAATAAAAACATTCTCTCACTTAACCAGAGTATTATTTTCAAAATCAGGAAGTTAATATGATTCCATGTTATTATATCATCTAAGATCTATTCAAATTTAATCAATTGTGCCAATCATTTTTTATAGTATAAGAAAATATCAGAAGGGCCGGTCTGGTGGCGTAGTGGTTAAGTTCGCACACTCTGCTTCAGTGGCCCGGGGTTCACTGGTTCAGATTCCGGACTCAGACCTGCTTACTGCTTATCAAGCCATGCTGTGGCAGATGTCGCATAAATAAAGTAGAGGAAGATGGGCGTGAATGTTAGCCCAGGGCCAATCTTCCTCAGCAAAAAGAGGAGGATTGGCAGCAGATGTTAGCTCAGGGCTAACCTTCTTCACCCCCCCGCCCCAAAAAAAAAGTAAAGGAAAAAACCAGATCGTACATTGTTTTCGAATGTCGTATCTCTTTAGTTTCCTTTAATCTGGAGAATTTCCTCAGTCTTTTTCTGTCTTTCATGACATTTGACACTTTTAAAGGGAAATGGGCCAGTTATTTTGTGGAAATCTCCTCAATTTGGATTTATTCAATTTACTCATGATTAGATTCAGCTTATGGGTTGTTGGCAGAAATATCACAGATGTGATGCTCTGCATTCAGTGCATCTGTCAGGAGACACATGATGTCAGTTCGTTCCATTATGTTGTCATTTATTTTGATCACTTGGACAAGAAGGTATTTGCCAGTTTTCTCCACTTACAGGTTCCCATCTTTCTCTTTGTAATTAAGAAGTAATTTGGAGGGAGATACATTGAGACTATGTCAATATCCTATTATTTCCTAAACTTTCTCCCACTAGTTTTAGAATCTAGTGATTCTTGCCTAAATCTATTCTTTTTCTGATGACTGTCAAATGGTGTTTTTCTAATTATGTCGTTCTTTCTACATGTATTAGTTGGCCTTCTAATCTAGGAAAAGTTTCCCCTTCTCTCTCTTTCATTTATTCATTTTATTCATTTATTTATATTAGCATTGACTCACTAATTCTTATTTTTTTCAATGGCATAATCTTTAGTATCATTATTTTATTTGATGCTCAAATTTTCTGAGATTTGACCACTGAAAACCAGCTCCTGTGCCCTTTTGACTTGTCCCCACCATTCTTTAAGCACTGCC
The DNA here is from genome assembly GCF_057802395.1 of Ceratotherium simum simum. Taxonomy (NCBI): domain Eukaryota; kingdom Metazoa; phylum Chordata; class Mammalia; order Perissodactyla; family Rhinocerotidae; genus Ceratotherium; species Ceratotherium simum. The sequence continues at coordinate 22,836,073 of NC_141937.1, read as the reverse complement.
CTACTTTCTGGCACAAAAAGATGCTGAGTGGTGTATTGACAGACTTTAGGCATTATAAAGCAATGCTGATTAACAAAGTACTTGAGAGGCAATAAAGTTTATTAATGGTGACTACAGCCCATGAAATCAAAAAACTTGCGTTTAATTTTACCTTAATGCTCTCTAATTGTATAATGTCAGTCCAGTTATTAAACTTCTTTAATCTTCATGTTGGCTCACAGTTTTGGGGGTAGAATTTAATACGACCATGCATGTAAAAGCCTTAACATTGTGCCTGACACATAGTAGACCCAAAAGTCAAATACATTCTGGGAATCATAGAAAGAGCGACTGGAAATCAAATAAAAATTACTATTCCTCCTTAAAACGGTTTATTCATATACAAGGAATGCTCTTTGTCATTCTAGTCACCAGACCTTAAAAGAGAGATCAAAGATCTTGATAAACTTAGGTCAAGTTCAACAGAAAAGATCAGGAAAATAAGGTACTGTTTATAAGATATATATATATATAAAGATAGGCACAAGTATGTTCCATAAATGATAGATGTTTTCGTTTTCCCATTAATTTATTACCTAAATTTTTTTTGTCATGTGGAACTTAGGTGTTTTATTTTTCCCCTACCAATTCTCATAGACTTGACTGCAAAGAAGACAAATGGAACAATGATAATAGATACATCTTTGTTCTATTAAGTTGCTGATACGTTGTTACAATATTGTATTAAGTACTATATTGAGTGCTGCATTAAATTGTTAAACCCTTTTGGAAAGTCAAAAGTACTTTTTTATTAGAGACTTCTTAATTTAACAGTTTTTCTTTCTGTAGAAAGACTCTTTTGTAGAGAATCTTCCTCATTTCCATCTCAGACTACTTTCAAAGCCCCCTCAACGCAGATGGCAAGCCACAATCACTAATCCTTCTGGCCACAGGCAAATGGACAATTTGACCAAGTTGAACTCATCTGACTGCTTCCTAGGAATTGTGTATTGAGATTCAAAGAATGTAGAAAGTTAGCTACAGGTGAGAACATTTAAGGTCGACACTGGCCAGTCACAATACACCTTGTATACTAAGGGACAAGCAGAGAAATCTGGTCCCAGGGGGAAAAAAGATGATATGCAAATGCAGCAAATATGAACAAAAACAAAACAGTAATAGAGTGAAAACCAGAGGGTAAGAGAAAAAAAAGAAGAAGAAGAAGAAGAGAATAAGACCATATAAAAGAGAGAGAGAAGAAAAAAGAGTAACAGGCATAAAAAAAACACGGGAAGAGAATGAATCCTTTTATTTGAGAAAAGTAGTGGTCCTGCTGGACTCTATTGGGAGGGTTTGAAAGCAGAGCCACTGCCTAAGGTTTGGAAAGTTTATGCCACAAAGGACACTTTATATAATTTGTAACAAGGTGTGATAGTTAATTTTATTTGTCAACTTGGCTGGGCCACAGTGTCCAGATGTTTGGTCAAATATTATTCTGGATGTTTCTGTGACGATGTTTTTGGATGAGATTAACATGTAAATTGGTGGACTTTAAGTAAAGCAGATTGCCCTCCATTATGCACTAGGCCTCATCCAATCAGTTGAATGCCTTAATAGAACAAAGACTGACTTCCTCTAAGCAAGAAGGAATTCTGCCAGCAGGCTGCCTTTGGACTAAGACTGCAAGTCTTTCCTGAGTCTCCAGTCTGCTGGCCTACCCTACATATTTTGGATTTACCAAGTCTCCACATAGTATGGACCAATTCCTTAAAATAAATATCTTTCTGTTTCTCTGGAGAACTCTGACTAATATACAAGGAAAGGAAACAAAAGCATTAAACATTTTTTAATTCTTTATACTTCGTTCTGACACGAGAATATTTGCATGTTTGGTATTTTCTAATATTTTCCATAAGTTCTTCTCTTGATATCCAATTGATTAAGAAAAATTGTCAAATGGATGTCATCAATAACAGTAATGTCGGTAATAGACTCCCATGGGAGGATGGTCCTGATTGTGACCACAAATACGGAGGGTGGAGGAATCACTCTTAGCATATTCTCCAAAAATGGAGCATAGGAGACCTTCATTGCTTATCAAGGAAGGAAACTTCACAGAATAAGGTTGAGAAATTACTTATTCATTCACCAAATATTTATGGAACACCAATTATGTGCCCAGTACTGCTGTAGGCACTTAGAATATGATCGTAAATAAAACAAACACAGATTCTCTCCACCCCCAGCTCACCCCATGGAGCTTACGTTTAAGAGCGGGCAGAGAAAGAGTAAAAATAATAAACATGTAAAGCATATGTGTGTTCAAAGGTGATAAATGCGTTGGAAAAAAATCAAAGGAAGGAGAAGTGTTGGTTTTGCATTTTCAAACATAGATATCAAGGTAGACTTAACTGAGAAAGTGGTATTTTTGCAAGGAATTAAAAGAGAGAAGGGAATTCGCCAGGGTTGTATATGGGGAAAGGCAGCAACAGGCCGATGGAACAACCAATACAGAGACATAACAGTAGGCACATGCCTAGCACCTTCAGGAAACAGCCAGGCTCGCCTGTAGGGGAGTGAAGGAGGGAGAGACCAACAAGGAATGAGGTCAAGAAAGATAATGAAGGGGCCAGTTCTTATTGAGGCTTATGGAGCTTTACAGGCTATTATAAGGATGCGGCTGTTACTCTAGGTGAGATGGGAGCCTTTGAGGGTTTGATCAGAGAAGAGACATAATCTGACAACTTTTAAAAAACTTTTTATGATGGAAAGTTTTAAACACACAAGTAAAGAGAACAGTACAAAACCCCAAACACTCACCACTAAGCTTCAATAACCACTAACGTTCGGCCATCTTTGTTTCAGGCATCTCCCTCAATTATTTTAACCTAATTGTGAAATGCACAGATCTCAAAAACACCATTCAACGAGGTGGGAAAAACATATACACCTGTGTAGCCAACGCCCAAATCAAGATATAGAACATTTCTATTAGCCCTGAAAATTCCCTTGTGCTCCTTTCCAGGCAAATCCCATCAACCAGAAAGGAAATGACTATTTGAGTGCCTATCATCATAGATAAGTCTCTCCTGCTCCTCTGTCTGCTTTACCCAGTCTACGCATCTGTTTCCAGAAACGAAAGTTTTGTGCCTCTCAACTCACCTATGATGACTTCATGTCTCTCTGGAATTTATTTTGAATCCACATTTTCTTCAAAGCTTTATTAAAAAAAATCCTGTAATTTTGTTTTATCTTTGTTTTCCCCTTGCTGGACCACAGGAGCAAAAGTCCTTCTCATATCTTTCTACATTCCAACCAGATGTGGAACTCCTCGACTGGATGAGACCCCAGATAGCGGGAGTAGACAGAGAAGAGACGAGGACCAAGCACTAAGCCACGGGGTGCTCTCTTCTGGTGCCTGACAAAAACAGGATACAGAGCTTATGAGATTGTCCCGAAAGGCAGACAGATAGTGAGTGTTAGGAGATGAGGAGGGTGGCAGCTGCAGCTCCCTTTGGTCGTTGTTGATGGAGGCAAGGTAGTAGAGAGAAACTCGGCTTTAGACCCCGTGTACGGGCCACTCGCTTGACCCCTGTTGAGAAAGTCTGGGGAAGCTTGATGCTATTCCTATCGTGCGAAACTCTCTTGTCCCTAATGAATGGGATGTAGAAAGTTTTGAGAGGGAGAGTCTTTGTCTAGCATGTGGGTGTTCTCTTGAGAATACTACTTGTTATGTAACATGATCCTGAGAAGATAAGAAAGTAATCCTTGTTGAAACACTTCTGGGACAATTGTCTATTTTTTACAGCTCTAAATTGCTAACTCTCCACTTCATAGAAGGAAACAGTTACTTCTTGCAGTCTAGCTCAAAAAGGGATATCTTTGCTCAGATTTGGCCGAGAATTCCCCTAAAACAAGTAGGTGTCTGATGACCTTCTATATCTAGTCCTCCATGTGGTTCGAGGACACTGCCTCCTCTTGGAGGCATTTCAATAGTCTAAGCAAGTCTCCTTTTTTTTCCAATCTTAGGTTACTTTAGGTAGGTTTCTGTTACTGGCACTCAAAGGATCCCAACTAAGAAAAGAAAAAAAGTCACTAATTATTTGGTTTAAGATTGCCTGTACGATATCTGGCTCATACTTCTAGATTCTAATTTCCATCTTTCTAACTATCCCTAAACTTAACTACTTAAAATGACACCATCCTACATGAAACAGACATTACACATCCGATACAGCCTTTTAATTTCCTCTGTGTTCAGGACAAATATTTAGTTCACACAAGTGGCTGTATTTAACATTTTAGTGTTCTAAAAACTCAGTTATTAAATGTGGAAGACTTTTTTAAAACACCAAATTTTCTGATATTTTTCTTCTTATATAAACCCAATTTCAACAGGGCCATAGTCACAGAGAAATATCTAGTGAAGTCTCTATTGCATGATTGAAATTCTCAGTTTCAAAGGTTTCAGAACTATTTAAAATCATTGGTAAGTTACCTACATATAAAAAAACTTCAATAATTCAGGTTACTTAGAACATCCTTTTGTGTTATACAAAAGACTGTTAGTTTTAGATACAGTTTTTGTTACGAAAGAGCACAGACTAAAATCAATAGTGTTCAAGAAGCATTAGCAGGAACTGTTTTAATGAATTCATTTATTTGTTCAACGTAGCTTTTGAGCCGCCACTACGTGCAAAACGCTGACACTGGTGTTTTGACTGTATTAAGATAATTACAACTACCTTGGATTTTATGCTGTTTAGTAATTGAATATAGTTTTCTATAAATTATACCTTTGCCTTAAATCTTGTTTATGTTTTCAAGATTATGTTATTGAATATAGGACTAAAGTATTCTTAGGCCACTTTGTTTATTAATTTAGTAACCAATAAAATAGTAGAAATTGGAAAGCGTTAGAGATCTGAATGAAGTCTCCCTGGGGTATAGTTCTGTTTACAAGAGTCTGAACTTCACACTGAATTTTAAATTCTTGATCTCAAGCTAAAAGGAGACTGGGAGGAGAATATGAATAAATACTGAGTGAGAAAAATTGATAGATAAGAAATGCTGTACAATATGGAACAACAGAAAGTAGAGAAAAGAAGTAAACAGATTCATATATAGCTAGCGATGGGTTATTACATAAATGACAATTTTAAAAGAGTGTAAAATGGGAACATTCAAACTATTCACTCTCCTAAATATTATGAAGATTTATAAGACTGGGGGTTTGGGTACAGAAACTCCATCACTTTGGTATTTTTAATTATGCCCAATTCTTGCGTGAAAAAAAGTTTTGAAATATGAAAACACTGCCTCCAATGTCTCATAAATAAAGTGCATTCCTCCGTGAGGTTGGTGGTATTTGCAAAGTAACATAAAAACAAAATCAATCGCACCCAGATGTGGTAATTTTGTTTGAATGTTTGTATGAAACAAAAACTCAATAAACAGCCTGAGTTTAATATGTAATCACCAGAATATTCGAAAGCTTTGCTCATTTACAAAGGAGCTTTATTTTTAAGGCAGGTCTAATTACAAGATCCCAAATCAAATATATGGTTTGAGTTTACTCATTCAAAAAACTTGAATAGATAGGAAGCTATTCAAAGGCAAAGGTCTCTCCTATTCTTATTAACTCCCTAAAAAAAGCGGTATTATTTGCTCTTGAAGTCACACACTAACTCATAGTTATCTCTATATTATTTTCTAAGTGGGTACAAGTGATTTTTAATCCATTGTGAAATTCTTTAAGAATAAACTTTTGCTATTTTCTAGGATTCTAAACCCATTTTTTATTTCATTGAAAAACACTCATAAGATACCATTTATATTTTCCTTTATATTTAAAAGATTATTGATAGTGGTTCAGTATTCCTGTCTGTGTATTCTTAATTCCTCCAGATACGATTTATGTTTCCATGGAGACCTATTTGTTCCCTTATCTCTTCAACTTTTTTTTTAAGAAGTATATTCTAAACTTTCTGTATGGACTGAACGTTTGTGTCCCCCCAGAATTCAGATGTTGAAATCCTAACCCCCAACGTGATGGTATTAGAAGATCAGGCCTTTGGGAAGTGATTAGGTCATGAGGGTGGAGCCTCGTGAATGGGATTAGTGCCCTTATAAAAGGGAACCCAGAGAGCTCTCTCACTTTTTTGGATACAACAAGAACTGCCTGTTTGGCCTCTGTTAATTATGGTGAACGCTATGATGCACCACCAAGAGCGCCCCCTTCAGGACTGAAAGACGTTCTCCAGCTGCTGGGAGTGCTGTCAGCTGACAACACTCCCCAGGGATTGCTGTCTCCTGAAGAGCCACTTCCCCCAAGTCCCCAGCTCCCCTGAGGTAGCCTGCAGCCAATGCCAGGGTGTACGAGAGGGTATGAAGTCCAGCCTCCTCCTCCCAACTGACAACAACTCTGTGAAATCAGCTTATCCCTTTCTTGACACAGAATCCTAAACCAAATTTTCCCTCTGCCCAATCCTGCTTATTTCAATTCTCCAACAGGTGTTGATCCCAAGATTACTTGCGAATACACTAACTTCCATCTCAGACACTGCTTTTCCAGGAATCCAGCCTACAACAACAATCTTTCGAAAGCAGAGTACATCTCTTTCTTGGAATGTTCTTAACATAGATTTCAAGTGCCCTTGGTGTTAGCATTTCCATTTTTGTAAGCCACACTTAACCGAAAGGAGAAAATTCAAGATTTGTAGCTTTCCCTCATGAACTTGATAGTTTCCCTCATAAATTATTGACTACCTAATGTCTCATGACAGATACACAGGAAAATAACCACAAAACTTTCCTTTTTTCAGACTAGATACTGAAAGGAGGAAGAGAATGGGCAAGAACAGGCGCACAGAGAGGACCAATACCACGGCTATTGTGAACACCAACCTCAGTCCCTGTCAGCACTCCAGGATCAGCACAAATACGATGCTTGACACAGGAAGTGCTTGAGACAGAAAGGACTATGTAAGCTATTCTAGAATATAGAAAAATATGGAAATATTTCCGTGCTTATAAATATACCTTAGAAAAATATATTTTCAAAAAAATCTAAATAAAATATTAATAAATAAAATCTAGTACACCAAAAGAAAAATACACTATGTCCTAAGACTTCTTCCAAGAATACACAAGATGCTTCAACATTAAGAATCTATCAACATGGGCCGGCCCGTGGCTAGCGGTTAAGTGCGCGCGCTCCGCTGCTGGCGGCCAGGGTTTGGATCCCGGGCGTGCACCGATGCACCGCTTCTCCAGCCATGCTGGGGCCGTGTCCCACATGCAGCAACTAGAAGGATGTGCAGCTATGACATGCAACTATCTATTGGGGCTTTGGGGGGTGAAAATAAATAAATAAAATCTTTAAAAAAAAAAAGAATCTATCAACATAATTTATTAGATTAATAGGTTAAAGGAGAAAAAAAGATATGCAGCTGATGTCAATAGCAGCTGGAAGGCATTTACAGAAATTCATCATTCCTGCTAGAAATTTTAAGGCTAGAAATATGCTACTTAAATATGATAAAGATCACCAAAAACTAATAGTGGATAACATAATAATACCTAAAACACTGAAAGCTTTTATATTAAAATCAGGAACAAATCAGGGATGCCTCTTATAAGCATTATTTTAACAATGATTTTCATTAACACAAGAAAAATTTTAAAATCTATATAAAAGCAGGGAAAAGGGACCAAATTATCTTTAATTGCAAATGAGAGTCTTCTATACCTAGATCATCGAGCTACTAAAATCAAGAATTTGGTCAATATTCAGTTATAAATGGAAATTGAAAAATATCACATTTACAATTGTGACAAAGACTATAAAATATTTTAAAATAAATTTAACAAGAACTGCATCAGTTCTATATGAAGAAAACTATAAAACTTTATTGAAATAAATGAATCGTGCCCCCAAAACAAAAATTATTTCCAAATAAAAATCTTAATATCTTAAAAATGTAAATTCTTCCCAAATTAATAAATGTATTTACTAAAATTTCAATATTAAGTAATTTTAAAGTTCATATTAAGAAATAAATGCTTGAAAATAGTCAAGAGAATTATGCAAATTAAAAAACGTGACTGGATATTTGCATTACATGATATTAAAACCTACTAGAAATCAAATCAGTAAACATACTAATATTTATTATTATTTTTATTGAAGCAGGAATAGGCAAACTGATGTAAGACATGAGTGAGACCAGAAATCAATATGAATACTTGAGGCTAATAAATTACAAGGTTGTATTTTGTTTCAATGGAAAATGTTGAAAATATTGGTGCTAGAATAATATATCATCCTTCTGGTGGAAAATAAATTTCATAGTTTGTCCAAGAAGATACTCCTAGAGACTTTAAATACAAAAAATTAAATAATAAATACATATATATACATATTTAATAGAATATTTTTATAACCTTCGAGTTAGGAGAAACTCCAGAAGTCATCAAGAAAAGAGATATTTTTGACTAAATAAAACTTAAAACTTTGTGTTTTATTTTATTTAATGATAGACTGGAGTAAATATTCATAAGACACATGAAAGAGAAGGGCTTTGTGAGCCTAACTGACAAAGAGCACCTACAAATTTATCAGAAAATTAATTCCAATAGGAAAATGAGTCAAGTACATGAATAGGCAATTCACCAAAGAAGTCCAAATGGCCAGTAAATATGGGGAAATATGCTCAATCAATCTAGAGGTCAGGGAAACGAAAACCAAAGCATCAACGTGCTTCCATTCCCATCTATTGTATTTGCAAAAATTTAGAAGAGTGACGCCATGCAGCTGGTGAGGCTGCAGAGAAGCAGGTGTTCTCACTCACGACTGCTGGGTTCTAACCATTGGACTCCACCCATGGTGACTTGCTCTAACCACTTGGAAAAGAAACCTGGCACTATCTGTGAAAGTTGTAAAGGCACGTACATAGCTTTGACTTAGCAATCCCAATTTTGAAATGGCAGCCTATGGAAATAAGGGTTTTTTTAATGCCTCAATTCCCTGTGGTGGCAAAAACAACAAAATTGAATGGTCATTAGTTGGGGAATGGTTGGATTAATCATAGTACATCCAAATTACGGAATATTATGCAGCTATTAAAACAATGAATTAGTGCTATATCTATTGAACTGGACAAACGTATCTGTTCATGACGAATTAGCAAGTAAGTAAAGCAGGTTGAGGAATAGTGAATAATATATTTCACATCTTAATAACAAAAGCACAAGTGTGTGTATATATATAGACTCAAATATTTTAAAAAAGTATATATATATGCACACGTATATATGGAAGTATATGCAAATATATGTGTGCATATATACACATATATATATTTACATATTTGTATGCACATGGAGAAAGGTGCGGAAGGATAGATCCCAGGTATAGCAGGCAATGTCTGTTCCCCACCTAGATGCCCTGGATCATTTTGTCAGCTCTGTGCACCCATCCCAGCATGCTTTGCTGCTAAGACTCACCTGTGACATTGAGAAGATTGCTTTGGGCACTGGAGCTAACTCATGTTTAAGAGATCTGGAAATACTTGGGAGTTATATATCCCCCCATGTGCCTTTGTACTGGGCTGAGTATAAAGGCTTTGCATCCAGGCAGACAAACTCCCAAGGCATAATTACACTCCAGCACTTTCTCAGAGAGCAGGTGGGGTCTGGAACTTCCCCTGAAATTACTCCCTTGCCGGGCTCATTCCTCATTTCTATCCTATTTGCATCTCCTTACTGGTTTCTTCTGGGAGTAAATCCTTAATAAATCACTTCCACCTGAATTGTTGTCTCAGGCTTTGTTTCTGGGAGAATTTGACCTAAGACACCAGTCTAACAACTTTGGTTACCTCAGGGGGATAAAGAACGTATCAATTACTATTTATACATTTTTGCATTGTTGCACTAATTGCAATAAATATGTTTTACTTTTTGATTTAAAAACAATAAAACATTTTAAAAGAAAAAACAAATAGCTTTCGGTATCATTCACTTTATACACTTTATTCAGGATAGCAAAGAGAGAATTTCTCAGTTGTACCTTCTTATTCATCACCTACAGAGGTAAAAATGCATCCAGCCCTATTTCTGAAGCAGCACCTGATTTTATATTGCTGTATTTTTGCTTATGGTTTTGTTCCAGAACACATCAGAATAAAGCAAGACACTGCACCTGGCTTCATTTGTTCCTGCTCTTAACCACACAGAAGAGTCAGGATGAATTTCCAAGGTTCACTTCAACTTCCTTTATCACTTTTAAGACAGCAATTCAGAAACACTTGTATTTTATCATTCTACCCATTCTTCAACCTCCAATTCCACTTTCCCTATTATCATCAACAAATGACTTAGAGAAGTATTTTGTAAGTGAGAATGTCTAGAGACAGCTTTGTTTTTAACAAAAATTGTAAAGCTCTCCTATGTGTGCATCCATTTCCCAATGGTTTTCCTCTGAAAGGAGTTCTAAGATATTCTTCCTTGCTAAAAAAAACTAGTCCTCTTGGCAGACAGTATCTAAATTCAAGCTCTAGTCAAATATTCAAGCTAAGAAAAGAAAAAAGTAGCCTTTTAGGTGAATTGACGTCTTGAAAAAGTAACCTCTTAAATTGGATCAAAGAAAATCTCATAAGAAAATTGCATTTTTTGGAGTTTACATCCTCCCTTAGGTTCAAACATGAGCAATTCTTAATCCAAAATATATAACCACTGGGGCAGGCACAAAGGAAGAGACATCATTGATTTATTTTGTTAACTAGCCATTGTAATGTATAACTGCTACTTAACTGTGTCCCGTATCATCACACTATATTTTATATATTCTAAAACAATTTTAAGGAAAAAAAGTGGTGGACTATTTTGCAGGAAAAGGAGTTTCTTTCTGACCAAATATCTACTTGGTATTTTTATCCAACTTGATAAAAATGTTCTCATCCAGGAGAAAATATTTTATAAGTGAAGAAAACAAACAGATATAGATAAAATCTCTCCAGGTGGGATGAAAACTAAGTAGAGCAATTTGCTAGCACATTTATAAACTATTTTGCAAATAAAGGAAAATGTTCTTTAATATTTTTTGCATCCAAATACATGCACTCTATCATGATGTACACTTTTGAACTGATGGGTGTTATTTATTTGGGCACAATTCCAATGAATATGATTCAGTGGAACATAAAGTATTGAGGAAAGTCTAATGAATGTAGATATTTGTAGATGGATTCAGTTTTTACAAAAGAATTTCTCTTTAAATAATGGGTTTGGTATCTCTCAATTTTTTTATTGAGATGTAATTTACATACAGTAAAATGAACATGATCTTTTTTGTGTGTGTGTGTGAGGAAGATCAGCCCTGAGCTAACATCCATGCTAATCCTCCTCTTTTTGCTGAGGAAGACCGGCTCTGAGCTAACATCTATTGTCAATCCTCCTCCTTTTTTTCCCCCAAAGCCCCAGTAGATAGTAGTATGTCATAGTTGCACATCTTTCTAGTTGCTATATGTGGGACACGGCCTCAGCATGGCCAGAGAAGTGGTGGGTCGGTGCGCGCCCGAGATCCGAAACTGGGCCGCCAGTAGCAGAGTGCACGCACTTAACCGCTAAGCCACAGGGCTGGCCCTGAACATAATCTTAAGAGGTCAGTTCAATGAATTTTGGAAATTGTATGTACCTGCATAATTAGCAAAACAAAATACAGAACATTGCAATCACCCCAGGAATTTGCTTCATTCCATTTTTTAGTCAATTCCACCTCAACAATTGCTCTTTCTGACTTCCATCTCCACAGATACATTATTCTTTTTCTTAGACATTACATAAATGTGTAAGTATGTCTTCTTTTGTGTCTACGTTTTTTGTTCAAAACAGTGTTTTTGAAAATCATCCATGCTGCTATTATTAGTTCATTCTTTTTCATTGTTGAGTAGTGTTGTGTTACATAATGAAACACACTTTGCTTATCTCATCTCCTTTTGATGGACATTTAGATTGTTTTGGCTATTGTCAATTCAGCTGCTATGAACATTCATGTACAAGTCTTTACGTGGACATATGTTTTGTTTTGAGTAAGCATCTGGGAATCATGGGGTAGATGTATGTGTAAATTTTTAAGAACTGTCAAACAGTTCTCCAAATAAGTTGCATTATTTTACATTGCCACCAGTAATGTGTGAGAATCTCGGTTGTTCCATATCCTTGTCAATATTTGGTGTTGTGAATCTATTTTCGTTCTTGTAGTGGATTATTTCTTGGTAGATTTCATGAGGTTTTCTAATTTATAATCATAAGACCTCTAGTTTATGTTGAGAAGAAGTGGGGACTGTAGACTTCTTTGCCTTGTTTCCAGTCTCAGGGAAAAACGTTCAATGTTTCACCAGCAAGTATGATGTTAGCTGTAGTTTTTTGATAGATGCCTTTTATCAGATTGGGGAACTCCCTTAACTTGCAAGTAATCTGAGAGTTTTTAACATGCAATGGGTACTGAAATGGATGTTGGCTTTTGTCCAAAGAATTTTTGCATCTATGATGATGTGTTTTTCTCCTTTACTCTGATAAAGATTGATTGCTTTTCAAATTTGAAATCTTGCAATCTCAGTATAAATCCCATTTAGACATAGTGTACTACTGTACATAAATATTGTTGTATTTGATTAGCTAATATTTGTTAAGTCTATGATATGAAGGATTTTCTTATTATCTCTTAGTCAGGTTTTGGTATCACAGTCTTGGTATACTGGCCTCATAACTTAAGTTGGGAAATGTTGTCCTCTTGTCTTCCTCCTGTGAAAGAGTTTGTATAGTACTGGTGTTATTCCTTCCTTAAATGTTTGATAGAATTCAAAGTAATTTGTGCCTATTTTGATTTTCTATTTCTTACTGTATTTGTGTTGATAATTTGTTTTTCGGAGAATTTCAAGGAACTTGTCTGTTTCATCTAATTTGTGGAATTTTTCTTAAAGTTTGTATACTCTTGTTATCCTTTTTTTTTGGGGGGGTGGAGATCAGCCCTGAGCTAACATCCGTGCTAATCCTCCTCTTTTTGCTGAGGAAGACTGGCTCTGAGCTAACATCTATTGCCAATCCTCCTCCTTTTTTTCCCCCAAAGCCCCAGTAGATAGTTGTATGTCATAGTTGCACATCCTTCTAGTTGCTGTATGTGGGACACAGCCTCAGCATGGCCGGAGAAGGGGTGCGTCAGTGCGCGCCCAGGATCTGAACCTGGGCCGCCAGTAGCAGAGCGCGAGCACTTAACCGCTAAGCCACAGGGCTGGCCCCTCTTGTTATCCTTTTAATACCCATCAGATATACAGTGATGTCCCTGTTATATTTTTTTTCTCTCTTTTTTAAATGGTTTTGATAGGTGTTTTCAATTTTATTGTTTCAAAGAACCAACATCTAACTTTGTTGATGTTTTGTATCTTGTCTGTTTTCTACTTCATTGATTTATGCTTTTATTTATTTCTATTTTCTTGTTCTTGATTCCTAATTCAACATTGTAGTGAGAGAACATATTCTGTATGATTTTAGTCTTTTTATATTTTTTAGAACTTTTTTTTGATGGTTCATCATATGGTCTACCTTGATGAACATTTCATGTGCCCTTGAAAAGAATATTCTGCAACTATTAGGTGTAGTAGAAATCAGGTTATGTTGGTTGAGTTCAGATCTTCTATAACTTCCTTGACTCTTTTTGTTTTATCAATTAATTACTGAGCCAAGGACTTTAATCTTAAAATAGCAGATAAGAACCTCAACATACTACAAATATGCTAAATAATGTCCAGAAAGAGATGGTCAAAATGGATGAAAATATGGAACATGTCAACAAAGAACTGTAATCTATTAAAAAGAATCAAAGACATTCTAGAATGGAAAAAAATAGGGTCTGAAACAAGTTTATGGGATAGGTTTAAGAGCAGACTGATCACGGCAGAAGCCACTGTTAGTGAACGCAAATGGATGTTATTCAGTAATATCCAAATTGAATGTTTCTTTTTTTTTTGGCCTGTTAAAGCAAATCTTTAATAAATTAGGAACCTGCTCGCAGCCAGGTGCAGATTCAGAGGGGTATGATATATATACATAATGCGGCAGCAGAAGTGGGTGAAGGTTCTAGAAGGCACCCGCTGCAGTCCACCAGGACAGACAGCACCATGAGACTCACAGAGGCCACTGGAGGTGGGACAGGCGGCTGCACTGGGAGAGGGGGTTGGAGGTGCCCCCGATACCAGCGGTCTTTGAAGTTCTCGAGGACTTCTTGCGTTTCCTCATCCATTTTTAGAACTTCTCTTTATACTCATCCAACAACACCTGGCTGTCGTCTGAAGGATCCGCGGCGCAGAAGTGCATCTCGTCCTCCACGGCCTCCTGGCAGAGCTGCGATCCCTCCCCTGCACGCAGCATCTCCTGGGCCCTGACCCTGCGGTCCGCGTTCACAGCCGCCTTGAGGATGACCACCAGCTTCTCCCTGTCCTCCGTGGCCCCGAGCGCACGGCCAATCCATCCACGGCCGTCCCCGGGAAGACCTCCTCCTGCAGCCCTTGTTGAGGGGCCCGTCCACCTCCAGCTTCACCTGTGCAGGTGGCCCGGGGGGGACCCCGTTCTCCGCCCTGTTGGCCGCTGTCTCCCCAGCGGACGCCTCCACCAGAGGGACGCCGGCGCCCACAGCCGGAGGCAGCGCGGGGCCAGGCCACAGGGGGAAGCCAGCCTGGACGCCACCGCCTCCCGGGTCCAGACAGCAGCCCCGCCGGCAAGGTGGGGGCCCCTGGCAGTCCCCTCCTCTCGCCCAGGCCCCGGGAGCGGAGGAGCCGAGGGGGCCCTAGAGCCTCCATCAGTCTGGACCCAGGCCACCGCCGCCTTTCTTCCCGGAGGAGGCCAGCCAGGGGCGGAGGAGCGGGGCCCCCAGGGGCGGCCTCACTGGGGAGGAGGCACCGCAATCTACCCTCCCAGCGGACGCGATGACCTGCATGCGTTTTTCAAACAGTCAGCAATCTAGAGAAATATGTTTGCCACGCTTATGACACCAGCATTATTCGGATGTAAAGCACTCACACAAGACTAAGAAAAATACTAGGATCTCAGTGTGCCATTGCTAATGGGCAAAAGATATAAGCAATAATTCATAAAAGACGAAATACAAATTTCTTAAAAGCATATGACAATTTCATCTAACCGGTAATCAAAGAAATAGGAAATTAAAACCATTTATTTCATTATTCATTAATCTCTTTTGCATAATTTAGAAAACAATATTCAGTGTTGTCTGAGTAGAATGAAATAGGTACTCTCGTCTGGTAAAAAATTGTAAATAAGTATCAGGAACCTTAAGAATACGTATATCCTCTGTTTCACACATTTAAGACTTTTATAAGGAAATAATCAGAAAGACATCCAAAGATGTTACCTAAATGTTAATTTTAAAAAAATGCTATATAATTTAAATCTAGAAATATCCTAAATACTCAACTTTAGGGAAACTAATTTGACATGGTCATATAATGGAATATTATGCTGCCATTAAGTTTATATTTACAAAAATGTTTATAATATGAGAAAATGCCTATAAGTAAAAAATAATGCAATATTTTAATCAATGATGTAATCTCAGCTATTTAAAAAATTTAAGTAGTGGAAAATATATGCCAAATAACTGCCTTTTATTTTCTGGTTAATAGCCTCATGGATAATGTTTTTGTTCCTTTAAAATATTTTTTGTGCTTTCCACATTGTCTTTTATAATCACAAAAAAGAAATTATGTATATAGTAGATATATTTAAAAATCTGAATGATGAGAAAGGCCCAAATTTGAACTTTACCCTGTTGATTTTGCTTTAGTAAAAATATTCAATACTGAGCTAGAAAGTTGATAATAAAACAAGATATAAGTAAAAAGCCTAAAATTCTACACACAAAAATTTGAAGATAAAAAAGTTAAAAAGTCAAAGTCAAAATTAAAATATCTCATAGAATAAGAGAAAAAATTTCAATAAATTTACTGAGAACAGAAGAGCACTAAGTCAATATACTCAACAAACAGAAGCCAGTCGTCTTGGAATGCTCAGAATACAGCTCAATTTGAGATTTTTGATAAACATTATGAATTTTTTATCATTATGCCTCTGAAAATAGAATTTTTCAAGAAGGAAAACATGCTAAATTTAAAACGCTAAAGGAAGAGTATTCTTATTGTTGTAATTAAATGTAATCAAAAAGTTGGAAATTATGCACACAGAGGTTAAGGGCTGATTTAATACTCATGAAACAAAGCTCAGACTGTGATTTATGAATTAAATAATTTTCTCTACTGATTCTAGTTTCTAAAAAATCAGAACAATGAGAGAACTTCAGTGTATGGGAAAAAGAATTTTAAAGGGAAATATAGATAGGGCTGATCAGTTTTCTTCCCCAACCAGTGCTGTGACTGACGCCACCTGTCTCAGTCCCAGTCGCACTATGTATGAGTCTTCACTCAGCCGCTCAGCAGCTGATTGCCTTGGACCAGCTTCTAAGCATTTCTGGACTTGAGTTTTCTCTTAAAATGTGTGTCATAAATGCTGCCACTCTTTTTCCAGTTCCTTATTCACTTTTAATTTACTTTTCAACAATGTACTGCAATTCAATCTTAATAGTTTTGAAAACATGGTAGGATTGTACTTCCTTGCCTCCTTGTCTCTGGGTGGGGCCATGTGACAAGACTTGGCCAATCAGTTGTGAGGAGCAGAACATCCATTCCTGTGCTGCATCCTATAGAGCTCTCTTACTGCAGAAAACTCATGGTGGCTCTTGTATCAGCCTGGGTCCTGGAGTGCAGTCATCGTGAAGCAGAGCCCCTGGCTAACCCACAATGGGCATGTATCACCACAGGAAGTAAACTTTGCTGTTTAAAGCTACTGCAACTCAGGAGTATTTTGTTACCACAGCGTAACCCAGCCAATCTTAACTGATATCCAACCAAGATATTAAACAGTAGAGAATTGGTTACATGATTAATGATATAACATAACTTGGAACACTGTGTAGTCATTAAGAATTTTGATGTCAGATTACATTTTGATTTGAAGAAATGGTTACAATATATTTTTGAAAAAATGGTCTTATTTTGAAATATTTAATGCAAATTTACTTGCACATATTTGCACAAAGATTAGAACGTTTTATACTAAAATAATATACAGTAAAATATTACACCTCAAAATATTAGCCAAGATAACAGGATAGTGTGTCCATAGGTGATATTTTGGTTTTGCTTATTTCTATTGTTTTCTACAATAAATGTATAAAATACTAATGAAGTAGTAGTTTTTAATAAGAGAAAAGAAAAATATTGGGAGTGGGCTGCAGTGTGGCAAATACTTTCTATGTAAGTATACTAAAATATTAATTTCCCCAAGCCCCAGTGTCCTATCAAACTGTGTAATAAATATACTTGATATAAATTGGAAAACCCTTACTCTAGGGTAAAAACTCTGTTCCATTGACTGTTATAGTCATCATAGCCCAAAATATCTTGTCTTCAGTTGAAAGAAAAGAGTTTCAATCACAGAGGAAAATTCTAAAAATGTGACTTCTTCCTGTGGTGACAATAAGACTTGACAAGTAGTGTTTGCCGTTTTTTCTGATCTTATTTTTGTCTTTAGAAATGGCTCCAAAGGGCTCTTTTGAGGAGCCCCTACAGCAGACATCTGACCTGTGTTTGCTCTGAATCTCCATTCTAACAAAGCTCTGGAACTTGTCAAAAGAAAACTGCCTCAATGTGTTCATATTGGTCACATTTTAAGGCAGCTTTCATTAAGTAATATTTGGAATCTTCTAGCAACACTGGGAGATATTAGTCCAACTTTCTGGGTTGTTCCAATGCTGAAAATCTCTTGAGTCAGTGTTATCCTTCGGTATCCTAGGCACAAATGCCTCCATGGGAATATTGACAGGGCTGGATTTTGGGGATGTTTCCCTCAGACAGGCCTAAGGGCATGAACTTGATGAAGTTCAATGTAACCATTTAATCTGTTAAGGGCATCCGTGAAGGAGAATAGCTTAAAGGCTTTCCTTTGACAGAGTTTTTTTTTAATCGATAAAATGATATCAATGCGCTTTCTCCTCTTTTGCAAATGTCCAAAGCCTTTGCAACAGAGCCAAAAAAGCAATATCTGAAAACTCTATAGATGAAGCAGCTCCCAACTTTCAAAAGGTTAATGTAACACTGTTTTTTAGAATATTGGTCTATAAATGTACAAACAGAACCCCCCTTTCTATGCCTAGCTAAATGAGAGTTATACGACTTCACATAATACTCACCAAGTTTGCTTGGGGGCAGGGTGTTCCACCCGGTTAATAGAGTTGTTCTGTTGTTTATCGAAAAATCCACACTTTGAGAAATATCGAGATTGTCTTGCGGTTCTCAAACATGTCTGGTAGACCTGGAGACGCCTTAGGTGCTCTTCCCACAGAGTACAGTGGAGGAAAAGACCCTGCTTCCATTATTCTGATCTCTCACTGAAGCATCACTAAAAGTCACTGCCTTATCTCAGCTGTGCAGTTAGGAACCAAGAAAGGCCTGGCCCACATGTAGGGGTGAAGCAGATTGGTGGAGAGTAGTGTCTGCTGCCCTGTGGCAATCACTGTCTAAGGCCAGCTGTGTCCAGCAGAGCAGTGATCTCGCCAGGATCATCAATGGTGGTGCCAGTGAAGCGATGACAAGATTTAGGTGGGAATGGAAAAGACAGCAAAAATATGATATTTTAGATTTAGACTCTACACCAACGGCTACCTAACAGTTTAATGAAGAAGTCAAATCTGATTCCCATTTCTTTAGTACAGATGATTAAGACAAAACTATAAACTGAGGTAATAGACTAGAAGTTTTAGTTTGAGGGGAAAATGAATTCTCTATGAGAAAGTTAAATTTCAGGTCCCTTCAAGGACTTCCAGGCTGAGAATGGAAAGAAGTAGTTTCCATCCCATAGTGTTATGGAGGCAACAATTAAATGGATGTGAGGAGCTTTTAGAAGGAGAAATTAAAGATGATATTGAGATTTGGGTCAGGCAGGTGGTACTATGGACAGCAGTAATGTAGCGATGAGAAAATAAGGAGAGAGTGAAGAAGAAAATATTGAAGACACAAAAGAGGGCAGCTACTTCAGGGAGTAAGACCCTAGAGGAGGAGAGAGGGAGAAATCAAGTGTAAGGGATGATGGTGGGGACATGAGGATTGGAAAGGATGTTGAATTTCAAAAACTTGTTATGCCGGGATCATTTTGCTCATCCCTTTATTGTGTGTATGTGTGTAAGAATGTAAAAATGTAAGGCCCCTTTGCTCACCCAGTAGGGGAGTTTGATCTATACTCAATATATATCAGATTGAGCAGGGGGTCTTACACTCTGATGCCAGGAGCTGATGGCAGACACAGAAGCGTGATGGGTCTAGCCTTTGATCACCAAGAAAGGGCAAAGAGAAAACCAAGCGCACCATCCAGGGGCAGAGCAGGAGCAAGGAATGAGAGGAGCAATCCAAAAGATTCATCCAATTCAAGGGCACAGGCAGAGGGCAAAAACTGGGTTTCAGTGGTCTGTCGTAGGCTCAGAAGATAGAGTGAACACATTCTGGAATGGATATAGGGCACCAAGCTTGGAGCAAGACCCCTGAGGAGTTTATATGTCGAGTCAGGCCCCTTCTACAGGGCATGGGCAGACATGGCCATGGTCATGCCAACAACTGAGATGGAAGTACTGAGGTTGATCCTTAAGGGTTTGAGACATACAAATGCATAACAAATACGTTTGCTTTCAAGAGTGTCCAACTGACAATGTGGTTGAATTTTCAAGGCAAGGCAGTGTGTTTATTTTTAGTTAAGTGGAAAATGATAATTAGGATCCATTTATTTGCCTTTTTATTTAGTACAAGCATACATAGCAAATGCAGAGTGGTTTATAATTCCTTTAAAATTTATTTTCTAAGTCAAATGTTTAATTTCATAAGGCAGCCGACTCTGTGTTTCATTGAGATAGAGTACCTCTCTTTGAATTCCCAAATACAGATTTACTTTTGACCTGCTGAAGTTTGATTTTTATGGCTCTGATTAACAAATAGGTCACTTATTTAGAAGTGTGAAACTGATTTAAGAGATGAAACCAATGCTTATTCATTGCATATCCTAAGGAGTAATTGATCTTTTGGTGAAAGATTTCATGGACAAATTGCTTTCTTTAGAAAGACAGTCTTAGGAAGGCTGATTTAACATAAACAGCTCAAGCAGTTTCCAGCTTGATTTCTTTCCACATAAGCCATCTTTGCAGAGTAAGGAAGTCTGGATATTAGACTCTACCTTTTTATGTCTTTCTTTATTAGCTTCCTATTTTGTCAATGTATATAAACTCCATTCTACATATTAATTATGTGTATAGGTTAAATTAAGCTCTTTGCCATGTAATATTGCCCCATATACAAATTTTGTAGGTATCAAAATACTCGCCATTTTAAATGTCCTTTTAGTGTGTCAAAACTAGAGTTTTTGCCTTTTGTTTTTGTTTTACTTTGGTTTTAGTGATTGCCTTAATGTTGGTCATCTGGGGTCTTGTCAATTTTGCATCCTGGGAAATGGCACCTTCTAGGCAGATATGTTGGCTTGATCACTTCTGCATTCTGGGCGTGGGGGATCTCAGCTGCCGTGACTGGTGCAGGGAGCAAAGGGCAACAGAAACCTGTGGGCGCGCCTCAGGGGTCTTGGAAGGCAGAGGAACATGCAAACGCCCAGTGTGAGGACATAGAGAGAGGAAGAATGGAACCTACGTGAGGGATCTGCTACAGGGAAGAGGCAACACTGGAAGCAGGCTGGGTGGTCTGGATAAAGATTGAGATCAGGTGCTAATGCCTGCATTGACCTGTACTGCTTCCCAGGCTCCGTATGCTCTTCTACTGGGGGATAGATTCTGGCTCTGAGCTCCAAGGAGAAAAAGAATTAAGGGGTCATTATACAAAGTAATAATGAGGTCCTTGATAGCAGACTTACGTAAAACGGACAGGTCTTACACATGTAAGCATTTTAAACTAATGGTTCTTTATGAAAATGGAGGGCACGGTGTTAAATATTTTCATATGTCATTTCATTTATTAGTTCTTAATAGAAATGCAGACATAATATTAAAGTTATGTGAAGGGCTTTCTACCAGACAGTAAAGTTACATAGTTCAAGTGTGTAGTTTTCTGGTGATCTAAATGAATATAGAAAGAGAGCTCAGAATAAATTCTGGATTTCCTCCCTATCACTGTACCTAAACTGCTCTTGCTGAGATTACCATGACTTGCACATTGCTCATTTCTTTGGAAATCTTTAGACCTAATCTGATCTCACTTTTTGACAACACTTAATACTTCCTCCTGCTTAAAATACTTTTTTTTTTTTTTTTTGGAGAGGAAGATCAGACCTGAGTTAACACCTGTTGCCAATCTTTCTCTTTTTGCTTGAGAAAGATTAGCCCTGAGCTAACATCTGTGCCCACATTCCTCTATTTTGTATGTGGGATGCCGCCACACCATGGCTTGATGAGTGGTGTAGGTCTGTGCCTGGGATCTGAACCTGTGAACCTGGGCCGCCAGAGTGAACCACACCAAACTTAACCACTACACTACTGGGCCAGCCCCTTAAAATACTTTCTTAATATTAGTAGCTAACATTTAACATGCATGATGCTAAGAACTTAACCTGTATTTAACATCCCAGCCATATTATCAACTTCATTTACAAATGAGGAAACTGAGGCTCAGAGAGGTTAAGTAGCTGGACGAATGTATCAAAAGTGGCAGAGTTCAAACCCTGAGTGTCTGATTCCAGAGCTGGTGCTCTTAACCAGCATGCCATCCTGCCCACCACCTTCCGGTTTCTATACATCCTTCTTTCCTCCTCTCCTTTCTTCCAGTGCATCTTATTTGGTGCAACAATAAAGGTTAGACTCAGCAGTAGTCCTTACCCCTGACTGCATACTAGTGTCACCTGGGAATTTTTTGTTAAATGCAGATGCCTGGGCCTCGCCTTGGATCAATGAACCAGAACACTTTGGCGACGGACCTGGGCATCTGTAGACTTAAGATGTTCTGCCATTCTAATGGCAGAAAGAATTGAGACAACAGAGAATCTAGAATAGTAGTTCCCAAACAGGGTTTATTATTAGAATTAACCGAAAATTTTAAAATCCTATCTGGGGTGGCCAGGGAATTAGTGGTTTTCCAAGAACTTGCAAATGATTCTGATTATCAATTAGATTTGGAAACAACTTCAAGTTTCCCTCTCAATTATCCACTACATAAGCAAACTTTATATGAGAGCTTTGTGGAGCAAATATTCTGTGTTGTTTTAAATACTAGACCACTACAAATAGCAAAATGAGATTTTGAAACAAAAATAGAGAAAGTTGTTTTCAACCTCCTTCCTACCACTGCCAAGGGTCCTAGTGGCTGACACTCACTTTATTCTGCTTCATGGCTCACTACTCCAGCTCGGATGCTGCTTCCTGCCTTCATCCCTTATGCTCTTTCCTTCACCAGGAATTCCCATCCTTAACTTCCAGGGCTAACTCCTACTTGTCCTTGGAACCACTCAGACCCCTCCATATCCAAGAAGCCTCCACCAGTGGGGTCGGGGTTAGGCAGCAGAGCCAGGTGAGTCCTAGCACCCTGCACATTTCTCTGTCACTGCATTTATCACATAATAGTGAACTGCTCTGCCCGTGTGTCTGCTCTCCAACCAGCCTGTTAGTTCTGTGAGCACAGAGCCCATGTGTTATCCACCTTTGTCTTCTCAGGCTCTAGCAAAGTTCCTAGCAACTAATGTTGTTTTGTAAATGTTTGCTGATTGAATGTTAAAAAGAACTAACTGAGCCAGCCCTGATGGCCTAGTGGTTAAAGTTTCATGTGCTCTGCTTTGGTGGCCAGGGTTCGGTTCCCGGGCATGGAACCACACCACTCATCTGTCAGTAGCCATGCTGTGGCAGAGGCTCACATAGAAGAACTAGAAGGACTTACAACTAGAATATACAACTATGTACTGAGGCTTTGGGGAGGAAAATAAAAAGAAAGGGGAAGATTGGCAACAGATGTTAGCTCAGGATGAATCTTTCCCAGCAAAGAAACAAACAAACAAACAAAAGAACTAATTTAAGCTGCATGTACTCCTTCCCCAATGAAAGGAGTAACTTTGGGACAAAATTGAAATGTATCTGATGATTAATTTTAAAAAACACTTTTTATATGATTATAAAAATAAAATGTTTATAGAGGAAAACAGTAAAAAGATATAAAATCATAGCTAGAAAAATAAAATCCTCCATAGTCCCAGGGATAACCACTCTTTAGGGCTGGTATATTTCTTTCCTTTTATGAAGACTCAATACATAGTTGAGGTTATTATCTCTGCCATTATATATGCGTATATTTTCTGGTTTCCTGGACTATGAGTCTGAAATCTTGAGAGAAGTCCTAGCCCTGCCCAATTTCCTGCCCCTGCCCATCCCTGGATGAGTACCATTTCCCTACCACCCGTTTTAGCCTTGTCACACTCTCTACCAGGCCAAGGCCTCATCATTTTCATATTCAACTCAATTCCAAAGAAATTGGAAAGAGTCACTATATTAAGCGTATGGAGGATATAAAAATGGGAAAGACTCAGATTCTGTCTTCAGGAATCTATTAGCAGTGAGAGCACAAAAGACATTAAAGAAAAGACAAAAGATGCTAAACACGGGGGTCTTGTGTAAAGGAAGTTTACTTAGTCAGAGAGGTAGTCAAAGAGTTGATGCAATGTGGTAGGTCTGAGCCGAGCCTTAAGAGTCTGAAGTGGGCAGGCCACACCTGGGCTGGAAACAGCAGGACCAAAATCAGCAGGAGGAGTAATAAGACCTTCTCCCGGCCCACCTCGATTGCTTAGTAAAAAGGCAGAGTCCTGTACCTACCAAACTGAGGAACAGTGGCAGCGGCAGCAGGAATCTGCCATTTTAACAAGCTCTCCAGGTGTTCTCAGGCGGCTGATTTACAGACTGGCATTTGAAAAGATTAGAGTATGTTCAGTTTGTAGCGTTGGGTTTATGTCACTAGAGTATGGGATATGAGACAGGGAAATAAAGATTTTTAGATGATATTGTGGAAGGCAAATGACAACCTAAGTAGTTAGTACCTACTTCCTGAGGCAATAGGGAGGCATTGAATGTTTTTGAGCAGGGAAATGACACCATCAGAGGTGTGATTTACAAAGAAGGAAACTTAGGGCTTCGTTCCTAATCTTTGGTACCTATCAGAATGTAAATTGAGCTTTTAAAATATAGAGACCTGGGGCTTCCCTCTGAAATATGGAATCAGTTTGTCTGGGTAGACTCAAGGCTCTGCATTTTCAAGTTCTATGAGCAGTCCGTGTGCAGACTGAAAGTCCAGAGGCACTGTGCTAATGGCAGAGATGTTTTCGAAGGGGTTGACCCAAGAATTCTGTGAGATCTTGCCCGCCAATTGTGGTTTCTATCTCTCGGAACGAAACAGAAACTGTCTTTCAGTGTCAACCCTGTGGGAGACTTACAAGGTCCTCTTGTCTCTGGAAGAGTTCCTCTAACTAAATCCCTTGGGTTTTGGAAAACAAACTGAGAAACTAGGCTGCTGGTACAGCTGAACCCCCTTAAAACCATTACCTGCCACGTGTGCTTAATGCTCACATGACCTCATACAGAAAGGTGTTGAATCAAGCAAAATAGGCATCTTAGCACAACTGAAAAATTAGAGGCCACATTAATCATAATGCTTATTTAAGAAATGGAGACAATAGAGAAAAAAGAAAGTTGCTTAATGTCAAGTGGTAATTAGAGATAATCATGAGCAAACCTTTACAAATCACTGTCCTAGAATATTGGTTCAGCCTTCCATTCACGTTCACAAACGGGTATTTCAAACTTTCTAGCATTTCTGCAAAGCAGTATTTATGTAAAAATATAACTTGTACATGAATCCCTTTCAGAAATAGATGAGCATAGTATCATTTTATGTTTAAATTATGGAAGCTAATTTCTCAGACCCAGTGTTAATAGAAAGGCTATTATCTGGTAAACAATGAACATTCTTCACGCAGATGTAATACCTCCTACAATTATACAAATTCTACAAACTTGGAGGTTAGTATGATTAACCAATTAACTCTTTTTTTTTTTTTTTTGCAGATATGAAACTGAGGCTCAGCTGGGTAAGTTGTGGAGACAAGACTTAATCCCCTGTCTCGCTGAATCCATGAAGTGCTGCTGTCAGGAGACCTTGGTTAGAATCCTAGCTTTGACATCCTCTGGCTGTGGAAGATTTTATAGATGCCTCTCTCAACCTTAATTTTCCTCATCTGTAAAACAGTGTTAGATTTGTTCTTTAAAATCCTCGTGCAGTGCTAAGATTCTGCAACCTTGATTTCACTATTTGTCTACTTTCCAAAATAAATTATAAATGTAACTAAAATCAAGTTACTTAGATGCTCCCAATTTCCTAAGCTGCATGGATCACTGTTTAATCATTTGTTATAATATTTAAGATCATAATGCAACTTATATTTCTCATAGTACAAGGTAGAAATTCTGATATTCTTATTTACCTGAAGTAATTTGCCATTTCATTCAAAATTAAAAGATAAGCCCATTCAATTCTAAGTATTTCCCTTGTGGTTTTAATTTGCAGATATATGGAGATTTTATTTTGTTTCATTTTTGACTTCTAATTTAATTACATTGTAGACAGTGAATACTTTATAAGAAATTTCCTTGGTATTATTGGGATCTGTTTAGTAGAATTAGTAAAACTTTCATTTGTTCCATTTTTCCTCTGGAAGACAGTATCAATTGGATGCTGACCTATATATCTACATTACATCAGGCTTCTTAATGGTATTGTCCAAATCATTTGTATCTTTACTAACTTTACCTATTTTTAGTAGGGGATTGTGTTGAAATCTTCCACTTTGTTGGCGAATTTGTCCAAATATCTCTTTATATATCCTCAGGATAATTCATTTGTGTACAAGTTTAGAACACTTATATTTTGATAAGTTGAATCTTTTATTTTTATTCAGTGATTCTTTCCATCCTTAACGGCATCCTACTGATATTTTTTGTCTTAACGTTTGTCTGCTACCCATCCCTCTTTGGTTAGTATTTGCCTATATACCAATATATATATTTCTTTGTATTCTTAGATATGTTTCTTATAAAAGGCATGTACCACCTGGTACATAATGATTATTGTTTTTCATATATCCTACCAGAACTATTTTAGGTAAAGTTTTAGATATAGGTTCTTAGGGTTTTTTTCTATTTTTTTACACAGAAAGCTTCAAACCACACACAAAGTTCTGGTCTTGCTTTTTTCATTTAACACTTCACCTTGGAGAGCTTTCTCTAGCAGTACACAGAGCATCTCATTGTTATTCACTATCTGTGTTGTATCCCTATTGAACCAGTGTCCTACTGATGTGCATTTGGGTTATTACCAATATTTTTCTTACTAACCTTTGATACCATTTTGCACATGTTAAAATATATCTATAGAATAGATTTCCAGAAGTGCAATTCCTAGCTCAAAGTGTCTATGTATTTGTAATTGTCAAACATATTGCCAAATTGCCCTCTAAAAGATTGGACAAATTTAAATTCCCAAGAGCAATGTATGAGAATGTTCATAGATTCAAAGAAAGAGCGTTATCACACTTTTAGATATTTATCAACCTGATTGGTGAAAATGTAGTTTTAAATCACATTTCTCTTATTATGAATAATAGTAGGAATATTTTAATGAGCTTTCGGGGCATCTGTAGTTCCTTTTCTATTAACTATCTGTTCATATCTTTTGCCTTTTTTTTTTAATTGTAATGTTGGTCTTTTTCTTACTCATTACAAGCACTTTATGTGTTAGGTCGATACTTGGTCTATGAAATGCAAACAGTTTTTCTCAGTTTGTCATTTATTTTCTGGTTTTTTCTTTACCATGGAGAAATTTTGATTTTATGTGATCAAATATATCAAACTTTTCTTTTATAATTTATGGATTTTGAATCTTAACCATCCTTTATAAAGGAATTCTCTCTTTTCTTCTATACTTTTATGACTTTACATTTTTATATATAAATCGTTGATCTATTTGAATTTTTTTTCTGATGAGTAGTATGAGATGTGGGTCCAACTTCATTATATTATTTTTTAGAAGGCTATAAATTGGTTTTATTTGTTCATTTATTAACTGGTCCATAATTTCCTTACAATTTTTAAATGCCACCTTTATTTGATACTAAATTCCCATATGTATTTAGATCTATTTCTGGATTTTATGTTCTATACCATGGATCTATCTCTGTTTCATGCAGCAAGACCACACAATATAATATATATTAATATGTGGTATTTCCAGTTGTTCTCTTCAATGATTTTAGAGTTTTTCTGGCTGTGTGTGTGTGGATTTTTTTCCCCATGTAATGTTAGGGTCTACTTATGTATTCCTGAAGGCCATTTCTCACCATTTATTTGTATATTGGAAGATTATATTACCTTCAAAATATAGGGGGAATTAACATATTGATGATGCTGAATTTTGCTATCTGAGAACATGGTGTTTCCTTCTGTTCAAGATATCATTGATGCCTCTCAGAAATGTTGCTAAGTTTTACTCACATGGGAATTGCATACTTCTTGTAAATTTTATTCCTAGGAATTTTCCATTATTGTAAATGGGATCTTTTTCCCATTGTTTTTTCAAATTGCTTTTGTTTGGAGTATGAAAACGTTTTATTTTTACATATTATTTTGTGCCATGAGATCTCACTGAATTTTCTTATTATTTGCAAGAGTTTTCCTAGTTGATTTTCTTGGGTTTTTCAGTTAAGATAATGTTATCTGCATGTGATAAAATAATTTTTACCTCCTCCTTTCCAATTTTCATATATTTAATTTCTCTGTCTGATTGCATTAGTATGACCAATAGACGGCTAAATAATAGTAATAGAAATAGGCAGGCTTATTTTGTTTCTGACTTGAGTGGGTCTTGTATTCCAAATTAAGCATTATAATGATTTGGAGTGTCAGATAGATATATTTTATTATGTGGGGAGAAATGTCCATCTATTCTTTAATTGAATATCTTTATCAAGAATTAAAGAAACTTGTCAAATAACATTTCAGTATCTATGGAAATAATCACAAAATTCTTTTAGATCCATTAATATGGTGAATTTATATAATAGATTTACTGAAATTGAACCATCCTTGCCTAAAATAAACCCAATGTGTATAGTCTCTTAATATCCTGTTAGATGTTTGCTAATATTTTATTTAGAAATTTTAGGGCTGGCCTGGTGGCATGAGCAGTTAAGTGTGCGTGCTCT
The DNA here is from genome assembly GCF_057802395.1 of Ceratotherium simum simum. NCBI lineage: Eukaryota > Metazoa > Chordata > Mammalia > Perissodactyla > Rhinocerotidae > Ceratotherium > Ceratotherium simum. The sequence continues at coordinate 22,807,693 of NC_141937.1, read as the reverse complement.
GCTGTGGCGGCCTGGGGTTCTCCAGTTCGGATCCTGGGTGTGGACCGATGCACCGCTTGGCAAGCCATGCTGTGAGGGCGTCCCATATAAAGTGGAGGAAGATGGGCATGGATGTTAGCCCAGGGCCAGTCTTCCTCAGCAAAAAAGGAGGATTGACATCAGATGTTAGCTCAGGACTGGTCTTCCTCACAAAAAAAAAAAGAAATTTTATATTAATGAACTTTTTAATTGAAAACTTTTTGGGTTTAGAATTCAATATTATAATCACATTATTGAAAGCAATTGAAATTTTTCTCCTCTAGTATATGTTTAGAAAGAATATAAAAGCATTGCAAATGTCATCTCTCTCTATATTTGTTAGAATTCTTCTGTAAAATTATTTAGGCTAGGTTCTTTTTTTGGTAAGAGTTGTTTTATCAGTTTTGCTAATTTTTATTTTTTTGAGTGTTCCATGGTCACTTAAAGAGAAAATTTATATATTCTCAATTTTCCGAGTTTAGAATTCAGTATTTGTCAATCAGATGTGACTTATTGAATACATTATTAACCCTTTTATGCTTATTATTTTTCAACTTGATTAATCACGGACCAAGAGAAACAAATTAAAGTTTGCTGCAATTAGTCTGTTTCTAGTAATTCTTCCTTATATTTCCTGACATTTTACTCATGAATCTTGCTCCTATGTTACTTGGTGCATAGATATTCAAAAGTATTAGGTCTTCATTTTGAACTAGAATGATAATATCATTATGTGTCCTTTTTGGTGTAATTTAGTGCTTTTTGGCTTAATTCCCTCTTTTATGCTATTAAGATTCTTTAACATTCTTTTATGTTTTCACTTGCTATTCTTTTGAATCTCTTTATCTTATGCATGTCTCATAAACCACATAGAGTTGAGTTTTCTTTTTGATACAATTTTAAAGTTCTTTTTTTAAAAATAGGTGATTGTTTTAATCATGGTTAGAACAGAAAATGTAAAAACAATGTTAGGCATTTCAATTAGAGAGTGAGAGTTAGAAGTTTACACAACCACTGGAAACACTGGGAAGGAAAGTCTCAGGAAGCTCCTCAGGAGGAAATCTGGAGGTACAGGTATCCCAAGGAAGCCCAATCAGTGATTCCAGCTGCCTTTAGCACCAAAGTAGGTGATTCCCAGGAGATATCCCAAAAAGAAATCACCACCAATTTTCTGACATACCTACATACAGAACGTACAATCTCAGCTGACTCTCCACAGCAAATGCTTCTCAGGAAGACCCAGAAAATAGCCCTGATCTGATTTGTGTGCCCAAAGCTGCTACATACGTCTCCCTAGGACATCTAGTAAGGTTTAGTCAACATGATGTCATCAATGAATTGAACCAGCAAGCTGCTCTGTGGGACAGCAGTGATCAAAGAAAATAAAAGCGTGGTTCCATTGTCTTCCAGCTCTCTGCATTCCTGTCAAGAAGTCTGTTGTCATAGCCTTTGTGGATTATTTCAGTTTTCACTTTGACTGCCTTTTAAGTTCTTCTCTTAATCTTTAGTGTTCTACAGTTTTAGTATAATGTTTCTTGCAACAGATTTTTTTGGTTCATTCTGCTTAGTATACACTGGAGTTTCTGAACCACAGTGATGCTATGAACATTTGACTCAGAACAATTCAGTCTTTCCAACTACTTTTGTGTTCACTCTCTCAAGCTCTAGATTCAGCTCACTTGTTTTTTCCCTGCCAGGGAGAGAGAGGAAATCTTCAAAAATTTCTCTTTATTTCTCGAGAATCCAAAATGCAATAAAAAGTTTATTATATTGACTATCTAGTTATATTTTAGTGGGAGAGGACTTCAGAGCACTTCCAATTGGGACTATTCAGCCTGGATTATCTACCATAAATTCCATGTCTGAAATAACTATACTTGTTAAAATAATGGGATGGTATAAAATGATTTTAAAAATTATCAAAACACTTGGCATTTTATTTTATTTATTTATTTATTTATTTTGTGAGGAAGATCGGCCCTGAGCTAACATCTGCCAATCCTCCTCTTTTTGCTGAGGAAGACTGGCCCTGGGCTAACATCCATGCCCATCTTCCTCCACTTTACATGGGATGCTGCCACAGCATGGCTTGACAAGCGGTGCGTAGGTGCGCGCCCGGGATCCGAACCGGCGAAGCCCGGGCCACAGCAGCGGAGCATGCCCACTTAATGCTTGCGGCACCTGGCCGGCCCCTGGTATTTTAAAAATAGAAATTCTGTAGCTACATTAAAAACAAATTTAGAGTTTATAGATATTAAAGTATTTTCTTCCTTTAATCTCTATGCTGGAGTCTGATTCTGAGTCTTCCTGCTTTGAGCCTCAATGATGGAAACATTCTGAAGGATTTACTTTTGCTTAATATTTATATATTCAAGATTTCATGCTCTTTTCCTGAAGGCAATATATATATTCATAGTGAATTATTTAGTATCAATCATGTGTAACCTTGATGCTGCTTCTTTTAATCTTTTGGACCAAGAATTGATGTTCCCATAGGTAGGCAGTGAAATATAATTTTGAGAGCCTTAAAAAAAAGTATATTAACAGCTTGTGAAAATCTAAGTGAAATGGTTTGTTTCCCACCATTAACATTAATGTAATGAGATCTTTATTTCTGAACTGGCCAATAGTCACAGTAATAAAAATTTTAGAGAAGACTCACTCTTTAATTCTCCTTGCCAATTTTCTCAAACATTATCAAAAAGATAGTGTATTATGGTTTTCTTTTTGAGATTAATAGAGACAACAATCTTTCTTGCATCCAAAAAAAAATGGGGGAGTTCATCCTCTGTAAAATCAATCATGTATTATTAATAAATGACGCAACCTAGAAGTCCTACCACACTTTTTATTTCAAAAGCTAAATGCTTAATGTATCACCTCTACCTACACATCCTTCTCTTGGAGAAAGCAGATGGAGATATTATTAATTTCCATTTTCCACATGGTAAACATGAAGCACAGAATGATCAGTTGTCCTGTTCAAGGGAGTTAGTTGTGAAGCCAGAGTAAGAACCTAAGACCTTCCTTATTTTCACCCAAGAGTCTGTTTTCTAAAGCCCTTTAAAATAAAACCCAACCCGAGAAGCCAAAGTAATCTAAAGGCTATGCTATATTTCCCGCCTCCAAGAAACTAAGGGTCCACATCACAATCCATGTTTTATAAACTTATTGTGATAATTTTAGCCTGCAATTTTTCTAGATGTTTTTTGGGGATTTTTGCCAGTTTCATACCAAAGGTATGGACCAGCGAAAATAAAAATATACTCAATTTCTTCTTTACCACCAGGATCTAGGAATGACTGCAAGCTCATGCAGTAAGCCTTCATTCAACAAGGTCTTTTTGTATGCTTTCATTCTTGTCTCCATTCTCCACTGAGCGAGGTCCTGCTACTACTTGGGCTTCATATCAGAGGCCACACTGGACTGCTTCCCTTCAGCTGCCCCTTGGCCCTGCCTCTGACCCACCTCTCTGGACTGCAGACTGCTGCTTCACTGCAGTCTGTGCTCTGTCCACACGTTCGCGTTCCTTCTCTGCTTCAGATTCTACTCCAGGAGTTTTAGTGGTATCTTGTATCCTAACAAAATTTCATATGGCACACATTATTATCATTATTTCCATTTTATAGTTGAGGAAACTGAAGCTTAGGGAGATGAAGTCACTTGGCCAAAGCTGCTCAACTTGTAAGGAAAAAGAGCCGGAATTCGAACCAGATATATTTGATTTCAAAGGCTCCTTTCTTAACCAGTAGGCCACACATGTAAATGTTGAGGATCTTCACCTGACCTTGGTGCGTGGCTTTGGAACACTATTCTGAGAAGCATCACCAAAGGTGCCACCTGTAGTTCTTCTCTGCAAAGCTCTGTTTGTCCTGAGGCAGGGCTGCCTTTCCTCTGACTCTGTTGAACTATTACTCCTTCTAGGGTGTCTTCCCCGAGAGTGCCAGTGTTTTCTCTTCCCAAGGATGTTTTGACCCTGGTGAACACACATGTGTGTGGGGTGCAGTTGTGTATGTATCTCCCTGACTGTTGTTTTGCTCCTTTTTTATAGGAGGAAACTAGGCCAAGTCTTTTTCACAAAACTTTCTCTGAAAGACTTAGAAAGTCTTATGCAGAAGGTGCATCCACAAAAGGCACTTAAAAGACTCTATCTAGGACTTTCAAGGACTCAGTAAATAAAACAACAAAAGTGCCCCTGGCTTTCACACGATACGTTACTCGTAGACTGGAAGCTTCTTTAGGGCAGGATGCATATCTAAATGTTGAATGTTCTTCATATATTCTATGCACCATAAAATGCTCTTCTCTTCCATTGCATGCAATGTAGATGTGTCATCCGTTTATTTACTGTTTCCAGTTTGGCCTTTAACCCCCATTAGGTCCCTTCCCTTCTCCATTCCAGGAAGTTTCAGAGCACCAAATTGAGGCCCAGGGATAGAATTGGTCTGAGAAGTCTATACATCGTATTTGTTTTTTCTTTGAATAAATGGTCAACAAATAATACTAGGAGATTTCACATAAAGATTCAGATTTCAAACACTTCTTACATGTCAGGAGACCTGCCAGCACTGGGCTGGAGTGAGAAGGAGATGTCCCTGAGGGAAGGCATGAGCTTCCTCCGTCCCTGCCTCTCCCTGTGAAATTCCAGTCACTGAGGCCGAGAGGCATTGCCCACATCTGTCCCATGCTGCTATTTTTCTTATAGCAGAGTTAAAAGGCAAGTAAAACGATTTATACAGTCTTCTCTATCCAAAGTGGGAAAGAAAATAAAAGAGTGTGTGTTTCAAGAAAAATTGGTGTGAACATATTTTGTTGCTAAAGTGAAGACTAGTCCTGTGAATTTTATATAAAGAATATCTGTGATGAAAGAAAAAACCTGAGACACCATGAAAAATAATCTATGGGAAAAATTACAAAAATATATGGGAAAGATGCCTGATTAAAAAAATGGAAAAAAAAGCAATATTTAAAATATTTTGCTTTTGAAGTGATGCTACTGTGAAATGCAACTATAATTGAAGAGGTCTAGTTTGTTTTCCAGTTTGAGACTCCCAGTCCAGAAGGTTGGATTTTGTTAGCCTACTTGGGAAATTTATTGCTAATTATTTAACTTTATTACAATAATAATGTCTGTCATGTGAAAGAAACTCTTTTAGGAGCTACAGTTTGTGATACAGAGATGTATGGGTTACAGCCATTGCCCTCAAGGAAGTATCTCAATGGCATCATTCATTATTTCAACAGATATTGAGTTCTCCTGAGGGTCAAGTACTGTGCTGGACGCCAAGATGAATAATATTCTCATCCCATAATAAGATTATAGTCAAATTGGAGAGGCACATAACTAAGCAAGCAGATACAGTGCAGAGTGATCAGTGGGTGAGAAGGTGGGCTTAGGGCACAGAGGAAGCGTAAGATGGCAGACTGTGAGGATGGGGCGAAGGATATGATGAAGGTAGTGAGAAACAGAGCCAGGTGAGCTGTTGGCAGATGATTCTCCATGGAGTCTCATGTATTTCTTGCAAGTAGAGGCACTGAGTATCTTTTACTCTAGACTGTCTTTTCAAGGATGTCTATATAGCAAATAACCCTGGAAGACAGATATCTCCTTCCAGAGTAAAGAACAGGAATGCTTCTTGTCCAGTGTAATAAAGCCAAGGTCTCCCTCTGAAGACTCCCATTATAAAAGATTTGGGTTCCTTAAGCTCAGGGTTCTTGTCCTTTAATGCAACCCACTGAGTATGCAGGTGTCATCTGGGCCCATCCACATTGCCCCCAGGGGAATTGAGGGCAAGGGGAACTGATGCAAATATGCTGATCCTCTTGCTGCTTGCTGTGCTGTGAGCAATAAAGTCCTTTGTCTCTGACCCAGGAATCTCATGCTTTTGCCAGCATCCAGGGTCTAGGATGAGTGCAAACTAACTTGTGAGTTTGTAAGTAGAATAAAATCTCAGACTCCTCACAGTTCTTAGTATAGCCTGCTGGCAGAATTTTGTTCTCTACCCTGTTCACCGAAATCTCATATTTTGGTGGCATCTAGGTTGGAAGAGGGTTGTGTTTGGTAACTGGAGTTAAAAAAAAAAATGGACCGGAGAGGTGCTTTGAGAAAATAGAGTTAAAGATTCTCCTTAACACTGCTCACATTGGTGTGTAGGTGAAATGAAGGAAAAGCAGTCATCAAAAACAATCTGGAAGGCAATAGAAGCTGGGGGAGGGTGATTTCATAAAACAGCAGCACGTGGCCTAAGATAGGTGTGGAGCGTTGGAGACATGATTATTGCTTCTCACCATCTAGGGCCTGGGTCGTTAAATATGGACTTCAAACTTCTAACTGTCTATCTATCCATCCTTCTATGTATGTATGTATGTATGTATGTACGTATGTATGTATGTATGTATGTATGTATCTATCTATCTATCTATCTATCTATCAATCATCTATCATCTATCTGTCTATATCTATCAATCTATCATCTATATATATCTGTCTATCTATCTCTATATTTATCTATCTATCTATCTGTCTATCTATCTATCTAGCTAGCTAGCTATCTAACTATCCAGCTATCTATCTGCCTGTCTATCTATCTATCTATCTATCTATCTATCTATCTATCTATCTATCCAGCTATCTATCTGCTTGCCTGTCTATCTCTCTCTCTCTCTCTCTCTCTATCTATCTATCTATCTATCTATCTATCTATCTACCTACCTACCTACCTACCTACCTACCTATCATCTATCTATCTATTTGTACCAGTTAGTGGAGGTATATTAGTTGTCTGTTTCCCACAATCTTTTCGCACCCCCTTCACATCTACATCTGTCTTCCAACCAGACTGACCACCAGCTCCTGATCTGTCGTACCCTCTAAATGGTACTGTACAGGTCACCTATCTACCACGCGTACTCCTGGGTTTGGGTGAGCTCTTTCCCCACATTATGTGGTCATGTCCAGAGGTTTCCCAATCTGTTAGCCTCTTTATGGCAAGACAGGTTAACATCCTTAAAAATGTTAAAGAACCAAAAATAGCCACACCTCTTGAGAAATTACATTTTGAAGCTGCTTTAGGTTAAAACCTAAATGTAACTCTGCTCTCTCCTCTTTAAAGCCCTAAGCCCTCAAATGTGTCTATTTCTATCTCAAACTTGTCTTATTCCTAAAAATGTGGTTATTTTGATTGGATTTGCATTTGTTCTTTCTGTCCCACGGAGGCACATCAACATTTCTGAGGTGTGATGCTGGATTCACCGTCAGATGAGCACATGCTTCTCCTTCTCTCTAGCATTTTACTCTGTAAGTAAATGACCAGCCACTAGGATATGAGCGTAGTTAGGATAGCCATACACATCACAGAAATGTTTTAAAATAGGCTAATTAAAATAAGTCAGGAGAAGTTCATTGATAAAATGGTAAAGTTAATTGGGAAAATATCCCTTCTTGCAGAATAAGGCAGAATGTAAAAGTCCCATCCTGGGCTTGGCATGGATGAGAACCCTGTTTCTGCTCGGATATGCATGGCTCAGTTAACAGGTTTTGTTTTTTCCATAAAACAGGTTTCATTTTTTCTGTTTGTGCTTTTTTGAGTGAGTGTGTTGTGGGAGTGGAGGTGGGGGAGTGGATTTATTAAGGAAAGGAGACCAGAGGGGTGAGAAGGTGGAATTTACTGAGAATGGTAAAAGCCAACAAAGCCCACAGTGAAGAGCTTGTGTTTAACTGAAATGCACAGGAGAAGAGGGAGGGCAACAGACACCTCAGAAAGCCGAGTCTAAGCAGGGTGACAGCAGATGTCAGCCCTTCCACGAGAGCCCCTTTTAAATCTCTTTTTCTCTGTATTTCTGCAGGACCAGGTGTTGGTCTACTCTGACAAGGCTTTAAACTCCACTCCACTACAGATCCTTTTCGATTTTTTCTTCTCTCTGGTTGCTAAATTAACACCAAGCTCACAGGCTCAGATTATCTTTGCCTGAAGGAAGGTGGCACTTGTATGCTCCACAAGATGACAGCTTATCAGCCCAGTTGAAATGCAGTCTTTGAGGATTTGTGCTGTTTCTCTCAAACTCTGTGCTAATCCTCCTGTTATCATCTCTGTCAGATTCGTTGACTACAATCAGTGTGTCGCGCAAGGTAGGCACATCTTAAGACACGTAACTAAGCCTCCATCTCACAGTGAGTTCTTTTGTTTGCAAAGAGCTAAACCTAACAAAGTTTTAAACTGTGAGTCACCTTTTATTAAATAAAGACAAAAGCCATCTGTCACCTTCCATCTATATATTTGCCAATTCATAGGTGTGAACAATTGGTATACTCCATTATCTTCATAAAACAAGCAAATGCAAGTCAGGGAGTCCTGGTGATTCGTTTACTGGCCAGCAATGCAGGCAGGATTAGACTCAAGTACTCAGTGAAATGTCTACAGGGGAAGAGGCAAGTGGTTAGAAACATCTTTCCCTCCAAGTTCACCCACAGGCATATGTCTGCACACACTTTGACTCCACTAATCTTGAATTTGTGACAGAAGTAAACTGGATGAAGAAGACTTTAGGCAGTAATATAACAAGCTAGGGAAAGTTATATTCAGTTCCTTCCAGGGAGAGCTATTTTGGAAGAAACACTTTGATAGATAAATAAAGGTAAAGAATGGGATGTTGAAGTCTGCTCAGCCTTTAGATGATGACTTCTAAGTGCTGTGCATTAGACAAAGAGAGGACTTTGTGTTGCTTGGAAAGGAGAAAGAGAGAAATTGGGGGAAAAGAGAGAAATTTTAGCCAGTGACTTGGTAGATGGTGATAAATAAATGACAAGCAACAGGATATATTGGAGTACATGAAGAAGATGTTTGGTTTAAAATTAATTCAACCTGACCTTGTTTTTCCAAAACGGTCTGACGTGGCCTGTTGAGCAAGCATTGTACATCTGCTTTAAACATTTACAATGTCCCAAAGACAAGAATGATGCCTTTAAAGATAGGGATGTAACTTCCCCCCATATTGGCATTTTCTTTAGGATAAACATCTCTCCCTAAACTAAGGATTAATTACTGACCTGCTTGTGACCTTGTGACCACTCACCTTTGACCACCAACCTGCTGTATTCACCGATCTGCTGTGCCAGCAAAGAAATCTTGTGACTATTGTAAAATGGACATTCCTAACACATGTGTTGTATGCTCTTTGTTCCAAGATGGTATATAACCACTCTGTACACCCTACTTCTTTGGTGCCTTTCCTTCCTTGGGGAAGAAAGGCCCTGGGCTAGTCCTCAGATCTGGCTCATAATAAACTCAGCCCCACTTTGGTTTATAGATTGATTATGGATTATTTGTGTCAACAATGGCTATGGTTTGGAGGAAGAGACTCTTCCCTGTGACTCTTAACTGTTTGGTAATTTTAGCCAAACTCGAAATACTTTGTGTGGATAGAATTTTCTTGAAACCAGTGAGATGTTTAATTTTTTTGTCCAGGCTGATCTACAGTGAAGCTTGCTGCTCTCATCAAGCTTATATTCAAGAGGGGATAAAGACAAATAAATTAACAAATATGTAAACAATATAATTTAGTAGAGTGGTAAGTGTTATAAAGAAAATGAACCAACGTATTGAAAATTATTGACTAGGGTTGGGCTGGCTACAGATGGTAAGGAAATGGGTCATAAATGAAGTGACATTTATGCTGACAGTGCAAAGGCAAGAAGACGTCCTTCTTTCTTCTGAAATAATTCACATTCAAATGTTTTGCTAGTTGATTGTAGGGAGTACAAAGATGAAAATGACAGTTATGATCTGCAAAGAGCTTAAGATGTAAGAGGAGGAACAGGGTACAACAAAAGTGTATAAAGCGTTTAGTAAAGTTCTGTACACTCATTCAGAAATATCTCTTTGACATATATCCAGCTGGAATTAATCTCTAAGAAAAACCAAGAGAATGACTGGTTAGCTCCACATTAAGGAAGACTTCCTGGACAAGGGAGACTATACCAGTCAAGTCTCTTGGTCACAAACTTCAGAATCTAACTCAGGCTGCCTTAATCAAAAGGGGGAATGATTGAGTGAGCATAGCGGGGCTCTCAGAAGTGGTGGGAAAATGGAAGAAGTATCTTGGAAAACAGGCAGGAAACAAATGGTGCCTAAGATTATGCAGCAGCAAAAATCTAGCCAAAATGCCATCATATCACCATTTCTCTAATGCCACAATTGGTGCTGGGGACATTGCCTCCATGACTCAACCCAAGCCTGGCAGAGCCACTCAGAGACCACACCACATCAAATAAATTCTGACTGTCCTTGCTTTTGAATCACTCCCACAAGGTTCAAAGTCCAGGGCAAATGCATTCAATCTGCTGAACCAACATACCATTCCCTTTCCAGGCTCAGGGGGCAGCAAAAGAGCAGATCTGGCTGGTTCCCTTTGATTTCCATAGTGAAGGATAAAACTCTGCATTTTACTAAGCCTCAAACAATAGGGATTTCCCTGAAATAGGAAAGAGGATTGGATTCTCAGCAGGAAAAATGACAAATATCCAATATACTTCACCATTTTTGCATGCCCAACATCCACGTACACATTTATCCTCATACTAATAGTCCAAAATAAAGAGTTCTTGCCTAATGTAACTAATATTTGTATTGTCAAAAATTGCACTCACCCTACTCCAAGACCAGAATCCCTTCCATCTCTTCCATTTCTATCAAATTCTTCCATCTCCAGATTTGTCACAATCCTACTTCAATAGTGTCTAATGTACAGCCTATACCACTATTCTCCCTGGACCAACAGCATTACCATTACCTGGGAACTTGCGGGAAATGCAAATTCTTGGGTCACAACCCACACCTATTGAATTAGAACCTTTGAGCACAGTGTCCAGCAATCTAAATTTTAACAAGCCCTCCAGGTGATTCTAAGAGCCATTGGCTTATAGAACCTTCTGTGATGATAGAAATATTCTATATCCGCACGATCCAATATGGTAGCCACTAGTTACATGTGGCTATTGAGCAAATGCTAGTATGGCTGAGGAACTGAATTTTTAATTTTATTTAATTTGATAAATTTAAATAACCACATATGGCTAAGGGTTATCATATTGGACAGTGCAGGGCTATAATATTAACCACTGCTGACACACAATCGTGGGAAAAAAGGAGAGAAAACACACAAGGTGTTAAAATATATAAATTATACATGACATGACAAGGAAGAAAATAGTGATAGGAGCTTTAGTCCTGTTTAAGAGGAGCTTTAGCCTTGTAACTAACCTGTTTAGATTGGTCACAAGAAGGAGGATCAATTACAAGAGTGTAGCTTATATTGATAACTTACACATTTTATATTGCCTTTGTTTTCGGTCAGCACCTCTACTGCTCAGAGAGCTTTAAGTGGTTTGATGATCCAAAGATTTATTCTGGAGGGATCTTGATCCTTGTTGGTCCTGCTAGTTTTGTGTAACTAGCAGTCTTCCATTAGCTTTTACCATTAGACATAGTGGTATGAGTAAGTGCCTCAAGGGCTTCCTCTGTCCCATAAACCCTCCCTCCTTCCTCCTTGGTGAAATAACAATTTTTGGCCTCCTTAATAGGGTTGATTCTTATGCTGTCCAAAATTATAACTTTATCTTTCACTATTTTCCCAGTAGCCTGAGCTACTGGGAAGCAGATCGTCTGTGCTGGGCTCCTTGATGCACCTCCCTGAAGCCTCATCTCCCCTTCTGGATTGAAGGACCTAATATTCCAACTGCTAAGAGGGCTGCTAGCAGACAGCCCTCAGCAGTCATCCCTCTTTGGGGATTGCTCAGCTGAAGAGAATCATCTCACTAAAGTTCACACCCTCTTTTAGGGTGGCCCACATCCAATGACTGATTGACTCAGGGGTGTAAAGGCCTGGCCCTCTTATCCAACTTAGGACAGTTCTAAAGGGTCAAGCCATCTTAGCTACCCATAGGGTCAGTTGAAGTTTCTTGAGACCACAATGCAGCTTGACTTTGTCCTCTGCCAAGTCCTGCTTCCATCTCTTCCAGTCCACAGGTGTAGATCTCAAGAGCACTCTCTGATATATCTGCACGCTAATCTCCATCTCAGAGTCTGCTTCCTGAGGAAATCCACCTGCAAAACTGTCTCATTTCAATTCTGAGGGATAATTGTTGTATCCACTGTGAGAAGCAATCCTTCCTTGGGCATTAAAAGCCCAACAGCCCAGAAATCCAGAATTGCAGGAATAAGGAAGCAAACATTTTGTGAGCAGATCTTTTTTTCTGAATGCATGTATTCTGATACGAAAAGAACCACCCCATATATTGTTTGCTGGTTCAGAGCATCTATCACATCAACAGTCCTGCACTGCAGTCTCTCAGGGCGTTGTCTCCAAGCTGGCACCATAATTAAGTTGTCAATCATCCTTTCTCTATTTTCCTAAGGCCAGCTGCTTCTGAATACGTGATGAAACCATTGACTGTCTTTGGGATCATAATAGGGGAAGCAAGACTTTACTTCCCACCAAGATTCATATCGAAAAGAGATTTCCTTCAAATAAGAAGGTGGTTTAAGTACACACAATTAAAATGTTGACATATTGCTATGGATACTTTAAGCTGGATGGCAAGGAATTGTGTATGATGGAGTAAATAAACTCTAAGTGGGAAGATCAAGAGAAACACGCATGTAGCTGGATAAGCACTAGACAGGTTCATGAAATGGAAAGCAGTCTGGTTTGTCACAAAGTTAAGGGCAAATATTTATACTTAAAAATTAAAAAAAACTATTATAAATAATAAAGCAACAGAGTAAAGTTGCAGGGTACAAAATCAACATACAATAATCAATTGCTTTTTTTTTTTTTTTTTTGCTGAGGAAGATTAGCCCTGAGCCAACATCTGTGCCAATCTTCCTCTATTTTGCATGTGGAACACTGCCACAGGATGGCTTGACAAGTGGTGTATAGGTCCACGCCCAGGATCTGAACCCGTGAACCCTAGACTGCCGAAGCAGAGCACGCAAACTTAACCATTACATCACTGGGCTGGCCCCAAAAATCAGTTGCATTTTTATACACTAACAACAAAATAGCAGAAAGAGAATTCAAGAATACAACTCCATTTACAAGCACAATAAAAAGAATAAAATACCTAGGAATAAATTTAACCAAGGAGGTGAAAGATCTATATGATGAAAACTATAAAACATTGTTGAAAGAAATTGAGGAAGACACAAAGAAATGGAAAGATATGCTGTACTCATGGACTGGACGAATTAACATAGTTAGAATGTCCATACTTCCTAAAGCAATCTACGGATTCAACACAATCTCTATCAAGGTCCCAATGACATTTTTTTCACAGAAATAGAACAAAGAATCCTAAAATTTATACGGAACAACAAAAGACCCCAAATAGCCAAAGCAATCCTGAGAGAAAAGAACAAAGCTGGAGATATGACACTCCTTGATTTCAAAATATGCTGGAAAGCTATAGTAATCAAAACAGCATGGTACCAGCACAAAAACAGACACACAGATCAATGGAACAGAATAAAGGGGCCAGAAATAAATCCACACATCTATGGACAGCTAATCTTCAACAAAGGAACCAAAAACATACAATGGAGAAAGGAAGGTCTCCTCAATAAATGGTCTTGGGAAAACTGGACAGCCACATGCAAAAGAATGAAAGTAGACCATTATCTTATACCATACACAAAAATTAACTCAAAATGGATTAAAGACTTGAATGTAAGACCTGAAACCATAAAACTCCAAGAAGAAAACATAGGCAGTATGGTTTTTGACATCGGTCCTAGCAGTATCTTTTTGAATACCATGTCTCCTCAGTCAAAGAAAACAAAAGGAAAAAGAAACAAATGGGACTACATCAAACTAAAAAGCTTCTGCACAGCAAAGGAAACCATCAATGAAGTGAAAAGACAACCTACCAATTGGGAGAAGATATTTGCAAATCATGTATCTGATAAGTGGGTAATATCCAAAATATATAAAGAACTCATAAAACTCAACAACAAAAAAACAAACAACCCAATTAAAAAATGGGCAAAGTGTCTGAACAGACACTTCTCCAAAGAAGATATACGTATGGCCAACAGACACATGAAAAGATGTTCAACATCACTAATTATTAGGGAAATGTAAATCAAAATTACAATGAGATATCACCTCACGCCCATCAGAAGGTCTGTTATTAAAAAGACAAGAAATAATAAATGTTGGAGAGGATATGGAGAAAAGGGAACCCTCATATCCTGCTAGTGGGAATGTGAACTATTGCAGCCACTATGGAAAACAGTATGGAGATTCCTCAAAAAATTAAAAATAGAACTACCATATGATCCAGCTATTTCACTTCAGGACATTTATCTAAAGAACATGAAAAGGCTAATTCAAAAAGATACGCTCCTATGTTTGTTGCAGCATTATTCACAATAACGAAGACTTGGAAACAAACTAAGTGCCCATCAATGGATGAATGGATAAAGAAGATGTGGTCTATATATACAATAGAATACTACTCAACCATAAAAAAGATGAAATCTTGCCACTTTCAACAACATGAACGGACCTTGAGAGTATTATGCTAAGTGAAATAAGTCAGATGGAGAAAGCCAAATACCACGATTTCACTCATATGTGGAAGATAAAACAACAACAATAACAACAAACAAATACATAAACCCAGAGAATAGATTGGTGGTTACCAGAGGGGAAGAGGGCAAAGGGGAGGGCAAAAGCGGTAAAAGGACACGTGTACTGTGATGGATATCAATCAGACTTTGGGTGGTGAACACGATGTAGTCTATACAGAAGTTAAAATATAATGATGTACACCTGAAATTTATATAATGTTATAAACCAATGTTACTTCAATAAAAAATTGATTAAATAAATAAATGAAAAAACCTTTATAAATACAGTCAATAATTCAGACATTTCCATTAATATACAAATAGTAACATACAAATATTAATATACGAATAAAGACTTGATACCCCAGTTAATTATTCTCACATATTTTTCAATGGGTTCTTGGGCATTAAATCTCTAGTGAGCATAATTAAAATTAATTTACATGCCCTAAGGTAAAATCATTCCATTTGAAATATTAGAAAAGTCTGACTTTCATAGTTGAGATGAATCTTCTCACTGTTTAGTCTGATATGTGAATTTTCTGTACATGTTACATTCTATGGGATATGAGTGGCCATCTGGACCTTGTCCAATGTAGGATGATCAGGGTCATTCAAAATTACTCTATCAACTGAATTTTTAAAATGTTCATGGGACTGTAAATGTCAAATTATGTCTGGCAGCTTAATAGAATAATCTATTCTATTTGAATAGTTGTGAAAACTTCATTTTGAAAATTAGCAGCAGTTGGGTATAACAATCTCCTATATAGACAGTTGAATTTGTTTTGCTTGTTGACTTGGCTTAAATATGAACTAAATATATCTTTAAAGTTTTTTTCAGATATACATGAATTTATATACTCATACATATACATACATACAATCATAAAAGTAAGATCAAGGAAGTCTTCCCAGAGTCTGTGATTGTTAAGCTTTGTTATAAAGGTAAGTTTTATCCACATGGAGAACAGCATATTAATCAGTGGAAACACTGTATTAATCACTAATGTATGGAGGTAAGAGAAAGCATAATGTATAATAAAACTATAAGAAATTTAGTGTGGATGGAAAATGGTATATATATATGAGAATGACAAAAAATAGGGTTAGAAATGAATGAGGATCAGCTCACACAGGGCATTGTACGTCATGCTAACGAGTTTAGATTGTATTCTGCACTTCAGCACCACAACCTCACAGGCATTATCTCCAAGCTGGCACCATAACTAAACCTTCAATCATCCTTCCTCTCATTCTACTAGGGCCAACTGCTTCTGGGTACAGGGTAAAAATCTTTTAATACCTAGATTTTGCTAAAATAAGTAGGCGTTTCACAGAATTTAAGTAATAAGAAAGATTTAAAAATTAATTTTGTATTGAATTATAACATTCATACAAAAAGGCACACAATTCATAAATTACACATTACAGGTTGTGAAATAATAGAAAATATACGTATTGGTCTCTGTCCCTGGTTCCTGGCACAGAGCTCCTGAAACTCATGGAATTTCCTAAGTGACAAGCGCACTAGGAGCATCTTTTGTTCTAATATTTGGTCTTTGACTCTGATTCCTGACACAAGAACTCAGAAATCCCTTGGAATCTCCTGGGTGGTAGGAGCGTCTTTTGTTCTATTGAGGCAGCTCTTGGTGGGCTCCTGGATGGGTGCTGGTCACCAGAAAAACCATGCATGATTAGGAGCTTGGAACTTTCAGCCCTACCCCCATCCTCTAGGAAGGGACGAGGGACTGGAGATTGAATCAATCAGGCCTATGTGATGAAGCTTCCATAAGAATCTCCAAAATATGAGGTTTGGAGAGCTTTTGGGTTGGTGAACAAGTCTTCATGTCAGGAGGGTGGTCCACTCCAATTCCACAAGGACAGAAACTTCTGCACTCAGGATCCTTCCAGACCTCACCCTATGTATCTCTTCATCTGGCTCCTCATCTGTATCTTTTACCAGATCCTTTATTATATAATAAACCAGTAAATATGTTTCCTTAGTCCTGTGAACTGTTCTAACAAATGATTGAATCTAAGTAGGGAGTTACGGGAGTCTCTGATTTGTAGTCAAGTCGGACAGAAGTTGTGGGTAACTTTGGAACCCATAACTTGTGTGTGGTGTCTGAAGAGGGGGACACTCTTGTGGGACTGAGCCCCTAACCTATGAGATCCTTGCTAACTCCAGAGTTAGTGTCAGAATTTCTTGGTGTGGAAAATCCAATATCTGGTGTCAGAAGTGTTATGAGTCTGGTAGAGTGTGAGAGTAAAGGAAAACAGTGCATTTTTCCTGTTGACAGGTTGCTGAACTATCACAAGCAGAGCACACCCATGTAACCATCACCCAGATCAAGAAATAGAACAACGGAACTTTAAAGCATTTCAGAAGTCCTTCTTATGCCTCTCCAAAGGTAACCATCCACCCAACTGATTTCTCACAGCACAAGTGTAGCCTTGTTGCTCTAGTCATTATGATTTGGTCATTGCCGATGCCCGGGTTCATTTCCCAGTTAGGGAACAACACCCCCCGGCTGTTGGTTGTCCTATTGTGGTGGCTGTGTGTTGCTGTGATGCTGAAAGCTACACCACTGGTACTTCAAATACCAGTAGGGTCACCCACGGTGGACAGGTTTCAGTAGAGCTTCCAGACTAAGATAGACTAGAAGGAAGGACCTGGCCACCCACTTCTGAAAAAACTGGACAGGAAAACTCTGTGAATAGCAATGGAGCATTTTCTGATAGAGGGCCAGAAGGTGAGAAGATGGCACAGAAAGACCAGGCACGATTCTGCTCTGCTGTCCACAGGGTCTCTAGGAGTCAGAATCCACTGGATGGCACTAACAACAACAAGATCTAGTTGACCTGGCAGCTGGGTTTTCTTTTTGTCATGCAAGTGCCTGGCTTATACTTTGATTGCGGAGGCAGGCGTCCACTTCAATGAAGGCTATCTCGAATAAATACATCGCTAGCCACACGGCTAGATAAAGAGCCAGGGCATGCGCTCCCATTCTCTACCGCGAGGCACCTTTGTTTTACAAATCCTGGTTGATTTAGATAACTGGCCATTTGCGCTTCTTATTATTTTATTTTTTTCCTTTTCTCTCTTCCTGTGCTTTAAAGTCCTGCTCTGTGTTTTAAATTCACCAATAAAGAGTGAGCCCATGAAACCCTAGGGCCCCACCCTCAACCCCAATGAAAGCAGAACCCCAGGCCTGTGCTCTTTCTGTTCCCCTCCCCCAACCTTTCCGTGTGGCCCCAGGGGTGCCTTGTACACTCCAGGGCCTGCATGTAATAAACTCTTTTTTTTTTCAAAGTTTCCTGATGATTATTGCTGAAGGGCATCTTGCAATCATAATGAGAACCAAAAGGGCAGGTCCAGTCATAACATTGTTTGGGAAAGGGGTTATATCTCTGCTGCTTATCCAGAAGGTCTGAAATTCTACCTATATTAATGCTTTCCTTTATGGAAAACGTTTTCTGCCCACGGTTTTCAGAGGCTGCAAATATGACTGGGAGATTAACTGCCTTCTCCTATAACAAAAGGGATCGGGACAGCATGTTTGTGCTTAAGGCAAGGAGAAATAAAGAGAGATATGTTCTTAAGGGAGGGGAAAATATCATGGAAAGGAAACATTTGGGAGATGTCTGAGAAAAGGTTAATCTCCTTCACAATGTTGCTCAT
Source organism: Ceratotherium simum simum (assembly GCF_057802395.1). Lineage (NCBI taxonomy): Eukaryota > Metazoa > Chordata > Mammalia > Perissodactyla > Rhinocerotidae > Ceratotherium > Ceratotherium simum. The sequence goes on along the minus strand of NC_141937.1, from coordinate 22,789,363 downwards.
GACGTCACATGATTATCCCATCAGTGTAGATCCTTTGCTGATGAAAAATGAAAAGAGAAAGAGGAGAAAAGGGCAAAGTGCGTCCAATCTACCCAAGGCAGGTGGATTCTCACGGCATTAAATGGTTTTTTTAGCACTTGGGGCTCATGGGCCGGTGGTTATCTTCATGACTGCTATATTTCAACAATTATATTCTTCCTTCCTGGATTTTGCCTTGCTTTTCAAATAATCTCAGGAATCTGAAATACATACTAAAATATACTAGGGTAACATGATTATTACATCTGTTACTATAATTTGATTACTCTAATTCCTCTCACAGAGAACAGAATATTCTTAACAACAATCAAAATAATAGAAAAGGGAAATAATAAAAATCACTATTTATAGGGGCTGGCCTGGTGGTGTAGCAGTTAAGTGCGCGCCCTCCAGCCGCCTGGGGTCCGCAGGTTCGGATCCCGGGCGCACATCGATGCACCCCTTGTCAAACCATGTGGAGGAGTCCCATGTAAAGTAGAGGAAGATGGGCATGGATGTTAGCCCAAGGCCAATCTTCCTCAGGAAAAAGAGGGGGATTGGCATCAGATGTTAGCTCAAGACTAGTCTTCCTCACAAAAAAAATCTCTATCTATAAATATAGGGTATTCCCAAGAATGCAACTCAAGTGGGTGTGAATATACAGCTACTCACCTTCCAAGATTGTTCCATAACATGTGTCGTGTGGTGCAAATTAAGAAAATGACATCTCTAATGAGATAAACTCTTGTGAAAATATTCCCTGACCTAAGAGTTTTCATTGGGAAGGTTTTGTTAGTAAAATTTTCATTGATGGGGCTTATATGACTTAACCAGGTCAAATTTGATGATATTCATATCCTTAAAAGTTTAGAGTGATTGCTCTGTCATTGGGCCTAGAGTTATTATTAGGCAATGATAGAAAATGTGGAGAAGACTTGATATAATCATAAATTTTCAGTATCCCTCTGCTGTCTGTTGGGGTATAGAACTGAAAACCACTTTCCTTGCATAATTTAATTAACCTGTCACTTTATTTTGGAGGCTTGCTAATTCATGATCCAAAAGGACTGATTTACGAAGCATTACGAGGACAAAAGCTAGATGCTGGGAAGAATTAAGCAACATAAGCATAATGTAAGAGTAGAATTATTTTCGAATTAACATCAATTATAAAATGAGTTCAGAAGATTATTTATGGCTTAAGCTGGAAAGTCTGTGGTTTATTGACCTGATTTTTTTTATCTGACTCGAGTTTCCTGTTATTTCTTACCGAAGAGTTAAAACAATATTGAAGAATAGTAATTGTAATACTTTACTAGCACCAGTTATTTAACAGATACTATTCTGGTTTCTATTTATATAAAAGCTTTTCTATTCTCACAAAAAGTTGCAAAGTAAAAATTATTATTAGAGATTATCAAACCATGCTCAAGGAATGCTATTATTCCAGCTTAATTTACAAAACTTATCATGGTGCCAGAAGAAAACTAACGAGTATATGAAAAATGAGAAAATGGACACATTTGAATTTGGGAGACTCAATTCTAAAAAAAAAATTTTTAAGGGTTGTAATTAGTATTTGGGTGGTGAACATGATGTAATCTATGCAGAAATAGAAGTATAATGACGTACACCTGAAATTTATACGTTATAAACCAATGTTACTGCAATAAACAAAAAATTTAAAAAAAATAAAAATAAAATAAATAAAAAATTAAAAAAAGTAAAAAAAAAAAAAAAAGAACCAATTGAAAAAGGTCTCCTAAACATCAGTTTCTTGAACAATATTTAAGAGATACTCTCATTTAGAACACCAGGAAGTTATCCTGGAAAATAAAGAACATACATCTTTTAGCAGCTGGGAGCATTTATAAATAAGAGGTGAAGGCTGAGTGATATAGGAGAAGAAATATTAGCTCCGAAGGAAACAAAGTTATAACTCTTGGTATTTAAACCTTAGTCCTTTCCTTGTGGGGTATTGGGGCTGGGTTGTGTGGCACAGAAGCACAGCACTTGCACAGTAGGTAAGAGAGGGTCTTAACTGAAGGGTGTGAGTTGGGTGGGGTCCTTTTGCATACTCCAGAAAGTTCCCATTACTCTTCCATATTCTTGCAGAAAGTCTTTATGGAAGGAGCCAGGGAGTGAGCTGCAAGTAGGTGGTCCCCATAGTGTGTGAGGGGAATTATTGGATGGTTAGCCTCTATTTGCATGCAACAGTCACTACCCTTAGACCTGGGTAACAGGGACCCCACCCTTGCCTCCACCCCACCCCAACATTATAGAAGGCCCCTCTTAGCTCTCTTCTGGCTGTGCCTCACCCCACAGAGTAGAAGTTCATGGCAGCAACAGGACACGGACACCTAGACACCAAGCCCCTCTCCTAGATCATGCTTGGGTATCTGGCATCTCAGAATTCCATGCCCAATGGCCCAGAGCTTACTTCCAGGGCCTTGTGAGACTCTGATTCTCCTAAGGATGGACCACACCACCAAGTGATCATCTTTATGCCTAAGAGATAGTCAAAGGGAGGCTGTGTGAAAGCATGTGGACAGAGTGTGGAGATGCATGCATGTGAGGTACCTCTTAGTGTGGGATGAAGCCAAAGATGTGGGGAGAGGTAACTCAGCTGGGGGCTAGGCACTAGGACATGCTTTTTCCTCACCTCTATGTTCCAGCACAGGGTATCAAGAAGTCGGAGAATTCTAATGGAGATGCTATTCTTCCAGGGCATTAAGAAAGTATATTCTTCAAAGTAGAAGAATAGAACATATTTTATTTAACAGATTGTGAGCTTGACTTATAATATTTAAATATTCAGACAACAGCAGGTGGATTTCCATTTGTACTCCTGGCCCAGGCCCTGCTGTTGTTAGGAGTGGGCATATCAAATATTCTAGATGAAATTATTTAAGTTTATATTCCCTAAGAACATAAACTCTTTCATCCTTAGCACCTAGGACAATGCAGAATGTGTAGTACTCAATAAATATTTGCAGAACAAAGGGTTAAATTTGACTTGTTCTTGTAAGCTAAGTAGTGAAAAAATCACATCTCTGCAGCAGAAGCTTCTAGAGTGGAGGCAAGAGCCAGTATTTTCTAAAACAACAGAGAGTAGACTACGTGTGTAAGTCACATAGCAATATTTCTGTCACTTAGTAAATCCATAGTAAATCTTACCTATCACTACATTATTTTAGAGTGTTCTCTTTCTACTTATAAAAAAAGTTTGTTGTAAAATAGTATACTGTGTTATGCCAGCAGCAGCCTCGTACATCTCTAGTTGACTGCATCTCTTGACTGTGTTATTTTCCCTTGTGCTTGATTTTGTCTTGTGTTGTTTTGTTCATCATGGCCCAGAAGTGCACAGAACTCACTGCTAATGTTGCCACACATCAAGTGATTGACCTGGAAACAAAATTAAAAGTGATTGAGGACTATGAAGGTGGAAAATCAATGATGGTTACTGCTTGCCAGACAGGCATTTCCCATTCCACCAAAGCTACGATCTTGAAGAACAAGAATAAAATGACAGAATCTGTTATAAAGGCAATGAGACTAACAAAAATTCAAGAAGAAACCTTTAATGACCTGTATTGAAGACTGTATCACTCTTCTGAGGGACAGAAGTGTATCCCTCTCAGCACCATGATGATCACGGCCAAAGCAAAAAGATTGTTTGCTATGTTGAAAGAAAAGGCCAGACCTGACTACGATGTTGAATTTACTGCTACTCTGGGTAGTTTAAATGATTCAAGAATCATTATTCATTACATAATGTGAAAGCGAGTGGTGAGTCTGTGAGTGCTGATGTGAAGGCAGCTGAAGAATTTTTGGAAACTCTAGATAAGCTGTTTGTGAAGGAAAATTACTTTCCAGAGCAAATATTCAATATGGATAAAAGCTTCCTATTCTAGAAACAAATGCCTGAAAGGACTTTCATCATAAGGAGGCCAAGTCAATGTCAGGTTTCAAGGCTTAAGGACAGGATAATAGTCTTGTTTGGGGGCAAAGTTGCAGGCTACAAATTGAAACCCTTTGTGATCTGGCACAGAGAGAACCCCAGGGTCTTCAAGCATATCAATAAACATGCACTGCCAGTGTTCAGTTCTTATTGCCAGTGGAACAATAAGAAGTCATGGATGACCAAGCTTCTCTTCCAAGATGCCCTCCTAAATTGCTATGCCAGTAAAATGGAGAAGTAGTCTTTGGGGAATAAAATACCATTCAAAATTTTGCTTATTGTTGATAATGCTCCCAGACATGCTCCTTTTATTGGTGATCTTCATTCCAATATCAAAGTGGTCTTTCTCCAAACACCACCTCTTTTATCCAACCAATAGATCAAGGAGTTATAGCAGCTTTTAAGGCCTACTACCTGAAGAGGACTTTAGCCCAGGCTATTGCTGCAACTGAGGAAGACACTGATGCAATCCTGGAAGGATTACAACATCTATGACTGCATCAAGAGCCTTGCTTGGGCTTGGGGTGATGTCATCAAGAGTGTATGAATGGCATCTGGAAGAAGACACCCAAGAGGTTCATCTACGACTGCAAAGGATTTGCCAAAGATGAGGAGGTTGCAAAAATCAGCAAGGTTGTGGTTGAGATGGCAAACAACTTTAACTTGGGTGTGGATGAGGATGATGTCGAGGAGCTCCTAGAGGTGGTTCCTGAGGAATTGACTAGTGAGGAGTTGTTGGAACTGGAACAGGAATACAAGCTGAAGAAGAGGCAAGAGAAAAGGAAACTGCAGGAGCAGAAAAAGAACTCGCAAGAAAATTCATAGTAAAAGGTTTAGCAAAAGCTTTTGCAGACCTCGACAAGCTCCTTAAAATGTTTGAAAACATGGACTCCAACAGCAAAATGTTTTTGTTAATAGAGAGGGAAGTTTATGGTGCATTATCTGCTGACAAGCAAATCTATGATAAAAAAAAAAAAAAAAGAACCAAGCAAACCACCATGGACATATTTCTGAAAAGAGTGACAGCTCCTTAGGAAGAGCCTCGGGCAGGTCCTTCAGGAGGTCTTCCAGAAGAAGGCACTGTTATCAGAGGAGATGACAGCTCCATGCATGTTATCGCCTCTGAAGACCTTCCGGTGGGACAAGATGTGGAGGAGGAAGGTGGTGATATTGGTGATCCTGACCCTGTGTAGGCCTAGGCTAATGCATCTGTTTGTGTCTTAGTTTTTCACCAAAGAGTTTAAAAAGTAAAAAAAAAAAAAATGTTAAAAATTTTTAAAGTGGATAAAATCTCACAGATTGGGGACAGAAAAAAAGAAAGTATTTTTATCCAGCTAAACAATATATTTGTGTTTTAAGCTAAGTGTTATCACAAAAGAGTCAAAAAGGCAAAAAAAATTAAAAAGCGTACAAAGTAAAAAAGTTTCAGTAAGCTAAGGTTGATTTATTATTGAAGAAAGAAAAATATTTTTTTATAAGTTTAGTGTAGCCTAAGTGGCCAGTGTTTATAAAGGCTGCAGTAGTGCACAGTCATGTCCTAGGCCTCCACACTCACTCACCACTCACTCCCTGACTCACACAGAGCTACTTCCATCCTGCAAGTCCGTTCATGGTAAGTGCCCTACACAGTGTACCACTTTTTATCTTTTATACTGTATTTTTACTGTACCTTTTCTATGTTTAGATATGTTTAGATACACAAATACTGTCGTGTTACAATTGCCTATAATATTCAGTACAGTGGAACAAGAGGCTATACCACATAGCCTAGGTGTGTAGTAGGCTATGCCATCTAGGTTTGTGTAAGCACACTCTACAATGTTCACACAATGACAAAATCACCTAACAACACGTTTCTCAGAATGCATCCCTGTCATTAAGTGGTGCATGACTATGTTAATTATACAGTCCATGGATTATGAATTCCAGACATTTCATCAGTTGAGACAGTAAATGTAGTTTGTGTAGAGGCTTGAAAATATGTGATCAATTTCTTAACATCATAAATGTTCCCATGAAAACATTTCCTGCCACCTGAACAATTTCGCATGCATCCTAATTGGTGGGTTCCAACACTTAAACTATTTACTTGATTAACTCCATAGCTGTGACATCCTCAGAGTGGACATAAATTTTATTTTAAACTATCTTTTAAGTGGGATAATTTTATTGCCCTCAAATTCTAATCTGCCTGTTAGACTTTTTTTTTTCATATTTGATGTTTTTGGCAGGATTCATCGCCCATATTCAGCTTTTGATTCGAAAAACTTCCTTGTAGCGTTCTTAAACATACTGCATGCTTCAGCCAGCAAAGGGTTTGATTAAGTTACAAGAGGAAATACTATATATATTTGATAAATGAATGAGGGAATGAATCTCATTTCTTAGGAGAATCTGTCCAGAGGATGCAGCATCTATCCATCAGATTGTCCAAGTTTATCCCTGTATGTAGTTTGCCCAAGGTTATTCCTAAGAAGTAGCTGAATCATAATTATTTCAGGCCTCTGCAAAAAACAAACAAAAATACCTTGACTGGGTTAGACTCATACACACTCTTTGCCTTTTAAAAAGTTCAATACCACATTTGCCTGTTTGAACAATGTTTCTGTAATAAAACGAGGATTACAATGGCCCTCCTAAATTTAATTTTGGAGAAACCTTTGCTTTTCCAGAAAAATATATATGGCAGTGGTGAGAAAGAGTAGTTTATTGGAGTATTTTACTATGTAACATGAAGTGAATCTCTTTCTTTAGTAGCTGACATAATTCAAGCCAATCTACGTCCAAAAAATAGCAATTAGCTCATTGAAGGGGACAGGAAAAATCTATCCACGTGTTTTTCTTATACAGGGCTGTTTTTCATTTTAAGTTTTAATTCTTTCTCTCATTTTTTAGACTTTAGCTTGAATTATATGTACTACTCAAAATCCTTTTGAGAATAGGCAGTATATAAATACTATATACTGTATAGTATAAACTCAAAGAGAGCAGGGCTGCTGTGCATCTCCAGTGCCTGCCTCAATGGCTGCATCCAGTATGTCATAATATATGTATAGTCAACGAATGAATGAAAAGTGGGCAGAACATTTGAATATTTCAGAGAGATCCAAAATTTCAATAACAGGTTGCAAAAATCACAGGAAGCTATAATTTTACAGAGACAAATGATATCTTGGGCAACAGAAAACAAATTTCAGTTTCCTAAGACTGCGCCATCTAATAGCATTACTGACTGAATCAATCCAATTTACTTTACTGGCAGTGCCTGTTGCCTGGGCACAGGGGATAACAATGAGGAGGCCAATTTTCTGGAAAATAATTTGTTCTGTACCCTCTCTGCCACTCTCTTTCACCAAAGAGATATTTAAATATTTAAGAGAATTTAGTTTGGTTTATCACAATAAAAATTTAAGCTCAGTGGGAAAAGCACATTTGTATTCATTTTTCCAGATGTTGTTCCCTAACATTCCTAGGAAAACATCCATTTTCTCCATATGTACTTTCCCGTCATTCACACTGAGGAATTGCATTCCTGCTGCTCCGTTGAGTAGCATTGCCTCACTGAATATCAATTTGGCATCAATAGAGTGGTAGAGCTGATCACATGCAACTGTACCACAATTGACAAGGGCAATAAGCCAGTCTGTTGTCTACTAGTCACTGTAGCCCCGTGGGACTATATTGATAAACCAGTGGTCCTTCTAGAATTATAAATGTATGTGGGTAGAATAATGATGGGAATTGTAGCAGTATTGCTATGAATATGTGTTGGTATAATACCGTATTTATAGTTTTCACATTATCTCATTTGATCCTCACAATTTCTGTGGTTAGAGAAAATAATTATTAGCACAATCATTTCAGACTTGAGAAAATTGATGCTCAGAAAGATTGAGAAACTAGTTCAAGCTCACATTGCTTACATTGTCACTGAGACAGAAATGTGGCTCTGGGACATGCTGTCTCTCTGGCTCTGTCCTACAAGACACAATTAAAATGAAAATTAGCCATAAGGGAGGAAGGAGAGAGTGGAGTTTAGTTTGCTAAAAAGGGATGTTTTCCTGAAGATTCTGCGAGGATGAAAATGGAGAGCCAATTTAACTAAAGTCCTCAGGAAAATAGTATAAATAGCATCCAAGGCTTTCCACAATTGCAATAGTGTTGGAATTTGAAAACTTACTTCCAAATGGATTCAGTACACGTACCATATTGAACCAGCACTGTCATAGATTAGATGAATATTTTCATCTTCAAAAGTGACTCCATTTCAACTTATGCCAGGAACAAAAGTAAAATTAATTTGTTCTTTCCCTCCAAAAACGTGACATTCTCATTTCAGTAATAAATAGTGAAGCTAAGTATATTTACTACATGCCAGGTACCTCTAAGAAACTTTATATATTTTAACTCACTGAATCTTCACCGTAGCCCTAGGAATCTAGTCTAATAATTATGCCCATTTTACAGATGGAGAAGTCAAGGCATAAATTGGCTAATAAATTGCCTGCAATCACACAGCTGGTAACCAGCAGATGCAGAGTTTGAACTTGTCTTACAATCTTTACTTTAAACACTAGGTTCTAATGTCTCAAATAAACAGCAGACCTACATTTCTCTGATAGGAACATTTTAATTGACAACATTTTTTAGTGAAGAGCTTCCTCTCACAAAAATTACTGCCAAATATAATACACAACATTTTATTTTGCATGCTTCCTACTCCACAATAACAAATATGATAGTGTGTTCATTGTAATTTCAGGATCAAATGAAATAGAGCAACACCAAATGGTCTATTTTCACTTAAATTCCTGGGCACTCTGGATGCTATCGCCTATTGTTCTCTCATACTTTTTTTTTTTGTGAGGAAGATCGGCCCTGAGCTAACATCTGCCAATCCTCCTCCTTTTGCTGAGGAAGACTGGCTCTGGGCTAACATCCATGCCCATCTTCCTCCACTTTATATGGGACGCCGCCACAGCATGGCCTGACAAGCGATGTGTCGGTGCATGCCCAGGATCCGAATCAGTGAACCCCGGCCGCCGCAGCGTAGCGCGCGCACTTAACCGCTTGCGCCACTGGGCCGGCCCCCTCTCTCATATATTTTTTTGATAGGACTCTCTAGGAGGAGATAAAACAATGATGAGGCCATAGTGACCACCTGTGGATCAGGTGGAGTATGCCACATGTTGCTAAGCATCTTGAAAATAGAGATTAAATTACATATATAGGAAATCATCACTTTCGTCCGGAGACTGCCCCTCAGAATTGTTCCTTGGAAACATACACACAGAAGCAGTATGATCTTAACTGCAGAAATAAAAGGCCTCAAAAGAAATATACCAACATAAAGTAGTAGTTACCTTTAAATGGTAGCATAATAATGGATTTTTTTATATTTATATTGTTTAAAAATTTTCTAGAGTGTGTATTACTTTTAAAATTATTTGGAAAGTAATATGTATTGCTTTAAAAATAATAGAAAATACACAGGAAAATTAATTACTAAGAGAGTAGATCTTAAAAATTCTCACCACAGAAAGAAATGGTAATTATGTGACGTGATGCAGTGTCAGCTAAAGCTACGGCAGTAATCATTTTGCAATACAAAAATGTAGCAAATCAACATGTTGTACACCTTCAACTTACACAACATTATATGTCAATTATATCTCAATGAAGCTGGAAAAAAATAAGTAAAATTAATAAAATTTATTATTGATGAAGTAAATAATATTCTGAAACTTGCCACAAAGCAGATAGTCTTAAAACATGTTTTCCTTAAAGTACGATATTATGATTTGAGTTGATTTCTAATCAAGGACTTATATGTAGAGAATTGACTATTATAAACTTCTATAACAGGGGCTGGCAAACTTTTGCTGTAAAGGGCCAGATAATAAATATTTTAAGATTTCTAGGCCAAAAGAGCTCCATCACATCTACTCAACTCAGCCATTTTAGCATGAAAGTAGCCAAAGACAATATGGAAACTAGTGAGCATAGTTGTGTTCCAATAAAACTTATTTACAAATATAGGAAGCAGGCTGGATTTGGCCTGCAGGGTATGGTTTGTTGACCCCTGTATAAAACATTATGTTCCAAGTTATAGAGTTAAAGAATATTAAAGCTAAAGGAAAGTAAAAGATTGTCTAAGCCAAACTCCCTCAATTTGTAGATGTCCCCTGAAGAGACAGAAGCAATATTACAGAGTGGTAAAAAATAAGAACTTGAGTTTCCGATATACCTTGGTTTGAGTTCCAAATTACTGAACCTTTCTAAGCTTTAATTTCCTCATCTGTAAAGTGGAGATAGTAATAATACTTCATAGAGTTATTGTACACTTAAGTAACAATTTAAGTTATCAGCTTACCTCAAAATCTGGCATATAGAAGTACTCATTAAATGTTAGCTACTATTGATAACTGTGGTCACATGTTAACTGGTAGCAATGTCAACCATTTACTTCAATGTTGCCAGAGCCTCCTGACATGGCTTCAACGGTAATTGTGACTACCAAATTCAGCACTGGGAAAACTGGTGAGAAAAACAGAAGAGATTCCCGTTCTCATGGCTCTTACCTCATAGCAAGCAGGAGGGAGACAGAAAATAAATACGTAATTAAATGAATAAATAAGATAATTTCACGTAGTGAAGAGTGCTATGAATAAAATGAAATGAGGCAATGAGATATATAGTTACTGGGTGGGGTACGGTTGGGAGTGAGGTTTGCTCTGGATTTGTGCTGACCAATATGGTAGCCACTTGTCATATGTAGCTATTTGAATTTAAAGTGATTAAATTTTAAAAAGTTCAGTTCCTTGGTGTACCACATATTTCAAGTGCTGTAGCCACATCTGGCTAGTACTATCATATTGGTTAACACAGAAGAAAATTTCCATTACTACAGGAAGTTCTATTGGATAACATAGCTCTAGATAGAGAAATGATTAACAGATAAAAAGATTGCTAGGAAGGAAGGAAGGGAGGAAAGAAGGAAGGGAAGGAAGAAAAAAAGAAAGAAAAGAGTAAGAGAGGGAGGGAGGGAGGAAGGAAAGAGAGAGAGGAAGAAAGAAAGAAGGAAGGCAGGAAAAAAAGAAAGAAGGAAAGAAAGGAAGAGGAAGAAGGAAAGAAAGAAAATAAGGAGATGGAAATGATAGAGACAAAGATAGAGATAGAAACAGATATAGATAAAGATATAGACATAGATATACAGTGTGATGGCCTCTCTGAGGAAGTGATACGTATTTGATCTGAATAATGAGAAGACACTAACAGGAAAAATCTCAAGGCAGAGCGTTCCAGGGAGAGGGACGAACAGTGCTGAAGCTGAGACAGGAACAAGCTTAGTCTGCTGGAAGGACAGGCATAGTGAGGAAGAGGAGGAGTTGGGAGATAGTCAAGGAGCAGGTCATGTAAGCTCTTATAAGGAATTTGAATTTCTAGCTAATGGCGAAGGAAGTCATTGGGGACAATTTAAGTAAGGGAGATATTGATCTGATTACATTTTCTAGAGATCAGTCTGGGACCTATGTGGAGAGTAGACTGTTAGACGGCAAAATGGAAGTATGGAGATCTTGTAGGAGACTATCGTAGGTGAGAGATACTGGTGGCTTGGAATGGAGGTAGACAAGACGAGAAAGATTTAGCTTATATTTTGAAGGTGATGCCGACTGGATATGCTGTTCAATTGAATGAGCTGAGTGAGAAAAAAAGAAATAAGAATCATTTCTAGTTTATTTTTTAAAAATGGAAATGGTAATTGTGAAGAGACGTTAGAGCAGAGTTGGGGGTGTGAATCAGGAGTTCTATTTTAGATCAATATATTAAGTCACCTGTTAGACATATGCATTTATTTCCCACAGCTGCAGTACCAAATTACCACAGACGTGGTTCCTTAAAACAACAGAAATTTACTTTCTCATGGTTCTGGAGCCCAGAAGTCCAAAATCAGGTTCACTGGGCTGAGTTTCAGGTGTCATCAGGCCCACATGCCCTTTGGAGGCTCAAAGCAGAATCCATTCCTTGCCAATTCCAACTTCTAGTGGCTTCTGGCATGGCTTGGCTCCATGGTCATACTGCCTTCTCCTCTTCTGTGTGTCTTCTCTTCTATGTGTAATTTTTTTCTGTCTCTCTCTTATGAGGACACTTATTATTACATTTAGGGTCCACCCAGATAATCCAGGATAATTTCCCCATCTCAAAATCCTTAACTTAGACACATCTGCAAAGGATCTTTTTCTAAATAAGGTCTCATTCACAGGTTCCAGGGACTAGGATGTGGATATCTGTGGGGGAGGGAGGGCATTTTTTCAGCCTTCCACAACATCTGAGGGGAGATATTGAGCTGAATATGAAAAGGTATCAGGAACTAAGGATATGAATTCAGGAGTAGTCAGTGTATGATGGCATGTGAAGCCATGGGGCAGGTGCGAACCCTTAGGATGGAGAGGAGGGCTAAGGACCAGCCCCTGGGACATTTCCGATGTTGGAAGTCTGGCAGAAAAGGAAGCTCCTACCAAAAACACAGAAGAGGGATATTTACTGGTATAAGGAGGAAAACAGGAAGATGTAGTGCCTCAGAATCCAAACTAGAAAAATATTTTAGGGAATAAGATACCAAACACATCAAACGCAGATGAGAGGTCAATTAAGATGAGATAGAGAATTAACTCTCACTTTTGGTAAAGAGGAGTTCGTGAGTGGAGGCATAAAATCCTAAGTAAAATTGGTGGAGAGAAAATGTTGAGTTCTATTTCTGGGAGTATAGCATTGTTGATAATCTGACAACCTCACAGTTTAAAAAAAGAACTTGAAATGTTTCATAAAATATAGCAAACATCCTCTCAACTATATGGCAGAACTCACAAAAAATAATAGAAATGCTCAGAGCTTCCAAAACGGAGGAAGCTGAAAACAGGGGGTAAATCTACAGAAGCTCTGCTGGTCTGGAAGCATTTGTCCACCTGACATGCAGTTTTTAATGGCATTGAGACGCACGCCTAAACCTGCCTTAAAGTGTGGTTTATGAAAGTATTTGCCTTCCAGAAAAAAATTTGACAATAATAGTTCTCAAATTTGACCTGGGATTTATATTTAAAAAAAAAAAAAAAATCTCCTGGACATTTTAACCACAGTCCTGTTTACAAGAGTTGGGATTTGAATTTATGCTCTCTGCACAGGGCAGTAAATGCTGAGCAAAGAAATTAATAAAAGTGGTCTTGGTCCACCAGAACCCAGAATGTTGGAACAGGGCAAAGAAAATCTCCTCTGGACAATACTGACATGCCCTCAACCCAGGCAGCATAGAATTTCTAACCAAATAAAACCCTAAAATACAAGATTACACACTCAAGAGGAAACAAGACACCACAGCTGAGCTACAGAAGGGAAAATCAAAGAACAGAGTTGGACTCCTAGGACTTTCAGATAATGAAAGCTGACTTCATGTTTTATTTTCTTTGATGTTTTAACTTTAAAGAGATAATATTAAAAGGTTTAAAGAAGTAAAATGCTGAATCAAAAGCATGAGAAAGCCAATGCTAACCAAAAAAAAACCAGACAGATTTTAACAAAGCACCAAATAGAAATTTAGAAATTAAGTATACATGAATGGAAATTAAACTCTGTGGACGAGTTAAAAAGCCTGTTAAACCCAGCAGAAGAAAAAATACAAGTGAATTAGAAAATAGAGCTAAAGAAATCACTCCTGAAGAAGCAGAGAGATAATAGGATGGAAACTATGAAAGAGAGATTAGGAGACATAGAAAATTGAGTGGTGGATCAGTTATGTATTGTTTTCTGTTTCTGTTCCACCTGGACTCATGCTCACGTACCTGCATTTAATTCAAGTGTCGGTTAGCTTTGCTGGGACAGCTGGGATAGCTGGACCTCTCTCCATGAGATCTTCACCGTCAAAGAGGCTAGATCAGCTTCCTCACATGGGTGGTGCGGTGTCTCAAGAGAGCAAGCTCTAACGTGCAAGTGTGTTACCAAGCCTTCTTGTGCCACATTAGCTAATATCTCACTAGGCAAAGGAAGTCCAGAGCCAATGTGGGAGGGAAAAATCCTGGGATACCAACACGTATTAGAGTAACACCTATTACAAATGGTAAAGCCTAACATATGTCTAATTGGAGCTCCCGAAAGAAAGGAAAGGATTAACAATTAAAAGAAATGGGAAAAGGCAATATTCTAAGAGTTAGTGGTTGAGACTTTTCCAGAACTGATGTATATATATGTATATATGTATGTGTGTGTGTGTGTGTGTGTGTGTGTGTATGTGTGTATCTCCAGACTTGGAATATTCAACTAATCCAAAGTAAGCTCCATCTTAACCCATAGTATAAAATATCAGAGAACCAAAATGAATATCTTAAAAGCAGCCAGAGAAAAAAGACAGATTATCCACAAAGGAATGACAATTAGATGAATAGCTCACTTCTCAAGTCTAATGATGATTTCAGCAAGTAAGAGAGTATTTTCAAAAGCTGAGCAAAAATAATTGTCAACATAGAATTCTATATACTCAGTAAACCATCTTTCATAATAAAACTAAAATAGAGACTTTCACAAAATCGAAAACTGAAGGAGTTTGCCAATAAGTGACTATTACTAAAGGAAAATATACAGAATGTATTTCAGGAAAAAGAACTCTAGAAGGAACGCTGAGATGCAGAAATCAATGACAAGAAAAGAAACTGAGAAACACAGGTGCATCTAAACCAACATTTGATGCATGAAACAATAATAATAATGTCTAATCTGGAGGGTATAAATAGTGATTCTAAAGTACTGGGAAATATATCAATAAGTTGAGACGTGGGATTTTAAAGAATATGGATGTTCTTATACTGATCAGAAGGAAAACAAAAATGTTGATAGCTTCAAGGATTTGTTAGGTATGAGTATTAATAGTTTAGGAATAACCCTAGGAAAATAGAAATAGAATCTAAATAATTATAGATAATATTTCAGATTAAAAAGGAAAAGATCAATTCAAAGAAAGCAGGATAGAAAAAAATCATAGAAGAGGCAAGGTAAATATAAAGCACAAAATGTGTGTATATCGGTAATTTAAAGAAATATAAATGGAGTAAACTCCTATTTAAGTGCAGTGATAAAGGTAGAAGAAGGGGGGAAGGAAGGAAGACAGGGAGGGTGAGAGGGAAGAAAGAAAGAAGGCAGACAGGCAGGCTCTACTTACATGTTATTTAGCATAGGCAATTCTAAAAAATAAGGATGCATAAAGATTAAAAATAAAGGTTTAAAACTATAAGCCAGAAAAATATTAACAAAAATAAACATGATATAGCAACTTTCATATCAGATTGAATAGGCTTGTTGTTAAGGGCTTTTATCCTTGGAGATAGGGTGGAAAATTTCATAATGATAAGTGACACAATTCTCAAAAAAATATTTGGGAACTTCCAGGTTGGTGGACGTGTGGAGGTACTGGGAGAGTAGTGGGCACAGAGAGGGCATAGAAGCTTCCAGGTCCTTCCCACAAACCTCGCCCTATGTATTTCTTCATCAGGCTGTTCATTCACTCCACTTTAAACCTTTGCAGCACTAATAGGAAAAAAAAAGATTTGAAGGTCCATAGCACTATATACAAGGAATTCTCTTCATAAACTCCCCAGCCTTTCAGATTTTATTTTGGGTGAATATTACATCCAGAAGAGGAAAAGAGTGTACCACCTCACAATATGCCGCTTTGGCATATTGATTATTTTGAATTAAAGTTACCTGCGAAACAGCTGGTGAAAAAAGACACTCTGACCCTCCTTTGTTCCCCTGAAAGCAGAAGATAAATCTCCCGTGTGAAAGGTACCCTCCCTGTACCAGCAGGGTAGGAAAGAATCACTTTTAACCAATCCCCTGCCATCTGGAATTTCCCATTGTGATACAAATCATTGTAAAGGTTAAACGACTTCCTCATTTTCACTTTAGAAGCCGTCCTGTAACTTCATGCCTCTGAGCTTCATGCCAGTTTCAAGTATCCTTGTTTGAGAACAGTTTACAGTATTTCTTGCTCAATAAAATATTCATATCAAGTAAAGCTCTCTGAATTTTCTTTTGAAAGTAGTGTACAAAATTTTTTATAAGCGAGAAGTAAAGATCAGCAAGGAGAATAAATTTGATAGTCAACAGACTATGTTTTAAAAATTTGAAAGTTTGTAGGAGAGGAAATACTAGAAAAAAGGAGCTAGAAGAATAAGAGATGGAAGTTAGAAATCAGGTGCCTAAAATCGAGTTCAGAAATACAAGATTTAGGGCCGTCACAAAATCTGTAATGGATCCATGGAGTGGATGGTTGTGATATGGAGAAAAAGATCATTGCTGCTGAGGAGGCCACAGAACTACAAGGTCACCAGGTTACATACATCCTTTCCCTGGAATTTGAAATTGACCAGAATGGTAACAGAAATAGCAATGGAGAAGAAGACACTGGTTCAGTTTTGACGTATTCGTGGGTGTAGTATGTAAGTCTGTGCAGACAGCAATAAGGAGGGTCAATATGGCAGAGTCTGATTTTCAAAAGACCTGTGTTTCTGGTTTAATTGTTTTTGTTTTGTTTTGCTTTAATAAACAAGGAAGAGAAAAGATTTTGAAAAATAAATGAAGAGCAAGGAGGGCATAAACACCCACTTGTCCTGGCACATGAGGTGGGGGGGGGGCATTACTGATAGTACTCCCAGGGAGGCAATGTCCTCAGGGGGCAGCTAAATTTAGTTATAACTAGATGGTGAAGACAATGTACTAAAGAGAGACTGAGGCTCGTTAGAGGCAGTTGCTGTTGATTTACTGTGTTCTCCAGAACCCAAGAGAGTAGGAAGGTGAGGTGAGTGGAAATCAGGTCAAGTTAGGTAATATACTCAGCAGTATATGTACTGGGATGACGGCGAATGATCTAGAAAACTTGGGCTTTTAACAATTACCGTGAGGCGTGATGGAAATAGCCCTGGCAGTGTCTATCGAAAGGGAGACTGCCACTGTGGAAAACAGTATGGAGATTCCTCAAAAAATTAAAAATAGAGATACCATATGAGCCAGCTATCCCACTTCTGGGGATTTATCCAAAGTACACGACAACACTAATTTGAAAAGATGTATGCACCCCTATGTTCACTGCAGCATTATTGACAATAGCCAAGACTGGGAAGCAACCTAAGTGCCCATCAATGGATAAATGGATAAAGAAGATGTGGCATATATATATATACAATGGAATACTACTCAGCCATACAAAAGACAAAATCATGCCATTTGAAACAACATGGATGGATCTTGAGGGTATTACGCTAAGTGAAATAAGTCAGATAGAGAAAGACAATTACTGTACGACTTCATTCATAGGTGGAAGATAAACAAACACATAGATATGGAGAAAAGATTGGTGGTTACCAGAGGGGCAGGAGGTGGGGGGAAGGCAAAAGGGGTAAAGGGGCACGTGTACATGGTGACGGATGGAAACTAGACTTTTAGTGGTAAACATGATGCAGTGTATACAGAAGTCAAAATACAATGGTGTACACCTGAAATTTACATAATGTTATAAACTAATGTGACCACAATAAAATAAATTTTAGAAAAAGGGAGACAATTGATTTAAATTAAACACCAGGGTTTTTAGAGGCAGAAGATAAGCTTCGTCAGCTCAGGGTTCAAATTTCTCTATCTCCCCCATCATTCCTCAGCTCACACCTCCACACACACCAATGCACTCTCCTCTTTTGTACTCTGATCCGACTATTGCGTGGCATCCCTTTAGTTTCCACACGAAATCATGATGGTCTTTCAGAGCTTGGTCTTTCTTCTGAATCCCTGACAGCACCTGGCAAAGTGCTGGATGCACGGTGAATAGTCAATAAATATTTGATTGATTGATCTATAAATTTCATCTGTCTCGGTTATAGCCAGCACTCAGACACTTGAGATATGGCTATAAATTGAAAGCAAAGGATCTGAGCTTTTATTAGAAACTTTTTCATGTTTAAAAGAAAATCTTGGCTTGTACAGATTTTGTCATTACTCTTGCTTTTTTCCTACCTCAACACAATCTAAGATTTATAAAAACAGAAGTTGCAATGGAGACAATTGCAGGGCACCAGAGGAGCCATTTGGAGATAAAAGAAGGAACTGCTATAATATTCAATGACAAGATTTTGCATTAATCTTTTTGCTTTCCATAATAAAACTGAAAATAAAATACCGAAAAAAAATATTGGATACTGTGAACTCACTCTTTTCGTTACAGAGCTGATAATCGTCTGGTATATACCAGGAGATGCTACACATTGCTAAGATACTGAAATAATTCCACATTGGTTGGAAAATAACCATTGTCCTTTAGAACGCCCTGGATACCACCATATGGCCCCAGCTCCCTAGTCTCTGTCTCAATATCCTTCACAACTCCTCAAAATCCGGCAACTGCAGATTGACACTGGTCAAGCAGGAGCTCAGAACGGTGGCTGTAGTTGGCATACCAGCTATTAAACATGGCGACTCTACTAGCTGTTAAATATAGTCAACATCATTTCTGACTATATGTATCAGAGGTTACAAACTAGTGTCCTATAGACCTAGGGTCCTCCTGGGGCTTTACATTCTTCCAAAATTATCAAGTAGCATTTAAATCTTCAGTGACTTCACATAATCATCCAAATTTCTAGCTCGTCTTGAAAAACTGGAGATCCAGGCAACGTTGGCCTTTCATTCCAAAAAAATGAACAGAGCAGAGCAGCAATTGCCCCTTTAAATGCTGCATAGGCTCTGTATTCACCAGGTTCCACCATTTCTCATTGTTCACTCAATAGACTGCACCATTTTATGTTACTAGTTACCCCGGTGGATGTTTACGTTTCTGTGTCCTGTTCTACAAGAACCCTGAGTCAAATTCCGGAGAGCTGGGTTCGGTTCTAGACTGAGGGGTCATTTGGTGTGACACCAGCTTAGTGTGGGTCCACGACTGCTTGGCCCCCTTCCTCTTCCAGCAACTCAGCTCCCTTCACTTCTAATTCAAGATGGCATGTCCAGACTTTGCAGATAAGAAAACCTTGTCTATGGTGCCTATATTCCTGAATTTTCACAGAAAAGGACCTAGAATTGGGGAGAATCATGCACGCTGTTTATCTTGCTATTTACCACCAAAAAAAATAGGAATGAAATTTTGTGACCTCGGCTATATATATATTTGCTCAGCAAGTGAAAAATTACATCTTCTACGGGAAAACTGCCGATGGCAATTATGCTGCTATTTCTGGGGAGGAAGTGCTCCAGCAGAGACAGGCCCCGGGTTTCTACCTGCTCACCTGCTATTTCCTCCCTCAACTGTAACGGCCACCTGACAGTTTGTGAATTCACAGCTATACCTAGCAAGAAACAAGAGGGAATGTTCTAACACCACATTTAATCAGAATCCTTGTCTCAGTTTTCTATTGCTGCATTACATACCACCCAAAACTTCGTTGCTTACAATAGGCCAATGATTTGCTCACATTTCTGTGGTTCAGCAATGTGGGCTGGTCAGACCAGGGTCATTCGTGCGATTGGAGTCACCTAGAAGTTGAACTAGGGTCTAAGACAACTCCTTGCACATCTCTGGCAATTTGTGGGGGCAGCTGGGTTCTCTTCCACATGGCTGGGCCAGGCTTCTTGAGCCAGCCCACATACTGAGCCAGCCCAGCATTCCAAAAGGGTAAGAACAGAAGCTTCAGAATTCTCACAGCACCATTTCTGCCACATTCCATTGGCCAAAAGCAAGTCAGAAGGCCATCCTAGACTCCAAGAGTGGGGAAATAGACTCCAACTCTTGATAGGAAGAGATGCAAGGTCACAGGGTGCATTCAGTGATGAGGGGAGGTTTTACCACCCTCTGTGCAAATAATCTATCACATTCCTGAAGCTAGACAGAGGGACAGGCTCCAACCATAACAGAAGAGAGGAATTACAGCAGAAAACTCTTTAAAATATATTAGAATCCAGTAACATACATTAGAAAGTCTCTAGTGAGATGGAGAATATAAAGATAAGGAAGACTGGGGAGGAGTTCTGGTTTGGAATTCATCAAGAAACCTGTGACAGTGGAAGGGAAGAAAGAAAGGAGAAAGGGGTCTGGAGGGAAGATTGGAGGAGGGATCATGGGAGCAGAAGGGTCTGGGAGGGGAAAGTCTGGTGGAGGACCTGCTTCCTGAAATAGTCATCGGCCAGCTGCCACAGCATAGCCCAACCTCATTCCCCGTCATTCAGCCCTCGAGCCCAGGCTGTGTCTTCTGACCCATCCTTTCCACTCTTACTCCCAAGGGTGCGATCTCCTCATCTCAGACCTGATTACTATGTTGTCCAAACAACTCCTCCAGGCTTTCCTCTTCTGGAACATCCTGCACATCACACGTACTTGATTCAATTGTTTTTAAAAAATAGTTTCATTTCTCTCTGAATAAATAAAATATGCTCATGTTACAAAATTCAAAAAGTACAAAAGTTACACAGACAGACAACAGAGACTTAGAGAGTTTCAATACTGTGCCTCCTAAGAAGTGGCTGAGCCTGGATTTGTACACAGGCTGGTTGTGGAGCCCACGCTCTGGCCCACGGCACTGTTGGCCTCTAAAATCAGGCTCCTCGTCTGCTCTGCCCACAGAAAAGTTAGAAATTACGTTTCCCCCCAACTGTCAAAACCAATAAATCGACTCCGATAGCAAGGGAGAAGTGTCAACCTGTACACTTCTTGGCTAAAAGAATAAAGAAGTAGGACAGCCTTACAAGCAGTCAGCATTGTCACTGTCACAGAAACAAGAAGTTATGGGAAACAGACACCAAGCACTACTTGTTCTAAGACAGAGAGTCATGATGTATTAATTTTGGCAACGCTTGTACACCTTATCATGCCAATAAAGTCACTGAAATTGAAAGTAGAAATTGAAAACTGGATGTGACCTGCATCGATCAGCATCCCAGGAGTCAGTCTGGAAGATGGAAGAGGAGAGGGGGCCTTTGGGAGCGGGGTGATTAGCACCCGAGGAGGAAGGAAAGTCCTCCGGCTTCCCTCAGCATGCCTAGCCTCTTTACTTGAAAAGTCGCCTTGGAGGAGAAACCTCTTCCATTTGTTCTCCGTCATCTCAATTGAGAAAAGGGACATAGGAGGAAGTGTGCTCATTTAGTTTCTAAAACTCAAACCTACAGTCTTTGGGTGATGCATCTCGATATACTTGTGCTAGATATGGTACGTGGGGTGCATACATTTGTGTACGATCAGACAGCTTTTGTAGGAGTGTGCACACTGGCCATAAAACATTTACCAACAGCACCTTCCACGCTGTTCACCAGCAAAGGCCCATTGGGTTTTGTTATAGCAATATGAGAAGGAGGAAAGTCATCCTGCCCACGGGACTGTGCATAGGTCCATCCCATAGCCAGGAAGACTCATCTGAAGCGGACTTTCCAGCCATTCTTTACTCTGCTAAACCTCCGTTAACTCTTTTCCATTTTATCACACAACGATATCTTACCTAAAAGGCTGTTTGCAGATTTCTGGCCATTCAGATCTATTCTGTAGTAAACGATATTTGTACCCAAAAGGTTAGATTTGACCTATTCTTGGAAAAGTCATTTGGGGCAATTTCTGACCCTGGTTTTTAATCAGCCACCTAAGTCACCCAGACTAGGGGGAGGGAGATGGATCTTCCTGCTGCTTGAAGAAGAGAATTTTCCTCTAGCCATTAGGCCCATGCAGGCCTGGACCTGAGCATTTTTAAACAAAAATATTTTCCCAGTATAACATTAATTCTCAAAGCTGAAGTTTGGGTCCATTGCCTCTTGTCAGAAGAAAAATCCTCTTTTATTTTCTCCCTTCCCTTGAATTTATAAATAGACTGCTCTGAAAGTAAGTCCCCCAGGGGCACTTAGAGGAGGTTAATAGGTCAGGAGAAGAAAAGTAGGGATGCTTTTTCTATATGTTACACAGAATTCTTATGATCCAACCGCAAAATTACTTACCTGAACACCCTGAGTTCTTCCCCACTGGGATGGGTAAAGGAAAGAACATAAAGTTCACCGAGATAGCTTCTGACGCGTGAAACGCTGCCTGGCTTCTCAAAAATACCAGACCGTGCGTCTTCATCAATCATGATTTCATTTCATATGATCTAATTTTCCAGAAAAGACGTATGCACAATATTTGTAAAATATAATTTGAATTATAGGCATAAAATGTTATACAAATTAATTATAAAGTAAAAATTATATCTGTTGTCCTATATATTATGCTTGAAAAGTAAAATTTTACACTGCCTTCCTCACTGTGCGTGTGTGTGTGAGAGAGAGAGAGAAAGAGAGAGGGAAAGTGCAAGAGAAAGAAGAATAAGGGTGAAGGGCTAAGTTTCCTGTTTGCATTCTGGAGATAGAAATACACCTTCTGTGTCTTTTGCAATTACAGTCTGACCAAGGAATGCAAGACCATGGCTCCCATGACCCTCGCTTCAGTGATAGGACCACTAGGTCCTAGAGCCACATTCTTCATGATCATGGACTCAAATCAAACCCCTTATGATGGAACATAAATTACAACTGTCTTTATTCTATGCTGCAACGTGACAGTGGCCTTTGCATGATGACACACTTTTAGTTTACAGTGACTCAAGTGTAAGCAAGTTTCTCAAACAAAATATCACTTGATTGAGAGACGAGAAAGCCACCCCATCTCTGATGCTCAAGGTCCTCATTCACAAGCCTGTATCCATCCATCGGAAGCAGGTGATGGAAATGAGTCATTCTCAGCTTGCAACAGCACAGCGAGTAGACCCATTTAGAACCAAATTACCTAAGCCACTGGGGATCAGGTGCAGCGTCTTATAGACAGGAAAGACAGTGATGGTGAGACAGCAGTAATAACCCCTCCTCTGTTCATTCCTTCTCTGTGATTGCTTTAAAGAAAGTCTTGGGGTCTAACAGGGAGGAAACAGGAATACCTACAAGGGGACTGTTCTGAACAGGTCATTATTCAGTAGCAATACCTGCCACTCAAATCCACCAGATCATTCCAACCTCATTTGCCAAAATATATATATTATCTTCTCTGACATCTTCAACTTGTGTATCAGGCCTGAAAACACTGAAGTCTTCAGACAAGCAGAAAAATGCAGCACTGTTGAAACTCTGGAAGAAAAAGCATCCTTGTTTGTCCCTATTACTTCAGGGTACAAAACTGCCTCTCACCAATCACCTAGTCACCTTTCTTTTCTGGAACTGTACCCTGGAATCATTGTCAAAAGTCAATCCCCACTTGACATGAGGGATGTTGTTTAAAGATTTGTTTTGGGAATCGAAATTCCAAGTACACATTTAGAACAAGGCTTGCTGTTTACAGAGCACATACTTCTGTTTTTTTACAGAAATGCCAAACTGAATATATGCCCAGGTCACTTCTGTGACTGGTTTATTATGGGGAAAGTTGGTCACTTGATTAATCTAGTCTAGAATGCTATGACATCAGTCAAGAGACATTTACAGATTATCTACTATATGTAAGGTAATGGAAAGGCTGAATTCGTATCCAAGCTTCACTTCGACTTTGAGTAAAACAGGATTTGAAAATGGAATTGTCTTGAAAAATCTGGGTGCTGTGATCTTTGCATATCCACACTACATGCCAGAAAATGCTAATAAAACCTGTTGTCGTAAGTAAAGGAGTGAAGAAAACAAATTAGTGCAAAATGTATGCAAAACCACTGTCATTCAAATAAAGGTTTGCTTTAAAAAGTAGATGATATGAAGTAAGTACTACACTTTAGTCTAGCGCTGGATACTACCCCCTAAATTGGCCATCAGGACACTGGATGACTTGGGTAAATTCCTCTACATCTCTGAGTTTTAGTTCCCTCATCTGCAAAGCCAGGCAGCTGGAACAGAATGATCTATTACATGTATTCCAGTATTGAAATTCTATGATTTTGTGATTCTATCTGAGTCACTCTTCCATTAACACTGAATTTCTTTTAATAGAAAACAGATAGTAAGCATCAAAATAGCAAAACACACACATTGCCTTTCATCATTAATATACATCTCCAAACACTCAAATCTGCAGTACAGCAAATTATATTACATAATTACCATGCCACATCTACTGGTATTATCTACAAATGCTGTATTTTGTCGAGAGTCAGTATCTAAGAGTAATTAAAAATTCTGAATATTGAATTATTTACAAACCACACTCATCATTCCCTAATGATTATTCATTTTTGTTTTCCTGTGATTAACTTACCTCTTATCTTATTATCATAAATAGTTCTAATTCCCTCGTTCTTCCCTAGCTGAATAATCTTCAGTGAACATTTGGGACAGCATTAAAGGAAGTGGTATTCTTATAATATAAGAAGAGACTGAGGTACAATTAATAATTACTTTCTGGAATATGAAGCAACAGATGGTGATCAGGTATGTTTCATTTCCACAAAGGACACAGGAAGACTAACGCAGGCACAAGAAAGTTTGGGATCACCAAAAGAAGAAGCCCTGATCATTGTTACTTTCTGGAATTTCATATCAAGAAAAATGGGAAACCTGTTGTTCTGGAGATATTTGAGAATATGGCGGATATATTTGGGGTGGTTGAGTTGAAGGGCCTCTTGAAAATGAGACAGAAAATTAAGTGTCTTGCTAGTCCTATTTGAGAAATAGTAGGGAAAACACCACTACCTCACCTGTGCTGTTTTAAGCCTTCCAGTATCATCACTCCCTAATCCAAAAGACTTTGGTACATGTAACAGACAACCAAGAATGCCTTTCCATCCACCTCTACAAAGGTTGAGACTCTATTCCTGAGCTTGTGTGTTAACATAGTTTCTATTAAGCTGTATCTAACCTCAACCGTGTGAATCAGGTAAATATGCCCCAAGGAAATCTGCAACAGACCCACCTCTGCTTCAGCATTTTCATGGAAAAGGTTTCTGAAGCGTTTTGGCTGCTCCTTTGGGGTTTCATAAGCACAAGATGAATGGTAGTATTATTATTCAGGATCAGAGGTCATTGCAGGGGAGAGAGTGGAAGGACGGGCTAAAACAAGACTTGACAAGAATTAAACAATAAATTAATATTAATGACTGCTATATGTTACCAAATTTTACATATTCTCTTATATAATGCCCACAACAATCCTCATACGGTATTTTCAGAAACGCTCACTTGCCTAGGTTTGCACAACTAGTAAATGGATGAGTAAGAATTTGAACCTGGATAATTTTTTTTATTTCTAAAAGTGTTAAGAAGAGGAATAATCATGGGCAATACTTTCAAATAGATGATTTCTGGTTTGGGAGTCTTTACCTGTATGTTTCAACCCGTTCATTTACCTGAGCTCATTAACCTGGGGCCAATAATTGTTAGAATTTCAAGGTAGCGAAGAAAATATGGATTCATTAACAAATGATATTGGATAGCCATCTAGAAAAAAAGGTAAGTTGGATCCTTACCAGTTGGATTCAAATTGTTCAAAGATTTTACTATAAACCAAAAATGAAACCATAAAAGTGCTTGAAGAAACATGGGGGGAAACTTAAGAATCTCAGAATAGGGAAGGCTTTCTAAGAATATCACAAAACTCAGAAGACATAATAGAAAAGTATGATAAATTAGACTATGCTAAAATAAATTCACCATGGCAAAACCACCACGAGCAATGTCAAAAGAATGCCACCACCTGGAAAAAAGATTTGTAAGTTGTATCATAATCAAAATTTTTCTAAAATGTAAAAAATGTCTACAAATTAATGTCTACAAATTTCTAACAAATGTCTACAAATTAATATAAAAACATTCCATGATAGGATGTTGATAATGGGGGAGGCTATGTATATGTGAGAGTAGAAAGTATATGGAAATCTCTGTACCTTCTGCTCAATTTTGCTGTGAACCTAAAACTGCTCTAAAAAATGAAGTCTATTAAAAAAAAATCCACAACCGTCCAATAGAAAAATGGACATACGCTACGAAGAGACAGTTCACGTGAAAAAAATTAAAATAGCTCTTCAATGTAAGAAAAGATATTTAATCTTATTTATAATAAGAGAGAATAAACTACAGCATTGCAAAGATACCACATTTTGTGTATTAGAATGGCAAAAATTAAACGGTCTTATTAACACATCATGTTGAAAAAGGTGTGGAGAAATAGGTCCTTTCACACATTTCTGAGGGGGTTGGTATAACCTTCGTATAGGACAATTTGACAATAGCTTACCAAATTTTAAATGCATATACTCTTTCACCCAGCAAATTTCACCTCCAGGAATTCATCATAATGATATAATCCCACATGTGTGAAATTTGATATGTACAATGTTATTCATTTTCGAATATTCATATTCATTATATTTTTTGGAATAGCAAAAGACGGAAAATTCATATTCATCATATTTTCCAATAGCAAAAGATTTGGAAACATCAATAAGAGACTAATTAACTAAATTATGGTTCAATCATAATGTTGAGGTTATGGGGAAATGTTACTGCCATACTCTTTTGGTTTCCAACAGAAAGGGTTTTTCCTAAACATCCTTAATTTTTTTTCCCACTGTTTACTTGTGAGTTGCCCAGTCAGTGAGTCTGAGTGAGATGCTGGGCCAGTGTAGCTGAGTCCCTCATCCATCTTTCCTTTTGGGATCTGCCGGCTCCATATTCGCATCTGTTCCATCAGGTCATGAGCCTTTCAGGGAAGCCATCGGTGCAGGGAGAGCCTTGGCTCTCTGAGCTGCTCGCGACTGAGTTGGTAAGTCTATCTAATTTAGGGGTTCAGGATTAGGAAATTGTTGTGCATCTGAGTGTATTCTCCAGTATCAGCTTTACCAGAAATATATTTTGATCTTCATCTGCTTTGTACTTTGTGTTCTCTCTCAGTGAATTCAAACCCAAGTGGCAAAAGCACAGATGTCATTTACTGTGCCTGTCTATACAACATACACATGCGTATTTTATCCAGCCACAAAAATGAGAAATCTTTCCTGGTACAGAGAGGAGATCATCTCCAAGTTAAATCAATAGGAGAAAAGAGCAAAGTGCAGAACAGCCTGTGTAGAATGCTACCATTTGGGTAAAAAGAGATGGAGGAGGGAACATATGTTCATCTGTACCTGCATAACGTATCTCTAAAGAGATACACTAGAAACTGATAATTCTGGTTGCCTCCACAAAGAGGAAGACAGGGGGCTTCCTGTGGCTTCCTGTGGCTGGGGACAGAGATGGGAGATCTTTCACAGAGTTCACTTCTGTACCTTTTGGATTTTGAATACGTACATGAGGATGTATGAGCACGTGAGTTCATTTCTTCTGCAGTACGTGTTTCTAAAATTATCTCTTCCTTTTCCCTTTATTTCTTGCTCCCCAACAAAATTCTATTCCATTAGTGAGGGTGTTAATAAAACAATATAATTGTGTAACATGAGACAGGGCAAGAATTCATATACGACTCTTCTTGGGCTTTCCTCTCCCCTGGCGACTAAGAAGGCCGTTCTGCTCAGTCTCTCCTCGGCCCTCCTCTTCCATGCTAGGCTCTTTCCACTGGGTGATTGGGGCTTTGATGATGCAGAATCAGGAGACTGGGAGGGGGACCAGAACACGTTCAACAGAAAGAGATTGGTGCAATATTAACTGGGAGGTATGAAGAAAGTAGGTTATGTATGAGAGAAGTATAGACTTTTAGGAAGCATTTCTGAGAACTTGTATAAATTTCACAGTTCTTGGTCTCTGAGATAGGTCACAGCTTCAATGGACTTACAAATATTATGACTCGCAGCTGAAAACAGTCATGATTTTGCCTTGCTGCTTTGGATGGCCCCTGACATCACCATTCAACAGACACATAAAATAGCTAATGAGGATTAAAACCCTCCCATGGATAGACTTCTACCAATTCATCTGTTATAGAGAAGCATAGCCTATTATTCAAGCCACTAACGACTCATCAAACCGGATACCTGTTTTCTGTTTTCTTTTCTTACTAAAAAATATAAAATGGATACTGATAGCCTGAGTGTCCTGGGAGCTCCCAATGGACGGTTTTGGTCACTACCAGACATCAGGTATAAGCATTGGGCAGTCTCTCTGGACCCAGAGCTAGCTTAACCAGCTCTCCATGCCATAAGGTTCTGCTGGAGGAGACTGTGAACCAATGGCAGATTTCCTCTGGCAGTGAGGAGAGCTCACCCCAGACCCTTCTCCCAAATCTGCTGACCTTACAATCCACATCTCTCCCACCCCCGACTACTTTTCTTTCCTTCTGTTTATCTCCAAAATGCTTGGTTTAGCTATTCATATAAGACATATTTCATTGAAAGGACTGGCTTACCATTTACATATAAAATATAATATTACACAATTCTTATGCCGATCATTAAAGATGTATCAAATTGTCTTTGTTACAAATTTTCTTTTGTCCCAACAGGAAATCCTGTTCACATATTTTCAGTTTTCAGTTTGTTGCTTACATAGCTCATAACTTGGAAATACACACACACAGGGAACCTTGGGCTTAAGTAAGATTTAGTAACATGGCCCTTCTCCGTTGGGATCTGTTGGGGAGTTTGTTAACCCTTGAGTTTCTGGCATTATCATTTGTTTCCATGACGATGGTAGTGATGGGAAATAATCACTAACAACGACTCTTATCCTCTAGTCAGGGAAGTTTTGGGTGTGAGGATAGAGCTTAGAAATTTGATTTAAAACTCCAGGACAAAAATTTTTCAACAATAAAAGTTGACTGTCATTCAGATACCTAAGCAGAAGCAGAATTCCCCACAGAATAGAAACTCCTCTGAAATATATAATAATAAGAATTGCTTTCTTAGACGTTTTATTATTATCTACGAGAGCAGAATGAACAAGGACAGCTAAAAAATGATACGCTCTGGATGGCTTTCAATGCTCTGATTTTATTTTGAGCTGTATCCCCCGCTCATGGAAGTCAAATAATCCTAGCCAGATACTGTTTTTATCTGAGAATGCTACTTACAAGAGGGAGGTAACACCAAATTTATATTATATATGTATTTTCAAAACCTTAATGTAGTTTTCTTTCATTTCTAAATCCACAAACATCTCTTGCTCAGTGGAATCACTAATTTGTTGAATCACTTATGGATTAATGAATTTAAGTCTATTCATCTGCTTACGTAGAATTGTGCCCCATTTAATAAAACATCATCAGTGAACTACCTCGTTTTCCCTAAAATTTGATGAATTAGGGCAAACGGACACCTCTCCCCTTTTTTTCAAGGCAAGTCCCCAACACCAGGCCACATATCAGAGGATCCACATCAGTGGCACCTCCTCTGATGCAAAGGAGAATAGGGGACCCTTACCTGGAGACAGCCCTGAAACCTAGAAAAGCTCAGAGTCACTGGCAACACAGGAACTGCCAAATAACACAGAACAACAAGAAGAAAGTTCCAGACTTGTGGCCAGAAAGGTAACTCCGGGCGAGGAATTCTGCAGCTTTGAGCTATTGCCATCAAGTATTCTTTTGCCCAAATTCTGCCTAAAGCCTCTCATGTCTCTTGGTCTTTCTCCCTTGGGACGATGGCTGCCTTTCCACTGAGCTTTTAAAGTACTTTGAGCAGTATCGTTGCAGCCATCACATTTCAGATCATGACTTCAACTTGAAACCCTGCTAAGCCCAACATGTGTAGGGCTAGGCAACATGTAGTTTGATTGCAAGAGTAACACAGAAAAGCGGAAGGAGCGTGCTAGTGGTAAATACTATAAAGAGATGACAGTCCTAATCTTGCTTTATTCTACTTTCTGTTGTAATGAGAGAGTACATCAACTAAAATCGTGACTAATCGTTATCAGTTTATCCATCTGCTTACAGAATGTTCAGTGGTTCTCTCACATTCCATCATTATGGATTTTGTTTCCCTTTTTGGAATTTGAGCATCACATTGGGTGAAAAAAACAGGCCACAGGCGCCTTCTCTTGCCACTCACATGGTTAAGAGTTTGATGATGCTTAAGTGCTATTTTGTTGCTACAAAATTGCATGCATGAATAATAAGGCAATGACACCCTAAACTTAAAGGATAAACAGCCTGCTACATCTTGGTTGGAAGACTGTGGCCATAATCAGTCTCTGTTTAATTTGGCTGCAAATGACTAATGATTAGAGCAAGGTTATATTACCCCAAGTGCAAGTCACTTCTTAAAGCTATGGCCTTGAGTAATAGAAAACCACGTCGTCACACAATACTTTAAAGAACAAGATTGCAGTCCTACTAATTAAGATGATGGTAGAAATTCTCTGTGATTTGGAAATTCAGCTCGAAAGCAAAAGGAGGAGCTATGAGTGGATCCACAGAGCGTCTTGAGCTGGTCTGCATCTACACCAGTCAGCACACCAGGGCAGCATTCAGGTGCCACCTGTGCATCCGGGAACAAATTTGCCTCTGATGGTTTGATGAATAAAATCCACATATGGTATTGATTAACTGTGGGAGTAAATTCTAAGAGATTACCAATAACTGACTGCAAAACTTCAATGCATGTGATCAGGTATTAATTTCAGAACTATTAATCAGACTCTTTCAAGACGGCAAGAAGCAAAGACCTACTCAGGTTACCTCAAACAAAGGATGATTATTGTAAAGAATAGCAGGGAAGGAAAGGAGACAGGAAACTCTCTCAGGAGCCTCATGACCCCAGGGACTGTAGACCCTGAAAGGCTGCTCAGGAGTCAACAGGAGCCAACAGAATCCTCTCATCAGAACTGGGCATCCATTGCTCCATTTCCAAGCTTTGCCATTGCGATGAATCTACAGTTCCACATTTCTGCTTTTTCTGCTCCTACCACTACTGACTAAGTTTATTCTCCT
Organism: Ceratotherium simum simum; assembly: GCF_057802395.1. Taxonomy (NCBI): domain Eukaryota; kingdom Metazoa; phylum Chordata; class Mammalia; order Perissodactyla; family Rhinocerotidae; genus Ceratotherium; species Ceratotherium simum. The sequence goes on along the minus strand of NC_141937.1, from coordinate 22,758,518 downwards.
CTTTGCCTGGTGGTTTCTTCTTATTTAAGGCTTTGCTACCTCATGGCTTTCTGCCGCTCACGATTCCTTCTGCTGCCTTCCTCTAAAGTATTTTCTGCTTCTACTGACCCAACTGCCAGACCCCTTCTCTGTGTGTCTCTTTTGAGAGTGCCATGGGGAGAAGATCTAAATAGGTTGGCCAAGTCGCTGGTGCATAGCATCCTCCTGGAGAGGAGTGTCATATCAAGCAGCCTTGCAGGCCTCTGGCCAGCACAGAAATTTCTGCCTTTGGGTCACAAGTTCATTTAGCCTTGTCCTAATCAGCTGTAGCCAAGGGACCAGGAATATGTGGTACAAAAATGACCCACTATGTATAAGGAATGCCCCAGAAGAGTGTGGCAGGCACTCTGAGGATAACTAAAGGACCCCCTTCCACAGCTGACCCAGTACATCAGAAAAGCAGGGCAGGATTGTAACTTAGGAAGTGGAAGCCTAGTCCACTGTAATGTGCTGTGTGAAAAGAGGCATTCCTAGAGGATGGAAAATGGAATTCCAGATAGCAGTGGTAATTCAATCCCCACTCAGCAGAGAGCATCTGCAGACAGGCAAGCTCAGGGGTCAGGCCACCTGAAAATTGCATTTAATGTAGAAATGCACTATTTCCATCAAAGCCATTTATTAACCCTCCTTGTTCTGAGCCCATGCATGCCAAGCAGCCTTTAGATAAACCCAATTTTATGTAGTCAGTCTACAGGGCAAGTATATATGGCACTATCAGCATGAGTGTGCTGGTCTAACCAATAGTCAGTAATATTTCTCATTATAACTAAACATTCTAGTGTGTGTGTGTGTTAATCTATATCTCTCTACCTATGTGTATATGATAGAAATATATATTATATATGTTTCTGGATAATATAGATAGATTTATGTAACATATATAATAATATATAGTATATATGTAATATATACTGTATATTTCTAGATAATACATATAGATTTATATAATATCTATTTCTATAATATATATCATATATATTCTATTATATATATGATATATATTCTATTTATGTATATATATATTTCTATAATATTTGGTAATGTAAATCTATCCCCGAGAGATAGAAGAACTCACAAAAATTAAGATTTTGGGCCTGCACTGTTGAGGACCTGCCCCTAAAATATGCCAGATGCCTCCAAGCTAAATATCATTTTGTGGGGTTCTAGCTCAGGTTCAGCAAACCTTTTCCGTACTCTATGCCTTTGTCCCACCAGGAACAATAAGCATTCTACTTAAAACTTCAATACATATTATTTTCATTCTCAAGAGAATCCCGTTAGTATTCACTGAATAATTAATAAGCATGATTTTAATTTAACCAGACTGTTGGCCATTACACTATACACTGGGTTCAGAGAATAAGATTTTGCAAACTGAGTCATAGAATATAGTTAAAAGGAAGAAAAAAAGTCTCAAAGATATTCTTAAGAACAACCTAAAATTGAGAAATAGATTATTATTTGAGGATTATAGGCTCAAACTTGGCTACTCAACATCATCTGTTCTCAACCTGTATTTCTGCATCCCTCCTGTTCATGAGCACAGTACACTTCCATCACTGACAACTCTCAGGCACAGACGGAGTTTCAACAAGGTGGCATGTACATCGTTGAAGACCATTCTTCCACTATTCTATCTTACTGGGAATTTCAGCAGCACTGGTCCCATTGCAGTCTAGGTGAATTGCATCTGGAGTTGCTCTGTGTACAGCCTGCATGACTGCATGCATGGGTGCCACACTTGCATGTGGTAACATTAGCTCTTAAATATATAAACTTGTCATAGTGGGTGGAGAGTAAAGATCAAGAGAACGATGGACGCAATTTGAGAAGCAATAGCCACCTTTGATACGTGAAAATACTTTTCTGAAATATGACCATTACAAACAGCTGTTAATTAAATTATTAAGATAATTTATACTTATTTTACATTCCTGTGTCATATGTTGTTGAGAAAAGAATCTTTAACGTTAGGGGTAACATAAGCTTTATTGAAGAGAACAAATTGAGTACTGAGTCAGATGACAGGAAATTTTATGTTTTGGGAACTCTACCATTAAGTTGTTTGGAAGTAAAAGATAAACCTAGGTGGTGGGGGATGCAATGGTATATATATTATTACAATAATTGTATGTATATTTTTCTTTCAAATAGGAAAGAAGGGGTGATATCCATGCTTTCAGACCTAAGTGGATTGAATATTTAAGTATTTTAGCAGTTTATAAATCACTGAGCCAGCTCTTTCCTTCCTTTTTCTTCCTCCACTCACCTCTTGAAGCTGCTGTAAGTAACCCAAAGCCTCCATACACCTGTTTATAAGATGCTTTGCCATTTCATTGTCCTCATATTTGATTTATATATAGTCTAGGTTTAAACCACTGCTGTCTCTTCATGTTGTCTTTGGAGTTCTTAGAAAGTGTGAAAGAACTATAATCACAGACAATTAGGGAACAAAAGACTCCAATGTACACATGTTTACTAAAAGCAATCAGTGATGAAATGTTTAATGTTCAGGCTCAGTAAAAACCACAGTGCAGGGGAAGTTGTTTATACCATTCCTCAAGGTTCTAAAAGAAGTAAACTGCATAAGGAAGAAATATTGCTTTGTGTCTAGGGCCAAGGCTTGAGAGATGTACATTAAATACAAGAAATTCCTTGGGGTGGGTTTAACTGTGGGAGATAATTCTAGAAAGCACATTATATCTTCATTCTCTGGAAATTGTCTACTGTGAGTTTCACTGTGTGTGTGTGTGTGTGTATGGTGTGTGTGTGAGTGTGTGGGTGTGTGTGAGATAGAAATAGAGAGAGACAGAGAGACGGGGCTAGTTATATGCAAGAATGTCTCACTTCCTTCAATCAGAAAAAATCATTTCGAATAGAAATTGTTTGATTGTGGAGGTGGTTATGCGATCCTTTCAGCTTCAAAGTAGCAATTCTCCAGCCCATTAATTCCTTATTCAAATTTCTTCCTTGTTTAAACACCGCTGTTTGTCTCCTGCTCAGAGTTGCTGATTTGTAAAGAATCCTGCCACATTCATAAACCACTGAAACATCCTGGGCTCTGGTTGCGTTATCCTATTAAATGAGTGGTTGCTTTTATGATGCGTTCTAAAAAGGCGCAAGATCTACTTTCTGCCGTGAAATAACCACAGTGATTTAAACACCAATCCAGCAAGATGAGCTCAAAATTTGCTTTTGCCAAATTGACAATGACTGTGAAAACTTGTAAGATTTCTGCAAAATGACTTTAAGATGAAACCCTACTAATAACTATTATTGCTATGTACGAACAGCATTAAAATAACCAGTATGACAAGAAGAATCTGGCAAGGCAGAAAGGTCTGTATCATATGCTAAAAACGCCTTGAAGCATTTAAGGTGAGTGTGAATTAGAGAACTAGGAACGTAATGGGAACAAATTGAGCATGTCTCACTTGCTTGATCTGCCCCCGTTCCTCTAACGTCTCCCCTGCAGTACAGTCTCCACAGGGCCACCGAAATGTTCTTTCTTGCGTTTTAGTTAATTAAAACTCCTAGGTGTTCCCCTTCTATTTACAGGTGAAGTCCAAGCTTTTTAGCATCTCATGCAGTGCCTCTGTGTTCTGATTTCTCTCTGTGTCTCCAGGTGATGACCCCCTCCTGCTCCACGGGTCACCCAACCCCTGCAAGTCCTCTCTTTTTCCTGTGTTTTATGCTGAAGCACAGGTGGTCTTTCTACCTGTTCTGCACTTCCTTCTTGCTCCTTCAAAATCTTGTTAAGACATAATCTCCTCTGAGATCCCTGCTCAGACTCCTTTCCCTCCTGTAAATGTGTTGTTGTCCCTATCATCCTGTGATAGGAGGGCATTTGGGAAGGTGATCTGCTGGAAGTTGGTATTTGGGACTGGGGTCATTGCCTTTAAGTTGTAGTTACTTAGCAAACCCACTGACTGACTTAGATTGGGTGATTTAGGGATGCTGATGGAGATTATGTGATAGAGGGGCTGATGCCCTCTAAGCCAGTCTTGGCACACCACAATTTACTCAGCTTTTGTTTACATCATCCATCCATGCCTGCATTTGAGCCCCTTCTGGGCAGAGGCTTTTTCATTTCTGCACCCCATTGGCTAGCAGGATCATACACTCTGAAACACTCAGGAAATGCTTGCTGAACTGAATATTTTAGTCAATCAGAATAAGCATATTCTGGATATTTAAGTCTTAATGAGCAAAGACACAACTTTCCTGATAAATAGTAATCGTGACTAAGCGAACCAGTCTTTAGGATTCACAAGGAACTTGACACATATTTCATTTAATCCTCACAAATAACTGTGAACACAAACCATGGCGTAATAGAAGCCACCATCAGACCCACATAAGAGATCATTAGCTTTTGCCTTGCCTCTTCTCTCTGAGTCTAGCTTCATCCTTTATCCCTCTCATGCTATTCTGCCACCAGGCAAATGTGTCATAACCAAGACAGGCTATATGGCTGGCAGCTGAGAGATCTCACACAGTGCCTTTTACTACCATAAATTTGCCATGGTTAAAGGCTTAGCCCTTAGTCCTGAAGGTTCAGAAATTCAGTTACAAAGACTTTGTGAGGATCTTAATATCTCCCCTCAAGGAAGGTTCTCCTGAATTCACAAACATGGATTAGGTATTCTTTCTAAACGGGCCCACAAGATTCTTCATTTACCTCTGTCCAAGCTCTTAACTCTCTATATTGTTAATATCCATGTCTTCTTCCTTATCAGATTATTGACTCCTTGAAGGCAAGTTTGGTCCTGTCTATTATCTATATCTCCCATATAAGTAGGATATCAATACATGTTTGATAAATAATGAATGAATGCATGTATTCAGTTTGGAGATGCTTAACCTTTTGAACAAATGTCACAAGATTCTGGAATCTAAAACTATATTGTCACTGTAATAGTTTTGCACTTAAAAATATAGCTGTCAAGCTATAGCACCTTTATTTCTTCGGTCACAAGGTATGTGGCATCTGATCTGCCCATCTCCAAGATAACTCTTTGTCATGGCCACATTTAGTCCTGTGAATATCTTCAGTTCTGTATTTTCATAGCAGACCAAACTTCTGTTCTCCTGAGCACATTCTTTTCTAGATACATATATACCTTCAATCATACTTCTGTTGATTCTTGACATCTCAGGAGTCATCCTAGCTCTTCAAGATGGCCTTGCATATTTCTTCCTGGTCCGTTACATGTTGATTTATAATGTAACTCGCAAGAGAGAACTCCCAAGCAGAAAACTGGCTTTAATTACTCATTGTCACCACATATAGTAAATACTATTTCTTCTATTTTACAGATAAATGAAAAGAGACCTAGAACATTTAAATTAATTGAACAAGATCATACAACTCGTAAGAGGCAACATTTGGACTAAAACTGATGACTTTTGCTTCCTAGGCTCTGCTGCTTCTCTCATTTTAAAAATACAATTTGTTGAGGTATAATGCATATAGAGAAAACTGGACATCTCAATGAATTTCCGTAAATTGAACAAAACCATGTAACCAACCAACCAGACCAAGCATCATCATATTCCCAACAGCCTAGAAGCCCCACTCATGCTTCTTTCCAGTCACTATGCCACCCCACCCGAGGGGCATCCACTAACTTGAATTCTAAGAACATAGATTGGTTTCCTCTAATTTTACACTTTACAAAAATGGGGTTATGTAGCATGCATACTTTTGCATCTGTCTTCTTTTACTCAACATTGTGCTTATGACATTTATCCATATAGTGGCGTATAGTTGTAGTTGTTCATTCTCATGGCTGTATAGTATTCCATTTTATGAAAAGATTACTATTTATTTATCCACCTGCTCTTGATGAGTATTTGAATTGTTTCTAGTTTAAGACTATTATGAATAGGGCTTCTGGGTGTTCCTTTCCCTCCAAATTCTGACCATACGTATCAAATAATTTTAGAGATGAAAACACAAATTCATAGCAGAATGAATCAATTTTTTATGTTTTAAATGTTGGTTTTAATCTAAAATGTCAAGGGAGGCATAATACTAAAAATTGATTAATATAATTAATAACATTGAGATTAAAGGAGAAAAAACACATGATCATCTAAAGAGATACTAAATTTTTTTTCAATAAAATTCACCACTGAGTCCCAGTAACAACTCTTAGCAAACTAAGAACAAAAGAAAATTTTCTTAACATGTTAAAGGGCTAGAAAAATCCTACAGCAAACATCATACATTTTGAAATGTGGAAAAGTGTTCTCTTTAAGATCTGGAATAAGACAAGAGTATTGTCTCTCACTACTGTTCATTATGCTGAAGGTACAAGTAAGCACAGTAAGATGTGAAAAGCAAAAGTTGTAAGGATAATGAAGGAAAAACAGAAGCTTCGTTATTCACAGATGATGTATAAGAACATGGAAAATCAAAAACTACACACATAAAATATTAGAAATTATAAGAATTTAGCAAGTTTCCTTGGTGTAAAATAAATTTTAAAAGGATCATTACATTTCAATATATGAGCAAAAATAAGTAAAATATATAATTTAATTAAAAATATAGAATTTAAATGAAATTTACAAATTAAATTATCTAAAAATAAATTTAAGAGAAAAACTCATACAAATCAATAAGAAAGTGACATGAAAATACTGATAAAAGACTTGAAGAGACATTTCATTGAGGAAGTCTTTGTAGTATAGAAAGAAACACATCAAAAGATGCTCAATCTTATTAGTAAGCAGGGAAATGAATGGAAATTAACCCCAATCCGTTTTATTCCTACCAGATTTGCAAAAATTAAGTATTGTCAAGGATGTGGAGTAACCAGTACACTTATACACTGCTGGTAGTATATAATCACTTCAGAAAACAATTTAGCATTATCTGATAAAGTTGATTTTGTGCAGCGAATACAACTCAACTATTCCACTCCTGGGTGTATACCCTAGAGAAACACTTTGACATATACAAATGTCTAACCACAGTAGAATGGGAAAAAATATGGAATAATCATATGATAGATTACTATATATCAGGGGAAATGAATGCATTTCAGCTGCATGTAAAAACTTAGATAAATATCAAGAACAAAGTGTTGAACAAAAAAGCAAAGTTGAAGATGAATATATACAGTAAGATTCCATTTATATAAAGTCTAAAAACAAGAACAACTAAACACTACATTATTTAGGCGTAGACGCATATTTGGTAAGTCTATAAAGCAAGGAATATATATATATAAAGTATATACGTATATAAAGCAAGGAAGTGGCACACACAAAAATCAGTATAATCATTACCAATTAGGGAGGAAAAAATAGGACATGACTTGAGAAGAGTACACAGATAACCTGAAAGGCAACAGCAGTGGTCTTTACTTCTTTCCTCTGCATGGGGAGTACCTTGGCAGGGCTGATGTTCAGCTGGTGCAGACTGGCCGAGCTGGACTAATACATCCTTACTGTCGTAAGAGCTACTTTCCAGAGACCTCTGAGTGTCCCTGCTCCAAACACTTGCATTGCCCCAAGCTTAGGGTGTTAATTCCTTTACGTGTAATTTAATTAGTGATATTTTGGGTTTAAACCAACTATATTAATATTGGTTTTTAATTTGTCTCACCTGTTCTTATGTTTTTTTGTTCCTCTTTTCCTGCCTTCTTTGGGTATTTCTATTATTCCATTTTATATTTTCTGTTATCCTTTAGGTGTATATTCTTGTATATTTCTTTTTTTTTTTAAACGTTGACTCTCAGCACTTATAATTTTATTTATTTATTTTTTTTCCCCCAAAGCCCCAGTAGATAGTTGTATGTCACAGCTGCATGTCCTTCTAGTTGCTGTATGTGGGACGCGGCCTCAGCACGGCCGGAGAAGCAGTGCGTCGGTGCGCGCCCGGGGTTCCAAATCCGGGTTGCCAGCAGCGAAGCGCACGCACATAACCGCTAAGCCATGGGGCCGGCCCCTTGTATATTTCTATTAGTAGTTACCCTAGAGATCAAAATGTGCATCCTTAACGCACCACAATCTTCCTTACATTACCTCACCTTCCCTGAAACAATGCTGAGAGCCTTACAACAGTTCAACTCCATTTACAAACCACTCCCAAGTTTGTACTATTGCTGTTGTATGTTCTGCCTCTACATAGATTATAAACTCTACAAGACATTGTTGTCATGTTGTTTTAAAGTTAGCATTTTTTAACTACCTACATGTTTACCCATTCTGCTGCTTGTCATTCCTTCTGGGGTCTTCTGTGTCCATCTAGGATCTCTTTTCCTTCAGCCTGAAAAAATTCCTTTAGTATTTCTTGTACTGCAGGTCTGCTGGCCATGAATTATCTCAGCTTTTGTCTGTCGAAAAATATTCCTTTTACCTTCATTTTTGAAGATTTTTTACTTGTTATAGAATTTTAGGTTAGAAGTATTTTCCTTCTGCATTTAAAAATATCATTCTGTTTTCTACTGGTTTCCATAATATCTGCTCAAAAGTCAGTTATAAGACATGATTGGTCCTTTGAACTTAATGTGTCCTGTTTTAAGTTGCTTTTAATATTTTATCAGTTATATTTTTCAGTTATATAATTTGATTATTTTTTTGTAGACTTCAACTCTCTGGCGAAACTCTCCCAACTTCAATAATTTTTTTTCTCTCAACTGCATCATTTTCTTCAACATATTTCTTGCAGCTTATGTGCTGTAATATTCTCTGTTTAACTAAAATATTTCAGTGTGTGGTTTCTGAGAAACTAGCAATTTTATAAAATATGGAGGAAAATTTCTCATGGCTTTTTTCCCACTTACTCTAAATCTAACTTATGCTTCTTTTTCCTTAAAAATTTTTTAAGTTTTGAATTATTGTGGAGGGGGGATTCCTCAAATAAAGAGAATCAAAGCTATCCTTTAATTACTTAGACTGGTGTTATTATATCAATATCATATGTACCTGGCAGACACAAACTTCTTCACTTCCCTGCCCCTCTCCATTCCTGACTTCTTTAACTTCAAACTTATCTTCCTAGCTTGCTGCTAAGATTATAATTGGATGGCAAACTACAGTGTTAAACACATTATGATTGAATAAAAACACAGCAAAGGCAACTTGATATTTTGTAAAAGGCGTGTTCCCTAGTTAACCGTGTTTCAAATGCGCAGGTGGCATTGGTCTGGCGAGCTGGATTCCTTGAGAGTAAGGACGGGGCCTTAAATTCTCTTCAACTCTCTGACTTTGCCTAATACAGTTCTTAGTATGTATGATAGATGTTCAATTCATATCTCTTGTAAGTAACTACCCAAAATTTGATGCAGTAAGAAGAAGAAATTTCTACATCTCTTCAGAGCTTAAGATCAATAAGTAAGTCTAATGATTCATGTATTAAATCAGTAATAAAATCCCAGGAATGAGATGGCATCACATGTACTTTTAAGGAAGAGATATTTCCAGTGGCATCAGGTAAAGCTGTTGAAAGTGAGTAAGCAGCCCCTTACTATGTAGCACTGGTCCCAGTGCCCCTCCAAAGAAAACTCGAAGAAAATGTAGTTTGGTCAAACCACTTCCTGAACATAGTTTTAAGGTCAGTTAACACAAAAGAGTTCAAGTTTTCAAAAAACATTATATTGTGGTACTTAGTAGGGGAAGGAGCACATTTAAAGTAACTAAAACAAGCTGATGTAATAGGCAAAGTCTGAAATTGCAGAGGTTTAGTACAAGAAGATTTTTTTCTAAATCAATCAAAACTTGATGCAGGCCTGGTGGTCCACTCAGTCATGAGGCTACGCCATCCAGAACCCATGACCTCAAGGTTACCAGAGCACAGAAGACAGGGCTGCAGGAACCAAGAAATATTTTTAAGCACTAGAATCATATTATTCCTTTTCCATTGGCCGGAACCCAGTCACAAAACCCAAGCAACCACGAAGGAGGCCCAGAAATGTACAGGGGCAAATGGGTATTTGGTGACTATTCAGTCTCTGCTACAGGGACAATAGGAGAGGATAGCAACATGATGTCAAACTGAGTATTTGGCCTGGATTTTTAACTCTTCTGTTATTAGATGTGTACAGAAACAGAGAAATCTGACATGGGTTGATAACAGGGGTTATTGGATTTTTATAAAGCAAATATCTTCCTTCATTCATTTAATAAGCATTTATTACTGAACATATAAGCATACAACCCTGTGTAATAAGGTTGTGAAATAGAAATTAAGAGAAATCAGTCAAAACATGTTTCCAAGGAGCATGGAGTCTAAGAGCGAAGATCAAGACATGTCATGGAATGTTTAGTCAACTGTCATTTCTTTTATCTGTCAGCAAAAAACTGGTGTTTTTTGCATTTGTTAACAAAAGTAATCAAAAATTCCACTTCTGGGTATATACCCAAAGGAAACGAAAGCAAGATATTGAAGACATATCTGCAGTACCATATTTATTGCAGCATTATTCACAATAGCCAAGATATGGAAACTACCTAAGTGTCCATCAATGGCTGAATGGATAACTGTACGGTGGAATATTATTCAGACATGAGAAAGAAGGACATCCTACCATTTGCAAAAACATGAATGGATCTTGAGCACATTATGCTAAGTGATATAAATCAGACAGAGAAAGACAAATACTATATAATATCGCTTATATGTAAAATCTAAGAAAGCCAAACTCGTAAAAACAGAGAGTAAAATGGTGCTTACCAGAAGCTGGTGTGTAGGAGGATAGGACAGATGTTGTTTAAGGGTACAAACTTGCAACAAGCAGTAAATAAGTCCCACAGATCTAATGTACAGTATATTGAAATAGACACAATATTGCATTATAATCATCAAACTTGCAAGAGACTAGATCTTAATTATTCCAACAACTAAAAAGAAATAATTATGTGATGTGATAGAGGTGTTAATTATTGCTACAATGGCAATCATATTATAATGTATTAATGTATCAAATCAACATGTGCACTTTAAATTTACACAATGTTATATGTCAAATATATTTCAATTAAAAAACCACTTAAACACTATTTCAAGTGCTTCATTTTCTATTTAAAGTAATAATTATATTCTTATCAGCTCCTGAAGGCTAAATGGTCAGCTGTCAAATTAGTTTAAAAAACATAAATAGAGAAAGCTGTAATGTTTTTGTTTTAATGTGGTGGGAAGAACATTCTGCCAGAAGTTGAAGCACCAGGGCCCTCATTTTTGTCCCGCCATTGACTAGCCCTGTGACCTTCAGGAAGCCAGTTCAACCCTAGGGCCCTTGGTTTCTTCCCATTCAGAGATGTTCTCCACGGTCTCTTGCCAATGTATATTCCATGTTTTGCATTTCTTTTCTGATTTGCCTTCATTGTTTCTCCCACTCCTCCTCCCTCCATGTTAAAGTACCTTCCTCTGCTTCTACCTGGGGACCCCGTCTTGGTGCCCCAGATGAGTTTGACATCCCTAAACAAAGGTCTAGCCTCTGATATCTGAACCTTCCTGAAGTTCTTGCTCTGCTTTAATGTGGTCCTGTCCTGTGGCCCACTCTCTTCAAACCCTATGTTCTACTTCTAAGGACTTAGCTACTCAGTTAGATACACTAAGATGTACCCGTGTGTTCATGAACCTGATGCTTCATGCCTAGCTCAAGTAGCACAAATGCAGGACAGGTATTGTTTCTGGAGGAAATTTCTTCCCACGAAGAGCACTATTATGAGAGCAAACATGAGGTTCCTTGGCTAGTGGGAGGACAAGAGGAGGCCTATCTCTCTTGGGCAATCAATTGTCTGTTCCCATGACAAAGAATGGATATGTCACTAAATGATTTTGCTATAGATAATTTCATCAGAGAATACTTCCTACAATATCTCCTCTCTTCAATAGCGCCTCTCTGTTTAGCCAACTTTAATATCCTCCTAACTGAGATGACATTGATTATATAACAGTGCTTAATGAAAGGGTGTTGAAATTTTATCAAATACTTTTTCACATGTAATGAGCTGATCATATGGTGCCCTCCTCTATTTCAAAACTGTGGTGAATTATGTCAACGGATCTTTGCATGTTAAGCCAAACTTGCATTCTGGGAATAAACACAACTTTTTATGATATGTTACTGTTTTTACATATTCCTAAATTTGACTTGCTAATATTTAGTTTAGGACTTTTGCATTTATAATTTTCCTTTCTTGCAATGTGTCTGTTAAGTTTTGGTATCACGGTTATGCTCTACTCACAAATAGAGTTGGGAAATATGTCTTCCTTTTTTATTTTCTAGAAGAGTTCATATATATTTAGTGTTACTCCTTACTGAAAAGTTTGTAGAGTTCATTGCTAAAGCCATCTGAGCCTGGAGCTTTAATCTATTCGGTGATTTTTAATTACATATTTATTTTTATTATATATCTGACAATTAAAATTTTATATTTTTGTATCAATGTTAATAAACGGTATTTTTCCAAGAAATTTTTCCATTTCATTTAAATTCAAGTTGATTAGCATAAAGTTGGTTATAATATATTTTTATTACTCTTTTAATGGATAAAATACCTATAATGTTTCCTTTTTCATCCCTGGTGTTTGTAATTCACACCATCTTTCTTTTTCTCTGGATCAGTCTTCTCAGGAGTTTTTTATTTTTATTAAACTTTCCAAAGAAGTGATTTTTGGCTATGTTGATTTTCTCTATTATAGGTTTTTTCAATTATTATTATCATGAGTTTAATTTGCTGTTATTTTTCTGATTTATTTATATGGATACTTAGCTTGTTGATTTTCAACCTTTCTTGTTTTCTAACATATGCATATATAGAGAGAAATTTTTCCCTAGGAATGATTTTAGTGGCATTGCAGTTGTGGATATGTCATATTTTCATTATCATTGAGTTAAATATATGTTCTAATTCTCATTGTCAGTTCTTCCTTGATCCGTGGTGTGCAGAAAAGAGTTACCACACCAAGCCTGACTACTACCCTTGAAAGGCCTGCTTACCAGATTGGCCCTTGCCTCGCATCTGGGAAATGGGATTTGAGGAGAGTTTCCAGCATTGCCCGAATTGATAAGAGTGGCTCACTATGACTAAACTATACAAAAAACATGGTTTATGCTGAAGCCCTTCTTTCCTTCTGGAGTCTGGAATTTTGGTCCATACCAGGCAGAGGCTGCCTACATGACCAGCCCCCAGGAAATACCCTGGGCACTGAGTCTCTATATGATTCCCTGGATGACAGCAATTAACACATGTTATCATAACTTGTTGCCGGGGAAATTAAGTGCATGCTGACTCCAGTGGGAGAGGATTCTGGAAGCTTGCACCTGGTTTCCCCCAGATTTTGCTCCATGTTCCTTTCCCTTTGCCGATTTTGCTCTGTATCCTTTCATTGTAATAAATCACAGCTTTGAGGATGACTACATGCTGAGTCCCATGAGTCTTCATAGCCAAGCATTAAACCTGAAAATGACCCTGGGGATCTACGATATGTACAGGCTCAAGCATTTGGGGATTTCTTCCCTTTTTGTGCCTATGTTTCATTTAATTGCACTGTTGTCAGAGAACACACACTGAATGATTCCAGTGCTTTGAAGTTTGTTCAACTGGCTGTATGAAAAGTCAATTTTGGTAAATTTTCCATATGTAGTTGTAAAGAATACATGTCTTGAAGTTATTGTGTGCAGAGTTTATATATATCCATTAGGTCAAGCTTGTTAATTGTATTTTTCAAATATTTTAAATATTTACTGATTTTGTGTTTGTTCCATAAGTTACTGAGAAAAATGCAGTAAAATTACCTACTGCTTTTATTATCTTTTTTCACTCGGTTTTTAGTCATTTGTTACCATCTTCTAGTCTGCCTAGTAGACCAATAATTGTGTATGAAAAGTTGTAGAGATAATTTGAGGCTCTAGATACTGCTATTTTTTTCCAGATAGAATTACCTTTTCCAGATAGAATTTGCCAGATAGAATGTTCGCTTTCATGAAGACATTCAGAATAGGGCAGGTTATCTTAATTCAGACTGGGATACAGCTAGTTTGAAGACAAGTTTTGATCTTTTCTGTACACTGGTTGATTTTTCTTTAATTTTAATCCTAGGGGACAGAGTTTCTGGAGACCCACATGAAGTCCAGAGTCCCCTTCCCATTACAGACTTTGATTCCAAGTTCAGTGTCCCCACATTTGTTGGAAACTCAGCTCAGTTTCCCAACCTCTTAGTCAAACCTTTTGCTTCTGCACTGTTTATGAACCAGTAAATACCTCAACGGGAAAAACGGTGCTGACTGTTGGGTTCATTCAATGTGTTTTTCCTTTTTCCATCTTCATTTCTTAAATTTTGATGACTGTAGTAGCCCTGCTTTAGAGTCTTAGGTGGGACTGTTGAAAGCTTAGCCCAGAATTCCAGCCCTTACCTTCCACAGATTTTCAGCTTCTTAGACTTTTGCTAAAACACCTCAAGGGGAAAATTTCCACAGACCTCCAGGCCTATATCAATTCATTTCTCTTGTTTCTGGGGTCCTGGTATGCAAATCATGACTACCTAAGGAGTCCTCCAATGCTTTCAAACAGAAGTGTGTGTATGCCGTAGTCTGTTTGTTAATTGTTTTTTTTTTTTTTTTTTTTTGAGAAGGTTAGTCTGTAACAAGCCACACCACCCCAAACAGGCAACCCAATATATTCATTTATAAATCTGAGATTTTCAGTATGACCACTTTAAACTACACTATGAGCTTCATTTCCAATGATTGGAATTCTATCTTTCTATTAATAAAACCTAAGTTTATACTAGTTTGAAAGACTTGTCACTCCGCCTTCTTACATTAACTTTATAACCATATAAAACTCCTTGATATTTTTCATATGAGCAGATTAAGTAGCACTTTTACTAGTACAGTAGATTTATTTAACTTAAATGCAGGATTTTACATTGAAATTATATCTTCTTAAATTAAATCATTCTTCTTTATAGTAGAACCAAAATAAGAATTGAAAAGTTACCAATTCTCACCGTTTTATATTTACATTAAATGACCTGATAAAACCATGAGCTCTTCTATCTTTGATTTTTTTTATGGCTCTTATAAGAGGTTTAAAAGTACATTTTAATTCCTTTAGCAACTGATTGGAAATTCATTGAGGACTAAGAGAATGACTAACTCAGTCTTAAATCCCCTTGTACCTAGTCCAAGTCCTTTTATGTAATAGATCTACTGAATTTTGGAAAGGTTCTGTTGATTCTGGGTGTTTAGCTTTTACTAATACCATTTGTATAGCTCCATGACACTCTTACATAATTATTGCTGGTTACAGGACTTTTTTCCATTATTATACGTGTCCCTTAAAAGTGCAAATTTTTTTTGGAATCACTATAAACTTTTGATATCTGTTTTCTTCCTCTTTGGATCATTTGTGACTTGGTTCCAAAATTGCCTTCTTGAAAGCTTTCCAACAGTCTTGGGCTCCTTGCTTTCTCCAAATTCGTCACTACATTATTTTTTCCTGAACTTATAGAAATTTGCCTTTCCAAGTTTTAGTTTACATATCTGTCTAGGCTCAGCATTCTCTCCTTAGGATATTAAAACTCTAAGATTCCAAGAGTACTTTCTTTCGAGTCTTGCCTCACCTTGACAGCACCAAACAGACATCCTTGTTAATTAGAATTAAGTACAAAATAGTAGCTCTGGTTGCTTCCTCTTTCTTGAGAGAGAGAAAACTGTCAATAAAGTAAGTCAGGAATTTATCACACGTGCTGCTTTTAGCAGAAAGAGATTTTCAGCAGATGTACAGCTTGAATTACACACAGTCCTCACTAAATCTTGCCTCTATGATAGTTTCGTGATTTGTATTAGATCACAAAATCTCAGCCCGTGAAACAAACATAAGGAGAAAATGCCAAAAGAGGAAATCAGATCAGGAGAAAAAATGAAAAGCAATTTTACATACAAATGAGTAAATGGAGGAAACACAGAAACATATGTGAGATCTAATGAGTTGTTGATTTCTTGCTAAATTGCAAATCTACGACCACTTATCTATGTAGAAAACTGAAAATACTTAATATAAAACATAGTGGAAGAATACAGAATGGGATTTCAAGTAGAAGTTGACTCCAAGTTCTGCACAAAGGCTGTCAAATCTGGAGGGAAAGAAGGAGGAAGGCCTGTAAACTCAGCCAGCTGATTTATCCCAAAAGGTGTACCAGATGCTCGTGCGTAACTGCTCCCTCCAGACCAGTGATGGCTGTGCCTGCAGCAGCCAACTCCAAGGGACAAAGGGATCAAACTGTGGTGAAGCTCCTGCATCAGGAGTTGGCCAACGACCTTCAAGACACATTCAGATGGAGCTGGGAAGTTAATGGTGTTGGCGGTTACTGCAGAATTTTCGAATGGATATTTCCATTTTAGCTTGATCTCCAGAGGCCAGATCTCCTTTTAAAGTGGCTGCAAGCTGTGCTGCCTTCCATTTGCCTCAGGAAACAATTGAACAAGCTACCCTGAAGTCAGCCAGATCCTCCTCTCTGACTCCCTACAGACTGACTCTCATTTTTTTTTTTTTCCAAGCAGGCCAGGAACTGGGCTGAAATTCAATAACAAACAAGGATGGTTGAGTTCTGATTTAATCAACATTTTTTACATAACATTCTATGTGGCAGTGATAGCCAGCTGTTCCCTCAAACATTAGCGCTCCCCTTCCACAATGCAGTTGAAGCTGGGAACACGCTGCCCCAGCAGTGACTCCATTTTCCAGCACTTTTCTCTTGCTTCTAAGTGGAGCCATGGGACTAGTTCTCAGCAACAGAAGATAAGCAGAATGGTGACTGTCACTTCTAACCCGAGGTGGCTATGAAGCAGATGAGCATATTCTACCCTCTCTCTTGTCCCATCTGCTGGCTGAATTTTGCTGCCCTGGGAGATTTCAGAAGCCACTTCTTGAAAATAATAGAATCTCCTCAGGCTGGGTTTCTAAATAGGTACAAAAAAGGAATATGTTCTCTCCCTATCAAGCAGGAGTATACACACTAGATATTATAGAGCAAGAAAAAGATATCTATTATGTTAAATTGCTGAGAGTTTTGTTTTAAGGATCTGTGAGTTCCAGTTGCTAGCATTATCCTAACCAATAGTGCCTTTATGTCAGTCATATCTGTGTAAACACACACACACAAACATACACAGAAAGATAAGCACTCTTCAGAAATTTACTTCCAAAGTCTCATAGACCAGCTATACCAATCAGGGCTCAATTGGAGATGCACAACCACATATACATATAGTATCTTGTGTGTGTGTGTGTGTGTGTGTGTGTGTGTGTGTGTAAAGTATTTGTTACAGGGATTTGACCTTACACATTAAGGCTATTGTCTTTTGCATCTGATCCTAGAGGTTGAAGTCCACAGGGCAAGCTGTCTGAAGGCAAGATGACTGGAGAGAGAGGAAAAGCAGGGACAAGCTGGAACCCACGAGGACAGACTGGAACCAGGGTCAGTTCTCAATGCTTCCAAGCATGAAGATGAGAGTCTTCCAGAGAACACACCAGCATCCTTCATCACGGAGCTAAACAAACATGTGACATACAAGTTGGAGAAACTCAAGGAAGATGTGGGGGCAGGTGAAGCAACTTCAGGCCTGGCTGCTATCCCATGCCAAGGAGCTCAGCTGGAAGATAAGCAACAATGTCTATGAGTTACAAAAACATCTGGTGACCTTGCTTCAACCATTGAGCATTAAAAAACTAGATGGTCGCTGCTTCTCTTCTGCCCTCTCAAGCTTATGCAAAATATGTCTCATGGATCATCTTCAAAGACAAATTTCAGAAAAAGGAAAACTTGTAAACATAGTTCAGCCTAGCAAAGTTGACACATTACAAAGCCCCCACACCGGTCCACAGATTTAGTTACTAGCCAATTGGTGTTCTTTAAAATATTATAGCTCACTTATTCAACAAATGTGCATTGAGCACCACCTATTTTCCAGTATTTTGGAACAACTACTGGCGATAAAAATTTGAGTAAGATATACTCCCAAACTTCAAGAATTCTCAGTCTAGTAGAAGTAGCAAATCTATAAACAGAATTATAATATAATGTCATTGCAATGGTATTGCTATCATAGGGTATTGTATGAACACAGAGGGGGAGCAGTGTAGGGTACTGATGTTAATAATTACACTAGACCACCTTGCCCATAACTACACATACAAATGGGAAACATCACACTGCCCCAATACTAGCAACTTCCGATCTGCTTTTTGCAGTCAGCAACATCCCCTACTGTGCTCCAAAGGTGTTAGATTGACAGTCAAAGTGCAGAAAGAAACAGGGAACTTCATCTTAACTTCAGAAACTGGAGTTGAGGCTATGTCAACTGCCTTATTTTAAATTGAACACAGTAGATAGGAGCGGCTAAGAAAGAGTGGACAAAGATTTGTAGACATTGTGTAAAGTCATTTTTCATATACTATTCACTTCTCTAGTCGTATGACTTAGTAATATAACAAGCATGCAACTGACAAGAAATGGGAATTAATTTTTCCTGCCAACACTGAGCAGTAAATTCTGTATAGGTCCATCATTCAGGCATGGAACATACAAAGTATTTTTTAGATTATTTAAGGCATTTCACCAGCATTCCCTGATTAATCAACAAAATTAAAAACCAATTATTATAGCCTTCACTCCTCCAGTGGGAAAACTGAGGGCAAAAACAGGTTTAATCAAGGTCAGGAAGGATTTATGACAAAGTGAGGAACAGAGGCCCTATCTGTGACTCTTTTACTTTTATTTTCTGTTTTGTTTTTCGCTGAGGAAGATTTGCCCAGAGCTAACGTCTGTTGCCAATCTTCCTTTATTTTGAATATGAACCACCACCACAGCGTGGCCACTGAGTGGTGTAGATCTCAGGCCGCCAAAGCAGAGGGTGCTAAACTTAACCACTAGGCCACAGAGGCTGGCCATCTGACTCTTTTTCAGTGTCCACACTGCTGACTTTGACCCGCTGGCAATAACCAAAATGAACTGTAGAATTCAGAATACTCCTCCCGCTGCACTTGAATTTACTTGGCATTCTCCTCCCTCTTCCTCTCTCCTCAACCCCTGGGGGTATGACTAGCTGTATTTATTCCAACTGGTTTAAACAAGTTGAAAGATTATTTCCTAAAGAGAGTGACCCAGGTAAGAGAAATGTAAATTTGTGGGTCCCAGAGTTAATTAAGCCTAAAGTGACCCAGACTCCTGGAATCGTGAGCCTTTAATATGCTGCAATGTTGTAGGGATTTTGACTGTGACACTAGAAATCATTTTTTAAAAAAATAAAAAAATTACTGATCACAAGTGGTGAAATTTTATTCTTTTGGTAAGTGCTTAATACTGTAGATATAGGCAGAGGGATCTTAATTCATCATCCAAACCAGGATATTTTGAAAGTGAAATGTATTGGTTATCATGTCCAGAAAGTCAGTGGAAACAGAGACTGCCTGGACAAACTGAGACAACCCTGATCAACCTACATTGCAACATTCCCTTTTGTTAATGGATGTGTAGAAACATTTGCTCCCTTGGTGAACATCCATATCGTGCATTGTTAGTTTATCTTGGTATGCTTGCTAGCTCATTGCCCCTCACTCCAGAGATCAAAATTTAGACAGCATATTAGATTCCTAGGGCTGGTAACAAAATACCACCAATAGGGTGGCTGTAAACAACAGAAATTGATTCCCTCACAGTTCTGGAGGCAAGAAGTCTCAAATCAAGGCATTGGCAAGGCCCTTCTCTCTCTGAAGGTTCTATGGGAGACTGTTCCACGCTTTTCTCTTAGCTTCTGCTGTTGCTGGCAATTTTTGGCATTCCTTGGTTGTAGAGCATCATTCCAATCTCTGCCTCTATTGTCCCATCAGGTTCTCCCTGTGTGTCTGGGTCTGGGTCTCTTCTTCTCTTCTTAGAAAAACATCAGTCATATTGGATTGGGGCCCACACTAATGACCTAATCTTAATTTGACTACATCTGCAAAGGCTATTTCCAAATAAGGTCACATTAACAGACATCTAGGGTTAGGACTTCAACATATCTTTTGTGGGGACACAATTTAACCCCAAACAGATAGAAATGGTATCCAAGAGCATATATTTAGAATGAAAAAGTAGCGATGGCCAGGTTGCCTCTGAAGCATCCTTTTTAGTCCTTACTTTATTGTTGTTTCTTGAACAAATGGACCTATAGAGAGGCCAGAAACAGTTACTGAAAAAGGACCCTGAAGAACCACAGAGCACCAAGAAAGTTATTTCACAACAAGGTTCAAATCCATCATGGAGCAAATAGTCTTTAGGAATACAATATGCCTTCTTTATGGCATATCCTTTTATTGAAGGGTTTTTCCCCCTTAAATAAAGTCTCTGTGGATTCAGGCAACACAACCTTTTAAATGTTTCTTGGTCATTGTATCAG
Source organism: Ceratotherium simum simum (assembly GCF_057802395.1). NCBI lineage: Eukaryota > Metazoa > Chordata > Mammalia > Perissodactyla > Rhinocerotidae > Ceratotherium > Ceratotherium simum. The sequence continues at coordinate 22,738,077 of NC_141937.1, read as the reverse complement.
AAAACAATTGCCACATCTTTTTTAAAACAGCTCTTGGAAAGGCTAGCGATCCAATGATGCCAGGGGAACACTTGTCACCTTCATAGCACACAGCTAAATATATTCACGGATGTATTTGGTAAATTATTCATGTTATTTCTTACTAAAGCAACACTGCCATTTAATGCTTATCAGTTCCGCTTCCTCCTTACTATAGTCTTATTTTTTCTTCAGACAAACACCTGGGAGAAATCATTATCATGTCTTCCTGAGAAGACATTGTTAGCAGCTCCACGATGTCATTTCACAGGTTACATTACCCAGAAACAAGTTAATTATTAGCTGGAGTGATATAAAATCAGAGATGAATTGTCATCTAGAAAAGCAAAAATAAAAGAGGGAGAAAATATTCATGCCTTCAGGCATTGTGTCTATGTTTACAGAATATTTCACATTTTATTGCTCAACCTTATCCCACTAAAGACGCTTTGGGTTTTTGTTCCTATAATTCATGGAGTAATGCATTTTGAGACCATTTGTTTAGTCACTAACAGTAACGTAGAGACTTCTTTCTCTCGAGTGCCAGAATCAAAATACTAGGGTATGAAACCATTGTTGACTCATTATACTTTATTAGGAGAAGCCAGTTATTATTATAAGCTTATAATACGGTATAGTATATCACTATTATTCCATAGTCTTTTCAAACCTCATTAAAATGGAATCCTCTTTCTCTTGACCAGAAGACTCACACTGCATTTCTCAAGGATTCATTTATTTAATGCAAATATATACTGCATACTGTACAGTAATGTTTGAATTATGCATGCCTTCAAAATTAGTGGTCATTTTGTGTTCTATGCATTGGGGGGATTATATTTTATCCTGCATTTTCATGTGTCTCTGTGCAGACACCCAAGCGATGGATTAATAATGCTTTGAATTAAGGAGTAGGGAGCAGGTTTTAATCATCTGAGGTTTGAGAAAGGGGGATTGAGGAGAATCTAATCAATAATAGACACAGTGATGTGGTTTCTCGTACTGCCGTGACAGGTAAAGATGACAGCATTGACCTTATACTAGAACAGAATGCCTAAAAACTGCAACAGCATCAATCTTTAAACACCATCAAATGTCACATACTGTACCTAACTCGTATTACAACTCCTTTACTCCTAAATATCTTGGCAATTGTGGCAAAATGTATACTTTATATTGTAGCCGTTTTGACTCACGTTCCTCTCACAACCTTTTTGTTTTATTATAGGCTACTGTATGAAGGACTGGCTAATTGGTCAGAATGTCTAGTTAGTATATCAGTAGTATTAGTGCTTTTCCTTTATATTGATTTATAGTCATGTGTGTCTTCTCCCCAAAGCCTCTTTAACTCTTAAAAAATTTTATGCCAAATAAAATCACCTTGGGAGTATTCTTCTAGAACACCTGTGTTGTTCACTTGCTAGTGTAGCAGGTCAAAAATGACCTCAGAAATTGTTCCAAATGGAGTCACTGAAAAGCAAGCTTTTGCACATTCTGCTAATTCTCTTTAACTAATACTTTATTATGCCTTCTATTGAGGGCTCAATTCCTTGAGCTATTATTGCACTGAGATCTGCTGATAGAGAGGATGAGGGAAGGAATATGAGGTCTGTGTCAGGTTACAAAGTCACGGGCATGGTAAGGTGGTCTTATGGACTGAATGATTGTGACCCCTCAAATTCATTTGTTGAAACCCTATCCCCCAATGTGATGGTATTAGGAGGTGGGGCCTTTGGAATGTAATTAAGATTAGATGAGGTCATGAGGATGGAGCCTTCATAAACAGGATTAGTGCCCCTTATAACAGTCACGAGAGTTTGCTTCCTCTCTCTCTGTTCTCTGGCACGTGAGGATACAATGAGAAGTCAGCCATCAGCAACCAGAAGAGGGTCCTCTCAAAACCTGACCATGCTGGTACCTTGATCTCAGACTTCAAGTCTCCAGAACAGTAAGAAATAAATTTCTGTTGTTTATAAGCCACTCAGTCTATGGTGTTTTGTTATAGCAGCCTGAGCTAAGTTAGGTGGTTCTCACCAGGCTTGTATTTATCTACTCTCTGTAACTTTATGGAAGAAATTTCATTTGCACTTGCTTCGTGATACTACGCAGATAACTTTAAGCTTTGTCATCCCTTTCTTTTGGTTAAAGCTCTCCTTGCCTGAACCAGAGGATGATTGCTCCATAAGCTAGTGACCCAAAAGAAACCAGATCTCAGTGGAACCTGACCAGGATACCTATCATGAGTTCAGGGGGTTGCATATGAGTAATAATAACAATAAAATATTAGCAGCCAATATATATTTTGCCAGGCCCTATCTTAAGTATGTTACATATATTATCTCACCTGATCCTTATAACCCCCTGAGATAGGTATTACAATTGCTCCTATTTTAAAGATGAGAAAAATGAGCCATAAGAGGTTAAAACCTAACAAGTAGCAAAACCATAATTCAAGCCCAGGCAATCTGATTCTAGAACATAACATCTTAAAGCTATTCTGAACTGGGATAAGATTAACAGAGAAGCAAAGAGGAGAGAGGCAGTGAATACAGAAGTACTAGTGCGTTCAGTGGTGAGGGCCTCAGAATGTGATGGGTGAACTGCTAGGACCATGGAACAGTCCTTATAGTGGATGTCTGTACCTGACCCATTTGTGGGACCTATTTCCAACCACCACATATGTCACAAGCCTTTACCCACAGTCATTAATATGCCTACCCTGCTTTAACCCAAAAGTACACAAAGCAAGAACAGTTGCCAAGGATAGGGAATTTGGAGAATTGTAAAACTAAAGATAAGAAACTAGGAGAGGCGGTAAAAGGAATTAACGTTGGTCCGATCCCAAATTTAAGCTAGAAAATGTTTGTACTGTATAAGAAATATTTGGATTTTCTTTAGTAGAAAGCCCACAGAGCTGTGATTCCATCTGAGGTGGAGTTAACATCTCCCAAGGCAGGCAGAGTATGTTCCTTCATCTCAAGGGCTTCACATGAATGTCCTCTGGGAACTTAAAGAATACCTTGCCAATTGTGCGGAAACCCAAGCTATTCCCAAGAAATGTAATTTGGTCCAACATAGTCACTGAATTAATCCTTAAACATAGTCACTGAATTAATCCTTGGCAGTGATGTCATCATTTCAAAGTAAGTCACTGAGAATCAGCCAAGCCCAAACCCCTCGCCCTACCCCATGAGCTGCTCCCACCACACAACTCCCCATCAGTAAAAGCCAGGAGCACAAGAGACGATGCTGGGAATAACACAGATGCTACTTTTGCAAAGAAAGAAGAACTAAACCCAGTAAGGGTGAAAACATGAAATGCATTTAAGAGAAAAATGATTCTTCTCTTGAACATTGCTAGGGTGAAAGAGAGGAGAGATGATGATGAGCGTGATGTTGATGCTCCTTACCATTTGTTGACTATTTAGTGTGCTAAGTACTACAATAGACAGTGAAACCACACAGTTAGGGATTATTATCCCCATTGTTTAGATAAGAAAACTGAAGCTTAGAGAAGCAGAGCAACTTCCCTAAAGTCCCACAGCCATTCTCTCAAGGTCAGGTTTCAAATCTGGTTTTCAGTTACTCCAAAATTTGTACTCTTCACTGGGAAGCTACACTACTTTGAATAGATAATGAGGATGTAATTCCATGTTTCAGATGATTGCAGGCAGCATTCCTCCACAATGCTCCATTTCCTGCTTGACTAGGATGATTTATAACACACTAAGGAGATATCACGGAGAACCACAGGGGCAACGGTCCTGTGTAGACTGTCCCAGGTCCAGTGGTCTCCCATCCCCAACCATGAGGCTCCCTAGATGTCTGGTTACGCTGTATATTTACGTCCACCCCAGCCAAATGGATTCAGAAAACATTGACCCAAACCTACTGAAACTCGTTTTTAGTTCATCTTTCTTCAGGAATTCAGCTCCTGCTCAGCTTATAGTAAAGAATAGAGACCAACACCACACATCTGAGAAATTTAAACATTTATTAGGACTGGGACAACCATTTTAAGTAAGTTAGGTTTGAATTTTAGTTACTTTGGAAAACAAGCAGAGAATCAATGATTAGTTTCTCTTCTAAAATTTCTTGCAGGCTATTGAAACTAGTCCTTTTATAAATTATGAAGTGGTACGTTGAGTGATTTTGGAAAGTGTATTTCCGGGAGCTCTGTGCACAAATGCTGTTGTTTGCTGACAGGCTGTTAGCGAGATCTTTAGGTACAGCTTCAGACAGAGGCCTGAGGACTGATACACATTAAAAATTGCTCCTTTCCCACTTTATTTTTACTTCTTTTCTCTCTCCTTATTTGTGATAATAAAACCCATACTTTAGCCCAGGAATCGAATAACCTGAAATTATGCATATCTTCAAGCTTCCAAATGCTTTGTTTGTCCATATATTTGTGGATGAGGAATCTGAGAGCATATTATTTCTTTTTTTTCTTTATGTGGTAACATTGGTTTACAACATTGTGTAAATTTCAGGTGTACATCATTATATTTCTATTTCTGCATAGATTACATCATGTTCAGCACCCAAACACTAATTATAATCCATCACCACACGCATGTATCTAATCCCTTTTGGCTTCCTCCTTCCCGCCTTCCCCTGGTAATCACCACTCCAGTCTCTGTCTCTATGTGATTGTTTGTCGTTGTTTTTATCTTCTGCTTATGAGTGAGATCATACAGTATTTGACCTTCTCTCTCTGCCTTATTTTGCTTAGCATAATACCCTCAGTGTCCATCCATGTTGTCGCAAATGGCTGGATTTCCCCGTTTCTTATGGCTGAGTAGTATTCCATTGTGTATATATACCACATCTTCTTCATCCATTCATCCCTTGATGGGCACTTAGGTTGCTTCCAAGTCTTGGCTATTGTGAATAACGCTGCAATGAACACAGAGGTGCATGTATCTTTACGCATTGGTGTTTTCATTCTTTGGATAAATACCCAGCAGTGGAATAGCTGGATCTATCCTTGATTTTTTGAGGAATCTCCATACTGTTTTCCATAGTGGCTGGACCAGTTTGCACTCCCACCAGCAGTGTATGAGAGTTCCCTTCTCTCCACATCCTCTCCAACACTTGTTGTTTCCTGTGAAAGCATATTATTTCTAAACATAGGCAATGGGAGGAATAACCACCTCCCTTGGCTAGGGACACATCAGATCTATGCACTTTTCTCCTGCAACCAGACTGATTGAAAAACTGCGGTTGGCACAAGAGGGCGTGAACTTGCCACAGAGCCCAGGAGTGTGGTCAGTAAACAGCCGCCAGCTGTCAGCTTCTTCACAGTCACTTCCAACTGTAGAGAGCCACCTCACCCAGGGCCACAGGCATCCCTGAGGCAGCCCGCATCTAGTGATTGACAGGCGGGGGTCACAGAAAACCAGTCTGTTAGGCCAACATTCTCTTGAGAGCTCATCAAGGAGAGCATCTCAGTAGAACTTCTTCCTCTGCCAAAACCTTTCCCTGTTTCCTCTCATAGCTGTTAAACTCCAATCAATAAAGTTTAGCCAAATTCCATCTTAGCATATGAGGGAAACACTTAACATTTTTGAGCACTTATATGCCGGAAAATCCCCTAAGATTAGTTCTTATTTCCTTCTACCAACAATCTTACAAATTAGGTGTATTATTACCCCATTTTGCAGGTAAAGAAACAAACTTGGAAGGTGCAGATTTAGAATTTAGGCCCAGGCTGCCCAACTCCAAAGCCTGAGTATTTAGCCACTTATTTTAACACTTATATTTGAGGCATATTTGGTGTTTTCTGGTAACTTGGTATACAGGGCATAGCTAGAGGACTGAGAATATGAAAGAAGTTGATGAAAAAAAGATTTGAAACTCAAGAAAAAATTAATCTAGGGGGATAAAGATTAAATTAGCAAAAGGATTAGTATGAAGAAGGTGATCTATTGGAGATTTGTAAGGAGAGGGCAGAGTTGTGGGGATTTCTGGGTGTAGAAAGTCAGAGGATAAAGCCACCAGCTCTGAGTCTCAAGAGACTGCTTGAGAAAGGAGTTTAAGTAGAAACCGTTGGGAACCAAAGGAGAATCTGGCTGACTTGGAGGTAAAATTGGATGGAACTAAGAAAAGAAAGCTTGCTGAAGATGGAACTCTGCATTTATCCTACACAGGGTCAATAATTGCCTCCCTATATTCTGTTTGTAAGTCCCAAGATATCCCTACACTTTTTGGCCATCAGCGGGCTGAGTTGGAATTCTACTGAGAATCAGAGAAAGGAACTCAGCTCTTGCTACTGAAATGCTAGAGCAGGTTAATTAAAATCCACCGTTTAGGGTCAAGGAAACCAATCCTGAACTCGGAGAGCAATCATAAACTAAGCCATGCTACCATCTGGGAACTGAAGGACGGAGATCCTTGGAGTGAAACCTGCAAACTGAAATTGAAGTCAGAAATAGAATCAGATGAACCAAGCACAAGTCAGAGCACAGAAGATAGAGTTAGACCACAGAGTCTATCAACCAGAGCAAGTGGTTCCATAACTCTTCAAACCCAAAAGAGTTAAATTAGAATGCACCTTAGAATCTCCTGGGGAACTTTGAAGTAAAAACATAGATGCCTGGGTCCCACCTCTAATCAAGATGGGACAGGGCATAGGTATTTTTCAAGTGATCCTGATGCATAATGAGGGTTATGATCTAAAGAGCTGGAGTCATGACATGTCAAGAAATAACCATAATTCATATTTAGGCTAAAAGAGAATTGCCAGGAGAGGCAAATCCCAAGTTGTGCTTAATCAAGTTGGAGTCTTCGCTTAACTTTGATTCTGAAAATCACCCCGTTGGCCTGCTTCACGCCACAGAGCATGAAGAAGTAGAAAATAGAGAATGCAAGCATTCTCCTCATCATGGCCCCAAGGCAGCTTAGAGAGCAGAACGTCACCACCTCTGGATTCTTTTGTTGGTAATGAGGCAAGTGGCCATCCTTGAACACAGGGTACAAGAATTTTATCATAATCACCATACTCACATATTTCAAAAACGATTTATGGTAGATTATATAAGTTTATATAAGACAACTAATATTTAATAGAAAAATCAGAGAAACATAGGAAAGCAAAATTAATTCAGAATAAAGTTGTCACATAAAGAAATATAAAATAAGTTCCTGTACAATAACTAGAAGCAATTTTGGCCCCAACTACTGTCCTTTGCCCATCCAATAGCTTGTATCTTCCCCAACACCAAAGTTTGGGTTTGGTAGCAGACGGAATTCTTTGATCTCTGGAAAGTTAGGTCCTCCTCCAACCTTCCTTAGAAGATGAGTAAGAGGAAGTAAGCTGAGCTAACTGAAAAATTTTTTCTTTCTAGCTAAAAAGACAGAGCCTGGTGAAGAGAGAGACTTTTGCCTTGTTTCTCCCTCTGGTCTTGAGTGGCAGGCACCAGAGCAGTGGGTCTCCAGTTTGGTCAGCATTAGAATCACCTAGGGAACTTGGTGACCACATATAAGGCCTGGGCTCTATTCTTTAAGGAGCTTGGGCCTCTGTCTGCTCTATCAGCTCTCCAGGTGATTCCAATACAATCCATGCAAAGTTTGAGAACTACAGCTAGAGCTGCAGCAGGCACCCTGCGTCTGAAGGAAATTCAAGGACCCTGGTCCCCAGATGAGATGCTGATCCAATCCCAGCTTGCTTATCTTCAGGCTTCTTGCTATGTAAAAAGAAGAAGAAAAAGCTCCTTAAGATATTGTAAGTAATTGTGGCTAAAAGCATTGTCAGTTGATACGCAGCCAAAGCAAAAAAGGAATCACAACCAATTATAATATCCCCAATGCCCATAGAATCAAAATGTTCCAGTTGCTCAGAAGAAATTCAACTTCGGCCCTGAGGCCAAAGAAAAATTACTCCCCTAGGCCTGCATAAAGGAGACACTGCTTGCTGTGGTGAGTAATATCTTCAACAATGTTCCTACAAGAGATAAAAAGAGAACATTTCGTACCATCTCTCCATGGTGTCTCAATGCAAAATACCAAATCATAGCCCAATAAAAGTGATTCTGGGGAATAAGATGTAGGTTGCAGGGGATCTGAATCAATCCAAGAATAAAATTTAAACTATCTGGATGATTAGTTGTTGCATAATGTGGAAAGGTAAAAATCAAAAAGTAAATATAAGGATTGGTTGATTTATTAGCATGGGCTTCTCATAATTTGATTTGACAATCTTTTCTGACTTCTGATCCAAACATGAACTCCTTATTTATTCATAATTAACCAGGTTTATCAAATAGTACCTAAGAGCTCTGCCTTCCTCAACTTTTTCATTGAAGTATAAATTAATTTCAAACTCAGCTTCTTCCAGTTGTATTTTATTTTTGCTTCTCATCTCCAGTTATCTTCTCAGGATGTATCCTCACCCACTCTGACAGCCTCCAAAGTGTTCAAACATTGCTCCTTTTAAGAAGAGAAAGAGTTGCCTTGGAAGACAGTGGTCAGAACTGCTCATGGGACATCAATGGAGATCAGCCACGAATGGAGAAACGTTGGGCCCTGCTATGCAGGTGCAGGGAAGGGAAGATAGTCCTGGTGCAGGCCCAGCAATTCTTCCAAGGCTCAGATCTTGACCTGGTCATTAGGTCTCATTGAGTAGTAAAATTCTTGCCTTATGTAGTAATAGAAATTACTGTTTGATGCTGACTTGGCTTAATTATAATGCACAACAAGATCACAGTTCTATGAGCCAATATCTCCTTCTGCCTAGGCTGAAGACGACCAGACACTGTGCATTTCCATGAGATTCATGGGAACAGCCACTTTTATTATCTTCCCCTTTGCCTCGGATTTTCTCTGGGTTGGTACCCATACATTTCCCTTTGGTCCTGTCTCAGAGGAAGAATTACTTTGTCTTTTGTAAAATAATTATTCCACTTGTTTTCTTGATGCCTTTCATCCTTCTGTCCTCTGGCACATGGATCCATCAATCAGCCCTGTTCCTTCATCTTCAATCCTTCACTTTCCTCTTGTTTCTTCCCTTCTGATTACAAACATGCTTCTGTATTCTGTATCCTAAAACAAATCCCTCCCTTGATCCTGCCTCTACATTAAGCTACTGTCTAATCTCTTCCCTTGAATAGTAAATTTCTAAAAATAATAGGCTATGCTCAAAGACTTCACTTATAACACCCTCCACCCTCCACTTCGGTTTACTTTCCAGTTCTTTGAAAAGAGGATCTTTACCTAACACTCTACTATGTCTTATTTTTTCAGAATGACTTCAATAAACTAAATATCCTAATCAATTGCTTTTTTACACTCGGATCTTCCTCTCTACACAATCTGACATTGCCGATCACTCTCTGCTTTTGAAATTTTCTTCACCCTGGTGTCAATGACAACACTCTACTTTTCTGGTTCTTACTGTAGTGTGTACTTTCCTGAGATATTTTAACAGTTTTCTTCCGAGGGAAATTTATTGCTCCCCTACCTTCTCATACACACACAGAGGACACGCAAACACTCGTTCATAACACGTGCACACAAAAGCTGTCCACGGAAGAATGATGCCATACCTACTCTCTCTCTCAACTGGAAATGACCAGAGTCAGCAGTGGCAGGCTAGGTTAGGGGAGCAAGGGGCGGGAGCAAGACAGGGAAACTTAGTTCCCCTTAGAACACGGACAACCTCAATACCCCAATTCTGTTCCTGGGCCCTTTCTCATCTCACCTTGACGATTATGTTAACCATAATTTCTACCTAAATAACATCCACATTTATTCACACTCAGCCCCAATTTTCCTATTCAGATTCAGACCAGAATATATAATTGCCTGTTTTGTATGACTGTCCTGACAACCTCCCAAATGCTTCAGTCCGAAGCTAAGCCTATCATCTTCACTCACAACACCTAGCACCTACACAATGCCTTGCCAAATAGCAAACAAATGTCTGTTTAATTTTTTATATGTGTTTTAGAAGGTTTAAACAATTATATACTATTTTAATAAAATTCATTTTCTTAAAGCATATTTGTGCATGAAAGATATGACCAGTGACCTGTGCGATTTTTAAAGCCATGAGGAGGTTTTACCACTGAGGGGCAAGGGCCTAAGGCATTTCTGGTTCTTTCCATTATTTCTCAGATACAGAATTTTCAGATCCCTTGGTTGTCCTTCTCTGGTCGAAGTCTGTCTTATTAATATTTTTTTTAGAAATATGACTCCTGGAATTGTCAAAATGATTTCAGGACTATCATGTAACTATGTAAGTTTTGTAGACACGGCTAAACCTAATGAGCACTTCAACCTGCCCCGGGGCTACCTGCTTCAATTTCAACTAATAACTAGAGCAAAGTGGACCTTCGTGTGTGTGTGTGCGTGTGTGTGTGTGTGTGTGTGGGTATATGGATGAAAGAGAAAGTGATGGTGAACAAGGGATGGAATTTGCTTCTTGTATGTAACTTGTCCCACAGCACCCTTCCATCAGCAAACACATTTGAAAATGGAGCCACTGTCTTGTGAAAACAGATTTGGGAGTAGAAATAGTTCTTTCTTTTAGCTGCATGGATGCTCTGCTATGATCCAATGATTAGACAACAGATGGACAAACACACAAACACTAAATAAGAAATATGTGCTAAATTCATGACCCAGGATTTATTCATGAGCCTATGAAAACTTGAAGACTTATGTGCACTATGCATATTTATGAAGCTGAAAACAATTGTATATTATTATTTCCTAACCTACAGGCCTCTTGATTTTATGCATGCATAAAATGACTTTAATTTTGAGATGTAGCATTTTTCACCTGCATCTGTCTCCTTATATGATGGGTGAAAGAGAAGGGCCCCAATGTCACAGAGATTTATCTAGAGTCATAAAGTTAAAATTGAATTCAAGACTTAGTCTGACTATTGGATATTGCTTGATTCTTTGCTAATTACTTTATTAAAGAGTTTAATGACTTTGAGTGGTCTGCTAAGTTCCCACTAGAGGCAACCAAAGCCAGTATTAGCCACATAAAGAACTGAGTCCAAGTTTATGTAGCAAAAATCAGGTTTTATATTACTCCACAGTTACTCAGTGGAATGAGATAAAAGTGGAACTGATTTCTTATGCTGATCATCCAAAAGAAAAAAAGCAAAAGCAATTAACATTTTTGAGGGTTCCTGTGTGCCAGGCACATTAGAGGCAATTTGCAAGTGTACTAATCCATTTTAATCTCAAAATAACCCATCAAAATGGGGGATACTATTATTCCCCCTATACAGATAAAGAAACGTGAGCAAAGAGCAATCCCATTGCTCATAAATGGTGGAGCCAGATTTCAAATTTAGGCAAGAAATTTCCAGAGTCAACATTTAACCTTTTTTTAATGTTAATTATTTCTCAAATACATCCAAGGAGCATTTAATTTAGTGGCAATGACATACATATTTAATTCTCCCATTAATTCACTCAATTATCTTCATAACTCTGTTTAAAAATTCAGCAACTTAGCATTCACTACCTGAAAAGTTGTAAGTACAAGATGCTGATATTTTGAGTTTGCCCCAGGCTCCCCCACCCCACAAAACTTTTCAAGGAAAATATCTCAAAATTTTTGGGGAACCACCCCAACCATCACAATCTGTAGATCTAAAAGTGGGACAGTAATCTGGTAGCACGACTCAGTTTATTCCTGGGATAGGTGCATGACTTAAATTGAGCCAAATGATCCCTACCTTGGGAATTTGGGGATTATGACTTTCCCTGGGTGCCTCAGTTATGATGTATAAAACGTGGACACTTTTTGAAAGTTGCACTGCACTATGTGGACTTGGGAGATGCACAAGGTAAGAAAAAAGTACATTCAGGGGAAAAAGCCAAGACAAAAGACACAGAAGGAAGGTTTCCCAAGTTTTCACAAGAGCTCCAGTCCTGTGGTCCATTTGTGAGGCCCAGCGGACTTCATGCCTTCTGGTTTCATTACACACTTCAGTTTCCATATACACTTTGGGGTGTCTTTCTGGTATCCTTTCTCTTTTTGCTTCAGCTGGTTCCACTTATGTTTCTGTTATGTGCGACCTAAAGAATTCTAACTAGTTTACAGAAAGACATCATTACATTTAGAAAAGGTACGTATATTTTCTATCTTCATTGTGTTTAATTAAATATAATTGGAAAGCACTTTGTTTTTCGAAGTGCTTATTTTTGCTGAAACATTTGTCAAACATTTTTCCAAGCTATACCAATCTCTGAAGGTTAACTCTTTGAAAGGAGAGATGAGAGAGAAGAGTTGAATTTTACTGGGTGAGACTTATCAATAAAACTGAGTCATGAACAGCTCTACTTCCCCGAGGGTATATAGTTTTTTCATGTTGATTATCTAAGGTCATGTAATAAAGCTTCCAGCGTGTCAAAAGAATGCTTAATGTACCATGGTTCTTTTGACCTCTTTATTTCCAGCTCCTGAGTCAAAATGTTACCTGACTTGGGCACTTTTGCAGCCAGGATGTGGATCTCTTCAGCCAGAGGCTCTGGGACATTGGATGTGAACCAAGCCTACCTGTGGCTTGGAACTTGCCAGAGTCATGGAACTTGAAGACAAATAAAACGCCCTGCCCTGCTCCAAATATTTCCCTCAGATGCCTTTCCTAGTGAGACTGCTTTGGTGGGGAAAAGGAAAAAAAAGTAAAACTGAAAAACCATCCTGCCACTGGCCAACTATTTTGGTCAAATGCCAAGTCAGGAGTAGAGACAGTCATAGATTGAAAATGCCATCACTCAAATGAGCAGTGACTAACATGGCACGTCGACTGGGTAGTAAAAAATTAAATTAGAGCCAACGCTGTGATGATAGTACAGCCTGCATTATATTTAACTGGACTATTCTCAAGTTAGGTGGTACTTTATCGTCAGGAGTCAGGCTGACTGGGATATAATACTGGTGTTTCATTTAGTGAGAGTATTTACTCTGTAACAGTTAATGAGTGCTCGGTATTTGAGAGAAAAAATAGGAAAAATTAGCATGAGTAATCTAAGTTAATGTCCAAAAGAAATAGTTGCAGTATAATTTGGCGGAACACTAAATGGTTCTCTCCAACATTTGAAAAAAATCATTTGCTACTTAATGTAATAGGTCCTTCCTGTTTGCTCAGAGTTCCTTGTAGTCACTTCCACACCTGGTTGGAGATGCAGATTCAGCATATATTTCTTGAGAACTGACTTTGCATTTACACGAAAAGTACAATGGAAAGCTCTTTGGAATCAGATGAGCTTTGCTGAAAATCCCAGCCCAGCCCCTTACTTGCTTGGGCCATGAGCAGATAATTTAAGATTAATTTTCTCACTACTGTGCTAACATTGACTTCATTTCTTCATTCCTAATAGCTTTGACCGTGGAGTCAGAGAGCGCTCCTGTATTGAGAAGGCCTGCAATTCCAGCATGCTGGGGCAAGGGATTCTGGAGGGTTCCCATAGACCACAGAATGAGAAAGGCTTTCTGATGTTGGAGGAGTGCCATATTGGTCCATTCAAAGTGATTGCACAAGGGGCAGAGGAATAAAAGCAGCCAGAATCCAGAAGTGAAGGCCGGATTCCTGGAGCTGAGAAGAAGTTCTAAGTGTGTGCCAGAATACAGATGCATTCACCTAGGTCAGGAGAGCTGCAGGGAAGAGGGCCCTGCAGGGAGCTCTAGGAGCCCAAGAAAGTGCCCCCAAGAGAATCAGCTGTCCACTGGCCCCAAGAGCCCCAGGCCTGTTTATAACAAGTTCAAGCAAGACCTTTCCTGCAAATTTACCATACCTCCGTCTTCAATGCCAACTCTGGAAGCATCAAAACTGGGTGACAGGCCAGGGGAAGGAGGAAAAGAAAAAGTAGAAAAATAGAAAAGGTATTATTATCACAATGACATTTCCCATCGAAGGCTTCCAGTCTAAAGCAAGGGCTGGGAGAACTTGACATTATGTCAAGTTAGGAATTGTGATGATGGTCTGGGACTAGCAACCTAATTCCTGAATGAAAATATATTTGCAACTTACAGTGACCTAGGACTCAGGTACCTGAAAATGAACAGAGAAGCCATGGGGACTGTGAGAAGTTTCAGCTAGAGCCTTGTGATGAATACGTTTTACAAAGTGGCAATGGGAGACAAAAAAAATTAATTAATTATATCCTGAGTTTTTCTTATTCATTAAATTGGTAGAATAACTGAGCAATTACTATTTGCCAGGCTCTGTGCTAAGTGCTTTTCATGTATCATCTCATTTTATCTTAATTCTCACATTAAATATACAAATTAAATATAATTGTGTCTGGTATGAGAAAAATGAAGCTTAGAGAAGTTTCAGGATTCTGCCCAAGGTCATGTATCTAGTAAGTGGAAGAGCTGGAATAATAAATTACTAGGTCTGCCTGATTCATAGGTCCACGTTCTTAACTACTCCGCTTTTTCACCTCTACCACGCACTGTTGGCAAAAAGAAACGATTCAAAGTTCAGTAAAAAGCTTTGAGATAAAGACTTTTTATGAAATAGTATATAAAACCTCCCAGTTTTATAAGTTAAAAAAATATATTTCTAAATGTATTTATATAAATGTGTGTATGACTATGTGAGAAATACTTTTAAGTCTGGATAAATATGATTTTTCTTGGTTGGGGGGGTGTTCCTTCTCTTTTCTTACCTTTGTTTCTAATTTTTCTAGTACTATTGCTTTCGTAAAAGGACAAATAATCACTTGTTTTTTATTAATTAAAAAATTATATCTCTTCTCTGTCTTGTGTTTTGTTTCCTTGGGTTTAATTATGTGACTGGGGTTTTTTTTTAAATTGATTTCAGTGTCTCTATCACTACATTTGGTTTAAATCAGTAAATTCTGCCCTCCCGAGCAGTTTCAGCTTCTCCTGGTCCCCGTGTTGATGGACAGCGCCAGCAGCTCTCCCACCTTGAGAACAGTCCCCCACGGTGAGGGAGGACAGCTGGGTTCTTCTTTAAGACGATACTTGATCATTTCAGAGCTTGTTGCACATTGACGTGTTAATTATTTTCCATCAAAACATAACGATACAAAATACACTGAAATTGCTTGACTTCACTTATGTGACATTCAGAAAAGGAACAATGGGAGGAAGAGAAAGCAGATCAGGGCGAAAGGGATGATGAGGCACGTGTGTGTGGTGATGGGTTGTCATTAGTACTTGCGCGGTGAACATGATGTAGTCAATGCAGAGACAGAAGTACAATGACGTACACCTGACATTTATACAATGTTATAAACCAATGTTCCTGCAATAGAAAAATAAATTAATTTAAAACAAACAAACAAACAAACAACAACAACAAAAGAAGAAAGCAGATCCGTGGTCGCCAGGGTCTGTGGGTGGAGGGAGGAGTTGACTACACACAAGCAGGGGGTAATTTGGAGGGTAATGAAATTGTTCCATAAGGTGGTTACACTGCTATACATGTTTGTCAAAGCTTGCACGACTGGACACCAAAAACGGTGAATTTTACAGTATGTATATTATACTTGAATAAAAAAGTAGGAAGAAATACAATGTAAGTCTTGATGTTCCATTGTCAATTTTGAATTTTAGTCATATGAGAAAAATAATATTCAATACAAGATGTTATTGCTTGAACCCTCTTCTTAGCAACACCACAACACTTAATTTTTCTTCTCCTTTGGGTCCCCTTCCTCTTCTCATGGTTAACAAGTTCACTAAAGGATACCATTATGACCACATACTAATAAAGGCATTGTCTCAATTCCTCATGTAACCTGGATCAAAGACTAATTTCATTTTAATTCTATGTCTTAAGTAATTAACTTAATCTTTAAATTCCATTATAAGGAAAAAAATCTTTTTCTTAAAAGATGTTTAATATCATTATTTTATTCATTCTGGAAAACATCTGGAGCAGTGGTTTTCAACCATGGCTGTACAATGGAATTACCTGGGGAGTTTTATAAAAAATCACTGGATCTGGGGTTCTACCTCCAGGGATTCAAACATATTTTTGGGGTGCAGACTGGGCACAACGATTTTAAAAGTTTCCCAGATTGTTCTAGCATGCAGTCAAAGTTAAGAGTCACAATCTAATGTTTTCAGAATAGACTTTATGTTCCCAACAGAAACTTCTTCTTTCATAGCTATTCTTAATGAAGGAAATGCTTATTTTTAGTAAATAAAGTGTGTGTGTATACAGAAAGCCACCACTGTGGTTTCCTCACCCTGATGACCTGATTTGAGATTGTGTTAATGGCTAATGATGATTCATCACATTTCCTTTCCAGGTGACAGTCACCGCACAAAGGTCTCAGCAGCTCCTCACCTTGGCAGCCAAGCTGGGCAGTGCGGGCATGGGGGGTGGTGGCAGAAGGAAAATAGGATCATCTAGTTTTCAGATTGTACTGGGTTGGCAGCTACCTATTTCATCTGGGTGTAAAACATAACATTATGCCACACGAAGACAATTACAAAATCTATCATAAAAGGGAAAACAGAATCAACACATAGGTGGGAATAAAAATGAAATGTGAACAACCAGGATGGCTCAGATTCACAAGATAGGGGAAAAGATACCTGATTGAATTTTATTTAGAAAAATATATTTTATTGGTGGTGTCCAGTCCAGAATCATGGCTGGCCTTCCCTGACCAAAATCCCTGAGGGTACACTAGGCACCCAAGCAAAATAGACAAAGATTCTTCTGGA
The DNA here is from genome assembly GCF_057802395.1 of Ceratotherium simum simum. Lineage (NCBI taxonomy): Eukaryota > Metazoa > Chordata > Mammalia > Perissodactyla > Rhinocerotidae > Ceratotherium > Ceratotherium simum. Next base: position 22,721,384 of record NC_141937.1, on the reverse strand, counting down.
GAAGTGAAGCTGGTGGGAATGTGCTGTACACTTTCAATATTTATTGACTGTAGGTCCCTATTAGAAATGGTAAAATTCTAGGCTGGGTATCAAAAGGCCCATCTAATGTTCCCACTCAAGCTTCCTGGGTGAATTCAATGATTAAACTATTCTTAACCTCAGTTTTCACATCTATTAAATGACTGTAAGTAGTACAACCCACATAGTTGAAAGTCCTCTTTAGATAATAGAGTATTATATCAAGTCAAGGCATTATCACCTAAATAATAATCTCTTAATTCACAGAGTGTCTAATAAAGCCTAGGGTCTCTGACATGGCTGTATGACCTGCCTATCTTCTCATTCAGAAGCCCCCATTCCTATCACTGGGACCACTTAGCTTGGACCAGCTAATTCTTATCAGACAAGGCTTAAGGAGCCTGGACCAGTGATTCAGTATAAAATTTGACTTGGGAATTCTGCTATGTCCTTGAACTTCAGCTGTCTAACTGAACTCTGGCCTTTTCTCCTCATTCCTTTGTCCTTGTTCTCATATTTTGAACTCTAACCCAATTCCTTTCAAATATCTGTACTACCTTGCTCTCTCCAGTTCTCCTGGGTTCTAGTCTTGGCCCTGAAAATGTGTGACCCAATTGCCTTGATTTCTATTTGTCCTATAACTGGAGCCTCCCAGGCTTTCCAGCTAAGCCTTTCTTGACTCCGGGCTGACTGACCAAGACTTCCCCTATTCCTTCCTAGACACTAAGAACAGCTACAGCTCATTGAGATTTTCTGTGGGCCAAGACTTGTGCTAAGCACTTTGGAAGGGAGATATTGTCATCGTTATATTATACCTGAGGAAACTGAGGCTTGAAGACCAAAGTTTGCATAAGACAATGGCTTGTTGGATGAATATAACTCGGAGTCCCAGAGTTTTATGATATTTCTAACCCAATCCAGCACAATGCAAGACAAATCATTAAATATGAAATCCAGAATTTAGGTCCCTCTATCAAAGTGAAATCAATCTTTCTATTAGTCACACAAAATTATTAGTTAGAATTAAAGGAACTTTTGGGTTATCAGAGAATAGTCATCCAATCTCAATGGCGTAGAATTATTACTAAAGAACAAATAGTCAAACAAAGTTCAAAAACTCCTAGTACTAACTCAATAATCTTAAATAAGTCTTTATGGAGAACTCTAAAGGTATTTAATTATTTTCTATTTAAAATAGTCTTTCATTTTGACTGAGTTGCAATCATATTTAAGACCAGTGAATTAGCCTTAGTCACTTCTGTGTTCTCATGGTGTATTCAATTATTCATTCATTTAGTATATATTTATGGAGTGCCTGCAACATGGCATGAAATGTTGAGGGCTATCCAGTGAGGAAAACAGACATGATTATAACCCTCTTGGCACTTAAATCTAGTAGAGGAGGGAGACAATACATAAAATAATTTTAGATAATAAAAAATGATTATTAAAAAATAAACAAGGTGTTTTATCAGAGATAATGGGCTGGAAGTATTGCTACATTAGCTATGATTATCAAGAGAGGCATCGCCAAGGATGAGGCATTTCAACTGAGACTGGAAAAATGGGAAATATCCAGTCATGCTATGAGAAATACGGGGGTGACTGGTGAAAGAATGATCTCAGTCTTGGGAAATCAGCAAGTATAAAAATAATAAAACAGCAAAGAGATTGGTGTGTCTCAGCAACTGTCAGATGACACTGTGATTAGAATAGAACAAACAAGTGGGAATTTGGCCTGAGATGAGACGGAGAGAGTGGAAAGGGCCAAGATCTGTGGGACCTTGTAGGCCATGAAGAGGAGTTTGGATTTTATTTTAAGCATTTTGGGAATCTGAGAATGCATTTGTGATAGCTAATTTTACACGTCGACTTGACAGGTACATGGAGTGCCCAGATATTTGGTCAAACGTTATACTGAGTGTTTCTGTGAGGGTGTTTTTACATGAGATTAACATTTAAATCAGTGAACTGAGTAAGACAGATTGCTGTCCCTAATGTGAATGGGCCTCTTCCAATCAGTTGAAGGCCTGAATAGAACAAAATGGATGACCCTCCCCAAAGTAAGAGAGGATTATTCCTGTCTGACTGCCTTTAAGCTGAGACATTGGACTTTTTTCCTGCCTTCAGACTTGAGCTGAAACATCAGCTCTTCCAGAGTCTCAAGCCTGCTGACTTTTGGATGGGAATCTCACCATAAGCTTTCCTGGGTCTCCAACATACTGACTCACCCTGAAGATCTTGGGACATGCCAGCCTTTATAATCGTGTGAGCCAGTTCCTTATAATAAATCTCTTTGACACACACACACGCACACACACATCCTATTGGTTCTGTTTCCTTGGAGAACCTTGACTAGTAGAGCACTGAAGAGTTTTTTAAGCAGAGGATTGATATAATCCAATTTTATTTTAAGAATATCTCTGATTACAGTGTGGAGAGTGGTGGATTGGAATGAAGAGAGTGGTGGTAAGTATATAATTTTTCCTTAATATTCTTTGGCCCTCCTCGTGAAAGGATACACCTTCTGTACCATTGCAATCAGGCTCAGCCCTGTTACTTGCTTTGGCTGATAAAGTATGAGCAGAGTAACTTATTCCACATCAGAGCAGAAGTTCTAAGAGTCACTGTCCAGTTTTGCCATCATTCTTTTCTCTTGGCCACAAGAGCAGCATGCCCTAGAGAGGGGCTTCTCCTTCAGCCTGGATCCTTCAGTAGAGAAGACACATAGAGCAGAGCCACAGCTGATATGTAACGTGAGCCAAAAACAAACACTTACCAATGTAAGCCACTGAGATTTGGGGATTGCTCGTTATCATAGCATAGGCTGGAGTAAGCTGACTGATACAGAGAAGTTATAAGAATGTTGCATTTGTCCATGTGATGGAAGTTGGTGGCTTTAATCAGAATAGTAGCAGTAAATATAAAGAGGAGTGGAGACACGAGATAATTAGCATAACGTGATGGTTAATTTTATATGTCACCTTGGCTAGGCTACGATGCCTGTTGTTTGGTCCAATACTTGTCTAGATATTGTTGTGAAGGTATTTGTGGATGTGATTAATATCTCTAATCACTTGACTGTAAGTAAAGCGGATTAACCTCCAAAATGTGGGTGAGCCTCCTGCAGCTGAAGGTCTTAAGAACAAATATCTGAGATTTCCCAGAGAAGAAGAAATTCTGCCTTGAGACTGTAACATAGAAATTCTGCTTGAGTTGGCAGCCTGCTGATCTACCCTATGGATTTCTAACTTGCCAGCCTGCAAAATCGCATGAGCCAATTCCTTAAAATAAATCTCAATCTCTCTCTGTCTCTCCATATATATATATATATATGGAGAACCCATACCACATCTATAACTGATACAGATACAGAGCAGACAGAACTGCCTGTGGGTTGGATATGGGGAACTATGTGTCTTAGTTTCCTGCCCTGTGCACCTTGGTGGATGGGTACCTACCACACAGTGTACATCTGTGAATGGTGGTTTCATGGGTAGAAAAAATGGAATCTCTAATTCAAGAAAAATCTCAAACATTTTTGTTGCTTAAACTCTTAAACAACGGATAAGAAAAGTTCTGATGACCATGGGAATTTCATTGATAAAAATAAAAAAGGTAACAAAGTATTATTGGTTTTTCTGGGCTTCATGAAAAATAAGAAATCTGTACTGGGAAGGGTGAGCAGCCATCAAAAAAGCCCTGGGAAATAAAACACTCCCCAATACTGATTTTGCACATTATTTAGTAAAGCATATTGAGAGCATCCTAGTCACTTTAAAATGCTACTTTGAAAATGGTGTGGGTGAAAGAAAGCTCCCAAGACATGCTGAGTTTCAGAAGTTGCATTCAAAGCAGTTACCCTCTCCCTTCCTGCGCACCCTCTCCCTTCCTACCATCAGCCCAGTGGACCACAGACAAGAAAAACCAAGACCTGCAAGGATGATTTATAGTCCATGATGGCTGTGGGAATAAAACATTAATAATTCCTCCCAGCTCACCCATTGGGGTGATCCTTCATTACAGACACAAGTGGTATAATCCAGCAGCACCCGTACAACCAGGGTACAAAACACCACAGGTCTGGCCATGCCTGCAGGTCCCCAACAGCAAATCATGGGGTTCAAGAATTCTGTCCACCCACGCACTTCTAGCTGGGAATCTCAATTTCTGCTACACTGAGGACACGTCTACACACACTGTCAAGTTGAGTAGTTCATTACAGGCCAATGATCACAGACAAAGGGACCAACACAAATGTTTTCTTGAAAAGCCTACCTGTGTTTACAATTGGAAATATGTATGACAATGATAATTAGAGACACTCCAGACCTTGGAAGATCTCCGTTAATTTCTCCTTCATGTTTGTTGCCTTAAATCTTTTTTAAAAATAAGGTCCCTGTAAGCATCCACCTGATCTTTTCTTTTTGAACTGAGCCTCAGTTACGTATTCTTGTTTTGACCATTCAGCAGCTTCCAGAAACTTTACCAGTAGAAGAGTATTAGGATCCTTTTCTTAGAAGTGTACTGCTTTCTAATGGTGAAAAAGGTTATTTATGATTTTAATGAGCAGAGATTTTCATTCTTGACTATTTTTTTTAATGTAATGTCCTAGGATACTACACTTATTGAAAAAAAAAAAAGGTAATTTTGAAAGTGGGGACTAGATGTAGGTTATCATGGTCCCTGCTTGATCCTCAGCTTTCCTTTTTTTTTTCCGCATTCCAATTTTGCATGCACTGTTTTCCTTCCATTTAGACCTTCATGTTTATCCCTTAGGCCTGGAACTGCACTACCGACCAATCTCAGAATACTGAAGCATGAATAGAACAGCGATGGCAAGGACAAAACAAAACAGCTCCCAATTTGTCTTTTCCTCCCCCACAGCTTCAAGATTTAGTGGAGAACACATAGGTAAACTAGCATTTGAACTCCCCCCCCCCACCATCAGAACAGCTGAAAACAACTTCAGAAGTTCAAAACTAGAAGCCAAGAATCATGAAGGAAGGACCCTATCTGACATTGTATGTTGTAAGGATGCCACTTCCCTCACCTCTGCTGGATCCAGATCCTTCCAGCAATGTCTCTTGATTCTTGGGAGATCTGACTCAGGCAAAACCTCCGTCAAAGGGACACATTTATGCAATGCTAATGCTACTCCACAAAATCTTCCCATATCTTCAGTAGCCTGAAAGAAGTAGAATCTTCAAAACTTCAAAACTCTCTTCTCGCCAGTGCTTCACTCCCTCCCACATTCCACACCCTCCAGACGCCCCACACTTACTGAGCTAAGGAGCCCCACTCCTTTCAGGTACAGCATCCCCACTTGCCACCATGGAGAAGCAAGAGGGTGCATATGTGGGAAGAGAACTCAACTCCTTTATTCTTCTGCTCAACTGCTGTCATCACCTCCTCTTACCCCACTGAAGAGTGGTCTTATGTTTTTCCTGATGGTTCACCCACTGAGGGGATAGCATATTGGAGGGAATTGTTTTTAAACAGTTCCTGTGCCTCACATCATAGGATCGAAACCCAGCGCAGTAGCTTGGGCTGGGCCACTTTATCTTCCCATCGTGTTCCAATCGTCCATCTATATTCTACACAGAGAAGGCGCTAGCAGGAACAGGGCCTTTCTCTGTCTTGCCTCTTTGTCTTGAGGTAGGCATGCATTTGAGAATAAATTTGAAGCTGGCAGCTCAGCCATCATGAACTTAGAGGTTTTAATCCATTTCCTCTGTTCTAGCGGAAATATTAAATTGATATGTAAAATATACCAATGTGATCAGAGCAAGCAGGAATATAAAGAGAGGATGGGAAGAGAATTATTGAGCATCGATTTCCTTTCAATTTTGCCATTAACCTTCAAATATACTATCTCATTAATCTAAAAACCATCCTGTAAATCAGGTATTAATATTCCCATTTTCATATTTGAGTAAAATTAGGCTGAATGGCTAAGTAACTTTCCAAAATTTAACTCAAAATCATGTGAATATATTATTGGATTTACTCACAAATGTACATTATTTCTCACCAAACGCACTATCTTTCAAAAACAAGATAAAGCAAAGAAGAATGAGAAGTATATAAAAGAAGGGGAAATTAACAGAGTTATTTTATTAGTAATGTAGGCAACTCGGCAAGTGATTTCATTGGCTCCGGCAACACCCAGTGACATCCACTGACAAAATCCCTCTGTTTTGATATAATCTGCTTTAGCTTAAAAATGATTCCTGTTAAAGAAATAACACAGAAAAGAGTACATTTTACCAACTCTTTATCATTTATACTTTTAGTGAAGAAGGCTTCAATCCTTTTGGAAGGAGAACTACTTTTAATTTCCCCCGAAGCATTGAAAACCTGGAACATTTGGAACTCCTCTGCCGGAATTGTATTCAGGGCCAATTTATCAACCACATAAGGATATCTGTTTCACTGAATAGTCACATATTTTTTTAACCCAGCTTGTTTATCTAGTTTTTTTATTGGGCTCTAAATAACTTTTAGTTATCTCCATAAATGAAATTCAGTATTAAAGGATAAAGATTGGCTACTGCAGAAGATAGTCCAAAAATGTATGTTAGATTCTGAAGACAATTCCGAAAACATTTTGAGCAAAGGCAGAAAAACTAGGGACAAGCCTATGACTTCCAGGGAGTTTATTTTTGAAGGGGCTCAAACTCCTCTGAATACAAAAGTTAGCGTATGTGTATTATCATTTTCATTACCTTCAGAGTAGCATTTCCTACCTATGGCATAAAAAATAAATAAATAAAATTTTAAAACTCTCTTCTTTCTTAGATTTAGGAATCCATGCAGAGCACTGGACATGAGCCTGTATAATTCACAGAGGTACTTGGAGCATAACTTTCCTGCAGTATGATCTTTCGTCAGTGTGAAACTGATATACGATAAAGGAATATATACTCAGAGGGATCTTGAAAGAATAAGGGAGAACACTGCATAATGTGTAAAAAAATCCAAAGATAAATCAATCAGATGCTGTTAGAATCCCCACCTCCTGAGATCTTCTCAAAAAACCAGGCAACTTGTGTCATCAGTTGCAGCAGATGTTGGCAACAAATAAAAACGGGAGCTGGAATGTTCAGCCAAGTAGCGTTGGGCTAAGAAAGGAGAGATAGAAAGAAAGAAAAGATAGATTGTCCAAATGTGGGCACATGTTTGAACAACTGTTCGGGGTAGTTAAGGACAAAACACAGGAGCAAAAGATGGATGCCTCTGTACCAGGACTGATTTAAAAAAGAAGAAGAAGAAGGAATGAAAAATAGAGTTTACTGTCTGACAAGAGAACTTTGTGGAAACTGATAAGCAAACTAAGTAACCCTTGGGCTATTAATAATATGAACATTAGTAGCATCTGTGCTCAGAACTATAGAAGCAAGTCTGTATTGGGAGACAATTCTCAATAGGTCTCTTATGTTTCCGCTGAAAGGCACTGACAGCCTTTTCTTCTGGACTATCTCTTCAAGGATGTTTGTAAAGCAAACAACTTGGGAAGATAGAGTGTCTCCCTCTGGAGCAGAGGGCAGGTTTTTTTTTGCTATCCTGGATAATAAAGATAATTTCTCTCTCTGGGGCAAAGGTTGAGCATTGTTTGCTGATGGCCCCTTTAAAAGAATGTGTTTCTTCAGCTCAGGTTCATCACCTGGGGTACAGAACCACTGTGTCTGCAGCATCCACCTGGGCTGCTCTGTCTTGCCCCTCATGGGACCAGCGGGCAAGGGGAATCAATGTGAACATGAAGCCTATAAGGCCTGTTATGCCACGAGTAATAAAGTCCTCTGTCTCTGATGCAAGAATCTCGTGTCTTCTGCTAGCATCCATGGAACTGTGGCAAGCTACCTTTTTGGTTGCAGGTAAGGGTAAAATTTCAGACCTTTCACAGTTCTTGACAGTCTGCAACTTCCAAAGAGAGAATCACATTGGATCTTTTTATCATCTCTCTCAAAACAACAACATTTTATCTCCTAGGAGACAATTAAAGCAGACGCATATGTCAATGAGAAAAAGACAGGTAAAAGCGGGAGAAAAAAACCTGTCGAGCACAGAACCAAACTATATTTTAAATGGCTTATAAATGAAATAGATGATAGATAGATAGATAGATAGATAGATGATAGGTAGATAGATAGGTAGATAGATACATAGATAGACAGATAGATAGATAGATAGATAGATGACAGAGAGAGACAGACAAAGACAGAGACACAGAGAAAGAATAGAGTGCATATTTGGGAGTATGCGCGTATATGTGTATGTGTGTGTTTTCACGTGTGTGTGTGGATACTGAGCTCTGCGTTAATCAACAAGAATATATGCACACAAGAATAAAGTTTGTGTTTTAGATTTTGTAGTTCAGAATTTGTATTTTAAAAAGAGTGTTCCTCAGGCAAGATATTGAGCCTTTCCCCAAGGAGATGAGTTGAGGATGAAGTAAGCTGTTTTTCTCTTTATTTTTCTCTCCAATTTCTATCTTTGGTGAACCTTCAGGAGAAATGATGCTGTATGAAAATTAGGTCTAAAATTGGCTCATTCATTTCAATTTTATTGCTTGTTCCCTAAAAGAAAAATGGAAGAACCATAAATGATCTCTCGCCTCAGCATTATCAATCTGTATTCACCGTGCTTTATATCTCCCATTCAGACATGGCTGTGTCCTGACCTTCCTTTTAATTCAGTTCCAATATATTTTTAGCATTTTATCTCATGGTCGGTCTCAAAAACTTCTGGAGCATTTCACAGCTTGGTGAGGTTACACTCCATGAAGATCTCGACCGCGTAGCTTATTTTTCACACACAGCACCTAAACTCAGTGAAAGCTTTTGTTTTAGAGACCTAAATACGCTTTAGCATATTTTCTTTGGACTTTGTTTTTTCAGAAAATTTGGTATATCAGCACTAATCTGGGTAAGAAAAATAAATCGAGGCAAAATGTAGGTTTTATCTGATTCCTGGAAGCCATCTTACCAGGATACACTAAGTAAGAAAATCCTTAATATCCCCTAAACCATTGACTGCATGAAAGACACTGCATTTCATTGGAGGGGTACTGCGTGAGGTCAGAGCCTCAGAGGAGAGCTTCCCAAAATATAGGCCCCCAAAACCTCCGAAATCTTATATCATGCGTGCTTGGGTTTCTGACACAACTCCGTCCACTCGCCTTTATTCATTTTTTTCCTATTAACATTAAGTCTAGCAACTAGTAAGGGGTCTGGGAATCTGTTTATCCTTAAGGTAGTCAGGACTCATCAGGAGTGAAGGCCTGATGGCTCCCATCACTTTCTGTTTTACTCTTCATACTAGGAACACCCAACTATCTACATTTGTTGTTAATCCCCCCTTCCTCACTATAATACACCTGCATAGTATACCTTTAATTTCTAAATTAATATTTTTTTACCTTGCTTCCATTTCAAACAGATAATTCATCTCATTTCTAACAAGAGATCTCTTCAAAAAAGATTTCTCTCATAAGCTTTTGACCCCATTACTTTTCAATGTAACTTTGGGTCTAAGTCCATTTTCCAGAAGAATACATATTTCTATAAAAGTGACTGAAAGAACTGTTTTGCTGACTTGCTGAATAAGAAACAAAGTTAAAATAAAAATTGTGCACAACCAAGGTCCTCAGGTGGAAGGATTGCCCTGCTGGTGCTGACTCTCTCCCAAGAGTCCATTATTTCTGATCCTCATGGTTGTTGGCTTTGGAGGCAAAACAAAGCCAGAGAGTGTCTTTTCCAGACTTCATTCAGGTCTAGGCAAGTGTCACCAATATCATATCACCACTCAGGAAGTTTCCAGTCCTTTCCACTCTTTCTTTTTTTTTAACCTTGTCTTTTACTACTTCCAAATCTCTGCTTCTTTTCCCAAGTCCTCTGGGTTCATATCTGTTCTCAGCCCATTTGTGAAGCAGTTACACCTAAGGGTCCTAGATTTTCCCAAATGATAAAACCTTTCCTTGATCCGGTTGCCAGCTATGTCACCTTCCTGAGCTTCTCTTTGATGACATATCCCCAAGGTATGTGAACTTCTCAGGCTCTGGCATTGCAATTTTCTGCAGCAGAACTATTTTAAACATACATGAAGGGCATGATTTGATTCCTTCCAACTCTTCACCACCAAAATGTTTTCTTTAGTCATTTCAACAAATATATCAAGTATCTACTATGTGTTAGATAAGTTGCTAGGCACCAGGAACAAGGAGCTTCATTAGACACGGTTCCTGCTTTCTTTGAGTTACAACCTCTCAGAAATATTAACAGGTGTTTTCTTTCATTGCACATAATCGATTACTAATACTCAAGCTCTGAAATGTCAAATGCATTTATCTATTTGAATCCCTTCTCAACTCTATGTTGTACCTTTCACTGATTAATTTGCATAAATAAAATATAAAACTCTCCATGGCTAAAACATTAAAAAAAAAAAAGCCTAGATAGAAAGATACAGCCTTTTAACATAGATTTTTATACCATAAGCTATTTGAGGAAGAATTATCTTAAAGTGGAAATGAAAGAGCTCTGAACCAACGTTAAGAATATCTGGGATTTGCAAGAAAAAAGCTACGTGGCTTCAGAAAAGCCACTTAACTTTTTGAATTTCAGTGCCTTCATCTGTTAAATGATGGGTGGGAGTAAATGTTCTCTTCGCTCTCAGATCTAAAATTCAATGATTCTAAGTGTAAAAGTATTTCAGGTATGAAATACTGTTCTGAACACACTTCTCATAGAAATTCAGTAAAATGTAAAAATTCAGCCAGCAGACACAGGAGAATTCACTGGATAGAGTGGCCAGAAGTTGTACTGAAATTCCCCTCTACCAGCAGCCTAAGAGGATGGCCAGGGCTGTCAGCAGGTATGGGAAATATTCAGCTCTCAATCTGCTCCATGTTTCAACCTCCTCTTTTGGCAAAGTCAGGCTCAGTGCCATCAAAACATAGTGGGTCTGCTATGGCTTTTCTTCTGTACCTGGTGATGATCTTTCCAAATTTATAAGCAAAGTTAGGTTGAAAAAAACTATTTGTTATTGGATATGCATGATTATCAAGTCTGGTAATCATATCGAGACAGTGAGGAATCTGTGTAATAATTACATACATGTGATGAAAATGGACCTTGCCTATACATTGGAAAGTACATTGTACTTGCCCGTATGTTTCCCATACATTGGGGACATTGGGAATGGGATCTGCCATTCCCAATGCGGTGGTCTGCAGAGAACCAGAAAATTAAACGTGGATTATAAAATCATGATCCTAGTTGCAATGTTGATGACTATAGTATTGACTTTCCCAAGGACAACAAAATAAGGAAAACAGCAGACATTTTCTTCATGCAATTTTAAATATTTGTGGACTTAAAGAAAAAATGGTAGTATGTCAAATTTCTTTTCATGCAAAGTAGTCCTGGAGATGAATTTCCACTACTCACTTAAAGATTAATTGAAACACATTTTATATATTGGTTCTGAGAAAAAAAATGTGATTATTTTTCCCTTTAAATAATCATTTTTATTTCTACTATGGTTTTTGTTAGACATGTATTTTTAAGGCAAGCTCTTTTTAGTCTTTAGTACTGTGTTTGCATACCGTGAAGCTGGTATTTGGCTTATTCCCTACTTTATAATGGTAATTTCATAACCTTCATATGAGTCCTAGTCTCTACTGACTTAAGGGACATAAAGTCAACAACAGATCTCCAGTTTTCTGTTTTCATTGACAACACGAGGCTTTCTAAATCAGTGTTTACCTTCATTAGATCTCTGGGAAATGTGAAATTACACAGCAAATTATCCACAGACATAAAAATGTTATTATAAAACAATGCCATAGAGTAAGGATTACACTCATTTTCTATATTTTCCATGTTTTATTTAGAAACATACACTATTCATCATTAGATAAACATGATTAATTCACAGTATCCCAAAACCGGTGCTACCAGAAGGAGATTTCTAATGGCTTTACTATAACCATGTATATAAGTACTACTTATATTTAATATATGTATTATCATACTTTGTTATTATTTCAACCTCTCAAGGGAAGCTCATAATACTTTAACATGACTAAAGATGGACAGACTGTATACATGTAGAACAAGAACAGTAATTTTCCTTGATGCCATGCAAACCGAGTCAAAGAGTGTATTGGATAAAAACAAATTATTTTATTTTCTTTCTGGTGTTCTAATTAAAAAGGTAGTATCAGGCCATGTTATTAGGTGTCTAGAAATTTAGTGTGCCATAGCAAAGTGATCTAAAAAGGTGATAAATATTTACCAGTGTGTGCGTTAAATGGACATGTTTCCAAATTTTATGTTATGCAAAATACCCCAAATATTACTTTAGAGTCACTAAAAGTTATCTTAAAATTTGTTTATCTGTGATTTCTTTTTCTTTTTTCAAAGCTATCTTTTCCAACTCCAAATCTCACCTTCTCATAAATGTCCTACTGGAAATTGCTGTGTGCTCACATAACTCATCTTGTGGACTGAAGCCATGAGTATTAACAAATTAGCTGCAACAGAATTTGGCATCTTGAAATTGTCTCTCTCCTCTTCAGAGCTTGCTGAGTCAGAGCCTATCAAGTGATAAAGGTGAGTTCAGGAGATAAGAACTAAATTATCATGTTCAGATTAGGGGAGAAACATTTATGAATTTGAAATGTATGCTTGAAGCCAGTGGATTCTGAGACATACGCTTTTTCACTCCCACCCATCTATTCCATCAAAAATGGGGGTATCATAACTGGCATGTAGCCCTCTTTTATAAGTCAACCAAACTGGGAACTCACTGGAAACTTTCTGGTTGATTTTCTGAGAGTGTTGACAGTGTATCAAAGCAGAAAGCATATCTTCTTTCTTGAATAACTTTCAGGTACATTACTGAATTATCCTGAAGCACAGTGTTCAGCATCTACCTGGAGGAAGAGTCCAGATTTTTCCATCAGAAAAGAAGACCACTGGAGTATCTTATGAGGGAGCGGTTTTGGCAAGAATTGACAAGAGGGTCCTGTTTGAAGACATCCTCTCACTAATCTTTATCCTCCTATGACCTCAAAAAAGCACTGTACTTTTTCCCCTCACAGCAAGTTTGATTAATTTAAGACTTTTTTTTTTGGTTATATGTGCCAAGCAAAACAATCAATTCATTAAAAAACAAGCTACCAAATAAGATGTCAGTCTAAATTTACTGAATCATTTGATTGAAAAAAAACCTTTATTTAAATGAAGAATCCAGGGGCCGGCCCCGTGGCTTAGCGGTTAAGTGCGCACGCTCCGCTGCTAGCGGCCCGGGTTCGGATCCCGGGCGTGCACTGACGCACCGCTTCTCCGGCCATGCTGAGGCCGCGTACCACATACAGCAACTAGAAGGATGTGCAACTATGACATACAACTATCTACTGGGGCTTTGGGGAAAAATAAATAAAAAATTTATAAATGAAGAATCCAGGATAGCTGTGTTGACATAAGTTATGGATGAATTGCGTAAAGTCTCTAGATGGAGAAAATTAAAGAAATGACAGGAGGATTATTATTAAACTTAGAAAATGGAATTATACAGAATTAAAGCACTAGATAAAGAGAAACCACAAATGGCACTTTGCATATATAAAGCAAAAGTGGACATATAAGAATTATGATAATCCATATTCCTCAATATTTTTAACCAAAGTTTCTTTAGGGGGGATCAGGCTAAATTTTGCACTATAAAATATTTTAGTAACATTACATAAATTAATTCTTATAATTTGATGTTTTCACTATCCATAATATCTTAGTGAGTTTTTCCTGAGTATCCAACTTAAATAATTTGATCTATGTCAGTAACGTACCTAAATTAAACTTCCCACTGAAAAGTAATCATACCCATTACAGAAGTTCTCTGGGGGCTTCTATATATAGAGCATATAAAAATGTGAACAATATAAATTTAAGCATAATGCTGAAATGATATGTTTTTAAACAATTTCAATCATTTTTATCCATTCTTCTTTGTGCTTAAAACTTTGACATATCAGGCATTACATTTGTGTTTGTATTTCTCAGGAACTATGCTTGACGTGTATACTTTCCAGTAGTGATTTCTTCATAAACATAGCTGTGTTTAGGTTATTCTCCATTAAAGTAATGAACATCAAGGGAAAAAGAAAGTCAAGTGGGAATGAACTTCAGCCTCACTCTCAAAGGAGATGTCTACATATAAAGACATATAATTTTGTCCTTCACTGAAGCAAAGCATGATTCAGATTTATCCTTGGAATTAACATTCATTCTGATTATAAGGATATGAGTGGCAGCGAATTCTTAGTTCTGGAAAAATTGTGAACTTATTACACCTTTGTTTTCTTAATTAAGACTTGGATTTGTTGTTTTTGAATTTATAGAATGTCCATCCTTCCAAAGAAATAAAAGACTTCAACCACATCCAACTTGGGCAGATTAAACTAGGAATTCTGAACTTATATAATCAATAGAGCGGAATACATTTTTCAAATGAAGCCTTGTACTTAGGGCATGTTCAACCCAATTGTAGTTGGTGCCTACAGACATGTCTTTTAGGTTCTCTTTTAAGTGAGAATAAGTGCAAAACTATGAAAAGCAGAAGTTTCAAGTAAGTGGGTTCCAAGGCAGGGGAGGAATTTCTCTGACTGGGAGAGATATTGAGGTGTTGAGAACCAAAGGAAAGAGTTGAAAAGCACTACAAACAAGGAACTCCTTGGGGTTTAATTCAAACATCCAACAGATCTGTTCAGTTGGGTGCACAGACAGTCCTTCTTCTCTGGGGTTGATCAGCATCTTAAGCCCTTAATGGTTGAACTTTTCATTTCACTCTAATAGAGTGGATCCCCCCATGGGCGCCTCTCCAACTGGACAATGAAAATCAGTGGAAAACAGAATTCTCTTTTTAAAAATCACTTCTTGTGTCTATTTTGCAATTCAAGTGGTATGGAAATTCACGCCTGTGTCAAGGGTTTTCATCAGGCTTGGGCTGATACAGGCCAGAGTGTCTTCCCACAGCACTGCTTTCTTGGAAACTGGAGCATTAAGATAAATATGGAATGTTGTAGTGGATTTGTTGTATTTACACGTGATCTGTAGAACCACACTTGGGCTATGGAGCTGAAGGCTGGCAGGTCTTGGACCTATGTGATTAGAACAGAATAAAAGATATGTGGGAACTTGACTCTTGTCTGTGGCAGCTGCATGTGCCCTGAGTGGGGGAGGGGCAGAGGAGCTGTGTACTTGAGTAGCTGCTGGGCCCCGTGAGATGATGCTGTCCTTGCTGAAGGACTTGCTCTGTATCCTTCTGTAAAGCTAAGGAAGCACAGCCTTAAAGCTTATTTGTGCCTTGTGAGTCTAATTGCCAATTTAGACCTCTACCTGTGACTATGTTCATCACTTCTTCCACTCTTCTCCCCAATCCTGCAACTGCAAGAAATACAAACACATAACACAGAATGGAATGTGACTCAAGGCTTATTTATTGAATGCCTGCTATTTGGGAGGAGGAATGGAATTTTCAGCAAAATCTCTGGAGAAAGCTATTTCTCTTCATAAAAAAAATGCTCACACAGCTGCATTCTCGCAGACATACACACAGCCTGCGTGTCATCTCTCTGCACTCAGGCATAGTAACATATGGGAGAAGAAGTCGTCTATTACTACAGGCTGTGACAATCACTGAGAAAATTCACCACCGCAAATTAGCCAACAGTATTTCAGCAGGAGGCCCAGAAATTATCGGTCAAAGATTCAGAGACTTGAGGCAACATTTCATCTCATTTATTCAAATGCTCGGGGCAAATAAAATTATGGTAGGGCACCTAGCAACCTGTGTCCTGAGCATTTTGACAACCTTACTGCTAACTGATTGTTTGGATCCTGCTCACACTCCAGGAGAAATAGATTACTATTAATTTTAATTGACATTTCACGTAGGAACATATATTTTATTATTATGAAACTGAAATCTGATTCTGTAACTCCTCAGGAGGAAATGGAGGTGTCATGATTTGGGTCCATCCTGTGGTCTTTAAAAGTAAGGGACAAAGCAGCCATCCAATTAACAACACTGAATTAACAATTGGTTAAGCATTTGTAAAACACGGATGTTAATATGACACCACTTAACGAAGCCAATCAAACGTGGCATGAGGAGGATGTTACACAAATAAGAACACAAATAAATTCCCAAATGTGTTCTTCAAGCTTAGTCACTTTCATTTAACACCCCCTTTCCCCTCCCCATCAGCCTCGTAACTCTTCTTGGTCCTAGTGGAACTTGAATACATTTAGGAGATGAGACAGCCACATTAGTAAAAGATTTGCAAAAGCTCCCTACTTGGGATCTGCTTTTAATGCACTGATAAAATATAATCTGGACAACAGGAGTACATCAACATAAGTGATCAACCAACTGCTGAGTTCACCAAATATTTATTGAAGGGTTGTTGTTATCCCCTTCGCTAGGCCACATGCAACCAACTCTAAGAGACGGACTCATCCTCAAGGAGTTCAAGCCTACTGAAGGAAAACAGATGGCTTAAGAGCTAACATCAATGAAATGTGGTGAGGCCAACAATAAAAGTGTGCCTAGGCTCTTTGGGTGTTCCTAAAAGATATGCTAAGCCAGCCTGGTCAGACCAGGCTTCCTAAATGAGGTGACTGAACAATAGTATCACTGAACCGCAGAGAATCAGAACAGAAAGTGAATTGGGAGGACTTCTAGTTCTAGTCCCATGAGTCTCAATGGCACACTAGGAGGGAGTAAGACCACTGTGAGGAGGCATGTGTTCTTTAGAAAGTGTATAATGGGCTTTCTTGAGCTCCAGATCAGGGGTGGAGTTGCACTAGAACTAGGAAAGCGGAAGCATTTAACCAGAAGGCACGCTGTCCCTGAAGCCAGAGACAAGGAGCTGAGAAACGCTGATCTAATCGGTTAGTTCTATGGATAACGTTGGAGCCAAAGGAGAATGAATGTCTTGTCAGAGGGCATTTTCAGTGAAAACGTATTGGGATCCTCCTACATACAATGTGGTGTTTTAAGACTGGAATTAAAATATGTGGTAAAATCTATTCTGTCCAAGGACACGGAGAGGAAAACATTGCCTTCCTTTTCCAAGGAAGTTAGTGTGGATGAGAATATGGGAAAATAAACAAAGGAAAAGGAAATTAGGGCACAAAACGTTGATCAGGTCAATATGTGCAAAAGAAGAAGTCAAAGAGGAGGGAATATGAAATGGTGTCCAAACTGCGCCATAGGGAATTTGCACTCCAGCCATGTACGATTGTGCAAGGCGGGCCTGGTGACAGTCACTGCAAAACTCGACACACGTAAACACATGAGACCCACGGGAGAGAGGAGTCCACATCCTCTACCCAGTCAAGGCCTATGGCCCACCAATTGATTTTTTGAGTCATCACCATTACCTCTGCATATTTAAGCTCACTCTTTCATTGAAGAGTTTCCATCCCATTTAGCATTTATTCGAATATGAAATTTTTACTTAGCTTCTCGAAAAAAGGCAAACACTGTAACATCATGAAACACATCATATTTTCCTTGTAAATGTTTTGTAATAAATGAGAAACTGTACAGCAGTTAGTTCAATATTACCCATGCAGGATGAATCCTCTGAGCAATTACCTTGTTTCCACGGCAACGGCATATCTGCCCATCCTTCAGTGTGATCCTGGGAAGCCACCAAATCGGGTCTGCTCAGTAAAGCTGAGGAAAACTTAGTAAATGAGGGGAGTGGGGGAGGGGAGATGTAAATTTCATACTAACTGGGTTAACCAGAAAACAAACTATTTACATTATTTATTAGGTGGTTCATTTAAGCAGCTCAAAACAACTCACAAGGGAAAAATTGCAATGTTGGAAAACAGAAACAAAAAAGCAAAATTCGTAAGAAAAAAAAAAGGAGGAGAAAAATGACAATTAGATTTTCCAGCATCCTTGCCTGCGCTTAATCCCTTAGGAGGAGGCCTCTGAGGAATTCCAGGATCTTGAGTGCAGAAGGAAAGCAAATTTCCAGTAGACGTCTGCCTGGACCTCACCCTCCACCCAGAGTCTGCCTGGGCAGGAGCCTAACCTTTTGTTTTTTAAGCAAATTCTGGAAAAAGAGGCAAGTGTGCCTTTGACATCCATGGAAAACCATACTGTTATATCGGCTATTACACTCTAAGGAATTGCAAGAAAAAATAAATCAGAAACATTAACTAGTGGACCCTGAGCTATAATGCAAATACAAAAGCACACGAAGCTCCTTCAGAGCAAGACAGTCAGGTTAACGGCAGCTCCCTTTTTTGAGGGAATTTTAAACAGCGATTTAACGTCAGAAATTAAAAATATGTTCCACAGGGAGAAACGGACATGGTAGCAATGTTGTGCCCCTGTTATCACACTTGATTACAGGCTGTCGCAGGAGCTGGTTCCCAGACAGTTTTAGACGCAGGATGTAATTTAGAGACATTTTCTTGGTGGGGATCATAAGGGAGGCTCTAAAATCGGAGGTAGGGGGAGAACCTTTTGGTGCAGGGAAGACAGTTGCAGAATTGTGACCTGATATGCCACCGTTTGATTAATATGACATGTAATTACATCTAATCACAGGCATCTCTTGGAACCTGGACCACGGGATTGAAGCTAAATTTAAATACCTTGGAGAAATACCCTGGCTAATATAATAAAGGACCTTCTTCTATTTAGACAGGTAAATCTATTAACGCAGAATCTCTAAATCAAATGATTATACATCTGAGAAATTTGCTTATTGAAAGGAAAAAAGAAACATTAATCTGAGAGACTAAGGAAATATAGAAACCCAAAAGTGGAATATAAAAGTATTCAAGGGATTATTCCATATCATAAATTACTCTGCTTTTAAAGTGCTTACTTTTAAAAAAGGTTGACAGAAAAATTAAACATGAAGATAGAAAAAATCTATTTGGAAAGTGAAAAGATAGGCATGCTTTAAAAATTATCTTAAAAATAGGATTTTGAAATCACAATATAATATGATCCATATTGTAAAACTGTTGATCTCTTTTCTACATAGGGACTTGGGAACCCATTATTTGTCTTTCGTAGATTATATATTTGCATTGCCCTATCAAAATTCCTCAGGACTCTCAGAAGAAGTATCTATGAATGTAATGTTCAAAGAAAATGTTTTGAAAATACTACTTTTCTTCTATGTATAAAAAGACATATACTGTCATATTTTGCAATCAAAAATCTTATTGCTTAATTTAATGTATAGTCCAAGAAACAAATATATTAGATAACCTATGCTAATTAAATATTTAATATGTTACTAGTTAGTATAGAAAAATGCAATGTAAGAGACCTATGCCTCAGCTCACTATGTTAACATCACCCACAGATATAGCTGCACCAAACAACATAACCATATTCAGTCTGTCCAAAATTCATGTACTCATTCCAGATATTTTAACATCTAGCCTAAGATACAACATCATCAATAATAAACGTTAAATAAATGTTTGTTGAATTAATTAGTTAATGGGGAGTCCAAATAATCAGTTTGATTTAATTCACCACAGATTTCACCACATAGCTTGGAAGTATAGGCATAACCATATAGGTATCTCTCAATTATCCGTCATTACATAAAGGATCCTTTCTCCCTGCTATAACGGCATTTTCTCCTCTTCATCCCAAGTTCTCTCTGGGGTCTGCTTAACTTCCCTGCAGTCATGGAATCCATTTTCATTTTTATTTTTGTTACCTGTAACCTCCTTGGCTTTGCCAGTCAAGACTTCCTTTGCATCACTAGTATGCACTTACTTATCACTAAGTATGCAAACACAACAGACTTCCTGCACATCACCTCTGTGCCCAAGGCTACTCATCACTATGAGGTTTGGGTATGGTCTCTACCCTAAACTATAGAGAGAAGTAAGACATATACACGTAAAGGATGAACCTACAGTGAATTATTAGATTAGGATATATAGGAGATATAGAACCAAAATCTTTTGGTGGCTTAAAAAGGGCAATGGAAGGAATGGATAGAAACTCTATGGGTGAAGAGATACAGGGAAACTAACATTTCTTGAGCAGCTGTTTTCTATCAGGCCCCATGTGAGGGTATTTCACATATATTTCTCTCTTGCATCGAAATGTTGAGATATGCCTTTTCATAACTTTACAAGATATAAAGCCCAGCAGGGTTTCAAAACTTGCCCAGGATTATATTTCTTGTAGGTCTCTGAGAAGATATTCTAATTCAAGTTGATATTTTTTCCATTCTAGGCAGAAGGAACACGAGTGTGCACTCCGGCACCAAGGTAACATTATGCACAGGTGTGTTGGACAGATAATGATGGCAGCAATCTTCTACAGCACAGCATGTAGAGAGGAAGGTGCAAGCTTGGAAATAGCAGGCCTGGAGACACTCAAACTCTTATCTCTAGCTTTTCTTTTTGGTTCCTTCTTAGGATTTCTATCTCTCTGCTTTCATTGCCTATCTGTTCTTGCATGCTGTCTACTTTCTCCATTAGAGCCCTTAGCATATTAATCTTAGTCATTTTAAATTCCTGGTCTGATAATTCCAACATCCCTGCTGTATCTGGTTCTATGCTTGCTCTGTATCTTTAAATTGTGTTTGTTGCCTTTTGGTACATTTTGCAATTTTTTCTTGATAGCTGGACATGATGTATTGGGTTAAAGGAACCGCTATAAATAGGCCTTTTGTCATGTGGTGGGCTGTGGAGGGTAAGGAAGCATTCTATAGTCCTATGATTAGGTCTCAGTCTTTCAGTGAGGCTGTGCTTCTGGACCATGACCTTCACAAGTATTTCTCAGCATTTTTCTCTCCCCATAGAAGAGACAAGATGGCTAGAGCTGGCTGGAGTTGGGTATTTCCCTTCTCCAGGTCAGTCAGGCTCTGGTAATACACCAGTAGGTTAGGCTCTGGCTACACTCAGACTCTTTCACATAGCCTCCAATGTCCTGTGTGATCAGGCCTGGCCTGTCTAGCCTCATCTGGCCCTCTGACTCCTTTCTTCACCTCCACACTCCAGCCACACTGGTCTTCTTCCAATCCGCCCAGGAAGCTAGCTCTTTCTAGCCACCAGGCCAGAGGCTCTTCTCCCAACTTGCTGCTTGACTGGCCCTTATATTCCATTAGATCTCAATGGAAATATTGCCTCCTCAGAGAGGTCTTCTCTAACTATTGGAACGTGGTGCCCTCACCCTATTCTTTCCAACTCTATTATTCTGTTTGAGCAATGTATGTTCTTTCTTTCAATGCACTTGTCATAATCCTAAGTTTTATATTTATTTGATTGTCTCCTCATTTACTATCAGTTTCCTGGCTATGTTGGAGCACCTTGAAGGCAGTAACAATGTCAGCTTTGTTCATCACAGTGTAACCACAATCCCAGGACTATGCCTGGCACATACAAGTCAGGCAATAGATAACAAGAATTAGTGAATGAATAACTCCTTTTTTTTTTTCAGTTTTAGTCTTAGCATGACTCAATAAACTGAAATAATGGCCACTGCTATTGCTTAATATCTGTTGCTAAATAAATGGTGAATTTGTGACAAGTCTGTTTAAGAATAACAGGTCTTCACTCCCAGAGGGCAAACAACATATGGCTGTTGATAAAACAGTAACTGTGACACACTGAGAAATTATAATATAAGAAAACAAAGTATTTTGAAAGTTAGATGTCGCTGAAATCCTTGTTAGCTGAGCCAGTAGTTAAGTTACCATTGTTATTTATAGACATTACCAACTGTAAGTCTTAGAGTTTTGAAAGAAAGAATCAAAATGCTTGTTTCTGCGTCCCTTGCAGGATCTGACACTCATAGAGGGTCTCACTTTTGTCTTCATTTCAGGCTCTTGTTCAGCTCCAGACTCAAGTTAAACCTGTATCCTTTCCTCACAGATCTTTTCAATCTGCACTCTCTCACTGCCTTTGATCCTTGTATTAGGTAGCAGATTTAACATCAGGGGCACCGCCATCAGTAACAACAACCCCCAACAATGTGTGCATGGAAAAGGGGCTCTCAGGAGAATAATACCTACATCAACAGTGGTTGGAATTGGATGGGGGGAGCTACAAGCAATTCTTAGATGTTTCTTCCATGTCATTTTCCAATTGGGATAATAAAATAAAATAGCTCTGTAATTAAAAAAGAGTAATAAAGCCAGCATGATCCTTGAACTCACTTATAGAGAAAATGAGCCACCTTAAGGCCAATTTCCTCACTGTTAAAGCTAATAATAGCAGTGAGTGAAAAGAACAGACTTCACGTATTGCTCTCCTGGTGATGCTAACCAACAGTATTACTGGAAGTAATAGAGCTGATTGTCACTATTATATTGTAATCGTCAGTAAGCAATGACTAGGTCAGGCACTAGGCCAAGTGCTTTATACAACATTATCTCATTTAATCCTCCCCAAAATCACGTTAGGGGATTACTATCATTATTCCCATTTTACAATAAGGAGATTAAGAGAAGGGAAAAGATTACACTGGCGCAGTGTTCAGTTCAACTTTGAGATATTCATTCCATGATTTTAATCTAAACCCTTCCCTCATACATTTATTCAGCAACGTTATTACTCATATACTATGCGCCAAGCCCTGTCCTAGTCAGTAGATATACATTGGTGTGTAAAGAAGTTTCTGTCCTCAAGTACTCAAATCTAGTGGGAGAGACAGTTGTGTAAATAGACAAGCTTAATAAAGGTGCTAAGATAATAAGAGGCAAGTCCAGGATTCTAGAGGAACACAAGAGTGGAGCCCCTAAGTTAGACGTGGGTTGAGAGGATATATCAGAGAAAGTGGCTTGGAGATGGTGACATCTGATCTAAATCTTAAAAAATAAAGCACTCGACTTTTACTGGGTGGGTCACTAATCGGGAAATGATGAATGAGAAAGCATTTAATCCAGGAGAGTCTGAACAATGGCCCGGGACAAGAAACATCATGACATATAAAAAGAACGGTGTTGTGAGGAAAGGAGAAATAAGACAAGAGATGGAGAGATGGTGCAGACTAAAAGTGAATGAAGTGCCCTGCTTACATTATAGAAATATGACTTTAGCATATACTAAATAATTGGAGAAAGACAAGACTGGAGAGGCTAGAAGGCTTGTTGGAAGGCTGCTGAAACTTGACAGGCAAGAGAGAAAAAGGGACTTTCCTGGGGGGGTGGTGGCAGAGATGCAGTGAAAAGAGAAGATGTGTGAAAAACTGAGGAAATAAAACACGCAAGATTGCCCTGCAATGAAGAGGACGTACAGAAGGAAGTTAAAAATAATTTTCAGAATGTTAACTTAAAATATTGGGGAATGAATCCTAGTGTCCCCTGTGCCCTGTGGAGATAGAAAAAGCAAGAAGAGAAGGAGATCTGGGAAGAGATGGACTCAGACCAAATGAAAGTGATTGTGGGACAATGGGGTGTGACACTCGATGTATTTATATCCTTCAAATTCTGGAGTTTGTACAGAGATTGGAGCTGGACAAAGCTTTGAGGGTCTTTAGCATATTAGGAGTAGACGAAACCTCGAAGTTTGGTGAGATATCTTAAGGAGAGTGAGAAAGAGAAAACCTTGCACGTAAAATACAGGATTGGCATTTTGAAGGGGAGAAGGAGGAGAAGGATTACGTGGGCAGTGGGCAATAACAGAGCCTGGGGTATGGGACACCTTGGGGTTGGGCCAAGGAAGAGAAACACACAAAACCCATACAGGTAAAGATCAACATTGGAAGTGCACTGAGAACCAAAAGAGGTAGTCCTATGGAAGGTCAGAAGAAAGAGATATTTTAAGAATTAGGGAGGGATTGACAGCAACAGAGGCAGATGAGTGGCCTAATTAAATAAAATTGGAATAATACTCCATTTCATTTGGAAGTTGCATCATCATTGGTACTTGGTGAAATCAGTAGATTGATGGGGACAGAAGTCAGGTTGTAACTGTTGGCTGAGTGAATGGAAGGGAAAGAGGCAAAAATATCAGACGGAGGAATTTTCTAAAATTTTGATAAGTGGTGGAGTAGCAAGACTGGCGAATTGCCAGATGGGATTCAACGTCGAGAGTTTTGGCAAAAGACATGTGTTTTTTTGGTAGGGGAGATAGGAGATTACCTAGATCTGAGCAGGTTTACATTTTAAAGTATAGAAACCAGTAGAAAGGAAATGAGGAGGAATAACTGAAGGAGGAGTCAGAAGGAGTTTGATATGGTTGGAGCTAAAGGCACAGAGTAATGGATGGACCTTGAGTGCCTCATCCACTAAGACTGTTGGAAATAAGAGAAGAATGAAAGGGTGTAGATAAATTTGTTAATAGACACTAAGTTGAATAATAAACATTATGCCCAATGACTTCCATTTTCTCAGGAAGGTAGAAAGAAATCACCAGAATTCCTCTTAGTGGAAGTACTACATTGTTTGAAAGAAATACTTGGATGTGCCATTTTGTGTGGAGGGTGTGATCAGAGAATTCACAAAATATGTTCACCAAAAGGAGATATATATATATAAGAGAGGAATTTATTTTATTCTTGAGAAGTAAGTAGGGAAAAGAGTTTAGTGAAGAGAGAGTGATAGAACAGGAGGGGGAGTTATAAAGAGGAAGGAAGAGTGACTTTTCTCATGACCATCGCATCTTTGATGAGTTCAGCCAAATTCAAGAAACATTGTTGTGGAATTGCTTGAGAGAGGCAGTGAAGGGTGCTATTGCCCTTACTGAGGGGATGGGGATAAAAGTAAAGAGTGGAAACAAAACATCACACCAAGGTACAGGAGGCAGAGAGTGAGAACAAGGAGAGTGTAGGATTCCCCCAACTTCCTGATATCACGAGAATTTAGGGAGAGGGATAGGCTGTGGGCTTTTGTAGACCACAGAACTGAGGATTCAAGCTAAGTCTGACCAGCTGACTTGTGGCAACCCTACCACTCCACCCCAGGCCCCACAGCTCACATTTGCGATGCACAAATATTAACCAAGGACAGTATAGGCAAAATATTTAGGTGGAGCTGTTTGACAGATAAGCCTCAAGACGATGGCAGTTGTAACATTGTTGAATCTGGGAACATAATGGGAAGAAATATTAACTAGAACAGTTTTGACTCCAAACATCTGACGATTAAGCAGAGTCCAAAGTAGATTCCAATGTGAACAGATTGCTGCTAGAAAAAGAAACACGAATGGCTCATAAACATATGAAAATGTGGTCAACCTGACTCACAATCAGAGAAATGCAAATTAAAACTCCAGTGAGATGCCATTTTCACTTAGTGGAGAAACAGTCACCCTTGTACGTAATTGCTCGCAGAAGTGTAAATTGGTACAAACTTTGTGGAGGGTAATTTGGTAATATTTATCTAAACTTAAGATGTTTTTCAAAATTTAAATTGTTTGTGCACTTTAAATCAGCCATTCCACTTCTAGGAACATCCTACGGCTATTACAACTAGTACTTATGAGAAATGACACATACAGAAAGGTTCTACGGAAGAATTATCTGTGATAGCAAGTGGTTAAAAACAACTTAAATGTCCATCAGCTTGAAAGTAATCAAATAAAAGATGATGCAGGCATATGAAGGAATATTATGCAGCCAATGAAAATAATGAGACAGATCCATAGGCACTGATGTGGAAGAATCTCCAAATTATAGTATGAAGAGAAAAGTAAGATGCAAAGCAGTGTCTATAATGTTCTACCAAATGTGTGTATACACAAACGCACACACTCACATGTTTATAAGTTGTGTTTATAGGCCCACACACAAATTTTTTACTTGTATTTTATAGCATTTCTCTAGACAGATATAGAAGAAATTGAGAACAATGATTGTCTTCTGAAAGGAGAACTGGGTATTTAAGGGGCAGGTCCATAGAAGACTTATTTTTTTACTATATACCTTTTCCTACCATTTGCATTTTGATGTTTTACATGTATTGACTGCTTGAAAATAATTAACTTTTTTTAGAAATAACTGTGTAAAGCAGAATAGTCTTCCTGTTTTAATTGAAGACCACCGTTGGCAGTTTGAAATGGCAGTTGAGGAGAAGAAAACAAAAGAAAGCAGAAATAAAATAGGAAAAATAAAAAATCAATGGGGAGGTTTAATGATCCACTCAAGTTGGGGGCTCACAAATTTGAAGAGGTATCACTTGGCATGGTTAGATGTGCTTTTATGTTTTCCAGCATCACTGAGGAATGCTACCATTAAGAATGAAGAGGGTGGATTTCTAGCATTTAACATAGGATTGGAATTTTGAAGGATACAAGCAGCAAAAGGATTAAGTGGCAACAAATTGGGAATGGAAGTATGAGAAGAACTTAGATGATCAAGTTTGGGTCTGGCCTGAACAAATCAGAAATACATTCCAGAGGAAGAGATGGAACGAGAGAAAATGGTGGCATCAATGGCCTGGAAGTCGGTAAGATACCAAAGACAGCTCCAGTGGAGATGAGGCTGGAAAGATGGTATATTGGATAGTAAAAACATCTAATGGGGCAGTTTCCAAGTGATGACATGGTCCAGGTTGAGAGTGGCTGATTGGAGAAGAGGTAAAGGTCACCTAAGGCAAAGGAACCAGTTGTGTTGCTTCATCATTGGATGCTTTGTCTACGTGGGTGTTGAAAACATCTAGAACTAATGTTCAAATGGTAGGGAAGAGAGGCATTCTAGGAACTGGGACCCAAAGTTTTCTTTGATGGAGAGGAAGAGACCGATGCTGAGGGTAGCCAGTGATAGGGTGAGGAGGGGGAGAGAGTCATATGGTCAAACAGCATGAACCCCACATCTTCTAGGAGCTCCAGCTCCAGTCACCTCTGACCTCACTCCTACCACTCCCTCCTGGGGTCACACTGTTCCAGCCCCACAGGTCTTTGCTGGTCCTTACACTCTCCAGGCAAGCTTTACTTCATAGTCTTGGCACTGCCTGGAAAGCTCTTCCCCAGGGTTCTACAAGTTTCCCTCAGGTCTGTGCTCAAATGTCACCCTCTCAATGATGTCTACCTGGACCAGTCATATATGAAATAGCAACCTTTCATCTTTCTTTCCTGCTTTCTTTATACCCATAACACTTAGCACCTGCTTAATCTTGGTTATTAATTGCTTCCATCCACTAAAACAGAAGCTCCTTGAGGGCAGGAAATTCACCTGTTTTTAATCCCCAGTGTCCAGAACAGTGACTGGCAATAGTAGATACTCAATACATATTTGAGCTTTTACATAGGATAAATGAGAAGTAGTTTTAAATCAGATTATTTTCCTGGATGTGTGCGTTTAAACATAAAGTTCTTTGAATGCCTCTCGGATAAGTTTCTTCTGTTTCACCAAATGTTTGATGAGCACTTTCCAGGTGCTAATTGCTGAGCTGGCACAGCAGATTTCGGAAAGATGATTACACAAGGTTCCTGCTCTCAAGGATTTCATCCTCTGGAGAGGGATAGGAAGACAGCAAAACCCCTCATTACAACTCAAGGCACGACAAAGTAAGGACAACCAAAGGGTTGCAGGGATCCAGAAAAATGATAGGTTCACCTTGTTGGTTTCCAAAGTGGTAGGTGAAGAGTTCCATCCTGGATGAGTGTGATCCTGATAGGCTCTGAGCAAGGATCATGAGCAACGTTGTGAAAGATGACAATGGGGACAAACGTGCTCTGTTCTGAGCACATTACTCAGAGACGTGATGCAGCTTACTCAGGGTCACCAAGTTCACAGCAGAGCTGGTCTTGGAACCCAAGCAGTGAGCCTCCAAAGCTCCTGCTCTTCACATATGCCCTCGCCTGTCATCTTGTCTTTAATCTGAAGAGGGACCGCGAGTAGCTGGGGAGAGAAGAGGTGAAGGATGAGTCTGGAAAGAGATGTTGGAGCACAGCTGTAGGGGGGCCCTGAACTCTTTGCTATGGGGTTAGGACTTCACTCTGTGTGGTGGGGAGCTATTGTAGGGTTTCAGGAAATGACATAATCTGTTTTGTGTTTCAAAATGATAGCTAACAGCAGTGTGAAGGACAAGAAGGAGGGGGATGATGAGCATATAAATTTGGCCAAAGGAAATGGAAAAGAGGAACAGGGTTGGGAGATATTTCAGAGGCATAACTGCCTAGATGATGCGCTGGGAGCTTGAGACCTGAGGGGTCTATTAACTGAGTTACAGCATGCAGGAGATAAACACAGAGGATTATTAGAACTACTTAAGCTTTTATATTCACTAGTGTCAAATAATGCATATTATTTAGCTGTAAGTTTAAATAGTTTCCTGAGCTGATATGGAAATTAAATATTCCTTTTCCAACCTCATTTTACCACCTACTGGTGAACTCAATTTATCAAGTCAATTAAAATATCTGTAGTAAAAGCTGTAGAGACATTTCCCTGAAGCTGCTTTAATGGGGTTTGGAGTTTTTATGGGACCCTTTACCTGAGTCTAGGATTATAATTAAATTTTCTATCAAATTTTCCTCCTACACTTGTCCCCTAGAAAGAAAAAAACTGCCTTCCAAATTATTTTTAATTTCGATTTATATTAAAATATTAAGTGTTCTGGATATGGCTCACTTTTCCTTGGGCTCTTCAATTCTCAACTTTAGTAACTGAGAACAAGCCTCTATACTTATTAGTAAAAGTCAGCGGAGTTCTGACAGAGGTAGTGGGGTGAACATCACACTGGAAGGCAAGAGACAGGTTCTCATCTTCTTCTGTAGCAAGAAGATCT
Organism: Ceratotherium simum simum; assembly: GCF_057802395.1. NCBI lineage: Eukaryota > Metazoa > Chordata > Mammalia > Perissodactyla > Rhinocerotidae > Ceratotherium > Ceratotherium simum. The sequence goes on along the minus strand of NC_141937.1, from coordinate 22,692,622 downwards.
TGAAGACATCACCACACTGCCCGGAGCCTGCTTCCTCTATACCCTCTAACATTCCTTCACTTTCTCACTCTATCATGCATATATTCAACAAACATACATTGAGTGTCCACCATATGCAATTCTTGGAGGGATATAGAACTGAATTGGCCAATTCCAGTTCTCAAGGAGATTTCAGTTTAAATATTGCAAGCTAAACAATTGTGATTGTAAAAATTAATATAATAATAAAAAAACACAATGGTATCTCAAGGAAATGATCTGTATTTTGAAGCCAAAGGAACCAATCCACTTAAACATACTTGGAACTTTTCATATTTGTTCCTTTGATAATTTTACTTTTTAGGCTTTGTAGAAATGGATAGACTCAGGAAGCTAAGAAAGAAAAAAATCATATTGGATCAAGAGTCCCTTTTTGTCTTCAGGATCATGGTACCATATTTGTATAAAGAGGTCTGACTCCAGGAAAGCAATGGAGAGCTACCAGGAGACCCCTAGTTCTCCTTCAGCCCTGGCTTTTACATTTAAAAAATGAATTATTTGTCATCGAGTATAATATGGGGCAGCCTCTATAACTTGAGAAATATTTGTGCTTCTGACTCCGCTGCCCTGTGTTACCCACCGCCTGTAGACACAAGAGGAAGGGCAGGCCTCCTGCGGGGAATACAGGATGTTTTCTATGAAGCAATGCAGAAGGGCTGCAGTGGGGCACGTGTTGACAGCCTACTTCACATGCATTTATCTTCACTGGCAAGGCACCAATTCCAGAAGTGGTGTCTGGGGTCTTGCTGCCAAGCACAGGGGCGACCCTGGGAGGCCTGGTTGCTTGTAACAGGAAAGCACTCACTGTCCCTGCTGGGCCCGCAGGACCACAGCTGTCAGCACAGTTCAGATAGCAGTGCCTCCCACTACGAGCACCAGGGATCTGTGCAGAACATCATTCCCACAGATAACACAACACACCGGCTCTGTTTTGCTTATCCAGAAAGAACCAATATTTTCTTCAAGCCGTCTTCTGAATATAAATGACAGCAGAGACACCAAGAGTTCTGGGCTCCTGATTCATTGGAAACCGAGACCTATCGCTTACCAGCAACTAGCCCATGGCCTGGATAATGACAGATGCTCAGTAGATATTTGTTGAATTAATTAAGCAGTGATTTAATCGGCTAATTGATTTATGGACCTATGCCTAGCATGATGTCTGGCACATGTCAAGTGTCAATAAATATTCGATGAGTGAATGAACCAGTGGCAAAGACTGCAATGCAGTTAAATTCAGGCTCCACAACCAGATCTGAGGCAACACCATGAAGCAGATGAAGTTATTCCAGCCTCTCCCGTCCCTACTTTCACCTCCTGTGTATTCTTACCAGGGCCTCCGTGGCTCACTGCCTGGATGTTTTTTCCTTAGAGCAGTGATTCTCAAAGTGTGGTCCCCAGACCAGAAGCATCAGCATCACTTGAGAACATGCTAGAATTGCAAATTCCCAGACCCCACCCCAGATCTACTGAATCGGAAACTATAGGGGTGGAGACTAGAAATCTGTGTCATAACAAGCCCTTCGGGTAATTCTGACATACAGTCAAGTTTGAGAACCAATGCTTAAGTTTTGGTTGTTTGTTTATTTCTAAAAAACTACCTGTGGAGAATCATGCAGGAATGCTAGCTGAACAGGCAGTTTGGCTTCTTCCCTAGATCCTAAGAATTCAAATCTCTAGAGCTGCAGCCAGGGGATCTGCATCTTGAACAAGCGATGTTTTATGCAGTAAAACCACTTATCCGAAGCTTTGCTTTCTTTCCGTCGTCTATTAGTTTTCAGTTAATCAGCTTCAGCAGAAGTTTCTAGTGTATTAGATTTATTTTATTACTCAATACGGTGATAACCAGAGATATTTTAATGTTCAACAGGGATCTAAAGGTCCCTCTGTCCTAAAAGAACATGTGCCACTAATAATGGAAATTCACATCCTGCTATCCGGTAACAGATGCTCTAGGCTGGGGTGGGGGGTTCCCCTCAAATTAAAAGGCATCAGAGGGAGGCATTTCGGGAAGGAGAGAGGATCCTGTAAGGACCAGGAGAAGGGAACTATAGCACCAGCATCTCAGTCTGTCCAGTTGTCTCTAAATCACTTACATCAACAATGATGCCGTCGCTATTATCTGACCCCTGTTGTGTTTGTTCATGTAGAGTTTTGTAACCATTAGAGTTGTAATGTGTTCTTGTCTCCTCAGCCAGGTCTGGAGGATTTACTAGCTTTCCATTCCATGGAGGGTTCTTGACACTGACTTTCTTTTTAGAATTCTGTTTAGCATTTTAATGCATTTCATCAAGTTGCAATATTTTTTTCCAAAAATTAAATAAGTATCCTATTAGAAATATTTTTCATGTTTTAAGATTGAATCACAATGTTAACTTCATCTGGTATTCATTTGATTATGAGAGTGGCCATTTTTAACCAAGCATATAATCAGACAAAACAAATTATAGCTGGTCCACTTAATAGCATTTCCCCACATACCTATCAAAAATATTATACTGCTTACACTATTATTGTACTATGCATAATGCATTAATAACTAACCTTATAAATTTATGTTATCTGTTCTCACTACAAATAATTTCCCCCACCAAATATTTCTGGAAGTCCCTAAGCACATGAATTAAACACGTAAATGTAGCATCTGTCATTTTCCCCTCTTTTCTTGCTCTAGTACCTATTTATTGCTTTATGTTTATTTCATTAGAAACCTGGGAGTGAGGGGATTTGATTTATGAGCTCTAATAGCCAAACTGAAGTGGAGGTTAAGGAATAAGTCTTACTCATGATGGAGTAGGTAGGTTGAAAGATATCATATTCCTTTGCTGTTGCTTTTATTTCTGTGCTAAGGTGACCATTGTTTCCCCAATGTTCCTCCAAGGGGTCTCCTTTTGCTAAAACAGAAGTATGTTGTAGGGGGCCGGCCCCGTGGCTTGGCAGTTAAGTGTGTGCGCTCTGCTGCTGGCGGCCCAGGTTCGGATCCCGGGCGCGCCCGGATGCACTGTTGTCCAGCCATGCTGAGGTGGCGTCCCATATACAGCTACTAGAGGGATGTGCAACTACGACATACAACTATCCACTGGGGCTTTGGGGAGAAAAGTGGAAAAAAAAAAAAGGAGGAGGATTGGCAATAGATGTTAGTTCAGGGCCGGTCTTCCTCAGCAAAAAGAGGAGGATTGGCATGGATGTTAGCTCAGGGCTGATCTTCCTCACAAAAAAAATAAATAAATAAAATAGAAGTATGTTGTAGAGTGATGTGGATGAAACCATCTACACCCGTGCAGCTCACTGTCCACTTTTCACACGACCTAACTATTCCACTGTCTTCATCAATCGGACTTTACTATTCCAAGAAACTCTTGTCCATAAAGATAAAAGTTGCAGATAACTTCTTTGTCCATTGTCATCTGTTTTTTAGTGGTATTTTAAGATGGCCAGCATTCAACACTCTAAAAGACCAGACTCATCAGCCACTTAGTTGGTATTTTTACCAACAAGCTATTTTCCAAGCTCACCCTTCACAAAAATCTCTTACTCTGTTTCCATTTATTTGGTTCTGCCCTGCTGATTCAGGAAATTGTTTAGTGTTGGATTACAACTCTGAACTTCCTGTGCCTGGTCAGCTCCTGGTCGATGATTGCTCTCATTTCCATGTTAGACAGCATTTTTATGTTCCTCAGCTTTTAACCTCTGCTAGAGGAAGAATTAGCTTAGTCAGAGTCCACCTGATTGTGGCCTCATCACACAAATACTTTAGCCATACATTGCTCACTGTTTTTATTTCTAAGATATAATTGCAGCTACAAAGGAACACTCATCCGTGGGCCCTTGACAGAATCCAACATTGTGGTGCACTGGGCCAGCTTCGTAGGTACACCCCCAAAGCCATTTATCTTCAAAGGGAGAAATCCTTCTATTTTTATGCAAACTTTAAATGCTTTAAATATATTTAAAATCATAACTCGTTAATTCAACATGTTTTTTGAGTGAGTACAGTATATACATATGAGGGAGGTCTTGTGTTCAGCCCTGGGTGTGCAGTGGGGAACAGGACCAATGGAGCATCTCCATCCCGGAACTTAGTCTAATGATGAGCAGCCTTGAAACAAATATTTGCAAAATAATTGCCTACATTGCAATTGTACAAAGTTCTATGAAGGGAAAATCAAGTGCTACAAAAGTACATCAACAGGGGAAGCTAGCTAAACCTAGGAACTTGTGGAAGCTTGTTCCAAGAAAGTGATTTTTAAACTGAGACTTTAAACTATTTAATCCTATCTGGTGTCATTAGGAGATCTTTAATATTCTGGCATTAACTGAAAGAATGAGAGCCAGCCCTGATGGTCTAGTGGTTAAAGTTCTGCACCCTCCACTTCAGCAGCCTGGGGTCAGTTTCCTCTTGCGGAACCACACCACCCATCTGTCAGTAGCCATGCTGTGGTGGCGGCTCACACAGAAGAACCAGAAGGAGTTACAACTATTCACAACTATGAACTGAGGCTTTGAGGGGGGGAAAGAAGGAAAAAAAAGGAGGAAGATTGGCAACAGATGTTAGCTTAGGGCAAATCTTCCCCTGCCAGAAAAAAAAAAAATGAAACCTTAAAAAGATAAATGTTATCTCTTTTTCTTTTTTGCTGAGATACGTGATATGGTAAAAAAAAAATTTATAGGATATCTAAGAAAAAAAGAGACAGATTTGGCATCTTGCATATTCACAGGTGAGGGTCTTCTACAGGTTTCTCTAGCTGAATGTGCCCAGTTATTCCAGATGAGTGTCTTTTGGTTTTCGTTTGCTTGCTTGTCAATATAGATTTTCATTTGCACATAAGAGACATTGTGATAATCCTCAAATTTCAGGCCAAAGTTTTCTGTTCCATCTTCTGACATATTATTAAATTAAATTTAGAAACTAGAGCATCACATAGTCATTCCTTCTAATTTTCATTTATCTGAAAAATATTCAATTCAATTTTATTTGTAATATTTTTACCTTTCATATACTATTTTTCTCCTACTTCCATTAAGCAGAAAGTGTCACAAAATGACAGGGCTCTGGCATGTCCTGGAGAGGTTAGACAGACTGTATTCTATCTGTTTGGAAAGCACAAATGAGAACTTCATGAATATAAATTAGTGTCTTATTTTTCCTAGTGTCACATATGATAAATCAGTTCCCTGGCAAGTGACAGTGATATGAACAGTAAAGCATCTCCTCATCTCTATGCAAAATAAAGGACGTAATAAGATAAATAAAAGGAGAAGTTAAGAATGAAAAGAAAAGCATTCTTGTCTTGGAGAGAGGAAATGGAGGAATGGATAATAGAGGGGGAGGAAGGTTTCATCACCAGGTAACTCCCACCTCACCGTGGAAATCAGGCAACACTCTATGGTCTGGTTTGGAAAATGAAGATTCCACAAATATTTTGAAGCCAAAGTATTAAAATACTATATTTTCTCAGTCAATCCTCTTATAATTTCCACCCACATCCAGAAATCAATATGACAAGAAGGCAGGAGGAAAGGAGGGAAGGAAGGAAGGAAGGAAGGAAGGAAGGAAGGAAGGAGGGAAGGAGGGAGGGAGGAGTTGGGGGAAGAGGGAAGGGGAGGAGAGAAAGGAAGGGAGAGGCCTTGTGTCCTTTGCTACGTAGACACACAGACTCAGTATTTTGTTTTAATAAAGCAAATTGCCTAAAATATACATTTCAGAGAAGCTGATTCCAATCTAATGAAAGTGAGGATTTTATCTACAAGCACATCTAAAGAAATTGTTTGGGGGAATAACTGGAAAGCCATGATGCAAACATATGGACTTCAAAATCACTCAAGCTAGAGATTACTAGATCCTTGAGGGAGAATTCAGAAAGCAAGAACACTGAAGGTTTTGTGCCCGTATAAGTTTATTTTCAATTGCATTTAGGTATTAGAATTCTTTATGTTATTAAATTTTTTTCCACTCATTTATTTCCTTTTTCCTGTCTACTGTGTACATGTACATCTTCTCTAGAGTCATCTCATGAGATAGGAAGGGAAGTTATACTAATTCTAGTTTCAGCTACATTTAATTAAACTTCTCTGTGCAAGGATTTCTTGATGACCACAAAAACATATGGAACTCAGAAGCCCTAACGTCTCAAAGTTGAATCAAACTGGTTAAAGTTCTCCATAAAGTTGCTCATCTTTGTGTGACATAAGAAAATATTTTCCCCCAGGCCTTATGATGGAAGCACTCTCAGGAGTCAATAATACGTCTTTCTGCTTAACTGCTCTATTTCTTTGCTCATCCAGTTCAGAAGCAAGATAATCTCCCAATCAGATACATTACCTCAACTTTGATGTCTTCTGTTTTTAAAGTCTGAATACCGTTTTGCTCGTGAATGCCAATGAAGCCATTTATCGGAAGAAAACTCTGAATTGGACTCAGAGAAATTAAAAGAGACAATTTCAAAATGCCATGATAATTCCCTAATCTATTCCTACTGCTGTAATAGCTTAAAATGGAAGCCAAGCAATTTTATCAAGTGGCTGAGGTACTCATCAGGAAAGGCTGGGTCCTCAGCTTCTCCAGGATCTCACCTGGCTTCTGGAAAACTTGGCTGAATATGCTTCAAACATTTTCACCTTTGTCATATTTTCCATAGCTCTTGAAGTATGTTTGGAGCTAGAAAGATGGCGATGTCAGTCTCCAACAGAACATAAATGATGATGGACCTCATATGGCTGTGGAGCTATTTGGTTAGACTGTCATGTGCAAGTTGGTCACCTTTATTTTTCTTTTCCCCTTAAGATCCTAGAAAGTTCTTATCATACAAATTAATTAAATTCTATCATTTGTTCCTGAAGGTTTAACTGTCATTATGCCCCATACTTCTTTATATTAAAGGAATAGAGTAGATCTGTGCTGTCCAATAGAGTAGCCACTAGCCACATGCTGCTGTTTAAATTTAAATACAGTTTAATTAAAATTAAATTGAATTAGAATTTCAGTTTTTCAGCCACACTAGCTACATTTCAAGTACTCAATAGTCATATGTGGCTAGAGGATGTTGAATTGGCCAGTACAGAATGAAACATTTCCATCTTCACAGAAAGTTATATTGGACATGCTGGACTAAATGATTAAGGAAATTAATTAGTTCCTTAATTCAATTGGGCTAAAATTTTTTTCGGTATATTTTTTAACTGCTCAACTCCTTTAGAATATAGGCATGCCTCTCACAAGCATAGAGCTAGGCTAGTGTCCAACTTGAGAGGTTAATTCATTAGCCATAGAAGAATTTATGAGCCTGCACGAGCAGACGTAGAAAGAGGTTGTCATGCCAAAAAGAACCATTTGAATTGGCTGTCTGGAAGATGCAGGACATCAGGCGGTCAATGAAGTTCTCTTTCATGAAGCTGAAATCATGGAACAGGTCAGAGGACCGAACATTAGAGCCCCACGCAGATCAGGAGGAAAGTTAGAGTCAAAATGCACCTGCTGGCAAAGGAGCACAGAAGGGCAAGGGATTCACAAGTGGGAGCCAGAGCTCAATGGCAGAGGGAGGTGGGTACTGTATAAACAGAGAGGCAGGCTGTGTTATCCAGACTGTAACAGAGTACTCCTCTCCCTTTGAAATAGCCACTAGGATTTCCAGGTGTGCCATGTCTTGGTTCAAAGGTCACGCTCATGCAATCCTGAGAATAGCCTGGACTAAGTAAATTAAAAAAAATAAAATAAAATAAAAAATAAAAAAACCACTATCCATGAAGAGAAGGCTCTCTCATTTTCTCTCTCCTCTAGTTTGGTCCCACTTTCTCCTCACAGACTCTGCTTCTAATCACTAGTTGAGATGCTCAATATTCCAATTTGTACCTGGGGGCAGAAAAGGCTGTGTGTGTGTGTGTGTGTGTGTGTGTGTGTGTGTGTAGACTGAAAGACCCAAGTAACCAAAAGTGAGCCTGAACCCAGGCCACTGACGAGTGAAGTACTCCACATAGAGGGAAAAGAAAACAAATTACCCAGTGCTGGAAGAGTTAAGACTTTTGAAGATGTTGGGATGGGATGAATGTATTTTGCTTGCAGGAAGGACATGAATTTTGAGGGGCCAGAGGTTGGAATGTTATGAGTTGAATTGTGTCTCCCAAAAAGATATGTTGAGGTCCTAATCCCTGATGCCTATAAATGTGATCTTATTTGGAAATAGGGTCTTTGCAGATGTAGTCAAGCTAAGGTGAATTCATACTGGATTAGTTTGGGCCCTAATCCAAAGACCAATGTTCCTATGAGATAAGGGAAATTTGAACACAGACACACACACAAAGGGGAAGACTATGTGATGATGGAGGCAGAGATTGAGTGATGCATCACTAGTAGTGCCAAGTATTGTCAGCAATACCAGAAGCTAGGAAGAGGCAAAGATGATCCTCCCCCAGAGGCTTCAGAGAGCACAGCCCTGCTGATACCTTGACTTCAGATTTCTGGTCTCCAGAACTGTGAGACAGCAAATTTCTGTTATTCTAAGATACCTGGTTTGTGGTTATTTGTTACAGCAGCCCTAGGAAACTAATACACCCAAGTATATGTTATACCTCATTCCTACTGTTGAAAGTACCTCAGCAGAGAATACACCTCAAAAGAGACCAGGGATTGCACCATTTTACTGGGTTACCAGGTCATTGTTGAGGCACCTGCTCTGTTCGAGGCAGATTACCCTTCAGTAGACAAGGTAGATGTTAGGATGGTAGGACCAGTTGAGTTTTAGTGACCCTGTATAGCAGAAATATAGTAAAAAACAGGACAGTAACCAGGCCCGACTCCTGGACTAACTTGGACTAAAAAAGCATCTGTGAGGTTGTTGCAGTTACCATCAGAGAGAGATCCCAGACAGAGAAGAAAGGTAGAATAGGGGCTCTGCATCATCTAGATTGAATATGAAAAAAAATATGATCTTAATTGGTACCCCAGTCTGATAAAACAGGAAGTAGTGGTTGCAATAATGAATTCTTTCCTACCTGACATGCTGCACACCTGGGTCTAAAGTAATCAACCCAAGGATGGCGGGGAGAGAATGTATTCTTTACTTTTCTTTAGGATCAAAAAGAGTAAGGATAAAAAAGCCCATATAAAGATGACATTTTAACCTAAGCTAACTCTCCTATTTTACTTTTTTCAACATTTAATTTTTGTGGAGCTGTATATAATTTAATTTGCAATGTATTCAAATCCTTCCATAAGCTGTATCAAAACTGTAGTTCTTTTGTAGCTACAACCTGGACCTAGATGCTTGTACTAATATCTGCCAATGCAGGCCCTGGGTATATTAGGAAGCCCTCTAAATGAGCAACATGGGTCTGGAAATACTCCTGGGGATTCATAAAGGAATTTTACCCAATGGGCATCAGGTTAGACCTCCCCATCTACCCAACTTCCTGTACAGAACCAGTCTCAGTGGTCCTTCTACTAAGACCCTTGGTTTTCTGTGACTATCTAATTCTCTGCAGGATTAGAGACCAGCCATGAGGGTTCAGCTAGCTGGCTTGGCGAGCTGAGGCCTTTAGGTCTGTCTTCTTCTTGCCTATCTCTACCAGAACTCTCATCACAGTTCTCGGTATCAGCTTGCACCATCCTTTCCTATTAAGAATTAGGCAAGCTCCATCTGACCCTGAGAAGAACTCTTCCCAAAAAGATTGGGGGCTGTGCAAGACCTGTCTCCTAGGGTTGTGACTCTTGGGCAGAGATTCCAGGTTGCCATGCTCTCAATGACCTGGGATCCTGGTCCCTTCCCAAGAGGGAGAAAGGAAGAAAGCAGCCTTGCTGTCTTAGTCAGGTTTCCCCCATCCTGCCCCAACCCACAATCTGGTCCCATCTTGTGCATTTCTCCCCTAGAGACTAGCCCATAATGCAGCACAGCCAGGGCCCACCATTAGTATAAATAGCAGGGATCTATTTTATATATGGAAATTACTGTTTAAATTAAGCTCTGTATTTTAAAGCTATTTTATTACTGCTGATATTTGTTTATTGTTTTAGGAATTGAAGTGGGAAAAGTATGCATGATTAAGCATGTTAATCCACCAATGGAATAATGTACCACTAAATAATTAATAGTTTCTTCTATTTAATGTGCTGGAATCTTAAAAAATAATAGACCCGCAAAATTTTTGGCCAGTGAATGGGTCATTCAAACTACAGGGATGATAAGAAAGGATGCTTTTGCCCTGTCTCACTGGCAGCAGCAAATTATTGGGACATGCTTGAGTAGTTGTTGGTTTTATATGCATCTTTCCTTTTGTGATGTTACATCAACTTTCTCCACACAAGTCTCTCAATTCCAGGGAGTACTAATGTAAAACTACATGCAAATTATTTGAGATATTTAAAATCACCAAAAAAGATCTCTAGGTATGTACCAGAAGAAAATTTCTACAAAAATTTAGTTTTATGCTTAAATTTTGATGGACAATATATTATGCTTTACTGTTGTTCTAACCTACTGGCTATTTTACTTATTTCTTATCTTCTTTTTCCTAGCTTTCAATACCTCAGTACTAATTTAGTTATAAAATATTTTTGTTGTCAAAGTACTTAAACAAGCTAAATTTTATTCTAAAAAATATACCTGGCCACCATCATGTGGGAGCATATCAAAAGTGAACTTTCTTATTGTACAGAAATAGAACATTTTTGACAAAGTCATACCAGAAATTTTGGTTAAACAAATCCCTGTTTTCTGCACAACAGAAACAGAAGTGACATTTCTGAATCCCTGTCAATGGTTCTTCCATTTAGACTGACAGCAACAATTAACTTGACCAAAAGCTTTTGTCAAAATATTTCTTGGAAGCAATGGCCAGAGTGCAGGGAACCACCAATTTTATGTAAGGGCCACCCTCGGAATCAAGGAAGAGAGTTAAAAAGTTATGCTGAAACCGAACCCAATAAAAAACAAGATAAAAGAGATGCTGGTCTCCCGTGGAATTCTTTCTAGAAAGGATCTTATTCTAATAGATATTTTATTAAAAGTATTGCTGAGGAGAACAGAGTATCCTCTAAAATCTATATGTGAAGACTTCCACCTAGAACGCAGTGAATACAAAGAAAGCTAAACTCGACTATTTGAAACTTGACTGTCATTAGGTAACATTAGATTAGTAAAGCCTTTTGCTAGAATGATGAAAAAAGGGGATTGGTTTTAAAAAATACCTAGTAAGTATTTACTTAGCATCACTCAAGAAAAATTCTGAATCATTCAAGTACGAGCATCCCGGTCACCAGTACATAAGGCCAAATATGTTTTGCTTTCTTTACTGGTCACATAAGAATTTCTCTTAGGGAGGAAATGATCCTCAAAAAACTACCTTATGTTCCCTTAAGATGAGAACTTAGCAGAGGGCATGAACATCAGCAAAGGACATTATAATTGATGTGGAGAGAGTGTGAGAAAAGAGTAATTTGTGGGGTTTGTACCCAAAAGGAAATGAGAAAGACAAATAAAGAGGAATGAGAAAGGAGGAGAAAGAGAGGAGTAAGAAAATCTCCAGGATGGGATAAGCATCCATTTCACTTATTCTCCCCAATGCTGTTATGTGAACCTCTCCTCTCACTCATTTGCAAAATCACTAGTAAAATCTACCAGAGTCACGATCACTTTGTTTGACAGCATGTGTTTGTGTGGGTAGGTGTGTGTTAAATTCGAAGAAGAAACTGAATTTCATGTCTCAGCCATCGTGTTGCCTAACAGATGTTGCCAATGCAAAAGAAAAAATAAAATAGAAGGAAAAGAAGGAAGGAAGGGAGGAAGAAAGGAAGGGAAAAAGTATCCCCTTTAGAGTAGAGAAAGGAATTCAGGGAAATCTTGGCACGTGACTTCCATAAGCTGAGAAATTGGGGGTGGGGGGGTGGCCAATGCTATTTAGATCTCATCACACAGGTGGCCCCAGCTGATACCTTACTGGCACTAGGAAGAGATGCTCTTTGTGCGGTCAGGGTACTTTTCAAAAGTCCCCTAGAGCCTCATTACTATCCAATGTCCTTTGCTCTGACGCTCATAGAACCTGCCTTGCCTCCCTGACTTGATCATTCACAGTTGCCCAAAGTTAGTCATACCCATATCAGGAAGGATAACAACCTTGTTTCCATCACATCGCAGGGATTGGAATCGAATGTTAGAGCTTGGATCAGATGCACCAGGGATATGATAAGGGATGGCTCAGGGCACAGAATTCTGTCTGAAATTGCCCTGGCTACCCTGCTCCATGTTGCCACTCTTCTTCTATCACTGGGGCCAGACCCTGAAACCAATGCTATTTGATCAGAGACCTGATTTAATGTCTTGACAATTCTGTACCTCGGGGTGAAGGATACTGCATTCTAGGGTTTTCTGCAATGGAGAATCCTCCTGATACTGCTAGGGTCCGACCACCAGATTGAGACTCCTGGTGATGCCCCTAACCTAACCCACACCTGGAGAGCTACTTCTCTCAGGACACTGTATATTGGATCACACAGTTGTGATTGCTGGGACCAGTCTTAGCAGCCTGTGATGTTTCTCCCAATGAGTGCCCCTTGCCCTTGGGCTGAGTATTCCAGAGTCAAATTAACCTTCTGACATAGAATCATCTCCATTTCTCAGAGGAAGCTGCAACTCTGCTGTTAGGAAGTTGCTCAAGGTCATCTAGCTAAACTAGATTCTCAGAAACCATTTTGTCTAAGTCTAGACCATATGTTCTCTCCACGTTGCCACCCAGCCTCCCATTATTTATATTCTGAATCATTCCAAAAAGGATTTGAGGCTTTAAAATTAATAACCGAATTCTGGTTTATCAATCAGCCTCCTGTACATTTGGGTAGCAGGAATAAATTCCACTGAAATTTATCCTAATGATAAACTGGTCCTCAGTGTTATAGATCCAGAAACTGGACCAATGGCGAATTCACCAAAATGCTAACACCCCATAAGACCACCTGAAACAATCCTCTGATCTTTCACAAGTATGGGGACTACAAAGGGGATAGTTTGACCTCCACAAGTATCCGTGTAACCACAGACACTGTGGATAACACCACTTACAAGACTATTTAACATTGAGACTTGAGATGCAGTTGCAATTATCCTCAGCTCTCAACAAGTTGCCTTAACAGCAAATTGAGTTCAACGATTAAACCTTATCTCTAAGCTCAGAATAGCTGCACTGGGGAGAGTATGAGTCAGTCCTTCCAGAATATTCTCACCTTATCTTGCCGCATTGCAGTACCACCCAGCTGCTGGCAAAAATCCCTCCATAATTCTCTTCAGCTCTTTCAGCTGGATCTTGATTTTGGAAGCTCAATGGGTATTTGATGTGCTTCCCCGATACATTTGGCCCCACTTCCTATTTTCAAAGTGATTCTCTCTGGATCCCCTTTAAATAGAACTTTGAAGTTTTCTTCCTTCCTTAGTGGGCCCGTTTTATTGGCTCTCCACCTAAAGAGTTCTCTCTAGCAGTCTGACTTATATCAAGAATTCTCTAAGCATTATGTTAGTGCATTTACTATCCAGGTCTCAAAAGCCAATATTGCAGCTTCACTAAAAAGGAATAAAGTTTTTCTTAAAATGGCAGGACATTTCTTTACTTGGCCTGTTATTGGCACCACAGTGGTTAGGCACAAAATCTCTGGATTTACAGCTGAGTACAAACACCAGCACTTACCAGCTGTGCGGTCTTGGGCACCTGCCCTGATCTGTCTAAACCCCAGTTTCCATTTCTATCAAATAAGACCAACTATCTACCTTTATATACATTGAGAAAGTGTATATGAAGCGCTTAGAGTAGGCTCTAGTACATAAATAAGTGCTCAGAAAATATTAGCTATTATTATTGCTTCAAATTATTGTCATAAATTAAAAATAAATGAATAGCCCTAAAAAATGAAAAAAATGTGTATTATTGCTTGGGAGGTGGGATAGGGGAAAGCATTTGTATATCCAAAGTATTCATATGTGTCCATAGATTAGGGTTCCGTTTAGTTTTAACAGGTCTCCTTTCAACTGTTCCTCTATAGGATTAATATATTTTGCGGAGGACTGACAGAGTCATCTCTCTAAAACCTGGCACTAATCTGGTTACATTCTGTTCAAAAGATTTCAATAGTCCTCATGCCAAGTAATTCAAACACACACCCTCTGTCTGCAATGAAACGTTAAGAGGAAAGAATCTAGCAGAGGGCTTGGGACATAATGGACACACGTTAAGTCTGGCTTTTCTTTCCTTTCCTTGAATATTACTGCCCCACTCAGCTACAACTCCCTCCACGCTTCTATGGGTAGGGACATCTCAGCGTCCCCTGATTGTATCCAATATTCCCATCTGCCTCTACTCATTCTGTCAACTCCACTTTTCCTTCAACCCCAGCTCAAACGTTAGCTCATCCATAACTCTTTGCCTAGTATTCCACTTGAGCGAGCATTGTGGTTTTTCTAAACAGCTTTATCCTCTTGTGTATTTTATTACACTCTCCTGGAACACTCCGAAAGCTTCACACCACTTTGGAAATGCTAGGAAATTCCAATTCTGCCAGAGGCAGTGGTGCCTGGGAAATGACATGTTAGGAACCCAACACCCCTCCAAGCTTAGGAACTGACTGAGGCTTAAACATGGGAAAGAAAGAGTTTGAGCTTTGAAGTTCAGCAGACCCGGGTTTGAATCTCATCTCTGGCATTTAATGATTATTTGGCCATGGACAATTACTTAACCTCTAAGAGAATTAGTTTCCTCTAATAAAACAATTAATGCCCACTTTTGAGGTTTTGTTCTCCAGATTTGAGATAATATTTGAAAATTCCATTGCCTAGCAAAAAAGTATATGCTAAGTAAATGGCAAATATAATTATTATTTAGTCAACTGACAAAACTATTGTCTCTAGTGGGTCAGTTATTCAAGCCTGGTCTATACTTAAGCCTCATAAGAGCTCATGGAGCTTTTCTAGGAGTGAGGTGTGATGTGTCAGTCAAGGAGCTCGGTTCAGTCATGGCTGAGTGCAAACCCACATGATACTTTGCTTTCAGAGGCTCAGTCAGATTCTTCCTGAAGAATATGGATCATTTTCATAAACATAGTAAACCACAATGGATGTTATTTTGAGTCAGTGTCATATCCATATTTCCCTTTGAAAAAACAGACTCACTGGAAAATGAACTAATCCTACATCTTTTAATTTAGGAATAAGTTGTATTACAGCCTAATGTGTAACTAAGAAATGTGAGGCCCAGGCATGCATGCATGTCTTTCCAACATCTCAAACCCGTTAATGACAGAACTAGGTCTTGAAATCAGGGTTTCTGACTCCTAAATTAACATTTACTCTATGAGATATATGGAAGGACCTAGCATATCACTAGGACACTCAATAAGCATTAATTTTGTTTCCCTTTGTTTTTCTTTTCATCTATTCCAAGTTAAATATCTATTATTTATAACTGCTCCAAACTTGCTTCAGTTAAGAATTGGTTTTTGAACAGGAGGAGAAGGGTCTAAGATGATGGCAGTAAAATCCTTTCCCCTGTGGTGAAGTTGTGTTGTTCATGCAATAGAATCAATTTGGCTAAAGAATTCAAACTTTAAAGGAAAATCTCTTCACAGTGCATAAGAAACAGGCTTTCCCTCTCCTAGTGTAGAGAAAATTGAATTGCAGATAGATGAAAGCTATGTCTAAAACATATCAAAACCTTTTTCATTTTTCATCTGGATGTTTTCGACATTATGTAGAGTCAAAGGAAATTTCTGCAAGTCTTAGAAAATCAGAGTAGAGGAATAAAGAACAAAATTCAGATTTTCTAGCCCTCTCTTTTATCATCATTTTATTCACTTGGCAGCAATTCTTCTGTAATTCCTCTTTGTTTCTAAATGTATCTATATTTCTTCTCAAAAATCACAGTTGCTTTTGAAAATGATTATCATCCTTAAAGTAAATGAATTACTTTACAATCCATTGACTGACAATTTAATTCTCTTTTGAGACAAAGGAAGCAATCACGTTAGATTAAAATTCCTCATTGATGAACATTCTAGGATGCCATTTACCAAGTACCCATACGCTTGTTAAAAAAAAGTGATGTTAGATAATTGGTGTTTGTGCAGTTTTTTGATGAATTAGCATTTTGAGTAGGCACGATTCAGACATATATTTAAAAGCCTTAGGTAGGGGTAAGCTAATCCACGTGTGTCTTGGCAAAAAGAAAACCCTTTTCTTTAATGTTTTATAGGTCAAGATTAGAAGAATCTGAAGGAATACAATCTTTGCACTAGATGCAGAGAGACCTCAGCCATTCCCTACCTCAGGAAACCATTCTTTCACTTTTTCTTCAAAATTTACACCAAAGAAAAGCAGAGGTTACTGTACAAATGGTTGAATTATTCTCTAGGTCTATAAATATCCAAAACCTAATTAGGTTAAAATTTTGTATACAGATATAATGTCTTCAGTATGAGACAGGCAATCAACGAAGGCCCTCCATAGATCGCAGAGAAGAGAGGCTCTAGCAGACACTTTGCCGCCTATTAAAATACCCATTTCCCTTTATTCCTCACCATCAGAATCCCAATTGTTGCTGTGATATCAGTGTTTCCTGATTTAAAAAAAAAAAGGAGGGGGCTGGGCCTGTGGCATAGTGGTTAAGCTTGTGTGCTCTGCTTTGGCAGCCCGGGGTTTGCCGGTTCAGATCCCGGGCGCAGATCTACATGCTGCTCATCAAGCCATGCTGTGGTGGCGTCCCACATACAAAATAGAGGAAGGTTGGCACAGGTGTTAGCTCAAGGCTAATCTTTCTCACCAGAAAAAAAAAGGAATTCCTTGCCTCCCTTGCAGGCAGGCGTGGCCAGTGACATTCTTCTGGCTAATGAAATGTAAGCAGAAGTCATTAGTGTGACTTCTCAGAAAGCTCTTTAAAAGCAGGTTGACAAACACCTTGGGCTCTTTGCACTTTCCATTTTTCCTGCATGGAACACTGCTGTGATGCTGGAGGTGGAGCAGCCATTTTTCAACACCGAGGAGACATGCATGAGGAATCTGACATAGGCTGAGTGGAAAGATAGAAAAAGCCAGAGTCGCTAGTGGCATCAGGGAGCCACTTTGCCAGTCTCAGGCTTCCCACTTTATGCACTCCTTATTCTACAAGACAAACAAAAACAAAAACAACTTAAAGAGTTCTAATTGAATAATTCACAATAAATTTAGTTTTTTGTTATGTGCATCCAACTTATTTCTTTGTTTCCTGAATGGCAGGCTTATTTATCCTTTGAAGAGGAAAACTGAAAATTAAGTTTGCTTCTTCCTTGTGGAGTCATTCTGCAGTAGCATAGACATTTTAATTTATCAGCAACATAAAGATTCCTGTATTGATCATGCTCACCCTGGAAATGTCCACAACCCAAATTATAACAATATTTCTCTGATGTCAGATCCGGCAATACAACTGATTAAATCATCAATGCAGACAGAAGGACATACTTTTCTTTCTTTCTTTCTTTCTTTTTTTTTTTTGAGGAAGAGATGAATGACTAAAGCAGTTGTTTTCCAACTTAACATCTTTATTTATTTATTTATTTATTTATTTATTTATTTTTTGTGAGGAAGATCAGCCCTGAGATAACATCTGTTGCCAATCCTCCTCTTTTTGCTGGAGGAAGATTGGCCCCGGGCTAACACCTGTGCCCATCTTCCTCCACTTTATATGGGATGCCTCCACAGCATAGCTTGATAAGCGGTACATCGGTCTGTGCCCGGGATCCAAACCTGCGAACCCTGGGCCGCTACAGTGGAGCATGTGCACTTAACCACTACACCACTGGGCTGGCCCCCCAACTTAATATCTTAGTAATTATAAAACTTTTTTAAGAAGCCACTTTTAAATTAAGATGTAAATTATATGTAATAAAATGCACAAGTCTCAGATTTTCATTTCAATGACTTTTGTCAATTTCATTCACCCATTTATTGTTCTTTTCAATTTTAGCAATCTTAATCTAAAATTAAAAAGGACAATCGTTTTAATTTTAGCAATACTAGTGCTATCTCATTATGATTTGAAATTGCCTAATAACTAAGGATGTTGAAAATCTTTTCATTTGTATATCTTTGGTGAAGCACTAGTTCAAATCTTTCAAGCCTTATGTTTTCCTGGATTATTTTTCTTCTTACTGAGTAGTAAGAATTCTTTATATATTATAAATATAAGGCTTTTATGGGAGGTATGTTTTACAAATACTTTCTCCTAGTTTCTGGTTTGTCTTTTCATTGTAACTTTGTCTTTTGAAGAGTCATACTTATTAATTTTGATGAAGTCTAGTTTACTAAATTTTTCTTTATGCTTTTTTTTGGTTCTATTAAAAAATAATCTTTGCCCTACCCAAGGTCACAGAGATTTTTTTCCTATGTTTTCTTCTAGATGTTTTATAGGTTTAGCTCCTGTTTAAGTCAATGATCAATTTTGTATTAATTTTTGTAGATGGTATGAAGAGCCAAGGGCAAGGTTCAATTTATGTCTCTCTGTTTTATTTTTTATATATAGCTGTCTGATTGTTTCCACATCATTTGTTGAAAAGATCTTTTTCCTCTTTGAATGACCTTGGCAACTTTGTCGAAAATCAGTTGACACTTTTGTTGGAAATCAGTTAGATCTATACAGACACCCCATCCCGTTCCACCGTATCTGTCTGTTTTTATCCAAATACCATACTGTATTGATTACTATAGCTTTAGGGTGAAGTGTTGAAACCAGGTGGTGTAAGTCCTCTGATTTTGTGGTTTTAAAAATTGTTGGACTATTTGCAGTTGTTTGCATTTCCATGTAAAGTTTCCAAGGAAGTATGATGTTAGCTTTATGTTTTTTGTAGGTGCCATTTGTCAGGTTGAAGAATTTTCATTCTTTTCCTAGATTTGCTGAAAGTCTTTTCTCTAAATGGGTGTTGAATTTTGTCAGATTATTTTTCTGCATCGATCCAGATGCTCATATGGTTTCTATTTTTTGGTCTGTTAACATGGTGATTTACAATGATTTCTTTTCTTTTCTTTTTTTCTTCTGGTTAGAGCATATATCAGATATTAACCTGATAAGAACGGATACTACACTTGGTCTTAAGCAAAAGGCTGAGAAGCAATATACAATGATTGATTTTCAAATATTAAACCAATTTTGCGTTATTGAACTAAATCGCCTTGGTTTATGATTTATCCTCCTTTTTATAAATTGCTGAATTCAATTTGCTAAACTTTTGTAAAGAATTTTTTTTGCATCTACGTTTATGAGAAATATTGATAAGTAGTTTCCTTTTAATTGTATCATTTTTGTCTTTGGTATCAGGGTAATGCTGGCCCCATAGAGTGATTCAGGATGTATCTTCTGTTTTCAGGAATCAGATTTTAAATTTATGTGGGAGTACAAACAACTGTGAATAGACACAAACATAATTTTTAAAAAGAAACACAAAGTTGGAAGGCATACGCTACCTGATTTCAAGACCTAATCCTAAAAATCATGTGGAACTGTTATTATTTTTCCTTTCAATGTTTGTTAGAGCCACAAGTAACTTTTGTAATTTGTACCTTACAAGAAACTTGTCTATTTTATATAAATTAGAAATTTATGGCCATCAGTTTGTTCATTTATTCCCTTATTAATTTTGTAATGTTTGCATGATTTGTAGTGATGTCTTTTCCCTCAGTCCTGTTATTGGTAACTTATGTCTTCTCTTTCGTCCTTATCAGTCTGACTACAGCTTTTTCAATTTTTTTGATCTTTCAAATAACCAGTTTTTTGCTTTATTGATATTCTATATTGTTTTTATATTTTATATTTCATTGAATACTCTTCACATTTATTATTTCCTTCTTTTCGCTTACTTTAGGATTAATATTCTCTTCTTTTTATAGTTTCTTAAGGTAGAAATTTATATCACTGAATGAGGTCTTACAAATATAAGCATTTATTGCTATGAACTTTCCTCTAACCATTGCTTTGGCTGCATCTCACAAATTTCATTGTGTGGTGGTTTCATTTTTATTTAGTTCAAAATATTTTCTGTTTCCCCCGTGTTAACCTTTTTTTGAATTACGCTTTATTTAGAAATGTGTTATTTAATTCACAAATATTTGGGGATTTTCCAGATATGTTTCTGATGTTGATTTTTTTTCATTTAATTCTATTATGGTCAGAGAACATACTTTTTAAAATTTCAATTTTTTAAAATTTCTTGAGACTGGTTTTATGTCCCAGAATGTGGTCTATCTTTGTAAATGTTCCATGTGCACTTGAAAAGAAGGTGCATTCTGCTGTTTTGGGTGAAATGTTCTTTAAATATCAATTAGATTAAATAGGTTGACAGTGTTGTTCAAGACTAGTGTGTTCTTTATTGATTTTTTGTCTTCCTTTCTATCAACTATTGAGAAAAGCATGTTAATGTATCCAAATATTATTGTGGATTTCTCTTTCTTTTTTGTTCTATCGGTTTTTGCTTTATGTACTTTGAAGCTCATTATTAAGTGTATATTCAATTAAGGTTATCATAACCCAGTAATTTGACATGTTTATCAGTATGAAAGACCTTCTTCATCCTTGGAAATATTCCTTGTTTCAAAATCTACTTTGTTTGACATTAGTATAACCTAGCTTTATTTTGATTGGTATTTTATGATATCTAATTTTCCATCCTTTTACATTAAACTATCTGTGCCATTATTTTTTTAACAGTTTTATTTATTTATTTATTTTTTTTTTGTGAGGAAGATCAGCCCTGAGCTAACATTCATGCTAATCCTCCTCTTTTTGCTGAGGATGACCGGCTCTGAACTAACATCTATTGCCAATCCTCCTCCTTTTTTTTGTTTCCCCAAATCCCCAGTAGATCATTGTATGCCATAGTTGCATATCCTTCTAGTTGCTGCATGTGGGACGCGGCCTCAGCATGGCCGGAGAAGCGGCGCGTTGGTGCGCGCCTGGGATCTGAATCCAGGCCGCCAGTAGCGGAACGCATGCACTTAACCACTAAGCCACGGGGCCGGCCCTGTGCCATTATTTTTAAACTGGATTTTTCTTGATAGCATCTAATTGGATCTTGCTTTTCTTGCTTTTCTATCAATCTGACAGCCTCTGCCTTTTAATTATACTGTTAACTTTTAATGCAATTATTGCTAGAGTAGGGCTTCACTTTACCCTCTGCCTATTTGTTTTCTATTTATCCTACCTAATTTTTGCTTCTTTTTTCCTCTTGTGCCATTTTGGTATTAATTGAGTATTTTTGATTATTTCACTTTGTCTCCATTGTTGCTTATTAGCTAAACATCTTTTTGGGTTTTTTAATGGTAGCTTTAAAGTTTACAATACACATCTTTAACTTCTACATTCAAGTACTATTATATAAGTTCATGTACAGTATAAGAACTTATAACAGTGTATTTCCATCTCCCTGTTTCCAGCCTTTGTGTTATTGTGCCATGATTTTACTTTTGCATATGTTATAGATCCCAAAATACACTGTTCTTTTTGCTTTTAAAAATCTATTCTCTTTTAAATTTCTTTAAAATATTTTTAAATTTTTCCACATATTTGCAATTTTCAATGCTCTTCATTCCTTTGTGTCAATCCAAACTTCTGGTCATATTTTTCTTCTGAAAGATTTACTTTAACATTTTTTATAGTGAAAGTCTGATGGTAACAAATTTTTTTAGCCTTTTTAGATTTGAAAAAGTCTTTATATCTTTTTTATCTTTAAAGTATATGTTGGCTGGACATAGAATCCTAGGTTGACTTTTCTCTTTTCTTTCAGTTCTTTAAAGATGTTCCACCATTTTCTTCTGGCTTGAGTGGTTTCTGATGACAAGTTGACTGTCACTCTTCTATACTTAACATGTCTTTGTTTTCCCTAGCTGATTTTAACATTTTCTCTTTAGCACTGATTTCAGCAATGTTATGATGATGTGCCTAGTGGTGGTTTGTTCATGTTTCTTCTGCTTGGGGTAATTTGGGGCTAATTTGTCCCACTACTGAGACAGTTACTTCCTAACAACTCTACCCAATGCCCTGTGTATGAAGATAGGTTTCCACTCTGGCTGTTGGAAACGGCAACTGTGCCTCACCCTATGTGAGCTCTGGGCATTGCTCTACCTGCTCCTTTCTGTGATTCTTTCCCCTGATTCAGGTAGTTTCCTTACATGCAAACCTAGGTCATTATTCCAATAAAGATTTGAGAAGAAGATCCTTTTGCAGACCTCTAGAGAGATATACAGTCATGTACCACATAATGATGTTTTGGTCAACGATGGAGCACATATACAACAGTGTTCCTGTAAGAGTAGTACCTTATAGCCTAGGTGTGTAGTAGGCTATACCATCTACGTTTGTGTAAGTATGCTCTAAGTTGTTCGCACAATGATGAAATCACCCAACAATGCATTTCTCAGAATGTGTCCCCATTGTTAAGCGACGCATGATTGTATATTTTATGTATATAAAATGAACAAATATCTAGATAGATATTCTTTCTCTCTGGGCCCCTGCCGCACAAGTCTAGCTTCCCTGGATTTCCAAACTCTAGGCTCTTTCCTCTTCTTTTAGGAAGACCAGTGGGCTCTTGGTACCTTTTTAAAAATAGGTTAAGTTTACCTTTGCCACTTTCCTAATCCATTTTCTCATCTCTCTTACATTTCTAGTCCCTTCTTTCAGGCCTCTGGGCCAGCAAAGCTCCAGTACCCTTTTCTTATGTCTTCAGTGCAGTGTATGAATTTTTTTTCAATGCAGCTAGAATCACAGTATGATGGAATCTAGTGGAGTCCCAACCTAAACCTGCCAGGAATCGAGGGTTCTACATTCCAAAATTACCTATCCCTCCTTCCTCCAATCAAAATTCCCCTTCCTTCTGAGGGGGATTGGAAAAAACTAATCTGGAGCAAGTCTTGGATGGCAATGAAGAGTGAGGGTTAAAAGGGTAGGCTCTGGAGTCAGACTCCCTGTATCCATATCCTGACTCTGCTACTCACTAGATGTGTGACCAGGGCAAGTCACTTAATCTCTCTGAGCTTCAGTCTCTATTTATAAAGTGGGAATAATTACAGGTGCTGTTATAAGGCAACGTAAAGATTGAGTAACATAATCCATGTAAAGAACTTAGGACCGTGCCTAGGATAACTGTTACAAGGGTATTGGGTGTTACTGTTATTGCTCATGTAGTATGTAACTGATGAACCACTTGGTACTTTTAGAAGACACCTTTACAGTTTTAAAGGATGTTTATTAATCCAGATAAGCCTCGATTTGGTCAAATGTATGCCTCTATTTCCTTTGTATTATTCCACTTTTAAGCAGCATAAATAGAGAACATTACATGACAGGTCAATCTTTCCTGGACATCTATTCCTGAGTGTCACTGTGTTGAGGGTGTTCAAGATGAACCTCAGGTTTGATGATTGTTTGGAGGACTAAAAGGACTCAGCATATAGTCCTGTGATTTATTGTAGTGAAAGGATACAAAGAAAAATCAACAAAGGGAAGAGGGGGATGGGCAGAGTCCAGATGAAATCAGGCTCAAGCTTCCATGACTGGAGTCACACAGGACACAGTTCCCCCTGCTTTGAATTGTGACACCATGTTGTCAACCAGGGAAGCTCATTAAAGACTCAGTGCCCAAGGTTTTTATTGGAATCTGGTAACATAGATACCTTCCGCCTACCATGGACCAAAATTCCAAATTCCCATAAGGAAAGCAAGAGTTCAGCATAAATTATATTGTGTGTACAAATAGTTTAAGCAGAGTCAGCTACTCTTTCCATTTAGGGAAAGTTTTATAACAGTATTGAGAACTATTTACCTGCCAAGTTACCAAACACCAGTCAAGGCTCAACTTTGCAAGCAGGCCTTTCTAAGAATAGCAATAGCAGACATACTATGTTAATTCTTTTCTGCATAGTCACCTTCTCCAAGCCCTTAAGTCAGCTTTTCAAGGCTCCCTGCCTTGCTCAAAAAATTCTCCAAAACAGATTTCTCAAAAAGTTGAAAATAGAAATACCATATGATCCAGCTATCCCACAACCGGGTATTTATCTAAAGAACGTGAAATCAACAATTCAAAGAGATTTATGCAGCCCCATGTTCATCGCAGCGTTATTCACAATAGCCATGACATGGAAGCAACCCAAGTGCCCATCAATGGATGAATGGATAAAGAAGATGTGGTATATACACAATGGAATGCTACTCAGCCATAAAAAAGACAAAATTGTGCCATTTGTGACAGCATGGATGGACCGTGAGGATACTGTATTAAGCAAAATAAGCCAGACAGGGAAAGACAAACACCATATTATCTCACTCATATGTGGAAGATAAACAAGCACATGGATAAGGAGAACAGATTGGTGGTTACCAGAGGAGAAGGGGTCAGGGGAAGGGCAAAAGGGGTAAAGGGGCATATATGTATGACAATGGATAAAAACTAGACAATTGGTGGTGAACACGATGTGGTCTATAATGAAACTGAAATATAATAATGTACACCTGAAATTTATACATTGCTATAAGCCAATGTGAACTCAAAAAAAAAAAAAAAAAATCCTCCAAAACTCTCAACACTTGCAGTGCCAGCAAGATTCCTAATAGCAGAGAGCGAAAAGGGAGGGGGAGGTGTGAAGTGTCCAGGATTATTTGTTTTTCTTTATAATTCCAGCCTCACACAACACGTTCATGAACCATAAATTGCTGCAGATATTTTTTGTCATGTGTCACTGTGTTAGGGGCAAGATTTTAAGAAAGATAAGACCTACTGCAATGGCATGACACTGGGTATTCAAGAATACTTTGGGTTGGGCAGTGTCTTTCTATCTCAATTGTATTCATTATCAGAACTTGTTTGTTTTTATAATTGCTGTTAGAAATAAAAATGGTATTGTGCTGATCACCTCAGGTTGAAGATTTATGCAAAAATAACACTTACATTTATTGATTTGTGAATATCAACTACCTTGGAAATAAGTTTTTCCCTTCTATACTGAAGAAGGATACTTACGTGATATGTACATATAGGATTGGATCTTGGTGCATCACCCAGAGAGTAATACATTCTCTCTCTGATCACTAGGTGGGAAAACTATGAGGCGTCATCTCGAATATCACAGCGAGATCTATGGCTTCACAATGTGCTCATTTGTCTGGTAACTGATCTTGTGAAAATGCATCTCAAAAAAGATATATATGTTCTTAGATGGAGCTGGAATCCTATCAGGGTGGATTACAGTGGTGTACCAATCTTGATCTGGGTTTAGAAATCAACAGCAACAACTACAAACCTTATTTTTTAAACTTCGTATGCCTGGAAATTTAAAACCTACTTCTTTGAACAATTCATAGGATCAACTCAAAGATCAAATAATTAAAAACTCACATGTTTAAATAACTCATAAGTCAAAAATATATGCACACATGTGGATGCGTGTCTTTTTTAATTACTGAAAACATTGTAAATTGATACAGTAATCTTATTCTTGTTCTGCTGTGTTTGGATTCGACTTTCAGTAGCTTATATTTTAATTATTTCTTTCCTTCCACTTTAATTTTCAACCTTTCTGATTTTTAATGCATATTTTAAGCCTCTAATTTTTTCTCTCAATGCCATTCTAGCTATTCCCCATTAGTTCCAATGTGTAGCATTTTCATTAGAGTTCAGTTTTGTTATTCTTTATTTTTCTTATGATTTCTTCCTTAACTTATGAATTATTTAAAGAACTAGATTTTACATTTCCAGACATATGCATTTGTAACATAAGTTACTGATTTCTAATTGAATTCATTGTGATCAAAGTGCTTTGGACAAATTAGACTAATTCTTTGAAATGTACTGACACTTCCTTTGCTTCAAAATATGTGGTCAAGGCTGGCACAGGGGCACAGTGGTTAACTCCATGGGCTCTGCTTCAGGGGCCCGGGGTTCACAGGTTTGGATCCCAGGCACAGACCTGGGATGCTTATCAAGCACTACTTATCAAGCCATGTTGTGGGGGCGTCCCATATAAAGTAGAGGAAGACGGTCACAGATGTTAGCCCAGGGCCAATCTTTCTCAGCAAAAAGAGGAGGACTGACAATGATGCTAGCTCAGAGCTGATCTTCCTCACGCACACACACAAAAAAAAACGTGGTCAATTTTATCCCCAAATTTTACCTTTCAAAAATACTGAACTGTTTGTTATCCTCTCAAAGTACCAAATTCTCCCACCTAGAATTCTTGTTCCTTTGATTGGAATTTTAAATCTCTTCCTGGATTCATTCTTCTCTTGCTTCACTCTTAATTAGCCTCCCTGAATCCTTCTAATTGAGTTAAACACTCCTTGAATGTGTTCCTCTATTTTTTGTACTTACTTTTTTTTTATCATATCCATCCCCATATCAAGTTTTCTTCTAGTGTGCCTACCCTTGTATCAGAACCACCTGAAGTGCTTTTGAGACATACAGGTTTATGATTTTACCACAGATCTATTGAATTAGAACCTCTGGGAGTGGGGCCCAGGGCTCTTCAATGTTATCAAGAATCCAGGTGATTTTTTATGGACATTAAAGTTGACGAATCACTGAGGTATATTGTAATCGTTTGTTTATTTGTCTATCTTCCCTAATGTTGTTTGCTTATCTGTTTATGACAACGTCCCCCACACCTGACACAAACTCATTGTGTTGATAAATAAAAGAAACAGTAAATGTGGCATAAATTTTAAATAATAAACCAGGCAATTGTCCACGTGGTATGTATGACTTAAGAGAAGGCTTGAATACTTGCTCAGTCTAATGCTGACATCTGGGCCATTCTACCAGCTTTGAGGGCCCCAAGTAAAATACTTACACTTCTATTGGATGTAACTGGTCACATGGATTTAAATTAATCTGTGCATGACTTCATCGAGTCTTAGAACTGTAAGAGACCATTTAATATAAATAAGTCAATCCATCTGAGAATGTTGCTTGTCTGAGAAGTTTAGCAGGAAAATGACAAAATTAGGACCAGCTTTTTCACTATTTATTCATGAACAAAGGAGAGGAATGATGAAAAATGCTTAGTAAGAAAGGGAATCTAGTGTAAGAAAACACCAAGATAAAATTTACCTGATTTTGATTTGTTGGGATGTTAAATAGACCAACCTGCAAAACTCAGATGAGAGTTAATTAAAAAAAAAAAGCCAAAATGAAGCTAATCCACTAAGGAATACAAACATACAAACATTAATACATAGAATCAAAAATTAAGAAAATCTAAGCTAGAAACTTCTTGGTTTAGGTTATCCTGACTTTTCTACCTCCATATCTAAGCAACCAAATTTGAATTATAATCATAAGTATTGCCCCATATGTTGGGACAATAAAATAATAACTAGGAGAAGAGAATATGGTTGAATGCCACTTTTTTCTTTGGTTCAGATTAATTTAAGTTTCATGTGGGCCTGGAATAATTGTATACGGCTCCAGTTAAATGAGTGTACAGATTCAGTGAGGAGATTTTACCTCGTTAGGTATTTTTAATGTTTTAACTAATCTAGTTGCTATTTTCTCTTTCCCCTAAAGTGCTCCACCAGATGGCAGTAAATGCACCACCTATTCTTTTAAAAACGGAAACAACCTGCTGAGTTAAACCAAATTTATCTCTAATTATTTTGCAGTTTTCTCTGAAAATTTTCACTGACAGGAGGAAAAGTCTGCAGAAAAGAAGTAGGCTGATTTTTGTATGCTAAATTAAAGATATAGGCACAAGGCCAATGTCAGAGAGAAAATTAAAAAGAAGAACCAAAATAGAAAATACAAAACACTGACCTTTGTGAAAAATCTATAAAATGAGCCAATAAAAGTGAAAAGGACAAAACAGCCACATGTTGAATACAATTCAGTCAAGTTTTCCCTTTTTGTACTTGGTATATTATGGCGTCTTTAAATTAATTTCACAGATTTCACTTGTGAATATTTTTGTTTCTCCATAGTCCAACCACAATACTTCAAATAGATAACAGAAATCACTGAGTCCTTCAAAAATCACTGTAATTAACATATATCTTCAATCTCTCTAAATTGACTAAAACCAGTCAACAGAATTAAACTTCATTTCTATCTAGTATTACAAGCAGCACATAGAAGAGCTTTCTTTGACAAAGCTTAATCTGGGTCAACAGATTCCAAGACTGTCAAAATGGACCAGTACAATCACAGATTGCGTTAACAGGAGAATATCATTCAGTACAAAGGAGGGGATAGGCTCTGAGGCTTTAGGCTTTGGGCCTGTGATTTTAAGGCAAATTGAAAAATTAAGGAACATGTACCACAATCTGTGTACACTGAGTAATTGTGAATGTTAAATCTAAGGCAAGAAAATAAAATAACATAACTATCTGCGAATATATAAAGGACCGTCACATGGAAAAGGAATAAGACCTTCTGGGTGACATCGGAAGACAGCAGAAAGACCAACATGTGGAAATTGTAGAGAGAAATCTTACAAGAGAGGAAGGTCTCTGTGGGCCAGCAATGAAGAAGAGAACGCAAGCTCAGATGGGATTAGGATGGGATGAGGAAGAGGACCATTAGACCCAGAAATTGGTCCTAATGGCCAGTGGCTCTCACGCTGAGACAGTGATGGAATTTAAGATCTTGAGTTCCAGGGAGACAGGGAGTTGGAACAGCCACATAAAGTAAAAACCTGAAAGTGTGTACCTTCAATGAAAAGGTGGCTACAGAAAACTGCCCAACAATTCAGAGAGAAGTTTATCTCTGCTCTGGCAGAAGAAAACTCCTCCAGTCCCCAGGCTGCCCAGGCTTCCTGCTGTAGGAGAGACTTTTCTCCCAGCTGACGTTTCCCAGAAATGGGATTTACTGCCTCCGGAGCTGGTGAGCTCCTAGTCATTTGTACCGTGGAAATAATCAAGCGAACACTGACTTGGGCCGAGTCCTAGAACTCGAGTCAGCATCTGGCAAAGGGGATCTTTAGGTGGGATCCTCGAAACACTTTATAAATACAATTTTTAGCTTTTGTTAAATGACACATCACATAACATATAGAAGTTTTTCAAATTGTATTGAACCTCTGCCATTGTCAGAGTCAAAGCCTGACTTCTTAAGGAAAGGTACCAAAGCCTTTAGCCAACTGTCTGGAACATCAGACTGTTTCCTATTTGTCGCCCTTTGTAAAAGGAGGGAGGCGATACCTGACTTAAAGGAGACCCACCTGCTTTTAACTAAAAATACTTTGAAGTTATGTTAAACAATTTATCCTCTCCATCTCTATTTAATTCATTTTAACATACTCATGAAAATAATAATAACAATAGCATCCAGGTATTGTGTCAGAGATTAGTATGTGCCATGAAACAAACTAGATAATTGACATATTTTTTTTTCATGTTATCCTTAGAAAAACACCATGAGGAAGGTTTTATGAGGTAGATGTCATAAGGAGTCAAGGTTTAGGAAGGTTAGAAAGTTTATCTAAGGGGCTGGCCCTGTGGCATAGCAGTTAAGTGCACACGCTCCACTGCTGGCGGTCTGGGTTCAGATCCCGGGCATGCACAGACCCACCGCTTGTCAGGCCATGCTGTGGCAGTGTCCCACACAAAGTGGAGGAAGATAGGCATGGATGTTAGCCCAGGGCCAGTCTTCCTCAGCAAAAAGAGGAGGATTGGCATGGATGTTAGCTCAGCACTGATCTTCCTCACCAAAAAAAAAAAAAAGAAAGAAAGTAAGAAAGTTTATCCAAGGGCACCGAGCAGGTAACTGGCAACGTGGGACTTAGGTATGCTGTGAAGTCCCAGCTCCTCACCCTGTCCATTGCTCACTGTGTACTTAGAGATAGATCAGCAACCTATTAGGGGTCTTGCAGACTCGATGTCAGTAAGAGAATGGCTGAACGGAAGATATCTGGAAACTTGTTAAATATGCGGACTCCATGTCTCCATACTGGAGATTCTGATTCTGAGACAGAGCCCAGACTCCTTATTTTATTGACTCTCTCCCTTGGTGATTCTGATGTGCAGCTAGTTTTGGTAACGGCTTTTGTAGGCAATACGAATTCATATTTCCCCTAACGAGTTAGTATAGAATAAGTCTGTCTCCTTTCAACCCGAGATTATTTTTTAATTATTTGAGAAGTTATTAAAGAACTCTTAAGCCCAGAGAAGCTGGCCATCCTAAATGAGGATGAGCCAATAGACCCAAGCTGCTTGCAAAAAAAAAGGATTTCAGGTTTAATGATATTTTGAAACACTGCATTTTGTACCCTCCCATTGGAGAATGACAATCTACTGCAGTGTATTAAAGACTGGCAAGTCCTGCAATAAAGAAACCTGCTTAATTTTATTTAATCAAGGATTTCCCCAACATAGTTTACCACTGACTTCTTTTCTCTTGTAGCACCTATCAATTCCACAGCAGTCTTTATTCCAGGTTCAAGCACAAACGTCCAGGGAGTTGTATGTAGGAGCAGCTATCTTCATATGTTCCGGCTCTCTGCTGTGCAAATCCTCTGCCTCCCAGACCCTCTCTTCTACTAGGCTTGTACCTTTCTGCCCTTGCTCAGCCACCTGATTTCACAACGACCAACCAGGTGTGCCACACACGCCACACTCTTGCCTTCCGCTTTGCCCTTAACTCGTTGTAAACTGGATGGGAAACCTCTAAGATGTTTAGACTTTCTCAGCCAGCTCTTCTGAATAGCTGGTCCAAATATTGGAAAAGTCTAAATGGGGACAATAAGAGGCCAGAAGCTTGATTGTATTGTCTTCAAATATTTAAGAAGCAGTCCTGAGAAAAAGGAAGATGTGTCCTCTGTTTTTGCAGAGGCCATAACTAACACTTTTGTGAACATTGGAATTCCAACAGTGGAATGGAATACCCCATAAACTAGTAGTGAGTCACCCACTCCTTGACATACTTAAGTGGTACCTGGGTGATGAGCTGTTCAAGTTATCCTAAAAAGGATTCTTGTAGAAGGTAGGCCTAGAAAATCTAATTCTAGAAATTTAGTCTTTTTAAAGAGATCTAACATTCTCTATAGAACATTTGCTAAGGGTAAACTGATTAAACTATGTCTCCAGTGGCTTTAATGTAATTAGTGTGGCCTAGCAAATAATTGAAGCAATGGCATAACCAATATGGCTATTTCAAAATTCAAAGCCAGAGTCAGTGAAGACCCCCAAGGATGGAGGGAATTATGTGCTCCACTTAAACATATGCCCCATACTCAAATGAGTTTGCAAATCTCAATAGTTTAGCCATTTGAAAACTTATTGAAAAAGCATTATAGGAGAATTACATGCACGAGCTTGTACATGGAAAAATGTAAAATATTTAAATTGTCTATGTTACAAACAAGTAAAGTAAAATGCTTGTTAATAGATTATAGATAGTGTGGTAGGCGGTGACATTGTTATATTTTCTTTCCTTCTGGGAGCCTATTCCTGTGTATGACAATGGGAATATGTGATTTGCTACAGGAAATGTATTCCATTACATAAAAATCAGAGGTATCCCCTGATGTAAAAATGAGAATATCAGATACGGAGATTTCTCTGCACATGATTTGCTAATGTGTTACTGATTGATTAGATTTTTGCAAAGTGGAGTTTTTGTAGCAGGCAGTTTGAAGGAAGATAAAAGTCATCCTACTATAATAAACCTAGTTGTGCTACTTTGTTCAAAAGCTGAACATTTTACGCCTAAGCTTAGTTTTGGCAAATCATCAAACAGCTCTCAGCAGACTTATTAATAGAATTTTGCAGTGGAAGAAATTGATGAGGTTATACAAAGAATTAATAGCAGAATGAGGAAAAAAATTGAGGACTCCAGAGCCTTATTTCTGGAGAAAAACTGCTTATCATATCCTTGGAAAGTGGTGTCTCATCTTTGTTTAAAAAAAAAAAAAAATTCTGGTTAATTCAGTAGTTAATTTTCAGTCCAGTAAAAAGAAAGAAGTCACCAAAATGTCACAGCGAGAGTCAAGGGTCATAGTGATGAAGACAAAAGAAAATCAAGGGTTATAGCTTGAATCTGTGATCATCTGGGACCCTCTGACTGTGCTAAGTGTCCCCGGAATTACCTGGACAAAGACAGATGATAAACATAAATGAGCTCTTTGAGGACAGAGGTAGGTCTCACAAGTTTATATCTTCATGACCTGGGAAATGGCAAGCACTAGATAATGCTTGTTGAATAAATAGACGGATGATTCATCATGCTTTAAAAATTAAAGTTTAAATATCAAAATAAAATTTTGGACAAGATGATTAGCCAACAGAATAATTCAAGGGTTTATTAATAGAGCAGAAACTGAAGGGAAATAGTTTAAAACCTGAATGGGCTTTTTCAGCATCGTGCGCTCCTGGAAGAACGAAGGAGGATCCGTGGTACGGGAGGAGAGAGAAGACAGACGTCAATTTCCTTATTTTTTCACGCTATTTAAAAAACTAGTTCAAAGTTATCACTCCCTTCTCTCTCCTCTCAAATTAGGATAATCCTGAAAGAGCTCAGTCATCTTTCCAGGTGCTGCACGTCTATAACTCTTATTGCATAACAATTTGCTTAATTAAAATACGTTTCCATTTCCAAATTATTTTCAGAAAACTGTGAATTCAGATTATTTAATAAAGAACTCTGATTCTTTTGTTTTATTTTAAAATCATGATGCCTACCAATTTAAAATGAGTCAGATAAAACAGATGTGAATAAAACAATAAAATTAGAAAAGGGAGTTTATTAAAATTTGACAGATAATGAAAATTGGTATCATCTCTAGCTTGTTTTTTCCTAAATGTCTATTTGTATGATCAGTTATGTTTATATTTAGCACTATAACTTATCTATAGGCCGTACAGCTAAACTAATAAGGGAGACTGAGTCTTTTTATAGACTTTATATGCTTTTTCTTTTTGCCGTTGTCTAATGCCAATGCCATACAGAGCCAGACCATCCAGAAATCAGTTAGAGATCATTCAGAAATGAGGACCTTAGCTACTGCAGGGACCAGGGTTAGATGTATTTGGAATCAGGCAGTGTTACCTGAATTTAAATATCAGTTCAAGAAGTACTCAAACTAATCTAATTGAAAATTTAATGAATCAAAAACATTTTTAATAGTCACCCATAAAGCATGATCTAAACAGGTAGCTTCCTTCCTATGTGAATAGCTCAGATGTCTCAAGCTAACACCCTATAGAGTCAGAGACAGACCAGTGAGTTGACCTGGAGCCTGGCTCATTCTCTGTTGCCTGTGATCACAGTACTACTCAACATAGCACAAACTCACGCCTGCCCCCATTCAATATAATCTGCAAATATCACCCCTCTATTTTTATTACAAAATAATATTTTTTCTTTCTTCAAATTCTGTTTGTTTTGAAAACAAAAATTATTAGTTTTTCTTTGTCAGAACTTGCTATATGCCAGGTACTGGGCTAAGTACATTAAATTCATTACTTCATTGAATCTTTCCTTCAGCACTGTTAATAGGTTATTATCCCTGTTTTACAGAGGAAATTGAGGCCTGGTAAGATTGTTATTTGGTCAAGTTATTTGCTAACAGCTGTTTTCCCCCTAAAATAAGTTTTTGGGATTGGTTTGGGTCTTGGGAAAGGTTCTGTATCTTTAAAAGAGAATTGATTTGGTTACAACAGGATGGACTCCATTCTTACTACTCAATATGTCAACTGTTTGACTTCAGTCTGGAAGTTTATCCGGCCCTCACTATACTGACTGTCCACCCTAGCTTATCAAATCCAGTGGGGGTCTATTATAAGAACCAGGGTTCAAGATCTTTAGAATCAATATCAGAAATCTGCTTCTGGATGTCACAGGATATTTCCAACTGGATGGAAAAAAAGAGATTCCACTCTTCCCTGCCATCTCACAGAATCATGAACGCATCCAAGATGACCCCAGGAAGACAGAGGCAGAGGTTGGAGTTTGGAGAAACAATTTGAGCTAAACCAGCCCCCCTTGTTGAGGGGGAGGTAGGAGTAGAAGGAAATGATGGACGCCTTACAGTTCTATTGTATTATCTTGTTCATGTGGCAAGTATACCTTGAGCTTTAGGTTTTCTCTCTCTCCTTATCTGTAACATTTCATATTTGCCCAACGTGCTTGCATGAAGAGTTTGAGAAGACGATGTTACAATGGCAGTGTGCAGGACAGGGGGGTGACTGAGGGGTCAGGCCAGGAGACTTGGAGCTAGGCCCAGGTCGGTGACTAATTATCTGGCAGGACCTTGAGGAGGTCCCATAATATCTATGGACTTTACTTTCCCGTAAATCAATACACGGCATCATTTTTAGGCTCCTTTACAGCTTTAGGATTCTAGAACGCTATAGGTGTTTTTTAATTTAGGTTTGTTTTTCTTGGTCATTAGTTCATCCACTCCATGCTCCCATGGTAGATATTAAGTTTCTATCTGTACCTGTCACACTGCTAGTATTAGAAAGGGTCACATATACAGCATTTACAGACTCTAGTCACATACCAATATAAAATAGCAAATTCTGCCACTTACATCTGTGACAAAATTTGACCACATGGATGGAAAAATTGGTAGTAGGCTAACGATTATTAACTTTGGAATATTTGTTGGTTTATAAACCACATCTGATCACTTCCATAATCCTGTGGAGTACATATCATCCCATTACCCAAACGAAGAAACTGAGGCTTGGAGAGACTAAATAAACATGCCAAGATTACTCAATCAATGAATGACTGTTCCATTAGTTGACCCATACTCTTTTAACTTAACAAATTAATTTCCTTTCACCATATCATGTTTTCGTGGCACAAACATAATTGCATTTGTGCAGTTTGGATTTAAGATTGCGAGATAGAAGAGTTATGGAGGTTGTACTAACAGGTTATAAGAAGGCAAAAATTTTGTCTGCAATCAGTAGTCAGTGAACGAAGCCATGGTTCATCAATCATCAAAGGGGTTTCCAAAAACTGTGTTTGAAATAACATACAACACTACTGGGGACACTGGGCTTATTTCCAGCAGAGGAGAAATGATAGACATTTCTGCTTTTTCCTGCTAAGATCCCTAAGCAGTTAGTGAAAACTAGAAGACCTAAAGCATATGATGTTGACGACACATTTATTATGACCTCTTGGACTTCGTCACTGCAAAATGAGGAGGAAATGAGGCAAGACGTGGAGGAAACAGACGCTCAATGAAGAGTGAACCAGATGAGGGAGATGCTGACTGCTCAACAATAGAAAAACAACGGGGGCGCAGGGAACAGCGCATGCTGGGAGGTAAGAAATTCTAATTGCTGCACCAACCATCCTCCCTCCCATTAGAGACACAAACCAGCTCAGCAGACTTAACCCATTTAATAGGTTGCATTTTCTTTCTTCTAACGGCTATAAAGAAAAGTGCATTGCCAATCTTTCTTTAGAACGTTCTTTAAGAGCTGCAAAATTTAAAGAGAAAGAATGTCCCTGTGAAACCTCTTCTTGATTGTGGAGGGTGGTTTGAGGTTGTCCTGGAAAGCCTTGTAAAATAATCCCCAAAAAGGGACGCCACAGTGAAGGTACCCTGGCTGTAGCCGACTTATCTGTTGGTGTCAGCTCAGCACGGCCACGCTCTTCTTTCTCACTGTTTCAGGTAGAATTTTGGCCAGAATTTATTTTCCCCAAGAAGAGGCAGAAAGACAAGAAACCAAGTTAAGATAATGCAAGAAAAGCCCATAAAGAGCTTCTTTTATACTAAAATGGTAATGAGGAAGAAAATGTTGCTTTAAAAGCCTTGCATAGAGCTTCTTACCCCCTGGCAATCTCACGGATAAAGATAATCACCTCCAGCTGACCCATAATTACCTAGTTTGGACGGAATCTACTCTGATTATGTTCCACCAAATGGATTTAACTGAAATTCAGATTTTCTAAAAATAAAACAAGCTAACGACCAAGAGCAAGTAACAGTCTCTAGATGATTCATCATAAAGACTAAACTTAGCTGGATTACCATGTCTGCTTGCCAGAGCAGTTGCTGTCTTGTTTTTGTGGATATGAAATTTCATCTTCCTCTAAAATGCTTGAAAATCAGCAATTCTGTTGAAAGCTACACGTATCCAGGAGACTGAAAGATGGCTTTCTGAACAAAAATTGGTCCTCTAGCCAGAGGCTAATGCCATGCTTACAGCAAGCAGTTCAGATAGCAGATGCGATGGTTCAGCCACACTACACTGAGCAGGAAAAGCACCATTGCACTAATGCACAACATTCTATTACCCATAAGACATATGACAGCATCTACTGACTTACCACTGTGTGCAAAGACTCAAATACGCTGGGAGGGGAGGTCACACTATTGAAGACACAGCCCTTGCCCGGAAGGACCTCCTTTGGTGCTTAAAGACACACAAGAGAGTGGGGGGAAGTGTGGCTATGAAAAAGAGAACTACATGGAAACTCTACTCTACTAGTTACCTGCCGGTGAATTAGGACAATCGGAAAAAAGGGAATAATATTAGAATAATAATATTATTCTTAAAGGAGACACTCTTTTGTAAGCAGAAAAGTGCTATACAAATGTTAGTTACCACCTATCGGAAAAGATGACAGAAATGTTTACTGAGGGCTTGAAGTCTCATGTGTTTGAATTCCTCTCTATCTCCTTCTTCCCGCTCAGTTCCCTTTGCTGGCTCTTCCTCAGCCCACACAGGGTAGAAGCATCTATCCAGGGTGCTTGGCAGAGCGTAGTGACTAAAGTAATGTTCAGTCTAGAGCGAGGTGATAGAAACCTTAAGACAAGCAACATTTTAAAAGCACTGTCACTAACAGGAGTGTTCTTCAAAAACATATACTGTCATTCTTTCATTACCGGTCCCTGGTATTAACTTCCAAAAGGAAGGGGAAATGAACAGATTTGATGAACAGGTGCTTGCATTGGAAAGGAGAGGAGAAAGATCTCAGTTTGGTCCGCTGCCATTCCATTAATTGAACACAGCACACCCTACCTGCACTCATTGACCCAGATCCCTCTTTCCAAGGATAGCCATCCTCCATGAAAAAATTCTGCTTTGCTGTTGAACCAAGTTTGTGATTAGCCAGCCACTTGTCTAACTGTCACAACTAATGAGCTGATATCTACAAAGCTGGGAGAGTGGGGGCAAATCTCTCTAAGATTTATGAGATAAAGCCCTAGCATAATGCAAAGAACAAAGAAAATGTTTTCTGAAGTCGTTTGTAAATAAACCAGGAATATTTGTGTATTATCATTTCATTGTGAACTTTCATATATGAAAAGTGATAGACATCATTTCAAAAATTTATTGGCATGGGTTTCCAAAGGAAGGGGCCACCTCCTACTTGGCTTAGGTTATCAATCTCTAAGAAGATAAATTCTGAAGCAAGCACCGTTCTCTTCCATTTTAGACGTTTTTGCGTTTGAGATCCTATACAATCAGGTCTTTACAAATTAACATTTTGAATCTGGTTATTTAAAAGGCAGTGGAAGCCTAACTTAGTGGGAAAACATAGAGCCAGAAAATCAAATTGCATTTCAGCTCACTAATTACTCTCAGACTTACAAATATTTATTGAGCCATTCAGTAAATCCTGAATGATCTTGGGCAAGACACCTAATCTTTCTGAGCCTTAGTTGCCATGTCTGTATGAAGGGGACAGTAATATTTGCTCCATTATTTTACCTCTCAGGGCTATTGTGACAAATAGGAGGATATTTGAGAACACAGTGCCCTTCAGAGTAAATGTTTTAACTAAGTTTTTCAATATTTTTAGTATTGAAAAATTTGCTGCCTATCACAAGTAAAGGAGGCACTGTAGTCCATCCTAGCCTGAATTATCCAATCTGACATCCTTCTAATGCAGTAGGGGGAAATGCTGTTAAAAAATACTAAACCCTTCTTGGAGAGCTCTAAATAATAAACCAGAGGCTATATGACCTTTCAGCCCTTATAACAGCATGAGGAAAGCCCATTTTATAAGGCAGAGGAAACACGGTGTCATGAGTATATGAGTAATGACAGAATCCAAGGACATTTTATTTTCAATGGCACTGTGTGCTCTCTCTGCTTTAGCAAAGGCCTACCACTTATCACTCTAATAGAGTACGTGAATTCTTCCCCAAAATGGAACTTCACAGTGACACTTCCAGGAGGCAACAAAATACACAAGACAGAAACAAGTAAGAAAGGTCCTACTGTCTGAGATGCAATGTCAACATAATTTACTGTAGGACTTACTCTCTCCCCATCACCTTGACAGTAACCAGGATACAGAGCTATGTGTCAACGCTCAGCAGCTAACATGTTCCCTGTTCCATTTGAAAACACCCAGCCCAGTGCTGGGACACAGAAGGTGTTCATTTAAAATTCATTGCTATTGAATCTAATGTCTTACATCTCCCTCGTTAGCACTGCTCTTGTGTTGAATGTCCATTCTGAACAATCAAATTTCATTGCTCATTCAAAGGACATTTCACACACTGGAAATCTGAGAATTTAACATGCACAAAGGGCATGAAATTGATAGACATGAACATAGACATTATCTGTGTTATAGAAAGGAGAGCAGCAAACTGGATCACTTAATCACATCTGTGCTTCAACCTCACATGGAAGAACTCCTCCCACGGATCTGAAAGAATGCGCAGGAAACAGTGCAGCTGCCGTCTCTTCTCAGAGCCCAGGGGTCAAGTCCCTGACATCCAGTGCTCAGTGATAACTGAGGACCTGGTGTGACGGCAGCCCCAAAATAGAGGAGCAAGTGCCTCTGGGCTGGATGTAAAGATTCTATTTCTCACTTAACTGTCCTCTTCCCAACAGATGCCCAGGCCTTTCATTTAGTTTAAAACACTGAGTTTTTAATAATATATACCTTGATTTTATTTTGAGTTTTTGTTGTTTTGTTTAGTCGTATTTTAATTGGGTGTCTTCTCTTATATTGATGATTTATGAAATGTCCATCCTTGTTTATACTATTGACTTTTTTATTAGCATATACAGATTTTATCATTTCAAGTTTTGAGACACTAATAAACATCAAAAGTAAACGTTCATAAAAAAATTTCGTGATAACGTCAAGTTCTTGATCTTGATGTAAACAGAGGAGAGTGACTCCCCCAAATCCATCAAGACACGATGGATTTTGTAGAGTGAAGTACGTGAGAACTACTCAAAACTTATGATAAATAAAGCACCAAAATGCCACTGCACTGCAATCAGGACTCATTTGCAATGCACCGTGGGCTGAGCTGACATTAGATGACCTTTCTGAACTGGCCCTATACAACCCACGAGCATTTCCCAAGATGTCAAATGCAGAGTAAGAAAAATCCCGGAGAAAACAAGAAACAAAACTCACTAGCACTTCTCAGTGCTTGCTAACCTAAATAAGACGACACAGTGGACGATTTTGGTGGTTGCTTCATGAAGATCAGCGTGAGCAGAGGCACTGAACTTGTTGTCACGAATCCAGAGGTTGAGACCGGAATATTCGAACAAACCACCATCAGTTGTTGACAGGGTCGGGAAGTGAGGTCTGGCTTACAAACTCATTTAAAAAGAAGCCTTACCCCCAGTGTACTAACACTAGGTACTTTTCTCCTGTGTTTGCTATTTAGACTTTGACGGACTTTAGAAAAAGACAGCAGAAGAGCATTTCCCCAAGAGACATGAGAAGGGGAGCAGTGGCTCCAGGATACTTCACAGTTTTAACCTGGAGGTCCTGATCAGTTTCTGCACTTCACCTATCCTTTTTCATTCTTTCCAATTTTCCTCCTTTCTTTTTCCTGCTTATCTTCCCCACCCACTTCTTTAATATCCAGGACTCAGTCCCCTGGATTCTGCTCCTCGCTCTGCCCTCATTCTGCACATAGTATTTCCTCAGTCCTTCTAGTCTAACTCCTAACCACTGCCCTTCACTTTTCTCTTCGGAGAAGGCAGACAATTATTTTTAATCTGATGAGTCCTCGAGTTTTCAAACCAGTTGTCGAAAGCCCTGTGAAAAGAACAAGACTTGGTGTTGGTCCAGCCTTCCACAGATGATCATGAAACCAGACCTCAAAAGGACTCAAAGAAAATCACACCAATCCTTAAAGGACGGCTGCCTAATTTTCCTCTGGCCTGTCTGATCTTTTTCAGGTTTATGGGTGTGGGGATTGGACCCTGATTCCTAACTCACTGCATTCTGCTACCTTCCTTGGCCCCATTATTAAGAACTAAAATATGCTTTACTAAAGCAGAGCTGGCATATAACAGGCCGGGAAAAGAGAGGGTGAGAGAGAGAAAAAGAGAGAGAGAAGGAAAGAAGGAAGGAAGGAAGGAAGGAAGGAAGGAAGGAAGGAAGGAAGGAAGGAAGGAAGGAAGGAAGGAAGGAAGGAAGGACGGCAGGCTACCTTCCCTATAGAAAGAATAGAATGTCTTCATTCATATATCATGCAAGTTTGTTATTAACCAACCAGTGTACCATCATTAAAAGAACTTTCTAGAAGAAAGCAAGGGGGAATAAAAGAAAGACTATGAATTCTTTGCCTCCAAATTAATGAAACAAATAAACAAATATAAATAATAAAGTAGAATAAGATCAAGGTACCATTCCAGAGGAAAGAGAGGTGAAATAAATCCATCTCTTTGAATCAAACTGTGTAGGAAAACAATCCCGTTGGAAAAAAGCAAGCTTAGAACAGAAAGTGATCACTTGGGAAACAGGACCAGAGAAAAGAGCAGAAACCAGTGAAGCTTACAGAGTAATGAAACTGAGGTGTAGGGTTCACATTCCCATAATCAATACTTAACACCTCAGATTAATGAGGCCCTGGCAAAGGAGTCCGACTTTTCCATATCACCAACCCCCAATTAGGAAGGATGTGAATATCAATCAAAACAAGATAACAATGTAAAGGAATCAAGTTTCACCTGCTTCTCTGGATCAAATGAATGTAGTTTGTAGCAGGAGCTGAGGCCTGCACACCCTTTTCCTCAGTAAGAAAACAAAAAAGGCACGAATAAGAGTTCATGTGTGAAAAGTTCCTGTCCACAATCACAAACCACTAGAAATAAGACTTTCTACCAGAACAGGCATCTAGAGGTAGCATAAAAACAAACAACTATGAGAAAATCTTATCTCCAATTCAACCTGCAACTAAATAAACGATATAAATAGAGTGCTTTTAACAGCAGATTGCAAACTTTTCCCCCTAATGCATAGCGTTTAAGGAATCATTGCTTTTCTGGCAACCATTCTAATCTGATTAGATATCTTTTACCTTACTTGTATCTGGATTTATCCTAATTACAGGTATAAACAAATACAAATCAATCCACTTTACAGCCATAAATAAACCATGTAAGACTTATTCTGAATTTTTAATAATTTTGGTTCTGGAATATACATCTGGTTGATAGAATTTGCAGCAAATTATATGTAGAGAGGAGGAAAGTACTTTATCTCCATCAAATAATAGAAGCACATCCATTTGTTATTTTTTAAATGGTGACAGCAAAATCAATTCTAAGGGGCAAAGGAAAATGAGATTCTGAATTTCTCACCATAGCTTCTAGTTCCCCTTGACACACTAATTAGTCTCCCACCCTCTTTTCTTATGCCTTACAGGATGTTTGTCTGGAGGAAAAATGAAACTGGCAAAACACAAGAGTAGCAGTGACTAATGAAAAAGACAAGAGAGAAGTGACAATTCTTTTGAATGGAGCCATTAGCTACATGCTGTTTTCAGGGCCCCAGGTCTCAATATTCTAGCATTTTCAATTGTTTACAGAAATTTCTATTTCTACAGGAACTATAGACTCTACATACCTCCATCCTTGATGGTTTGGTATTTGTACAATTAAGGATGTATTGCCTCTCAAGACTATTATTGCTCTTCTCTGCCACTCAAGAAAGAGACATAAGGGATACTGCCTTCTTACCACCATCGTCTTGTGGCGTTTGGAAGAAAATCTTTTAAAAATTTGAATATCAATATAAATGACTGCAAAATTCCCTGATAGCTTTAAAAAACAGTTGTCTGCACAGTTTGTGGTCAAAATTTGATACTTTAAAAATAACATAAGGTATGATTTTAAAATAAGGGAGACTATTGGAACACTTATCTGTTTAGTGAATCCTTGACACAGCACAGAATTATAATGGGATTTTGCTAGAAATTATCCAACCCAGGAAAGCATGTAACTGAATCCAATGTCGTCGAGAACTGGTAAAGAACTAAACGTAAGAAATATCTCCATTATCATACTGTTTCAGGCACATTTCTACCCGACCACAATTCTTTATTCAAATGCTCTGTTATATTCCTGAGGAAAAATAAAGCAAACTTGAAAGGAAAACAAAGAAACAAACAAGGAAATGTCTTTCAGCAATTTATGTTTATCTTTAGCTACATCTTCCAAAATTGACTAAAGAATTAATCTTTTTATTTTTCACTACCATGAGGTCTGGAGTTATTTATGCCTGTTAGAATTCTGAAAAGTTATAAGTGGAATTAGCATTAGCTAAGATATGATTTCAAAATTTAGGGGGAAAGCATCAAATTGACATTTAGGGCCTAAGGTCAGGGGAAAAAATCCTGTTTCCTGTGGAAACAAGTGTGGATGTGGCCTCCATACACTTTAAACTTCTTTGTATCCAAGGGTTAATTCTGACTTGAGGTTAATTTTCTACACACAGACACACACACACACACACTCACACACAACCATTGAACTTCAAACATAAAGCACCAAACTTTACTAAGTGAAAGTAACTTTCTGGCAGCAGTCCCTTACTCATTGTTAAATTCAAGGATGGTTCCTACTCATGGACAAGGTGAGATGGACTTTAGAATCCAATTCATTTCCTCAGGGGACACCTGCCTAGGGATAGTTCTGTCCACTTCATGGGCTTCTCCTGGGCCCTCCCCTCCATGGCTTGTCCCCTTCTAACATCTGGGTAATTCAGTGATTCTAGGGCAGGCAGAGGAAACACCATGTATAGACCTGAATTTCTACAAAAACCTCAAGAGCTGAGTAGCTCATTATGCAGCTCGCCTTGGCAGCTTCTGATATTAACAGCCACTTCATCTCTTTCTTCACCTGTTTTCTGTCTATAATTTGAGAAGCATTCTTTCCCTACTAGGTTTACTATGAGAAACGATAAATACTTATAAAATAAAATTCTGTCATATCTTAAAAATTGGTAATTAAAATTAACACCAGTAATAGATATCCTTTCAGCAGTGTAGCAAAGGCAGCTGAGCGTCAGAGCCCTTCATTGTCCAGAGAAAAGGCCCGTAAAAATGTCCTTCCAGTGCCCACATGGACTAATTACTATGAATGCATGGATTTTTATCCTGATGAGCAGAGTAGAACAGCTATTTGTAGTAATCAGGGGCTTTGGTGCTTAGTTTACATTGCTTCTCAAGAACAAAGGAATTTGGGATTCTTCTCACCAGCAAAATCAATCCACAAGTGCTACCTTTTGGTTTCTGTAACACCCAGGTTTTTAAAAATGGCAGCAGTAGAAAATCCAGTACCAAAATATTTTGATCTAGTTTTATTCTCTTTTATGCAGTCCTTTCCTCTTTTGAGCCTTGATTAGCTTTTAACTCCTGGTTTGTCTTTCTTTATCAGGAAAAGAGATGAACAAACTAGAACAAAAATTGCTACTAAACAATATATTGAATTGAACAACTAGGACAGGTTTCAAAGGCAACTGTATTTTAAATATCCAATTTGCACTTATTAATATTAGTTCAGAATATTTCAGGTCAAAGCCACAGAATTCATCCAAAGTGCTTCAAGAAAGAGAAAAAAGGAAGATTGTTCCCAAGCCAGGTTGTCCAGAAGTTCATCATGTTATCACGCACTTCTGCATTATTTTTCTGCAATTTTCTGTTTGGTTCCCTGCAGATGGCACCTCTGGCTATAGCAGCTGTTGAAGAAAAAATTATTCTGACACTTGTCAAAAGAGTAAGGCAGACTCTATTTAGGGCTATTGTGATAGGCATAGGGACTACTCCAATGGGGTTTTGCAGTAGGGGAGACAGATTGAGCTCAATTCTGAATACAACAAGGAAAAGTGGGGATTTATAGCCAAGGAACGGGAGGGGGAGGGTTAGTGGATGAAAAATTTTTTATATTGTGAAACATATCGTGTGAATAAGAGTACAAAATCTTAAATGCATAGTTTAAAGAATAGTAATAAAATGAAGGCACATGAACTCAGCACTAAGATTAATAGAATATGATCAATAACTTTGAAGCTTCTGTGTGGTGATCCTCACCTTAACCCTCACCCTTAGGTGATCACTCGTAAATATTATTTATCAGTCGTTATTTTTCTTCATGATTCTACCATCCCAAACAATGTATTGCTTAATTTATTTCTATATTTGAACTCTATGTAAATGAAATTACATTGTATGTGGTCCTTTCTGACCAGTCTCATTTGCTCCAACTATGTTTTTGAGATTCATCCACATTGATATGCATAGTTTTAATTAACTTATTTTTACTGCTATACAACATTGTAATGTATGGAGGGAAAAACCAACACTATTT
Source organism: Ceratotherium simum simum (assembly GCF_057802395.1). Taxonomy (NCBI): domain Eukaryota; kingdom Metazoa; phylum Chordata; class Mammalia; order Perissodactyla; family Rhinocerotidae; genus Ceratotherium; species Ceratotherium simum. The sequence continues at coordinate 22,648,063 of NC_141937.1, read as the reverse complement.
AACCATTATCCAGTGAATATACGTTTGAATTGTTTCCAGGTTTTTGCTCTTACACACAATGCTGCTGTAAAGATTTCATACATAGCTCCATATGCTCAAGAATTTCTCTAAGGTGTGTATCTAGGAGTAGAGTGATTAGATCCTGGGATTTGTACATATTCACATGTATTAGGTAATGCCTCACTGGTTTCCTAAATTTATACCACCTGCAGTGGGTGAGAATTCTAACTGCTCTGTGTCCTCTCCATAAACGTGGAATTATCTAATTTTTATTTTTGCCTAGTCTGACAGTAGTGAAATTTTGTCTCATTATGGTTTTATTTCAATTTCTCCTATTAATGAGGTTGAACATCATTTTGTATGTTTATGGGCTGTTGGTGTTTCCTCTTAAGTGAAATACTTGTTTGTTTTAGTTTCTTACTGTTGCTGTAAAAAATTACCACAAATGTAACACCTTAAAACAACACAAATTTATCTTGGAATTTTTCGAGGTCGGAAGTTTGAATGAGACTTATGGGACTGAAATCAAGGTGTCAGTAGGGTCTGTGTTCCTTTTGAAGGCTCTAGGGAAGTATCTATTTCTTTGCATTTTTCAGCTTCTGAATTAGACATATAAAATATGGAATTCTTACATCTTCTCATAAAAATTTTATTTTTATGTACTGTACTGAACTTTTCATTTTTTGTATTACTATCTCTAATAATATGTTTGCTTTGAAGATTAATATAGTTCTACCACATTACTATGGTTAGTATTTGCTTACTACCTCTTTTTTTGTTTGTTTGTTTGTTTGTTTGTTTTTAATTTTTTGTTTATTGCAGTAACATTGGTTTATAACATTGTAAAAATTTCAGGTGTACATCATTGTACTTCTATTTCTGCATAGATTACATCATGTTCACCACCAAAATACTAATTACAACCCATCACCACACACATGTACCCAATTATCCCTTTCACCCTCCTCCCTCCACCCTTCCCCTCTGGCAACCACCAATCCAATCTCTGTCCCTATGTGTTTGTTTATTGTTGTTATTATCTACTACTTAATGAAGGAAATCATACGGTATTTGACCTTCTCCCTCTGACTTATTTCACTCTGCATCATGCCCTCAATGTCCATCCATGTTGTCACAAATGGCTGGATTTCATCGTTTCTTATGGCTGAGTAGTATTCCATTGTGTATATATACCACAGCTTTTTTATCCATTCGTCCCTTGATGGGCACTTAGGTTGCTTCCAAGTCTTGGCTATCGTGAACAAGGCTGCAATGAACACAGGGGTGCATGTACCTTTGCAAATTGGTGTTTTCAAGTTCTTTGGATAAATACCCAACAGTGGAATAGCTGGATCATATGGTAGTTCTATCGTTGATTTTTTGAGGAATCTCCATACTGTTTTCCATAGTGGCTGCACCAGTTTGCACTCCCACCAGCAGTGTATGAGAGTTCCCTTCTCTCCACAACCTCTCCAACACATGTTGTTTCCTGTCTTGTTAATTATAGCCATTCTGACGGGCGTGAGGTGATATCTCATTGTAGTTTTGATTTGCATTTCCCTGATAGTTAGTGATTTTGAACATCTTTTCATGTGTCTGTTGGCCATCTGTATATCTTCTTTGGAGAAATGTCTGTTCAGGTCTTTTGCCCATTTTTAATTTGGTTGGTAGTTTTTGTTGTTGAGATGCATGAGTTCTTTATATATTTTGGAGATTAAGCCCTTATCAGATGTATGGTTTGCAAATATCTTCTCCCAATTGTTAGGTTGTCTTTTCGTTTTGTTGATGGTTTCCTTTGCTGTGCAGAAGCTTTTAGTTTGATGTAGTCCCATTTGTTTATTTTTTCTATTGTTTCTCTTGCCCGGTCAGATGTGGTGTTTGAAAAGATGTTGCTAAGACTGATGTCGAAGAGCGTACTGCCTATGTTTTCTTCTAGAACTTTCACAGTTTCAGGTCTTACATTCAAGTCTTTAATCCATTTGGAGTTAATTTTTGTGTATGGTGTAAGGTAAGAGTCTACTTTCATTTTTTTGCATATGGCTATCCAGTTTTCCCAACACCATTTGTTGAAGAGACTTTCTTTTCCCCATTCTATGTTCTTGGCTCCTTTGTCAAAGATTAGCTGTCCATAGATGTGTGGGTTTATTTCTGGGCTTTCAATTCTATTCCATTGATCTGTGTGTCTGTTTTTGTGCCAGTACCATGCTGTTTTGGTTACTATAGCTTTGTAGTATATTTTGAAATCAGGGAGTGTGATACTTCCTGCTTTGTTCTTTTTTCTCAGGATTCCTTTAGCCATTCGGGGTCTTTTGTTGTTCCATATAAATTTTAGGATTCTTTGTTCTATTTCTGTGAAAAATGTTGTTGGAACTTTGATAGGGATTGCATTGAATCTATAGATGGCTTTAGGAAGTATGGACATCTTAACTATGTTAATTCTTCCAATCCAAGAGCACGGAATATCTTTCCATTTCTTTGTGTCTTCTTCAATTTCTTTCAGAAATGTTTTATAGTTTTCGGTGTACAGATCTTTCACCTCTTTGGTTAAGTTTATTCCTAGGTATTTTATTCTTTTTGTTGCAATTGTAAATGGGATGGTATTCTTAATTTCTCTTTCTGCTACTTCGTTGTTAGTGTACAGAAATGCAACTGATTTTTGTATGTTGATTTTGTATCCTGCAACTTTACCATATTCGTTTATTACTTCTAAAAGTTTTCTGGTGGATTCTTCAGGGTTTTCTATATATAAAATCATGTCATCTGCAAATGGTGACAGTTTCACTTCTTCCTTTCCAATTTGGATCCCTTTTATTTCCTTCTCTTGCCTGATTGCTCTGGCTAGGACTTCCAGTACTATGTTAAATAGGAGTGGTGACAGTGGGCATCCTTGTCTGGTTCCTGTTCTTAGAGGGATAGCTTTCAGTTTTTCACCATTGAGGATGATATTAGCTGTGGGTTTCTCATATATGGTCTTTATTATGTTGAGGTACTTTCCTTCTATCCCCATTTTATTCAGAGTTTTTATCATAAATGGATGCTGTATCTTGTCAAATGCTTTCTCTGCATCTATTGAGATGATCATGTGATTTTTGTTCTTCATTTTATTAATGTGGTGTATTACGTTGATTGATTTGCGAATGTTAAACCATCCCTGCATACCTGGAATAAATCCCACTTGATCATGGTGTATAATCTTTTAACGTATTGTTGTATGCGATTTGCTAGTATTTTGTTGAGGATTTTCATCGATGTTCATCAGTGATATTGGCCTGTAATTTTCTTTTTGTGTTGTCCTTGTCTGGTTTTGGTATCAGGGTAATGTCAGCTTCGTAGAATGAGTTAGGGAGCTTCCCCCTCCTCAATTTTTGGAAGAGTTTGAGAAGGATAGGTATTAAGTCTTCTTTGAATGTTTGGTAGAATTCACCAGGGAAGCCGTCTGGTCCTGGACTTTTATTTTTGGGGAGGTTTTTGATTACTGTTTCGATCTCCTTACTGGTGATTGGTCTATTCAAATTCTCTACTTCTTCTTGATCCAGTTTTGGAAGGTTATATGATTCTAAGAATTTATCCATTTCTTCCAGATTGTCGAATTGGTTGGCATATAGTTTTTCATAGTATTCTCTTATAATCTTTTGTATTTCTGAGGTGTCTGTTGTAACCTCTCCTCTTTCATTTCTGATTTTACTTATTTGTGCCTTCTCTTTTTTTTCTTGGTGAGTCTAGCTAAAGGTTTGTCTATTTTGTTGATCTTTTCAAAGAACCAGCTCTTGGTTTTATTAATTTTTCTATTGTTTTTTTGGTCTCTATTTCATTTATTTCTGCTCTGATTTTTATTATTTCCCTTCTTCTACTGATTTTGGGCTTTGTTTGTTCTTCTTTTTCCAGTTCCTTTAGGTGCATTGTTAGATTGTTTATTTGAGATTTTTCTTGTTTGTTGAGATAGGCCTGTATTGCTATAAACTTCCCTCTTAGAACCGCTTTTGCTGTATCCCATAAATTCTGGCATGTCGTATTTTCATTTTCGTTTGTCTCCAGGTATTTTTTGATTTCTTCTTTGATTTCTTCATTAACCCAGTCATTGTTCAGTAGCATTTTGTTTAATCTCCATGTATTTGTGGTTTTTCTGATTTTCTTCCTATAGTTGATTTCTAGTTTCATAACTTTGTGGTCAGAAAAGATGCTTGGTATTATTTCAATCTTCTTAAATTTATGGAGACTTGTTTTGTGGCCTAATATGTGATCAATCCTGGAGAACGTTTCATGTGCATTTGAAAAGAACGTGTATTCCTCGGTTTTTGGATGGAATGCTCTGTATATATCTACTAGGTCCATCTGTTCTAGTGTGTCGTTTAAGGCCAATGTTTCCTTATTGATCTTCTGTTTGGATGATCTATCCGTTGGTGTAAGTGGAGTGTTAAAGTCCCCTACTATTATTGTGTTACTGTCTATTTCTGTTTTTATGTCTGTTAATAATTGCTTTATATATTTAGGTGCACCTACATTGGGTGCGTAGATATTTACAAGTGTTATATCCTCTTGTTGGACTGTTCCCTTGATCATTATGTAATGCCCTTCTTTGTCTCGTTTTACAGTTTTTGTTTTAAAGTCTATTTTGTCTGATATGAGTACTGCTACCCCAGCTTTCTTTTCATTGCCATTTGCGTGGAGTATCTTTTTCCATCCCTTCACTTTCAGTTTGTGAGTGTCTTTAGGTCTGAAGTGTGTCTCTTGTATGCAGCATATATATGGGTCTTGTTTTTTTATCCAGTCAGCCACCCTATGCCTTTTAATTGGAGCATTTAGTCCTTTGACGTTTAAAGTAGCTATTGATAAGTATGTACTTACTGCCATTTTTTATCTTTTTTTTTTTTTCCTCAGTGTTTTAGTAGTCCTTCTCTGTTCCTTACTTCTTCTATACAGAATTGATGGTCACTTTAGTTTGACCTCTGTCTGAAAGCTGTACTCTTTAACTACCCTCCTCCCTCCTTTTATGTTTTTGATATCATATCCAACCTCTTTTTGTGCATTTGTATCCATTACGTTCTAATCGTGGAAATAGATAATTTTTCCTATTTGTGGTCTTCTCTTTTCCCCTTAAATCAGTCCCTTTAACATTTCTTGTAACACTGGTTTCTTGGTGACAAACTCCTTTAATTTTTGCTTATCTGGGAAAATTTTGATCTCTCCTTCCATTTTGAACGATAACCTTGCTGAGTAGAGTATTCTTGGCTGTAAGTTTTTTCCTTTTAGCACTTTAAATATATCATGCCATTCTCTTCTAGCCTGTAAGGTTTCTGCTGAGAAGTCAGCTGATAGCCTTATGGGGTTTCCTTTGTATGTAACTTGACATTCTCTTGCGGCTTTTAGGATTCTCTCTTTATCTTTAATTCTGGACATTTTGATTATGATGTGTCTTGGTGTGGGCCTCTTTGGGTTTATCTTGTTTGGGGCTCTCTGTGCCTCCTGTACCTGGATGTCTGTTTCCTTCCTTAGGTTAGGGAAGTTTTCATCTATTATTTCTTGAAATAGATTCTCTGCCCCCTTGTCTCGCTCTTCTCCTTCCGGGACACCTATAACACGGATGTTAGTGCGCTTGATGTTGTCCCAGAGGTCCCTTAGACTGTCCTCACTCTTTTTAATTCTTTTCTCTTTTACCTGTTCACCTTGGGTAATTTCTTCTAGTCTTTCTTCCAGCTCACAGATCCGTTCTTCTGTATCCTCTACTCTGCTTTTGAGTCCCTCTAATGAGTTTTTCATTTCCAGTATTGTATTCTTCATTTCTGATTGGTTCTTTTTTATATCTTCCATTTCTTTGTTGACATTCTCACTGAGTCCATCTATTCTTCTCCCCAGATCAGTGAGCATCCTTAACACTCTTAGTTTGAACTCTCTGTTGGGTAGGTTGCTCATTTCTGTTTCACTAAGTTCCTTTTCTGGGGTTTTGTCCTGTTCCCTTACTTGGAATGTATTCTTTTGCCTCTTCATTTTGCCTCTTTCCCTGTGCTTGTGTCTATGTATTAGGTAGGTCAGCTACGTCTCCTGCTCTTGGATAGGTGACCTTATGTAAGTGATGGCTTAGGAGGCTTCCAGTGTGCTTCCCTCAGTTCTCAATGTTCCAGGGGTGACCCCTATGTGGGCTACGTGTATCCTTCTGCTGTGGCCTGTTTGCTCTCCCTGTAGGCGCCCAGGGAGGCTGAGTTATGCTCCTGGCCAGCTGTTGTAATGCTCAGCTGCTTGTAGTTGTTGTGGGCCCTTCAGTCTCTTTATCAGCTGTGGGGAGCCCCAGCACAGTTGGCTGCAAGTTCTAATACCACATTTGTGTTGCAGTATTTCTTTTAAGTGAGTAGGCCCCCACCCTGGCAGGTTGTTAGGCTCAGGGCCTTACAATTGCTGTAAGCCTCTAGCCTATTAGGTCTCTTGTCAGCTCTCTGAGGATTGCAGCTGGGTGGGGCTGGCCTCAGGCACAGGAGCACCCAATTTTTTCAGGCTTTGGAAGGTGGGGCAAACCTCCTATGTGGGTCTTTGAGAAGTACAAGTCTTCTGCGGCTGAGAAGCCCTGCCGCCCACAGGTCCACACACACAGTCAACACAGTCCTGCCCCGTGTGAGTGCCCCGACCTCCCCAAGTGGACCCAGTCTCTCCACGGCGGGAGCCCCACACACTCTGCCACTGCCCCACACTCTCCACCCGCTCCTTGTGCACACCCTTACTACCTCTTTTTTAAACTTATACTGTCAAACTTCCTGGGTTCTAATGTTTTAGATAATTATATTTTAAATACATGCTGTTGGGTATTTTTTATAGCCACTTGACATTCTTTGTCATTTTAACTGGAGAATTTAGGCCATTTATATTTATTGTGATTACTATAGGTTTGTTTGGATGTGCTGTGCTGTGTGTTATTATTTTAGTAGTTATCCTAGCTATTTTTTAAAATAAAGTTTCTATTTTGGAATAATTTTAGATTTACAAAGAAATTACAGAAATAATAAAGTTCCCATATGGCCCTCACTCAATTTCTCCTATTGCTAGCATTTTACATTAACCACAGTATTTTTATCAAAACTAAGAAACCAACTTTGGTGTGTTACTATTACATAAACTCCAGATTTTATTTAGATTTTACTAATACCATTTTTTGTTATTGTTCCAAGATCCAATTCAGGTTACCACACTGCATTTAGACTCCAGCTCTTTTATCAAGCATGCTTAACAAAGTTTAAATTTATCAATATGCGTATCCACCTCTCAAATTATCCAAACAAATTTGAATATTTTAACTGTCATCACCCTTATTTCAACTTATATGTTATCACAGTCCGGTATTTTATTTCTGGCCTTCATTATGCCCCAAAATTAAACATTATTATTATCATTACTATTATATACATTTTATGTTGGTTTAGACTGACTTACATATTTGCCAATATATTTATTTACCTTTCATACATTCATGCTAAACACTCTACCTAGAAAATTTTCCTTCTTCCTGAAGGCATCCTTTAGAATTTCTTCCAGTGGGGGTCTTTTGGTGATAAATTCGTCAGTCTTTGTTTGGCTCTAAAATGTCTTTACTTCATCCTCATTAATAAAAGATAGCTTTCCTGGGAATAAATAACAAAATGGCAGTGATTTTTTTCTTAGCATGTTGAAGATATCATTCTGCTGTCTTCTGGCTTTCATTGCTGATTCTGGGAAGTTAGAAATAGCGAAATTTCTGTTCCTGTGTAGGAAGTCTTTTGTTTTCTCTGTCTTCCTTAAAAATATCTTTTTCTTTCATATTCAGCTATTTCATGATGATGTGTCTATGTGTAGATTTTTTTACCTGTTTGTAATTCATTTTGTTCCCTACATCTGTGGATTGGTTCCTTTCAACAATGCAACAATTCTGATACATTCTCATTCACTATCTCTTAGATGTCGCCTGTTCCATTTCATTGCTATTACTTACCTCTAGAATTATATATAAGATATATAAGATACATATGTCTTATCACTCTTATCTTTCACAAGCATAGGAGTTAATCTGCCTTTCGTGATTTTCTTCACCTTGTCTTTTTGGATCTGTATCCTAGATTTCTTTGGGTCTATCTTTCAGTACACTAAGTTTCTCTTCAGCTATGTCTAATCTGCTTAATCCATCCATAGGATTTTAAGTTTAGTTTGCACATTTTTAATTTCTAGAAGTTTTATTTTATTTTTTCTCCAATTTGTTGTTATTTTTTAAATCTTGTCTGCTCCAATTTTCAAGCTTATTTTGAATTTATTTAGACATAGTAGTCCACAGTTATTTTACCTTCAATTTATGATAATACCAGAAGTCCTTTTAGGTCTGTTCTAGTGTCTCTTATCTCATCTATTCTCATGGGATCTTGTGTGCTTTGTGACTTTTGACTGTAGACTGCTAACTTTCCTTAGAATTGTTTCTGTGAGACTACTTTGAGGCCCGGGTTAAAGTTTTCCAGAGGTATATTTATATTTGCATTTGTCACTAGCTTGGGGTCACTTCCAAACATAGACCACTTTAGATCTGCTGCTTGTGGTTTTTCAGACCACACAGATAGAATAAATCAAGACCACACATCTTCATGGGGCTGAATTGAGTTACACATTCTCAGATGAGATTATTTTTCCTCCACCACATGTCAAAGTAAAGATAGTTAAATTTCTTTATTTTCCCCTTCTTCCCAATGATGTTTCTTTCTTACTCATCCTTATACTAACCATGTAAAGAATGTAATTCTCTGGAGTTTCAGCTTTACTTGTAAGTCTCCTGTTAGGTTCTCCACTTTGTGTGGTTTTGAAGCCTTATATCCATCCCCTTTGCTTATTCAAGACTTCAGGAGGAAAGCTCAAGGCCTGAGTGCAGATAATTCCAGAGTGAAAGCCAGTATCTACACTGCTTGCCTTCCAGCATTCCAGTTTAACTTTTGTTTTGCTTCTGCATATTCCTTCCTTTTTATCAGTGTGTTTAAAAAGATTTTCAAAATGTGCTCACTTCAGCAGCAACATATACTTAAAAATTGGAATGACACAGAGAAGATTAGCATGGCCCCTATACAAGAATGACATGCAAATTCGTGAAGCATTCCATATTTTTTTTAAAAAGATTTTCAAAATATATTTTATCCAGAATTTTACTTGTTTCAATCAGAAGAGTCATTCAAGTTATCTTATTTACCATATTGACAGAAACAAAAATCCCTGGGAATAAAAAGGCTTTAGATTTATTTTTAGATTCTGTTTCTGCTTCATAGGAAAGTTCCACAAGCTGTGTTATGCAATTTGGAATAATATAATTCATGAATACCCTACTCTGTTCTTTGTGTGTATTGGATAATGTGTATAAACTGATGCTTGATAAACAATAGCACACAAACAAAGCAAAATACAGTCAACTTATCTATAACTTATCTAGAAGTCCACTGTCTGGCTTAGACAATTGGGGGAAACTGTGTCTCTGTTTCTTCATCAATCATAGTGTAAGACCAGGGGACTTAAATCGACTCTACACGTATCTTTGGTTTATCAACCACAAATCATGTACAAATTTCTACAGCACTGACTGGCACAGAATGATCTGGAATGGAACAATGGACAGAAATAGAAAGTCAGGTAATGTTGAGTGGAAAGCTACCTATCAATAGTGTGCCTATTTACTTTGGTTTGCATTATGTCCTTATACCTTTGGGCATTTATTTTTGATCATTTTTTGTGAAATCATACAAATAAACAATCTTTTAAGTTTTACAAGTTTTCTGAATCAATGGTCAGTTTGAACCACAAACTTTTTACTCTAAAATTTTCTAACTCTATTTCTAAATGTCACTGGTTAAGAAGTTTGCTGTTTCGTGTCAGAGCTATACTTTTTTTTTTCATTCTTTAAAGCTAACCTCACTTTGCTCAATTGCTAACAATTGTTAAAAGCTTTCTTTCAAATGAAAGATGATAAACTAAAACCAAGAAAGCTGCTGCTCTTTTAACATGAAACAAAATTAACACTCTCTTGATAGCCTACTTGTAAATAAATCCACTCATAATATTTGGATGCACCAATAACTCTAGAACCGTGTGAACTATCTAGAATAGTCATGAAAGTAAAACTCTGATCTTATGGACCACAGATTTTATCATCTACACAAACCACTAACAGCATTCCAATATCTGCTCTCAACAAGCTTTATTTTGCCTTAAAAATCAGTTACCAAATGACATTGGACATCTGGATTTCTTTTAGAAATTAAGCAATAGCTTATGTGAATTGACCACAGGCTTCCCACACTGAACTTCCAAACATGAAACAGTTTGAAAAACAAAATAAGTCTATTTATTGGGTGTTACAGGCAAAAAAGAAAAACATGGACACGACATCAATTACCAAATCTCTATTCACGTACTCTTAGTGCAAGACATTTCGCTCTTGTGGTGTTCTTCTACAAACTGGATGTAACTGTTAACAGATTTGATGCGGGTGACTCCTGCTGAACCATGATTTAGTAACTGCTGGACCCTTTTTATCATGGATGTTTGGTCTTAAATCAAACAAGATATGGCACACAGTTGTCCCATCCCTGAAGTAATGTTCATCAGAAGCAGACATGGACATGAATTGTCCATCTTACCCAGGCTGTCACAGAAAGAGTTATTTCTCACTGATTTATTTTTTTCTAAGACCTGTTCAGAGAAGTTGGGGTCTATTAATTATTGGTTCAATTGATTCATCATATTTAAGAAAAATCAAAATATTCCCCCAGTTGGAAATTACTGACCAGTAAATACTCTCGTTGTTGTATTGTATTTTTAAACCAATATAGACTAAATATCTAATCCTAAACCAGTCTGAATTTTATGACATTTTTTTCTGTACTCTTAACAATATTCTGTGGAATTCTCCCCTACTGGGTGAGACAATCACATTCAGAATTTTAAGAAATCTATTCAGAGGTTAGAGAGGCAAGCAAAAAATCAAGAATGACTTGGAGATTTTGGGCTCAAATGACAAGATCGTGGGGACCTACTGAGAGAAACAAAGAAGTCAAGAGAGGAAAGTGTGCCTAGAGAGAAGGGAAAGAGGAGAAATTAATTTTTTGATATATTAATTTTGAATTAAAAATGCAGAAATGAAATGAATCAGGGATTTAAATGTAAAAACGAAATGAGTACTGGTAAATAACACAGATAATTCAAAACCCAGGAGTAACTTAGAATATTAATAAATCTGATAATATAAACCATGAAAACTTTGAATGACAAGAAACGCCATAAGCAAAGTCTAAAGACAAATGGCAAATTTGATATAACATTTTGGTAAATTATAATTACAAAGGTCAACATCCTTAATACTTGAAGGCCTTCTAAAAACTGAGAATTAAAAAAAAATAACAGTGGGCCCGGCCTGGTGGCATAGCCGGTAAGTTTGCACGCTCCACTTTGGCGGCCCAGGGTTCGCAGGTTCAGATCCCGGGTGTGGACCGACACACCACTTGTCAAGCCATGCTGTGGCGGCATCCTATATAAAGCAGAGGAAGATGGGCATGGATGTTAGCCCAGAGCCAATCTTCATCAGCAAAAAGAGGAGGATTGGCAACAGATGTTAGCTCAGGGCTAATCTTACTCACAAAAAAAAAAAAAAAGCAACACAAGAAAAATAAGCAAAAAATATGAATGAGCAGTTCATAAAAAATTAATTCAACTTTAAACACAAGAAACAATGATTAGCTTCACTCAGAATAAGAGAGATACAAATTGTAACTCACTAAGAAACCACTTCCCACCTATCAGATTGGCAAAATCCATAGTCTCTTTTGGTAAGACTGTGGGAAAACAAGTACTGTAATGTATTGTTGATGGGCATGCAAAGTTATATAACCCACATGGAGGAAAATTCGACAAAATGTAAACAAATTACATGCATATCCATTTTTTACTGACCTAGCAATCCCACTTCTAGGAATTTATCTCAAACATATAGTGGGGAAAAATGGTATGATATAGATATATCATATATGGCAATATTGTATACAAATATTTCTACATTAATATATAAAATATTAATTAATATAAAATATTAATCACAAACAATGCTGCTAAAGCATTGCTTTAGCTTTTTATAGCTTTGCTTGCAAAGACAAGACTCGAATGTCCAGCAATAGATATCTGGTTGAATAAGCTATGTTTATTCACATCCACTTGAGAGAATCTTATGCAACTATAAAAAGGGATGAGGAAGACTTCTACATACTGGTAATCTCCAAGATATATTGTTAAATGAAAAATGCAAGTGCGGAACAATATTAATAGTTTGCTAACTTTTGTATAAGAAAAGGGAGAATACAAATTTATATGCATAGCTGCTTCATATTTTCACAATAAGTCAATGGAAGAATAAACCAAAAACTAATAGAAAGGCTAACCAATGAAGGGTGGATAAGAAAGGAATGAAAGCAAATTTTTCTGAATTTATATTGTTATAAAATTTTGGCTTTGGAACCATATAAAAATTTTAACATAATTAAAAGTTAATTAAAATTAATTACATTAATTAATGAGAAAACATTCTCTAAAACACAAAACCAGAACAAAGCAAATGAACTAACTGTATATCAATTTAGCAGCATAATCAAAAACAGGGAAATACGTTACTTTATGAGCATTTAAGACGTAGTGCTTTAACTGCAAATCCCTAGTGGGATGTATTCTAAGAACCAAAATAAGTGCAACAAAATTTGAAACAATTTTGTAGACTTGTTAAAAAAAATTGGAATTGTTGTTTTCAAAACATTATAGGTGCTTGTATGATGAAACAAATAAGTCATCAAGTTAATGTCATTAGGAATCAAGATTTTTTAACATAAGAGAAATGAGATATTAGTATAAAATCAAAGAATTTGGCTAAAAATCATGTAATCTTATATTTAAATTGAAAATATTAGTATGACTCATTATTATCTTGTCTTGAAAAGAAAAGGGTGGAAAGTATTTCCTAGCTCTTTGCATTGAAAAGGCCTAGCAGAGATGACCCAGTGGGAAGGGATACTCCTAGAGCCCATGTTACGGTCTCTAATTATGGTCTCTAAATACCACCTCTCTCTAAAGAAACCAGAGCTCCTTTGTAAAGTACTGCTTCTGGGCCTGGAGCAGGAATGTGCAGGATACACTTGGGATTTCCTATCATATGAGAGAGCAAGGAAGTTAGTGAAAACAAATGGGCAATGGGACACAGAAGCCCATTTCAGGGGGGCTCCCACAGCCTAATCTGCAACATATTAGGATCTGTTGCAAAAAAGATCATAATATGAGCAGCAAAAAAGATAATGACTGCAACAAGATGAAACCCATCAGATATTAAAAAAACAAAAATCCATGAGGTCATGCTGAAATGGACTCCTTCAGAAAACACAATAAAAAAACTCACTCATCACCATTGAAGGGTACTAAGGTATCAACTAATTACTCTGAAAGTCATAAATATATAAAAATATGAAAAAATACAGATGGCCAACAGGCACATGAAAAGATATTCAACATCATTAACTACCAGGGAAATGCAAATCAAAACCACAATGAGATATCACCTCACTCCCATCAGAATGGCTATAATTAACAAAACAGAAAACAACAAGTGTTGGAGAGGATGTGGAGAGAAGGGAACTCTCATACACTGCTGGTGGGAGTGTAAACTGGTGCAGCCACTATGGAAAACAGTATGGAGATTCCTCAAAAAATTAAGAATATAACTACCATATGATCCAGGTATTCCACTGCTGGATAGTTATCCAAAGAACATGAAAACACAAATGTGTAAAGATATATGCACCCCTGTGTTCATTGCAGCGTTATTCACAATAGCCAAGACTTGCAAGCAACCTAGGTGCCCATCAAGGGATGAATGGATAAAGAAGATGTGGTGTATATACGCAATGGAATAGTACTTAGCCATAAGAAATGATGCAATCCAGCCATTTGTGACAACACGGATGGACCTTGAGGGTATTATGCTAAGTGAAACAAGTCAGCGGGAGAAAGTCAAATATCATATGATCTCACTTATAAGTAGAAGATAAAAACAAGAAACAATCGCATAGAGACAGAGGTTGGATTGGTGGTTACCAGAGGAGAAGGGGGGAGGGAGGAGGGTGAAAGGGGTGATTAGGCACATGTGTGTGTGATGGATTGTTATTAGTCTTTGGGTGGTGAACATGATGTAACCTATGCAGAAATCGAAATATAATGATGTACACCTGAAATTTGTATAATGTTATAAACCAATGTTACTGCAATTAAAAATAATAATAATAATGGGAACAAATAAAATGTGCATATTGTCTTTCTTGTATGAATTATATTTCAGGGTAACTAAATCATTGGTGAAGGAAAATTCTTTTTTTTTTTTTTTGTGAGGGAGATCAACCCTGAGCTAACATCCGTGCTAATCCTCCTCTTTTTGCTGAGGAAGACCGGCTCTGAGCTAACATCTATTGCCAATCCTCTTCCCTTTTTTTTCCCCCAAAGCCCCAGTAGATAGTTGTATGTCATAGTTGCACATCCTTCTAGTTGCTGTATGTGGGACGCGGCCTCAGCATGGCCAGAGAAGCGGTGCATCAGTGCGCGCCTGGGATCCGAACCCGGGCCGCCAGCAGCGGAGCGCACACACTTAACCGCTAAGCCACCGGGCCGGCCCGGAAAATTCTTACAAAGAATTCCAAGTAACTGAAGAGAAAATGATGTAATTAGAAAAATCATCATTTTTTAACCCCTCATGAAATAATGGATCTAGACAATGATTACCAAACAGTGCTAAAATCATTAGGTTGATGGGGAACTTTATAATGAACAGACCAGACTGACATACACAGAACCCAACGAACACTATTAGCATTAATAACATAAGACAAGGTCTTATGTGCCTAATTAAATGATCACTAGAAAATACACAGCACTACCTGTGTATGACATATTCTTTCCTAAACAATTGAACTGAATGTAATCAAGCCTCTAGATCTAACTATTAATTTACAGGACTTATTGGGTGTATATGAAACAGGATTGGCAAAATATTGATCTCTTTTAAGCTAGGTGATGGCAACATGGGAATTCATTGCATTGTTCTCTCTACTTTGTGTATATATGAAATTTTCCATCAACACGGTTTTTTTTTAAAAAAAAGAGACATAGAGGAATATACTGAACGAAAACTTAAGGCTGGAAATTAATATGGAAGCCAATTATACAGAAGTGAGGTAGAGAGATAAAGTAAACAAGTTTAGAGGGCAAGAAAAAAAAAGAGAAGAGAGTCAAGGAAAAAACGACAAGAAATATGATATTAATAAATTTGAGGGGAAAAAGGGCCAAGGAAGGGAGCAGAGAGATATTGGCAAGAGAGAGAGACCCAGACCGGAGGAAGCTACGGCATGGACTCCTGTGTCAGCTCACAGGGCCGGTAGTGAGCCCGTGAAAGGTAAGACTTGAGAGGGGAGAAGAGAAAGAACGATTGTGGATATAAAAACTGGGCATTTAACATGGATATCAAGGGAAATGAAGGAACTGAAGTTAGAGCGACTCAGACTTCCCGTCAGTAGGAATCTGCAGCATCTCCTGAGATGGGCGGTCCCTAGAAAGAATTGTTCTAGTTCATCAAAAAAAAATTTCATCTTTCCTCTATCTGGAACCAAGAAACAGGCAGCTTCACACACTCTGGTGCCTGGGTTTAAATACTGAGAAGATGTAACTAGTTGCCATAAAACTGTTACAGAAATCCCCTTAATGGAGTTTTTATCTCTGACAAGCAGATCCAGAAACGACAAAATCTGCCAGAAGAGGAAAAATTGATGGTTTAAAAATATCTTGATGAGATTATAATATCCTGCACTGAGAAAATACCATTTCACATTATTCTCTACTATGAGGTCTACAATTAATACCCACTATGCTCCCTCATTCTGAGTGTTATCACATATTGAATTTAGGGTTTTTCTTCCAATTCTTGGAGGATTTGGCTTTGGGTAACCCCTGGGTCTGGGTGCGAGAGATATGGGATTGTGGTAGGAATTTAAAAAATATTTTCCCCTCCTCGCCTTGTCTAGTTTGTTTCAGAGGCAGGCATCATTTTCTCCAACACATTACAGGTATGCAACGTCTTTCCCTCAACCTCCCAGGAATAAAATCCAGTCTTCTTATTGCCAAAACCTACAAGAAAAATTAATTCCCAACATATTGTCATGTACAGCACATCTGGGAAAGCAAGTTACTCATGGTCTCAATGAAACTTGGCAGGAGTTTTATTACTACATCATTAGTGCCTGCAAATGGGGAAAGCATATGTATTAATAATTAGAGAAATCTCATATGAGATGACATCATCTACATATGAGCTGAAGTGTATACCCCTGTAAAATAAAACCAAATTTTTTTCTGGCAGCAATCGAACTCATTAGAATCCTAAGTCATGTTTCCTGAAAATATGAAAAAAAAAAATTCCTAAAAGTTGGCATACAGGTCAGCTTCGTTAGTTCCCAGCTTTGCTCACATCTCTGTGACACTGTACAGCATGGTGATGTTTTCACATCTATGAGGGAGCCTGAGTGTCCCAAGGATGTGATTTTTCTATATTTTGGGGTGTGTTTGGTAGACTAAGTTTGAGGAGTTCTGTCAAACAATAAAGGTGGAGAAAGATCCTAGCACTCATTTATTTAAAAAAATAATTTTTAAAAGCACCTTTGTGATGGTTTCCTCGACTGTATTTGGGACTTAATTAGATCTGTACAGGGGTTAAGCCCAAGCAATGGAAAGTAATGGCAGGAATTTAATAGGCTAATGAGTGTATGATTTGAGAACGTATGGGCTTTTCTGGTGACTATAATATAATTTTACCCAAAAGTTATAGCTGAAAATGCCTCTGAGTATGAAAGGCATGGATGCCCAGCTAGCATCTCAAAAGAAAATTCTCCACAAGGAAGCACTCTTTAGCACTGCCCAATAGAACATTCTGTGATGCTGGAAGTTCCATAACTGTGCTATCCAATGCTATAGCCACTGGCCACATCATGACTATCGAGCATGAATATGTGGCTAGTGTAACTGAGGAGCTGACTTTTTTATTGAATTTTAATTAATTTTAATTTAAATATCCACATGTGGCTAGTGGCTACCATATTGGACAACATGGTTCCATATACTTTCTTAAAACCAGAACACACTCCACCTTCATTAGTCATCGTCTTCTGTCTCCTGTATTTATTCAGTCAACAAGTCCTACTGATTTTTTTTCTGACCTATATCTGGTAGTCATATTTTTTTTTTTTTTTTTTTGGTGACGAAGATTTGCTCTGAGCTGACATCTGCTGCCAATCTTCCTCTATTTTGTATGTGGGATGCCGCCACAACGTGACTCGACGGGTGGTGTAGGTCCACGCCTGCGATTTGAACCCACGAACCCAGGAAGTGGAGCGTGCTGGACTCAACCACTATGCCATGGTGCCAGCCCCCATTTTTTTTTTTTTAATGGCAGAAAAAGTTTCAGTTTCTGCTCATGAAATCGCTTTAAGTTCTGATTTACATGAATTTAAATCTCTCTCTCTCTCTCTCTCGCTCACTCGCCTTCTCTCTCTCTCTCCCTACCTCGCCCCCTTTTAACTACTAGCTTTGTTTATTTGAACCACACAGCTCTGGTGTATGTGGCAGTTTCCAGCTTGCCTTCCATTTTCAAAATGCTCCCCATCAGGCAGAGTTATGAATGCCGTGATACCTTCTCTGACAGACTCTTAGATCAGCCCCTCTAACTGCTGCTAGTGGAGATTTGACTCGTAACCATTTTATTCTTACTTCTGTGTAGGCTACATGCACTGTTGAATTGGTTTTAAATTTTAAAATTGTAAGTTTAATTTTTTTTCAGAGCTAGGAAAAGTTAATTCACTTCCACACCATTAGTTATACACCACGTATCTTAATTCAGTGCAGGAAATGTTACACCGACGAGTGTTAGCCAATTTCTTCCACAGAGATCCTCAATGTTATTTTCATATGATCCTGCAATCCTTTATCTTTTGCATGGATTATTTGAAAATAGTATTGCACTATTCATTCTTGATAACAATCTCTACATCTTTCTTCTTTCATTTATAAAGTCTTTTAGTACTAGCCAAAGAAAATGAAGGAGGTAGGGGTTCATGACAATATTGAAACATCTATTATTCTAATTTCACTCTGAGAGAGATCTCCAGAGATCAAGCTGTTATCTTCTACTAGACGAGATTGCATATAAATCATCCTGGAGAGATGAGTGTGCAATTGATTAATGGAGAAATTTCCACAAACTCCGTCAGTCATTTGGTTCATCTCCAACTTTCAGAAAGTCATTATTTGGGTCTAACCTATAATTTCTGTTTTCATATGCCATGGAAGGATGAATGTTGCCTGAACTATTTTTTGGATTTGAACATCCATTAAAAACAGATCATTAACAACAATCCATATTTCCTGTCTGTGTGCATCCTCTAATGTATTTGAAATAAGTTTTGAAACTGTTATTTTTTTTAATGAAATGTCTACATTTTTTTGAGTTAAAAAAGAATCTGGAAAAAACTGGGGCCGGCCCCATGTGGTTAAGTTCAGCATGCTCCGCTTCGGTGGCCCAAGGTTTGGTACCCTGGCATGGACCTACACCATTTGTTGGCAGCCATGTTGTGGTGGTGACCCACATACAAAATAGAGGAAGATTGGCAACACATGTTAGCTCAGAGTGAATCTTCCTCACCAAAAAAGAAAAAAAGAATCTGGCAAAAACAATAACAACAACAACAGTAGTAGATGAATTGAAAAGGAAGGAAGCATAGCTAGCTTTATTTTTCTATTTCCACTGTTACCAGCTTGTCTTAGGCTCTCCTCAATCTATGCCACAGAAACCCAACAGCCTCCAAAGAAGCTCCTTGCTTATAGACTCCCCCTCTCCGATTTAACTACCAGAGCATCTTTATAAATAACCAAATTCATTACTGCTTAAAATCCTCCTTTGCCAATAGGATGAAAATCCATGTGCTTAGCTTGGCCTTCAAGACTGAAATATGATCCAACCTTAAGGTCTCACTACATCTTGGCTTAAGACTTCACTTCCAGGTAGGTGAATCTTATTAATCTCCTAGGAAGACGCCGTGTTTAGTATCCTCTTATTGCCTGTTCATTCTGTTCCTGTACAATCCTCCATCTGTCCTTCCACCTATTCACCTATTATTGTATTCCACAGTCCTCTATGATAGTGGCTTTTAAACTCTTGTTTTTACTATAACCTACCAAAAGAAATTATTTAACTTGATTCTATAGGATACACACTGATAGTGTCTTTTTGATTATACTTTATTCTATTCTATTCCTTTTTTAATGCTGATCTTAGATCACTAAATTGATTTTATGATGATGCCTGTTATGGGCTGAATTGTGTCCCCCTAAAATTTATATGTTGAAGTTTTAACCCCTAGTACCTCAGAATGTGAATGTATTTGTGAAAACCCACATTAGAGTTTTTAGTAAGGTAATTAAGGTATAATGAGGTCCTATGGGTGGGCTCTAAGCCAATATGATGGGTGTCCTTATAAAAAGAGGAGATTAGCACACAGACACACATAAAGGGAAGATTACATCAAGACATCCAAGGGAGACAGCCACCTGTAAGCTAAGGAGAGAGGCCTCAGAAGAACCCAACCCTGCCGACACCTTGATCTTAGACTTCTAGCCTCCAGAACTATGAGAAAAGAAATGTTTGTTGTTTAAGTCACTCACTCTGTAGTACTTTGTTATGGCAGCCCTAGCAAACTAACACAATGCCTTAATGGCTTGAGGTTCACAGTTCAAAAAATACTGCTCCATAAGCCTTTCCTCAACTCCTGCAGCACATTTTAATAAGCCTATTTTGTAGCATTTACACTCTCTACCAGTCATTTAGGCATGAAATTGCATACTACTATCTGATTTTGTATATATGCCTTGCCTCCATATCTTTATTATAAGTTTCTTGTTAGTACAATATCATCTACCTTTTAGTTTCCTACAGTACCTGGGACATTCCTGAACACAGTTATTCAATATATTTTTGTTCAATGCATGAGAGTCTCTGTTTTTTTTCAGGCAACTGAGCAAAATCTAACCCCAAAACATTGTCATCATTCTTTAGAATCATTTTTTATTTACTCATCTTCCAACATCTCACTCTAAGTCAAGGATAGGGATGTGCTGCCAAACACAGACTCATAGTCCTTCTTGACACTGCTCCAAGCAGCCACCGCCAGTCTATCTATGCTGCCATCTTTTATCCAAGCCAAGGCACCAATATCATAGCCAGAATTAATGGAGTAGAGATGCAAGTACATTACACATTCTTTCTTCTCTAAAACTAATTTTATTTAAATTATTATTTTATTTAAAACAAAACCACCTTGCACCATCACCATCCTGCCCCCTTCAGTTTCAGCCCCTCCACAGCCAAACCTCCTGAAGAATTCTATGTACACCCTGTCTCCACTTTCTCATTTCCCATTCTCTCATCGACCCACACCAATAGGGCTTCGTTCCCACTATCCACTCAAAGGACTCTTACCAAGATCACCAGTAATCTCCAAATCACCAAACCAAATCCAATAGATGGAGTTCTGCCTTCATTTCTCTTACCCACCAGTGTTACTCGACACAGTTGCCCATTCCCTAAAACTTGAAACATTCTCTCTTGAATTCTGGGACCACTCTATTTCCAGTTTTCCTTATACCAACACCAGCTACTCCATCTCAGTATTATTTCCCAAGACCTCTAAGTGTTGTTTCACTCAGGCCTTAGTTCTGGGCCCTCTTCTCTCTTCTCCTTCATTCTCTCCTTAATGACGTGCTGTACATCATGTTGTACATTACATCCCTAGTACTTATTTACCTTATAACTGAAAGTTTGTGCCTTTTACCGCCTTCCTCCAATTCCCCCTTCCCCAATCTTCCACCTCTGGTAAACACACAATGATCTCTTTTTCTATGAGTTTGGTGTTTTGTTTTATTTTTACATTTCACATATAAATGAAATCATACGGTATTTGTCTTTATCCTTAACTTTTAACAAATAAAACATTCCTTAAAATTTGGCTAAATAGAATGTATTTGTTTAATATTTTAATTGAATATAATCAAGAAGAATATATTTATTAACATATTCATAAGAAGAATATATTTCCTCCCATTATATACACTTAAGACAAATTTTTTTGTTTTAAAAGACTTTATATAAACCTTTTATTTTGTATATTTGTGTATTCAAAGAATTGTCATTCTACAAACTGATCCTTCAGCAAATTGGTTTTCAGAGAATTCTGTTAAAGAATTGATTGGCTTTTGGTTGAAATTTAAGACTGATTTTTAAAGCTGTTGAAATAACTTTCCAGGCAAAGGTGAAGCCACTCCTTCCCAGGGTGCCACATCAGCAACGGAAACTCAGATAACTTTTGTGTCCCTGCAGATGCTGTCCTTGACTAGAGACACAGTATATGCATTCAGCCAGTCCCCATATGTCAAGCCAACTCTAGCTCTATACTTATTTCCTGGTCCTTATGCATTTTCTATTTTTCTCTTCCTCATTTCTTATTCATTTTCTGTTTTTCTCTGTCTTGTTCCTTATTAATTTTCTAATTTCTTTTCCTTGTTCCTTATCAATGTTCTATTTTCTCTCCCTGTTCCTTATTCTTTATCCTATAAGCATTTTCTGCCTTCCACCCCGTTTTGCAGTTCTCTGGCCCTTGGGCATGGAGACTGCCCACTTCATATGGCATTAAAGAAAGTTTGTCTGTATCACCTAAATTGTCTTCTTTAATCATTTTTAACAAATCCAGAAACTGCTGGAATTGAGCAAAAATTAAAAGTCAAATTAGATTAAGTTAAGCAGCAACAGGTAACAGCAAAACCAGTGGGCAGCCTCGAAGGAACTGAACAGTTTTGGAGGAAGAGAGGCTGCAGAGAAAGACAAAAGTAAGAAATAAAAATGAACTACGGTGAATTTTTTTCTTTTCTTTTGCAGGCAGGGGTGGGGTGGGACCGGCAGGAGATTCACACAGAAGAGGGACCTGGACCTAGTGGCAGCCTTGCAGAACTAAGACCAAGCTCTGAGACTGTTAATGTAAGTCTTTCCCCTCCCCCAGTGTGATAGGGCTTCAGCTTCTAGCAAATACCTTTGTCAGCAGGGAACTCCCATTGCAGCCTGGCACCTACCTGCTTCTACTGTTGCAGGCCTGGGATTGGGTCTGTGCTCTTCCCCTCAGAGAGGTGTAAAGAGCCAACACTTTTTGAGACTGGAGTCCTCTCTCTGTTTCCCTCCCAGCATGTCCCCTGCTCAACGTCCACTTGTTTGGGCAGTCCCTTGACATATATTGTAGTTCCAGGTTTCGTCCGGAATTTGCGTTGCTGCTTGATGTTTTCCACATGATTTCCAAGAAAGAAGGGGGAAAGGACAGCTTTCACAATCATTTTTGTGTGTGTGTGAGGAAGATTGGCCCTGAGCTAACACCTGTTGCCAATCTTCCTCTTTTTGCTTCAGGAAGATTCGCTCTGAGCTAACATCTGTGCCCATCTTCCTCTAGTTTGTATGTGGGATGCCACCACAGCATGGCTTGATGAGTGGTGTAGGTCCGCACCCAGGATCCGAACCCATGAACCACGGGCTGGCAAAATGGAGCACACAAACTTAACCACTATGCCATGGGGACAGCCCCTCACAATCATTTTTAAACCAGACATAGCCAACTATCAGGTGAATTTTAACGACAGCGTAAAGATCCAGGGAATTGTTTTTATCTAGAATACTTCTTCATTACAATATAATGGACTTCTTGAAGAAAAAGCATCTCATTTTAAAGTAGTCAAAGAAACAAACAAAAAACCTTTTAAATAGTGGAGAAGAGCTACAGAAGATGAATCTCTGAATGGGAGGCAAGGTCCCTACCAAATTCCTTAGGAGTCTGTCACTGATATTTCCCCTTCCACCCTAAATCAGGGCCCAGGAGAGCATACTACCCCCCTTAAAATTCTGCTTCTTACTCTCCTTCCCTCTTTTCAAATTGGAAGATTGAAAAGGTATAAAAGAGGCCCAGGGGAAGAAAGGGTGTCTCATCAGCTGAGCCTGATGATCCCTGAAGGATAAAACCCTGAGTGTTATCCTAAGAAAGGGCCCTGGAAGTGAGAATGGGAGGAAAGAGGAGGCCTCAGAACATGGACTTTCTGTGCTGCACCAATGATTCAATGCAACGTAACTAGACTCATTCAGCCAGTTGTCAGGACAAATAGACTAGAGGAGAGTTGGTTGATGGGTTCAAGCATTCTGGAGATGTGCAGTGATCCATGACCCTTGAAGTTTTTCAAAGACCTTCTATGGATTCAGACCAGGAGTAGATGGATGAAATAGACATATCATCCCTATAAGGGGACTGGCCTGTGTTTTCAGGCAAGATGGGGGATCAGAGGCTGGCCAAGCTGGCATGAAATCTCCCTCTAGGAGGATATATGGTCCTCTGCAACCTCATGCTCCAGTAGCTCAACAGTGATTTATTTTTTATCTTTAACCAGACTTTGCTGTGTTGTTTTTTAAAGTCGTCGGGCCCAGCAACTTATCAAATGGTCAATCAATGAATAACACTGCTGCGAAAGTTAACAAATCAAAATTCTATCTCCTTGTTCCCCTTAGCATAATTGAGACAAGAATTTTTCCCATAGGAATTTTATTTTAAAAATTAAAGGACCCCTAAATAAATTAAATGGACACAAAAGGACAAAAAACATAAAACATCATGCTTTTCAGAGCGTAAATTTATAGTCCTGCAGTAGTCAATGTCTGTTAAAAATGATTAAAGAAGGCAATTTAGGTGAGACAAACAAATTTGATTTAACAATTCACGAAGCGGGCAGTGTCCATTCCCAAGGGTCTAGAAAACTGCAAAATAAGGTGGAAAGCAGGAAGCTTTCATAGGATAGAGAATGAGAAACAAGGAAGAGAAAAATAGGCAATGAATAAACAAGGAAGTAAGTATAGAGCCAGAGTTGGCTTGGCCTTTGGGGATTGACCAACTGGATGCACTGCGTTTCTAGTTAAGTGGAGCACTTACAGGGACACAAAAGTTATCTAAGTTTCAGTTTGTTGACATAGCACCACGGGCAGGAGTGGCTCCATCTTGGGCCTCGCCATTTCTTTCAACAGGAGGCAAGGCTGAAATGAGGTTCCAAGGCAGACAAACAGGAGAAGGGATTTCCAGAAAGAGGAAACAGCATGTACAAAGGACAAAAGTGCGAAAGAGTGTGACATGGCTTGGGAAATTTATAAGATTTTTTTTTTCTTCCCCCTTTGCTGAGCTTAAAGTCCAAGATTGGGAAAAGAGGTAGCAGGTAGGTAAAGGCAAAGGCATGAGAAGATGGGTCAGACATTAAGAGGTGAGTTAGAAAACGGATCTAACAGAAGCTGCAGGGGGAGAGTTGGATTGACTGTGTCAAATTCTCCTTGGGGGTCAAATGAGATGATGACGAAGGTGAGTCCAGTGGATTTAGCAGTTTGGAAGTTGTTGACATCCTTAGCAAGGGAAATGAGGATGGGTTAGTGGAGTGTAGGTGCCTGACATTAAGCTTTTGATTGGCAAGCCTTCCATCTCAAAGACCTCCATCTTGAATAAACACATTGCCAGCTACACAGCTAGATAGAGCCAGGCTGCCCCACCCATGAAGTTCTCCCTTTAGAAAGCCCTGGGTGACCTAGATAACTGACCATTTTCCCTGTCCATGCTTTAATTCCTGCTCTGGTGTTTTAAATTCACCAATAAAGAATGAACCCATGAAGCCCTAGGTATCACACCCTGGACCCCAATAAAGGCAGAACCCCAAGCCTGCATGCATGCATGCTCTCTCTGTCTCCCTTTCTCTACCTGCGACCTCACTGTGTGGTCCTGGGTGTGCCATGTACCCTCCAGGACCTGTAAGTAATAAACCTCGTTTTTTTAAAAGTTCCCTGATGGTCGTTGCTGAGGTGCATCTTGCAATCATAATAAGAACCATAAGGGCCATTCCAGCTACAACATTGTCTCCAAAAGGGAAAATGTCTGTGGGGGTCCCTACAAGTAGTACGGGCCCAGATGAGTGCCGCTAAGCATTCCTAGCTGATAGCATCACTATTGTTAGGCTGAGACTGACACACGCAAAACAGTTAGCTTCATTGCAGAAGTAGTCTAAAACCAGACTGCAATGGGTTGAAGCATGGGTGGGAGGAGAGGATACAGTGATATACAATATTGTTCCTTTTACTTGGCTATAAAGGAAGGGGAGTAGCTCTTAAAGACATTGCTAAGAATACAAATGCGAGATTAACTTAAATATCGTAAATTACATAAATTCACATTCTACCCTGGAATCTCAAAACTTAGTATTGAGTGAAAATTGAAGTAGGCCTGTTTTGCACCCCTGACATATCAAAAGTAGCTTGCTCGAGATGTCTTGTGTATAAGGCAGGCTCCCTGAACAAGCCCAGATCACTCACTCTTTTATGCATTCCACACACACTGGTGAACAAGGAGTCACTCTTCATTCACTGAACATTATGCAAGTATATATTGAAGATCCACTACGGGCCAGACTCATGGCTAGTGCTGAGAATACAATGGTGAGCAAAACAGAGCCAATCCACACACTCCTATTACTTACATAGAGTCACAAAACTAGAATTCCAAGGGCTGTGAGGAAAAGGTGCAAGGTGCTACGAGGATCATGTAACAGAGGGATGTGAATTAGTCTGAGGGATGGGGGTGGGGTAGGAAAGACATTCCCGAGGAAGTAGAGTTTGAGGTGAAATCAGAAGGATGAATAGGAGTTAGTTAGACTAAAGGGGAAGTGAATGTGCTGGGGGAGGGGAAGCATTTTAGGCCCAGGTCAGAGAAGGAGGTGACTGAAAGATGAACCGTGGTGGGATCCCCAAGGGGGAGGAGGTGAGCAGTGAAATAGGAGCCTCAAGTGTCAGGCAGGAGCGAGAATATAAATGGTCTCGGTCTCGTGGCACATGTCCATAGCTTTGGAAATCCATGGGGGCTTGCCCGGTGGCATAGTGGTTAAGTTCGTGGGCTCCACTTCCGTGGCCCGGGGTTCGCAGGTTTGGATCCTGGGCACGGACATACGCACTGCTCATCAAGCCATGCTGTGACGACATCCCATATAAAAAATAGAGGAAGATGTGCACAGATGTTAGCTCAGGGCCAATCTTCCTCACAAAAAAGAAAGAAAGAAAGAAAGAAAACCCTGGAAAAGTCTTAAGCAAAAGAATAACATAAACATATTTTAATTTTAAAGCATTCTAGCTCAAAGAAGAAGAAGGAATTGAAGGGATGTGGTGGCAATGGTGGAGGTAGAAAAAAGTAGACAAATTAAAATAAATTTTTAGTGAAATCAACAGGGCTTGTTAGATTAGTGGAAAAGAAAGTGTTCAAGCTTGTGGTCTATAGTGAGCACAGAAGTCAAAAGTATTAGGAATGCTGATTCTATTGGTTCCTTGAAATTCTGAAGAATAAGAAACAGCAAAATGAGTCACCAAAGACGTATTTACTACATTTGCAGAATTCTATTTCTATCCATTCATCTGTCATAAGATGATGACATCAACCCTAGTGCAGTGCCTTGATGGAGTATCAGGCTGGAAGGCAATCCCACAAAGATTCATCTGCAGGATCTTGGCTGGGCTTGATTAGAAATCCTGAAGAAAATCAGGTGATCCTTTGAAAACCATGCTCTAGGTGGTTCGTCCTCAGTAGAATTGCCAGCTGGAATCAGCAGGGAACCGTCTCATGCTATTTGTAAAACTGAGCTGGGTATTGCTTGCAGCTGGATTAGAGTAATATATCTATTTTGTCCAAGAATATCAGAGCAGACTGTTTTTCTCCCCCTCCCTGACTGTGCCTACTTATTCTTTAAGATAGTGTGTGTGGGTCGAGTTGTGAGCTTGTCTCCCTTACTGTTTAGGTACATATTCCAAACAAAAGGTCTGCTTTCACTTGGCTTAATTAGAGACTGTAGAGAAATCCATTCATGTGTTGGCAAGATGTGTTAATTCTTTCAGGCTGGTGTAGCACTAATTAGCACTTGGGAGTGGTTATTTGGTCAATTCAGTTCCATTCAATCAACATTTATGGAACACCAGGCACTAATGTACCAGGCTCTGAGCTGTGCACTAGGGACATAAGGATCCATAAGAAATAGGCATGGTCTTTGAGGAATTTACAGTGTAGTGAGGAAAGAAACATAGATAATTAATTTAGTTCAAGTCACCTCTACAGAGGACCTACTATGAACCTACTGCTCTCATTACCCTATTGGTACCCATAAACAACTGACTTATGAGCTTAAGCACATGAGGATGTACATCTTCCTGTAGGGTGCTTGGAAAAGGTACAAATTAGAGAATTGAGTTGATGTCATGTCATTTTCTAATCAGCCCTATGATGACAAAAGTTCCAAATAGTGTTATTTTGGCTCACATCTAAAACTTAGCCTTTGATTTCTTGCCTGCCCTCCATCTTTGCTACCCATCTTTTATGTGAAAAGTTTTCCCTATCCTATTTAAGACTGACAACAGCAAAAATACCTACCACCTCATTCTTTGACTCACAAGATGGAAAAGAAATGACTAGACTTACAGGGTAAAGTCATAAACAAGGGCACATGGTAGAGAAACCACTCCATTTCCACCTTCCCAGGATACACATGAAGGATGGGTCTTGCTTATGTACATTGGTATTTATATGTGTTGGTGCCCATGAACCCAATACATCATTGGGGATTGAGGCCAGGCCAGGGTGGATATGACACAGCCTAACTCTCTGAATCTGTCTGATACTTGCTGCTGCTTCCATGCTCAAACACTCACTCTGCTAGATTATTCAGTCACTTTCAGGTAGACTCACAAATTTGTGTGAGCTGAGAGGTATCACAACGTAGCGACTCTCCATTAACGTGGGATGTCTTTCTCAAAAGCCACAGCTGATCGTGTATCTTTCGTGCTTATAAACTTCTGCTGGTTCTATGATGATACGTTCCAAAATCATTTAGCCTCTGATTATCTGGCTCTTGTCAACCTCACTGACATAATTTCCTACCATTTCCCCACAGACACTCCGGGGTCCTCAAAGTTCCTGAACTTTGAATCTCTGAATATGTTGGGCCAGGTCACAGCTCATGCCCTTACACAGATCTCTTTTGTCTGCCAACAATGCCTTTCCCCCAGTCATTAATCTAGGCTCACTTCAAATATCCCTTCCTTTGGAAGCCTATTATCCTGTTCACCAATATTTCTGATTCTTTTCCTTTTCCAGACACATACAAGACTGCACTTCTGTACCCCCTTAAACTTGAGTGGCCAAGTGACTTGCTTTGGCCATGCAGTGGGAGAAGTTCATTCGTCACTTCGTGGAAACATTTGAGAGCCTATGCACAACCCTATATTCTCTCTTCCCCTGATGTACTAACTGAGAAAGCCAAGTGTTCAAGATTATGGAGCTACAGGATGGCAAATCTTCCTTGCAGCTCTGGGCCACTGTGTCACCACATGGAGAGCAGCTGCCCAGGGGAGTGACTGGACCACAGCAGAATCTTTATATGTGAGAAATAAATCCCTGTTGGGTTAAGGCCTTAAGAGGTTGGAGTTGTTTGTTCCCATACTACAGGCTACCCATCTTCACCAATGACACCCACCCAGCTCTTTCAGGAAGATTTACCTGCTAACTCTTCTGTATTCCCACAGTATTTTGTTAACATCTGTTTTAGTGAATACTACATTGTATTATAACTGAATTTTTTATACATCCATTTCTCTCAGTAGCCTGAGACTTTCTTAAGGATGAGGGCCATGTCTTATTAATCTCTATATCCCCCAAACTGAGCACAGTTTCTGGAATATAGAAGTTCAATAAATATTTATTGAGACCTAGGTTCTATCCCTGGCTCTATTGAGCAATTCATTTAATAACTATGCGCTTTTAGCTACTTCTTGTGAAAATATAGATGAGAATGGCCTGTCTGCCCCCTTAAGGTCAAATGAGTTAATAAGAGTGAGAACACTGAAAACTAAAAGGATAGAAAACAATAAATTATAATTGTTATGAAGTAGGGCCAGCACTACTTGGGAAAACATCAGAACTGGAAGTTGTCTGCAGAAAATATGGGGAGAATGCTTTTACATTCCTCTTATTTACATGCAATTCTCAAAGATTTTTCTTTCTTTTTGGAAAAAAAAACTTTTAAAAATCACTATGGAAGACAGAGGATCAGAGGAGGAGCAATTTCTCAGCCCCTAGAATCCTTGGACCAAATTCTTATCCTTCATTTCCTGTACCGTTCAGTTGGTGCCCTTCTGAAAATGATTCTCCTTACACAGAAGTTGGATCTAGTGCATTGTAGCAGATGCTACTGATGCCTTGTTCATCTCCCCCAGTGCTCACCACCCCTGAGCACATGCAAAGCTTCTTACTGCCAACTTCTAACTATCTGCTCAAGGGCTTTCTCTGGCTATGGAAGTGCATTCAGTCTGCACAAATCTCAGGCCCAAAGTTGCTTGGTGACAATGCCCCTGGCAGCAGCCCTCAACCAGTGATGGAATAGATGTTGGCAGATAAATACCCCAGCTCCCTCACCTTTCTGGTGGGAGAGCTCTGAGCCATGTTTTACAAGGTGACTTAGAGGCCTCCTGAAGGACTGAGCCCTAGATGCCAACAGCAGCCCCTGCTCATTACATACCTCTACGGCTTCCTTCCCTCCCAGTTTTCTTTCCCACTCCTTTGTCAGTGCTTCCCAGGATTCCCCTGCAAATAAACAATTTGCACCAAACCCTTGTCTCTGGCTCAGCCTCTGGAGAACCCAGTGAAAAATATCTCACCCTCTCCAAAATATTTTTAATGTAAAATATATTAATAAATATATAATTATTAAATAATAACTAGGAATAAAATAAATAAACATATAAATAAAAACATATAAAACAAAATAATATGAAATTAAAAGTTACTACT
This sequence comes from Ceratotherium simum simum, assembly GCF_057802395.1. Taxonomy (NCBI): domain Eukaryota; kingdom Metazoa; phylum Chordata; class Mammalia; order Perissodactyla; family Rhinocerotidae; genus Ceratotherium; species Ceratotherium simum. The sequence goes on along the minus strand of NC_141937.1, from coordinate 22,618,025 downwards.
GACTCCTGCACAAATAGACATTCTTCGGATTCATGGAGATTCTTTAGTGCAATGTTGTGTCATCAAAGAACCAATGGGCAAAACATTCTACTCCAGGTACTGTCCATCATAGGAAATTATTTCAAGAGCATCCTTCTGACTCTAGGGGGGTGGATGGGCATTTAGGCAATCTACTGCTCCTTGGGAGGGTGTGGGATAATGGGAACCCAGCCTCAGATCTTCAACAGGATTCCAGTCCTTCAGACTTAAGCATGAGATTTATCGCAAATGACACAAGTACCTTCCCCCACAGCGTTGGAGCCTCAGTCTGTCTCTTTCTTGAAGTCTCTTTCCAGTCACTGGGGAAGCAAAGTACAGGACTGCTCTCCTGTCTTTTTCCTTCTCCCAACTTTTAAATGGCTGATTAAAATGAAGAGAGACTGTCTTTTATCAACATTCTGACAGCCATGGCAGAATTGTTCCTCAAACCTTATTACCTTTTGATTTCTAGCTTCTTCCCCAATATTGTTTTCTACATCTCAGAGAATAAATTAGATACCATTTTCACTGTGGCTTGAATACACACTGTGGATGTGAGAGCTGAAGCTTGCCTCCTGACCAGTAAAGCAGGTCCCGGAGAAAGAAAAGATAACCACAGAAATCATTTAGCCCCGGATCCGTGGCGAGGAGAGAAAACATGCCACTGAGAGTATATTAGAAATTCAAAAATTCATGTTCATTTTAGCAAATGGAATTAATTCTTTTATTCACATGAAATCTCTCAGGTTATAATGAAGGCTAATTATTAACAACAAAGAAGATTTGAGAGGCAGGTTGAGAGAGAAAATATATACCAACTCGGGCTGGACATATATGTGTGTCCTGGTCATTTCAGCCACTTTCCCAATCAGCGCTGATGGCAGAGAGTCATCCACATTGATTGCTAAAGAGCTGAAGTGATTGTGTCACCTGCTATGTCACAGTTCAGGCATTTGGGGTGAGAGTGCTTTGCTCTGTAAAATGACCATTGGAAGCCTTTCAGAATTCCTAGCTAAATTTGAAAATGGGTTTGGGAACAATATAAATTTTTGCCAAACCAATTCAATAATTGACCCTAGGTGAAGAAACTAGAAGGGAGCCTGTTTTGGAAATAGAACATTTTCAAGCCAGAGAATTGACATTCTCATATCATCCTCCTTCTGGTATTCTTTTCTGTTTATGAATTGCTTTTTTACTGTATGTTTATGCACAATTAGTATAGTCCTAATAAATTGTTCACCAGGCATTTCACATTTCATGTATTCATTCATTCTATAAATATTTATTGAGAACTTACTATGCTTAAGACACTATCCAAAACTTACCTAAATAGAGAATAAAATTACTGATAAGCAGTGGGCTAAGTGAAGTGAAGATACTGACAGGATCTGGGGAACTGGGCATATACCACAAATGTTTGTGTGTGCATTTCTCTCTCTCTCACACACACACACTTTCAGAATCCTGAGCATTCAAGCTCAACATGTAAGCAGGAAAATACCTCCACGATTTCTGGGGGTTAGGAGACCTGGAGGACTAAGCCTGATTCTGCCAGTGACTTTCAATTTGACCTTCAGCAAATGAATTCACCTCTCTCCACCTCAATTTCCTACGGAGGTGGAAGCTTTCTCTGTTAGTTTTACTGGTCTATCTTCAGCTCCCAGAATAGTTCCTAGCACTGGTAGAGCTCAATAAACATCTCTTGAATGGATGAATAAAATGGTCTGGTTTCAAATGGCTTGGGTCTAGTCTAGACACAGACGAATTGGAAAGGCTTAGCAACTGTTTCTGGCCTACGGCTTCACTAAAAACAAGCTTAGTGACCTCCTTGGCTCTTCACTTTAGGCCCAAAAGCTAATCAGAGGATTAGATATCCAATCACCCTGATGGTGAGGACTGGTGAGCACAAGGAAAAGAAAGGGCAGGGAGAGAAATTTACCCCAATGCCTGGCACAGAACTGGTACAGGTGTTGAGTGTAGGGAGGGTGGAGTGGGATGGGTGTGGGGAGATGGTTTTGGTGGTGGTAGAACAAAAATCAGTTCAGATCAGTCTAAGCTATTTATTAGGACATCATAGAAAAAAAGGACTGAGTCAAAAAATCCAGTGACATCTTTGCTTATTACTTTGGGCAAATTTGCATGAATTTCCCTGTGATTCCGTTGCTTTTTGTATGTACGTCTTTTATTGCCAACGTTGTAGTTCATTGTCAATATTTGTTTGCATATTTCTCACAAGGTTATGTGTTCACAGGGACTAAAATGCTTAGCACACAGCAAATGCTTAATAAATGTTTGTCGGAAGAATACACTATCTTTCCCGACATGAACATTCACAGATGTCATGTTACTGCCTTCCTGTGTGAACATTCAAAAAATTTAGTTTTATATTTGATATAACATTTCTTGCTTGTCAGGAAACAAAGATTTTAGTGCAATGTACTTTACAAAGTGAGAGAGGGAAGATACTTCCTCACGGCCCTCATCTGAGACATTTCTGAATTTCACTCCTTCTTCCGCTGAAATGATGAATCACTTCTCTACTTTCCAACAATTGGTACTTCAGGTCACCTACAAAACACACATCACGACCTTTTGAAAACCTATATAGACTTACCACAAAGGTAAATTGGGTAGTATTTTTTTTCTGTTGTGACAATATTGTATTTGCAATAAATAAAATCAGGAGAAGGACAGAAAACATTGTCTTCATTACAAAGAATGATTCCCACATAGGAAGTGGTTATTAAATTGGTTCATCAGGAATTGTCATGGAGCAAAATTTATTTTAGGCAAGGAAACAGACCTGTAAAGCATTGTTACAACTGGCCCTCTGCCAGTTAGCACAGAAATAGCCTTTTGGATAGTACTTAAACTCATTCTAAAACAAATTTTACTTAAATACATTTTAATATGTTACAGGATGTTATAAGTCGGGGAGCCACCCCCCAAGAACAACCTGTTTGATAATTTATTTCGCATTACACACTGTTGTCACTTAATAATTGGCTCCAATCTTATAAAACTTGAAGCATTAGGTCAAAATTTGATTTCCCAGACAGGGATTCTACTTGTTGAGAAACATGGACCTGGGTAAGAGGGCAGAAGCTCTCTTTCCTGCGAAGGGTATAGGTCTCTGCCTGGTTTACTTCAGGCCACTAGTTGACTTTATAACTAAGTTCTCTTGACTAGTTCAGTTGGGAACTGCTGATTTGCCCATCTTCCCTCCGTGGCATCAGGGAGAGTAGCTCAACGGAAATGCTCTCTCCACAGGCAGTGACCTCTGTAGAAGGAGTACAGGCACTCTTTGGCCCTAGGGCTTTGAACTTGACTAAAACAACAATATATGAGTTTTCTTTCAGGCTGACCATTGCCAAATGACCACTCCTTTACTTCGTTGAGCAGAGCACTTTATGCCTAGAATGAATGCCTTGTTTCACCTTTTTATACGAGTGGGATTCATCAGTTTAATTTAAACAGCCAAGCATTCCAACTCTTAGATTTTCAAAAATCTGATAAGAAGCAGAAATGATTTTATTTATTGTAAAATTAATTTTACAATAAATTAATTTTACAATAAATTAATTAATTTATTGTAAAAATTTTTCCTAGTAAAATTGATAAAGAACTACTATTTAAAACATTGGCAAACCATTCTATTCATTCAACAAATTTGTATTGAAAGCCAGTTATGAGGTAGACTGTGCGCTGAGTTCTTTGAATGCAAAGACTCTGCCCTAGAAGAAGTCACAATCTATTGGAGGATGTACAAGCCAAAAATATATATTACAGAGTAATAACAACTATAGTAGAGTAAGGTTGTAGTATTGAGAAGCGATTTTAATTCAATTTCACTTGAGTTTCTATCCTGTATTATGCTTTTCTGGGTATTTTACATACATTTTCTTAATGCTGAAAGACCCTAATATAATCAAGGAATCATTGAGGATAATAATAGCTATTTTCAAAGCAGTTAAGGCCTTAAGAAAGACATTTTCGTGCACTTATATGGAATGTGTATAAGTAATTTAGTAAGAGTTGACCCATGTAAGAATATACACTTGTTCTTTGTCCAAATGGAGAAGGTGGGTAGAGGGATACAGAGAGCTGGAGACAAAGAATTTGGGAAAGGGTTTGCTGAGAACTCTGGGTAATGTAATAGCCAGAGGATTTTCATTTATTCCTTTGTTTACTGACCAAGGCTGTGTGCTTCCTTATACAACAGCATTCATTTAAAAAGAGAGACCAGGCCAGGAAGAGACTGGTTAGAAAGAATAAACTAGCTAAATTTGTCTGGGAAACAATCTGTTTCCACTTGCACTCCTACAATCTACCATTTATTGGGTGCCAACTCTGTGGGAGGCACTAAAGCTAGATGCTTTGAGAACATCAACTCAATTCCACCACTCTCATGCCAACCAGGCACTGTTAACCGCTCTTACAGATGAGGATGCTGGGCCTCTGGGCATTAAACGACTCATCTAGACTGACTCTTCATGGCAGAGCTGGACTAGGAAACCAGCTTTGTCTCAGTCCACTACCTACATTGTCTCCCCTAATTTAGCAGCAGACAGTGGGTGCAAAAAAATTTTTTAAAGCCAGGATTATATAGGGGAAACTCTTAGAGATGCCCTGAGAAAAAAATCAGAACAGAAACATACTCACCTGCCTCAGAAAGGAGATAGACAACAAACCAGAAATTGCTCATTTCTGCTGGCTTGCTTTTGCCTGCTCATTTCTGGGTATGTATTGGGTATTATAAAAATTGTTGATGCTATAACATAAAATTAATGAGATTGAAATGACAAAGGCCATAAACAATTAAGGAGACAAATTTCATTTAACACCAGCACGTGAAAATGTACAAAAAGAAAATAAAGTGGCAGGTTTTTTCAAAACTGAGCTTCTGCAATACGTAAAAGAAAAAATAGATTTCGTGTTCTACTGATAGTAGAAAATATATCCTTTATAAGTAATGATGGAAATTTACAAAGTCATCCCATTTTTCCCTTCCTTTCCCTATCTTATAGTCTCTTACATTGACTTTATAATATCTTTCTAATAGCTAGTTTTTTTAAATTGACTAGTGAAATAATTAGTAAACTCAGGCATACAGTAAAATTCTTTAAAAGGAAGAATTCTTTTCCTTTGGCAAAGATACTACGTCAATTCAGACTTCTGAACTCTTCAGAATTGTTGGCACAGTAATAACGTTTGCTTTGTAATCTTTGTCAATAGAGAGTTCTTAATCTTTAATTTTAAAAAAAACTTTAACGTCTTTCAAAGCATCTCTATAGATGGATGCTCTATAGGAATGGAACATCCAATGGTCTATAGACCATTATTCACTCTGGGTTAGTTCTAAGATCCCCGTGTGTTATACAATTTTTGTTTCCTGTTTCATATTTTCTCATTTTTCCATTCGAAATGTAATCTCCTTCCAGACAACCAAAAGTCTTGATCTTCAATATTTTCATAACTTGAAAATATAGCTTGACTAACTGTGATGATGCAGTGTCTAAAGAGAAAAATAAACAGGAATAGAAACCTGGCTTTCTATTTCCCAGATCAAGAATTTCCATACCTCAAGGAAACTCTTTTACTTGTTTGCTAGAATGGATGACCAGACCTATTTTTTCAAATATCCATGCCTTCAGATAGTATGGATTACCAGAAATACGTCTGGAAGAGGGCCTTGCAGCCTAAATCAATTCTTTCTGTCCTCTGTTGGCTGGATTAATTTCAAGAAGTCTCCCCTCCCCAGTGTTCACTCTTCAGAATACTGAGTACAGGGTTTGCTAGGTGTGTATCCTTAAGAGATTGCTTAGCGTTTGGCTTCAACTGGGATGGTCTTTACACTATTACTGCTCTCTGAAAGTCTTAGGTTATAATATCAATGGCCTTTTAGTGCCTGATATTGGGAGGCTGGGGGACAGGCAAGACCTCACATCAATCTCCGAACAATGAGGGTGGAGCTCTATAGGAATGGAACATCCAACTTCACTCCTCTTAGAGGAAAAGACACTAGCTCTGAGGCTGCAGTTAGATACAGTGAATGGTTGAACTCACCTACAACCTGGAAGAGTATCACAGCTCCAAAGGTGATGTGATGTGATGTGGGCGAAGAATTGGCACTGGTAAACTTCAGGGTGCACAGAAGTCATCAGATAGTGGCTATTTGGGCCGTCTTTCTGATGTGAGCCTTTCTTGAACCAGCAGCTTATTGCAAGAGCATCAGATGCCACTCTTGTGTTCAGGTGCCACTCTTTTGGCTTTGTGTCCAAGAAGAGCTCAGTGAAGATGGCTGCAGAGGACTGAACAGAGTGATCAACTCCCAGTGACTCTAGTGGAGGCCATCGTGGTGGCCAGCACCACACCCGTGAGGGCGACACCTGGGATGAATAGATTTTTCATTCAAAAATGGAAAGAGGATTCACCAAGGACTTTGCAATTGCTGTGGAAATTCAGGGCCTTTATATGTATCAGGAATTAACAGGGACAGAGATTCACTCTTGAGATACTGGGATCTTTTGAAAAATTTCTCACCACATGCTTTTATAATATAACGAACACACAATATTACAAAGAAGGGTGAAAGATACTTAATCAAAGAACCTAGTCCAAGGTCAGGATCAAGGAAAGCGGTTGTTGAAAATAGAGGCAACACTTAGCTCCAATTCTCCTGGGAATTAGGAGAAAAAAGATAGGTAGCGGATGTCATGATCTTTATGTTAGCCACAAAGTCAGGACAATAACAAAGGAAGCATAACTTGATTCTACATGCATGTTTTTCTAACACTTAATTTCAAGTGTACTTTAGTGCATGACAACTTACACAAAGAGCTTTGGTTTTCATGAAGAGTCTTCTAAGATATGAGAGAAACAAGTAATTTTTGAGAAACTCCAGTTGGTGGGAACAGAGGGATTAAGAGTCATCTTGTTGAGAATTGGGGGACGGACTATACGTCCATTGTCTAATTTCAGCCCCTTGACATTGAGATTCTGACAACCAAACACAATCAATATATGCTTAATGGCAGAACAATAAAATGAAGTTTTTCTGATTAATCAACTAGTATGTCAGTTAGAGACTTTAGTTTTAACAATTCAGAGCTCGTGATTTCTCTATGAGTATTTGTCAATCAATCATAGAGAATGTCACTAACCCAAACTTTATTTTACATATTTTGATGCTGGGTGTGTGTGTGTATGTTTATTTACATTGGTATGAATCTGGAAAGATGGATAAATGAATTTTTCAAAAGGCATGTAGGAATAGATGGAAAAAAAAGAAGTGATTGAAGGAAATAACACTGCACGACAGCCTACTTTAACTTTTGATGCTGGTAAATAAAATATATTTGAAATATCTAGGAAACCTGCCAGATGAATAATATTGAATATATTTTCAACTTTTTTTTTTTCTTTTTTCAAAGGTTAGATTGAGGCTTATAACAAAACATCCTGATAGAATGGGAAAAATCAATCAGTCATATGGATGTTGTGTCTCCGGGATGCAAAGCATCCAGCCATGACTGAAGGACCAATTTTCCTATCTCCTCCCTCCCCCAAACATTTTACTCAGTATTTGGAATCACGCAAATAGAGCTGAAATGATAAATTCCATAGGAGTGAAACATAATCAAGTGAAAGAAGAGATAATGTCTGTGAAAACACTTTGTAAATTGCAAACAACTGCATAGATATAAGGTATTGTTTTTAATTAATGATCTCCTTAACAGCATTAACTATAAGCAGTAATAGAAGATAGATGGCAGTTGTATTGGGAGCTATCTAATAGACGCTATTCCTTGGTTCTGTTTTTATCTGCTTGCCCCGTGAAAATAGAGAGGAGGAAGGATCTTGAAGACAAGATTGTGAGGCTATTCCTGCATTAGAAGACGCCCAAATTTCTTTACCAGCAACTTTGAGAACATGTTTTCTTCATGCAACATTTATTGAACAATTTTTGAGCATAGTGGTTCAAAGCCTGAGATTTGGAATCAAGCAGAACAGAATTTGTCTCTTAATCAGATGTGAGCGGGGCAAGCTCTTTAAGCTCTACAAGCTTTATCTCCTCACCTGTAAAATGTGGGAGTTCAGTCGTTATTTATTCTCTGCAGGATGCTGTATTAGAGCTTTCTTCCACTCATGCTTACTCTTCAGTATTTAAGTGGCTTTTCTACAAAGGCCTTAGCACCTGGGCAACACACAGAGTCCCTTTACCCACACCATAATGATTGCATTGTTTTTAAAAATAGAAGCAATAACTCTATTCAACACATTGGCTGTTCCTTAAAATATAGTAAATCAAGCAATATATAACCAATTTTATATTCAAGGAAGGAAAATATTGTTGTTCTGCTTTCAAGTGCATCTCTCCAACCTGTTAGAGCAAATCCCAGCAGAGAAAACGGAGTATGAAATAAAGTGAGCAAATTCTCAAGTCTACTCCTTGAAATGTCCCCCTACAAGACTGCAAGACATCAGTGTTCTGAAATTCCCTCAGTCTGCCGTTGCGGCCATGCATCACCTCCGCCGGCCGTCTTTCCCATTCCCCAGTGCTCAGGCTCTTGACCTCTCATATTGTCATCATTCAGCCTGTGTTCTCACCTCACACAGGGTAACGACAGCTTAAAAACCACACCCCCCACAACTACTTACGCTCAGGGTACCCTTGACGCACGCTCTTGGTCCCTGCCTCACTCCTGAAGGCTCCTAGTACAAGGGAAGGGCCACCTCTTTCTCCACTCTGTCCTCCATGGTCCCCCTCCTCTCTCTGGAGGACTTTATGTGACATAAGAAATCCTTAATGATAGAGTCTGAGGCATTTGCATTTGAATTACTTCACCCATATCCCAGCTTCCCCAACACTATTAAGTGACCATTTCTTCCAGAGTTATATGACTACAGATGATTCTGGGCCCCTTCTAAAGAAAGAAGTCAGGCTGCCAGGTAACCCGCAGTCTTGAAGGTGCAGCTAAGCTTTGCCATCAATTTTAATGCAAATATTTCAGGAAAAATGATAGGTAGATAGCTAGGCAGACAGAGAGAATAGCTATAGACCTAGATCTAGAGCAGTACAGATGTGGAAATATGGCTATAGATCCTAAATATACTTATGACTAAAGAAAGATCATATGAAGGTACATGGTGAGGAAGCCAACTCAAGAATACTCACCAGGAAAATATTTGCACCAAGCCAACACAGCCCGTTGTAATTTATCTTTGTACTCTAAGGATATTTAGATCTCAAGGACATCTTGGCTCAACATGGAATAACTCTGATGGGTCATTTGAGCTCCAGGATATCCAGTGTGGTCAGCATTGCAGCCCGACATTTTCCTCTACTCTACTCTATCTGGCTCTTATGTAAACTAGAGCTAGCCCCTATATATTCCATTTGATTTTCATATACACCCATCTTTGTTGCTCTATTCAACACTTATCCATTCTTTTTCCCTTTTCTCTAACGTTTTGTTCACTTTGAAGACTGTCTCTATTAAAACAAGAGACATCCAAATTCATCATTTAAAAATGTGGATCTTTCCACGAGTTTCATCATGGAGTTTTGGAATCAAATCTGATTGCACTATTTGTCCAGATTAGTGGAACTATTTTCATTTTATAGTCTTGGACATAGAGCCTATTGGACTTGTATGCAATCTGAACAAAAACATCATGTATTTTTCATTTTCATTAGGAAACGAGAGCACGTTGAAGATTGGCCCACAGCGATCGCTGTACATAAAGAAGAAAATAACACAAATGTCCATGGAACAGAGAGATTCTGAAAACAAAAGGAAATTAAGATATTTAGCCAAAGTCAGGAAGCACATTTGCTGTAGAGCTGAGACTAGAATGCCACCTAACTCCTTGCCAGAGTCTTATACAATAGATCCCTCTGCTCAATATTTCTTATCTTGTCATGAAGGGCAGTAGACAAACCTCTTTAATATAACAAATGCAAGTCCTGGTGCCTTGGCTTAAATCTCTCTTTCAATCGGTCCTTGGGACCACTTCTGTCTTAAGGTTTTTGCTACTTTAAAAAAATTGTATAAATTTGTGAAGTTTAAGGAAACGACAGGTAGACCTCATCTCACAAATTATATGTATGAAATTCCATGCAATTTCTGTTATATCTCCCAGACAGTTCAAATACTGAAAAATTCTTGTTATTCTTTCTCCAAAATACCCAAATTAATTATTGTGTCCTCCATAATCCCATAATTCCTACCGTATTTATTTTAATTATCTGTGTATTTACCTGGTTTCTTTGAAGGCAGGCGATTTTCTTATTCATACTTAAATCCCTAGTCCTGAGTAGTTTCCTGGCATAAGTATGCATTTAATAAATGCCAAGCGAAAAAATGTTTATATATACTTTTCATGATATTTTTGTTCTAGTTTCCATTATGTTTCCAAGAAGTATCATAGCAGAAAGAAATGGAAACCCAATGATGCAACCCACAATAAATATCGCACTTAGGGTTTTTCCAGTGTTCACTTTGCATGGCATTTGCTCTTGTAACTGTGCAGCAGGGAAGGAAAAATCCCTTGGCTATGCCAGTGGGAGGGTGGGAGGAGGTGGGGAGGGGCACAGTAGAGGAAAGGAGAAACCTTTACGCCTTCATTATTTCTTTATAAGAGCAGGGGTAGAATCATTTATTCATTTGCTACTCATTGTTTTTCCTGGGAATGCAAAAAAATATTGTAAGGTTCAGAGGAAAAGGTGAAAATGGAGGGAGTGGGAAGGTCTTTGGCTGGTTACTAAAATTTCAGGATTGAGACGCACCAGTAGAGGCAGAATGCGTTTAATTTATTTCCAAGATTTGCAGGGCAAGCCCAGAGTCTTATGGACCCCGCTGGCTGACTCCTGGTGCTTCTGCAGACTGAGAGGGCCATTACACAGAGATAGACTGTGACACATGTCTGATGAGGGAGCTGGAATAGGTAGTCAATGTCTAGCAGCAGATCTGAGAGGTGAACGCAGAGCTGAAGCAGGAGACAAATCACGAGGTCAAAAGCAGGTTGCCAGCCTGGGTTACATAGAAGAGTATAATTTGGAACAAAGGAACATGACAGTGTACAAAATTGGATGCATAATTTACTGAAAATGTATGTTGGTCTGTGTATCTGTGTCTGGGGGGGTGCAGTTCAGCAGGCTTAACATATATATGAGTATATATGTATGTGTGAGTGTGTATGTACATTGTGTATAATGTATAAAGTTCTAATATGTTAGAACTTCTAAAAATTATTAAAGAGAAAATTTAGGTGATACAAACGAATTTTGTTTAACACTTCATGAAGCAGGCAGTCTTTATTCCCAGGGGTCCAGAGAACTGCAAAATGAGGCAGAAGGCAGAAAACTTTTACAGAATAAAGAATAAGGAACAAGGAAGTAAGTATAGAGCCAGAGTTGGCTTGACGTTTGGGGATTGGCTGACAGGATATGGTGCATTTCTGGTCAAGCAGAGCATCTACAGGGACATGAAAGTTACCTAAGTTTCGGTTTGGCTGTTGTGTCACCGTGGGCAGGAATGGCTCCATCTTGGACCTAGAACGTTTCTTTAGCACTCGTTAATGAAGCCTTTCCTGACTCCGCAGGCATTTCTTTTCTCCTTCAGCGGGGCTCCACTGTACTTTGTCTATACCCCATAATATCGTTTGTTTGTCTCTCTCTTCCTCTGTGAGCTGCTTGAGGAAAAACCTGTGCTTTCCATCTTTGTATCCACGGTCCTAGCATAATTCCTAGTATGTGGTAAAAGCAGGAACAATGCTTCATAAATATCAACTGTCAACAGAGATTAACAGTTTGGGGTTACAGCTGGAAGGTCTATTTTTTCCTGTATTCAAAATTGTGATTCCCATAGTTGGGGCTTTTGGAAGATCTTAGCAGATTAGAAAATGGTTGCCCCTAAAACTGAGGCTGTGGAGAGGAACGAGTCGTCCCAGCTGCCATGTGTGCATATCTGTGACCCCAGAGCCACGTCCCCATGTTCTTTGTACTTTATAAGGAATTGAGAATTATAGATTCTAATGCTGGCTCTGCCGCTAGCTGATTTGTAGCATTTGACCCGTCATGAAACCTTAATGTCTAAGATTTTCCTCAGCTTCTAAGTTATTTGCTGAGGCAACTTGTGCTTCTGCTGTGAGAGAATATCTAATTCAGACCAGCTTTCACACTGAGAAGAGCTATAAAAACTGAGTAAAACATTTAAGAAATAGTTGTTTGAAAAAAATGGGGAGGGCAACAAAGGCAGCCAGGACATGAGGGTTAAAGATCCCGGAAAGAAAAAGCAATTGAGTTGCCTGGTATTCTCCATTTTCCCTTCCAGGTGTTTGCTGCTCCGTAAGTAATGCCACGCTCAGGCTGTGCAGAAACTGGTGGTTTAAGCTTTCGGCAGCCAGAGGTTCAGAGGTAAAAAAGCATTCAGGACGTGAGAGGTCAAGATCCTCAAGAAAAGATAACCTCACAGAAGTCAGCTTGACATTTGGCACCACATTTTTCCTTATTTGCTTATTTTTGAGCTGCAGGGGCCAAGAGTGACTATTAGACAATGTTTTAACTGAATAATAATGAAAAATATGACATAAAGTTCATACAATGCAGCTAAAGATATACTTAGAGGAAAATTTATATCCTTGAATGCATATATTAGAAAAGAAGAAAATCTGAAAATTACATACATATCCGTCTCAAGCAGTTAGGAAGAGAATGGCAAATTAAGTCTGAAGAAAGTAGAAGAAAATAATAAAGATAAGAATACAATTAACTGAAATAGAAACAAGTGTATAATAGAAAAAAATTGACCAATCTAGAATTGGTCCTTGAAAAGAATAATAAAATGAGTAGACACTAGTAAGACAGGTTAAGGAAAAAATAAGAGAGTAGAAACAAATCATAAAAAATAGTAATAAAAGTAGTAGATAATTGCAAATCTTATGTACATTAAAAATATGAGATTGTCCTATTAGTATTATGGCAATGCATTTGGAAATTTAGATAAAATTTCTTGAAAAACATAAAAATCAAAACTGAGACAAGAAATATATATATATATAATATATATATCACATACACATAAAGTCCTTAATTTAAAACCTTCCAGCAAAAAAAATTCCAGGCTCAGATGGCATCAGTAATAAATAATTTATTACAAAGACAAATTAACCAACTTAGAACACAGAGCCATATGTAGTTATTTATTTATGACAAAGTTGACAGTGCAGTGCAGTGGGGACAGAATGGTCTTTTTGATAAAGAGTACAGGGTCAATTGCGTATTCACATTGTAAAATTGGAATCTTGACCTCTATCTCATATTATACAAAAATATCATTTCCAGGTGGCTTGAAGAAGGAAATGTGAAAGGTAAAGCAATAAAATTTCTAGAAAATAGATCTAGAAGAATATCTTATTTTTAGGTTAAGCAAAGTTTTCTTAGAGTACATACAGCGCTAACTATAAAGAAAAAGATTGATAAACTGAATATTAATGAAATCAAGGTCTTCTATTCACCAAAAGATACGATTGAGAGGGTGAAATTGCAAGTCATAGAATGAGAGAAGGTATTTGTAATATGTACGCTCTAAAAAGGCTTTGTGCCTAAAATACGTTAAGAACTCCTACAGGCCAACGAGAAGAAATAGACAACCCAATTACAAAAGGGCTAGAACTAGGACTCTCATACAGCTGACGGGGATGTAAACTGGTGTAATTTCTTTGGAAAACTGGCAGTGTCTATTAAAGCTGAATTTATATATATAAAACCTATAACTCAGCAATTCCACTTCGTACTATATGCTCCAAAATACCAAAGAGACATGAATGAGCAGGTTCATAGCAGAATTAGTTAGTTGAATCAGCCATCATCTAGAAACAACTTCATTTCCATCAACAGCAGAGTAGATAAATAAAATGTAGGAAATGTTCATATAATGGAATATTCTATGGCAATGATAATTAATAACTTACTGCCGTACAAACAATATCTGAATCTCACCAACATAACATCAAGCAAAAGAAGTCAGACACCAAAAAATACACGCTGTACAATTCTAGTTATATAACATCAAAAACAGACAAAACTAACCTATGAAATAAAAAGCAGAAGAGCGGTTTTCTTTGGTGGGGAGGAGAGTGGGAGGGATGATGAGGGAGGCTGCTGGGTGTCTGTGATGCTTTATGTATTGATCTGAGTAGTGCTTATGTGGGTGTATGTACTTACTAGAAATTCACTGAGGTAGTACAACTTATGGTTTGTGCATTTTTTTCTAAGCAAATGTTAAATTTAAATTTTAAAAATTATATTTAAAATGATCTGGTACTGTTTTACCATACTGTAGTACACACAACTAAACGCAGAAGTTCGAGACAGAAGGACGAGGGGAGCAGACTGGCATTCAGCTTCTGAAAGCACCAGAAGTCTCTGGGCCTGATTACCCGGCAGTCCAGTCTTTGCACAGTTTATGTCAATGTGTATTTGAGCAAGTAGAGAAAGAGCAGACCAGCAGGCCAGCCAGAGCAGTCTCCAGTGTAGACAGAGTATGAGGCGATATTTTGAGGTCATTAAGATGTCACTAAAATCCCCCACCCACTCCAGTAAAGCATATTTCCTAATAACCAATAACTTTAGGACACAGTCCCTAAAGTTCATACGAGCAGGTCAAGACAGCAGTTATCAAGTGTGGGTTTGAGGGAGAATTTTCTAATTTTATTTGTTCTTTTATTTGCACTGAAAATCTTTGAACACTTCGTCATTATAAAGACTAAGTTTCTCTTTTACAGCAATAATCCACTGTTGAAAAATACTTCTAGAGACTTAATAATTTCTTCAGCTGGTGTTTGTCATCTCTTAAGGTTAGGCTACATATTCTCCAACGTCCAGAAGAAGTTTTTTTTACCTATAAAAGGACTGTCTCCAGCATACTGCAGCTAACATAAAATTAAGCTATCCATGAAGGCTAATTCCTTAACGACTACTACTACTACTATTGTCAAGTTAGCCTAGATGACAGGTCAGCAAACTATTGTCCAGGGACCAAATCCTGGCCAATGTCTGTTTTTGTAAATAAAGTTTTATTGAAAAACAACCATGCCCATTCGTTTACATATCATGTGTGGTACTTTCAAGCTACAGTGGCAGAGTTGAGTAGTTGAACAGAGACCACTTTAAGCCCACAAAGCCTAAAATATTTACTATCTGGTCCTACACAAAACAGATTTGCCAACCACTAGCCTAAATTTATGTGTTATCCTCCTTACCTCAGGAGAAAGAATGATCCTATGAAAATAAAACTCAAAATATGTACTTTTCAAAAAATGCCACAATCAATTAAGTTGAGACAGAGAGCTATCAGAAAGGTCTAGAACAAGCAAAGAGCACAGGCCGGAGCACTGCTCATGTGGAGAGCAAGCAAACCCAGCAATCTTCTTGATTTGGAAGGATGGTGGTTCCTTTGTAGACATAAAAGTTCTATTAGATAGAAGTGTTTCCAAAGGGTATGGTTTTTTCCTAATGCCTTAAATGGTATATTGAACATAATAACTAAGTGCAATGCATGATTATCAATTTGATCTTGGATTTAAAAAAAAAAGGTAAAGGATGTTATTGAAATTAACATGGAAATTGTTAATGTGGGCTATAAATTACATAATGTAAAATCAATGTTAAATTTACCAAGTTGATAATTGTAGTATAGTTTTGTAGGAGCAAGTCCTTTTTCTTAGAGGAAACTTGTTGAAATATAGTGTACTGAAGGTTCATGATTATCTGCAACTGACATTAAAATGGATCATCAAATAACCAAAGAGAGAGAGAGAAAGCAAATGTGACAAAATGTTAACAATTGGTGAATCTAAGTAAATGACATATGGGTGTGGATTGTACTATTCTTGCAAATTTTCGGTAGGTTTGACATTTTTCAAAGTAGATTGTCAGAGGAAAATCTTTTAAAAATAGATATTGAAAGATTTTTTTTCTCTAATACTTGGGGAAAGGATGGAAGAGAGAAGACAAAGAAAATCCGTTTTTTTTTTTTTTTACTGAAAAGCTGAGTTTTTCATTAGCAAATTTATTTAGATGTTCACACACAATTATATTTCCCTCTCTTTTTATCAAGTTTTATCTCAAGCCTCACTGCATCCCCAAACTCTTCATTTGATTTCCCGCACACAAGAAAAAATCTTGTTAAACATTTTCTCCAGGAAAACATGCATATTACACATGAGTATACCTAAAACACACATTATAACCATAGTCCTCAAATAAATATTTCCTCTAGTTAAACAAACCTCTGTTCTAAAATCTTTTGAGGAATGTGTCACATTATATGACACAAAATAGTAGATAAACAAACCAGATCCAAAGGGATCTCCAACACATGTCCCTCCTTGCTTCTCAGAAATATAGTGCCATGTAACCTTGCAAGGCTGACACATTCACAGATGACAGTGAACTACAGCTACAGCTGGCATCATAATATATGTTGTTGCCAACTGCTGACAGATATTCCACATGGGGTTTAGATTGTGGCTTCGTATGAATTTTGAAGTGTATTTGAGAGCCAATAGCTCTGAGGAAAAGAAGAGTAGTTTTCCCAATGTCCTTCAAAGCCATCCCAAAATGTTAGCGCGTCCGCCTGCAAAAGAGAAATATATTCAGCAGACTCTTGGATGCCAATCATCCTGTTAGAGGAGGGCGCCACTGCCCAGGTGGCTCAGACCTCACCCACTGTTAAAGGTGAAACAGTACGTGTTTGTGGTTCCCAAACCTGCATTTGATGTAAAAAAGCAAGACACCTCTGTCTAGGTTCTTAATTTGAATTCAGTTCTCCCGTGCAGAAGACATTTTACTTGACTGACTTGGAGAACAGATCTTTTCATACTCTAGTTCTTACTTTCACTTTTTGTTTAAATTCCAGGGCTTTTCAGTGGACACCACTTATAGGTCGCTTAAATATGTCAAGTGAGCCAAGACATCAGAAAGACAAATTCTGCCCTGTTGTGTGGCGTGACTGCAACATGGGCAAATGGGGCCAATGGGGCCACAGAGTCATAACATTGGACTATCACAACGATAAATAATGTCAAGGATGTTGTGTTACTTCACAGTTCCTGTTCATGTTCCAAATGTGAAATGAGCAATAATCCTAATGATAAACACCGTTTTGATGAAGCGGTCAGCAACGTGTATCCTTTCTGGGTTACACTAATGAGAAAATTGCAAGGCAATTTACTTCTTTTTTAAGGTAAAAGAAATAATCCTTTATCTTAAGTAGGAAGTTTGTGGATTTTTTTATTTTTTACCTCCTGAAATTATCTAGGTAAGACCTAAGTGCTTCTTGTACGGATCTAGGTAGATGGTCAGATAATGACAAAAGATGCCATCTCAACTCCTACTCATTTGCCAGTTACTCTGTGGGAAGAATAAAACACAATGCTGTTTTAGGGGCTCAGAGCTAATTCAAATAAGTAAAAAAAATTATATGGCTTCTTCCAAATCAACAAAGAGATCAAGTAGTAGAATACTTCTCTTTTAAAGTAAAAGAGAAGATGACTCAATAAGTCAGGTCGTGGACACTAATTAGGAGAGAACCATAAAATGTCATCATTTCCCTACTTCATCAGCCATAATGTCTAAGATCAAAACAATCCCTGTCTTCCCCACTCCCTTTCTTTTTTTAAAGAACTTCCAAGTAATAGATACTGTTTTTGACTTATAAAGACAAGCGATGAGATTAGGAAATTAGTCTGAGAGCCTTGGGAAAGCAAAGGAGGCAAGATGTAAGCTAAGTCATTATTTGTTCTTCTAAAATGAATCCTCGGGAACAATTATCACCTCGTTCAAAGAAATAAATATGAAATTGTAAAACCTGCATCAGAAGCTGTCTACACCTGAATGGCAGGCTTTGTCAGCAGCCAATGAAAAAATACACAGACCAAAGTCTATTTAGAATTGCTTCCAGTGGATAAATCTCTCCCCCAAGCTAATCGTTCTCATAATTGGAGAGAACATGAGAACTACTACAAAAAGGAGACTGCAAAAAAGAGAAGGCAAGACTCCAGGGGTCATCTCACTGGCTGGCTGACTTAACAAAATAGTCTGTATTTGAAGCTCATCGCAAAGGTTCGATTTTGATGATTTACCATATCAATAGCATTGACCACAGAATTTACCCCACCCACAATATTCACACCCTATTCCCAAGACCTTGTTCTATCTAGCCTGGAGCCTTGTACAGAGCAAACACTCCTGAAATGTTTAGTGAATTAAGGAAGGTGAGAGGAAGGAAGTGAATGTATGAGTGTATAAAGAAATACATGGGGAACTGATATGAAATTGATGGCTCTAGAAAAATTGTTCACATTAACAAATACCAGAGCTTCAATTATGGGAATCTGTGGAGTCTTCAGCCATTTGCAACAGGGAGAGTAATTGCGTGTGGTATATAAAAAATACATATATTCTGTCTAGAATTTAGAAAAACAAGGCTTGGAAAGCTGTGTCTATCATTGCTGTCAGTTCAGAAAGTGCCTCAAGCAAAATTGGATGAGAATTTTCACAAACTCTCATTACGAAAAATTTGGTTTGCATGACTAACTTGTCTCACCAGGTCACATCATTGCCCTTGACTTCTGAAGGAGTTGCCATGGGCACTAAGCTCTGTATGGGGGGGCAGGGTGCGGAGGCAGTACCCAGACCAGAGGATGACCAGTCACTCTTCCCATATATTCCCATTTTTTGTTTTTGTTTTGTTTTGGGGTGGTGTTTGTTTGTTTGTCTGTTTGTTTTATAGAGTCGTTTGCTCTTTGGGTAGCTTGCCTTCTCATCAGATATGGTGCTGATGTTTTTATCCAAAATATTGTATAATAGTTTCCCATGATAATTCTGGGCAGCAATTTGCATTTTTTAGCCTGAAAATTGCCTGATTTATTTTTCTGTGCTTGGTGTTTTGGGTTTCTTTTGTTTTATTTGTTAAAGAAAGTGTCTGCAGGTCCAGCCCAGTGGCATAGCGGTTAAGTGCACACTCTGCTTCAGCGGCCCGGGGTTCGCAGGTTTGCATCCTGGGCATATACTGACACACTGCTCATCAAGCCATGCTGTGGCGGCATCGCACATAAAGTAGAGGAAGACGGGCATGGATGTTAGCCCAGGGCCAATCTTCCTCAGCAAAAAGAGGGGGACTGGCAACAGATGTTAGCTCACGGCCAATCTTCCTCACAAAAAAAAAAAAAAGAAAGAAATTGTCTGCAAAATCTGGTAAGCCTCTTACGAAAAGCCACGGAAGCATCAGCATTCTACTTTAGAGAACATATAGGTGATCCAATATGGTTTTCTGTATAACAAGGAGCAACACTGAGAAGATTGAGGAATCCACACCTGAAGCTGCCACCTAATAGCTTTTTGGCCTTGATTGATGATTTAAGCTCTCTGAATCTCCTTTTCCTTCACTCTAAATGGTTGGGAAAGGAGAGGGCAAGGAGGAAGGTGAAGAATGGGTGGCAGCTAGTTTCCTACCTTACTCAATTTCAGGGACTACTGTGGGGATCAAATTAACTGTGAACGGACCTTGAAAGCAAAAAGGGCCTTACTACTCTCAGTGGGGTTGCTTTACATTTTCAGGCCTTACTCTTTTCCTGCCGTGTTGTCACCAATGCTGGTGCCTAGGGCTGCCCACCCTTTTGATTCTTGGCCTATACGAACAGCTGAAATTCCTCCCAATTTCACAGAGTGCCAGGCAGAAGGTCTATAGCTTCTGAACTGGTCTATATCCTTATTTGGGGGGATGGATGGGGCTGGGGAGAGTGGTGTCCTGTCTTGGGGCACAGCAGGTAGCCCTTGACTGAGGTTGGCGGGCAGAAACTGGCCTAGATGTTTATGCCCTGCCTTTGTGGGCACAGAAGGACTCTCCTTCAAGGATTCTCTTGACCCAGGCAGGACCAAGAAACTTCTCTCCTCTCCAGGTCCAAGTGGTTAAGAATCTTAGCTCATAAATGCCCACAGCCTTATCCTCACTGCATGGAGAAATCATTCTGAGAGAAAGAAGCTGACCACAAAGAGAAAGAGATGAGAGAAACTGGGAAAAACAGTGTCTGGAGACCAGCGTCACTCCTGCTCTTTTCCGTTCAGTTTCATGATTTTTTTTTTTTTTTAACTTAAGCTAGTTTGAATTGGGTTTCCGTCACTTGCAACCAAGAAGCCTGGCTAGTGGGACAAGCTTCAAGTTTGCCACACTTCAGAAAGGGAGAGAATGACCCCTTTCTTTCTCTCACAGATCCAGATGCAATCCATCAGTGACTTCCGGTGGCTCTTTCTTGAGTGTATATACAGGATCCCACCATTTCTCCCTACTTCAAGAACTACCACCTTATTTCAATCCCTATCATCTTTCCCCTGGACTTTTGCCTCTTACCAAGTCTCCCTGTTTCCGCTCCTGCCCTGCTATATTCTTCTCACAACAGCCAGTTCAATCCTTTTCAAATAGTCACTTCTCCAATCAAAATACCCCAATGACTTTTCATCTCACTCAGAATAAAATCCAAAATCTCTATCTAAGGCCCTCCTTGATTTAGCCTCTTCTGATCCCTCTGATCTCGTCTCCATTACTCTGTTCCATGCCCACTGCACTTTATCCATACTGGCCTTTTTGATATTTCTGGAACGCATCAAACACCCTCCCACCTTAGGGCCTGAGCCACCCCTGCCAGGAAGGCTCTTCTCCCAGGTATGTGCACGCCTCTCCTTTACTTCTTCACTCAGATCTCTGCTCAAACATCACCTTATCAGAGAGGACTTCACTGCTCCCTCCACTAAAATAGCATCTCCAACAGCCCCCATCCCCACTGCAATCTCTATCCTCCTTGTCCTGCCTCATTTTTATAACACTCACCACTTTCTATCATATTAAACACGTACTTGTTGGTTTGTCTTTCTCCCACTGAAAGACTCCTGAGGGCAGGAACCTCAGCCATCTTGCTCACTGCCTTATCATCAGCACCTAGAACAGCTCCTGGCATCTGGGAGGACTCTACGAGTCTGAGTTGCATAATGCACGTGTGAGTGGGTGAGCAAATCCACATCCTCACTCAGAGAGAAATCAAACTAAAGATAACTGGCCAATGAAGGCAAGCAGGTTCAATCAGACATTCATCAGTGACTGCACATCAGTCCCCAGGAGGCACCCTGGGCAGCCCAGCCACTTTGGACAGCATGAGTGACACTGATCTCAGGACACACGCTTTCTCAGTCTCTCCCATGAGGACAGTGGGCAGTAGTCAGTCAGTCTACCCAAGTGACAGTAATACGGTCATAACAACAATCATAATAGTCAATATCACTGATGGAGCACTTACTTTATGCCAGACACTGTTTTAAGTTCTTGGCTCTTGTTAACTTATTTTAATGACCACAACAATCCTGTGCAAACGGCCTTATTACACCTATTTAAGATTAGGACATTAAGTCACAAGGGGGGGCTAAATAACTTGCCTGAATTCATGAAACTACTTAGTTGCGTAGCTGGGGTTTGAACCACTACATGCTGACTCACAAATCCAGATTACTAACCACTCTACCATAGGACCACAAATGTTTTTTACCACAACCTCCAGTTTGAAATATAGTTTTCATTGCCACTTAGTACACACACAGACACACCACGTATAACTAAAGTAAAATCTTCACTAAACAATATTTGCCTGCTAATGGACTATGACCAGCAATACAGAAAATACTGCAACCAGCCCTGTTTGAGGTCCATTCCCCTTCTCACCCACCTCCACCCCCAATCCTGCTTTTCAACAGGTGCCAGGGGTAAATTACACTTAAATCCCATTGACTCAGCCTGAAGGACCTTATTAGACAGCCCACTCTATAAAAGAAAAGGACGTCTGGGAGGATCCACCTAGACAGAGGAGAGGGAAATATGAAAAAAAGAACAAGGTGGAGATATTAACGTCACCTGCTACACAGTTTTGCCTGAAGCTAGCCCCACCCTGCCACTTGGAGAATTTCTGCCACTCTGCGGAACCAGAGGTGTGTCACTGTTGGAAATAGAAAAGCTGCTTCTATTGTGGCTTATTAACATTCTGCCAGGTCTAATTCCGCCCAGCTCCCTTTCTGCCATTTACAGGCCAATGTCATTATAAACTGAGGTATCCTGCTGGGAGAGAAAGTTCCAGCTATTTTTATAACTTCACTTATGTAATTGTGGTTTTATCCTGCTGTTCTTAGCATGACTACTAGATCTTTTAAATATCCTAACTAATTTTTTTATCTCTCATAGTTGTGCCTTAAAACAATTTATAGATGAACACTTAAAATTGCTAAATAAATGATGAACTGCTGAATAGAATAACTGTCTATTTTTATAAAATGACCTCTGATTTTCACCTATATGGTCACAGTGTTCCCCAAGGTAGTTTAAAAGTTCTTTTCTAGCTGTTCTAGAAAAACGGGGATTATTCTAGGATGTTTCAAGAATAACACACCACACTTTATTTGAATGGCGGCTGTAAATGAAAATATTGGAATACACTAGTAAGCTTTTTAACTTACCATCCTAAAGCCTAACCCCAAAAATCAAATATGGTTGAATCTACTTGGAAAGGTTTTATCTAGTTGTATTTATGGCTTTTGATCCACTTTCAGCTGATTTCCTAAAAGTGGCTCAGGGCTTCCAGAGCCCCCAAATCCTGATTCTAGGTACTCTACAGAAGTGTCTTTTGTGTTGTCTATGCTCTTTTTTTTTTTTCTTAACACCTCACCACTCACTTTTAAATTACTAGGAGACCTTCTTAGAAAACCAGTCCAGGCTGACCCCCAACTCAGGGCTTGTCTCTGAGTCACAACCCCCAGTGACAAGCACCCTGGGGACCCAGCCTAAATTGAATTTGTAATTTCCTCTGTGAATATGCAAAGTCCCTTGGCAAGTTTCTTTGGAAGCTCTAGAATTAGCTCTTAAATTGCTCCTCCTTCCAAAATAGATCTTAGAGTGCACAGTGAGAACTTGAAACATCTTAGCAGCACTGAACTGAGTCAAAGTGTGCGGTCTTGGAAGGAACAAAGCTGCAACCTCAGAAGACCAGATTTCACATCCCAGATCTACTATTTAGGAGCCACGTGAGCTCTGGCGAGTTCACTGGTCATGGTCAGCCTCTCATTTCTCATCTAGAAAATGGAAGGTTATCATACCTACTTCACCGCTGTGGCAGATAGTAGCAATATTGCATGGAAGGCACCTGGCACGTGGTACTCAATTAGATGATAGGGTGCAATGTAGACTGGTGGCTAAGAGGACGGTTCTGGAGCAAGTCCAAGTTTGAACGCTCCCTCTACGCTTAACGGTGGTGGAGACTTGAGTAAGTTATTTAACTTCTTTGCGTCTCCATTTCTTCATCTGTAAAATGGGGATAGTAACAACAAAGACATCTAGATCACACGAGGATTCAAAACAGTTTTAAACATTTAAAACAAATCTGGTCTCGTAGGAAACATTAAATGAATGTAAGCTATTAGATCCTAATAATTAATAATACGCATCCCTTGAGGTGCTCCAGGGAGAACTTGGGGAATTTGAATATTTTCTTAAAAATATAGAAATTGTCTTTCTTTTTCTCCCCAAATAGGCATTAAAAAGAAAAACACTGAAGGAAAATTTCCTCTGCATCTTGTTTATGTGTTTATTTCCTGAACATAAGGCCATTAAAATCATTTAAGTTTTTAGAACGTTAAAACATATATGAGGCCAAGGGAAATGCTGATGCTGAAAACATTTGCTTCCATTATGTTTCTAGTTAAATAAAAGGAGCGTTTCTCTTGGCCAGTGAAATACTGCCTCCTCAGAGAGCTTGGGGAAGATTTATTACCCAGATACCCACAAATGTTGCCTCTGCATAAATCCAATCTATCCAAGAGGCATAACTGACAGCAGGAAAAAAAAAACATCTTAACGAAAGCTGAGCTTAATGTGTACTCTACCTGATGATGAATAATTTAACTAGTTTCCCAGTTTTTGAGAAACATGAGAGGAAAAGTTTTATTGTGGGTGTGACAAGGTGTCGTTAAGCATGAGGGAAAGCCAAAAATATTTTCCCCTTTTGGCAACGATGGAAATGCCCTAAGTTAGCTCATTTCAAACAACTAGGCGAAAGTTTTTGTTTTTGCGTACTAGTTCAGCTTCACTTCCATCGTTATAGTATACATTCGGGACTTTAAAAAAATTTTGTCCACTTGTAGGTTTTTGAGTAGCAATAAACATTAGAGGGCTCAATCAAGCTGAGAAGAAAAACTAATCTCACTAAAAGTGTAATTTAAACTGTTATCTTATGTGTTTTCAAATTACATGCTTAATGCTATCAAAGCATTATTACCACCAGTTGAAAATGACTAGAAACAATGTCATTGGCCAATAGGTTGCTTCAACCTCTGTGTGTGTTTGGTATTGCATTTGCTCCCATCCTATCTGGAGCCTGTGGAATGGACTACATGATTTTAGAAGGTCTTCACCTGCCCTAATCAGCCATTGCTCTTTTTATAAAGAACCAAGGTTAGAACGTGAAGAAGAATCTCTACATAGATGGCAGTCACCAGATGATGGAGTCTCAACTGTATGGTCAGCCCTTCCCTACCGTTAGAGAGCTCTCATTAATTCCCACTGCTGCCTCTACACTGGTCTCAGAGAACACTGCCACTCCTTCAAACACCTGGCAGAAGCATAGCGCCAGACCTGACCTATGCACCTAATGGTGTCAGCTGATGCAAGTCTGAAACCTATGGATAAGACGTTCTCAAAGTCTCAGCCACAACAAAAAGAAAAATATAAATTCCTTGAGTAACATGACTATAGATTCTTCCACTTAACAGATATCACTTGCTTTCTGGGCTCACAGCAGCTAACTTATTCTCTTTCTTGGTCCATCTTGACACAGTGGATACTATCGTATCCTCCAAGTCTCCCAGGAACATAAAGCTAGACACTTATACTCTTCTGTTTAGAAGAAAGAGAACAAGACTCAGAGACAAAGATAGTGTTCTCTCTCCTCTATCTAAGACCTACCTTCATGGTCTTCATTTCTTATCTGAGAATCTCCTTTTGCCCTTGTCACTGACATCAGGAACAACCACTCCCTTAAGAGAGGCCATAAATTCTCTACAAAGGGAATAGCCTTACCCCTATGGACCTCAACTGAACAACCATTATCTCAATACACTCTAACTCCCACATAAGAGCAAGTATACATATTTTATTTCATCCTTAAGCCACCCGCTTTATTTCAATAATTGGCCTCTTATAATAGGTTTTACTTTCTAGATGTTGAAGGCTTGATCACTTTGGAAGAACTGAAAAAGTTCCATGATACCAGCCTGGGAAATGAATTTCAAAAGCAACTTGCTATCAAGTAAAACTTTGCACATGATTACATCTTGTTTGGTGTGAAGTCATAGCACTATGCATAGAACATTTAGTATAAACTAAAAAAATCAATAGAAAAAGTAAACTTATTTTTCCCAGGTACACGATACTGCTGTATGCTGTTAGGAACTTGGTGTTTGGGTGGGAGATATCAGACTTCTGTTTTGCCTGGCTCTTCAATGACTCTAAGTAAGCCATATAAGGCAATATTGAAATATTGAAAGATTGAAAGCCCCACTATCTACAGTCTAGGTTCCTATAATATTCAGATCTTAAGGACAAATTGAAATGATGTATATGGAAATAAGGTATTTATAACTTACAAATTATGACATGAATACAGGAATATTATTCTAATTTTTGGCATTTTCTGAATTCTCCCTCCTAGATTTCACTGTATATTACACATCACTAAAATATTTGGGGGTTAAGCCCTCGTAGTTAAAGAAACATGACCCAGAGAGATACAGTTAAGATTAGCTTATGAAACTTTGCACTTTTTTTTTAAGATAGGGAAGTTTTCACTCCAGGTCTTGGCTGTGATAAAATGAAATTACACTGAAAATACCATTATATGATTATTTACACCACAGGAGAAACCTGGAAAAAAATTCATAAAAAAGAAGGGAGAGAGAGGAAAAAAAAGAAATGAATTTATAAACTTTCAAGATGTACTTCATAATTGAAGCATATTATTACCTAAATTGTAGTTTGCCATTGTTCCTTGTTAACAGTTTCTGATTCATTTACCTCTGGTTCATTTGCTTGGCATAAACTCAAGAGCCCCAGTGGTACTGTAAATGCACTGCTGAATTGTTTTTTTGCCACAGTAACCTTTTATCTCACTGCTTAAAGCATATATTTTCATGACGCTGGTTTATTTAGGATGACACCAACTAATTCAGACATAATGCAGGCTCAATGGCAGCCAACGAACTTGGTGGAATTCAGACAACTTTCTACTGCCATTAGCCCCACTGTCTCCCTAAATCTACCATGTACTCATTTTCTTTCCTGTCCTCACTCACCTTCCTTTATCACCAACACTTACTCCCTGATGCCCAAACTCTTTGGAGACATTGAAACTTGACTTAAAATGTTCAACCAGAGAAAGAGTCCTCCCTTCTCTCCTTTTTCTCTTCCTTCCTTCTTTCCATCTATCCTTCCTTCTTCTTCACGCAATAAACATGGAGAATCAACCATGTGACTGTGCTGTGTCTAATGGATACAGAAATAACTGTGACACAGTCTCCACCATAAAATATTTTACCGTCTGGTGGAGAAGACTGACCTTCCGACGTATTATTACCTAGAAGTGGGAAGATATGTGAACCCATTGCTATGGGAGCACAGACACAGGCCACATAACTCTGCTTGGAGACGGGAGGACTGCTCCCTAGAGTGTGGGACATTCGAACCTTAGAAGAGATGGAACGGAAAAGGTAGACAGGCGCAGGACCATGGGAGGTCAACAGTAGCAAGGAAAGTAAACTTTATCCTGTGGACTAGAGGCGGGAAAACATGGCCCATGGGCCAAATCTCCATCCTGCCACCTGTTTTTTACATAGTTTTGCTGGCTCGCAGCCATATCCACTTGTTCAGTGTTGTCTATGGCTGCTTTCACTCTACACTGGCAAAGTTTAGTTGAGACAGAAACCATATGGCCCCCAAAGCCTAATTATTTGCTACATGGCCTTTTATAGAAAAAGTTTGCTGACCCTGCAATAGAGCAATGCTTTCCAACCTTTATCCCCCCATCTCATGGTGTACAAGGAAAATGATAACATTTGAACAGCAAGTTGGATTAAAAAGAGATGCTGCTCCTTGCCCAAGGCAACCAGGCTGGGGCCTTGAGCTGCTCAAAGCATTACATGAATGGTCTTGGGCAGGAATGAGGGTCAGTATTTCAGCATGCCAGGACATATTCTTAGCACATGAGTTGGGAAAAACTACCCTTTGGAATGAGAAGTCACTAGAGAATATTTTAAGCAAGAATTTACATATGTAATGTTTAACCAGAAAAAAAAAAAAAAAGACATTGGAAAATTCAAAAGCAACTTCCTGAGGGAAACTCAAGGTTCAAGGATTTATAGTTCTTACCAGCAAGTTGAAATCAATCAAGCAAAAAAAGAAGTGTTCATGTAACAACTTTTATCTGCCAAATATTCTGCTAGGTTCTGATGAGAAGCAAAGACAGAGACCTAACATCACAGAGCTTGAGTTAACTTGGTAGGAGAGATCACTCTGGAGAAGAAAGGAGACACAGGGTGATATTTGCAAAGGGCCAAAAGACTGCTGGACCATCGCAGCCCCTGCTTCCCCTTTGAGGAATGGAAAGAGGGGCACCCCCGTCTGCAGGTGTATTCAGGAGCAGAGGAAAGATGGGCGCCAACTCAGGCCACCTTCTGTCACTTGATGCTCCTGATTGAGACAGAACCCAGAACTCTGAGAAATGGCGGGAGTTGCCTTCTGCTTACAAACAATCAGATTAAGGCACGACTTCATCACTGCTAGGCAAGGCTAGCCACTCACATCTGTGGCCCCTGCCTACCTCATGGCCAGAAATTCTGTCATTAGAGACGCACACTTTAAGAATGTCTTATTAAATTGTAAGCACTCCCAAACCTAGAAATGGCAGAGCCACTGTCATCTAGCAACTTACTGAAGCATCATTCACTCATGAAAGGTTTATTGAGCACTTTCTCTGTTCCAGGTGCTATGCTTAGTCCAGGACACAGAGTGAAATCCAAGCTTAGTTGAGAAATAGCTAAATTGGGCTCTGTAGAGATAAGACCCAGGATAGCTGCAGGTGTGTGTGTGTTGGGGGAAGTTTGGAGGAAACGCAAGGACTTCAGACGAGGGAGGGGCAGAAGCAGGTGCACAAAGCAAGCGTTCTGGTGACAATGTTCAGGCACTTCACACTTTCTCCTCAGGCTGTCCCTGTAAGATGATTTCTTTTTATAACATGTCACAAGAAGCAGCACCACCCATGCCTCTCACACCTTGCATATTTCCTTTAATTGTGTCCTCCAATGCTCAATTACTAAATTTCCATTTAAAAGACCTGCCCATTCTGACAGCAAACTAGGAAAGCAAGAGAAACGTTCTTGTCAGAACCAACCAACACACGAAGCCAAGCTGGCATTGTGATGGATAGCTGCTGAGCTCCTTGGCGATACAAGGGCCTTGGAGGTGAATGCCCATGACCTTCATCTTTCCTTACTGCCTTGATAGCTGCCCTGCTCCTGGTTTTAGGCTGATGAAAATGAACTGGACCAAAACTGATTTCTCAAAGGGTAACATTTCAGTAGCTTTTGAACGACCATTTCAGTGACTTCAAAAATAACGTGTTATATGAGCCGAGGTGCACTTTACTTACAGGTCTTTGCAACTTTATCTATTTGTGTTCTGTCTTCACTGTCCTGAGACACGTAAGATGCATTCTGAGTCCCAGTCCCTTTCTTTGTTGGGAGTAAATCCGGTGTCACATTTTTTGCAGGTGCAAACCGTTAAAACTAGATTGTTCTCAAGATTATTTACCTGATAAATGACTTCCATCATAGCCCAGCAATATAACCAATCCTTTATATAATTGCGTGGTTACAAAGGGAGCAATTTACAATCTTTGCCAGCATAGGCGATCACTCAGTTCAACAACTAAATTTGTTCTATTAATAAGGCAGAAAGTGAAGTTTGGAAATATCATCTGGTCTTAAACCTTAGGAGATATGATCATGTTTGATTAATCTGATGTGGTGCTTTGTCCTGTACTCAAAAGATGATAGAAAATTGTGGTAGTTTTTACCCTTTTTTTTGAAAATTGTTCCTGAGCTATTACTGCTCCCCAGGGCCACCTCACTAAATGCGTGTTTCTCAGAACTTGCTTTTATAATATTCAAGTCAATTCCAGCCAATATTCTTGGGGAATCTACTTCAGTATGTGCCAGGGATTGGGCTGGGCATTAGGAACCCAGCAATGTACAAAACACTCCTATTTCCTACCCTCAGGAAGCCTGGCAGGAAAGAACGGGAAGTCTGATGGAATTTTTATGTACCTGGGATGCCAAGGATTCTGTTTGTGTCCCCCACTCAGATCTTCTCTCCACCTTTCTCAACCCTCTGTATCCCAAAGGCTGACTTTTATGGATACTGTGATGGTTAATTTTACGTATCAACTTGACTTGTCCCGTTGTTTGTTCAAATGCTGTTTGATGTTGCTGTGAAGGTTTTTTTAGATGTGATTAACATTTAAACTAGTAGACTTTGAGTAAAGCAGATTACCCACCATAATGAGCCTCGTGCAATCAGTTGAAGGCCTAAGAGCAAAGACTTGGGTCCCCTGAGAAGGAAGGAATTCTATCTTCAGACTGCCTTCAGACTCGAGATCGCAATATCAGCTCTTCCCTGGTCTCCAGCCTGCTGGGCTGCTCTGTAGATTTCAGCCTTGCCAGCCTCTACAATCATGTGAACCAGTTCCTTAAAATCAATCTCTCTCCCTCTCTCAGTTCTGTTTCTCTGGAGAACCCTGACTAGTATATCCATAGGCTCCCTATTCTCTGGCTTTGGATTTGATTTGGTCAATAGGAGGCATAGACAGGAGATCAGAGGGAAGAAGAAGAGTAGGGTTTTCCCTGGCTCCCTTCCTGTAGGGCCGTGTGTTACCGAGGACTGTATCTCTCCTACTTAAGGCTGCAGCACCTGACCAATGGCCCTTCCCTATCCTAATGTTCTAGGTCTCTCTCTCTGGGTTCTGGCAACCACTCTGTCCTCTTACCCCTTCAGGCCCAGGGGAAGTGATAGTTCCTGCTGTTGTTTATTTGGGGTATTCATCATACCTTATTATTTCACCTAAATTCTCTTAAATGTGCCCATTTGAGTGTGCCAGTATTTTCTATTGAGACTGTGACTGATTCATAAACATTCAATAAAACATCCTCTCTTCTCCTACTTAAAAAAAAATAGTTTTGGAATACATCATATAGTGGGATTCAATGAGCAGATCAGTATTTGCTGTCATCTATGAATTGTTTAGGGGTAAATTATCTTCTGTGTGAATCTGCTACCAACAAAGAATTTTTTTCAAAAAGTTTGAGAATTGGAAGGAAATTGATTAATCATCCAGTCCAACCCTGATCCAACCCAATTTTCACATCAGGGAAATTAAATGTAAAGAGGTGAAAAATACTGCACAAAATTCCAGTTAGTGTTAGAACTGATTCTGAAACACAGGTTAAACTTAAAATTGTCAAGGTAGGTTTTATGTCTTAAAATCCATGATTTCAAAAATATCTTAGATGAGGAGACTTGTTCTGAAGTCTTATTTAAAGGCATTCTGCAGATAAAAGGAGATCTTAATGAAGAGCTCTTGCTCATTGAATGAGCCAACACTGTATTTTATTCTATTTTCTGTAGTTACAAGTATGTAATCCCCAAAGTATTGGCAACATACCCCCTTAGCAGAAGAGTATATTTATCTGCACAAAGAACTGTGATTCTGCCCGAACGCAGAGGTCTCCACCTACTGTGAACAGTACAAGCAACAGATAATGACACCCAGGACTTGGGTGGCAGTCAAGGCTTGATGAATTAGTAAGACTGCACAACCGTTTCCATCTGAGCAAAGGTCTGTGCCTTTGCTTGTTTTTAATGCTATTTATCAGTATCAGAGGCCATCCTAATATTTATAATGGCCCTGTTTCTGACAAATTGAATTAACCTATCTGTTATGGACTGAATGTTTGTGCCCCTCCAAAATTCACGTGTTGAAATCCTAACCCCTCATGAGATGGTATAAGAAGTGGTGCCTTTGGAATGTACTTAGGTCATCAGAGTAGAGGCCTCACGAATGGCATTAGTGGCCTTATAAGAGACCACAGTTCTTCTCTCCACCATGTGAGGATACAGCAGCCAACCAGGAAGAGAGCTCTCACCAGACACCAAATCTGCCAGCGCCTTGATCTTGGACTTCCCCGCCTCCCAAATTGTGAAAAATAAACGTTTGTTATTTAAGCCACCAAGTCTCTGGTATTTTCCTCACAGCAGCTTGAGCAGACTAAGTTCCTATCTAACCTACAAATTATTTCTGAATATGGATCTTCCTAGAGCTGTAATAGTTTACATTTGGGCAATTCTCCCTTGTCAATATTTTCAGGAATTTGGAGTAAAAACATGTGAATGTATAGCATAGTCAAGAACCAAAGGGAGGCTTTTTTGGAAGCCTATAAAGAATTGGTCCGAAAGAAGATGGCAGCTACCTACACTCGATTGTCGTACGACACCGAACTGGACACTCACAGGCGTCCCTAAACTATGGCTAATGTCTTGCCCAGATCCAAACCACTGAAGCTGAACCTGCTCTACTATACTTGCTAATCCCCTGATCCACGCTGCCCTCCTGTCCTTTAGAAGAGAGGTCTTTTGCTGGCTTTCCGCAGGCTCCAGGGGAAAGAGTTCATTTAGAGTTAGATGAGGCTGAGAACCCACATGAGCACCAACGCCACAGGAGGCTCTGCCAGGCGAGGGCTCAGGAGCCTGCATTTCAGCGCCCCTCAGAAAAGTGGCCTTCCCTCCCTCTTCCAGGGCCCCAGCATTCCTGCCGCACACTTGTTCAATCGAGATTAAAAACTTGTAATTCTATTTTTAGTTAAACCGCATTGTGTCAGCTCCAATGTGTTTCCTCCCAGACACCAGTGTTGAGGTGAGCTAGTGATTTATCATCAGAGTCACAGGACAGCAGGAACAAGAGTTTCTGAAGCAGACCCTCTTCAGCACGGGGCTTTACTGTGTTTTCTGGCAAGAAATGCACGATCATTCAACACAGAGGAAATGGCCATTAGCCTTTGCTTCTTTCTCCCCAGGCTGCACTGGAAATTTATCACTACAGGAACTTGATGCCCACATTGTGTGAAGCCCAGCACATGTTCCAAGAGGGCAAGAACCACACCTGTGTAGTTTCAAATGCTCTGATCAGCTAGGAAGAGAGGAAGGAAGGAAGGGAGAGAGGGAGGAAGGAAGGAAGAAAAGAAAGAAGGGAGGAAGAAAGGAGGGAAGGATGGACAGGGGAAGGGAGGAAGGAAGGAAGAAAAGAAAGAAGGGAGGAAGAAAGGAGGGAAGGATGGACAGGGGAAGGGAGGAAGGAAGAAAAGAGGGAAAGAAGGAGTTCACATTTCCATCCAATTCATATATCTGACCTTTATAAAAATAACTGACCACTGTGATAGGACCAGCCAATGTGATGGTACCACTCCATCCTATTGAGGGGGAAGGGAGCTAAGATGCTCTGAGTGCTCGCTCTGTGCAGGCTGCCTCACTTATTCTCTAATAAAAATCTTAGCTTACATTCATTAAGCTCTTACATCAGGCACTACGGGAAGCATTTTACGTGTAGTCTCTCATTTAAATTCTGACAACCATCCAGGTACTATTTTTATCCCCATTTTTTTTTTGTTTTGTTTTGGTTTTTTTTGTGAGGAAGATCGGCCCTGAGCTAACATCTGCCAATCCTCCTCTTTTTGCTGAGGAAGACTGGCCCTGGGCTAACATCCGTGCCCATCTTCCTCCACTTTATATGGGACGCCGCCACAGCATGGCTTGACAAGCGGTGCATCGGTGCGCGCCCGGGGTTCCGAGAACCGGCGAATCCCTGGCTGCAGCAGAGCGCGCGGACTTAACCGCTTGCACCACTGGGCCGGCCCCTTTAGCCCCATTTAAAGAGAGGAAAACTAAGGCTGTCCTAGGACTTCATTAAGTGCCTGAACTGAAATTTGAATGTGGAGCACTGCAAAATCAATCACCTTTAATTTTTAAATCTCCTTCTTGCCTTAAGAATATTTGGTCCTGTTTTAAAACAGAACTAAACAAGAAAACTGAGATTGGTTGTAATAATATAATTCGTCCAAAATCAGGCTTCCATTGAGCGGTGGGAAGAGGATGTGAACCCAGTTCTCTATGATGCTCAAAGTCCCAGCTCCATCTGCTACGCCATCTTACCTCTTGAATTAGGACTGAAATCTACATGTTTATAGTCATCCAAACAGTGCTGGGGGGATGGATCCTTGGCATTGCAGTCTCCTGTGGCTACCCCTGCTCCCGCCCCACCAGCTCCTGTCCTTATCCATACACAACAGTCTTGCAAGGAGTTGAACTGTACCCTCACCTACACAGCCCCCTACCCTCACCTACACAGCCCCCTTGTTGCCACCGCTCACCCTGCCCGTGTTCTGGCTATCAGCCTCAAGAGCGTGGTGTCCAGGATCCAAGGAAGGAAGGTTCCCGCAGTTGGGCAACATTTTCTCCCTACAATAGAAATCCAGACATGTAGCTATCCTGGCATTTCTCATGCATTCATTCCACAAACATTTATTGATATCCCATCATGAACTGTATGAGGTTTTAAGGCTACAGAAATATGTGTAGTGTAGTGAGAGTTCTTGCCCACAAAAAACTCAATGTCCAGTGTGGAAATACATAAGTCAACCAAACATTTATGAAGAAATGCCCTAGGGGCTTTAAGGAAAGCCTAGACGCTACAAGGTAGACCTAGATGGAAGTAGAAGAAAACGAAGCATCTGAGTTTTCTTAGGGGAGTCCGAGAGGAGTTAGCAACTGACCTGAGTCTTGAAGGAAAAGCAAGAGTTTGCCAGGCCTAAATGCAGATGTATCAGGCAGAGGCCCAACATGTGCACAGGCAAAGAGCACGGCAGATTCCAGAAACTACCATAGTTCCTTGATGGGGGTGGGGTGCAGGGAAACTGGAAGGACCTTGTTCTATAAAAACTTTTTGAATGTATTTAATAGGCCACAGAGCCTTCAGATAATCTAAACTCCTGGTTGTAGTTCCAGTGGACTGAATCCTTTGCTAACCCTGCTTGAGCATGTGGGGGATCAGAATTTGCCACCTCAAAGTCTGTCCCTTTGGCTTGATTATTTTTAAGAACAAAAGACTCAGACAGAAACTTTGATATTCCCCACTAACTGCCTAAAAGACTTTAAGATAGAAGGCCTGTCCCAAGAAGGAGCTATCACTATAGATAACTCTAGGCGTGGTAGACAGTAAGGCACCTAGCAAGGCCCATTTTTTTAATCAAAGTTCTCTCCTGGATCACATTGTCTATAGAGGGCCCAGCAAACATTTTTTTGCCAAAAATTTGCTTTTCCATCTCCGTGTAAATTGCTTTCCTCCCCTTTGAAGTCCCAAACCACTATCCCGAACATCCTCCTTTGTCTTTAGCTGAAGATGGTATTGAAGGTGGTGGCTTCAGCCATTTTGGCGAGTTACTCAGTTTTCCGGGGGTTTATTCCATGTATACATGTTATTAAATTTGTTTGATCTTCTCCTGTTATTCTGTCTCATGTTAAGTTAATTCTTAGACCAGGTAGAAGGACTTAGAGGGTAGAGGAATGGTTCTTCCTCCCCTACAAGAGCCTGATGTTGGCTTTAGGAGACTCAGTGCTCTGCTGCCACATCTGCTTCATCTCCCTCAGCTCTAAGCTGGATGGAAAGGGATCAGATTTTCCATGGCCTCTCATCCTTCCAGTATGCCAGATGTCTCCAGCCAAAGTGCTTGCTGGCCAACACAGCTTCCCTACTTGGCTCTCCTTTTTCTCTCCTCCTCCCAGAAATGCTGTGAATCTAAAACAAAACCACCTCTTCCCATAGTGAATAATTATGATAAGAATGGTATTTTTAAGAGCTTTTTGTCTCTCTCGCCCCTTCTGTTCTGTAGAGGCCCCAGGGGGTTGATAAACTCAGCGAATTTTATATGATGTGAAAACCAAATTGTAGATCCCAAAGCCTCCTAATGAGCTTCCTTTGGAAAGGAACACCACCAAAAACAGAAGTCAAAATGCCAAAAGAGGCACACAAAAGGAAGTTTCAATGGTTGCATTCCTGACACCCAAAGGCAAAGGAAATCCAGAAGGATGAGGGATACTTCATGTTATCAAAAATCATAACAGTTATTTAAGGCAGATCATCCCACAGGTAAGAATATGAATAAGAATAACCCCTTACATTTGCAGAGCTGCACAGTGCAGAACTTTTTCCAAAATGTTTTCACAGATATCATCTCAGTTGAGACTCACAAGTATCTTGAAGGGGATGTATGCCCAGAGAAACTAGGGGTCAGATGATTGAATAATTGCCCAAGGTCGTGTGACCCATAAGTGGTAAAGCCTGGATTGACACAGCCCCTCTGCCTCATGGTCAGCATTAAATGATGAGCTTAATTTTACTTTTCTCCCCTGGAAGAAGCTTATATTATTTCATGAACACATGTTAGTGCTGATTATGTGCCAGTCAATATTCTAAGTGTTTAGAGATGCTGACTCCTTCCACCCTGATAATAACCCTGGAGGCACAGAAAAACCCAGTAACTTACCCAAGCTGCCATAGCCAATATAACAAAGCCACAATTTGAACTCCTGCAGCCTGATTCCAGAGGCAGAGCTCTTAGCCACTAGATTATGCTGCTTCTCTGAGTGCCTTGATACACCCTGTTCTTATCCATAATTCTTAAACAAAGAAAAATGGTTCATCTCAAATCTATTATCTGCTAAATTTCTAAAGGCAAATCGACTTTTTAGAGATTCAGTCTTTAAAGTTCTTCAAAGTCAGTGCATTTTAATGTCTTAGATCAGAGGTCCTCAAAGCCTTTTCTGGGAAAGGAATCTATGAGGTTGAAACTATTTTTATAATAATACCAAAACTTTATTTGCCTTTTTCACTCTCACTCTGTAGAGAAGTGTACGGTGGAATTTTTCAGAGACTATCTAATGTGTGACATTGCAATGACTGGATGAAGAGGCAGATGTGATAACATACCTCTCATGCATTAAGCCAGACATGAAAGTAATTTGCAAAAATGTGAAACAATGCCACTCTTCTCATTAAATTGTTTTATTTAGGAAAACAATGATTTTTCATAAGAAATATAACAGGTAATGACTTTATTGCTATTTTCAAATAAGTTCATTTTAAATTTTTTTACTTTAATTTCTAATAAGGTAAATATCAAAAGATATGACTCACATTAAAAAAAAGCTAGATGGGGTCCTCAATGATTTAAAAAAATATAAAGGGCTCCTGAGAACTCCTGTCCTAGGCCCTTTTAAATCTATCATCATAGAACCTAGTAATGATGAGCTTTAGGGTAGAGTTCAATCAATGCTAAATATTGTAACATTTTGGAAGTGACATCTTCAGTGTCACATCCACCCCTACTCACTTCTTTAAGTAAGGAAACTGAGGCACGAATTGGTTAAAAGCTTGTACGTTTAGTACAAAACTGGTACTAGAACACCTGTTTTCATCATGAAATAAACTGAATTCTTTTTAAACTCTTTTGAATAATAAGCTTGAAGGCAGAATGGGAAATTAGAAAACAATAATAGGTAAAACAAAGCATATGGAGAGTACCTTAGAGTTTTCAAATTGCTTTCATGCTCATACACTTGGATTCACAACGTGATTCCTATGCAGGGTGGATACCTCCATTTTTTGTTTGATTTTTAGTTTAATTTTTCTTTTTTTATCAAACAAGTATGTGTATTCAGCTTTAAAACTGAAATAGCGCTATAAGACTTAACAACTAAGGACAGTGGTCTTACCTGGCCCTGCCCTGCACATCTTACTTTCTGGAAGCAACTACTTTTGTCTCTTTGGGTTGTTTCTTCTTATGTTTACAATCACATTTCTAAACTAGATGTTTATACCTCTATTTCTTGGCTTAGTTTACTTTATACTCTGTTCTTTGACTTCCAACTATGAAAAACAAGGATTTAGCACTTATTTGGCTCAACTATTTCTTTATGAAAATCTAGCCCAAGACATAAAATCTTAAAACAACCATCAATTATAATCACCTCTCGCAGTTCTGTGGTTCCACTAGGCTCAGGCAGGCTCATTCAACTGTCTCGGGGTCCTTTATGCGGCTGTGGTCAGATGGCAGCTGAGGCTGGAATCATCTTGAAGGAGTCGTCTGCTGCGCTCACTTATCTAGTTTTTGCTGCAATGGCTCACATGGCTAAAGGCTGCACCAGCTGAGGCTGAGGCCTCTACATAGTTTCTGTCTTTCTACGTGGTCTGTCCAGCAGTGCAGTCTCAGGGTGAGCAGAATTCTTACTCAGCAGGTGAAGGCTCTGAGAGCAGGAGTTGCAAGGGAACCAGATATAAGTTGCGTGGCCTTTTCTGACCTAGTTCCAGAAGTCACTCAGCATCACTTCCACTACATTCTATTGGTAACACCTGGGTCATAAGGCCAGAGGGGAATTAGACTCCATCGCTGGATGGGAGATTGGCAAGATCACACAGCAGCAGAGCATACAGACAGGAAGCATTGATAGGGCTATCTTTGGAAAACACAATCTACACATCCACACTTCCCTCCTCTATCTTCTCACTATTCACTGTTTACATTGTCACATGTTGTTACCATGTAAGTATTTTCCACGGCTGAGCCACGTAGTATGCAATGATTATGTCACTTTTCTTTTACATAATTTTATTTTTCTGGAAGTTAATGATTGTACTTCAATCTTTTTTTTTTTTTTTTTTTTTTTTGCATAATTTCTGTGTTGCCATCACTAATTCTTTCCCAAATCTTTAACAGAACTGTGAAAATCACCACTCAGTGCAGTCATTCACGTCAGGGAATCTAACATATCCAATTTTCCTTCTAGAGAGTCTTCCTAGAGCTTTGGTCTTTGTGATACATGTGCCATCAGAGCCACTAGGTTTCTCTCTCCGCAACATTCAGTTGTCTACAGAGGGACTTCCTTTAATCATTAGCCCTTTCCTTTCTCCTGTGTTGAACACTCTGATTTATGGATAATGTCTCCCTCTTTGTTGATCTACTGAGTAATTATTCCATTAACTCGACAAGAAAGGCTGTGTGAGAGGTAAAATTTTTTGAGATATTGCCTATATGAAAATGAGATTATTCTACACTTGTGCTCATTCATCTGGATATAAATTCTAGGTTGGAAAGAATTTTCCCTTTGTGTTTTTAGTGTCATTGTTCCATTATCTTCTAGCTTCCAATATATTGTTGAAAAGTCCAGTGTCAATCAGAGACACAATCCTTTGTGTGAGACCTCTATTTTCCCCTTCTCCTCAGCTGTGTTCAGAAATTGTGTGATGATGGAAGTCCTTTCTTACTCCTTGTGCTGGACATGCAGTGGCCCTTTCACTGTGAAACCATATTCTGCATTACTTCTTTGACAACTGCTCCCAACCACCACTATCATTTTATTCATGATTTATTTTTGAAATTTCTACTAATCAGATATTGTGACTTCTTGATTGCTTCTCTAATTTTTTCTTTCTCCTACTTTCCATTTCTTCCTATTTTAGCCCTACTTTCTGGGATATTTGACCAACTTTGGCATTCTGTTCTTCCATGAATCTCTTTGAAATTTCTACCATCATGTTTTTATTTTCTGAGAGCTCTTTCTTGTTTCCATTACTTTTTTACAGTATCTTCTTCTCAATTAATGGAAATAATATCTTCTCTGAAGAATACTACTTATAGGTTTTTAAATGACATTAGTTTCCTGTTTTTTCCTATTTTTTTCCTGTTTCTTTTTGTTTATTTTACTTTCTTTCATGTTGGAATCATTCCACAAATGTCCAGTACACTTGGCTTTTCATTCAAATTTAAGAAGGGAGCACTACAAGTTTACAAGTCCTTCTCTGTATAGTGACTGAGAAGGAATCAGGATTTTTGGAGGGGCTACCAAACGACCATATCTATTGTCTTTTCTCCTTGACTAGTCAAGAAAAGCTAAAGATCATAAACCTGGTAGCCAGCACTTTGGGAACAAAGTGGAGACAAAAGGATGGGTAGAGAAATTAACCTCTATTTTGTAGACTTTTATTTATTCCTTATTTTTTTTTTCCACTTTTATTCCTGTCGTTAGTTTTTTAGCTGCTATATGCTACTATTTCTTTTGTTTAGTTTAGAGTCTTTTTTCTCCTTTGTTTTATTTGTTTGGTTTTGGTTTTTGTTTTAGTTTTGATTTATTTTTCAGATCAAATACATACATAGCTTGTTTTTTAATGTGACTGGAAAAAGATTTGTTATGCCAGTTTTGTTTTTTTTTTTTTTTTTTTATAATTTTATTTATTTATTTTTCCCCCAAAGCCCCGGTAGATAGTTGTATGTCATAGTTGCACATCCTTCTAGTTGCTGTATGTGGGACACAGCCTCAGCATGGCCAGAGAAGCGGTGCGTTGGTGCGCGCCCGGGATCCGACCTCGGGCCACCAGCAGCGGAGCGCGCGCACCTAACCGCTAAGCCACGGGGCTGGCCCTAAGTTATGCCAGTTTTAAGTTTTAAGTTATGCCAGTTCAATGCACAGCAGTCCTGTCTGTAGAGACAAGAATATGATTGAATGGACAAAGCCACTGATCTCCCACCTGAGTGATGCTCTCATTGAGCCTTGATGATAGCTAGTCGAACTAATGAGAAACTCTTCTCTTTTGGAAAAGGGTACCTGTTGTTTTTGATTATGATAAATGCCACTCAAGAGGAGGTGAATGATATAATATGAAAGGCTTTTGATGACACTAGTTTTAAGGGCTGGGGAATATAATGGTTACAAGGGATTTTCCCAACAAAGACCAGCAAAATTCCAGCAGCTGAGCTGTGGTGAGAGAGCCAATTGGCCTTTGGCTGTATTGAATAATGTCTGATAATATAGTTTTTCCTTCACTAAACTGAAGTTGACGATCTGGTTGAGAAGAAGGGGGGAAAAAGGAAGATGCAAGTAAGTATTATTTTCTCTTCTGAATATTGACTTTATTATGTTTTGAAAAATTGTCTTATTGAAGTATAACATACAACAAAGCACACTGATCATAAGTATACAGCTCAATGAACTTTTCATGTGTGAATACCTCTGCAACCACCATCTTGTCAAGATAGTGAATGTTCCCACAACCCCAGAAATTTGCCATGTGCCCCTTCCCAGTCAGTATTTCACTCAGAGCTAGTCACTATTCTGACTTCTAAATCTATGGCTTAGCTTTGCCTGTTCTTGAACTTCATAAAAATATAATCACGCAGTCTGTGCTCTCTCTTGCTTCTGGCTTCTTTCACTCTTACATTATATCTGTGAAGTTTATCTATGTTATTATGTGTATCTGGGGTTTCTTCATCTTGCTTTTTTCCTCCCTATTTAGCGTTCTATTATATGAATACTCCAAAATTCATTTATCCATTCCTATTGATGGAGATTTTGGTTGTTGTTCCCATTTGGGCAATTATGAATAAAGATGCTATGAACATTGTTGCACACGTATTTTTGTGGGTGCATGCATTCGTTCTCTTGGGCATTTATCTAGGAATAGAATTAATGGGTCATAGGTTAGGCATCTATTTAATTTTAGTAGATAGGGCATCTATTTAATTTTAGTAGCTATTGCCAAATCATTTTCCAAATGTGATCGCTGTGTTCTCCACTCTCACCAGCAATGTAAGAGTTTCATTTATTCCACTTCTTCTCCAATATCTTTTAAAAA
Source organism: Ceratotherium simum simum (assembly GCF_057802395.1). Taxonomy (NCBI): domain Eukaryota; kingdom Metazoa; phylum Chordata; class Mammalia; order Perissodactyla; family Rhinocerotidae; genus Ceratotherium; species Ceratotherium simum. The sequence goes on along the minus strand of NC_141937.1, from coordinate 22,577,069 downwards.
TAACTATTCACATGTTCCAAAATTGTTCCATCAATTGATTTTCTCCATCAAATTTAAATTAAGACCAATCGACTAAAATGTCCTTATTTTAATGATTATTATAGGACAACTTTGCCATAAAGGTACCCTCAGCTCTCTGATAGCTAAATTTACCTTTAACGCTTCTTACATGACTTTTTGTGCTTTATTGAGGTCTGGCACTTTCTACTCCCCCTAAATCTGTTTTTAATTTTACTGTTAATTCCTTGAAGTATTCTTGAACACTTACACTTTACACTTTTCATAAAAGAAACCTTGGAACTGAATCACAATCATGAAATCTAAGTCACTATTTTTCTTTTTTTTTTTTTTTTGTGAGGAAGACCGGCCCTGAGCTAACGTCTGTTGCCAATCCTCCTCCTTTTTTCCCCCAAAAGCCCCAGTAGGTAGTTGTCATAGTTGCACATCCCTCTAGTTGCTGTATGTGGGACGCGGCCTCAGCATGGCCGGAGAAGCGGTGCGTCAGTGCGTGCCCAGGATCCGAATGCGGGCCGCCAGTAGCAGAGTGTGCGCTCTTAACCGCTAAGCCACAGGGCCAGCCCTAAGTCACTATTTTTCAATCAGCAGCTTCTTATTTACTTGGTCACCAAGTCAATTTTTTATATTGGTTCAATTACTTGAAAGAATATGGAATGAATTGTGATATGCTGACCAAATGAGAGACTGTAGCTCAGGTACAAAGGGGCCTATAACACTCACCAAGATTTTTTAAACGTTAAAGGGGAATCATTCGTATAAAAAGAATTCTGCAGAATGAAGAGTTGTCCTATTATCTGAGAGAAATTATCTATTCCATGTCCAAATAGACTTCTTATTTCCATTGTTCCTCTTCCCCACTTTACATGTAAAGCTGTAAACTTGAATTGAACTCCAGTAAGAGTCTGATTCTTTCACTTTTCGTTTAGGTTGGATGGGCTCATGGGGCAGCTACTTGGATCAAATTGAAACCTCACAGCATTATGTAGATAAATTTCTGTTAAAGGTGAACTGCTCTATCTTTGTAAAAAGTATATCTTATTGAGCCAGGCTTGATGGCATACTGGTTAAAGTTTGGTGTTTTCACTGCTTTGGCAGGCTGGGTTCACTTCCCGGTCACGGAACCACACCACCTATCTGTCAGTTGCCATGCTGTGGCTGAGGCTGACATAGAAGAACTAGAAGGACTTACAACTAGAATATACAACCATACACTGGGGCTTTGGGGAGGGAAAAAAAGAGGAAGATTGGCAATTGATGTTAGCTCAGGGTGAATCTTTCCCTGCAAAAAACAAGTATATCTTATTAATATATGCAACATGTCCATAAAGGGTCACACAAGTAATTCTTCTTGAACCTGTATAAATAACTGTAAATATTGAAAGGAACATCTCATGGCAACATCAAAGTGTCATCAACGAATGGCCTTGGTTGTGTCTTTACAAGAGGTCGACTAACTCCAAAAATATATAACAAGACTCAGTTTGTGATCCTAGTTTTTAACATCAGCAACTTGATTTTGTCAGCACACAGAGAGTAAATCCATCTCTTAAGAATAATTCCTAATAAAGCAAGTCCAGAATTATAATTTATGAATTAAAAATGAGAAACAAAACTGTTTCAACACCTAGCACACATCAGCATTTCCAGTGCATTTTCTCCCGGTAGACGCAAATGATAATCATGAACCTGTCCCATGAGCAAGGGAGTTAGTTAAATGTTTCAATGACTCAGGTTCTGGTAATTCAATGCATACATTTCCACAGGGAGAAGAGTGAAGGATACTTTGTGCAGGGCATCCCTTCCTGTGGTTGCAAATAAAAGAATCTATTCTAGTTAGCTTAGCTAGAAAGAGTATTTATTAAAGGGCGTTAGTTAGTTTATGGAAACTTCAAAGGCCCAGAGCTTAAAGGCTATGCACCAGGGGCAACACCAATCACACCACAGGGGAGCTCTGATGATGTCCTTGCTCCTGCCCCCGCTGGGGACCGACACTGCTGGTCACACTGTTGATGCTGGGCACGAGAACCTCACCTGCTGATTCCTGAGAAAACAAGACAAATCCACTACCTCCTGCATCAGAAAAGGTGGGATCTGCTCGGCACCTGCTTCCTCCTATTACATTCTTCTGATGTAAGATTTCACACGGATGCATTTGATTGGTGAAGCTGAGGTCACATGACTGCACCCTAGCTGCAAGGAAGGCTGGGAAAGTGAATTCTTGGCTTTTACCTGGAAGATGGGAGACATACTATGAGAAGTTTCCCAAACATTTGAAGGACATTCAATAGAAGTTGAGTAGCCATAAAACATGACAAGGACCCCATAGAGGGCATTGCCAATGTTCGGTTAATTCTCCGACTCTTTGTTTCCGTAATGTATATTTTCATTTCCTTTTGCTAAGAATTATTTTTAACTCATAATTTTTATTCAAAAATTAACTAATGCTTATTGCATAAAATTTGAAAAACATACATATTTGGCACATTGAGCAACAGGAATCCAAAAAGTGTGGTGTGAAGATAACTGTATTCTTCCCCCTACTGCCTTTTAAAGTTAATCTCTGTGGCTGCCTTCTCCTCACACATCTGGTGAAATCTAAGACAGGTTCTGTGAAATTTACTATAATTCTTAAATAATAAAAAAAGTCCCCAGTCACTTTTAGTCACAATAATCCCCTCATTGGAGCAATGTAAGTGCATAGGTCTGCATAATAATCAAAATCCTAAGCTTTTTTAATATCCAAGTCTCCCACCCCCGGCCTGCAGCTGGAAACCTATAGTGGGTGATGGGAGGGGGTGGTTGACTTCTCTCTTTTGCTTGCAGCCCCTCACATCCCCTCCCTTCACTCTCTGGTGCCGCTAAGATCTGAGAGGTAAAAGTAGAAGGAACAGTCAGCAAAGACCTGACCAGAGTGATCCCAATACAATTGGTGATGGTTTCCTCCAGGCCTGGCGGGTGATGAAAGCTAACCCTTTTTCTCAGGGGCACTCTTTACAGGCTCTTTGGAGGCCCCACTAGAATCATTAGACTGTGCTTTTTATAATACAGGCAGTCATGTTTTCCTTGAACTGGCCACTAACTCTTCCTCCCCTAGCCCTGAGAATCCAGCAGTCTCCTCCTCCAGCCAGGTCCTCCAGACAGTCTTCTAGGGGAGGATGTAAATGGCCTCAGGCCACCACCAATCTCCCCAGGGTAACTCCCTAAGCAAAACGCATAAGCATCCTTGCCCCGCCATTGGTAGACATGAACCCAACTCTCAGTGCAACTTTGTCCCCATCCCACTCTTACTCTGCCATCTTGGGCCACAGCTTCTCACCTTTAGATTCCTGCAGCTTGTGTCAGATGTTGGATGCCTGTGACACATATGAAGCTTTTCAAATGTTCTTTATAAATCCTCTCTCATGAAGCTTGAGGTTTGGAGAAAATCACTCTTCAACCTGCTGTAGGAGAAGATACCTCTCCCCCATACATTCTCTTGCTTATTCCAACCTTCCAAGGCACTTCACCGTCAATCCCTCTATAGCCAAAATGTGAAGAGGGTATCTACAGCCTGAATCCACCTGTAATCAGACCTGGGTCCCTTTACCAAAACTGAAATAGAAAGTCCCATTTTAATATCCTTCCTTGCACAATCCTGTCTCTAGTCCTACCATCTGAATAAACCACAGCCAATTCTTTCTTGCATTTCTTTTTAGTCATTTTTTCTGTACAGGTGAATCTTTTTTTTTTAGGAAGATCAGCCCTGAGCTAACATCTGATTCCAATCCTCCTCTTTTTTCTGAGGAAGCTTGGCCCTGAACTAACATCGTGCCCATCCTCCTCCACTTTATATGGGACGCCTCCACAGCATGGCTCGACAAGCGGTGTGTCAGTTGCGTGCCCAGGATCCGAACCGGCAAACCCCGGGCCACAGCAGCGGACTGCGCGCACTTAACTGTTTGAGGCACCGGGCCAGCCCCCCCAGGTGATCTTTTTTTAATTGATAACAAACTTCATCAGACTTGTTTCCAGGTTTTTAAAATTAGTACTTTATTTTTAACATTCTTTATGTCATTACTATTCAAAAATGTGATTTTTAAAAAAAGATGAAACATCAGTCACAATAACTCCAAACTGGAAACGACTCAAAAATCCATCAACAGGATTAATAAATTTTTATATATTCATGAAATGAAACACTATGCATCAGTGAAAATGAATGAACTATAATAACATTCAGCATCCTAGAGGGCAGACACAAACGCGTGTGTACTTTGCAATTCCATTTACCTAAGTTAAAGAACAGGCAAATTCTAATCAATGGTGATAAAAATCAAAATAGCAGCTACCTTTGGGGAGTGATATTGAGTAGGAGGACACATGAGGAGTCCTCTGATGTACCAGAAATGTTCTCTCTCACTCAGGGTGGTGGTTATGGATGTGGCTGTATAAATATATAAAATTTATAGAATTTTGGATTTAAGATTGGTGCACTTTATATATGTATGTTATAGCTCAATTAAAAATTATAAATGATGAGCAGGAAAAAATATGCTTTCATTTTTAAGGGCTGGATGTTATTTCATCATGACCCTTTATTCATTTATTCCTTGTTAAGTGTCTAATGTTTTCCCATATTTTTTAAACTTTCCCATATTTTTCTAGTTTAATATGAGGAAAATAAGCCTTTGAACATCTTTGGGTACATACCTTATTCCATGAGAGACATTATTAGAAGTTAAATTACTGGGTGAGACATGACGAATATTTTTAAAGATCTTAACACATCTTGCTGAATTTCTCACCAAAAAAGTTGCACCATTATGCCCGCCCCCCACCAGTACACAGCTGTGCTTTTCTCACTGCCCATCACCAGCTTTACAAGTTTCCATCTATCATATCTTTATAAAATTGATTGACTGAAAAAAGTTCTCTCTTTGTTTTAATCTGCACTTGTTTGATAAGCAGTGCTATAAACACCTTTGAATGAATATGAAACGTGAATATGTATGTGAAAGTTCTTTCTTCACTGTGACCATATGTCACTCCGAGAGCAGAGTGCAGCCAGGCTTAGGCCATGCATTCTAGTCTCATGAGATGGCTTATATCCATCTTAATAAGAGAAAGAGAAGGATAGTGTAGTCTGTTCTTCAGGCTTAATCTTGTCATAAAAAATTTTTGAGTCTGTGCAACTTCATCCCTCTGTTGGAGGACTAAGGAAACCTACCACCAGTGCCTCAAAAGAGAAAGGAAAGTTGTACTTGATGACACCACTAAATGTTTTTTTGGCCCTTAAAGAGGGAGGCAGGTCCCTCTGGAGGGGAGGCTGTGACCCCATTCCCACATGAGATCGAGGAATAAACCCCCAGTTTCTCTAGGACATTATGAGTTCCTGAAAAAAGTTACCATCAACAGAGGGCTGAGAAATCAATTCAGGTGGTGTTTTATTTTACCTTAATACTATATTAGGGAGAAAATCAAATAAATTTGTTGAAAAACCCTTCAAACTGATGTCTATCTCATAGTTCTGAGACTTTTACTTACTGTACTATAAAAAAGACTTTATTAATTAATTTGGGGCCTGGCAAGGAGAAGAGACACTCTTTGATATTTAGACAAAAATAACAAACCCTAAAACAGCTATTCTCACCTGTAAATTTTTCCTAAAAACTTGAGCATCATTTGCCAAGTCCCAAAAAAAGCCATTTGAATTTAAATTGTTAGTAGTGTTATAACATTAATTCAAGAAGACTTTGTACCTTTAAAATAGTGAGTCCTTCCATCTAGCTAAAAGGTACTCCAATGTTCTTTTATAACTTTCTTAAGCTTTTGTAATTTTCTTCATGTAGGACCTACACATTTCTTTTTATATTGGTTCATAATTAGTTATGGTTTGGGGTGCTATTGGAAATGGAAGTTTTTCCATTATGCTTGCTTACCGGTTGTTGCTGATATAGAGAAGTATGGATTTTTGTGCATTTCTCTTGATTCAGGTGCTTTTTTTTGAACTCTTGTTAATTTAAAATCCTTCAGTTCATTCACTTGGATTTTGCAAGACAATTTTAGATGTATCGACACTGAAGGCAGGTCGTTCTACTGTTACAAGATGGCTTTGCCTCCATCTGTATTGAGCTACTTCATGCTCATTTTCACAACAGTCTTATTTCAAAGTTGGTTGTCTCCCCATGCCCACCCCCATATTGAATATGCAAGTGCATGTACCCACACACAATGGTGTGGAAACAATACCTAAGAGATTTATGATATGACAGCATCAGGAATATTCTTCATCCCCATAGGGGCCAGCTTTAGGTAAAGCTTGATCCAGTAGCCCTGACACTGTCACCAAGGGCCTGGTTTCTCCATGTCTCTACTCTACCATAGTGTCCATTTTACCCCAGCCCACCCCTGACCCACCCTGAGACACCCACTCCATCCTCCAAGAGCTCCAAGTTTTCCTCCTGTGGAAGCCAAAGCCAAAAGCATATCAAAACAAAATAAAAACTGAAAACAAACAAATCACAACAATAAAAGACACAATATCAGTTCTGGACCTTACTTCCTTACAGCATCCAAAGAAGAGAGAAAGAGAAGTTTCTTTCTTGTAGAAACTTCTGCTTAGTGGCCCCAGCAAACATCTTCTTATATTGAATTCTGTCCACTGATACGATGTGAAAGTCGCAGATCTAGTCACTCAAATGAGGGAAAGATACACACTGATAGATTCAAGATAGTCAAGCCCCATCCCTGGAGACAGCAGTGGGGTCAACACCACACCCCCAGTGAGTGAGATTGGGGGGTGGTGGCCAAAGGAAATTTGGGCGGGGGGATGGATGCTAGGCAACCAACAACAGATATTCACCACAGAGGGTAGGTGCTAGCTACAGTTTTGTTGAGTTCCTGTGCCCTACAAATCTATACTTACCCAGCCCACGCTGTCTTAAGGCAGAGACCCTTGAGAGGATTAAAGATCCAAATTAGCGCTCAACCAGCATTAATTATAGTTACCGTGAGTTCTCACTGAAGATAACCACAGTATTATGATGTGTTTATGACTTTCCAATGCCTGTCTCCTCTCTTCCGAGGAACTGAATAACCACAGGGCCCTTGAATTTGCTCTACACTAAAGCCCCAAATTGAAGCACTCTCCCTAGGATGCTATAGTTCTCAAAGAGCCATCTCAACGCAAAGTCATCACCTACTACTGAAAACCCAACTTGCAAACATAAATAACCACCCTCTCCCCCTGCTCCTCGTGGGAACATCTTTCGTTGTCAAGAATGAATTTGCTTTTAAATAAGAGTGCCGGCTTGCTCACACTTACACTCAATTTCTACCTTTACCCAGGAAGATGCCCCCAAATCCTTCCAGAGGCAGCTACAACACAGGACCCCACTCTTCTGGACTCCTGCACCTCGCTTTTAGATCTGATCATTTCCCACCAGGTCATGTAGCTGATTCTGGACGGGCCTTATCTTGGGGTCCTTGCCTGATCTGTTTATGTCTTCCCCACAATACTTTTGACAATGCTATAAACATTCTATGCGCTCAATAAATATTTTCAACGACTTGAGAATTTTATTCCCTTGGCAGAATTATATACCCCTTGAAGTGGAACAAAGCAAGCTGAGACTACATACATTTCCACAGACTATATCCCATATTATTTGTTTCTCAGTAAACTTCCTCTTAGATTTTAATGTGCAAACTTTATAAAACACGTGTATCTTTAAACACGATATTTTCTTGTCAATAACGGTAAAGGAAAAAAATTTATATTTATGTCACCAGAACTCAGTGCAACATTATTAACAACATGACGTGCAGATAAAAGTCTTAAGTTACATTCAAAACACGGCATCACAGTGTAGGGGCTGGCCCCATGGCGTAGCAGTTAAGTTCGCGCACTCTGCTTTGGTGGCCCGGGGATTGCGAGTTCAGATCCCAGGCACAGACCTACGCACTGCTCATCAAGCTGTGCTCTGGCAGCGTCTATATACAAAATAGAGGAAGGATGGGCACAGATGTTAGCCCAGGGCAAATCTTCCTCAGCAAAAAAAACAAAAAACAAAAAACCACCCACAGCATCACAGCATAGAAGTCGTGGGAGTGTCCCTGCACCGCTAAGAGAGGAGATCCTAAGAGAGGGTCACAGCACAAGGGGTCATGCAGATGCAATGACAAACAATATGCTGGAACCTATCGGGGAGATGACAAGAATCCTGCTTAAAAACTTTTTTCTTTCCAATAAGCAAAGTTGGCTGCTTTTAGTGTTTTTGCATCCTAAAGCCTCAACCAGCTCCTGGAAGATGGATCACAGTCTCCTGTTCAGGAGCCTTTAGAGCAGCCTCGGAAATGTGGCACCTCCACCAGTTCCTCTGAGTCAGACAGTTCCCCTGAAATTGTCCTTTTGTGACCCAGTCACGCCAACTCCTCACGCCACCTCCTTTTATAACCCTTGACAAGCGATGGTTCAAGCCTTCTCCCCTATTCCACTCTCAACCTTTTTTTTTTTTTTTTTTGGTGGGGAAAGTTAGCCCTGAGCTAACATCTGTTGCCAATCCTCCTCTTTTTGTTGTTGTCGAGGAAGATAGGCCCGGGGCTAACATTCGTGGCCATCTTCCTCCACTTTATACGTGGATGCCCGCTGCAGCATGGCTTGGTAAGCGGTGGGTGGGTCCAAACCTGGGATCCGAGCCTGAGAACCCAGGGCCGCTGAAGCGGAGTGCGTGAACTTAACCGCTACGCCACCCGACTCGCCCCCATTCTCAACTTTTTTCAAGCTACAAATGACAGAGAATTCATTACAAAAAAATGAACTTTTAAAAAAATTTTTTCAAATTTTTTTACCTTATTTTTTTTAATTGAGGTCACATTGGTTTATAAAGTTATGTAAATTTAAGGTGTACATCATTATATTTCAACGTCTGTATAGACTACATCATATCCACCACCAAAAGTCTAGTTTCCATTCATCATCGTACATATGTGCCCCTTCAACCCTTTTGCCCTCCCCCCACTGCGCTACCCCTCTGGTAACCACTAACCTGTTCTCTGTATCCATCGGTGTGTTTGTTTATCTTCCACCTATGAGTGAAATTTTACACTAAATGTCTTTCCCTGTCTGACTCATTTTGCTTAGCATAATAGTCTCAAGGTCCATTCATGAAATCAAAAAAAATCAAAAAAAAGATTTCATCTTTTTTATGGCTAACTAGTATTCCATTGTATATATATACCACATCTTCTTTATCCATTCATCTGTTGATGGGCAGTTAAGTTGCTTCCAAGTCTTGGCTGTTGTGAATAATGCTGCAATGAACATAAGGGTGCCTATATCTTTCCAAATTAGTGTTTTTGTGTTCTTTGAATAAATATTCAGAAGTGGAATAACTGGATCATATGATATTTCTCTTTTTAATTTTTTGAGGAATCTCCACACTGTTTTCCATAGTGGCTGCACCAATTTACATTCCCACCAGCAGTGTACAAGTGTTTCCTTTTCTCCACATCCTCTCCAACACTTGTTATTTCTTGCCTTTATAATTATAGCCATTCTGTTGGGGTGTGAGGTGATATCTCATTGTGGTTTTGATTTGCCTTTCCCTAATACTTAGTGATGTTGAACATCTTTTCATGTGCCTGTTGGCCATCTATATAATGTCTTTGGAAAAATGTCTGTTCAGATCCTTTGCCCATTTTTTAATCAAGTTGTTTGTTTCTGTGGTGTTGACTTGTATGAGAGTGTTGGGAAAACTGGACAGCCACATGCAAAAGAATGAAAGTGGGAGGCCGGCCCGGTTGCATAGCAGTTAAGTGCGCGCGCTCTGCTTTGGCAGCCCAAGGTTCTCAGGTTCGCATCCTGGGCACGGACCAACGCACTGCTTGTCAAGCCATGCTGTGGCGGCATCCCATATAAAGTAGACGAAGATGGGCATGGATGTTAGCCCAGGGCCAATCTTCCTCAGCAAAAAGAGGAGGATTGGCACTGGATGTTAGCTCAAGGCTGATCTTCCTCACAAAAAAAAAAAAAACAAAAAAGAATGAAAGTAGACCACTATCTTACACCATACAGAAAAACTAACTCAAAATGGATTAAAGATTTGAATGTAAGACTCGAAACCATAAAACTCCGAGAAGAAAACATAGGCAGCATGCTCTTTGACATGGGTCTTAGCAGTATCTTTTTGAATATCATGTCTCCTCAGGCAAGGGAAACAAAAAAAAAACTAAACAAATGAGTCTACATTAAACTAAAAAGCTTCTGCATGGCAAAGGAAACCATCAACAAAATGAAAAGGCAACCTACTAATGGGAAGAAGATATTTGCAAATCATATATCTGACAAATGGGTTAATATCCAAAACATATAAAGAAATGAACTTTTTATTATAAATTTTTATTTCTTTTTTTCCCTAACAACTATATTTATTGCTGTGTGTCCATCTCTATGCCCTACCATAAACATAATATTTATGACATGGAGTAAAAACTGTACATGTTACTGCATACAAAGTATTATTATTAGCCTTACTGTTTGGTGATCAGGAAGAAATGGTTAAGTTTTTTACTTCCCAACACGGTAGTTACTTCTATCTAGACATTTTACTGGGTTTTAGTTACATTTTAGGAAGTTGATTGGTTGTTTTGTGTTGACATGTAATGGATTGTAATTTTTCCTCTTTTAAAATAATGGGCACCACCAAAATACTAATTACAACCCATCACCACACACATGTACCGAATTATCCCTTTAACCCTCTTGCCTCCCCCCTTCCCCTCTGGTAACCACCAATCCAATCTCTGTCTCTATGAGTTTGTTTATTGTTGTTATTATCTACTACTTAATGAAGGAAATCATACGGTATTTGACCTTCTCCTTCTGACTTATTTCACTCATGATGTAATCTATGCAGAAATAGAAGTATAATGATGTACACCTGAAATTTATACAATGTTATAAACCAATGTTACTGCAATAAACAAAAAATTAAAAAAAAATAAAATAAAATAATGGGCAGTAGGATTTGGTTAGCCCTTTCAGGCGAAATGCCTGATTGTCAAGAACAGATTCTTGTAATTATTATTTCACGATATTAGACTGGGCAAAATAATTTTTCAGCATCTTTGAAGTTCCTACTGTATTCAATGCACTGGGCTTGGTGAGGTAGAGAAGTCAGGATAATCGTGATGTGATTCCCCCACCTTCAAACAGCCTTAGAATAGGAGGGGAATAAACATCTATTCATCAAACCACCATGCAGGTCTAATTGTGGCCAGCAATAAAACCGAGGCAGAAGCAAAGCTCTGTGTGAGCAGATAAATGCAATAATTCCGATTAGAACAAAGGATAGGGATTTGACAAGGAAGCCTAAAACTACCAAATTAGAAAAGAAAGTTTACAAGCATTAACAAATGTGTCTATGTATATTAATCACAGCATTAGAGCTCTAAAGAGAACAGCAAATATGTCAAATTCTCACTTATCCCAGTTGTAGTAGGGAAGATGTGCAATTTTGCACTGTTGGTGAAAAAGGAAGTCTATTAAGAAAACGAACAGGATAAGCATCTACTTCCCAAGCAAATAAAGTGCTTGGATTATTTTAAAATTTTACATTAACCATATGACCTTGAGCAAGAACTTAACTTCTGTTGGCTTCATTTTCCTCATCTGTAAAACTAAGACTTGAATTAAATGATTTCTCAATGTCTCATAAGGTTGAAAATGCCATAGTTACATCATTTGCATATAATTCAGCAGATTTTTATTGAGTGCCTGCCATGTATACAATGCCATGTGCACTGGAAAATAAAAAATAAGCATAATGCACAGCCTCTGACCTCAAGAAACTTATAATCTTTTTGGAGCGGTCCATCAGTATCAGGCTGTATGTGCCCAAGTGCCAACAGGCAGGGTCTGAATAATAAGCAGGTTGGGAATTGAGAGAACAGAGGGTCTAGAGCCAAAGAAAGCGTCCTGGAAATGGAAGGTCTTAAAATATGCCTCAAAGGAAGTTCGGATTTGAGTAAGAAATACGAGGGAGAAGGCATCCAACCCCCCTCCCCACCTCCCACCCCCAACCAAAGGCAACCCCAAAGGGAGTGTACAGGAATCATGAGTGCCCCAGACCACTGTTTGGAAAATACTACCTTATCGTTTCTCCAGTTACCCACTAAATGTAAATATCTAGGCTGTGCATTAGAGCAGTTAGTAAGGGCTGGTTTTCAACGCTTCTGGAATACATTAACTTACACTTTGTTATTTCTGCGGGTGCTGTTCTTAGCTTTATGTGGTCATCAGTTCAAACTTTGAAAATAAATCTGCAGTCTGAGCAATAGCAGTAATGATAAAAACCTTATTATCTTATTCCCAGTGTTTATTATTAATGATGATAGTGTCTATTCGATGATTCACATACCTCCCTCCCTGAGTGCTCATGACTGCTATTAGCTCATTGTCACGGGTATTGTCACTGGGCATAGTATTCCATGAAATGTAATGGTTTTCTGATTATCGTATTGTGGCATATGAATAATATCCTCCATCATTTCAAAGACTATCCTTTGTGAGAATATGTTACTATTACTTTAAGATTTCTTAGGAAACAAGAATGAAATTTTAATATCAGAAACACTTTCATTTAAACACAGTGACATTTACAACACAGTAACCATACATAGTCATCGTACACAGCAAGTTGGGAAAATTAGAAAAAAAAAGTAGAATTACTTGAGCTATTTTTTGTTTAATAGTGTATTTTAAAATATTGTCTCCAAAAGGAAACCAAATTATGCAAAGGTTCTGTAGGCTTTATACATATTTACAAAAATAGTTTATTTTATAACATACACACTCAAAGCTGTATTTTTTTTACTCACTACCTGCACGGCTAGACCCTTTATCAATCTTCATCATGTACTCTGGACTTATGATTAAGTACTTTCTGTTAGTCTGTTTTTTCTCCTAACACCAGGACTCAATTCCAAATACTCTCACTCTGGGCCGGCCCCGTGGCTTAGCGGTTAATTGTGCGCGCTCCACTACTGGTGGCCCAGGTTTGGATCCCGGGCGCGCACCGATGCACCGCTTCTCTGGCCATGCTGAGGCCGCGTCCCACAGACAGCAACTAGAAGAACGTGTAACTATGACATACAACTACCTACTGGGGCTTTGGGGGAAAGAAAAAAAGGAGGAGGATTGGCAATGGATGTTAGCTCAGAGCTGGTCTTCCTCAGCAAAAAGAGGAGGATTGGCATGGATGTTAGCTCAGGGCTGATCTTCCTCACAAAAAAAAAATAAAACAAAAACAAATACTCTCACTCTGCTCTGGTTGAGGACGCTTATGAAGGAATCAGCCGAAGGGCAACTCAAACCTCCTTTGGAGACTAGTGTGTATTCATCCAAAGAAGATGGGCAAGGAGGTAGCTCTTTGTTCCATGGGCATCTGGAGGGCACTGGCCAACTCCAAGAAGTGTGCCAACCTGTTTTCATGTACTCGGCCCGGGGGTTTACATAGATGCCCCAGACTCTTCACCATCCCCTGCACAGAGGATCCCTAGGAGCCATCCTCCAAATCTCAAAAGCCCTCAAGCACGTGCATACATTTCAGTCTATTTGGTGGTGTTTAAGCAGATCTTAAAACAATCACGTCCTAAGATGTTTTAGAATAAATTCACACATGGTAGGAGTTTGAACCAGATAACTTCTTTTTTTGAATAACTATCCTATAACTGTTTTGGGTAAATTCAGGGACCTCTTCAGGAGCTCTCTCCGTTTCATGTAGGCGCAAAGAAGGAGCAGTGGGAGGAGGAAGAAAACACAGCACATACCATGTCCAAGTACTTTATTTAGCCTTAAAAATCCCAGAGTTCCAAAGCCTATAAAAATTAGGTTGCTTCCCTTCTCCAGGCAAGATGGTACTTTGACTCTCACTTATTGCACTGAGCTGGGAAACCCAGAGCACCGAGAGACAGCCAGAGGGTTTCACTATCAAATGTAGAACCAATTAATATCCAGAAATAACTTTCACTGCTTTCCTCTGCCTGAAGAATGGATTCTCTAATTGTCCAAACCATCTTGAACCTACATAGGAGATTTTCCATGAACTTCTTGATACCAGCAGCCTCTTTCCAGAAATCTTTCCTAAATCCGGCACATCCTCTCTGAACTGCCTTTGGTGGCTTGGAGGGGACAGTAGTGGTTCTTTTTTGTGAGGAAGATTAGCCCTGAGCTAACATCTGTTGCCAATCCTCCTCTTTTTGCTGAGGAAGATTGGCCCTGGGCTAATATCCGTGCTCATCTTCCTCTACCTTATACCAGATGCCGCCACAGCTTGGCTTGATAAGTGATGGGTAGGTCCATGCCCAGGATCCGAACCCGCAAACCCCAAGCCTCCAAAGCAGAACACGTGAACTTAACCACTATGCCACTGGGCCAGCCCCCATGATTCACTTTTTTTTTTAAATGCCTCATCTGCGTTCTGATAGGCTTCCCCAAAATAGGAAATGATAAGGCCTGGAATTTTCTTCACCATTGCACCCCCACCCCATACATTTGAAAACTAGTGCTTCCTACGGTAAAGGGCAATGGCACCCAGCTTCTTGTGTGTCACTATTGTCTAACATTCACTCTTACATCAATGAATTAAACACAGGTTTTCACACTAACGTCTCCATGCAGTTTTCCTATGCTGCCTCCCTTTAGGGTCATGATTCTTAACCTTGTTTTGAATTTGATAAAATGATCGATCTCTATCTAGAAAACAACTGAACAGATGCACAAATACCCAATATTTCAGAGGGTTTCTGGGCCCCCTGAAGCCCAGGCACTGATTCCCAAGGGGCCCGTGGACATTCAGTTACTAATTCCTATGCAACCGCATTGCTTCTGGAAATACTTATACCATTAAGTATTCTGCAGTCGAGTCCTGAAAAATTTGCAGCTCTGACTTATTTAAAAAGCCACAGGCATTTATGTTGGTACAAATATGTCTTTGAGATGAGGAGATGACATTCTTCCAGAGAATGGAAGGAAACTGCCTTAAATGCCAGTAACCAGACTTTAAGCATTACATCAAGTATCCCAAGAAATTGAGTGATAGGACGGCCAAAGGATGCACGTCACAGATACTTGAGAATACATTTAGATAAAGTCGATTGCCAAGTTATGGGCAGAGAGTTTCCATATACTTGACATCATGGGAAATCTCAAGAACTACAAATATTTGTCATATCTTATACACTGAAAATCTGCATTACTGTATAGCCAATGTGGATAAAGTCTTAATAGAATTTTTTTACTTCAGCGCTAACTCTCACTTTGTGATAAAAACAGCCTGCTCAACCCCACTGTCAGGGTTTTAACTATAATTTTATATTATATTGACACTAAGCAATGAAGTCAATAGCATACTATCTTAAGACACTGAAGAGCTAGAGCGCACAGAATCAATAGGAAAGAAAAGAACAGACAGTGAGCCCAGAAAGAGAAAAATATCAGAGACAGAGAATATGGAACTCTGACCCTTTGGATCCTAGAAAAGTACAAAGAGTAAGACATGAAGGAGGATTTAATATATAGATTTACACAAATTAAAAGATGGAAACATTTTAAAAAGAGAGAGCATGGAGTTATTACAAAGTTAGGAAGGTATGATATATACATATATTAGGACAGCATCAGCTTAATCCTGCAAAACAAACTCAAGATCATCCTAAAGCACTTAGAAGAATTTTCTAGGAGAATCAATTTAACTTGTAATTTAAGGTGTTTAGAATTGAAGAAAAGCTGACAACCAAAATTCTCTCTGCCTGTTGGTATCAGATTTCATATCTTTCTAATGAGGAAGACCATCTGGCCTTCTTTACTTATGTATGCAATCTTTTCAGATGTAGCACCATTTACTTCTGCTGAATTTTGTAATATTCTCTTTCCTCGCTTTACAGCTTTCTTTTTAAGTATGCCTTAGAGAACAATATTCTCTAGAATATTGCTGAACTGCATGACTTCTGAGATTCTTGGGGAGACATTTTGTTGTTCTTGCTATGAGGAAATCTTTGAGGACAGTTATTAGTATAGTGTATTAAAAACAATAAATATTTATTGACCCAAGTGAGTAGGACGCTGGACTAGATTTTTCCTAATGTTTTATACAAGAATCTATGGCTCTAATATGTGTAAGTTATAGGAGAGTGTTCCTGTCCTCAGGGGGGTTGCAATCCAGCTGTCAGACAGAACAAAACAGATAGGAAATTTTGTGCAGTAGATGATCAGTGTCAAGTAAATGGTACATACAAGCATGCAGAGGAAGCAGAGAATTATGAGGGATTGGGGTGATCATGAAAAGTTTCAAGGACCGTGTAGGAATTGGCTGCTCCACTGATATGCGTACATGAACAAGAGCGAGCTGGATGAAATATACCGACTACGATGACAGAGATCTTGACTTCATTTCTTGCTTATTTCCCTATGCAAACCAGCTTGTCCTCTTGGTGGCAAGTTCTAGGTATCCACCTAGAGAAAAACTTCTAATCAAATTTTAGGAATTGAGAAATCAAATTTAGATTGAAATCAACCTTACACTTGCTCACACGCTTGGTATAATGAATACGAAATGAAAGGGGAAAAAAAGACAGTAGGAAAAATGTAAGGTCCTTAATGGTGTATATTTAATTGTATTCCATCAGCCATTTTTCTCTTCTCAGGTGACACTAAGTGGCTCTGGGAATAAAAGATTATAGTGACTTAGGTTTTTTAAAAAAATTTAATAAATTCGGTGATTCATTAACGTGCTATCTTACTATTAGCGAACGAGTACTTTGGGACTCGATGAAAATATAATGATTTCACCACTTGTTTTATAATAATAGATGCCAGCATTTTAATGCCAATCTTTCTTACATAATGGTAGATCATCTAATAAATGAGTAATAACTAGAAATGGCTCTGGATAAAGGAATTTAAGAAAACCTCAAAACAGTCATGAAGACTTAAAGAAGATAGGAGAAGAAACAGATGCATCTTCTGAGCCCTGCTACTCCCTTTTGGAATTTAAGTTCGGTTTGGTGATTTTTGTTTTTGACTCAGATTGAATGTAGCTAGTCTAATGAGTAGAAGAAAATGGATTCAGACAACTCAGTAAGTCAGGAAGATATTTGTGGACTCCTTGTGCTGGGTGTATATTCTAGAAATTTCTAATAAGAAAGTATTTAGAAAAAACAAATTTGGTTAAAAGACTATGTAATTAAAATATTTGTTCCAGAAAGTTCTTTTACCATCAGCATCAAGTAAAAATTACTGTGTTTCAAGGGGATGCATGGATAAACTAGGAGCAAGAGTGTAAGTTTCTTATTCACATCTCTTACCCCACATCTCTCCTCCTTTCTCATCTTCTACCTCCTGGCCCTCAGGGACTAAGCAGCAATGTGTGAACCTCAGCTGACACCATAAACTACAAACTACCTGCCACTGAAGCAATGAGGTTCCAATTTCCTGGAATCCACAGACACTGACCTCATAATCTCTATTCCTAAGATCTGAGGCAAATAGTACTTCTTCTCAGAAAGATACATCAGTCTGGGAAAAGAAAACCAAACCACCTTAGTGGCTCACATTCAAAGTCAATGGGGTTCATAGGATCCTCTTTTTAGTAGGTTAGGGTTTAGGGCATCCCTCGGAGTGGGGATGGGGTGGTGTGCATTTCTAACAAGTTCCCAGGTAATGCTGCTGCTGCTGCCCTGGCGACTTCACTTGGAAAACCACTGGTCTCTCAATCAACTACGTTCTTATCATCACTACCCACATGGCCGTTTCCAAGCATGCTGAAATCAGACAGAATGCCATTGCTCCCTCTCTGCAGGAATAGACTCTTGCATGGTGGCACAACATCTAAAATAACTTCCCATATTAATTTTGATATGGTACAATCTCATTCCTCAAATCTCACCAATATTTTTTTCTATGAAGAATAATTTTTGAAATTAGAAGTGACCAACTCATCAGAATTCTAATCATAAATTTACTTTTATTAAATGACGTTAGTATAATTTCGCTCTTGCTTGCTCTCTGCCTCTCACTCCCAATCCCGCCTCTTGTGTCTCAGTAGGAAGAACAAAGCAGCTTTTCCATTCTCATGGACTTCTCCTTGCTCCAAAGACATTTGAATGAAAGAAAAACAATGTGAATGATAATTCTGTCCTAGTTCTATTTCACTTGTGAGGCCAAGCATTCATACACCACAATATTGGAGTATTCTCTGTGGGGCGTTGTTTGACTAATACAGATTTCCATTCTGTGTATTTAAAACATTAGCTCAGCTTCCTAATTTTTATATTAATTCAAAAACATATGTAAAAACAGTTTTGAAAGCTAACGATACTGTATAGCTGTTCTAGTCAAGACTCTCAGTTGCCAAGAGAGTAACCACTCAAGCTAACTCAGAGCAGTTGGTATACATCTGGAGTTCCAGGAGAAGTAGGTCTCCAATTCAGGGAACGTCAAGGAAGTGGAATTGGGCCTTAATTAACTACAGCTGAGAAATGCAAAGTAGGCAGGCCAGGGACTCTCTCCAACTCTCTTCCTCACTTTCTCTCTCATGACTTCTTCTCATAAATTATGCATTTTTTCCTCTATTTCTCTGTCTTTATCTCCGTTAACTTTACCCCCCACTCCAACCAAACACACGGTCTACACAACCTTTCTTCTTGGTTCCCTACAGCTTAACTGTCCCAGTTTCTCACGGTCCAAACTTGAACTTTACAGGGGAAAAAAATGGCCTCAGTAGTTTCAGCTTTCTCCCCCAGTCTGCATTTTCTCTCCTCGGCAGTAGGGGCTGGTCACCCACAGCAAACGTTAACCTAGGTCCAGTCTTCACAGGAAGAGTGGGAGCAACACCAATGGAGGAGGAGAAAGGAAGCAGGATTGTGCAGAAAGAGAAGTGGAACCCAATGCAAGGCTACCAACAGCCTCAGATCACTCATGGCAACCGTCCAGAGTTGACCCAAGTCGTGGCAAGGTCCAGGGCCATGATGTTCCCTCATTGGCAGTCATTGGATACGGGCTGCCCCTGGAAAGAGGCATGCCCTTGGATGAGTCCAGTTTTCTTCAGCAGAAGCAACTCTCAAAGAGGGCTGACAGCTGAGGACCATCTTCTGGCCGCTCCCCCTGCAGCTGGAGACTATGTCTTTCATTCCTGAAAGGCATCTGGGCAGCACATCACGCCACCCACCACAGCCTACCCTTGCACCACATGAATCCACTCCTTCCTATAGGTTCTAGGGGCAGCTGCTCCAGGATTCCAGTGGGCCTCTTTTCCTGGGGGAAGCTTGGAAGCGGAAGGCTAGTGAGAAGAACCAGAGCCTCTTCTGCTGGAGTTGGTCTCAGTGCCACAACAGACACTCATTGTCTTCCTCCTCTACTTCCCAGTCTAGATTCCTCTCACCCTCAGCTAGCACTTCCACTGGTCTCCGTAATTTACCCAATGGTGTGACTGAGACCCTAATCTCTGGAATCTGATCACCACGCCCCTCTCTGACTGGGGTTGCTGCACTTGTCTATTTACAGTCAATGTAGGGCAAAGGAGAACCAAGAAATACCCAAGTGACTCACTCAGGTGCAAGATGTATTCCTCTACATTCCCACATGTAATAGCAGCCCTACCTCCTCCTCCTCATCAGGATCAATTATCTCTGCCAAAATGGAAATTCATCTTCTTGCCTGCTGTTCTTTGGCCCGAGGAGCCCAATGTGCCCAGACAGCAGCTTTAGTTTATGGTTCAGTGGGAGTTTTGCTGTGTCCCCTGATGGAAATGCTTTCCCCTTGAGAACAAGGACCTCTAAACTCACAGAGATGGGAAGCACAAATTTCCCAAGTGGGCAAATGGGAGTGGTGGCTAGTGGGGGACCTCCTGCCTCCTCCACAGTTGGTTCCTGAACTGTGTATTCCACCTATTGAACATAGCACCATTCAAAGGTCTCTGATTTAAAGTATTTTGCATCCTAGAGGATGAAGCCCTATCCTGGTTAAGTATTGCTTTTGAATGATGGGACTTCAACAGGCTGCTCCTCTATTCTATCAGGCTGGCAACAGCTGGGTGATGCAGTAAGCATTATGAACAGTGAATTCAATGGTCACAGGCCCCGACCTGTACCTCCTTTGCTGTAAAGTGTATCTGTTGGTCTGATGCAGAGGGATCCTTGCTTGGGGATCAGACATTCTGCAAGCCCCCTGAGACCGGTGCTGGCCGAAGCCCTCCAGGCAGGAAAGGCAAACCACCCATACCAGGAATATGTGTCCATTCCTGTAAAAGTGAATCACTGTTCCTTCCAGAACAGAAAGGTTCAAATGTAGTCAACGTGCCATGGGAGTAGATATCGGTCTTCCCTAGGGATAGTGCTGTACTGGTGGCTCAGTGTTGGTCTCTGTTACTAGCAGTTGTCAGCTCACTCAGCCTTCTTAAGTGCTGTTGGGCCCATGCAGAACTTCCATCCCTGCAATCATGGCTACTTATTACATGCATCTATGTGATAACATTGGACTAAATGACATTTATCCAGTAACATCGGATAAAAGAGGA
This sequence comes from Ceratotherium simum simum, assembly GCF_057802395.1. Lineage (NCBI taxonomy): Eukaryota > Metazoa > Chordata > Mammalia > Perissodactyla > Rhinocerotidae > Ceratotherium > Ceratotherium simum. The sequence continues at coordinate 22,556,499 of NC_141937.1, read as the reverse complement.
TAGAAGCTGCCTGATTTCAACAATCTGTTTTGTTGTTCAGTGCCTCTTCCATGGTGGATACTCTCTGGTGGGAATTGATATGCAATACAAAGATCTTCACACTTTGTGTTCATACCATATGTCCATCCACATGTCTTTACCCCCAATCTCCTTGTCCCTAGTGGTCTAATCTTTCTCCTTCCAGGGCCCAGACAAGCCAACCAAGCCATTCACCACTGCTTATGTGTATGTGTGTGTTTCACCCCTGAGCCACAAAGCAGAAGACCAGACGCACTGCCTGAAGCTCTACCCGTTGGCAGGATTTTATCACCACCCTCATTCAAGAACATGTCTGAATGGTACTGTAGTGGAACCACTACCCATTTTCAGCTGATCCTCCTCTGAACCGTGCTTGGGATTTTTCCTCCTCTGTTAGCTGGTATAAAGGATAACACATGGTACCGTAGATGCAGGCTGAAAGAGAGCCACTGGGACAATAGTGGTAGAGAAAGTGGGTGTTTGGCCTAAATGCTCATTCAGATTGCTTGAGTCCCCGGTGCTACTTATGACTGATCCCAGATGAACATCTTCCATTATATGAGCAGTTAGTTGCTGGATGTGCTCTACCTTATAGCACAGTGGGTCTGACGAAATCCAGCTCACAATGGACAGTTCTGTCCAAATGAGCACTCGGTGCCCCATGGTCAGGTGTTCTGTGTCTACTAGGGCCTAGTAATATGCCAAGAGCTGTTTTTCAAAAGATGTGTAATTTTCTCCTTCAAGTGGCATATCCTTGCTCTAAAGCCCTGCAGACCTGTGTGGTGGTTTCCTCCAGTAGGGAATGGCCATAAACTCCGCATGGTATGGTTTCCCACCACTGATATCTCTGATACCATGGCACCTGCCAGGTCATATAGCTCAAGTGGCAGGGCACTCGCACTGCAGCCTGGACTTCCTGCAGGACTCTTTCTGGCCCTGGGCCTAACTCAAAGCTGGTAGCCTTTTGTGTCACCCAATATATGAGTCAAAGCAGTATTCCCAGGTGTGGAATGCTGCATCTAGAACTCAAAAAGGCCTGCCAAGCCTTGGATTTTCTTCTTTATGGCAGAAGTTGCAAAATGAATAATTTGTCCTTTACCTTGGAGGAGATGTACTGATATGGAGGATGCGAAGAGGCCCTGAATGTTTGTTGCTTTTATTATTTCAGAGTACACGAGTCCTTACCAAGTTCTCCAACGTGCTAGCCATTTCTTGCTTATTCATCCTGTTTAGCATGATATTATCAACATAGTGGACCAGTGTAGTGTTCTATAGGATGTTCATGTCATCTATATTATGACAGCTGAAGGGAGAGTTGACATAACACTGGAACAAAATGGTAAATACTACTCTAGTGTCCAGTCTAAGGTGGACATAAACTCTTTCTGTTCCTCTTTTTGGATAGAGATGGAAAATGATGCATATGCCTGATCAACGGTCAGATACTATGTACTTAAAGCTAGATTAATCTGTTCTGGCAAAGATGCCACTTTAAGCACAGTGGCTGCAACTGATGTATTACTTGGTTGAGTTTGCAATAATCCATTGTCATCCTTTAGGACTCATTTGGTATTTGCAAGGTCCAGAATGGTAAATGAAGTGGAGACACAGTGGGATCAACACCACTTAATTCTTTAAGCCTTTAAGAATGGCACAATTTCTGCCATCTACCCCAAGATATGATTTTTTTGTCATATTTATTATTGTAAAGGAAGATAGGAGGGAGTTGTAGGGGCTTTCACCCGGTTGTGCTTACTACAATAATTTTTACCTCATAGGCTAATAACCCAATGTGGTCCTTGGGTTGGGTAGAGGGCTGTGCCAATTACCAATGCGTCTATTCCCATAGTATATTTGGGCACCAGGAAAATGAACAACAGGTTGTTCCAAGGACCCACGGGATCCAGTATAAGCTGGACCAAATCTCCATAATGCTCCCACTCTAACAAGAAAGGAGGTATGATTATGTGTCGGGTCTCTGGGAATTAAGTCAGATCTTTGTCCAACAGGCCTCAAAATGTTTATGCATTCCCCTTTCCTCAGTACACAGTTACTCTCACAGATGGCATTAAATACCTTCGGGGAAGTACTGGGGAAATTATTACTAGGTATATTTGGCCATTGTGGTGTGGTCTGTCCTCCTGGGGACCCAGCCTTTCTTTCAGTCAGTGAGTTCTGGATCTGAAAACTGTCTCAGGTCCAGAAACCAGGTAAGAGGTTGTGACATTTTATTAAATCAGCTGCTCACAGTCACTTGATCATCCAAATTGATTTCCATTGACTGTACAAATTCAAGTACACTCTGGCTGCCCGTCTATTTTGCCTCTAGGTGTGCTACATTCTCTTAACCATCTTGATAACTCTCTGCGAGCAAGGCTCCATTGATGGTCACTCCAATCTTGCCGCTAATTCTGACGATTAGGTCCAACTGGCTTGTGATGGTTACATGCTGCTGTCTGGTTTCAATGCTTTTTCAGGATCCTATGATTCCCATCAACATTATAGAGCCCAGATCTACCCACTGTCAGCCTTGGCCTTCTCAGTGATGCTGCCTCCATTCTCACTGGTGCATTCTTTATTGCTATGGCAAATGGAATGTCCTTCAGGCCCTCCCAAAGAATATAGTCATCTAGCAGAGTTTCCAGAATTACATATTATAGCATATCCAACAAGCCCACTTTTCTGAACTTTAAATTCCTCCTTTGGCTGTCTGCTCTAGCAATTCTGGCATTTCTACCTCACTTGGTGTGAGCCGTTGCTTTTTCCATGCTTCTAGGAGCCAACTTAGCAGAACATTCATAGCATGTCCCAGGTCCTTGCAGGGTGTTAAACTATATATCCTGGGAGAGTGCTCTCATTAATGATAAGTTCTCTTTTATCCAAATTTCTATTCTGCCACCTGTTGGTCTATCACCCTTAGAATGCAGTCCCACATGGAATCTTCCAGCTTCTGCCAGTCCATATTGTCTAGGTCCTTTAGCTCCTTCAGGCCATATAGTCCCTTTCCACCCCTAGAAGGTCTTGTACATACTAGCCTTCTCTCGTTATTGGCTTAGTGGCTGGGAGGTGCAGATCCTAAGCGGGCACACATGGTCTCACAAGAGTGAAGGCTCTGGATGCTCTTCAAACAAGGGAGGAATGCTAGCTTTTCACTTCTGTAGGCTCAGAGTAACCTGGAGATGCAAGGTTTACAGGCGCACTCAGATGTTTCCATCCCATATTCAACGTCCCATTTTTTTCCAACCAGGGCTCTTACCTTGGCATGGCAGATCAGCCTTCATTTGGAGTTAAACCTTCTCTGAAACTCAATCCCTTTATGATTAAATCTTGAATCCAGCCTTCTGCCTTCTCTGCCCTTCCACTGAATGAAAGGAGAGCCTCTTTATATGTTACTAAGGAAGTCCTCTGACTTTCACTCTTGGCTTTTATTGCCAATTAATCACTCTCAGCTTTCCATTATCTTTTTTCAGAGTGCAATCTTATTAATGGCTGCCCTTACCATATCCATACTGTCCTTACCATTACTATTTCCCAAAAGCCTGATACATGGTTCCAACTCATGGTGCAATTCCCTTTCGTAGGTACACCATCCTAGTTCACCACTAGTGGACATTTAAATAGTTGTACTGTTAGTGCCAAGGTCTATATGTATTCCACGTAGCAACAGTAACACATTCGAACTGGGTGGTAGGTGATCCAGCTCCAAAATCCCATCTCAGCATCTGCTTTCTTAGACCTGGCACCCAATTTTGCACTTTCAGTCCTCTGGAAAGTAGATTTTTGATATGAAGATTTGTGTTCAGGCTGCTTATTAATGAAGGGTCTTGGGACCAACACCTGTGCAAAGAAACAGAAGGAAACAGAATTGGCCCAAGGAGAGGTTGAGCCATGATGCAATCCCAATGAAGGCATTATCCGACCTCCACAGGAGCTCTACAGTTTGAATGGCCCTTTAGAGTTGTCCCAAGTTGAGGCAAGGGGGTCAATCATTTATACCACTGTGTTAATTAGTCATTGGATGTGGGCTGTCCCTGGAAAGAGATATGACCTGGAGTGAGGTATGATCTCAACTGAGACAATTCCCAAGGAAGTCTGACCACTGAAGGTCATCTTCTGTCAGCCCTTCTAGCAGCTGGGAATAAGTGCCCTAGTCCTGCAGAAGGATTCTGGGCAGGACCACAAAACACAGGCACTACACAAAAATTAAGTATTCTAATTATTATTATTAAAACTATTTAAAATATATTGTTAATACTTAATATGTTATAGTTAAGTATCATTATTGTAATTACCTATTCTATTTATTATTATTAAAACTATTTTTAATAAAACAACATGACTAGGGGACACTTTATTATTCATGAATCATTTTTGAAAAGCTACATTTTCCTCACAACTGCTCTGTGAGGTTGTCAAGTTGGGTATTATTATCTTTAATTTACAGATTTAAAAAACCCTGAGGGGATTTAAACTAATTCCTTATATTAGCAAAACTATCACTCACTTGATGTTCGATGTTTTCACAAATATCGAACATGTGGTATTAGTATAATTATCAAATGATGAAAAACCCACACAATCTGACTTCAAGTCAAGAATGCTTTACACTCTCTCACCGAGAATTTTTTTGCGATAAATAACATGAGAAGTTCAATAATAAGAGTGTCACATCAAGCTTCTCCTCTAGAGTATGTGAGTGAATTTTATTAAAATTTCCCTTTCGGCTCTGATCTTTTACACCAAGGAGTAATTATAAGAATTGACACTCAAGAAACAGGTCAATCAGTGAATAAGAAAAGGGATTATTTTTAAAGTAAGAGTTCTTGACAGTTCTTGTGGGCTGGAGGGAGGCAGCTCTTTAAAGTCTGAAATAAAATAAATATCTTCTCTGAAAGTTTAAAAATCAATGCTTAAAGGATTAGAAAAGAATTAAGCAAATTCATCTCAGAAAGAAAGACTTGTACCTAGGCCCACAAATTTTAACGGTAATCAGAGTGAGAATACGGTTATATCTAAAGAAAAATAGTGTGCCATATCAAAAAGGCTTAGTTAACTATGGGAGGAGAGAACATGTAGCTTCAGTAGCAGTAATGGTATTATGAAGCCAACCTTGTCCCTACTAGGGTTTGTCCAGCTCATGAACTAACTGCCCAGGTGCAGCGTGAGGCATATTCAAAAGATGAAGATGGGTGCATTAGGCCATCATCGCCTGAAATCATCAAACATCTTTACAAAAATAAACCCTATGCTGATGATGGTGTTAAAACTCTACCACTAGTAAAATTCTACTACTAAAATTATACTGCCAGGGGTCCTTGTGCCCCTCCCCCCAAAATAAAAAAAATAGATGATCAGGCCATCGTGCCTTTTTCGCATGGCAGCCAAAGCATTTGGTGGATAACTCCCCAGCCATTGAAATTTTCAGACTCCCAATTTTTACACTCAGTTTGTTCTTGGCACCTAGAGAGGAAGAGCAATAACTATCATGAGGCCCATATGGCAGGAGAAGGCCGTTGGCTTTGCATGGACTGATGGATGGGCTTATTCCAGAAAGCTTCCAACATTCTTCACCAAAAGTGAAGAAAAGTGATACAATAAAATAAGCCAATCAAAAGAAACAAAAGGAAATATTTGTTACTCCCTTTTCTTCCTTTTCACTGCCTCCTCTGTACCTTTCAGTATAAAATTCTATTGCTTTGCTTATATTAGTGTAGGATAGTTATATGTTTAATGCTGTCTCTCCCCACTAGCCTGTGAGCTCCTTGAGGAGCTATGGAAATAAGCAAAGACCACCCAAATGAGAACAAGCAAAGGTCATTTATTTCGAGCTTGCTATAACAAGGGAGTCATCCACCATCGCTTGTATTTGGTAGAAACTCAGATGCAAGCAAGGGAAGAGGGAAAGCTTTATAATGCCGAAAGTGGAAAGCTTCAGGTGTGCTGTGATTGGAGGTTGTTGGCATGAGGAAGCACGAGGAGGGCTAAATAGAAGCGGTGCATCTTATGTGATTGGTTTGGGGAGAATATTTGGCTTTCTGGTTGGTCTTGAGTTGGAAGCAGAGGCAATAAACTAGGGAAGCTGGTAGTCGTTTACCATGTTCTAGCCATTCTGGGCCAATTGCTGCAGAAATCGTGGGTCAGAATTCTATTGTGATATGTAGTCTGATCATTGTCCGTTTGTGTATCAGTCTCTCTGTCTCCCCATTTTATCATTATCTCTCTTGCACAGAGTAAACCAATTCAGGAAAGGGTAGATATCAAGATCTTCACTGCCTAGGGATTGTTCAACTGTCTCCATAGTCAACAAAATCACAAAATCTTCTTGACCTTTTTGTTGTTATATCATCACGATAATCATCTGAGTAGGCTGCGAAGAAGCATTTAAGGCTTTGGATAAAATACAACAAACCAGCATCATGACACTATGACAAAAACAAGAATAAGGAATAGTCTCTGAAAGATGGTTCAGAACCAGGAACTCCAGTTGTCTCATCCAGGTCAAGAATATAAATCCTATATGCTATGAAGATCAGCCTTAAAGGGCCAAGTAGATTTTTCCTTAAGCTTTTCCCTTAAGTCTGTTCTACCTTCCCCATACCCATTTCATTGATCCAAGTACAGCAAGAAGCATTAGTAGTGTCACAGATGCCACCAGAACTAGCCAGCAAGAAACAGCAATACAAATATGCATCACTACTCATGCCAACAAGTTGAAATTGATCTGTTTTCCATCTAAGGCAGAGATGATATTGTTAATAACTTCTGACAAAATGAGTTTCTTACAGTCTTTTCTATTTGTCTGGTTCCCACCATTGCGAATACTGCTCTGTTTGCATAAACAATGAGCCAGTAATTCTCCCAGGTAGAGTGTTTGAATAATTATGGGTGCCCTCATTTAGCAACTCACATCTGATTTATGGAATTATAAATAATATAGAATTTCATTGTTTATAGAATTGTAATGATAAAATATCTTCTCTCCAGCCTTGGTGATTTATGGAATTCAGTTCTCTGTATACAGAGAGTTCTCAGAATACTATTCCTAAGATATATGAGATGTTAGTGTGATGCAAACAGGACCGGTGTCCTGGCCACAAGGAAGCAGTATCTTCCTTGTGGAGGAATACATGGAGATCCAGGGAAAAAGGAGTCATTTATGACACAAAGTTGAAACCAAGGCATTACAATAGCTGGGTTACATATTTGGATCTCTATTAATCTTTTCCAGATGACAAGTATTTGGCCCTTTGCCCTTCAAGGGTTGTTGAATTAAAATTTAGAATTACCTAGAATCTGATCAAGGGATTATAATAATTGGTTTTATTTCTGAAAGAGGACACTAGCAAAGTCGTAGGTTGATTTTTTTTAAGGTCATCTGTTCATGTAGGTGCAAGTAAAAATATCACCAGCTGTAATTCCCTACGGTCTCATTTGATGAGACCGGAATTGCCCAGAGGTTTTGATCACAGGGGTCTGGTGATAGATGATATATCTAGTAGTCAGTAAGATTGAGGGGAGTGGATAGCATTTGGGATAATCTAAGAATAGCAATGGAGTATGCTCTAACAACTATTATTAGGAAGGAAGAAAAAGAAAAAGGTCTGCAGGTAGTCAAAAAGCAGTAATCTTTAGAAAATGAAAAAAAGAATGAATAAACACAAGCACATCAAAAACAAAGCAAGAATTTGTATATAAATATGGAATCATTACGATGTACACCCAAAACTAATAGGATATTGTATGTCAATTATACTTCAATTTAAAAAAAAGGGAAGAATTACATAGGCTTTTTGGTCCAATGCCCTGGGCAGAATCTGTCCACTATCTGAGGTTATCTGCCTGTTCCAAAGTTCTTGGGACAAGAACTAGACACTACTAAGTGTCTATTTCTGCAGAGAAGTTGTTCCAGAAGGTTTCTAAGAATCCTAACTTTGAGGTCCTTTATTTGAGTAGCCTTCCAATTGTGTGGAATTCTAAATTGCCTCTTCAGTTGTGAAATGTGAACGCAAAGATTAGCTCCCTAGAGTTTCACTGCTGTATTTGTTCTTAACACCATCTGATAAGATCACTTCCAGGGAGGATCAAGAACAGTTTTTCTTTGATGTCTCTTCCCATAGATGAAGCCTCCTGGTTGAGTATCATGAAGAGGCTGTTTGGGAAGATGTTGTAGGAAGATGGCTTTAACCTGTTGGTCATTGGAATGGGTACAGTACATGAGTCCCTTGCAACATTTTGTCACGTCTGCATGTAGCAGGGAAGAGGTTAGTATCTAAAATAAAATCACTAAATACATGAGCCTTCCAGTTACCAATGTGTACCTGAGGGAATGGACCAAATAACCATAAGAACCAGAGAGAGTACCTTGGCCAGGGGAACTCAAGGGTTTCTGAAGGTTCTTCTGATTTTAATGTAAGGAAGCCTTTGGATCTTTCAAGCTTTCCAAAATATTGTAGGTGGTAAGGACAGTATAGCTTTTAAGTAAGGGGTAACAGTTTACAGAGTTCTTTAGTATTGTTTCCCATAGAGTGTGTGCCTTTGTCACGACATGAAAGTTGATATGCCACAGGTTGGAAACACAAAATCAAGCAACATTTTAGCAACTGCAGGACTGTCATTTTTCAGCAAAGAAATGCCTCAACCCATCCTGAAAATAGACATGCAATAATTAAAACATATTCAAAACCCACAAAGGTGGAAGCTGGATTAAACGCATTTGAGGGCGTTCAAAAGATCCTTGAGGCTTTGGTCCCTGGCCATGTCCTACCTTCATGACTTTTCCAGGATTATGTTATTGACAGGTGACACACGACCCCAAAAGTAACCTCAGCTGTCTTTTTAAAATTTCCCCACCAACATGATTTAAGATAGTAACCAATTTGTTGGTACCATGTTTCAGGTCATCTTTGGGAGCACCACAGATTATCTGAGTGAAGAATGCAACCATATTTTTCCCATTCTCTCCTTACAAATCAGGGGCTAAATATTGGTATTTTATAGTGGCCTTTGTGAATCTCTCCAGAGATTTATCTATTCAGAGATTAGATAGGATCATAACCTTGGTTAAGGCTGCTTGTTTGGCATAATGATCTGCTAGAGCATTTCATTTAGCTTCCATATTATGTCTTTTTGCATAAGCCTCAACCTTTGTAAAAGCCAGCTCTCCAAGAAGTAGGGGTGCATCTAAAAGTTCCTTAACTTTTGTTCCAAAGCATCCCAAAGCCATGAACTCCTCCCAGAGCATATCTGCTATCTGTACATGTGTTTACTCTCTTGTCCTTGGTTAGTTGACAAGGTCTAATAAGTGCAGTAAATTCTGCCATGTAGGCTGATTGTGCTTGTGGTAGAGGACTATATCTACCTATAGTAAAGGACTATATTGTAAATGAGAGCTTACATTAGTGATAGCATACTTTGTTTGACAATCTTCAGTTTCAGTTTTGGGGTATGATCCATCAATAAATAAATAGGTCAGAGTTCTCAATGGAAGTTTCTGATAAATCTGAGCAGGGTACAGAGAGTTCTTTAACTGAGGTAAGATAACCATGACACTCTCCTTCTTCTGTAGGAATAGGAAAGAGCTGGGATTCAGGATGTTGCAATGAAGTATAGTAAGGTGAGAGGGAGAGAGTAAAAGAATTTCCTAAAAGGTTGATTGGCTGGCTGAAAAGGGTTGTGTGTTCTCAGCCAACAGTAAGTCTGTACTGTGTGAGGGACCATGAGGTCAAGCAGGGAGCCCAGATCTAGTTCAGCAGAAGCACTGACAAGTTTTGCAGCAGGAGCTACCATGTCAAGAGTGAGGTTATAGTAAGCAATGGGTTTTCAGTGGTTCCCATGATGTTGAGTTACAACTCAAAAACTTGTCGAGATTGCTCAGGCATAGACAAAAGAGCTTTTTGTAGTTAGTGACGGCTACGGGAGGCTGTTGAAGAGCCCTCTTCAGGTGACAGAAGACCTGATAATGTTTGGGTTCCCTGAAGAGAGGGTCTCTTACGGGGAACCAAGTCATTTCCTAAAGAGGTGTTGCGATTTCAGCAAAATTTGGCACCCATTGTCTACAATATCCAGATAAACCTTGAAATTCTCTTAATAGTTATTTTTGGAGGATTAGGTTGAGTTTAGATGTCTTTAGTCTCTCAGAAGAGAGTGTTTTTTCCTCCTGATATAGATCATATCCTAAATAATGAACTGTATTTTACCAAAATTGTAACGTATTTTGAAACTTTATGTCCTTTTTCTGCTGAGACTGAGAGAAAGTAAATTGAATACTTTGTGTGGGCTTCCTTGTTCTCTGAACTAAGTAGGAGATCATCCACATATTTTATCAGAACTGAATCACAAGGGAAATTTGGTCTTTAAGTATTGATTTGGGGGAAACTCTGGGGTATAACTCTCCAGGTGTATTGTTGCCTTCCTCGGGTAAAGGTGAAAAGGTATTGACTATTTTGGTCTAAAGGCACACTGAAAGAGGTGAAGCAAAGACCCACTACAGTAAAGCAAGTGGCTTCAGGTAGAAGTGATGATCAGATGGAATTTGTATTAGGTACTACAGGAATAAAGGATAACAATTTTGTTGGTGGCCCTGAGGTCTGAACAAACTGATATCCTTGAAGGGGAGGAAGACTATCCTCTACCCACTCTGGATCTTTTCTGGCTGGGCAACAAATTATATTGACATGAGACCGAATAGCAGGAGAAAATCAAACAAAGCTTTACATCATGTATACATGGGAGAGACCCAGGGAAACTGAGTATCTCCACAAAATGGCGGAGGTTCTCCTCTTAAATAGAAAGACAAAGGATGTTGTTGGGGGTGGGGGGTGTCAGCTATGGAAGATTACCAGAAAAGCATAGTAAACAAGAGTAAGGCTATTATGCAGATTTAAGTCCCGGCCTTCCACACTGATGAGAGTTTCTAGAGATGAGGTCATCATCCCTCCTCCTTCCTGGTACAGAGAGCGAGATATCTTTACAAATGGAGATTTCCCTTACAAATGTAAATGTCTCTTACAAAGGATAATTTCTACTTTTACTTGGAATGAGCTTAGCAAGAACCATCCCAGTCTATCCATACCCAGAATTAAATTCTTTTAGGCAGCTAGTTGTGGGGCGGGGGAGGGGGGGGTGGCCAGGTCGCAGTTTTTTTCAGAGAAAATAATCAAGGTGAAGAAATATATTTTGAGGGGGCCAATTCTGATCCCCCACATCCTCATCTGTTTGGTTTCTTTACGGGCAGGACAGGAGTGGGACAAAGGCTAGTGCAAGTATGAAAAGACCTTTGGATATAAGGCTTTCAGCTGTAGGTCCCTTCCTTTGCTTCTGGCTACAACGGATGTTGGGGGAAGTTTGGATAATATTTTGGTTGAATGTACATGAAGTTTAATAGGTTCCACTCCAATTATTTTTCCTATGTCAGTTGAAATTTTAGCTCATGGTGTCAGGTCTGATGTAAAGATCTTTATCTGGACTACATATCAAATATAATGGAGAAGACAAAGGAATATCCAGAGAAGACACAACTTGATTATGAACAGAGGCATCCTCTGAAACCTCAAGGAACAGTCCCTCTGATATGCATTTAATATTACAATCTTATTTGCAAAGTAAATCTCTTCCTATTAAGTTTGCAGAGGTGGTATCACAGAACAGGAAGGTATATTTTCAGTTAAGGGCCCAAGGGTTACAGTTAAGGGCTGGAAGATAGGGAACATCTGTGGTTATTTGAAATACCTACCATCTGAGTGGTATGTTTACTTTCAGGAAGAGGTTGAACAAACACGACAGAGTTTAATGTACAAAGAGGAGTGTCTATATCTACCAGTAATTGATGAGATTGACCACCTATATTTATATTTAATTCACCTTGAGTGTTTAAGGATAAGGCAGAATATTGGATTCTTTTTCCTTCCTTGAAGCATCCCTCATTCATCTGAGTTAAAGGATGTTTCTTTGCTTTGGTTTTTCTTTGTAGGATGGGACTGTCTTTTTTCCCGTGTCATTTCTGTTTGCAACCATCTACAAGCTTCCTTGTTGATAGGTGGTTAGTTGGGAAGTGGGTCACATAACTATTCGATCTGTAGGGCCTTAAGGTTATTTTGTTCTATCTCGTTTTCATTCTAAAGCCGTTTCAAACTGTTCTGTCAGGTGTAATTCAGATAAAGGGACAATTTACCATGCCAATTTCTGTTTTTGAATTAGATCTCCAATTTCATGTTTAACTCCATTATCAAAATGAGATGAAAAGACTGCCCCTTCTTGAACTCCCAAATATTTTTGGAAAGTATTTTCTAATCTTTCCAAAAATCTTCTCTCTCTTTTCTGTTTACATCATTAAACTATGGTTTGATCAAATTTTTAAATTAAAAAAAATTTTTTTTTGTCTGAGGAAGATTCGCCCTGAGCTAACATCTGTTGCCAATCTTCCTCTATTTTGTACATGAGCCGCAGTCACAGCGTGGCCACTGATAGACAAGTGGTGTAGGTCCGCGCCTGGGAACCAAACCTGGGCCGTCAAAATGGAATGTGCCGAGCTAAACCACTAGGCCACCAGGGCTGGCCCTAAGAAAAGTTTTTAATTTTAAATTGTGGTAAAAAACACATAACAAAACTTAACCATCTTAGCCATTTTTAAATATATAGCTCAGTAGTGTTAACTACATTTACATTGTTGTGCAACAGATCTTCAATCAATTTTTATTGGAAATATTTCTGGTATGGCTTTTAGGAGACTTTGCCCTATGGGGGGGGGCGTTTTTTTGACTCTCAAGTCTATTGTGGAAAGAAGGATCCTGTAGTTCCCTTTCTAAGTCAATCCAATCACCTTTTGCCATCCAGACTTTAGATCTGAGGTTCCAACCAACATGCATACAACTTAATACAGATAGGTAACCCTGTGTCTTAGGCACCCGAAAGAATTTTAAATTCTTCTGTGAATATTAGCTGGTCTTGTCTGGGTTTAGGGAAATCCTCAGTTATAGTTCTTAATCTAGTGTGGGAGATCAAAATTTGGCCACTTCAAAGTACATCTTTTTACCTTGGTTATTTTATCGATAGACTGGGAGGGTCCTTGCTAAGACCAAACATTTACATTTATAAGGGAAATCTCCATTTGTAGAGGTATTTCCTTCTCTGTACCAGGAAGAAGGGGGGATGACTTTGTCTCTAGAAACTCTTATCAGTGCAGAAGGCAAGGACTTAAATCTGCATACTCTTGTTTCTGATAATCTCCCGTAGCTTGTTTCCGGTAATCTCCCCCTCCACCACCAACATCCTCCTTTGTCTACCTGAATATGCTATTTAAGGTGAAAACCTCCGCCATTAGTTGAGAAACTCGGTTTCCCTGGTTTCTCCCATGTATACATGTTATAAAGCTTTGTTTGATTTTCTCCTGCTACTCGGTCTCATGTCAATTTAATTTAGCCCAGCCAGAAAGGACCCAGAGTGGGTAGAGGATAGTCTTCCTCCCCTTCACTAGTTTGGTTCCAAGGTTTAAATTCTACAGTTACTTACATACTTGACTCATGGGAGGGATGGCTCTTCAGAGGAAACTGGCATTTGGATTCTTAAAAGAATCGTTGAGATGGGGTAGGTGATCTGGACAAGAGGAAGAGAAGGAAAGAGTCAACAGAGGTGCAGAAGGAGAGACCAGAAAGGTAAAGGAGAGGAGGAAGAGGTGGATATAGGGAGGCAACTGGAGGACAAGGATGGGGAGGATTTACCCGGGAAATGAGTCCAATCTTTTGTTGCATGAGTTTGTCAAATTGCTCATTAGCTTTGGCCAAAGACTCTTTTAGTGAAGCAATTTTGCTGAGAATTTTGTTTGGAGGCCTCTGCTTCCAATCAAAAACGCTGCCCGTTGGGCCTGAGCAATGTTATTCCATCTCTTTCCAAGGCATCTCTCAAATGAACAATCATGTTCAAGTCAATTCTTCCCAGAGCAGACATTGAAGGCCAAATGACCCTCAGTGACATTACATCATTAAAGAGATAGGTGCAAGAATTAAGAGAATGCATGTAAGAAGCAGAAATTTTTCCAAGAAAAAGAGAGGATTTAGGCTCAGACAACCCCATGAGAGCTGCAATGGTCACTCAAAAGTGATAACTGTATGTTTCATGCCTCGGGGCCCCAACTCATGTTTGGCTGTCTCCAAACAGAGACCTGACAGTCTGCAACCCCCAGGAGGTAGAAAACTTCCAAAACTCCCAAAGCCAAGCCCTCAGATCAAAAGTTAAAGATGGAAGGAGAACCTTATCTGACTTTATTGTTAACACACAACAACATTTTTCCAAATAGATGCAGGCATGGTGAGAAACCATAAACTCACCGGTCAGTGAAGCTGGCTTTTGAACAACAGTCTTATAAGGTCTATACCTATGTTCTACTCAATGATTCTCTTGATCACAAACAATACTTTTAGACACATAACACAAAATGAAAGCATAAAAAAGAGAAAAAGAGGATGAAAAGGAATGGCCTGATTCCACCAAGGATGCCAAGCAAATGGGAACCAATAACAAAACCCAAGAGAGAATAAATATGAGAATAAATAGCCACAGAACCCAATGTAAGAAGAGCAAAGTTCAGACCCGGTGCTGATTTACCACGCCGTCATGGATTCAACAAGCCTCAAACAGCAACGCATGGACCTCTGTGAGTATCACACCTGGTCCACACAGGGGTCCACAATGATGGGCAGTGCAGAGTGGATCTCAGGGGATCCTCCAGGAAAACCGTGGAAATAGATAAAGACTATCCAAATGTAAACAAATGGGCTACTTATTCCGAGCTCAGGATGGCAAAAGTCAGTCACCATCACTTGCAGTTGGCAGAGACTCAAAGGCAGGGAAGAGAGTGCAAACCTTGATAGTGCAAAAAGGGAAGGCTCCAAGTATGCTCTGATTGGAGGTTTATTGACAGGGGGAAGCAGGATGTGGGCTCACTAGAAGCGGGGCGTCTTATGTGATTGGTTTGGGGAACGTATTTGGCTTTCTTTTGTTGACCGTGAGTTGGAGGCAGAAACAAAAAATAAGGATGCAAGTCCTGACCATTCTTGGCTGATTGCTGCAGAGGTGGTGGTTTGACTTTCCAGGGTGGTTGCTGCAGAGGTTGTGGGTCAGGGTGCTATTGTCCTGTACGGTCTATCTAATGCCTGTTTGTATATTTAGTCTCTCAGGGAAAATCCTAGGTTTTGCTTTAATTTTTCTCACCGGGCTCTAGCCCCAGTCCTGGTAAAGAATGGAAGCTCAATAAATATTTCAGAAGAAGACAGGGAGGGAAATAAAAGACCCAAACAGCAGTGAATCCTGATTGGGTGTGGTAAGCTAAGGGAAGTGTCCGTGTAACAAGAAATGTGAAGAAGCCCTTCCATAAGGCCATCGGAAGCACGCCTTCAGGTGGCGTTGCTTAGCTGTGGCTCACACGGAAGCAACAGCGAGAACTTATCGACACGGTGTGCAGCTGTCCAAAAAGATGCTGCTTAATCAGAGCAAGGCCACCGGGCTCCCCATGAAAATGAAAAGAGTCACAATGACTGGCAAAAAATATTACCCTTCCAGGCAAAAGGGATGGTCTTTGAGGTAGTGTCCCGAGGGACCACCTGCTCGAGTGTCTTTTCAACCACTTACCCCTGGAGTGTGAGCACTGTCAGAAACTTCTGAAATTCAGTGACAAATAGAGGGAAGTGACTGTTTACTTTTGATGAAACTTTATATTGCTCTCATAGGTTCCTAAGGTAGACAGGATGCTACAGGACATCAGTTCAATTCTTTTGCTTTGCACATACACCTGCACACATGTATACCACACACATACACACGCATATGAACACACAAGAGATAGAAAGCATTTAATTAGGTTTCAACATTACCTGAAGAAAAATAGTTATGGGCTCTTTAAAAAGGAAGTAACTCAGGGCCGGCCCGTGGCTTAGCGGTTAAGTGAGCGACTCAGCTACTGGCGGCCCAGGTTCCGATCCGGGCGCGCATCGACGCGACGCACACCGCTTCTCCGGCCATGCTGAGGCCACGTCCCACATACAGCAACTAGAAGGATGTGCAGCTATGACATACAACTGTCTACTGGGGCTTTGGGGAGAAAAAGGAGGAGGATTGGAAAGAGATGTTAGCTCAGAGCCGGTCTTCCTCAGCAAAAAGAGAAGGATTAGCATGGATGTTAGCTCAGGGCTGATCTTCCTCACAAAAAAAATAAAAATAAAAAGGAAGTAACTCAGATGGGGCCAGCCCAGTGGAGTAGTGGTTAAGTTCACGCACTCCGCTTCAGCGGCCCAGGGTTTGCAGGTTCGGATCCTGGGCGTGGACCTACACACCACTCGTCAAGCCATGCTGTTGTAGTGTCCCATATAAAATAGAGGAAGATTGGCACAGATGTTACCTCAGGGCTCATCTTCCTCAGCAAAAAGAGGAAGATTGGCAATGGGTGTGAGTTCAGGGCCGATCTTCCTCACAAATAAAAAAGGAAGTCGTTGCCTAAGGTATTTGTGAGAGGCCAAGTGAAGAAGTTGGAAGTAAGCCCAGGGAGGTTAGCAAAGAAATAAATTGTATGTTAATTTCAAATTGGCATTTACACCAGTTCCAGGCTTCAAAGGACAAGGATCTGAGGAAGGGGAAGTAGTCAGAGGAGGAAAATTTTTCATCCTAATTGAAGAAGAACAGTCTTGAGGGCTTCACACTAGGGAGGCAGGCTCTTGGGATTGTTGTAATCTGTCCCCTGGTTTTAGCCAAGCTGTGTGGAGCAAAAAGGCATTTCCACTAGGCAAAAAACTGAGAAGCTGGGCAGCACTTCAAAACAAGTGATGGTCAAGGGCGTCAAGAGATTTTAGGTTTTAACTCAGAGGCAAAAGAAAACCTAGGAAGTTTTAGTACCTGGCACAGCCAAGAGCTATCTCAAGGTGTTAGAGCTATAAAGAGCACTACAAAAGTCTAAAAACATATTGGAAGTAAGAGAGAAAAAATAATTTTCCCACTACTCTTCTGAGTTCGTGGCTGGCACTCCTGTAATAAAAGATATTAACAAGAGAAAAACAAACAGAAATTTTTTAACATGTATACTTCATGTATACACGGGAGATACGTGGGGAAAACTGAATAACTCAAAGTGATGGCTTAACACTCTGGCTTACATAGTATCTTCAACAAAGAACAATAAATTTGTGGAGAAATGACAGAACCAAGGAAAGTAGTTTTCGGCTTCCAAGGGCAGCAAACTGTGGGAAGGTAACTCCGTGGGAGATGAAGTCTGGTTAGTGCAGTTAAAGTTAGTAAAGGCTAGTTATGTAGATTACTCTGGTGCTGTCTCCAAGCTGATAGGATCTCAAGCTGTTTCTGGTGATTAACTTGTGTCTTTCCTGGTAGAGAAGAGAAGAAGAACACATTTATGTCCTGCAAAATTTATTTAGGCAAATAGGGGGAGGGCAGGGAGCTTTCCTTGTGTCTGCTGCTTCTCAGTTGCCTTCAGCTCAAAACAATTCTTATGTCAAAATGGCAATTTTGGGGTGGCGTATTCTGCTACTCTTCAGGAGCAAAGGATTCTTTATGCCTTATACTGGGTTAAATAGTGACCTCCAAAATTCATGTCTACCCAGAAGCTTGGAACGTGACCTTATTTGGAAATAGGTTCTTTGTAAGTATAATCAAGTTAAGATGAGGTCATACTGGGTAAGGATGGGCCCTAATCCAATGACTGGTAGCCTATTAAGAAGCGGGAATTTGACACAGACATAGGGGAGAAGACATTGTGAAGACAGAGCCAGAGGTTGTAGTGACGCAAGCCAAGGAAAAACAAGGATTGACAGCAAGGCACAGAAGCTAAGAAGATAAAAGGAAGGATTCTCCTCTGGTGACCTCTGAGAGAGTATGACCATGCCAACACCTTGACTTCTCACTTTGAGCCTCCAGAGCTAAGAGAAAATAAATTTCTGTTGTTTTAAGCCACCCAGCCTCTGGTAATATGTTACAGCAGCCCTAGGAAACTAATACAGGCCTGAGGAGAAAATCAGATGAAAATTTCAAAAACAGATGCCAAGTAAACTTAATAGTTATTTATTTTGCACTTACTATGCCCCAAATTGGGCTGCAGAGAATAGAAAGATGCTTATGACCAGATCCAGCCTTTGAGGAGCTGAAGTAGTGAGTAAGTTTGTAAAACAGGTTAAAAATAAAATCATTCTATGATAATGAAATAGCCATTTATTCACCATCAGATTGGTGAAAATTGTCAATATTGATAATATACAGTGTGGATGAGTTTACGTGGGAATGGGCATGATTGGTGGGAATGTAAATTGGTACAGCTGATTTTGAGAACTTAGCAATAGCTTGTAGAATTCTTAATCTACCTCTAGAAGTTTAAACTACTAAAAATACTCATATGAGTGGACAAGGATATTTTCTTTCACCGGCCATGTGCCTCTCATGTGCTAGCAGCTGGGATGACTATAATAACAAAGATAAATACATGGGCCAGCCCTGTATCATAGTGGTTAAGTTCACGTGCACCACTTCGGCTGCTCGAGCTTCATGGGTTTGGATCCCGGGCGCGGACCTACACGCTGCTCATCAAGCCATGCTGGGATGGCATCCCACATACAAAATAGAGGAAGATGGGCGTGTGTTAGCTCAGGGCCAATCTTCCTCACAAAAATAAATAAATAAATACAGTCTTTAACATCTGGGGCACTTATATTCTAATAGGGGAGATGAGCAAACAACAAATGAACAGATAAATATTTAAATAAACGAAGGACTGAAAGATAAAATTAAAGCATTATTTGCACTATTGAAGAACTAGAGACAACCTGAATTGTACTAGAAGAATAATTGTATAAATCATGTATATCCATATATAAAACATTATGCAAGTCTTGAAAAAGAACGAGGTACACTTCCTGTTGTGGGTTGAATTGCATCCCCTCAAAAGATTTGTTGAAGTCCTAACCCCTAGTATTTGTGAACATGACCTTATTTGGAAATAGAGCCTTTGCAGATGTAATTAAGATATAAGTTAAGACAAGGTGACATTGGAGTAGGGTAGGCTCTTAATCCAGTATGACTAATGTCTTTATAAGAATGGGAGAAGAGATTCAGAGACAGACACATACAGAGAGGAGAACACTCTGTGAAGATGCAGACACACAGTGGGCACACTGCCAGGTGACCAAGTGATGATGGAAGCTGACCTTGGAGCCATGCAGCTGTAAGCCAAGGAAGGTCAAAGATGCTGGCCACCTCCAGAAGCTGGGAGAGAGAGCATGGTCCTACCAACACCTTGATTTTGAACTTGTAGTCTCCAGAACTGTGAGAGAACAAGAATACAATAGGAAAACGACTGTGGCTTAGCGGTTAAGTGCGCACGCTACGCTACTGGCGGCCTGGGTTCGGATCCCGGGCACGCCCCTACGCACCGCTTCCCCGGCCATGCTGAGGCCGTGTCCCACATACAGCAACTAGAAGGATGTGCAACTATGACGCACAACTATCTACTGGGGCTTTGGGGGAAAAAAGGAGGAGGATTGGCAATAGATGTTAGCTCAGAGCCAGTCTTCCTCAGCAAAAAGAGAAGGATTAGCACGGATGTTAGCTCAGGGCTGATCTTCCTCACAAAAAAAAAAAAAAAAGAAAATGACAGTGTTGTTTTAAGCCATCCAGTTTGTGGTACTTTGTTATGGCAGCCCTAGCAAACTAATACATGATGTAACTGCTACAGAATCTGGCCATCCTCATGCATAGATAGGCACAGAACCAACACCAGAATCCCACTCAAACTATATTTTTAAGATATTTTTTCCCCACTGGCATTAATAATTAGCATTTCCATTAATAATGTGTTTTAGTAAGTATCAAGGCTTTCATATAGAAAACAATTGACTGGATTTTGTTCTATAATAAAAAACTCAGATTCAGCCCCAAACGTGAAGGGGAGGTGGGGGCCAAGAAAGGAGTGTATTGTTCAGACCTCAGAACTGGAGCCCAGGCTCTCCTGTTCATCTGAGGTCAGTTTCCTCAAATGCAGGCACAGTGCTGCCCACTGCAAAAACCAGCCCCACCACGAGTCTGGGTAATGCCATCTAAACATTTCAGTTTTTCGTGCATCTAGCTGATTCACCTCCACTTGCCAGTTTCCAGACTTTGGCCTGACTTACAAGTTGGGAGCTTTTTTTCATTTGTTTATTGAGGTCACATTGACTTATAATATTGTGTAAATTTCAAGTGTACATCATTATATTTCTGTTTCTGTATAGACTGCATCGTGTTCACCACCAATAGTCCGGTTTTAATCCGTCACCATACATATGTGCCCCTTTACCCCTTTCTCCCTCCTCCCACCCCCTTCCCCTCTGGTAACCACTAATCTGTTCTCCTTATCCATGTGTTCATTTATCTTCCACATGAGTGAAATCATACACTATTTGTCTTTCTCTGTCTGACTTATTTCACTTAGCATAATACCCTCAAGGTCTCCACATCCTCTCCAACACTTGTTATTTCTTGTCTTATTAATTACAGCCATTCTAATTGGTGTAAGGTATCTCCTTGTAGTTTTGATTTGCTTTTCCCTAATAATTAGTGACGTTGAACATCTCTTCATTTGCCTGTTGGCCATCTGTATATGTTCTTTGGCAAAATGTCTGTTCATATCCTCTGCCCATTTTTTGATTGGGATGTTTGTTTTTTTGTTGTTGAGTTGTATGAGTTCTTTATATATTTTGGAAATTAACCCCTTGTCAGATATACGATTTGCAAATATTTTCTCTCAGTTCTTAGGTTGTCTTTTCATTCTGTTAATGGTTTCCTTTCCCTTGCAGAATGTTTTTAGTCTGATATAGTCCCATTTGTTTGTTTTTTCGTTGTTTCCCTTGCCTGAGTAGACATGGTATTCAAAGAGTTTTTGAAGGAGTCTTCTTCCAGATCTTTCTTATCCAGTATCACTAGAAAAATGGCCCTGTAAGCGTTGCAGAGAGGCCCAAGTCAGAGGCAGTGAGCTGCACAATGAGCACCACGAAGCCCCTGCATTCGTGAGCACGCTCAACCGAGCTGACCACCACGTGCTCAAAATGTCCTCATGTCTGCACAACTCGCACTGACTTTGACCAAAAAAAGATTTTCTATTCCTCTCAATGACCCTGTCTGGTTAGCAGCAGAGATCACAGAATAATACAAGAGGATCCAAGTTGTGAGTACTCAGCAGGTGACCCATATTGTGAAATGACTTGTAAACTTTGCAGAAAAAAATAACTTCAGGACAAAAAGGCACAATGCAAATCAATGGGTTTCTTGAGCAGCTCTGTAGAGAAAAGTAAACTTTCTGAACTACTTTTTCTCCCTTTCCCTCAGGATTCCTTTCTCCTCCGTAATTAAGAAGCCCATGTGAAGCAGCAAGAAGGAAAGGGTTGGTGGGGAAGTCATTACTAATGGCAACATCAGTGCTGATACTTGCTGGAATAAAACCTCTGGCATTTTCACCTATAACAAACCTGTCATCAGTGAAGCCACTTAAGGAAGCTTCCTTGCTAGTCTTCCTAACACTAGAAAAATAATTATGGTAATGTAAAGCCTTTAACAAACACTTTGTGCAAGAAACAGGAATGACTCTTCTGTCACCCAATACCTTCCCAAATTAGTGGTTTATCCCCTGGGGATGGAAATTGACTTCTCTTCTCTCCAAAATAATCAAATTAGAACAATTCCATCTGGTTTTCATTCCTGAAATAAAAATAAATAATTTATAAAGTCTGGAGCTAACTGTTCCTGCGGTTAATTCCTCGTGTGGCCTTCCACATCCTCCTGTGTGGGCCTCTTTCCAACATGATGTGGGTTTGGGATATGCCAAAGAAAAATTGCACCGGACGGAGTTAAATAGGCAAGGGAGACTTTACTCAAGACTACCACAATGGGGTCGACTATTGCAATGGGGGCGAGAGATGGAACACAACTTTGAATACAACCAGGGTAGCTGGGGATTTATAGCCAGTGGGCAGGATGAGGGAGTGGATGCAAAGTTATTAAGAGGAACTTGGTTTGGTTTCAAGGGGGGAAGGACTCTTGCTCAACTGGCTGGGAAGGATTCTTGCTGAACTAGGCTGGCAGGCCAGGATGAAGCCTAGTCGAGAAGAAGGCTCAGAGGAGCCTGACTAAAGTTTGGTCAAGGAGCGAGAGCCCTCGTCAGATGATACCCCCACATAGCCTTCACCTTAACAGAGGTGCGTCAGCCTGAGATCTGAGAAATGAACTAAATCTACTAACATGTTTTCTTGTGTTTGTTTTATTTTCTTTTGGTTTATTTGCCAAGAGTTCAAAAGGTCATAATTCAGAAATCACCCAAGTAATTTATACTAATTGTTATTTGTGAATGTATAGAGAGGGCTACACTTCAAATATCTGATATGTTTCTATCAATAAAAACAAAACCATCAAAAATAGTTTCGTGGTGAGGTTGCTTTGTTTCTTGTTGTTCGATGGTGGTGACACATAAAGGAGAAAAGGAAGGCAAAGAGCAGAGATGAATCAGAAACAGGCTCTCACCAGGTGCATACACAGCACCTGGTAAGCACCACCTCCTGGAGGCCTGCCAACTCCCTTCATTAGGAGAGCCTCAGACCCAACGTCTAATTTGCTCAAGGTCAAGTGTGGAAGCCAGGATTTGAAGCCAGCTCCGTCTGACTCTCAAGATAAGATTCTTTCCATTGCACTAGCTCTTCCCAAACACCAGACCTTGGATGTAGGCCAGCTCAAAATTAAGTTATGAGCTGTCAGAGGCAAAATGAAAAATATAAGGACAATGTTGTGCATTTTTTATCAAGTAAAATGAATTCAATTTAAGGCACCGTTCTTTTTTCTGCGATTATGGCCCACCTCTGGTGTTAAAAAAGTTCTTTCTATTATGAAGTGATAGTGGTGATGGTGGTAATTGTTTGTTTTTGTGTTTTTAGTGTCCTTGGTGGACAAAATTTAACACTCAGCCAAGTTTTGGTCACTCATGAAATTCCAGAGTCTGAGAACCAGGACTACAGAAATGTAAGTTCCCAAGAAACATAGAGGAAAAAGGCAGCTTTGTGTGCTCATTCAGCTATTCCCCCACCTCCATCTTCACTTCAGCCTCTGAAATGTAGAGAGAAGTCACTCCCATTTAAAGAAAAGTTAACATCTCTAGTTGTGATCAAGCCACAAGGGAAGCAAAGACAGACACAAGGCACAGCTGGAGGGAGTGAGAATCAAGATGATTCTAAAGGGCATAAGAGAGTCTAATGACAGGACGAGAAGCCAAAGGACGTTGCTCAGACTGAGAAGAAATATGTGCACTATCGCTCCTGCAGAAAGGTCGAGCAGAGTCCTTGTCCTCTGTGGGGTCCATCTTGGTTTTGACCTGTCCAGGGTTTTACCTGCTGGAGGAATGCTTCACCTATGAGGGTTCACCTTCCTCAGCAAACAGGCATCGGCAGAATTGCAGCCAGCTTAGCATTCCATTGTGTGCAGAAAGGCCTTACTTCTCAGGTTTCCCATGGGCCATTTTTAAAGGTGACCAGACTTCTCTGTCGTAACAGGAAGTGTTCTATTTTTCACTTTTGCTCACTTGCTTACTTAAAGTCATGGGGAAAAAAAAAAGAGGAAAAAGATCTTGTTTCCTACCTAACCAAAAGGAGGCAGTATAATGTCATGTTTAAGAGTCAAGAAAATTGGGCGTGGGATGGGCCACACCCAGGTGTGTAACCCAGGGCAGCTCTCTAAACCCTTGATGCCTCTGTTTCCTCACGTGTAAAATGTGAATAATAACATTTCTGACTTAATCGAGTTGCTGTGAGAATTGAGAAATGGATGTGCGTGGACCTCTAAGTATCCTAGATAAATGTTAGCTATTATTATGTGGATTATATTTATTACAAGTAGGATAGTTGCACACGTCCCAATTCAGGATAATAAGCATATACTTCCAAAGAGAGCCTGTTGACTAAACTTGAAGTAAAAAATAAAAATGTTGGTCTTCACTTGTATCAGCAACATACTGAGGGCAGAACCAGCACATCTAGCTGTAGCTCTCCCTGACTGGCAGCTGCAGAGGACTAGGAATGACACCCCACTCCACCCCCATTCCTCCTCACTAAAGAGACTCAACCTCTAACTGTCCCCCGGGGTCTCCACATTGGAGTTGGGGGTAGTGTGCAGTGTTGGCTGTCTGCCACATAAACTCTAAGGTTGTTGATCCGCTTAGGGGGTGAAACACATTGTCCAAAGTCAATAACACTGTCATTAGATTGGCTCAGACTCTGAGCGAGGAAATACTAGGAGAAGATGAGGACTAGGGCATAGGTATTGTTCCTGAGCCTGGTCAGCAACTTCAGACCCTGTCCCAGGTTTTGGTTGGACCTATTTGAGGGAATCCATTTTCCAAAGCCCTTTCAATTTCTGGATAGCTCTTCCAAGTCTATTTCCAAGCATCAATGTCCTTTCTTGTTGCTTCTAGATTATCTTACACACAACATTTATTTCTTTTTAAGACATCATTAGAGTCCCTTGTAAGCCGAGTTTCATTTCTCTTGTTAGATTTTTTCTTTCATTGTAAAGTTGATAATCCTATTAGTTCTAAGAGATTTCTGAAACAAAGTTGGATTACTACTGGATGTCATGTGAAGCCAGATTCCCAAAGTCAAGGGTCAGCAAACTCTGGCCGGCTGGGCAAATGGGCCTATGGCCTGTTTTTGTAAATATACTTCTATTGAAACACAGTATTCATCCATTTACATATTCTCCATAGCCTATCTCTCCACCACAGCACTTAACTCCTTGTGACAGAGACTGTACGGCCTACAAAGCTGAAAATATTTACTCTCTGGCTCTTTACAGAAAATTTTGCTATTTCCCTGCTTCGTGGAGTCAGACCACTATGAGAAAAGATGGTCTTCTCTGAGAAAAGTTAGTTGGCTACCACCATGACTATTACGTAACCAGTTTTATCCAAAATTTTCCACCAGCATAGCAACATGTCATAATGAAATCTTACACTTAAAAACATTTTCTATTTTGATGGTTCAAAATGGGACCAAAATTACTATCTTCCAAAGGAAGTCATCCAAGTTCTTCTATTTTAACATCCTTTCCCAGAAACTACCTCCAGTGAATTAGAGTTGAACAGCTAAAGAGCCACGTTGGGGGTAATTTCGGTGGGAAAATTAAAAGGACGTGACACTCATAAGTCTAGATTAAGTTTAATAACTAGGACAAGATTCCAACTTCTAAAATCTTTGGAAGTAAATGTAAAGAACAGCCTGATTAAAAATAAGGTAATAAAGTTCCCGTTCCTTTTCTCCTCACCAGAAGCCAACTGTTCATCGCAGTGGAGTCAACAGCAATATTTCTAAGCAAAATCTGAAACCAAGCACTTGGTATTAATTTGCATTCATAAAAGAAACATATTTTTAATGGTTTGTTCCACTGGGCGAATGAGAGGCAAAGTTTGGGAAAATGAGAACAAGAGAGAAGGCCAGAGAAGCTGCTTCTGGCTCCTCATGCAAAGATAGTTTTTAAAACTTCAAAATAAGTAAGATTTACTTCATTTAAACAATCAGAGAGAATCATGTTCTGTTAAAAACAAAACTTTCTAATACTGTTTTTTATTTGTTCCACACTCTCTGGCCACTTGTTTCACACATTTTCCCTTCTGTCTGTGGGTTGTGTACAGCTGGGTCACATACATTCTGAATGTCGTGTAGGTTTCACCGACTTTCCTTAATTCAATCACTGATAAAATTTGCCACCCAGTTAAAATTGCCACGTCCCTTGTGGAAAGCAATTTGGAAAAACATTTTAAGAGACACAGACTGTTCACGGCTTCTGATCTAGTTATCCCACTGCTGGGAATTTACCTTAAGGAAATAATTCAGAAGAAGGAAAAAAACTCTTATTAACTAAAGAATTATTTATAATAGCAAAAAAAACCTTTACATCCAAAAATAAAAGAATTAAATGAATTATGATATATTGACTAGAAGAACTCTCATACAGCTATTAAAATAATTACGGAAACTATGTGACAACACAGAAAGTATTTATGGTATAATGAATGTTAAGGGAGAAAAGTAGAATGTAACATTATATCTACATTATGATTACACTATGAAAAATGATGCCTGCATATGAACTAAGACTGGAAGAAACACAAAAATGATTTGTTTGATGAGTTGAAATATAGGATTACTTGGGGTGGTGGGCTGGAGGCTGTATTTCTTTCTTTAATAAATGTTTATTTTATGGTGTTGTTTATAAGCTTAAAAATGGAGGAGAACATCTCTTTTTTTTCCCCCTTCTCTTTGCTATTTAAAATAATTTAGGAACTGTATCAGTCATGGTCCAGTTACAAAGAAGAGAAACCATTCCAACTAGAATAAGCAGAATGGTGTTTATTATAGGATCAAGGCGATGGTTGAAGAAACAGACTCCAGGCTGAGTTTCCAGGGATAATTCTCAAGGCTACGCCATAGAACTGGGCCCCCAAAACAGCCATTTCTCCTGCCTTGACCTAGAAGCAGCTTGCAAAGCTGGAAAGCTCTGCTTACATCTGTCTGCTTCAGAAGAACCCTGCCTCTGTATGATCCCTACCAGGGAGGAGGAGCTTCATGCTTTCTCTCTCTTACTGTGTAAACCCGTTCTGAATTTAAGTCCTGGACAAGTGCGTTAGATCCACAGTGCCTAAATCCCATGCAAAATGCTTAACAGTTTCCCTGCCATAGTGAGGCAGTAAAAGGAGATGAAACTAGATAGTGAACAAGCCAGTCTCTCGTACCTGCCACATGTGATTGCCAGATAAGATACAAGACACCCGATTAAATTAGAATTTCAGATAAATGACAGACAATTCTTAGTAAAAGTATTTCCCAAATATTGCAAGGGACATACCGATACTAAAAAATTATTCATTGCTTACCTGAAATTCAGATTTCACTGGGCATCCTGTATTTTTATTTGCTAAATGCGGCAACCCTACTGCCATGGAAACCAGTAGAAATTGAAGTTATTCCCGATTCATACAAAGCTGTAGTGATATTTATTCCCAGAGAGGGATTTCTGCAATAGAGTGGCACCATATTGGAAGCATTTTCTTTTTTGAAGCCAATAAATATTCTTTAGGTTCTTTACGATTTTTCCAAAAAAGGGAAGCAAACAGGTGTACGTTGGTTAGACTCTTGTAACCAATCAGGAGGTATCGGTGCCAGGTGGGACCCTAGAGAAAATGTATTCTTTAGAGACAACTTTTTTCTACCCCTTTCATTTAACAGATAAGAAGTCGGGTTAGAATAGAGCGAGAGTTAGAACCTAGGGCTCTCAGACTTAACTCTTTCTGGTTAGGTATCTCCAAAAGATTAAACTTCCTTTTCCAACTGTGATTTAAAGTCAAACTTAAGCTGCTATCACAAAAATGTGGAGTCCTTAGCCTCTGGCGATCTCTGAGTGCCAGAGACAGGGAAGGTGGCCACGCAAGAACTGCGGTAGAGAAATTTCTGGACCAGGAATGGCCTGGATTTGAACCCAAGCTGTGTCATTACTCCACTCAGTAAGCTTGGGCATATGATAATTCTTCTGAGTCACAGTT
Organism: Ceratotherium simum simum; assembly: GCF_057802395.1. Lineage (NCBI taxonomy): Eukaryota > Metazoa > Chordata > Mammalia > Perissodactyla > Rhinocerotidae > Ceratotherium > Ceratotherium simum. Next base: position 22,528,889 of record NC_141937.1, on the reverse strand, counting down.
CGCCTCATCCCTAAAATGAGGTCATTAATACTTTTCCTCTTTCTTTTCCAAGTTTGCCATAAGGATCAAATAAGTTCACATCCGAAAATTTTTCTGAAATGTAAAATGTGCCATAAAGGCATTTTGCACAATCTCATAATTGAAAATATCTAAAGTTTAAAATATTCAATATTCCAACCATTGTCCATCTCTGTGGGGTTGTTATATGCAATAATTTCAATTCTTGCTCAATTTATTCTTGAGCAGAGTAGGTTTAAGTAATGCCAGAAACCCCAAAGTAGAAGTAGTTTAAACAAGATAAACGTTTATTTCTTGCTCAAGTAAATAAACTCTGGAGGTAAGTGGTCCATGGGTCTCAATGATCCTTAGGAACTCTAGCTTCTTCTATTTTGTGCCTCTGTCATTCTCATCTCATAGATTCCACCTCATTGCCCAAGATGGCTGGTCAACCTCCAGCCATCACATCTGCATTCCAGCCATCAGAAGGGGAAAAGTTTTGAAGAGGGCATACACCTTCTTTTTGAGTTGAACGTGCTTCCTGGAATGTAAACACCATTTTCACTTACACCCTGTTGCCAAAACCTCATCAAGTGGCCACATCTAATTATAGAAAGTAGAGAAACAAAGTTGTAATTTCAGACAGCCATGTGCTCATCTATTGTTAAGTCAGTCAACAGTGTCTGCCATAGTAGGTAAAAAAAACAAATATCTTCCCACAGGAATTAGAGGGAGTCTTACTTCGGGTTGCTATAACAAGGTACCATAGACTGGGTGGCTTATAAACAATAGAAATTTATTGCTCACAGTTCTGGAGGCCAGAAGTCCAAGATCAGGGTACCAACACGGTTGGGTTCTGATAAGAATCCCCTTCCCGGTTGCAGATTGCCTATTCTCCCATGGTGGCAAGAGATGGAGAAAGCACTGTGGGATCCCTTTTATTAAGAACACTAATCCCACCCATGAGGGCTCCCTCACGACCTAGTTACTGCCCAAAGGTCCCACCTCCAAATAGCATTGCATTGGGGGTTAGGATTTGAATATATGAATTTAGGGGGGACACAGACATTTAGTCCATTGCAGAAGGTAATTCAATTAAAAAGAATCTTTTGAAAAATGCAGACACGAACCGGAAAAGCCAAATTACAGTCACTTTAATCACATAATTCATCATTGTCTAGCTGGATTATAAACTCCATGTAACAATAGCATAGTGTCTGCTACATAGCTGATCATTTATAAATATTTGAAGAATGAATGGAATAAATAGCTGTTAGAGGGTAGGAGGGAGGAATCACAAATTTTGTCTCTGCAGAATTGAAGCTGCCAACAATGAAATTATTTCGGTATTAAGACCTGAAACAGAAAAAATAGCTTGTAAAAGTGCCCTCTGGCACAAAACAGGTGAACTATACCAAACCACAGCATGCAAGCAAATTACCTAATCTCCAATTTCCCACCTCATTCAGACCCGTATGTTCCAAGATAAAACCACAGATGAAGTGATCTAACTTTGCCTGGATTCATTAAGACCTCTGACGGTTTGAAAAACTCTCTAAGTTTACAAATTCCAACCAGTTCCTGAGAAGCCCAGTTGGTGATCAACTGCAAGTATCTTTGCCTAACTCCCTTTTTTTTTTGAAGCATCCTACGGTTACCTTGGTATGTGTTAATAACAACACTAATGATTTTAACGTTCTTTGATAACAGGTATATGTCTAGTGTTCACTAGTCAGTAGCAATAGACCGTGTTTTATTAAATGTCATGCTTATTGTTAATGTCTGTTTTCACCGATTTTTTTTGGGTGGTAGACATGTCTTCATGTTACATACTGGACAACTCAAATCCTTTCTGGAACAACATAGTGTGTAAATATGGATAGACAACCGGTATGAGAACTAGAGAAGTTTTTTTCCAACACAAATTATGTTATGTGTTATCTAAATTCTCTCTGGCAAAGTAGAGAAGAAGTGAGCTGGGCACAGTGTCAGTTCAAATAGACAAGGTCGTGAGAGAGAGCAGGGCAAGGAAGAAATATTTCAGAATCACCAAACCAGTCAACAAATATCAGTACTGAAAAACACAAGTCAGATCAATTTTATCTTATTGACAAGTATTGCATGCCAATGTATTTGGTCTTTTCTACAAGCCTTAAAGTCTTATAACTGGGCAGCAATTGATACCAGGTTTGGATTCAGAATATATTAGTATACAATTTAAATTTGTTTCTTCTAATATATGACTTGGGGCATATATTATCTGAGTTTTAATTATCTCATTTGTAAAGTGGAGATATTATATTACATTTAACTTTGGATATTCCACCATATGGCTCTCTTTTACATAATTAAAAACACTGTAAAATTATATTTTATGTCTGTGCACTGTATTATATATAATCATACTGCATAGATTGTCTACTGGTGATATTCATATTACTATGTATGATTGTGTACACAAAATCATGTTTATTATACTTTATGAGCAACACAAACAATTTTTCTCGTATAGTTTTGACAACATACAGTGGTTGCCTGATGTGCTGATTCTAGAAATGAATCATCAAGTAATTTTTTATTCTACTGCAATACCTACAACACAGATGGGTGGTTATGAGCATTAAAAGAAAAAAATGGTAAAACTCTCGGCACACAGTCAGTTCTCCATTGTGTTGACCAAACCTGAATTTTTATTCCTTAAAACTAAGACAATCATATTTTAATGATATAAACAGTAATAGAGTAATCTGTATAGCAAAGAAAATGACTGTACTAATGATAGTCACCTAACTACATTGAAGGCCGCCAGAAGATGGCAGTCTCATTTCTTTAAGGAATAGGATGACGCTGAGACAAATGTTGGGGATAGAAGTTGACAGATAGCGTGGAAGATGAAATTGTTCAGGTCACTGCCGGCCACTGCCTGTCGGCGTAATTCTTTCCCAGGTAAAGCCAATGAACTCTCTTTGCAGAAAGCGCCAGAAACTAAAGAGCCTGACTTTCAATGCTATGGATTTCGCCATGAAAGATTATATAAGAGTAAGAAATAGTTCACAATTCATCTGAAACTTTTTCACCACTGGCTTTTTCTCACCTTTCCTGGCATGTTTCTCTTTCATGCTGCAGCAGCATACATGAAGGCTAAGGTAAATCCTAGGGCTGGTTTTTTCTAGACTCATTGATTTAAAGAGAAAACAGATTCGCTATGGTCAAGAGGTGACACTGAGGCCAATTATCTGGTCATATCCGTGTCCTTTAAAGAAGGTATCCCAACCTGAAATGTATCTCAATCCAAGAAATATACATTGATTAACCTTCCCAGCCCCAAGGAGTCAGGCATTAAGGCAGCAGATTGGACCTTCATGCTGTGTGTCTACTAAAACCCTCTCCTATTGATTATTGTAACTTTCAGATGCACCACCATGAGCAAAAGGCTCAGCACAAAGAATTCAAAAATTCTAAATTGAAGTTCTGTAATAGTGACCCTGCTCTTTTATTTCCTGTCTTTTTGATAAGCTGCTTCTCTCCAACCTCTGCATACAGAACAGAAACAATTTGGTTTGCCCTTGAAGAATGTCTCCCCCACCAAAAAAGAACACTGGCATTATTCACATTTTCCTAATGCGGATTCATATAATGCCATTTTTTCAGTTCCATTTTGAAAGCTTGGCGAGTGGCAAAAGCTCACATTCATAAGCATAACCATTTAATTTCCAGAATTAGTGAGTGGAGCTCAACATATTGCATGCATTGTATCAGAATATCTGATTCCTTCGGAATGGCTCTGAAAGTCAGAGAGGGTGTGATGACCAAATGGTGCTAAACTAATGATATTTTCATATTAGGATATGGAAAGAGAGAAACAAATATTCTAGCATGCGTAGACACTATTGTTTTAATTTGTTGATGACAAAACACATTTCATCTCAATTAGCAAGTAGACTGTTAGGAAGTTCTAGCCAGATTGCTAATAATTAAAAACTTAATGTGTCTTCAGTCATTACAAGAGGACAGTGATGAAAGGTTGTGACAAGCATTTGAATTCTGTTTGCTATATTTATTTAGGGAAAGGGAAAAATCCCTATCTTCATAACAATGAATTAAAAAATAGTGCATGTGATTATTCTGGGTCTTCTGGAAAAGTTAAGATATCATTTCTCAGCATTTGCCAATGAGGAAACCCCAATTCAGAAATGGTCCCCAGGGGAGTCTCAGGCTAGTTCAGATACCCTGCCCCAATCAAGTAACTCCCTAGCACTAGTTCTAAGTTCCTGTCTCCCTAATGTCTTTATAATAGACTCATTTTTTTTAATTAGTAATTAAGAGTTCCTAATATACATAATGCTCTCCCCTACCTGTTGTAATCCAGGGTGCCTGGCCTAAATGTTCAGTCTTAGTATTTGTTTGTTTGTTTTGATGTGGGCAATCTAATTGCTTTGTCATCTTGTGTTGAGGCTACTTCAGTCACCCATTTCCTCCTTCTTTTCCACGTGGGCATGATTTCACGCACGCAAATTATCACCGGCATCAATTTTTTAAACCCAAATCAGTTTGAGTCTAAAGATGTCCGTTTCCAATATATTTTATGCCAAAGCCAATTGCTAATGGTCCTTGATATTTATTGAGGAGCTTCTCTACCCTAAGATTTTTCAGTGATGAGCCTCTGCCCTGCAGCAATATTCGCCATGTCGAAGTCCAGGTTGTGGTGTGGCTGCTTTGTATCTTTCGAATGGGCTTTTACACATCACCATCACGGCAACAGAGAAAACAGATCCCACCCACACATGTTGCCCACCACGTCAGATGCAGTGCACAATAAGTTCAAAGATGGGCTCTTTGGCCCCCCAGGACTTTTCTTTTGAGATTAATTAAATCTCAAGTAGGATTACAATATGATCATTCCTGGCTGAAAAATGCAGACTGAATTTTCTGGCACAGATATGCTTTAAATTTACTTTGTTTTGTGTTGATCCAGAGCTCATCCTCTTACCAAAAAAATGAAGAGATTAGCAAACGTGAAAGATATTTTTTATCAGTGTTAGACAGACATTGTATTTAATTTTCTTTTACATTCTACACTCTGCGTATCCATTTAATCCCAAACACGCAGAAGATTTGCCAATGAGTGATTCTAGTTGAAAGTATGGCAAGACTGGGATTACTCTTCTTTTTTTTTTTTTTTTTTTGTTTACTTTATTTTTTTTTTGTTTATTGCAGTAACATTGGTTTATAACATTGCAAAAATTTCAGGTGTACATCATTATACTTCTATTTCTGCATGGACTACATCATGTTCACCACCAAAATACTAATTACAACCCATCACCACACACATGTACCGAATTATGGGATTACTCTTCTTATCCTGGTATTTAATACAACTGGGTAAAGAACTAATTCAGATCATAAAATTTAAAACCATAGTAATCATCACAGTTTAATTCGTATAGAGTTTCCTTTAAAGGGTCAGAATTATTTTCCTAGGTTCTAGTTTACTTATTTTCTCCAATCTCAGAGGATGTAGAAAGGAAAATGTAATTGATTTTGATTGCATTTTTCTGACTGGCTTTGCCTGATGCAACTTAGTTGAGTTGACTTGCAATGGTCATTCATTCACAACATGTTACTCAATCATTATTTGTGGAGCATTTACTTCATGTCAGGGACTGTGCTACATGCTGGACACAGAACCCCAAACAAAACAGACACAGTCCCTACTCATGAGGAGCTTCCAGATACTTTCATAGCCAACTGGAAATAAACTCTAGAGATTCAATTCCTTAATTTCCTGATCATTTCTTTATCCAGTAAGATGTGATTACCTAATGGATTTAATTATTTAATTAAATTTAACTATCATATATTTCCTCAACTCTCAGTAGGGTGTTGTAGCAGAAATTTTTCAGATATCGTTAATTCAGTGGCAAAAATGCTATGAACTGTGATCACGTTGTGAAAGTACAGTTCTTAATCTTAGTTTCAGTGTTTTGTTATTTTTTTATGGGATCTTAACCGAATAAATAAGAATGAGAAATTTTTCATTTTAATATTCTTATGGGAAAATTAGGAAAATATCCGTGGCTCAAAACTTTTGCTCTATTTTTTTTTTTTGAACACGCATGTGTCCTTTAAGAAATATCTGGTGAGCCAGCCCTGATGGCCTAGCGGTTAAAGTTGGGAGCTCTTACCACTTTGGCAGCCCGGGTTCAGTTCCCGGTCACGGAACCGTACCACTCACCTGTCGGTAGCCATGCTGTGGCAATGGCTCACATAGAAGAACTAGAAGGACCTACGACTGGAATATACAACTATGTACTGGGGCTTCGGGGAGGGAAAAAAAAAAAGAGTGAGATTGGCAACAATTGTTAGCTCAGGTTGATTCTTCCCCAGCCAAAAAAAAAAACAGGAAGAAATATCTTGCGCATGGTAGCCATTTAGTGAATGACTTTTTGAATGAATGGAAGATCCTTGACAACAGAGACTTCGCCACCTTCGTTCACTTCTTTATTTCTGACACATAGAACAGTGCCTGCAACATAATAGGCACTCAATAAATATTTGTTTAATGAATGAATATGGTCTCATTGATAGCAAAGGACCAGCTCTTACTATTTAACTGGAAAAGAAAAAAATCACATGAAATTCCTCAGTGAAGAAAACTTTTGTGATCATCTTAGCCTACTAATTGTAAATATTGACTTATTTGGATTTATTTCTACCAGTTTATTTGAGCTCTCTATTCTGTTTTTATGTTCCAAGCATTTTTCCCTACTTTCTCTTATTGTTATTTAGAAATCTGTTGTCAATCTAAAAGTGGCTTCATTGTAGATAATCTGTCCTTTCTTTCTGGCTGCTTTTAAGGTCTTTGGCATTTTGCAGTTTCATTACAATGCATTTATGTGCGGATTTCTTAAAAAGAAACATGTCCTGCTTAGGACTACATTTGTTCTGCAGATTTATGTCTTTCTTCAATTCTGGAAAATTCTCACTCATTATCTCTTTAAATATTGCCTCTCATTTTCTCTATTTTCCCTTTCTGGATGTGAGTTAAATGTATGTGAGAGCTTCTCATTCTGTTCTCCATCTTCTAATTTCCCTATCATGTTTTATCTCTTTTTTTGCTGTATGGTGATGAATTTCATTACATCTAGCTTTTAGTTCATGAATTCTTTCTTTACTGTGTCTAATCTGCTCTTTAACCTACCTATTAAGTGTTTCATTACAACAATTATTTTCATTTTCAGAAGTTGTATTCTAATTCTTTTCCAAATCTGCCTTCTTTGCTCTACTTTATTAATTTATCATATTTTTATTTCATCTTTTCTTTTTGTAACTATTTGTATTACATCTTTAAAGAAAATAATATGAATCTCAATTTTCTATTATTTGAAGTTCTTAGGGGACCTAAATTTGCTTTTTGTTACTTCCAATGACACTTGCTCATGGCCTGGGTAGAGAATATGGCCCTACCAAAAGGATTTACATTTGCTTCTACTTAGCGCCCCTGAGGGCTATGCTAACATGCATTATTATCTCAAGTGTTCTCAACAGGTAAACATCACCTTTTCAAAACATTGAACAAAATGAGGCCAGGCCTAGGGTTACAAATTCTCAAGGGTGACTTTTTTTCCTTCCATCTACCAGACTTTTCTCATAGTCTACCTTTGCTAGTAAGTATATATTTTTTTAGCCCATCCTTTCATTATGTGTTAGGATCTTGGTTTTAATTGATTTCCCAACTTATGGAGCCCCAGTGTTTGTCTCCCACCCCAAGGGCCAATTGAAACCTGGTCACTAAATCCAACAAATGCTCCTAAGACAGTTTGGCTCTCTGATATTCAGCTTCCTCCTACGGGGATTTTCCCTTTCTATCTTTCAAATTCGGCCATGCAATCAAAGTGTCTTTTTAAATTTTGCCTAGCAACATTTTTGCAGGGAGGTAGTGGGATACCTAGTAGATAATATTGCTAAAAATAAAAGTCTTACAAGCTATTTTTAACTCCTCCCTTGTTACTGCCCAAAGTGGAAGGGGGGGGGGTCATCTGCCCACCACAAGACACGCCAATAGTCAAGAAGCAAGGTGGTAAGAGAGAAAAGACTATTAGAGCTTGCTAGCAAGAGGGAAGATGGCTGACTAATGTCTGAAAGAACCATCTTACAGAAAAGAGACTATAGGCCAGTTATATAGGGAGCTGGTCTCTGGGTCAAGGAGGCATCTGATCTCAGGGTGGAGACATCCATCTGATCTCTGGGTGGAGGCAGACATCTAGTCTCAGGGCTCAGGGCGGAAGCAACCATCTGATCTCCAGGTGGAGGCAGATATCTAGTCTCAGGGCAGGGGCATCCATCTGATCTCCAGGTGGAGGCAGATGTCTAGTCTCAGGGTGGGGGCATCCATCTGATCTCCATGTGGAGACAGATATCTAGGCTCAGGGTGGAGGCAGACATCTAGTCTTAGGGTGGAGGCATCCATCTGATCTCCAGGTGGAGGCAGACATCTAGTCTCAGAGTGGGAGCATCCATCTGTTCTTAGTTCCTGATAGTCTTTGGTTTTATTGGATATGCCCCAGAGACCAGAGCAATGCCCTATACCCTGGTCTTTTAGTTGTCACTGATGATGGCTATCAGCATAGACTTTCTGCCCAGGGGGTCATCACATTCCTAAAGAACTCAAAAAAACAAACTTATCGACTTATTGCAACTGGGAGGAGCCATAAAATCCACAGAGCATGTCTAGGCTAGTTAATCAGAGGTCATTCAAAGTTACAGTAAGGTTTCTTTTCTACAATATGGCTTCCCTCATGTCAACCTTATGTTGAGCTGGTATCACTTTGTTGTTTTGCTTTTAGTCCTGGCACACATTAAGTGAAATTTGCCATTTTCATCTGAGTTGAAGATCAATAAATGATGATAGGTACACTTTTCTCTTCCTCAGTTTCAGGACATCTGTACTCCTGCCAGGAAAGACTTCAACCTCCAGAGACTCTCCTCCTGATGGTACTGCTGCCTGTGTTGCAGGGTATGACCTAAAGGAAGTCTCTGCCCAACTGTAGATTGACACTGCTGATCAGTCTATGCAAATGTTACTGAATCTTTATTTCTTCTCTTTTTACATTTCTGTCTGTGTTTCTGGTGTCCCCTTGACTGGCTTTCCTCTTTGAGTCAAGGCTTTTTCCTTGAGAAAAAAGATCATATCTCATTCAATGTGAGTAGCATAGAAACACTCGTTACAGGACCAAACCCACAGATGAGGAGGACGGACTCCCAAGTCTTTCAAAGAGAGACAGTACATTTCTATTTTCAAGTACCTATTTTCTCCCAACCAATTTCTAGTTAAAGAGCATGTTCGTGTTGTTTAAATGGAAGCTATGTGCTTTAAAGATAGGAATAGAAGTGAAAATCAGAAAAAAACAGTCCTTAGAAACATCTTCCTGAATGGAAGTGTCCCCTGGCATCCGGAAGTCTTTCAGTGATCCTGACAAGTTAAATCAGTGACCTAATTATTTTTGCAGAGGAAAGAGAAAAGGTGACTTAGAAACAACTATGAAGGATGGTTAGAGAACTCTGCATATTTATCTTATTCTTAAGCTTATTCTTTTCAACTCCTACTCTCATCAAATTTATGGACAAAGGAAAGGGTGGAAAGAGAATTTAAAAGCCCACATGATGTGCAAGCTGATTAAAAGTGAAAGCCAGATCTGCTGACAATTGACTCAAGATCAGGTAGTCATTTGTTTAATTGGACTCTGAGTGACAGGAAGGCGAGATAATTATCGGGGAGATGAGCCCTTTGTTCCAGCCTCTCTTTTTAAGTCATTTCAAATAGAAAGGAAACTTTTTCAATTTCTCTAAGACACCAGCCTGAAGAGGTTCTTCAATATTAATCCGGGTAATCATGATCAAGAATGCTATTTGCCTCCTTTACAGAAAGAAAAGATTCTGGGCCCCAGAATTGGAAGGACTGGGAATGCTGAGGGTATGAACTCAGCTGCTTGTCAATGAGATACAGGAAGTGAATAATCTGTCTATGCATCTTGGCTACTCCAGTTCTTTTCAGTGGCATAAAAATATGATTCAAAGAGAAACCCCCAACTTTCTCCCTATTGTCAGTGTAGCCTACAGAAGGATTTAATTTACACTTTACAACTGCTAGAATTTTGACCCAGGAGCATTCGGATTCCAGTACAAAAAAACTTGATACTGGAAGCAAGGATATATTTTTATTTTCTTTGCATTAAATTTATGAAAGAGAAAAGAAATAAAATGTTCTGAGAATCTAATATGTGCCAAGCAATGTGCAAAGCACATCACATATTGTATTACGTTCTCACAATAACCCTATTGTAAGAAGAAAATATCCCAACTCTCCGTAGGGCTAAAACACTTTGAAGACACTAGTATTCATGTCTCCAATACTTTTGTGTTCTATTTAAAGATAAAGAAATAAAACATCAACTCGAAGTCAGAATGTGCAATGGTCTCTGTTTAAAACTCAAGTATTGGCTACTCTGAGCAAAAATGGCTGCCCTCAAGAGAACATTAAATGTCTCCAAGGCAGACTGCATCACTAGCAATTCATTGCAGCTAAGGACACCTTCAGGAAAGGAGGAAGCAGCAATCCATACTGTAACCCTCTGGTGACAGGTGGTACTTCTCACCATGCTAGATGAATTTATTTCCACAGCGTAGGGTTGGAATACATCTGGATAGGCTAGAATCAGAATGAAAGCAAATAAAGGTTTGGAATATGGTTGCTCTTGTCAAATTAAATTTTAGTTAGAAATAATACATGAATATGGGCCATTCCGGAAATGTGGGTGAGGATACCATTATCAGGCCTTGAGAGATGAAAGTGGCATTGCACAGGTTGAATGAAAGTGGCTGGTGCCTGGAAGGCTCCCTTCCATTCATCATCTCCCCTGTTCTGGATAAGCATAGCTCTGGGACAATGTGGGCCCCACAGGTTACCCCAGGAGACCTATGTCACCAGGAGAGGGGGGAATTACCAGATGGTGGCCACATTGAGGCAAAGGCATGGAGAAGCCTCCTTCCTTCTTCTTTACAAGTCCACGTATTGATCCATATACAGAAGGGGAGGGCCCGATGGACCCTCATCAGAGGTCTGTATCTCTGTCACTGCAGAGTGTCTTATGTTTAGACTTGGAAAGTGAGAACACCCACTGGTCAAGGACATGGACTCTGAGAATGAATTATCCAGATGATGAGAGAACATCATCGCTTGATCTTAAAAATATTTCTTGCTACGCAACATTTTGATGCAGGGGTAAGACCAGCAAGCTACTTTTAAGAAAAAAATAGCAAGTGTGGTATAAAGGTTGTCCAGGAGATGAACGTCTCAACAGGATGAACCTTGAAGAACCCAGGCAACAGCCTTAGGGGCATGGTGCATGCAACAGCTCAAGAAAGAGCAGGGCGGGAAGTTGATTGATCATTTCCCTATTCTTTCCCAGGGTGCAGAGGTCTTTTCTGTGACTAGGAAGTAGCTTTACATAAAAGTCTACTGGTCCCAAAAGGCTGGAGGCACAATACATCAGTTCATGTCCCACTGCTTTCCTAAACCCATCTTTGAATGAGACCCAGCCATGCTAATACTTGCTAACTGCCAAACTAGATTGCAAAGTTCTGTGACCTGTCACTTAATAGGTCTCACCTGCTAACAGAGTAAGCAAGCATTTCCCAAACTATACCCCATGGACATAGATAGGTAGGTAGGTAGGTAGGTAGATAGATAGATAGATAGATAGATAGATAGATAGATAGATAGATAGATAGATAGATAGATAAGACAGACAGATAGATAGGTAGATAGATACATAGATACATAGATAGATGTATATATATGCATATGTATGTATATGTATATATATTTATCAAGAAATCTAGCAATAAGGGAGTCAGATTAAGTTTATTTAAGTCATTGCCAAATTTATCCAACTGGATCCTTTAAAAAACAACTAATAAAATCTCTTGGAACTTCACTGATCATAATTTAATGAACAATGGTCAAGCGAGTATGAATATCATTTATATTCTCTAGGACAACCAGAAATTTAACCTTGTCTCACTGTCTTATGAGTTTTGCTCATCCATTCATTCATCAAATATTTATTCAGAGCAAACTGTATGTCCACATAATAATAGTTGCTGAATAAGACATAGGTAAATAAAATAGGTATGGGTCCTGTCATTTGGGAATAAAAGACAGGCAATAAAAATATCAAGTGATTACTAATAGTATCAAGTGCTATGATGAAAATATGCAAGATACAGTAAAGAAATATGGTCAGAGAAGGGCTTGAATGGGGTCTATCCTTGAATAATGATATGAAGCCACCATGAGAAAGCTAAGAGCAAAGGCTTATAGCAAAACAACTAAAGTCAGATGGCTTGAGTGGAATACTATTTTTATTTTCCATATTGAAATAATAAAATGATATTTCTGTTATGAAGGACTTCCATCAATGAAAGAAAACTCTTCCAAATGGAAGAAATTGTCTTCTTGTTACTCCACAATTCTAGAAGTAAAATTGGGATATTACCTTTAATATAAGTTCCTTATTATCCGGTGTTTCTTTTCATACTAGTCATCAAATGTATTTCTTGTTCCATATCCAGCTACCTTGATAGATTCTATGTTAAAAGAGGGTAAAGATTATGTGTGTCTCATTCACTGTCCTGCTATATAATAGATGCTCAAAATTATCCGTTAGATAATTTATTTTTATAAATAACTATCTTGGTCCTCAAGAGGGAACCTGGGCAATACACTACAGCATTTACTACAAGTATCTTCCTATTGGTTGATTTAATTTTTATATCCAGAGTATTTGTTTTACTTTGTTTATAACTTTGAAACTTTTATGTGTCATTGATTTGTTTAAACAAATACAATTTTTAAATTATTCAAGATCTAACAACATTCTGAAAATTGTGGTGATAAATTCCTTTCTTTAATTAGAAAAATAGTTAATATGATTAGTGTACCTCGACACTCTTTAGCATACGATTATAGCTGCTTTTATGTTATGAGCTGGGTTCTCGTACATAAGACAATAGAATTTTTCAAAGGACCAATGTTTGTATAAAAGTCACTTACATTAAGGAGTGAAAGAATAGATGAGTATAAAAATAATATCACTCTGGCTAGTTTAAAAATTACTATTTCAAGGGGAACTGAGACAAAGACAAAGAAGAACAATAGAGGAGGAAGTTTAATAATGATACCAGATAACTTTAAGCTAAGAAAACTCCAAATGCACCACTGGGCTCTTTTGTTCCATGATTCCCTGATAGAATAAGTGCTTCTGAGCCATGGTCAGACTTTGCCGCACCACTGTAGACAAGACATTTTTTAGACTCATCTGCTTGACCCACACTTCATAGAGAGCAGCCCTCTCAGATCCTCTGCATTAAAGAAACCTGAGAAAGTCTTTCTGACTCCTTTGAACAGATTGCCATCTCCCTAGAATGTTGTAACACAACTGTCGCCTCCAAGTCTTCAACAACCTCCTGGATGAGAAGGCTATGGGAAAATGAGACAGAGAAGCAATGCATTTAAAGATGGCGCCAGCTGGGCTCTGAACAGGAGGGGTTGGAGAGGTTTGGTGTGTTTGGTGCTTTGTCATTGTTGCTTTCTTTTCGAGATTTCCACAAAATTCATTGTAACTCACAGGGTAGGAAAGCACATAGGGAGTTGGGGCCATGAGTAAAGTATATGCACACTGCTACACCTAAGCATGAGCAGATGGCAGATGAGGCACAGACCCGGACAAAGCGAGGGAAACATTGACAGTATTCATGTTGCCTTAAAAACCAAGCTAAGAAATCCACAGCCAATTATTGTGATATTTCTCTTCAGCCAAGAAAAGAGAACGTAAAAACGCTTAAAGGAAAAGATGCCTAATAATTAACAAGCCACTCTGCATATTAGAATTAAACTATGCCAATTGCTTTAAAATGCTGCCATTTTGTAAAATCAAACAAAAGTAAAGCAAACATATTGGGGATTTCAAAATTGCCATAAGATAAACAGAAATAATTCTGACAAATATCCTAGGTATGGAGCTTATATTTTTTTATTTTTTTTAAGGCAACTTTATATTAAGCGGTATTTTGAGTTCCTCAAAATTTTTTTGATGAATACTGTATTTTGTTTTTTTGAGGAAGACTGGCCCTGAGCTAACATCTGTTGCCAATCTTCCACCTTTTTTCCTCCCCAAAGCCCCAGTAGATAGTTGTATGTCATAGTTGTACATCCCTCCAGTTGCTCTATGTGGGACCCCGCCTCAGCATGGCTTGATGAGCAGTGCATAGGTCTGCACCCGGGATTCGCACCTGGGAACCCCAGGGCGCTGAAGCAGAGCACGTGAACCTAACCACTATGCCACCAGGCCAGCTCCTGGAGCTTACTTTTTTTAACGATGTGTGTGTGTCCCTGCATATGAATCTATGATTGCATTTATGCATAAATTATCTGTGTGTGTGTGTGCACATGGATTTTTTTTTTTTAATGATCCCTCAGGCTATTCCTTGTGGCTGGACAAACATGTGGTCTGTATACACTTTTTTCACCACTTGATCTCTTAATCTCATGAGATGAATGGTGTTAGTTAGAACTCAGATGTGGAATTTCAAATGCGTTCATGTCCTGAGAACCTAGAAATGCCTGTTTGCTTAACAATCCTCTGTCCTCCCCACACACCTCTTTAGCGGGGTACATGCAGGAAAGTGAATCTGACTCAGAGTGTGACTCATCCCTTCCAGCAACTGAGTGAATAACTCCCAGTGGTTGAATAACACCCACCGCAGCCACACTGCCTGTTTAAAACCTGTGTTGAGCACAAAGCTCGGACCGTGGGGACCACTTGTGGTCTTCTATTACCTGCCTCCAAATCTGACTCAGAGCTACCACGTTTATTCATTTCTGCAGAGAAAGAGAGAATAGCTGGCCTGCCCAACCCTGAGCCATCCCTCACTAGTCCTCCCACCTCTTAAAGAGAGGAGGCAGGAGGTGCAGGCCCTGGAGAGAACTAGAAAACTTGCGTGTATTTTGTAATACGTAACGACTCTGATCGTCAGATGAAAGGTGGCTTGGAATGCTGGCTTTTGGCGTAGCTAACACTTCTCTCTGCTAGGAGAGCTGCTAAATATACTTGCTTACACAGAAAAAGGACAGGAAAGATTTACAAATAAAATATTAAAGTGGCTCCCTTTTGGTGGTGAGATTATATTTACATTTTATATTTTTTGTGTTCTTTTCCATTTTTCCCAGTGGACCTATGTCATTTCTATAATCAGGAAAAAAACACCTAAAAAAATTGTGCTTTTTCATATTGGCTTTGACTTTTAATTTATGGTCATGTTAAAATGATAGTCTATGAACCTCAAGAAAGACATTATAGCTTTTTAGTTGGAGTTTTTACTTTTAATTAGGCAGGGAAACAAAGATTGATGAACACTTTAGTTCAATATTGTTAATATAAATCTTGCATAGGTACCGGAGTTCTGATTTTTCAGGCTTATCAGTAGTCTCTGGTTATGTTAATCAAAAATGTCTATTTTTAAAAACTATTTTCCTGGAAAGAAGGGAAAGAATTCAAAATTCATTTTCTCATTTATTCCATCATTGAATTCACTTATTGACTGCTACACACTAGGTTTACAGAAATGAGCAAAATATTGGTTGACAAGTCCCCCACCTCAAAGAATTTACAACCTAGCGGGATAGACTAAGTTGACAATCACAAACAATTATATACATATATATAATACACCTATATACGTATATATGTATATGTGCATGTGAGTCTGTATCTGTGTGTACATACACACACACCATATGTAATGTTAAGAATCAACTCAAAAGAATTCTATCCAGAGCACATGGTGTTTAAGCTGAATCTTGAAGAATGAGAAAGAGTTAACTCAGCATTCTAGAAGAGAGTAGAGGGAAAGATCTGTCCAGCAGAAATGACAGTATTTGCAAAGGGATCAAGCTGTGAGACACTTTGGGGCATTCAAGAAATTTCTGCTAATTCTGAATGGTTGAAATATGGAGTCTATGTGGGTATGACAGAAGATAAGATTGTGAGTAGGTTCCAAAGGTTTTATAAGCTCATTTTGAAGAGATTTGATTTAACTCTTTGAGCAATGGGAAGCCACTGAACACTTTTAAAGTTAGAAATCTCAGTCACCTTAAACTCAATACATCCAAACTCAACACATCTAGTTTCCCTTCAAAACCAGCTCTCATTTGATGTTTGATATTCATCATCTGTGCTGTTCCATAAGCCAGAAATAAATGCAGCATTCTTGATATTAAATCTTCATCCCCATTTTCATCCTGTCACCAACGCACTACTAAAATGTCTCTCCAATCCATCAATTTATCTCCTCTTCTACTGTCACCACCCTAATCCAAGTTGCCGTTATTTCTCATCTGGACTATGGTGGTAAGGAACAATCCCATCCCCCCAAACGCACTGATTTTCCTCCACTCTAATATTCACATCAAAACCAGATCTGTTCGAAATGCAAATCTAATCTCGTCTTTACCATGTTTAAAACCTATTACTTTGCTATGTTCTTAAGATGAAAACCGGATACCTTAAAAAGGACCCATAAGTCTGTTTAAATTCACCTGCCTTTCCTCCCCCTACCTCTTACCCGTCTCCTCCTTTGTCACACTAACCTTTCCTGACTTCCCTATGTAGGTCAGGTTCTTTTCTATACATTCATATGTTCTTGAGTGTTGTTACTTGATTGTATGACTCTTTTTAGTCACTATTATATTTCTGGTATCTAATAAAGTGTCTGAGAAATAGTTGGTGCTCAACCAACCTTTTTGAATAAATAAATAGTAACGTTGTGTTTTGAAAGTTTATTCTGATAGTGATATGAAAAAACAAATTTGCATGAACAAGATTAAAGGTAAGAAGAGGGTTAAGAGACTAAGTCTCTTAATCAGGCTAGAGATGATGGTTGTTTGAGCCACACATGGCAGTGAGAATGGAGAGAAGAGGGCAGATTTGAGCCTGATCAAGAAGTTAGAATCATCTTATGTGGCTAAGATTTCATTTTGAAAACAGAAATAACCTATAGGCTTATAGGAATGCTAGATGACTGGCACAGAAATATTTAGATGCTTCTAGGTCTTTGGATCAGGAACTTTTCCTCCAAGTAGAAAGTTTGATTCATTATTAATGTATAAGCTCTTTTTAACAATTACAAGGAAGTATCCTAAAGTAAATTTAAGTTGGTTCTGTTTTGAGAAGGGTGAAGTGGGGAACAGAGGGAAATCCCAGAGCATGTGTATTTCAAACGGTTTCTTATGTGATATTGGTATAACCCCTATTCCTACCTCCACCCTCCTTATTGGCCCCTGATCAAGATGCAATTTGGCTTGACTCCACTGGGGATGAGAGATGACTATATCTAGGATGCTACCTACAGCTTCAAGAGTGTGTCAACTCTGAGGGATTAAAGCTTCTTGTGTTGTGAATATCTTATCCTAGATGAATCGAATAATATCATGTCTCATTAACGTGCCAGATGTCTTAGAAAAGACTTAGCCACCGTAGTGTAATCTTAAGCCACAATGAATTCCTGAGAGAACATGGCAGTGTAGTAGTTTGTTTCGAAGGACTTGGAACATAAAAGTCATCTTGGTAAATTTCAAGAGAGAATTTGAAGGCTTAATTATGACAACTCCATGTTCTCACCCTCAACCATCCATGTGCATTGATTCTGCTCTTACATATACATCTCTAGGAATTTTCAGTGCTCTTTGTAAGCCATGAATATGCCTATTATGAACCATTTGCAGAAATTTCTCTTTCAGCTACTGTGTTTTTCTGTGAATCGGCTCATCTTCTTAAATGTAGAAAAACATTAGGGACATTCTAAGCGCTCTGCAAGACGTCTATTAGGGATGCAAATGTGGAGGATATGGACAAAACCAGCAGGTCCTCTTATGAAATATTTGAGTTAAGGGAATTAACTTAGAGAAAAAACGCTGTGACTTTCCACTTGAGAAGAGGTTTTTAATTTTTCATGTCTGCATATTCTCTGACTCCACTTACTCTCTTATCCCCAGATGTGGTTATACATGTGGTCCTTGGCATTCTAACCTTCTCGTTCTACACTGTGGACCTCAGAGCTCTCATTCACTTTCTTAGCTTCACTACCAACTCTTTCCTAGCCACTTCCAATTTACATCTGCTTCTCTGAGATTCAGTCCAACATCTCCAACTGCATGCTGGATATTTTCAACTCAAACTTAAGATGTCACATATCAAGATCATCATCTCCCCACCCCTTCCCCGCCAAGCCACAGAAACATTTTCTATCAGTGGCAATCAACATGGCGTCAGCCTTCACTTAACACTTTCTAGGTCACCTCATTCAGACTGTGATCAATTGCTATTGACTCTCCCCCTCACACCCTATGACTTCTCAAACCTGCTCTTACCCACCAGCATCCCCTTAGTCTTGCCCACCGATCACTTTCTCTGAGGACACCCTGGTTCATCGATTTCTTGCTTTCTAACTTCAATCAGTCTCTCACAACTGCTCATCAATACCCCGACTCCCTCCCTTTTAGCAGATGAGACCCAGGCTAGCATAAGCTCCTTAAGCTTCCCTACTCTCCATGTCCAACTCCATCTGTTACTCTGTATCTGTTACTGTCTATTTCAAAATATGTATTTTACATTTTCCCCAGTATGTCTATTCCCCTGTGTCCTGAACCCTGTTTTTGCTCACTTTTCCCAGCATTTCATTCCATCATTTATCCTCTGTGGTTCATTCATGCAATATCCATTGGCATTTTTTCCTCCATCTACACATATGCTTAGATTTTACATGTCCTAGAAAACAAACAAACAAACAAACAACACCTTCCTTACCCCTTCTAGCTACTGTACTAACTCTGTCTTTCATTTCTGAGGAAATTTCTATAATCAAATTTCTATAATCAAATCTCTGTATACTTTTAACTTTTATTTTTTCTTCATCTACTTAACCATCTGGCAGTGGGTGATCAGCCATCGCACTACTAATGAACCACACTTTCAAGATCATCAATAACCCCCTAATCACCAAACTCAATAACGTTTTTTAGACTACCTTTTCCCTGACTACATTGTACTACTTAACATTTAACTATTTTTTTCCTTCTTTATCTCTTTTACCTGGTTTCTATGACATTGCCCTCAATACTAAGCAGATCCTTTCCCCAACTTTACGACTAATCTTTCCAATCTTTTATTGGTTCCCTAAAAGTCTGTCTCTATAGCTCCTCAAGTTTTTCTCCATGACCTTTCATTGTCCTTCATCTCCTACACGTTCTCCCTTGTCAATCTTTTCTATTCCTACTGCTTCCACTTCAGGTCTCATTTCTATGGTAACAGATCTCAAGTTTTGTGTTCCCAGTCCCAACCCTCTGTCCACACTTCAGCCAATGACTCATTACCACCATATTTTGTGAAATTCTACATGTCTAAAATCAAACTTATTATCTTCACCCAAATGCGTCCACCTCCTGCCTTCCTTTGTTTGTAGTGGCCTCAGAATTTTTCCAGTTCCTCATTTCCTAGTGTATTCATTCAACAACCATTTATTAAGCTCAAACTGTGTCAGTTTAAGGATCCAAGCAGAAAACCAGAAACCACTCAAAATGCTTTAAACAGAGGGAACTATTACAGGAAAATTGTTACATAGGTAATGGAAGAGCTGAGAAGCTGAACAGGGTTGATGAGGCAACACATAGATTAGCAATAGCTAATCTTGGCTAGAAGAATGGGGAGAGGAGATTTTGACATAAGCTCAAGATTTAAGGTCACCAGAAGAAGCTGTAACCATGGAAGAAGATACAGCAACAGAGAAAGAGCAGCTGCTGCCAGAGATGCTGCTCAAGGCAGGAAGAGGGAATGAGAAACGCCCTAGATTCTCACTTCTTCTTGTCTTTCAGTCTCCTCTAGTGCTTCCTACTGGTCAAACCAATCCAGAGGCCAGTAGTCATTACCACCTGGAAAATGCAATCCAGAGAAATCACCTCTCCCCCACAACCCCAAGGGAGAGTGCACAGAGCAGAGCCAGAGAAGAGTGAAGAACGGATCTGAGAGCAAAATAGGCCAAGACAGATCACTCTGCGACCATTCTTACCCTTCTACCGTATTTTACTCTCATGCAATACCACAAGCTTCCACCCAATATGGTGCAACCACTCTTTGTAGAAAGTTCTCATATTCTCAAAAAAAGGAGACGCAAAGTCTCGTCAGTCATTATTTTTGTCTCAGGAACTCAGGAACTCCAGATGATGTGCAGTCATCCACATCTATTTCACACTCGGCTTTTCATTGGTCTAGTGACTTGTGAACTAAACTGTGAAGTTAAGCACCGCTGACTTCCCTTTACAAAAAAGCAGAGAAAGAAAAAGGGAAGGGGAGATAATGTCCATAGCTCCTGCAGTCCCCGTTTCTGTAACTGGTCCCAAGACCATAGCTGATTTTTTTTTTAAAATAGCAGCTTTATTGAGATATACTTCACATGTTATGCAACTTGCCCATTGGAATTGTATAATTCAATGGTTTTTAGTATATTCACAGAGATGTGCAACTGTCAGCACAATCAAATTTAGAACATTTTCATCACCCTAAAAGAAACTCTGTATTCATTAACAGTCACTCCCCATTGCCTCCCACACCTTGTTGAAGATCCCCCATTTCTTTGAAGATCAATTCAAGACCCAGTCATCCCAGCTTTCAGGCACTCCCAATTCTGAAATTGGAAACATTTACTGTCTGACTACTCCATTGGATTCCTCTCAGTGGTATTCATCCTTTTATGTAAAAGCTCTGTCTCTCCAATTAGATTATAAGTCTCTTAAGAACAAGACCCTCGTCTTGATTGAAGAGATGGAAAACATATTTAGAAATGTAGCTGCCTCATTGAATCTAATCCTCTTTTATTTGTATTTTCATTAACTCATATTACTGAGAACTTTTCCCCTTACAGAGATTTTTTTCCTTAATCATTTCCCCCAAGAAAATAATTCAAAACTGATGGAATAGATTTAACCAGCAAATTTAAGGAGTTCGTTAAAATATGAAAATGGAAGAGAGAAGAAAAAACACATCAGAAATGATTTGTTACTCTCATTTATTGCCAATATGCATTTAAGATGTGCTGGAAATGCTAGTGTTTCTTTTATTGCAGCATTACAACAGTGTCCCTTCGCAGTGGTATATAACAAAGGGTGACACTAAACAATAGAGGGAATAAAACATATTCATTTCCTCTAATACATTTAAATTTACAAGTCAAACATGGTGTGAGATCTAGTGCACTTGTTAACCAATTCTTTCAAATGTATGAATATTTATATGTGGTTTCAAATAGACGTAAAGATACCTTAAGTCTGTTTCAAGGAATGGAACACTGGAATAATTAACACTTTTTAATAATTTCCTTATTTTTTTATAAATATCAGAACTTTTGGTAAGAAAAGTTTCCTGCCTTACCTGTCTACCCTTTTCTAACCTTCCCCTTCCTTCATTTTTTCCTCATTCTTTCCTCTTCCTTCTTCTGTTCTTCTTCCTTCTTACTTCTCTTTCCCTTAAGAAGACATTGGTAAAACTTCTTATATTCATTAGGAACAATCTTGAAAACCAAGAAAATTAAATGTGGAAGAGGAAGTAAGTCCATATAAAATTAATACCAGGTTCTCCTTATTTGTGCATCTTATTGTCACCACTAAAATAGTAACAGGTCATATATCCTGTTTTATATTACTCTCTGAGATTCTTACATTGACTAGTACTTTGAAATACGAAAACTTTCAAATTAGACCTCAGGTAACATTTCCACAGTACTTAGTTTGTGTCTAGAATTGTGTAATTGTTGGGGATGTTTCATAATCTAGCAGAGAGAGATACATAAATGAAATAATTACAAAGCAGTGAGAAAAAGTATAAAGTCCCATGGGAGCATGGAACATGGTCATCCATTTCACATATATTTCTGAACGCCATGTTTGTGCAAGGCACTATTCCAGGCGCTGGGGATACAAAGTATTTTCCCTCAAGCATTTCATGGTTAACACAACTCTACACTATGATAACGTAAAATTAAAGGTGGACACTGAGTGTTATGGAAACCAGAGGATGGAACTAGGACAGAGAGGGAGATTTCAGGAGGGTCAGGAAAACTATTGAAGAGGTTTACTCCAGAGTTGAATCTTAAATGGTGAGTAGGAGCAGAATATGCTCTACCTTACAAGACAAAAGTTGTGCGGAGACGGGAAAGATAAGAAGAGAGCGTGCCATGTAGAAGAGATGGCACATGATGGTTATGAAGAAGTAAACAGCGTGGTGCCTTAAAGGACCAAAAATTGGCATCTCTGAATTTCAAGGTGCTCTTGAGAAATTTGCAGGAGATAAGACTCTAAGCAAGACTGAGACGCAAGCAAGAAGCAGGTCGTGGAAACCTCTTGCGCCATGCTAAGGACCTCAGATTTTATCCTGAAGTCAATAGTGAGCCATTGAAGAATTAAAAGAGGAGTAACATGATCAGCTTTGTGTTTTTGAAGAATCAGTCTACCACGGCAGTGACAGGATATATTAGTGGGTTGCGGGTTGGGGAAAAGGTAAGGGGATAGAGGGAAACCCATGAAGAGTCTTTCTTGCAGCTCTCCAGTGAGAAATGATGAGTGCCTGGATTAAAGCAGTGGCGTTAGGGATGGAGAAAAGAGTAAGAAGCCAAGAGAGAGTTTATAAACAATAGTGCTTGGTTCTAATTGTGTAAAGAGTGTATAGAAAAGGGGAGACATAAGGATAATTCTCACATATCTGACTTTTGCAAATTACAAGGAACTGGGCAGAGGAATATTTGCAGGGGGGAGAAATGAGTTAAATTTTGAACATACTATGCTTAATATACTAAAAGAACATTCAGAAAGAGGTCAGTGCTGGATGTGTGTGTCTGTGTGTGACAGACAGACAGAAAGAGAGTTGATGATGAGATATGGATGAGACCACCAGAGAGAATATACAGAGTAAGAGAAGAGACTTGGACCAAAACAAGACACCAAGGAATACCAATATTTCAACATCCTGCAGAGGAAGAGAGAACTGATAAAGGACAGATGAGCAGTTAGAAGGAAAACTAAAGAGAGTGCTGGAACCACAGGAGTGGTTTTGAGAAGGAACAGGTGATCATGGCAAATGCCATAAGGAGACATGTAAATTTGTTCCTTTATACTTTTCTGTTTTCTACAATTTTTCTACTCCTAGACTTTATTTTAATAAATAAAAACTCTTGTACATAACCATCATCACTCCATCTTTATTGTATCTTGAAAATTATTTTATTAGAAGAAAATTCTTTTTTTTTTTTGTTTTTTTGTGAGGAAGATTAGCCTCAGCTAACATCTGTTGCCAATCCTCCTCTTTTTGCTGAGGAAGATTGGCCTTGGGCTAACATCCATGCCCATCTTCCTCTACTTTATATGTGGGACACCTGCCACAGCATGGCTTGATAAGCGGTGCGTAGGTCTGCGCGCAGGATCCAAACCCACGAACCCCGGGCTGCTGAAGCGGAGCATGCGAACTTAACCACTACTCCACCAGGCCAGCCCCCCCACAAAAATTCTATTTTTAAAGCCATATGGGATGACAAAATTTGTGCTTTAGAAGATCATTCTAACTGAGAGCAGTTTGGAGGCTCTAATAATAGTCCCAGAGATGATAGAGAGAAGGGAATGGAGTTAGTAAACATGTTGCTTATTGAACTGATAGAATTTTATATTCACATTAGAGGCAAAGAGTGAAGGAGATGAAAGAGTCACAGATATTTAGAGATACCAGGCTTGAATATCTGGAAAAGTGAGATTTGGAGAACAATGTAGGCCTTGGGTGGGAGGATGGAAATGTAGAAGACAAAGGAAGGCAATACAGTGCATTCTCCTAGGGTATTCTCTTTGCTTTCCATTCTAGACATCTCTGGTAGTGATTAGTGCTACTCATCGAATATTTCTGGCTCTCCGCTTCCCCGGTCTATGGTGAAATTGCACTTCTTGCCTACACTTGTGGATGAGTGCACCTTGTGGTAAGTTTTACTCCATAAATTGTGAACAAAAGGAACTTGGATCACTTACAAACCAGAGCACTTTCTTGCTCATGTGAGACCCTCCAGGGGTCTTTTCCCTCTGACACCGTAACTGTCCGCGTTTGAGTTGGCAGTTTTTCAGGCAGCCCGAGTTCTTGACTGATAACAATGAGCAGAATTCCTCTGCAGACCCACAATAGACACACATCATGAAAGAGCTAAACTTTTGTTGCTTAAATCCATTAAGTCTTGGGGATGTTACCTCCGCATAACCTAGTCCATCCAGATGGATATATACTCCACGGGTGGTTTCATAAACTCCCATATATTCAGCTGTCACGTGGGTGCTGGTGGAGCCAGGTCCACAACTCCAGCTCTCACCCCTGAAATCCAGATCCTTATTTCTAGCTGCCTTTGGAATGTCACAAGCATTTCAAATTGATCAGTCTGAACTCATTAGTGGTGACTACATTTTTTTTTCAAGCACTTACTCTGTCTCAAGTGCTTGTCATACATTTTACATAAATTTTGTCATTTCATTCAGACAATAATCCCAAGGGCAATATACTATTTGCATCTCTATTTTAGACTGTAAATGCCAAGGGGAACAGGAGGTGGTAAGGGCAATGGAGAAGGTGCAGTTGGAGAGGTTGAAGGAGAACCAAGAGAGTCAAGGAAAAAAGAGTGATAACTGATATTGAACACTACAGAGAAGGCAAAAGAAGAGGAATAAAATGATCCCGATGTTTCACAACTAGGAAGTTACTGGTGACTTTTGGAGGAACATTCATACCACAATGAGGCAAGAAGTAAAGGAAATATGAGGAGGTGGAGAGAGTCAATATGGAAAACTCAAGAACTTTGATGATAATCAATGGAAGGAAAGACATAAATTATTAGCTGGAAGAGGGCTCAAGTTTGAAAGTTTGAACTTGGGGATTGTTTTTAAAAAGACATGAGCATGTTTATAGGCTAAGATGAGAATTTAAACATTCAAGAGAGAATGAGAGAATAGTTGATGGTGCAAACTCTGGGAAGAATTAGATAGAAATGGCACCATGAGCACAGATAAAGGATTTACAGTTAGGCAGGAAGAGGAATTTCTATTCTTCTGAAGTTAGATAAGAAAGGGTAGTGGTACAGACAGGTTTGGAAGGGGAGTTGGGATTTAAAACAATTTGTGTTGACGGTCTCCAGAAACCTTGTTAATACGGCAAGGCCATCTGCTCAGAGTTCAAGGAGGAAGGAGCAGAGGGTACACTTAAAATATTTATTTGAACTTAGAAAAATAAAGAGGTTAAAAATAAAATAGAGATGCAAATTGGAAAACATGTTTTCAGAAAATAGTAAATCCTATAATGAGTAAAGAGTGAGTACTGATTCTGCCATAACCACCTTCTATTTAATCATCCATGAAGCTATGTGTAATGAGATGATTGGAGCTTACAAGTTATCTTGAACTTCATTGTTGTCAATAGTTTTAATTTCCTATAGGAATAAGCCTTTTATTAGAGCTACTGATTTATCCCTGATGTCTGATTTAAGTGGTTTCTCAAAACTGGGAGAAGGTCAGTCAGGTAGAAGGATCACTGAACAGGGAATTAGCAGATCTCACCCTAAACCTAGTTCTGCCACCAGCTAGGCATCATCACCCAAAAACTACCTCAATTCTCCATCTACGTAATTATTCGTAAGTCCATCCCAGTTCTAACTACTTCTCTATTCCACCACTCACCTACCCATCCCCACATATAGCAAAAGAGATCCTGACCTTTTAAAAGAGATAAGACTCAAGAGATCAAAGCATTTTGGGTAAATGCCAAACTGCAACATCAGTCTTTGCTAATCAAGAACTTGCTGTCCTAATATGAGGGTAAATATGCCCTCAAAGGTCCAAAGAGGTCATGGATCCAAGGACCTACTTGCACATGTGCCGGCACAGCATAGAAGTCATAGAGGCTCCACTGGAGTGTAAGAAAGTGTGTGTGATTTGTGTGTGTGTGTGTGGCTGTGAGTAGAATGTGGTGTGTATGTGTGGTATACATCAGTCTAATACAAAATGCTATAATAAATAAATCCTCTAATGTAGTGGGTTAACATAAAAGTCATTTTTCTCTCATATAACAACTCAATGCAGGTGTTCCTGTTTGGTGAACATTTTTCCCTAAGGCAGTAGTTCAGGGACCCTCACTCCTTCCATCTTGTGGCTCAGCCACAAGATCTCAGAGTTCACTGCATCCAGGCAGAAGGAGACACAGAGGGTAGAGAAGGCATGCCCGCTTCTTAAACCAGAAATAATACACATCACTTCCTTCTACATTTTCTTGGTGGGTACTGATCATATAACCTCACCTTGAAGCAAGTGAGGCTGATAATGGTGGCCCTTGGGAAGGTGCCATTTCCCAGCAACAATATGGAAGATGAAGCATAAATATGTATGGACAGTAGGCCATCTCTGCACAGCCTGCCCCTCTGGTACACCCTTTTCCTACACATGAAACACTCACTGCCTCCCCAAGGAAGTCATCCCAAAGTTTCATCCTCACTGTGTCTGGGACCAAGTCCAGGATCCCTTGGTGGTGTATGGTGTTCCTCATCAGAGCCAGTGACTCGTAGTATAATTAAAATTTCCTGTGTATAAAAGGAAGAATGGAAGATACTTAGCAGCCATGGTCCACAGCAGTAAGGACTCCTTCCAAGTAGAAATAATAAAGACCCTCTGTCTTAGCAATGGAAGAAGTTCTGTGCTTTGACCCTTGCTTTTGCTTTTTCTGAGGAACTCCCTTGTTCGTAGCTCTCCGTAGCCTCTAGTTCTGTTTCCTGGGAGTTTCTTTTTGTCTGTTATCCTCCATGCTCACCTTTGAACTGGGCACTGGGAAGTGTCACCTCCTTGGGGACTACACAGCTTCTTCAGCCCGTGTCCTGCTGGTGCAATTTTGGAGACTTCAGGATGATTTATAATCACAGGCTTTTTCAGTCCTGGCTTGTGACAACTTTGACAATACAATTCCCTCAAACAGGCTTCCAATCCAACTGTTTCTATTTCACTCCACATCCTAGGAGCCTGTTACATATTATTCAACGCTCCTTAATTCCATGGCTTTCTTACCCCTGGGTCTCTCTTTCATCTTAGGGGTGGTTTCTTTGAGGCATCTAAAAAATAGATTTGGATGAGAAGGAGACGTCCTTAATAAGTTCTTTGTTGCAAGAGGAAGGTTTCTGTTTTACCTGAAAAATGAGTCTCGGTTCAAATTTCTTTTCATTCTCATTATTTAGTGTTTCGAGTCCAAACGCATTAGATTTTTCAATTCTGAAATTCCCCAGATTTCAAGAATCTTCCCTATTATTTCTGCACGAAGACTTTTACCTACACTCATCTTCCAGCTTCTGGTGGCTGTGGCATTCCTTGGCTTGTGTTGACATCACTCCAGTCTCTGTCTCTGCAGTTACATCACCTTCTCCTCTTTGTGTGTGTGTGTGTGTGCGCGTGTGTGTGTGTGTTTCTAAGATTCCTTGGAGCCTCCTCTCAGCATTTCTTTCACTTCCATCCTAACTAATATTTGACCACAAAACCCTCCCCAGTTCAGACTTGGTCACAAGCAAAACTCACAACTTAATAAAAGGAGGTGCATCCTCAGAGCTTTGAGCTATGAGTCCCAGTCCCTTCATCCTTCTTAGCTAAACACAGTTTCCTATTTTCTTCTGCTGCAGAAGGGGTCTTTCTGCCCCTCCATGCCTCAACGCCTCCTTGAGGGCTTTGGGGAATTTATCAGATAAAACTACTCACTCTGGCCTCCCCCTAAGAACTCAGAGTAAGAAGAGTTTTAGGGGCAGAACTCTGAGCTGTGTCCTTGAGTGAAACAGAGAATATCATCCCAACCCCGTGGTTGCCTTATTCAGCAGGGAAACAAAGTGAAGGAGTGGGTTGGGGCTCTGAGAGGAGAGGGAAGGCAGAGAACACCTGCTTCTTACTCTGATGTCTCTACTTTGCTAAAGCAAACAAAAGCCCAAGATTTTCATATACATGAGGTTGTCTGTGTTGTAATATCTTGTCAAATAAATTGAGTCTTTAATGTGCAGTATGTTTCTTGCCCCCTCCCATACTTTCTCGATCAAGAAGACGCGGTGTCAAAGGGCTGCACACACTCAATTTCATGAACCAATAAACACAGCCTTTGCATTAATTACCATTTTCAGCTGCTTGGAAAAGAGCGACAAGAGTTATCAGAAAGATGTTCATTATTGCCAGGCTTTATCTGATGGAAAGGGAAGTCTTGCCAGTCACGAACTGAAGATTCCCGAATGAGAACCAGTTATCAATTGAGGGAACAGGGCTGGCTGTTCCCAGATAGTTCCTCACACATTTTATTAGTGAGAATAGGCTACAGGTAAAATTTCTCCTTTAGGCAGCTTTCTCTCCATTGGCCGCCTGGCTCAACAGGAGGCCAGCGTTTCTGGTTCTGACCCTGACACACAGTCCAGGTATCTTAGGTCATGACCATACTGTGTCACACTGTGCCCTGGGCCATCACTGGAGGATCCAGGCAAGGGACCAATCTTGCCCAACCTGGATTGGTCAGAGGTTGTCTCCTACCCCTAATGGTGAGGCCGGGGGACTGACAGTCATTGGAGCTGAGTTGAGGTCCTGGCAAGAGCTGAAGGTAGAAATGACATTAGTTTCTGCTTCTGAGACTCTAGAGTTGCACGAGGACCTTCCCTTCCAAACTCTAAGCTGTTCAACTCTTCCTCTAATTTCATGAGTTTCCCTAAAATCTTCCAATGAATTCCTTTTTTTTTTTTTTTAAGCTGGAAAGGCTTTGTTTCTGTTTCTTGCAACCTAAAGAAATCAAATTAATATTTCCTTTGGGACGTAGCTTAGAAACCACCACGCTAATTATGTTTTCCGCATATTGCTGAAAATGAGCGCTTTATCCTCCTGCAGAAGGGCCTCAACATTTTCAGTATATATATTACCTTCCTCACTCTCTCCTCACTTCCCCCAGATTCTAAAAAAAAAAATTCAAGAGATTGAGAATTTATCACACTCTACGCAGAGACTTGACCCACTTCATCCCAGAGCGCAGCTGGAGTCGGGGATAACGGCAGAAGATAGGATGTTAACTAGAGAACAGGATTAGAGAGAATCTTGTGTTTAAGCATCCAGAAACCTCCCCTGACCGCCCCCCCATCCACCCACCCAAGGCAGCTTCACAGAAAGTTTCCATGGCACCTCAGACAGTGGATTTCCAGCAAGATCCACAAGCATGGCACCACCATGACTTCTATACCGTCCAGTGAGCCATGCTGTGCCCTCTCTAATGAGGTCTGGATCTCAGTCCTGGAGAAGTGTTTTCCCTGGGGACCCTGTCTCAGCCGGAGGGGTATTGATTGCTCCTTACCTCTACTATCTCTGTACTCTGGAACTTTCTTCTTTTCTATTAGCCAATTCCTCATTATATCAATCCTCTCTTATAGTTTGCAATTTTTTATACTAAACTTCGCCTTTAATAATTCCTGGGTAGTTTCTGTCTCCTTCGTGGATCCTGACTTGCTGATAGAGTTAATATCATATGTTAACATGATGGTTAATAATATGTGTCAACTTGAAGGAGCCATGGGATGCCGAGATACCTGGTTAAACAGTATTTCTGGATATGTCTGTGAGGGTGTTTCCAGAAGAGATTAGCATTTAAATTGGTGAACTGAGTAAAGCAGATTGCCCTCCCCAATGTGGGTGCACATCATTCAATCTGTTAAGGGCCTGAATAGAACAAAAAGGCACAGGAATGTTGAATTCGCTCTCTACCTATTTAAGTTGGGACATCAATCTTCTGCTCTTGGAGCTCCTGGTTCTCAGACCTGCAGGCTGAGACTGGAATCTATACCGTCAGCTCTCTGGATCTCAGCCCTTTGAACTACACCACGGGCTTTCCTGGGACTCCAGCTTGCAGATGGCAGATTGTGGGACTTCTCAGCCTCCATAGTCGTGAGAGCCAATTCCTTAAAATAAATCTGGTGCTCTCTCTCTATATATATAAATAAATATCCTATTGCTTCTGTTTTTCTGGAGAAAACTGTGACTAATTCACCCCATTTTAGTGGTAAGGAAACTGAGGTTCAAATAAGGTAAATAAGACACTTATGTTCACACAGCTACCAAGTGGATGAGACAGAATTAGAATACAATTCTCTCTGACTACAAGGCTGTTCTCCATGACCTGGAGACTCCCGCAGCCCACATAATTCCTGGAGACATTCAGTAATTTAATAGGGCAATTGCAGATTTAGGCTTTAGGCTTAATGTCTGCTAAACTAGCTCCTCAGTGGTCTGTGGACCTATGTCAGTTTGCAAACTGTTTGTTACTGGTGTGCAATGAGATAAGTCCAAAACTGGGACTAAGCACGTAGAAAATTTCACAGTTAGAACTTCCAAGTCCATTTTAATTGTACTTTACAATTGACAATTTAAAAAATAATTCCTTTCCCATAGATAGTTATCTAAACCTTAGGCTCAAGATCAAGAATAAATGTACATCTGCAGTTGTTGCTACCTATGCAATATGTTGAAAACCTATTATCAGGATGGGGATAAAAAGAGATTATAGTTGGTGTAATTGTTACACATATAGACGTGTAATATATGAGATTAATCGTTTGCATAGTGTTTACAAGTATACAGTTCTATAGAAAACTTACAGAACCTGTTTTGGACCTCACAATGTTTACCCACATTAGTATAAGCACCAACGTATTCCCTGCTATCTGTACCATTAATCAATGAGGGAAATTTTAAGTAAGTAGTCTAGATAAAAAAGTAAATAGATACTTTTAGCCATATTAAATTATTTTTAATTCAAGGTATGGTATAAATATATTCAAAACATAATAATGTGAATATTATATATGTCCTTAGTTCTCAATATGTTTCTTCTTAAACTTAGATTTTAACACATTAACTGGTCATCATACATTGACTGAGTGACAGCTATGTGCACAGACTGAGTTGGTCTTTGTGGGTGACACAAAAGTGACATGAGATGGCCTTGTATGGTTTCTAATCTGACCCAGTCTCAGTGCTATGGAGAGCACAATGGAAAAGCAGCAATGGAAGACAATGGTTAACAGAGGATTAAAATCTATAGCATAAACGACAAATATTCCAAGTCAGAAAACACAGAGATCAGTAAGTGCTGGAATGATCAGGCCATGGAGAGTGAGGCTTTGAGTTGGCCCCAGACTACATGGCTAGGACAACCTGATTTGAGAAATACCAAAAGTAGCACAAAGCTACCCAGATGCAGAAATACTGTAAACCAGGAGAATGTCTCAGAAAATACCTTGAAGCAGTTCATGCATAGTGCTGCTTAGAAAATGAATACTAGAATCCACTTCACCACCACTCACAGCACATAAATCCCACCTGTCCTGTAGATTCTGAAGGATGTCACCATGGAAAGGAGGAGTGTTCTAGATTTTTCTTCTTCAGAAAATGTAAAATATGC
This sequence comes from Ceratotherium simum simum, assembly GCF_057802395.1. Taxonomy (NCBI): domain Eukaryota; kingdom Metazoa; phylum Chordata; class Mammalia; order Perissodactyla; family Rhinocerotidae; genus Ceratotherium; species Ceratotherium simum. Next base: position 22,497,264 of record NC_141937.1, on the reverse strand, counting down.
CTACAGCTTCAGTCAGGAGATTCTTCTTGAGTACTAAGTAGAGGCATGATTATAGAGGGGGCAGGAGAAGATTTTTTTGGAGAGGGCTGGGATAAACTCATTTATAATCCTGCCTCTCTTATGAACATGTTGCATTTAAAAGAATTCCCTGGCAGAAGAAATGAACTACCCATATAATGACAGTTTCCCTTTAAATTTCTTTTTAAAAATATTTAAAAGAGAAAAAACATTTAAACATATGATATATATATCCCTGTCTTCTTTATTAAAATGTACTAAATGTAATGTTTCTTTCATGGGAGGAGAGAATCAAGGAACATAATTTGTGCACTTATACTCAGTGGAATGGAATAAACTTTTTTTTATTTAAAAAAATGTTTTTAATGTTTAGACGTAGACTGTTTTACCACTTTTCTTGCTGTCAGGCTTTATTTTTTCTTGAAACAATAATTGATGCCTCTGCTTTTCCACCTGTAAATTCTTTACCCTCTGTTATCTACTCCTTTTCCACAAATAAAAGCTAATAAAACTAATAACCAAATGCATTAGAGTTGTGTCTAGAACAAGGGCAAATAGGTTATGAGTGAAAATGTGAATTACTCTTCATGAACTTCAAGTCTTTGACATATATTACTTAACTTGACTATGATTTGAAAAAGTATACTAAAACTCCTTTTCAGAGATTATAAAAATAAATCATTTTCACCATAGGAAGATGAAAAAAATTAAATAATCATAACGCTATTTCCTAGAGATCATTTGATTTCTACATCCCAAAGAAGCTGAGGTCATCAGATTGGTGACTTTGGTAGTGTCATCATCCCGGGTCTGTCTGTTACTGTCTGTTACTCTGACTTGAGACAGGCCTTAAGGAGAAGACTCTCTGTTCCTCAGGAAATGTGACTTTTCACTCCTGCAGTCTGCAATTTGATGTCTTAAAAAAATTCTACCCCCCACATCAGTCAGCCTCTCCCAGCCCCAGAGAATCCAAGTTTATAAGGATAATCATAAGGGAGAGAGGTACACCCTTTTGATTTGCTGCTTCCACTCTAATTTGCTGCCCTTCAAATTCTGGCCCTTTCCGAAAGCACAAAGTCACCTTCATTTTAGAGAAAAGTATTATACTGTATGTAAAGAAATGTTGTTACTATCAGTCTTAAGACATCAATTACGTTACAGCTACTTCTTGATCAGTGGTTCCTGTGGAAATAAAACTATGAAGAAAAAAAATTGTTCATCCTTGGTTAGAATTAAGAGAAAATATAGCATGCAATGGTATCTAATAAGCCTTGAGAGGAAGCATCCTGCTGACAAAAGTCTATTACAGCTGTGTGCTGGAAAGATAAAGGAAAAAAGGTGAGAAAATAGTAGCGTTCCTTGAAAACAGGATCACAGGGAACAAAGGACACTGATAAAAGATGATCCTGGCGAATAAAATGTCTCTCAATTTATACGTCTACAGGTCCTGTCTGGTTATCTCTACTGAGAGTGAGCAGTGTGCTTCCCGAGATGTGTAACTAAGAACTATGAAGTTTCTGTTTAAACTCGCAGGAATATAGCCTTCAATCACAAAGCATATAAAGATCACAAAGTCATAAAAATTTTGACTCATGAAATAAAATTGATTCCCATAATTTATAAAAGAGCACTCCAAGCCTTATCCTCGATGACCCTTTTTATCTGGACATCATTCACCGCCTTCTGTTAATCAGATAACCTTATACCTTTGCGTCTACTTTTCTCCTCGAGGATGCGTGAAGTAAGTAAAAGGTGATTGCAGATTTTAATCTGAAGGCACAACCAGAAGCCCGTATTCTTTCACATTCCTGAATACTGGTCTGCAAACAAAGTTTCATTGGTCTGCAGAAGCCTGAGGAAAACAAGGAACTGTTACATTCATTCAACACATAATTAATGAGCACCTATTATGGGCCATGTAAACATAGCTCTTTCTTCAACATTAAATTTATTTTATAGACTCATTTATTCTGATATTATGTTCTTCCTACTGTTTGGGGGTTAAAATATGGTGATACAGAATGAAATGGCTCTTTTTAACTTCCTTACTTGGCAAAATAAAATGTTGGCAACCCAGTGGCAGTCTTCAAATTTATCTTTGCAATTTTATTACTCCATGAAATCCCAAATGGCTACAACCACTCACCTTGCTGCTTCCCCCATGCCCCCAGACTATTTCTACTCGTCACTCTATCTCTAGCGTCTAAACCTGTGACTCACAATTTATGTTTACTAAATAACTGATTACTGGATGGATGGATGGATGGATGGATGGATGGATGGATGGATGGACGGATGGACAGATAGATGAATGAATGTGTCCATCTCTGTCAGCCAGATAATATACTGATTAGAAAGACCCCAAGTTGGACTAAACCAGGGAACCAAGATGTGCCTAAATGGACAACCATCCTTTAACAATATTATTATTATTACTAATTGCCTAGCATATACTATCATTGTTCTAAATACTTTGTGTATGTTAACTCATTTAGACCTCAAAACGAATCTCCAAAGAAAATAGAACCCTATTTTACAGAGAGGAAACTGAGTCACGAAGAAGATAAGAAACATGCTCAAATGGAGAAGTCCCAGATTCTTCTCTTATTGACTGCATTATGCTGCCCCCTTCTACAAGGGGAACAATGAGAAAATAAAGCAGAAAGGAGTATAGAAAATTCACCAGTGACTTCCAATCCTCACACACCAACCCCACTCTCATGCAGCATGTGCTGCAAATCCTAACTCATAGCAATGCTACTCCATATTAATCATAACATCAAGAAAAGTCTAAATTTATTTCCAAAGTTATGATGTTAATCATAACATCAAGCAATGTTTATTTCCAATTTTTCTCCCGCATTTTTTTTTTTGAGGAAGACTGGCCCTGTGCTAACATCTGTTACCAATCGTCCTCTTTTTTTTTTCTTTTTTCTCCCCAAAGCCCCAGTACATAGTTGTGTATCATAGTTGTAGCTCTTCTATGTGGGATTCCGCCTCAGCATGGCTTGATGAGCGGTGAGTGGGTCCACGCCCGGGAGCCAAACTGGCAAACCGTCGGGCCACTGAGGCAGAACGTGAGAACTGAACTGCTACGCCACTGGGCTGGCCCCTCTGCTGCATTGTTTTTAGACATATGCCTCAGAATCCATTCTGGCCTCTGCAGGGCCTAGCATTGTCACGCTCATGGTAGGCACTCAAAAATCTTTTTTTGGATTCAATTAAATTATTTTGGAGTTGCTAAGATTTAAATCTCACAGGTACATTCTGCAAACCCACACAACTGAAAGAATTGAGCATAAGGTTAAAGTACAAAAAAGTAGAGGGACAATTCCTGACATAATGGAACATCTTAAGGGATTAAAATAAACATGTGTAGACATCACTTGAGGCTCTGAAAGCTCAATCATGTCAGGAAAACCAGGGAAATACACCAACTCTGACAAAGCACTGAGCAAAATCCTCATTATGCAGTACTTGCTTGGTGCATTGAAAGCATACCATTAAAAGTACTTAACCAACGGCTGTTCAAAGTTATATAAATTATTGCCATGACAACTATTTCTTCAGCAATAAAATTACGAAAACCACAATTTCCCTGACAGATAGAAGAGCCTTATTATTCGCTATTCAGAATGAGTTTAATGTTTACCTTTCTGCAGTCATCACAGACAAGCATCTGTGTAGCGATGCAGGCACACCCCAACTTAGAAATGGGGTGCTCCAGAAGAACACGGGAAACGGGCTGTTTGAATTTCAGGAGATTTTGTCCCCTGGAGACAGACAAATAAATTATGATTGGAGTTCCACACATGTCCATAGATGCCTAAATTACCCATAATTTGGCTAAAATGCACAACATTTAGGGGAAAGAAGGAAGAAAGTTTTGTGTCTATGTCAATAATTAAACAGCAGAAAAAGCAATAAAACTGAGGAAAGAAACTCAATCTGAAAAAGAACCTCTGGATGGTGCCATGGGCTTCAAGGCTGACCACACTGCTTTGCTACTTTATTCTGTTAACGCACTTCATCTCCACCCACTCTCTCTCCAGCCCTCTCTGCCCCTGTCTCACAGAATTTTTCTCTCGTCCTCAATCTTTGCAGGCTCCTCTGAGTTCAGGATCTGTGAACACGCTGCTGCTTCTGTCTTTACAGCTCCCTTCCTCCAGCCAGCTTCCCCGCACCACTAGGCGACTCCTTACTCATCTTCAAATGTCAGACTAGAGGGCCATCCAGGTGAGATGGGGCCCTCCTTAGAAAGACGCAGAGCATCCTGGGCTGGGCGTTCACACATTTATCTCAATCATAATTATTAGGAATTAATATAGCTACTTGTTCGGAGTTTTTCTTTAATCCTATCTCCCCAATTAGACGACAAGCTTCATGATATCGGGGACACTGCGCGTCCTGGTCACCTCTCTGTCCACATTATGTAGCACAGCCTATGCTCAATCTATTCCTTGTATTCATGTATTTTTTTTTTTAATTTTTTGTTTATTGCAGTAACATTGGTTTATGACATTGTAAAAATTTCAGGTATACATCATTGTACTTCTATTTCTGCATAGATTACATCATGTTCACCACCAAAATACTAATTACAATCCATCACCACACACATGTGCTGAATTATCCCTTTCACCCTCCTCCCTCCCCCCTTCCCCTCTGGTAACCACCAATCCAATCTCTGTCCCTATGTGTTTGTTTATTGTTGTTATTATCTACTACTTATTTTTAAAGCAACCTTCCCTTTTCTTGATAAAAATGTAATATCCACCTGATTCTTACACCATGTAGTGGTTTAAGGAGATTGTCTCAGAAATGCAACAAAGGAAGAGAAGAAGGATCTTCCTTAGATGCCTGCAAAGAAGGGAGGTTAGGTTTTCCACAGTGGCACAAGCACTGGAGAAAATAGTCAAAAGGAATGGGCAAATACACCCTCTGCACTCCCTCATTTCAAAGGGGAGAAGCAATCGGTAGAGAAGAAACCATATCATCATAGAATTTCTAGAACTTTCCAGAAGGAAGTGTCATGTGGATAGCCTAGGCTATCCCAGTCAGAGATAGGGATCTCAGGGTAGAATGAAGGCGAGACTATCTGGCCATTCATTTGTTTAGTACAAACACAAACTAGGGCTTTGTAGCTCAGGGACATATTCTTTTGACTTGATAAACATAGTTCAGTTTAGCTTACTTTTTTCTTTTCTTCGTTGATTTAATCTTCTTTTTTGAGCACCTGCTATGTTACCAAGTCCTGAGCCAGGTTTCAAAGATACAAGATTAACAAGATAAATACTGTGGGGAAACTCATAATGAGCCAACTGGACAAATAATTATGCTACGATGTCAAAGTCCTGTCCTAAAATGGATCCAAATAAATAAATCATTGCATGGGCTTGTCAGAGGGAAAGTGAAAATGCTAATGGGGTCAATAGAGCTGCCACTGAGCAGACCTGGCTTTTAAGCTGACACATAGTGGAAGGAATTCATCTCTCCAACAAGGAAGGAAGGGGGCCCCTGGATGAGGGAGGGAAGAGCGTGTAGGAGGCATGGAGGTCGCAAGCACTGGGCACATTTGAGAAAAGAGGAGCAGTTCTCTGTGGCTGGAACAGAGAATGTGTACTGTGGACTCGCAGGCAATGTGCTTGGAAAAGACGATGGGCTAGATCTTGAGAAGCCTTACAAGCCATGAGTTTAACATTCCCTCAAGACTAATGACATTCAAAATCCTTCTAAACACATTCTTTCAGAAAATCGTATACCAACATCCGGCATATAAAGTAGACAATGACATAGCTGTTCTGGGCTGCTGAGAGCCCACCTGACCCCTCATCTCCAACCTCGACACATAGCCTAAGGTCCATCTTTAAAGCCCCAAGACCTTTGAGAACCCCACCTGTGGACAGTGCAGAATTATTCAGGCACTGCAGGTGCCCAATAAATAAATCAATGAAAGTCACGTGATCAAGTGAGGCGTTCATTTGTTGTTTTCATTTTTGCTTTTGAGATTACTCTGACTGCAGTGGGGAATGAACAGGAGATGGGGAACCGGCACAGCAAGGGGCAGCCACGCTGATTAGCAATCCAAATTTGGCAGGATGATAGATAGAGGTATAATTTTGTTTTGGTCTCACAATATTTTCCCTCTCTCCCTGACATCCCCCAACTCTGTTGGGCTGCAAGGCTGCCTGGGGAGATATATGTGATTGTTCCTAAGGCAGAAATCGCCTTCTGACCTTGTAAACCACGACTGGTTTCAGGCAAGAAGAGAGAGGTCCAAAGAGGGAGAAAGATGAGACTTTCCCAAACTGGAATGAAGCCTAAGATGAAGGAAACCAACCAAGAGAGTCATGGGTCTGAAGCTTAGGCCATTTGAGAGGTCTTCTTTAAAAAAATGAAAAATTATGAACATGAAATTAGATAAGAAAATAAGTTTAGAAGGAGAAAAGAAATCACAACAAATTACAAATTTTACAGGCATTTTAAAAGAGAAAACATCACAATTCCATAAATATAATATGTTTAGTTGTGAACTGCTCTACACACCTACATAATATTGCTTTTGCTTACATTTTCAGCTGTATGCTCTTCACTGATTTCTTCATATGACAATAGAAAAGGTAGATAATTCAGTATTTCTTCTAGCGTGGTTGATTGAATTTTGGTATATTATTATCTTTGTTATTTATTTAAAGTTAAGAAAAGTTTCTTTCAGCTTTACAACTCCTTTTGGTAATATCATGTAAATTTTTAGAATTGTTGGTAAATTCAGGAAACCTCTATCAAGCCTCTTTTATATATGAGCTGGAAGATTACAGGTCATTTCAAGTTTTCTTTACTGTAATCAATCTTAAATACTCTTTCAATTGATGACACTCATTGACTAATTTGTCATATCTATGTCTTCACTGAAGTGTTGCATTATGCATTTATAATATGATCATTGAAGTCACTATTTTATGTCAATAAGGCAAGAAATTTAAATTGTTTTCCAATGAGTTCGTATGAGTCACTCCTCTTCATTAACTGGATTATTAAGCAATCCAAGGGCATATTCACTATCTCTGTTTATCACTTCTTCTCACACAGAGAGAATTTTTGGCTGACAAAAGAATTAAAATTCATTCGTGGAGTTTCAGTGAGAACAACAACATACAATAATGGCCAACTAATTGCATTTGGTGTAGACTTAATGATAAAGTGACAATATTTGGTATCTGGTTTACTTATTTAACACTTCATTTTTACAATTTTTCCATTATTTAGTTCTGATAAATGATTTGGGATAATTAAGTCACTGTCACTTTTTCATTTTGACATTTTTCAATGTGCTCATTCAAAAGTGAATCAAATATAGTGATTTGTTCAATAATTCCCAAGATTTCAGTAATTATCATTATTTAAAGAACACCACTTTTCACCTCTGAAAGGCAAATTTTGTTCCCTTAAAAATTTAATAGGCATAACTACTCTTTCAAGTGCCTAAAAATAGTACTACACATTAACAATAAAACTGACTGTTCTCTGAACTCTAGTTTTCAAGGTATTTATATAGTGCATTTGTATTTGATTGATGTGTAATGCAAGTTCCTGCTTGTCTGTGGAGTCCCCCTGACCTTCGGGAGGTTGTCTGCCTTATTAAAACACTTTATAGATTATATAATATATACAACGTCTTATCTTGGACTCACTAGCTGGCTGGGATATCATAACAGTTTGAACACCGTTCTTTTTGTTGTTGTTTCTAATAGCTACTAGAAAAATATTTCTACTGTCTGTTGTATGTTCTGTTTAATTCTCTGTAAATATTACTGGCATCATGATTTTGGGAAAGAACCAACTTTCTTTTATTAAGCAGTGCTAACGTAAATCTATCAGGACAAGCATGACAACTTATCAAAGTCAATGAATTTTCCCAATAAAGCTGTTGTGGAAATCCTTGGGTGCTCTAGCGACTATACAAATTTTTAGTTTGGGTTGCAATAAGAGAGTTTTTGATGTGCCAGATTTTGTTTCTTGTGCCAAACCGTCTTTTGCCAATATTGTCTCTGTTACATTTTTGGCTTCCACTAGAATACTCTCTTCTCATAGTATCTGAATTTGTATATAATTAATAATTCTGGATAAGAATGTACAGAATTAATCTGAAATTAAGGCATATAAAAAAACAACTCAAATTTATTTTTAGTCTGTTGCCACGTTGTGGCTAGCTACATAGCTGTGTAATAATATTCTCAAATATTAAAACATTAACGTATCAATGAATATGTGTAGGACTTCTATCAGGGGGGCACCTGTTTCTTCAGGATGTTTTGCTGTATCGGTGGCAATTTTGCATGCCATTTCATCTGGAACCCCCAGACACTTCAGAACAATATGCCTCAGATACACTAAGATGTGACCTAATAAGTTGGGGTGCATAAAATATGATTTCACCCACAGAAGTATTTAATATTGAAAGTACTGCTATAGATTTATGCTCTACAAACACAGACATTCTCATAATATTTTTTCATGATTTTCATATAAAAAAGAAAAATGTATGTTACATTTATAATTGTATATAACGCATCAACAACCATATTCTGTCTAGAGAATGTCTTGACTAGGCATCAGTAAAAATTGCTTCAACACTAAACAACTGGTGACTGAAAGAATTTCTCACAGACTAGCTTCTGGTTCCAAACTTTGCAAACCTTCTTTCTCCTCCACTACCCACATGTTTCCGGTGCCTTAGGTTGTGTTTGTATCACAACCAACCTCTGGTCCTGCAGAGTCGTTTTACAATGCTGAGTGAGTCGTGGGAGGATTCCTGGAACCCATTCCTACACTACACTCATATGTAGTGATAACATAATTGTACACAGAAGGCACTGAACGTGATGTAAGCAAACATTCCCTCAACTCAACTTCCATTGAGTGACTTCCAAAATGCCAGCAAACACCAAAGCCCCCTAACACAGGAAGAAATCGGAGTGGAGATAGTGGTCTTCACTGATCATGGTTAAAATATTTTACCTTTGAAAATTTTACAAAATATATGACCGTGTGAACACATTGCCATGATGTGTTCCTTGGCAAAGATCCATGATGACCTCGGAAGGGTCCCTTGAAAGTGAGGGGTCTTGAAGCTGGTTTTAATTAGCTTCATAGTTAACCCACCTCCTGTCAGAGGAATGCAAAATCAGCAAGGTCAGAAAGCAGACAGGGCGTGTCCTGCCCAGTGGGCACCTCAGAGGAGAAGGACTAATAGGTGAGCCTGACAAGGCTGAATTCTTGGCATCACAACATTCCCTTGCCCAGTATTATGCTAAGCAAAATAAGCCAGACAGAGAAAGACGAACACGGTATGATTGCACTCATATGTGGAAGATAAACAAACACGTGGACAAAGAGAACAGATTAGTGGTTACCAGAGGGGAAGGGGGCAAGAGGAGGGTGAAAGGGGTAAAGGGGCACCTATATATGGTGATGGATAAAAACTAGACTATTGGTGGTGAGCACGATGCAGTCTATACGGAAACTGATATATAATAATGTACACTTGAAATTACACAATGTTATAAGCCAATATGACCTCAATAAAATAATTAAAAAAAAAAAAAAAAGCATTCCCTTGCCAAAATGAGGCATGGAAGCCACATAAACACTGCTTTTTAAGGGCCTCAAAGCTTGGACAGTTGCATTCTTACAGAAAACTAAGGGGCTACCTTGAAGGTAGTTTTTTGTTGTTGTTGTTATTCTCGTTTCTGTTACCATTGTTGTTTTCTAATAAACTGGAAACTTCCTAGTCCCTACTAACGACCAGCTTCGCACCAGCCTGACAAGATAGGGACTCAGCATAGACTTCATTTGACTATAAAGAAATGTAGCACATCTTGTATGCCCAGGCTGAGACTGTGGTTGCAAATCGATTTTCTTAATGTTAATTATCTTAATGTTCCATGTATGATACTTGTTACTTCTATACACCAGCACAGTACAGTCTTGTGTCACATAACAACGTTTCGGCAGTCAACGGTGGACAGAATATACCATGGTGGTCCCATAAGATTAGTACCATACAGCCTAGTTGTGTAGTAGGCTATACCATCTAGGTTTGTGTAAGTACACTCCATGATGTTCACACATTGCCTAATGACACATTTCTTATAACACATCCCCGTCATTGAACGACACATGGTTGTAATCAGAGAGGTTAATAACAAGCATATATCTTTACAGCAAAGGTATGACACTAATTAAGGAAAGTGTTAAGGGCATTGTTTTCATTGACAATAATTTCAAAGTACTGTCCATAACACCCCTAAAGATTTTTATTCATATTCTCTTCTTAAAAAACACTGTAAAAAGCAACTGACTTTGGGCCAGCCCAGTGGTGCAACGGTTAAATTCACACGCTCCACTTCGGCAGCTCGGGGTTCGCAGGTTCAGATCCCAGGCGTGGACCTACACCACTCATCAAGCCATGCTGTGGTGGTGTCCCACATACAAAATGGAGGAAGATTGGCATGGATGTTAGCCCAGGGCCACTCTTCCTCAAGCAAAAAGAGGAAAATTGGCAACAAGTATTAGCTCAGGACCAATCTTCCTCGCCAAAAAAAAAGCAACTGGCTTTCAATTCAGTAACTATTTTTTATTTTCTTCATTGTTTAGCCAAAAATAAGAGTGGAAGCATTTCATTGAAAAAGAACAGTATTCTGTCCTGGACTTGAGTTTTTCCAAGGTCCCCTGCTGCACAGTAATCAGATACCCTAGCTGGTCTTGTACCTCCACGAAAATTTCTGGATAGCATCACCATGTTTATAAAACTCCCCTGGTTTTTGACCAGCACTCAGAGACCAGTGAGCACTGCATTCAGGGCTTCTGAGACGAAGACTGTGAACTACTGTTACAGAGTCTGATGGCTGACAAATCATCAGTTCCCTGGAAATGATCTCACTGAATTGAGTTCCTAGCACTGAATAAAACAGAGATTACATGTTTGCGGGCCAATCTGAAACATGAAATATGTTGAGTTATTCCAGCACATGTAAAATCATTTCCATCTGTGACTAGGATGATGCTGTGAATAAGTGTAACATTGGGTGAGAACTCAGGGAAGGGAAAAAGGGGATAATATGTACACTGCCCGCCAATGTCCTGGAGGAAAAACAAATTGTAAGTGTCCAAATCGAAATAAACTGTGCAGAGAACAGGATGTCAGAGATGTTTATCTTGAAATATTAGTCCCAGTTCTATTCTGCCACAGGGTAAAATTGTGTTGATTTGTCATTCAGATTAAAAGGAGTGCTTCGTTATAACTTAAAGGGTGATGACGTTGCAAGCTTTTCGTTTCCCAGAGAGCTGAACTGCTAATGCCTCTAAGAAGTCTGTGTCCTTGCAAATGTTTTGGTCACTATGAGCCTATAATATTGTGCGGCATAAACTGGCGTCTGGTATTAACTGCAGATCTTCAACAACTGTGGTAATAAATGGTTGATCACTCCATTCTCGCTCTCACCTGGTATCCCAGATGCCTCAGGCTGGTTCCTGAAAGGCTACAGCTCAGCTAGAACTATTTTTCTCAAAAAATAGCATCACTCACTTCTGTTTTGGGCTCACTGATTTGAGGTCAAGCCCCTCCACCAAGAAAGTGGGAGTGTCCACAGTTGGACCTGTTTTATATGGGAGCTATGATGCTTTTCCACTGCTCCAAGCATAGTATTTCTCAACAACGAGGCGTAATGGTTAAGAATGGCTTAATCTGAGATCCAACCTGATCTCTGTCACTTTAGTGACTTTGTGCAAACGACTTGTCCTTCTGAGTCTCAACTTCTTCCTTGTGTTATAGAGAGAACGCTAGTGCTTTTCTTTTATATCAGACAAGATAATATATGTAAAGTGCCTGGCTCATAAACTCTCAAAAAATGGAGATAATACTATATTCCAACTTCAGATAGAAGTTGAGATGGTTTTCAGCTTTGATTCATCCATGCAGCCATTCTAAATAATTGGTACAACTTGGTCATCAAATATGCGTTGAGCACCGACTCTGTGCCGTGTGCTATACTGGCTCAGGGAACACAGCAATGGGCCAAACACAGTCCCCGCTCACTGTCCTGCCACAAAAGGCCAGCTCAAGACACATCTGAGCAGGACAAGCTCCTGACATGGTGTGTGGTCCTCTGCTAGTCAGAGACGTCCCCACGGAGACCTAAAAGCCCATCACCAGGAACAAAGCATCCACTTGAAATTATTTAGAACCAAATAGTGCAAACAGCTTTATAGATTTTTTTTAACACTAAAGACTGTAATTCAAATAACTATATAAACTCACCTTCTGAAGCCTGGCATTTCTCGGGGAGTTGGCATTATAGGTAAGGACCCTGCCTGCATGCGCTGTCCTCACTCAGGATTCCGAAGCCCTGTTAACACGCGCCACACTACCAAGCCATTGAACGCCCAATTCATCAAAATCACTCTGGATCCTGAGTCCAGGCTCCTCAATTGTCATTCACTTTCCCATGACACTTTTAATCACAGGTGAAGAATTCACTCCTCATGCAGAACTGAAGGCTGCAGAGTGATCAAATTAGATTTCTCATCACAAATTAATGTTACCATTTTGTTTCTTAAATGTGGACATCAGTCCCTCATTCAACAAATTTTATTGAGTTCCTACAATGTCTCAGGTGATATTCTAGATGTTGGAGATCTATGTATGAATAAAACAGATAAATTTTAAGTCTTCTAGGAACTTACATTCTGATCATCAGAAATAGTAGCTTTTCCATTCTTCAAGGCCCCTTGATTATTTTGCTAAGATCAAGAAAGCCCTAGTACACTAACAATGACAATAAGCAATAATAAAAATGGGTAAACTTTAAATTTCAGTGACTCAAGATAATAAAAGCTTATTTTTCTCTCAGTCCAAAACTGGGGTTCCATTTTGGATAGCTCTCCTCCAAGCACTAATTGAGGGACAATGAAAGTCCTCCAGTCCAGGACTCTCTGCGCTTCCCTGTGGGTCTTTTCCATTCTGGCCAGGCAGCAGGGAAAGAGTATGGAAGATCACGTGTGGGAGATTTCTGGGGGCCAGCCCAGGAAGTGGCCCACATCACATCTGTCAGCATTCCATTGGCTAGAACCCAGTCACAGGGAATTGCCTACCAGCAAAGGAGCTGGGAAATAAGGCTTAGCTGCAGGTATAGGAGGAAGAGGGTATGAGTTTGTGGACCAGCAGCTGGTCTCCTCCTCATGCAGTTAGGATGATTCTCCGTGCTTCCTCTGTCTGACATTTTCAAGAGCGTGAAGGGGTTGGTGACGTGTTTGCTGGCATCACCTCAGCACTCTCTCCCTCTTTGTGAGGAGTGAGGACCTTTACAGCAATATAGTGACAGGGCTATTTTCAGCATTAGGGATCACCCTAGCCAGGTGATCTTATCAACTCAGAAAAGGTCATGTTTGTTTCCCCCCAAACTTCACCTATTTAAACCTTCAAGTCAATCATTCAACCAATATCTAGTAATCGATTATCTAGTAAGAGCCCAGTTTATCCTAGATTCTTTCAAAGATACTGAAGAGGTGAAGAACCAATCATCTATGTCCAGGAGCTGAGAATTTAGCCACAGTTTAAAAACGGACCCACGTGAGACAACCAGAGAATAATTCATTAAACTGTGCAGTGTTGCCTTTAAGTAAAAATGGTGTTTAAAGAAGGGCATAATTAGTGTGAGATGAAAGAATTTGTTGTCCTTCCGTAATTTCAAGCATGAGAAGGCTTGAGGTCGTCTTCTAAGCAGTTGGCTGGAAATCAACTTTCTCTCTCTTCTTTGCTCTCTCCCTTTTCCTCTTTCTCTTCCTTCCTTAGCACATCTAAGCATGTGAGTTTCAAGATCTAGATCCAGAGTAGGAAACAGAATTCCCCACTCCGGCCTAGTGCTAATCCATTATTATCAGAGCTCTGCATTGTAACATCCTGTGCTTTCCCAAATTGATAAGGCTGTACTTTATTTTTCACTTACTGTGTTTTGAACCTAAACTTAATAGACCAGAATCTTAGATAGAATCTTAGATAGCACCCCCAAACCCCTCAATATACTGACAGAAGTCTTATTTCAAAAGATCTGATTTGAGATTGGACTTTAAGAATGTGAACAGTGAGAATGGCACAGAGAAGATATTCCAGAAGGTGGGTAGAACATGCAGAAAAGTTAGGAAGCAGGTGTAAGTGTGGTGAACATGGGATGTAGTGGAGAGGCCCACCAGAGAGAAACAAAGGTGCTCTGCCCCTCACTGGGCTGGCTGGGCCCTCGATAGAAAGTGCAGCAACAGCACTCTAGAGCAAGAGTCAGGCTCAGCCCAGGGAAGTCTACAAACCTGGATCTTGCTAACCCCAGAGCAGAAGTATGAAAAAATAGAAAACTCATCTAATACGTTACACTTGCTTAGTATATTGAGTTTTTCAGAGCCCTTTCATATTTGCACTCTCGTTTAGTCCTCAAAATAACTTTCTGGGGTGGGTATTTTTAGGCAAATGAGGGATGGAGACACAAAAGGATTAGTTATTTGTCTGATTCTACATGGCTTATAAGTAGGGTGACCATATCATTTATCTTCTAAACCAGGACACTTCTGAGAATGAAAAGGGATCCTCTTAACAACTACACTGGAGAGCAGGTGTAAATTAGGACAATCCTGGGCAAACTGTGATGTATTTTCCCTGTACGTACGGCGGGAGAGTATGGAGCCCAGTCTGACGTTCTTTCCTCTACACTGCATCTGGCTTTTCAGTCTAGCTGAAACTAAGAAATTCTTGTGGAAAGCAGTATTTAGTCCATCCTTGAGTACTATGCTTAAATTAAGCCTTTAATGACTGCAAATAATATGTTTTCAAAATTTAAACCAATCCCAAAAGATGTTCAGTAAAAATCACAGGTGTTTAATCCAAACAAACGAAACAAACTGGGCTTTAATTGCAGGTAATTTGGTTGTATAGTGAAAACCAAAGGGAATATAGATTTAATGGATTCTGTTTTACACATGGTGGAAGAAATTCGACACAGGATTCCATGCTGTGGCCAGTGATTCGTGTGAACAGAGAGGATATGCCCCCAAGTGTATGTGTGTGGTAGAGCGCTTTCCCCCGGAACCTGTATAATTTATCATCCAAATCATCAGGGAGGGTGAAAGGTGTAAAGGGGTACTTATGTATGGTGATAGATGGAAACTAGACTTTCAGTGGTGAACGCAATGCAGTTTCTACAGAAGCTGAAATATAATACGTACACCTGAAATTTACGTAATGTTATAAACCAATGTGATCTCAATAAAAGAATCAGAATACTTTTGAGTGAAAAGGGATTTCTAATAATAATTATGTCAGGGGAGCAGACTGACTAGGGCAAACAGGGATTTAGGGTCATCCCTTATAAGGGGAGGAGGTTTTCTCCTGTCAGAGATTTTTTCCCTCACCCAGTCTGGATGGGATCTAAACAGAGGGAAAACCAAGATTCATGCCTACGCCGTGGTCCACCTTTCTTTGTAGAATTGCAGTTAATGAGGATTTTCTCCAAAAAATGCAATATTTCCTGTTCCTTAGTTAACAGACTGCCCAGAAACCTCTCTGATTTCTGTAATTGTAGGAAGAACTCTAGGTGGTAAAGGCTCATAATTCCCAGAAATATTTTTGATTTGCAGATGAGCAAATGTTTAATTAATATATTGTTTTATGTTAGTTTACTTGTATTATTAATAATATGTCTGCACTAGACTGTAATAATGTTACATGAAAACAACTATTTCATCCAATAATACTGCTGAGTGATTCTTAGGAAATAAACTACCAAACATTGAGGGAAACGACCCATTGTTGGATTGAACAGGTAGGCCTATTTAACCCAAAGATTAATCCGATGTGCACAATGTGCATATAACAATGCCCAAATCAGTATCTACTTTCTTTGTCTTTCAGGTCTGGAAAAGTGAAATTTCACCCAGAAGCCATTCAGTAAAATATCAACAGGAAACTGTACGTAAAAAAGACAATTTTAGTATTGATACAATTGCAGGAACTGGGCATCCTTTGGACATTTTTTTCAATATGCAGCTCACTTTGGTTAAATCATCTTGGAAGTCTAGAAATAGAAGCCCTCTACGCCAAGAACAATTTTCAATCACAGCTCACCTGGGTCTGATGATCCCAGGAACCAGAGCAAGGGTCTGTTGGGTCTCACCAATCACATTCCTAGTGGCCTCTGGGGAGAAACCAGAGACATGAGCCATCTGACTCCATATTGGATTTGGCCAGAGTACCATCATCATCTCTGTGTTCTGTTTTTTTGTGTTTTTTTTTTAATTTTTTGTTTATTGCAGTAACACTGGTTTATAACATTGTATAAATTTCAGGTGTACATCATTGTACTTCTATTTCTGCATAGATTACATCATGTTCACCACCCAAATACTAATTACAAC
This sequence comes from Ceratotherium simum simum, assembly GCF_057802395.1. NCBI lineage: Eukaryota > Metazoa > Chordata > Mammalia > Perissodactyla > Rhinocerotidae > Ceratotherium > Ceratotherium simum. The sequence continues at coordinate 22,480,788 of NC_141937.1, read as the reverse complement.
CCATCACCACACACATGTGCCGAATTATCTCTTTCACCCTCCTCCCTCCCCCCTTCCCCACTGGTAACCACCAATCCAATCTCTGTCTCTATGTGGTTGTTTATTGTTGTTATTATCTACTACATAATGAAGGAAATCATACAGTATTTGACCTTCTCCATCTACTTATTTCACTTAGCATAATACCCTCAATGTCCATCCATGTTGTCACAAATGGCTGGATTTCATCGTTTCTTATGGCTGAGTAGTATTCCATTGTGTATATATACCACATCTTCTTTATCCATTCGTCCCTTGATGGGCACTTAGGTTGCTTCCAAGTCTTGGCTATCGTGAATAACGCTGCAATGAACACAGTGGTGCATGTATCTGTACGCATTGGTGTTTTCAAGTTCTTTGGATAAATACCCAGCAGTGGAATAGCTGGATCATATGGTAGTTCTATCCTTGATTTTTTGAGGAATCTCCATACTGTTTTCCATAGTGGCTGCACCAGTTTGCACTCCCACCAGCAGTGTATGAGAGTTCCCTTCTCTCCACATCCTCTCCACCACATGTTGTTTCCTGTCTTGTTAATTATAGCCATTCTGATGGGGATGAGGTGATATCTCATTGTAGTTTTAATTTGCATTTCCCTGATAGTTAATGATTTTGAACATCTTTTCATGTGTCTGTTGGCCATCTGTATATCTTCTTTGGAGAAATGTCTGTTCAGGTCTTTTGCCCATTTTTTAATTGTGTTGTTAGTTTTTTTGTTGTTGAGATGCATGAGTTCTTTATATATTTTGGAGATTAACCCCTTATCAGATGTATGGTTAGCAAATATCTTCTCCCAATTGTTAGGTTGTCTTTTCGTTTTGTTGATGGTTTTCTTTGCTGTGCAGAAGATTTTTAGTTTGATGTAGTCCCATTTGTTTATTTTTTCTATTGTTTCTCTTGCCCGGTCAGATGTGGTGTTTGAAAAGATGTTGCTAAGACCGATGTCGAAGAGTGTACCGCCTATGTTTTCTTCTAGAAGTTTCACAGTTTCAGGTCTTACATTCAAGTGTTTAATCCATTTGGAGTTAATTTTTGTGTATGGTGTAAGGTAAGGGTCTACTTTCATTTTTTTGCATTTGGCTATCCAGTTTTCCCAACACCATTTGTTGAAGAGACTTTCTTTTCTCCATTGTATGTTCTTGGCTCCTTTGTCAAAGATTAGCTGTCCATAGATGTGTGGGTTTATTTCTGGGCTTTCGATTCTATTCCATTGATCAGTGTGTCTGTTTTTGTGCCAGTACCATGCTGTTTTGGTTACTATAGCTTTGTAGTATATTTTGAAATCAGGGAGTGTGATACCTCCAGCTTTGTTCTTTTTTCTCAGGATTCCTTTAGCTGTTCGGGGTCTTTTGTTGTTCCATATAAATTTTAGGATTCTTTGGTCTATTTCTGTGAAAAATGTTGTTGGAACTTTGATAGGGATTGCATTGAATCTATAGATTGCTTTAGGAAGTATGGACATCTTAACTATGTTAATTCTTCCAATCCAAGAGCACGGAATATCTTTCCATTTCTTTGTGTCTTCTTCAATTTCTTTTAGCAATGTTTTATAGTTTTCGGTATACAGATCTTTCACCTCTTTGGTTAAGTTTATTCCTAGGTATTTTATTCTTTTTGTTGCAATTGTAAATGGGATGGTATTCTTAATTTCTCTTTCTGCTACTTCATTGTTAGTGTATAGAAATACAAGTGATTTTTGTATGTTGATTTTCTATCCTGCAACTTTACCATATTCGTTTATTACTGCTAAAAGTTCTCTGGTGGATTCGTTAGGGTTTTCTACATATAAAATCATGTCATCTGCAAATAGTGACAGTTTCACTTCTTCCTTTCCAATTTGGATCCCTTTTATTTCTTTCTCTTGCCTGATTGCTCTGGCTAGGACTTCCAGTACTATGTTAAATAGGAGTGGTGACAGTGGGCATCCTTTTCTGGCTCCTGTTCTTAGAGGGATAGCTTTCAGTTTTTCACCATTGAGGATGATATTAGCTGTGGGTTTCTCATATATGGTCTTTATTATGTTGAGGTACTTTCCTTCTATACCCATTTTATTCAGAGTTTTTATCATAAATGGATGCTGTATCTTGTCAAATGCTTTCTCTGCATCTATTGAGATGATCATGTGATTTTTATTCTTCATTTTATTAACGTGGTGTATTACGTTGATTGATTTGCGAATGTTAAACCATCCCTGCATACCTGGAATAAATCCCACTTGATCATGGTGTATAATCTTTTTAATGTATTGTTGTATGCGATTTGCTAGTATTTTGTTGAGGATTATTGCATCGATGTTCATCAGTGATATTGGCCTGTAATTTTCTTTTCTTGTGTTGTCCTTGTCTGGTTTTGGTATCAGGGTAATGTCAGCTTCGTAGAATGAGTTAGGGAGCTTCCCCCCCTCCTCAATTTTTTGGAAGAGTTTGAGAAGGATAGGTATTAAGTCTTCTTTGAATGTTTGGTAGAATTCACCAGGGAAGCCGTCTGGTCCTGGACTTTTATTTGGGGGGAGGTTTTTGATTACTGTTTTGATCTCCTTACTGGTGATTGGTCTATTCAAATTCTCTACTTCTTCTTGATCCAGTTTTGGAAGGTTGTATGATTCTAAGAATTTATCCATTTCTTCCAGATTTTTGAATTGGTTGGTATATAGCTTTTCATAGTATTCTCTTATAATCTTTTGTATTTCTGGTGTCTGTTGTAATTTCTCCTCTTTCATTTCTGATTTTACTTATTTGCGCCTTCCCTCTTTTTTCTTGGTGAGTCTAGCTAAAGGTTTGTCAATTTTGTTTATCTTTTCAAAGAACCAGCTCTTGGTTTTATTAATTTTTTCTATTTTTTTTTTTTTTTTGTCTCTATTTCATTTATTTCTGCTCTGATTTTTATTATTTCCTTTCTTCTACTGATTTTGGGCTTTGTTTGTTCTTCTTTTTCCAGTTCCCTTAGGTGCATTGTTTGATTGTTTATTTGAGATTTTTCTTGTTTGTTGAGATAGGGCTGTATTGCTATAAACTTCCCTCTTAGAACCGCTTTTGCTGTATCCCATAAATTCTGGCATGTCGTATTTTCATTTTCATTTGTCTCCAGGTATTTTTTGATTTCTTCTTTGATTTCTTCATTGACTCAGTCATTGTTCAATAGCATTTTGTTTAATCTCCATGTATTTGTGGCTTTTCTGATTTTCTTCCTATAGTTGATTTCCAGTTTCATACCGTTGTGGTCAGAAAAGATTGGTATTATTTCAATCTTCTTAAATTTATGGAGATTTGTTTTGTGGCCTAATATGTGATCAATCCTGGAGAATGTTCCATGTGAATTTGGAAAGAATGTGTATTCTTCAGTTTTTGGATGGAATGCTCTGTATATATCTACTAGGTCCATCTGTTCTAGTGTGTCATTTAAGGCCAATGTTTCCTTATTGATTTTCTGTTTGGATGATCTATCCGTTGGTGTAAGTGGAATGTTAAAGTCCCCTACTATTATCGTGTTACTGTCTATTTCTCTTTTTATGTCTGTTAATAATTGCTTTATATATTTAGGTACACCTACATTGGGTGTGTAGATATTTACAAGTGTTATATCCTTTTGTTGGATTGTTCCCTTGATCATTATGTAATGCCCTTCTTTGTCTCTTTTTACAGTTTTTGTTTTAAAGTCCATTTTGTCTGATATAAGTATTGCTACCCCAGCTTTCTTTTCATTGCCATTTGCGTGAAGTATCTTTTTCCATCCCTTCACTTTCAGTTTGTGAGTGTCTTTAGGTCTGAAGTGTGTCTCTTGTATGCAGCGTATATATGGGTCTTGTTTTTTTATCCAATCAGCCACCCTATGCCTTTTAATTGGAGCATTTAGTCCATTGACGTTTAAAGTAGCTATTGATAAGTACGTACTTACTGTCATTTTTCAACTTTTTATTTTCTCAGTGTTTTAGTAGTCCTTCTCTGTTCCTTTCTCCTTCTATACAGAATTGATGGTCTCTTTCGTTTGACCTCTGTCTGAAAGGTCTACTCTTTAACTCCCCTCCTCCCTCCTTTTATGTTTTTGATATCATATCTAATCTCTTTTTTGTGCATTTGTATCCATTACCCTCTTCATGGAAATAGATAATTTTTCCTATTTGTGGTCTTCTCTTTTCCCCTTAAATCAGCCGCTTTAACATATCTTGTAGCACTGGTTTCTTGGTGACAAACTCCTTTCATTTTTGCTTGTCTGGGAAATTTTTGATCTCTCCTTCCATTTTGAATGATAACCTTTCTGGGTAGAGTATTCTTGGCTGTAAGTTTTTTCCTTTTAGCACTTTAAATATATCGTGCCACTCTCTTCTAGCCTGTAAGGTTTCTGCTAAGAAGTCAGCTGATAGCCTTATGGGGTTTCCTTTGTATGTAACTTGTCTTTCTCTTGCAGCTTTTAGGATTCTCTCCTTATCTTTAATTCTGGACATTTTGATTACGATGTGTCTTGGTGTGGACCTCTTTGGGTTTATCTTGTTTGGGGCTCTCTGTGCTTCCTGTACCTGGATGTCTGTTTCCTTCCTTAGATTAGGGAAGTTTTCATCTATGATTTCTTGAAATAGATTCTCTGCCCCTTTGTCTCGCTCTTCTCCTTCTGGGACACCTATAACACGGATGTTAGTGTGCTTGATGTTGTCCCAGAGGTCCCTTAGACTGTCCTCACTCTTTTTAATTCTTTTCTCTTTTACCTGTTCAGCTTGGGTAATTTCTTCTAGTCTTTCGTCCAGCTGACAGATCCATTCTTCTGTATCCTCTACTGTGCTTTTGAGTCCCTCTAGTGAATTTTTCTTTTCCAGTATTGTATTCTTCATTTCTGATTGGTTCTTTTTTATAGCTTCCATTTCTTTGTTGACATTCTCACTGAGTTCATCTATTCTTCTCCCCAGATCAGTGAGCATCCTTAACACTCTTTGTTTGAACTCTCTGTCGGGTAGGTTGCTCATTTCTGTTTCACTTAGTTCCTTTCCTGGGGTTTTGTCCTGTTCCCTTACTTGGAATGTATTCCTTTGCCTCCTCATTTTGTCTCTTTCCCTGTGCTTGTGTCTACCTATTAGGTAGGTCAGCTACGTCTCCTGCTCTTGGATAGGTGACCTTATGTAAGTGATGCCTTAGGAGGCTTCCAGTGTGCTTCCCTCAGTTCTCAATGTTCCAGGGGTGACCCCTATGTGGGCTACGTGTGTCCTTCTCTTGTGGCCTGTTTGCTCTCCCTGTATGTGCCAGGGAGGCCAAGTTATGTTCCTGGCCAGCTGTTGTAATGCTCAGCTGTTTGCAGTTGTTGTGGGCCCTTCAGTCTCTTTATCAGGTGTGGGGAGCCCCAGCACAGTTGGCTGCAAGTTCTAATACCACATTTGTGTTGCAGTATTTCTTTTAAGTGAGTAGGCCCCCAGCGTGGCAGGTTGTTAGGCTCAGGGGCTTACAATTGCTATAAGCCTCCAGCCTTTAGGTCTCTTGTCAGCTCTCTGAGGATTGCAGCTGGGTGGGGCTGGCCTCAGGCACGGGAGCACTCAATTGTTTCAGGCTTTGGAAGGTGGGGCAAACCCCCTATGTGGGTCTTTGAGAAGCACAAGTCTTCTGCAGCTGACAAGCCCTGCTGCCCACAGGTCCACACACACAGTCAACACAATCCTGCCTCGTGTGTGTGCCCTGACCTCCTGAAGTGGACCCAGTCTCTCCACAGCGGGAGCCCCACACTCTCCACCACTGCCTCACACTCTCCACCCACTCCTTGTGCACGCCCTACCCCACTGAATTCGGCTCAGTTGCCAGGCTGCAGAGAATCCAGTCACCAATCTATGCAGGCCCACAAGTTGCCTGAGGGTTTGTTGTTGGGTGGGGCCAGTCTCTAGGGTGGGTTGCCTGCCCTGGCTGAGCTGGATTAAATCGGTGCTTTAGTGGGTGGGGCAGACCTGGCCTAGCAGGCCCCAGGGAGAACTCCAATGGCGTCTGTGTCAGCACGCCCACAGCAGGCCACCACAATGGCCACCACCAATGTCCCAGTCCCTGGAGAGGTCTCACCTCTCACCAAGATGCACTCAGAGCCTATCAGGTGAGTCTCTTTTCACCAAAGCACTGTGCACCTTTCTTTCTGGTGATTTTAGGTTGCCTTCTCAAATGGGTGAGTTTGCACATGGGCCCTTTAAGAGCTGGTTTTAATTTCTTTGTGAACCGGGTTTTCTGGGGGTACTCCCCAATGTTTTAGTAGCAGGCAAAGTCAGATATTATGCCACTTGTCTCGATTGTGCTGGGTCCACAAAATGCCCACAGCGGGGGCGCTCCTGGCTCAGGACCCCCCGCCTCCAGGGAGGCTGCGTACCTGTGGGCTGCTCCCCGGCAGCCATGAAACTGGAGGCTTGTGAAGGCGGCGTTTTTCCTCTCCAGAAGGGAGTTTCTGCCTCTTCCACCTCAATTAGGATTGTCCGTTGTTGCAGGAGTTCCTCTTATCCAGTTTTCAGTTCTGTCTCGGGGTAATTTTTCCACGAGTAGTTGTAAATTGGCTGTGTCCGCTGGAGGAGGTGAGTTCAGAGTCTGCTTACACTGCCATCTTGACTTCTCTCTCTCTGTTCTGTTGCCATTGGGCACACACAGATGCTGCTCTGAACTGTTGCTACCAGGATGTACCCAAAACACTCAAAGACTCAAGTGCAAATAGAATAAGATATAGAAATAGCTTCAAATCAGCACTGCAGTGAAAATAGATGTCTAATATCATTGTTATAGTGATTAAAATAATAATAGGGACTGCCCCTATTCCATGGTTGTGCTGATGTTTCTTCCATCAATTTTAACTTGAAATGTTGGCCACTGACAGTTTCTTAGAAGGTGATGATGATGGGGACTCTCACCCATAAAGCCTCCACTTCTCCAGGAGCCCAGAACCCAGGCAGCTCTTCCCTCTGAATGTGCACAGCAATGATGTGATAGTGATTTTTGCACGTGGCAGATGCACTCTAATGTTTATGTTTGTGGAGATGCTTCTTTGGTATGTGTTCCAGTTATCTTTGCAGGGAAACAAACCATCGTTAATTTAGTGACATAAACAATGACAATTCTATTATGCTTACAGATTCTGTAGGTCAAGAATTAGGGTAGGGCACAGTTGGGACACTTTTTCTTTGCCCAACAACATCCTGGACTCAGTCCAAAAGACTTGCATGGCTGAAAGGAGGCATTCCTGGGGCGAGCAGAGCCACTTCAAAGATGGATTCTTCACTCATGTGTCTGGTGCCTGGGCTGAGATGATTTAAAGACTGGCTCAACTAGGACCGTAGGACAGAGCACCTAGAAGTCCTTATCCATATGGCTTGAGCTTCTCATAGTGGGGAGACTGGGTTCTGAGTGGAATTTCCTAGAGAGAGAGTGTTCCAAGAAGACCAGCTGGAAGCTGTGCAGTGTTTTCTGCCCTGGCCTCAGAGATCACCACCTGGCCTATAACTGCAGGTACAAATCCAACCAAATTCACGTGGAAAGGACATAGATCTCACCTTGGAATTTTGAAGCCATGTTTTAAATCTGCCATATATGGCATTAGCAAGTGCATCCCTTTTTCCTTCATCCTCATCATCCAACTTGCATTTGGGGCTAGGAATTAAAACCACCACAGTAACAACTAGAATAAGCTTTATTTTTAAATATCAAATAAGCTAAGAAGATGACATGTAATAGAAAGAATATTGTTGCTGGTAGTTTTTCCACCTTGAAGGGGGTAAGTGCGGCTGAGAGTACAAGGAGTTGAGAAAATACTGAATCCATATCACCAACTCAGGACAACAGTGGGGCTGACCCATGCAGGACCCGCCATGGGCCATTGTTCAACAGATGGTGTCCCATTTTCTCCTTTCTACTCCCACTAATAGTGGAGCTTCGGACAGTCGCAGCCTGGCCAGCTGAGACATTACTCTGTGTTTGGGGATGGAGACCACCACCACTTCTCAATTAACTCCTATCCTCAGTCTGACAGCCAGTGTCATTTTCCTCTGTTCCTCTCAGGCTCGTTTTTGGGTAAAAATAATGTCCTATGAAGACAAACAGTTAAGTGGTAACAGGAGCTTAAATTGAGGGAACTGTTATTACAGTCGTCATTCTTGGTGTCTGGGACCCTAGAATTTTATAATCCTTCAACTATTCATAGTACTTTGTTATTATGGTGGTGGTGGTGGTGGTGATGGTGGTATTTGACCCAGGGTTATAACGGTGGTAGAAATCGTTGGGTTGGTCCTCTCTTTCCTTCTGGTCATGCATAAGTATTCCACAGGTCTGAGAACAACTCTCTTTCCTTCCCATCCCTTGTTTTTCTATCCCATTTAACCAGTAAAACTCAACCCTGTTCTTCTTGGTCCCAGTATATGGACAGCTGATGGAGAAAATCATACAACTCTGTACATTCATGATTCAGAGGTTTGTGGCTTCTATGAATTTCAGCTCTGCCCTTTTCTATCTGTCTTACTTTGTGCAACTATCTCAACCAGTTTCCATATCTGAAAAGTGGTGAGAAAAATAATGTCCATTTTATATGGTCATGGTGAAGTTAAGTGAAATTATGCATGTAAAATGCTTAGCATATTATAAATATGCAGTAAATCAGTAAATGTTAACTGTTGCTAGCTGTTATGATTCTAGTCCCAGTTGGAGTTGATGATTTTAAACTTTTCCCTCTCCCGTTCTGCATAATCACAATTCTGAAACCTCATTTCTCTCCTAAAGCTTTACCATTTCCATTGTTACTCTCGGCTGATTGCTTCCGAATTTACAGAGGAAAATCTTCCTCTTAGGGGCACCCAGACATTCCGAAAACTCCAGAATTGCCTTAGGGTTTAAGAGCCCAGGGTGGCAGGATGCAACTTCCCACCATCTTGCTTTTTCTCTGCCCCACATTCGCCCTCACACATGTACACGACATGGAGTGTGGCAAACAGACACAGAAGACGGCCTGGCCCTCATCAAGAGCTGTCACTCCGCTGCCAAGATTCCCCTTGAAAAGCGCCAACCTATGCTAAAGATGCTTTCTCCACGATTCATATAGGCAGGAATCGGGGAACCAGACCAGAACTTACTCTGCTGATAGAGTCTCCTATACAAACCATGACACATGAGTCCACACTTGCGGGGGACAGTAGAGAAGATCCATTCTAGCTCTAATTTCCCATCATTATTTTTAATACTTGTGAGCTCTGACCAGTGGTGTTCTTGAGCCCACTTGTGCTGGCTTACCAGAGCCGATTAATAACTTTTCAGGAATTTTGTGAGCCGGTTTTTAAACAAAGCCATTATTAAAAATTACATTATGCAAACATATATTAAAAATGAAGATAACAAATACCCAAAACTCATCACATCCTAATTATTGTACTACATTTTTCTATTATCTATGTCTTTGAGGTCATTTATGCCTATTCTATCTGTATGGTTGAAAGAATGTATGATGATGTGTTCCTGTGCATCTCTTCCCAACTCTGCAATCAGTCATGTTATGCTGGTAGCTTTAAATTGATCATGGTGGCTACCAATCAGAGCTTGATTTATTCCTCTGTTGATTGTCTAGACATGAAAAGTAATGAAGAACATGTTAACAATGCAGATTAAACTTGTAAGTGTCTGTAGCCATTACAGTGTGAGTAGCACAGAAAATTGAGGACTATTCTCCCAGTATTTGAAGCAAAGAACTTGCTCACATCATTGACACACTAATGAAATTCTAACATACATCTTCATCGTTTCACTTTCATTTTCATCTTACTTATTAATGTAAATAAAAATATCAACCAACATTCATATCAGAACGACACTCATTCATCAGTTGCAACCATGGGTTGGCTACATACAAATGAAAGAATTCAGCAAAAATCAACTACAGTATTCTGTGAGAATCAATTGGCTATATAGAATTTACAATAAAGAGTACTGTATTTTATTATTATTTGTCAATTATGTGCTACATATCTTTTATATCAGTAAAATTTATAATACATTTATGTACATATATAGGTGCATGCATTTTTTTCAGAGATCCTGTTGTTAAACATTTACTAGCACACCACTGGTGCTGTGACTTTCTATTAGTTCCTTATAGAGGAGTCAGACAGAGCTCAGAAAATGCGGATCTACTTTCAAATGCCACATGTAAGGGGTTCCAGAATTCTCAAGGTATTGATCTTCACTTTCTCAAACACTTGTGATGGCATCTGTACCTTATTCACAGAATGACTATGGTATATTGAAGCTGATCTGATAACAAACAGGCTAGAGCCCTTGATTAACCTAAGGAAGAAGCCCTGGATTTAGGATACAACTAAAGCTCCAGGAAGCACCAGCTCCTCAGCGTCTACTTTTCTGCTTGGTTTTTGGTAAAGCATTGAGACAAGGCAAGAGAGGTTCCCTGCAGGATGCCAGGGGGACAGAGGCTTTGGATTTGCTCCTTCTCTGACCTGTTCTCCCACTGCCTTCATTAGGCCAGACCCAGTGAAACAAGTGGCTCTTCCTGCCCCTGCCCCACTATGAGGAGGCATAGAGCCTAGTGGACTCCATCTAATCTGAGATGGTGTCTGATTTAAGCCCTAGGTATAAAAGGAGACATGGGCTGGGACTGATGGCACAAAGGACCTCAAGTGCACCTCAGCTCCCCAACAACTTGGTCAACATGTATAATAACCACCCGCTGGAGATGCAAAGGAGGACAACCCTGAATGATTCAGCAGTTAGATGGGAGACATATGAAGAGCCAAGGAAAGGTAAATTTATATAGGAGATAAGAAGAGACTCAGAGGGACGTTGTTATAGCCTACAAATTTTTTCAAGGTAACGATAAAAATACAAGAACAAAATTGTCAGTAGCATGGGTTAATGTGAGGAAATGGAGATAGTACGATGCAAAGGAAGAAAAGCTTTGCCTTGGTTACAGAAAATATTTAGAAGAAAAGCAATTCTATAATTTGTACTCTAAGGTGAATAATTTAAGATTCTCTTTTTAATAGGTATAAATAATGGATTAAATGGTTACATAAACTAGGAAAATTATAATGAGGAACTTTCAAAAGGAATGATTTTTTTTACATGAGTATGGTTATTATGATTTTATGCCAGTAGATTATATAAATATGTAGGCTAATATTGAAACTATAACTTTATTTCACAGATTCATTGAATCCGTGGTTATATTTTTCCTAAGGACATTGCTTGCACAACAATAACAAAAACTTGCATTTTTCTGCCTTGTATTTCTCATGATAACAAGCTCATCATGTATGATTTCATGGAGTCATTTAACTGGGAGTACAGATTAGATTTCATTACGATTGTTTGAGTTACCGGGTGTTAGATTTTTACCCACTAACCACACAATTTAATAGGAATACATTATTTAATGACATGTGCATTTACAATTCCTAAAAGGCTAGACTCCAGGAGAGTTTATGACAGGGTATGCCTATTTCTAAGACTTTTGCAAATAGGCCCCCTGTTCCCAAATGGAAATGAGTAAAATATTTTATGATTTTTAAATAGTTGGTTATAAATAAGCCTCTTGATTTTAATTTTGAATGTCAAAGTTATCATGAAATTCTTTAGGGAAAGCAGTTCAGTTTGAAAACATGGAAACCCAGGTTCTAGTTTAAATTAAAGTGAAAAATTTGTTTGATGCTCCCGAAATCCATAAGTGGAAGACAATGATACAGGAGGCCTGCCCTTTGCAGACCTTGCCACACCCCAAACTGAAATGTTTGGTGAAATATGGGGATATGGGGAGTGTAGTTAAGGGTGTTGGATGGACTTCCAGAGCCCAGTTATTTGCCTTCAGTGGTGTATATCCCAACATCAGGACCAGGGTGCTGCCTTTGCTATATTACTGGTCCGGGACACTCCACACTCTTTCTTAGCAATCCTCATGTAAATTTTTTCTTATTTTATCTAATCTAAATCTTGTATGCTGTGTTTTATACTTAATTCTTTGGCTTTACTCATATGGGATATAAAAAGAAAGAAGACACTAATCACCCTTCACTTACACATTTCTTCCTGTATTGGAGATCACCAACCTCTTTTGGAGAGGAAGATCCTCTAATTCTTGGCAATACAACATTCTCAGTAAGTGCACTTGGCAACATTTCCATTGGTTTCACAGAAGCCCTAAGGTTTCATTGCTTGGGGCTTAATTTATTGCATGCAAGTCTAGTATACATTATGTCACTATAATTGAGGGCTTTAGACCAACTCAGAACCAGTCACCAAACAGTGAATATCAAAACCATTTTATAATTGTAACAAATAGAATACCCATCTTCAAGAAATTAGTCAACTCACCACAGTAAAATTTTCTCTAAGCCCATGTATTATCTACACTTGGGCACGTGGGCAGGCCAAAGTTAAGCTAGATTAAGAGATCACTACACAGGAGCTAAAGCAACACTTGAAATAAATAGTTCTCCTGCATTTCTATTCAAAGGAAAATAATGAACTTCTTCATAATTCCCAACAATGGGAAGTGTTATTATGTGAAGTAAGATTCTAGCAAGGACCAAGACTGTGAGCCATTATCTGAATTACTCCAAGCTACATCTCCAGTCTCAGAGAGCATTTTTATTTGAAGCATTGCCTAACCAAAAGGAGCTCATGGGCATCTTGAGCAAATGCTAGAAAAGCTTGTAGTGGGTATTCAAATCTTCATTATTTAAATCACCAACAATCCCTTCTCACCCAAGTCATTCAGAATCCCTTTATTTATTTAAGGTTAATATGCTGAAGGAGTCTGGCCAAGTGGGCTTCTCAACAGAAGTGAAATAAATTGATGCAAAGTTTTTGCCAAAAATTTATTGATGGAACATATAACTGATTCATTGAATAAGTTGGGCACAGTTGAGTATGAAGAGAACAAAAAAGAAATCTTTATTCTTTTTCATGTACGTCTTTTCTTCTTTCTCTCTGGGCAATTTCTTAGATCTTATAGCCTCTCTGGGGCCTTTCAGGTAGTAATAAACAATATCATCTTTACGTGTAAAAGAGCCTTGTCCTATCTAATACCAAGTTCCAATCTCTCAACTGATTGAATGTTTTTCTGGCCCCTCTGTCCTGAATCTAACTCAGGCTCAAAAACCCACAGGAAGGCAGGGGAGGCTCTGCCTGGTCGCTGTTTCTTCACCTCCTTCATTCACTCCTCCTGCCTCTCACTGTGCTGCCCTTGGTGTCAGGGGAGGACTGGTGGCAGAAGGACAGAGAGTAAGGTGTAAAAAGGCTCCCTTGACTGTTAAGTGGTCATCTGCCACCAGATTAAGTCAAATGTTGGTTCCTTCTTTTATGGGGCACTTCTGAAGACCCTTGGTCCCTACCCCACAGAAACCACTCCCATAATTAGTCCCTTGTCTGGCCTATGTAATCTCTGGCTGGACACTTAAGAGAACCCCTCAGTCCTGCTCCCAGTGTTGCTCTCTCTGCTGGGTCCTTCTTGGTAGCAGGCAGCCCTTTGGAGTCGGGTCCTTTTCAAGATGATTGTTCCGGCTGTCAGCAAAATACTCAGCACTTTTTCCCTGCTAAATCTGGAAGTGTAGGTGGTCCTCTCTCTCTCCGTGTTGCCGTCAGAGGCAATGTCAGCCAGCTTCTCATCTTCGGGCTTCAGTCTCTGAAGACACAACCTCTGAAACTCCAAAGTCGAGGAGGCACAGGTCAAGTTCTCCAAGAATGTTCTCTCCATGCTTTGCTCCATCCTGGGATCGTCCCTCACTGACACAGGACTGCAAGTTTCTGCATTATAACGTGCGTGGCACGAAATGACAATTGAAATGGCAGTCTCCCTCCCGGCAGACGTCCCTACCAGCTCCAAGAGGGTCTCCTGAGGTCCTCAGCCTCCTTCTTGTGTACTGGGAAGCAATCCCATCCTCTCCGCAGTGGGGAGAGAAGGGAATTGCACAGCTGTCCATTCACTCACATCTTCTGGGTGTGATCGAGCACCCTTTTCAGAATTTGGGGTACTTGCTACCTATTGCTCTTAGCTCTGAGGCCTCAGCTATAAGTAAAACAGCAAGAAGAATCTCACTTAACATCCTGTTACAAATGTGTGCTTTGTTCAGGCCCCATTCTATGGGGGGCCCTCCAGGCCCCAGGTCTTAGTGGGCTCGTTGCCTTCCCTTGTCCATCCCATCCAGGTATCTACTCAGAGTCTGCATTTCTGCCATGCGGCACACCTTCATCTACAACTACCTGGGCTTGAAAATAATGCCTTTGAATGCCAGTCATATTCTTTCATGGCTACTGGAAAGACCACAGGTCACACCCAGCCTGTGGGTCATCCACAAGCCGGAAAAAAGGAGACCATTACTCTTAGCTTGAAAATCCAACTTCTTAACTAGAAAATCTGGAAGTATGCCCCAGGGATGCTTAGGCCATTGCCAGAAGTGAGAAGACCAATGCCTAACACATAAAATGATTGTTAAAACAAATGTAGTAAGCATTAACCAAGGGAAATTCCTCTTTCTGCAGGTGTGTATTAAATATAGGAGAGAGACAGAGAGAGAGAGAAGGTGCAAAATATGATGGGGAGGGGGAGATTGTACGAAGGTGAAATGAGATTTTTGGAGTGAGACAAGGTGAGGAAGAGGTTTTTTGGAACTTGTCAGTCTTTAGCTTGGCCAGAAAAGCTGAGCCAGGAAGAAGGGGAAGTGCACGTCTCCTTAGGCAAGGCAATGCTTAGAAAATAATGAGCCAGAATTTTTTTCTGCCGGAATTGGAATTCCTCAAAAATAAACGGAAAAAATATTTTTTTCAGCTCCTTCCATTTTGGTAAACACATTAACTTGCACATAATTTGACTTTTAAAAAAATTATCTCAATGGCAGAGCAGAATTGGTTGGTGAGGAATTGACCTGGCATGAATATTATTGGCAAGGGTCCAACTTCTAGATGATTTTACTCAAATATTTTCAATAAAATCTTACATAGAATTCTAACAGAGACTGTCTTGAGTTCCTACTACGTGCAAGACACAGTATTGGCAGAGGAGATAATTAAGTGGAATATGAATGCTATGAACGTTAATTCCGGGAAATCTGCAAAGTTATTATGTAAAGAATATTTAACCTTTGCCTTATTGTCTTCAGAAATTTCCACTTTGCCATTTTAAGAAACAAAACTTTACCTCTTGATCACTCTAAATCAAGAGCTTTTGAACATATTTAACACTGTTTTTAAAAAAGAAAGATAGCTGGAAAGGAAATGAAGAAAAAGTAGAAAATGAGATCAACAAATAGATTCAATAATTTACCATTAGAGGTTTCCTCAGAGCTGCCAGTAAATCTCTTGCAAAGCACACAATTAATATTTATGAGTGAGACACTGTAGGGCCTCCATCTGCCTCTGCTTGGTAATTCAGTTAATTCTCTAAGGTTCCATTTTCTTAGCACTGTGGTAGAATCAATTGACCCCACTCCCTTGAGTAAGGGAACTGGGTTTAGTGTGGAAGAAGAAAGGAATTGAAATTAAAAACATTTATCAGAGGTGGGTCATCCTTCTTGGATGGCACAAAGAAACAGGTTTGCACATCGCAGAGGTTTTGGTAACCTGATCCAAGCCCAGGAAAAAGTCAAAGACCCTCACAGTAATGCCAGAGTTTATTGTTCTCAAGGTCGGGTGACTATTCTTTCTGCATACGAGATTTGGCTGTATTATCACAGAGAAAGTAATTGTGGCTATGACAATGTGCGCTAGCATCCCAGGTAAACTTGTGAGGAAATTTACGTGGCCTCTCTCTGGCGGGGAGACTAAACTGGATTTCAAGTTCCTAAGTCCATCATTACTTGCAAGACTATGGCCTGTATTCTCCCCTCTGAATAATTAATGAATGAGCAGATAAGAACCTCTTGAATTAACAATTGGGGTAAAGTTTAGGACGGTAGAAAAGATAGTAGAAGCATCTCCACATGGAAAGTAACGGAGACTCTCAAGGAAAGGTGTGGGGGACTGGAGGAAAGGTATTGAAGGAAGAGGCAACATAGAAAGGAGGGGGACAAATATGAAAGAGATCAGGACAGAGAGAGCTTTTCATGGTTCACCCTCCTTTTGAGGCCAGATCCTTAGATAGAGATATGATCTCCTCTGAAATCTGACCCCTGGGAAAAATTCTTCTTCAACCTCCATCATAGTTGGGCGTTTGGCAGGTTTGAGAAGACTGGCTGGATGATGACAAGAAAGAGAGTGACCCCAGGGGAAAAATGACCACCCGCCCCCATCATTTGCAGAGGCTTGATCACAGATGGAACTGAAGGGGAACTCCTCCATCTCGACCTCTACTCTACCCCAATCCTGCGGTTTCTAGGCAGGGCCACCAGTGACCCACAGAGTGCAGAGTCCCACGGAAATGCAACAGCAGAGAAGACCCCACTGGCCCACATGGCTGTCTGCCATAGTTTAATAAGGAGCAGCCTTCAAGAACAGAATATAAATCTTCAAGGGTACACTGTGAGTATCAAATGAGAACATTTAAATGAAAATACTTTTCACTCTACAAAGTGCTACCCAAAGATATTTTTAAGTATGTACTATTAACTCAATTATATACATCTTGATACAAAGTTTTTTGTCTGGCCTTCTGTCTCTAATATCAAAGTAATTTTTTTAAATGTCTACCTATTACCATTCTTAGTTGAAAGTCACCTTGGATTACGTATGTACTCTTTATCAACCAATTGGCTTGTTCCCAAAGTAGGCCAGAACAGAGTGTGAATAGACATCTGAAGCCCAAAGTATAAATAAGAAGGCATTATGTTCATTTACTGAACTGTTTTGGAGCATCTACTTTGTCCGAGACAGTATGGAAAGTACCAGAGACAAAAAAATAAAAGAACAATTTGTGCTTTGGGGAGATATCAGTCTAGAGGAGGAGATAGACGAGGAGACAGAGGACAATTCAGTTGAGTTTGGAACAGGATGTGCTATGGGAAAGGACCACTCTTCTTAAGAATAGGTCAAAGGAAACATTGTATTCCAAGGAGTTGGCCTGCTTATGTGGACAGCAGGGCCAAGATTACACCTCTGACTAGATGCCTGTGAAAGGGAGTTAAAATGGATTGCCTACTGTTCGAGACTGGCAGGTCTGTTGTGCCAAGAATTAGATCAGCCAGGAATTCTGGGTTTCAAAGAACACAAACTCATTCTAGAATATGGTGCTTGGGGGTGAGCTGTAAAATAATAATAAACATGGGGATACAGAAAACAAACCTCAACCACGCAGAGGTGGTCTTGGGTGGTCGATTAGAGTTGGCTCTACATCACACAACCGACATTGGGATTCCCGGTTCTATTCCCTATTCACTGTGACCATGGGCAGGTTATTTAACCTTTCTTGCCTCCGTTTTCTTATTTTTAAAATAGGGTTAGTGAAAGTACCTACTTCAAAGAATTGTTTTGAGGGTTAAAGAGAAAATCCTTGAAAAACTCTTAAAACAGTTCTGGCCAAAAGTGAAGGCTCAATAAATGTTATCGATGATCACTGCTGTGTTTCTCTGCTCCAGCAAAAGATAAATGGTAAGAATTCTTGGGAAAAATAATCAATTTCAGTTGGGCAGGCCTCATGAAGAATAGAGTATCATGAACTAGTAAGTCATTGAGAATCTGAGTAGTGCTAATGACCAGGTTATTTTGTTTCCACCCTTCACTCCCCACCCAACCCGCCTCACCTACAGATCTGTTTGTTTTTGCCCAATCTTCACCATTAAAATGACTCAGATTTTCTCCCTGATTCTGTGTTTATGGCTATTGCCTTGACTTCGTTGCTTCTGCCTTTCCGGCTTCTGCTTACTCATGATGTCCTCATGTTTTCTCCCTGTGTGGCACTTAGCTCCTGCCCCCAATACCTATCCCAAGTTCCTTCTCTATTTTACATTCATATTTCCTGAGAGAGAATATAATTAGTCACTAATATCCCTATCAGACAAAACAATCCAATCAGCCATTTAATAGGTGTTTGACAAGCCAAACGGGCTCCCCTGAGTTGGGAGCATCTGCTCCTGGTGCATTCAGTAGTGGTCAGGATGATGGCATCTGGTGGAACAGAGTATGGTCACCTAGGTAAGAATAAGGACCAACTTAGGTCTACTTCCCATTGAAAGGCTTAGGCCAGAAACTTCTAGAAAGGGGCAGTGGCTACCTGAAGGAGTCTGTCTTGAACTCTAGCTCACCGTTACACTTCCAACCACCACCTGTCAGGAAAAGTTAACCAAATACTTTTTTAAGTGTACAAACATAAAATAGAATACCAGTATCTTCTGAGAAATTTCAAACACAATAATTAACATAGTTGAGGCCATTCTTAAACATCATATCTCCTGAATTACAGTACCTGTGTCCTCTTTCATCAAAGAATCTATAAAGCTGTAAATTCTTGTCAACCCCTAAAGGATCTAATTTTCTTTCTCTGTAAAATGAGATGACTGCCCTATATTGATCTTGACAACCACGAGCTCTGACGTTCTGTAATCTGTGACTCTCTGTAACGTGTCCTGTGCTGCAGCCTGCATCTAACATTTGTGAGGTTCAGAGCAAGAGTACAAATGGAATTCCATGTCATGTAACACAGCCTAATATAGCAGAAAAGTTATACAAACACCCAAGGAAACAAGAAGCTAAATGAAATAGATTTGGTAACAGACTTTTAAAAGACCTGGGAGGCTAGATTTGAACTTAGAATTCTTGGACTCTTTGGAGTTCCAGAATACGGCAGCACTGGAAGATCCAGCCCGTCCCTGCCCAAGCCCGCTAGCTTAAGCCTATTTCCTCTCTGCTTCTCATCCCAGGCTCTATCCTGCATGATGAGGGGCCTGGTGCACACACGTGGAGACACCCCAAACCAAGCATGCAGCTCTATTCACATCCCCAATCCTATCCCTCCACTCCCAAAACCATTGCTCCTTGGCCATGCCTGGGGCCTAGGGCTGTGCACACTGTCGGTGGTCTGCTTAGGCAGGACAGACTTGGGCACTTGGCTCAAGGTCATTTGAGCAGGGAATTTGGGGGTCCCAGGTACTTCATGTGTAGTCTAGAAAGGGGGGTAGGGGCTCTCAGCAGACACGTTCTCTTGGCCTTCTAAACTCCTCATTTGATGGGGAAGGGCTTGGTCAGAGGACGGCTAGAGCAGGACTCTCTACAGCACAGCTCTCTAAGCAAGGGCCCCTCTTACCCACATCTAAGGGAGGGACTGCGTTGCCCATGACCCCCTACTCTACAACTATCAAATTAAGGCAAATAATTTACAAATAACTGTTCTGTCCCTAATTCATTTTTCTGGCTTTGAAATTCTGCACATCTAACCTAATAGAAGAATAAATATAAACATTTTAGGGAACAATATGTTTATTTGGTAAACTTTTGTTGACATTCCACTGTATTCAAATCTGCCAGAAAGAAACTTCTTTTGTCTCTACAGTGACAAGGATTCTTTGGGTTCCTAGTTCAATTCCTCTAAAGTCTGACTTTCTGGATCTCATGAGGAAGGGGAAAATGGAGCCTGAAACTCATGAGATTTGACTTTTACTTACATAGGCCCTTCTCTAGGTGAGTGTACTTTTAAGGTTATGGATTGTTTGTGTGTTATTGTATTTTTAAAGAAATCTTCCTACCAGTGTGAAAACTTAGGGAAACATGGAGGAAACAAACACAAAAGTCAACCCCTGAGTTAACGACATTAACGATAGTCAACATTTATCACACATTTACTGTGTGTCAAGCATTGGTCAAAATATTTTAATTGCGTTATTTCATCCAACCTTACAAGAATTAGATGAAGTAAATGTTATTATCCTCATTTTATAGATTTCTGAACTATAGATTTCTGAATTACATAAAGAAGCTATATGGTTTGACCACAGTAGTTTAGACGTGGCCTCATGAGATTCAAACCAACTCTGACCAACTCCAAAGTTAAGATCCATATCTATTCTCAATTCCCATGAGATGAAATATGTTCCAACCATTCTTGGCCACATTTCAGCTTATTGGCAAAAGTCAAGTCTTCTGAAAATAGTTCAATTTTGCTTATTTGTTTAAAGTGATATAGTTTATACATGGAAGATAGACAAACACGTGGATAAAGAGAATAGATTAGTGGTTACCAGAGGGGAAGGGGATAGGGAGGAGGAAGAAAGGGGTAAAGGGGCACATATGTATGGTGACAGATAAAAACTAGACTATTGGTGGTGAGCACCACGCAGTCTATGCAGAAACTGATATATAATAATGTACACCTGAAATTACACAATGTTGTAAACCAATATGACATCAATAAAATAATTTAAAAAAATAAAAGTAATATATTTCATGCACAATTGAATTCCTGTGTTATGCATAAATGCAGAATGAAAGGGAGTACGTCTTTAAATTCAAATCAATGGAGATTGCCCCAGGACAGCAAATCCATTTATTATGGAGTGAAATGTAAATTAGGAGAGCCAAGAAGGGCAAATAAAGCCTGCTCTGTTCCTGTTAATGTATTTCAGTACAACCTTAAAATTCAGCTCAGTCCAGCTATAAATACACACTCATAAACAGACAGATTACTCATCTCCCTCACTGTGTAGGCTATTACTGAATTTCTATTCTCTGAATGAAATAATGGAAGTTCTACTTCCTAAAAAAAAATACGGAAAAAGAAGGAACTGTCCATTAAAAGAGAAAATTTTAGGAGGTAACGTCAGCATTATGATGGAATGAGTTGTTCCTTTTGTCTCTCCCCTTTAAGTTACAACTAAACAGGACAACCATTGACCAACAGAAGATTCTCTACTCAACACAACATGACACCTAAGAGATCCATGCATCTATACATCTGAAGGTGGGGGGACTGGACCCCTGGGAGGCAGTGGAACTAGGGAAGCAGCCTCCTTTCCCTTCCTGGTGGCAGCAATCCAGCACAAAAGTCCTCACACAGCGGCTCATGCAACTAACAGTGGAGGTGGTGGGCACCCTAGCCCACATGACTGCCGGCAGAGTAGAGACAGTCATGGGCACCCTAGCCCACATGACTGCCGGCAGAGTAGAGACAGTCATGGGCACCCTAGCCCACATGACTGCCGGCAGAGTAGAGACAGTCATGGGCACCCTAGCCCACATGACTGCCGGCAGAGTAGAGACAGTCATGGGCACCCTAGCCCACATGACTGCCCGGCAGAGTAGAGACAGTCATGGGCACCTAGCCCACATGACTGCCGGCAGAGTAGAGACAGTCATGGGCACCCTAGCCCACATGACTGCCGGCAGAGTAGAGACAGTCATGGGCACCCTAGCCCACATGACTGCCGGCAGAGTAGAGACAGTCATGGGCACCCTAGCCCACATGACTGCCGGCAGAGTAGAGACAGTCATGGGCACCCTAGCCCACATGACTGCCGGCAGAGTAGAGACAGTCATGGGCACCCTGGCCCACACGACTGCAAGCAGATGTGCCGGGAGCAGAAAAAACAACCCCTGCCTTCCCCCAATGGTGGCAGGTGGAACCTGCAACCAGAGGCATCAGGAACCACAGCAGAACCAGGGACCCAGCCCTCAGTGACAGCACCCCCAACACCAGCTCCAGCAGCATACAAGACCCCAGGTCCCTGAGCCCCAGCAGCAACAGTGACACCCATGAACCTAGAACCCCTAGCAGCAATGAAATCAGCACCCCTAGACAACCCAGGAGCAGCAGTGCAGGTGCTGGGAGAACCTGCCAAGAGCTGATGGAGAAACGTGAGACCCAGGAGGCCTCTGAAGCAGCAGAAGTGATCGAAGCCTGGTAACCCCGGTGGCAACACCTGAGACTGCAGTGGCATCATAAGAAGCAAGGCATCAGCAACCTCAGAGACACAAGCAGCACAAGGAGGTTGCTGATGATGCCTCTGGCAGAGGCAATGGAGTGTGGAAAGTGCCAGCTCTCAAATACAACCAGAAGCATCTCAGAACCAAAGTAACCAAAGCCATACTCAAACAAGAAAGGTGGTTACTACCACAAATGCTCTGGTAGAGGATCAGTTCATCAAACACCATGAAGAACTACAGTTACACAGCAGAACAGATGGAGAATGACAACTCTCTAGAAACCAAACTTAAAGTCACAGAAGATTACAATCTGACAGAGAATTCAAAAATAGATGTCATAAAGAAACTCAATAAATTACAAGAAAACTCAGAAAGACAGTTCAATGAGCTCAGGAGTAAAATTAATAAAAAGAAGGAGTACTTCACCAAAGAGATTGAAACTATAAAAAAAAATACCAAACAGAAATTCTGCAGATGATGAACACAATGAGATGAAAAATAATATAGAAAGCATTAAAAATAGAGCAGACTATATAGAGGAGAGAATTAGTGAACTTGAAGATAGAAATCTAGAAATGAGTCAGGTGGAGAAGAGGGAAGTAAGATTTTTTAAAAAATGAAGAAATTCTTTGAGAAATCTCTAACTCAATTAGGAAAAGTAATATAAGGATTATAGGTACCCAGATGGAGAAGAGAGAGAGAAAGGAGCAGAGAGCTTATTCAAAGAAATAATAGCTTATAATTTCCCAAATCTGGGGAAGGAACTAGACATGCAAGAACATGAAGCTGATAGAACTCCTAATTACATCGATGCAAAAAGACCTTCTCTAAAGGCATATAATAGTAAAACCGTCAAAAGTCAATGAGAAAGAAAAAATATTAAGGGCAGCAAGAGAAAAGAAAATAACCTACAAAGGAACCCCATCAGGCTTTCAGTGGATTTCTCAGCAGAAACCCTACAGGCCAGGAGAGAGTGGAAAGACATATTTAAAATACTGAAACATAAAATCTTTCAGCCAAGAATGCTCCATCCAGTGAAATTATCCTTCAGATGAGGTAGAGAAATAAAAGCTTTCCCAGACAAACAAAAGCTGAGGGAGTTCATCACCACTAGACCTGCCTTACAATAAATGTTGACAGGAGCCCTCCTACCTGAACAAAAAAGAAAATTTTACATCCACTAATGTCACCCTGGATAATGGAAAACAAACTTTTTTTCTAACTGCCAGAATTGACTGTAATTTTGAAATCCGAGACATTCTGCAAATGGCAAGTTTGCTTTGCTTCCTGGATGTGGTTACAGGTGAGCCTTGTACTCACCTGGCCCTGAGCCCACTCACCACAGCTAGCCTGCAGTTCCCCTTGCTCACTGGCCTGCCCTCTCCTTTAACAGTCAGTAATTTAAATCCTTAGTATTTGGATTATTGAGAGGAATTTGTTAAAATGTATTTGATAAATATTTATTGCATGCCTACCTTGCGGTAAGTACTATTCTGGCTCTGAGCATAAAGCAGTGAATGAGACAGACAAAAATCTTACCCTCACGGAGCTTACATTCCAGTGATGGGACACAGAGAATAATAAACTAAATAAGACATATGTGTGGTAGGTGGTGAGAAGTATTATGAAGAGAATAAAGCAAGGAAGAGAATAAAGCAAGAAAGTGTTGCAAGGGGGAGGTTTCACTTCTACATAAGGTGCCAGGGAAGACCTCACTGAGAAGATAACATTTGTGATAAAGAACTACCTGAAGTTAGTAAGAAAATGAGACCTGTGTGTATTTGCTGAAAGAGTATTCTGGGCAGAGAGAAGTGCAAATGACCTGAGGTGACTGTGTATATTAGTTTGCCAGGGCTATATATCAAAATACCACAGACTGGGTGGCTTAAACAACAGAAACTTATTTTCTCACAGTTCTGGAAGCTAAAAGTCCAAGAACAAGGTGTCCGCAGGGTTGGTTTCTTCTGAGGCCTCTCTCCTTGGCTTGCACATGGCCACCTCATTGCTGCCTCCTCCCCTGGTCGTCCCTCTGTGCACACATTCCACATGCCCCTGGTGTCTCTCTGTGTCTTAATTTCCTCTTATGAAGATACCAGTCAGATTGAATTGGGCCCAACCTAATGGCCTCATTTTAACTTAATCAACTCTTTAATGACTAGCTCCTAACACGGTTACATTCTAAGGTACTGGGGGTAGAACTTCAACATATGAATTTGGGGTGGGCGGCGGGTAGGACACAATTCAGTCCATAACACTGTGTTAATCGGTGTTCTCAAAGAACAGGAGAGGCCAGTATGACTGGAATGAAGTCAGCTAGGGGCCAGGTAACAGATTAGATCAGAAAGATAGATGGGAGGGAAGCCAGACTGTGTAGGGCCCTGAAGGTCACTGTAAAGGAATTTCCTTTTACTCTGAAAGATATAGGAAGTCATTGAAGTATTTTGAGCAGAGGAGGAAAATGATCTTACATTCGAACGTTCTGTTATAAGAGATGGGCAGGTCTCTTGAGAGAAGTAGAAAGCTCATACAAATGAGGATGCCCAGCGGTCCCAAAGAAAATCTGAGGCAAAATCTGTCTAGTTTTGTACCTGATCTACTTTCGCTGAAAAACCCGAAAATTTTGTCTTCACTAGGTAAACCCCTTCTCAGAGCCCCACTGGTGGATTCATCTCTTTCTTGTTGCCACTTTGTGAAGTTTTGCTCTATTTATCTTGAGGCTGTGTTATTGGGTGAATACAAGTTTAGAATTGTTATGACCTGGAGTAAATTGAATTATTTTATCATTGTGAAGAGACTGTCTTTAGCTCTAGTAATGCTTTTGTCTCAAAGTCTATTTTATTTGATGCTAATATGGCTACAGCAGCCTTCTTTGGATATTATTTGGCTAAGGTGGTAGTCATTTCTCCTGTTTGCCAAATGCTTCTGTTCTCCTCCCTCCTGGGCACAGATTAGGACTGCACCCTTTCGACCCCTTGTGTTTTGACAGGGTTAAGGGACAAGTCCCAACAAATGATCTGTAGGTGGAAATGAAGTGCTTCACTCTCAAGAAGGAGCATGTGGTTACCGGCTTGATACCCTCTGTTACCACGACGACTGGCCGTGTTCAAGGGGACGGCTGCTCCGTCATCCGGGCTTTGAAGGAAGGAGACATGAAGCAGAGCCCTACGTGACCCGTGATGGCCGTGGGTGAGAGATACGTGTTTTTGTTTTAAGCCACTGGGATTCTGGGGTTGTTTGATAGCACAACAAACCAATCGTGACTGATATATACCTGGGACATCTCTTTTAATTCTTTTAGTTTTCATCTTTCTCTATCCCAGAGTTTCTCAACCTCCACACTCTTGACATTTTGGGCTTTGTTGTGGGGACTTGTCCTATAGTGTCACAGTCTCTACCCATCTTCTACCCACTAGATACCAACAGCAATCCCCATTCCCCAGGCATGACAATCAAAAATGTCCCCAAACATTGTGAAAATCACCTCTGCTTAAAAACCATTGCTCTATCCCTATGATTTAGTGATTTCTCTTATAAATGGTCTATAGCTACTTTTGCCTTTTCATCCAGTACAATAATTTTTATTTTTTAACTGGAGAGTCTGGTCCATTTAAGTTTTTCATGATCAATGATATATTTAGATTTATTTATCTTGGCTTATTTTGTACTTTCTACTTGTCTCTTTCTGTTTCTCTTTCTCTTTTTTCTTCTTCTCTTCTTTCAAATCAATTATTGTTTTCATTTTTCTCACTCCTTTTTGTCATCCCTACTAGTTTGCAAATTATACACTCTATACCCTAGGTATTTTAATATGCATTCTCATTAAATTTAAGGTCAAGCTTTTCCCATTCCCTGAAGAATACAAAGTTCTTTGAACACTTTAACCATCACCTCCCAATTTACATTTTGGTTTTGTCCAATATTTTAGTTTCATCTTGTTTTATAAACCCACAAATTAGAGGTTATTATTATTGCTTTATGAAGTTAGAGTTTGTTAGATTCACCCCATATTTACCACTGTTTTTCCTTGCCATTCATGTATAGATCTCAGACCTTCCATCTGGGATTACTTTCTTTCTACCTAAAGTACATCCTTTAGAATTTCCTTTAGTAAGCATCTCGTGTGGTAAACTCTTTTGATGTTTAACTTGACTTAAAATATATTGCTCCCTTATTATTTAAAGGCAGTTTCCTTGAGTGTAGAATTCTAATTCTAAATTCAGGAGGTTTTTTTTTCAGCATATAGAAGATAATATTCTACTTGTTTTTCACTTTTTTGTTGCTGTTGAGACATTAACCCTCTGTCTAATTGCTTTTCCTTTGAGGTGATCAATCTTTTCTCTCCACTTCTATATAAGATCTGCAGTTCATCACTGATGTTCTCCACTATGATGTGTCTTTTTATCTGCCGTGATGGTAATTATGGATTTGAGGTTTGATGTCTTTTAACAATTCTTAAAATTCTCAGCTATCATCTCTTCAAATATTTCCTTTTTCCCATTTCTCTATACTGTCTCCTTCCGGGATTAGATATATATTAGAAGCTGTCACTCTACGCTCCAAATTTATTAACTGCTTTCTTTTTCTCTCTGGGTTGAATTATCGAAAATTTCTTCAAAATCACATTTTATTTTCTTGATATTTTTCTTTAGCTACTTCTAAACTTCTGTTTCACCCATCAATTCTTTTTTTTTTTTTTTTTAATAATTTTTATTTATTTTTTTTCCCCCAAAGCCCCAGTAGATAGTTGTATGTCATAGTTGCACATTCTTCTAGTTGCTGTATGTGGGACGCGGCCTCAGCACGGCCAGAGAAGCAGTGCGTTGGTGCGCGCCCGGGGTTCCGAACACGGGCCGCCAGCATCGGAGCACACGCACTTAACCGCTAAGCCACGGGCCGGCCCACCCATCAACTCTTTAATTTTAATTGTAGTGTTTTTCATTTCTAGAAATTCCCAGTTGTTTCTTTGACAAATTTTCTTAGTCATTTTTATACTCTCTTGATCTTTGCTCCTATTTTGAAGAGCATCTTTTAAATCTTAAATCATACTAAATATACTTATTTTATATTTACAGTTTAATGATTCCAATACCTGAAGTTTGGCAGGTCTGATTCTACCGACTGTTGGTGGTCCTTGTGGTCACTTCACGTCTTACTTCCTTTGTATGTTTTGTAATTTTTGCGGGGTGTGGGGTTGGGGGTCAAATCTGAGACTACTTCAAATAAAATTTTTAATTGGAGTTTTTCAAACTCACCTGTGGGCCAGATTGTGATTATGAATTCTCAGGAGAGGATTATATTTTTCTTCACTCCAAATCAACATCTAGACAGGCATTTTCCCTTGTTGTTCTACTCCCAAATATGCTCCAAATATAATTATTTTTATGTGATATGTGATGAGTATAATAGGAAGATCATAAAATTTGGAGAAAGAGAGACCTGGTCTGAATTCCCTACTATTACTTGTGGTGTGGTAAGCAACCTACCATCTGTGAAATGTAGGTAATAACATTTACCTCACAAGTCTACTGCAAAGATTGAATGAAGCATGTGTGTATCATATCAGGCATTTAGTAGGCCCACAAAGTTAGCTTCCTGACTTACAGAATGTTCATGTTTTGCATATGTTATCATTTTTGCATATGTCACCTGCAAACAAATCTTCCTTTGCCAGTTAGGAAATAAGGAAAACTATTTCAGTCTTCTTTCTCTTTTTCCATTTTTATGCATCCAACTTGCCTTCTGCTTGCAATGCCCTAGTTCCTGGCTACAAGAGAACGGTTTTATCCTTCTACAATTCCTACATCAGAGTAGGCAGTCAATAACAGTAAAGTATTAATAAAATAAAAGTGATTCCTCTATAGGGAGTTGTTTGAGATGAGAGAATTACACACACACACACACACACACACACACACAAATCTATTTACAACTTGCCTCTCAAACTCTGTAAAAATTCTTGATTCCTAAACATCAAAAAATCAGGTGAATTTGGTTTAGGTATTTTCTCCTCTACCTAAGCATAAACCAAATAAATCTCATCTCTGTGGAATGCCGTAAGAGACATAGTTAAAGACGTAGTAATTATTACAACTCTTAAATTTATAACAAATATTCCAAAAAATGGAACTCCTCAAATTGGATGACTTAGTTGGAATTTTCGTGACATTTAATTTTAGAGGGAAGAAATGAGTTAAGAGAAAATAAACTTATATTAGTAATTAAGGAGCCAAGAAGTGAAATTTTCAGATTATGTCCGTGGGTCTGTAAACATTTATTCCAATCTTTCACAGTTTCTGTATTTGCAATTATGATTCTAGAAAATAAAAACTAATATTCATAGAACAGAGGCATGGGAAAATCCCTAATGTTGAAGGAAAAATGAACTATCTTTATAGTATTGAAATTACGGAATAAGGAGAATGTACTTGTTCGTATTAGAAAGACCTCTACCTAATGTTTATACATTAATAAACACTTTATAATATTTTATATATTTATAAGCATATAAAAATATCATAATCTGTATCATGTCTCTTCATTTAAATTCAAGTCAAAAGAGCTTATCAGAAATATTGTCGCAATCCTGGATTCTAAGATGGTAAGAGGGTTCTCTCATTTTTCACAAACAGGAGCCTTGAATCTCTGAGCAGTGGAATGATGGAACATCTCTGAGCCTTTCTCCTTGAGGAGTTGGAGCAGTTCTGTCTTTATTTAATTTAGGAACAGACGCCCTTCTATTCAGAACTCTAAAGGGCTTAGCAACCATAGCACTAGGTATGAACCTAAATGAATTAGCCTTTCCACAAGCATCCTTCAGCTATCAGGAGTCGTAGGCCCGAACCTACTTTGATAAAATGGTATCTTTTGGACATCTGCCTTTCACGCTAAGTTGTGGATATAGAACAGCCCTGCTTTGGGAATATTCTGATGTTCTGTCCTTTGTAGTGTAGCTGAGAAATGTACCAGGCCACATCCAAGATCATTCAGAGGAAGAAAAGTGAATTCATAAAGAAGTCTGCCAACTGTAAGGCTCTGATGGATGAGGCAAGAGGGAAACATCTTTCAACTTGCTCTGAAATGGTGACATGAGGACTGAATTCTCCTTGCAATTTCATTTCTGCTCGAGTTCTGCTGTTGCCTTTTGACATTAAAAAAGTAAGTTTCCTTTGTTAAGCTTAAAATATTTGCCTTAAAAGAATCTTCCAGCAATGCACTTTCTTTATACAACAATCCCAGCATGAGATAAAATGAACTAGGGTCGTGGTTACAAATCATTCAATCTTCAGAAAGTGTTTCTTGCCCGCCTACTTTGAGCCAGATCCTGTGTAAGGAACTGAAGCTAGAGCAGTGTTTGTGGCAGAAACAGCCCCTAAGCTCGTGGAGTCTGAAGTCTAACAAAGAAGGAGATAACTGAATAATTACAACTATGATAGCGGTTATGAACATGCACGAGGTACAATGATAACAAAATCTCAGACGCTCTACCTTTGGAGACGTCAGGCAAGAACTTTCCTTTCAAAGCGACTTTCAACCTGAGACCTGAAGAAGGAGTGAAAATTGGTTGTATGAGTCTGGAGGAGGAGTCTGCCAGGGAAAATCCTCCAGGAAGAGAGGTGTGCAGCTTCTGCAATTCAAGGACCATTGAGAAGGTCATGGTGCTTGGAGCACTGTGAGCAACAAGTGGTGGCAGAAAACACCGGGTGGGCATGAGTCAGACTCTTTATGACTTTGGAGGCTCTTTAAACATGTTGAACACCACTTTAAGAGCATTGGGGAACTTTGAAGTTTCTAAGTAGGAGAGTTAAATGACCGGATTTTAATATGTTAAATGATTGCTCTGTGCTCAGTCTGAACTTTGTCCTCAATGCTTAGAGAGAACAAACAATTCTTCTATCTGGGAATCTAATGCAGGCTAAATGCCAACCTACAAGGATTGATTGGGCAAATTTGGGTGCTTATCACAGGGCATTCCCTCCTCACTGTAAAAAATAAAAACCAACTTCTAAACGTATGCTCCTCTGACCACACACGGAGTCACAGCCTGGCACAGCTCAGCTTATCACAAGAACAGAAATCTTACTTGCCCTTCATTGACATTGACCAGCACCGTGGATGTAGTAAAGTCCTCCCTGGAGGTTTTAATGGTCTGTTCTGTAACGCAGGTCATAACCCATCTTTCAAATAACTTTCTGTCAAAAATCAGGCACCAATAAATCATCAAAGAGACTATATTCCTCTGCTTTAATATGTGTGCCAAGAAAGGAAACTTATCTTTGGTTTATATCCCAGTCTGGGAGTGCTAATTTCTTCCAACCTCAGATGCTGGTGTTTGGTTCTAGCATTAATTAGGAAGTGTGTTTGGGAAGATCATGTTGAGCCCTTTAAAGTACTGTCTGAGGAAAGAAGTGATATTCTTTTCCTTTCATTGGCCCCCAGCATCCTCTCTCATCTGTACTTCTGGATTCAGTAGGATACCAAAAGGTCTCGGGCCATTCTAGGTTTCATAACTCTCCCCAGGCTCAGTCAACAGTCTCAAATGTGTGGTTTTGCATCTACATTGCCCAGATTTGAGTCTACTGGATTCCATCTAGAACTAACCAGCACACCTTTCAGAACACCTGAGAACAAAGGCCTGCCCCATGTCTTCAGAAGCATAAATGTCCTAAGAGAGTGGTTCACCAAGCATGAGTTCCACATGTTCTCTTGGATCCCAAGATCAGGAAGATGAGGCAGAGGGTGGCTGAGCCTTGAGTTCAAGGAGCTTGCCTCTGAATTATCAAGGCCTGTAGCCCAGAGGTAGACCAAGTCTAAAGTCTTTTCTGCCTCCAGGATTCAGCCAGCCTCCCACCTTAGACATTTTTATGTTATCAGATAAAAGAGAAGAACTTTGAGTGGATACTTTTTAAGACATCAGAGTTTCCAAACTGATCTTCTTCGGGGTCCACTATTCCAGATAAATGAGAAATCAGCTCTGGAACAGCTTTCTCCCCAGAAGGTCAAGAGCCAGGGCCATTTAATGAAAGAAGACTGGAAATGACACACTGCAGTCATTCCATCCCACTCTTTCCCCCGCCTTCTCTACCAATGACCTTACCTTAGAAGAACACACCTTTATGGAAGACGTGTATCTAGGTTTTTTTTTAAAAAATGGATTTTATTTTTACATCAATTTTAGGCTTACAGAAAAATTGAACAAAATGTACAGAGAGTTCCCATAGATCCCCTGTTCCCCCACCCACGTTTCCCCTATTATTAACATCTTGCATTAGTGTGGTATATTTATAACTATTGAGGAACCGATATTGATACACTACTTTTAAGTAGCGTCCATAAATCACATTAAGGTCCACTCCTTGTTTTGTAAAGTTCTACAAGTTTTGGCAAATGCATAATGTCATGTATCCACCAGTGCAGTATGATATGGAATAGTTTTAGTGCTGTGAAAATCCCCCATGCTTAACCTATTCATCTCTCTCTCTCTCTCCCCCTGAACTCTGGCACCTACTGATCTTTTTACCATCCATAGTTTTGTCTTTTCCGGAATGTCATATAGATGGAATCATACAGTATGTAGCCTTTTCAGGCTGGCTTCTTTCACTTAACAATATGCATCTACGTTTCCTCCACGTCTTTTCATGGCTTGATGGCTCATTTCTTTTTATTGCTGAATCATATTTCATTGTATGAATGTAGCAAAATTTGTTTATCCATTCACCTATTGAAGAACATCTTGGTTGCTCCAAGTTTGGCAATTATGAATAAAGCTGCTATAAATATTCATGTGCAGATTTGTGTGGATGTAAGTGTTCAACTCATTTGGGTAAACATTTAGGAACACAAATGCTGGATCATATGGTAAGACTATGTTTAGGTTCATAAGAAACTCCCAAACTGTCTCCCAAAGTGGCTGTACCATTTTGCATTCCCATCAGCAGTGAATGAGAGTTCCTGTTGCTCCACATTCTTGTCAGAAGTTGATGTTGTCAGTGTTTTGGATTTTAGCCACTGTAATAGGTGTGTGGTAGATCTCATTTTTATTTTAATTTGCAATTTTCTAATGACATATAATGTTGAGCATCTTTTCATATGCTAATTTTCTATCTGCATCTCTTCTTTGGTGAGGTGTCTGTTCATATCTTTTGCCTATTATTTAGTGGGGGTGTTTGTTTTCTTATTGTTGAGTTTTAAGTGTTGTGTGTATATTTTGAGTAACATTCCTTTATCAGATTTGTGTTTTGCAAATATTTTCTCTTAGTTTGTCACTTGTTTTTTCAATCTCTTAACAGTGTCTTTGAAAGAGCAATCATAGAAGAATACACAACCTTCATGAAAGACCTTTATCTAATTTAATCCACTTCACTAGCAGTTCAGGGTAAGTCCAGTCAAGATGCTCAAGACACTTGACATCCAAAGTTGCCTTTTATTTTTTTTAACTGAATAAGTGTATATGAGCACTTTTGGTATGCCAATCCTTGGTCCCCTATCAACAAGTAGGATTACAGTACAATAATTTTTCCAGGACTCTGTAGCTTCAAGGATTTCATTCTTGTACAAGCATTGGAAAGGAGAACACAAGTGGGTACATACAAACAATGATAAATTTTTCCTAAGGCCATATAGATAAGGAAGATAATTGTATCTTAAGAATAAGAACAGTATGAACAAAGCATTCATTAATCCAACAAGCACTTACTAGGCACCAAATAATATTATAAGCTTTGGTGATATTGTAAAAAATCCTTGCCTTCATGGAACTTAGATTCTAGTAGGCAAGACAGATCTGAAGGAAATGAGTGAGCTAGCCATGAGGCTCTCAAGGAGAGAGCACTGCAGACAGGGATAGCAGCTAGTGCAAAGACCTGACGTGCTTGAACAACAGTGAGAGACCATTGTGGCTGAGGAGGAGCAACATGGAAGAGAGTAGTAGGATTTGAAGAGAAATCTAGTGAGAAGCTAGATGATCCAGACCCTTGAAGGCCATTGTAAAGACTATGGTTCTTACTGGTAATGCAAAAAGGTGTCATTGCAGGCTCTTGAGCAAAGGAGTGATGTGATCAAGATTATGTTAAAATATACCACTTATGGAGAATAGACTGAGAGGGGGCAAAGGGAAGACATAAGAACCAATTAGAGACAACTGAAATAATCCCGGTGAGAGTGGATGGCGACTTGGACCAGAGTGATGGTTATGAAGGTAATGAGAAATGGCTAAATATTTTTTAGTCATTCCATGTTTGTGAATCCAGTATAGATATTACTTCATGTTAGTAAATAATAAAATAAAATTAAAAAATATAATAAAACAAAAAAGTTTGCTGATGATGTACAAATTCTAGATAACATAGTCACAGGCCCACTCAGGGGATGACTAAGGATTCCATACTCAATAGCATGATCACCTGACAGGTCCTTTGACTCCCTCAATTGGGGAGGTAAGAGTTTTGGGAGTTTGAGTTGGCCACAAAGGGCAACAGAGAAAGAGAGAGACAGACGGACAGGCAGGCAGACAGAGACAGGCAAAGACTATGGAAGTTGTGAGACTTCAGTGCAAGTGTCTATATGGCCATTTGCTTCCCACAATTTGATTGTCCTTTTGGGTCACCAGGCATTCTCTTGGTCCATGGTAATGTTATTGCTCTACGTATAAGTAAGAGACAGGGCAAAAGATAGAGGCACAATGCAGTTTCTGTTAATTTGTGCCTAGAGATCTTCTACATGGGGCCTGGAAATGTGGAAGAAAATACAGGATTTGGAAAACATAGCATCTTATTGCATTCCCTAGAAAAGTGTATTCTCTGGCTCTCTGGGAGAGTCAGGCATATTGTTTTTGATTTCTTTCTCTTTAATATGACAAAGGCCTTTGCTCTTTGTGGAGTCAATTTCCTCTATGTCTCGTTCTCCTAGAAAACACACTGCTTCAGTCATTCCCACTTTTAAAAATCTCTTCTAAAAGTCAAAAGGGTGTTTTTTCAGCTAGCTCAGACATAGAGTTTATGCTCACTGCAGCTTTTAGGAGATGGGAGGACTTTCTTCCATGTGCTGGGTCACCGAACACTCTCCCTGATGGACTTAATCTAATCCAGTCCACCGAGGCCCCTAAACTAACCAGTCGGTTGTCATCACTAATTAAAGAGAACATTTTAAAGTCATTTCATGAATGATTCACAGACGTATCTCAGTGTCCTTTGTATTTGCAATGGCATTGGACCACAGAAGTGAATGTACTTGAAATATGTCCCACGGCTCACCGGTAACTACTTCAATCAATATTTCCTTTTTTTGCTTGTCCTTGGCCCTATCAGGTCACCCTATCCTCGAATTCTGGAAGATTTTTTTTCCCATTTCACACAACTTACTGCTAAGTAAATCATCCCTTTACCATTTTTTTCCTAAATCCCCTGATTTCTGCTTTATATTTCTGTGTTCCTGAATGCTATGGCGCATCATTCCAAATCATTTACCTAAGATTATCACGTCATAATTGGCCATCATTAAAGCCTTTTACAAAACAATCTCCAGAAATATTTCATCACCCCCATCACCAACTCTAAGGTCAATGAACTAAGCCCAGGAGGAGTTATTAGGCAGCTGGAGAGACATTCCTGAAAATCATCACCAACTGAGGTCCCACAAATTCTTCATAGCCATAATCCAGAAGGCAAAAGAACCATTTGGCATCCATGTTGACAGTTTTATTACTGCACTTTCTCCCAGGGATTATCTCAAGATTCCAGCTTGCTTATTTTGAATGCTGGAAGATAGTAGCAGTTAGACAGAATCTTCCTTTGGTTGCTTACGATTCCATGCCTCCCAACAGGTGACTCTACAATGTAAGGAAGAGTGCCATCAGCTCTCGTGCTTCCTCTTGAGTCACCCCTGCCTGGGCTGACAGAGGGACCAGTGTCCTGGTTTCCCACTTACCTGGTTTTCCCTGCTGCTAAGAAGAAATAGCACAAGGCTTTGGTATAACCCAACTGTACTTCAAATAAAGGGAAAGATTTGCTCCAAGAGTTGAGTCTTTCTGGTTTTCCCCTAGATGTTTGGGTAGATGCCAGGGCAAGGTGCAGAACAGACCATGCAAGGGAAGCTCAGAAGCTTTGCTAAGCAGCCCTCCCTCAGCAGCATTATTTGTGCTGCAGTTATAGATGGTGTGTTTCAACAGTTTTCAATGGCATGGTGAGTCAAGCCAGAAAGGAATGAGCAAACAGAAGAAACTCTACCTTCAGAAGGGTATTTTATTAATATGTGTTGAAGACATAAACTATCCTGAATTGTCAATACTTAAACAGAGGGTCTGACATCCCCTCTTCAGGTTATACTCATGTCAGATCTGCAAAGTCAGTAAGATAGAACAAAATAATAACAAATGGCTTTTCCCTGCATCAGCCATGGATTTTCTGTCCTAGAATCAGATCTCTAGAATTCTGGAGCTTTGGGCTGTGGCTTTATCAACCAGACCAAAGAGCTTCCCAGGTTCTAAAGAAGGAGCAGGTAGAAAATAAGCCTGCATAACAGGCTAATAATTTGTGAAAAATAAGCACTGTATAAAAGGGCTGGTTACAGGAGGACAGCCACCAGAGAGAGAGGCAACAGAGGCAAACAGGTGGAGATGTGAAGAATTTACTTAAAGAGGGCAATTTCTTCTACCATCACTGAGCCAAGAAGACACTTCAAGCTTATAACAACAAATCGATGGCCCCTTATCCACAAGTTACACATCTTTTGGGTTTCAGCTGACCTTTCATTAAGGCCTTGCTTGCCATTCTGCCCAGTCCCCCTCTCCTGCACTCAAACCACCTCATGCAGAACTGCAGTCTGGAAACTATTGCTTTATGCTGTGGTGCTGTTGGTCTATGGATTACTGTGCACATGTGTCCAGTTAAAGAACAAATCTTTAGGGTCAGAGTCAATCGTGTCTTTTTCCACTCCCTCCTACTGCTGAGAAACCGGGACTTAAGGGGGTTTAAAAATTGGTTCAAGATCACACAGCTGCTAGGCAGCAGGGTGAGATTTAAGACCAGCTCTAGGTGATTGCAAGTCTCAAATGTAGCGCCATGTCCTATGTAAAGGGTAGTCAGCCAATATCTTTTGATGGATTGGGTGATAAGAGTGTAAATAAAGTAAAAAAAAAAAAAAATCTAAAACACTAGCAATTTGAGAAGAACATTTCCATAACACCCAATTTCATTTTCTAGTTTCCTTGGAAAGGACGTGGGGAGGGGTCCAGGACTGGATATAAGAGGAGCAAGCATTACTTTCTAATTCACCAAAAACTTCAAAATCTCCTTTGGCAAGTCACTGAAACTCACATGCTTTTGTTTCTCTGAAAAATATGAAAATGCAACACTGAACATTAGGTTATGTTTCCCAACTAGTTTAGAACCTTAGATGACCTGGACTGTGCCAAGCATTAGAATGTTGACTGGAATTGTAGAGCATGTATTACAAAATTCTTGAATATTAATTTAAAAAATAGATAAATAGGAAAAACAACAATGGGGTATGACCTCTCCCACTTGGACTGACTGCCTCAGTGCTCACTGAAGGGCCTCAGCATGGAGATCCAGAGAAAGGTCTAGAGCCCACCTGCAACCTGGCTGCAAGAGATGAAGTTAGGGCTTGAGTGTGGGCTGTCAGTCCTGACCCCCCACAGAACCTGAAAGAGTAATCTGCTGTGAAGAAGAAGAAGTGTGCTCTCTAGGCACAGAGCAACTTATTATTATTAATTCCATTACACTGAAGAACCGTTGATTGAGTGCTTACTACGCACCAGGCACTGTGCTCCATGTTGTGTACACAATAAGGCATAAGACGAAGTTCTGCCCTCAAGAACCTTCCAGAAAACCCAACTGAATCCCCAGTTGGCACAACGGTGTCTTTACAGAACAGAGTGAGGGCAGAAATAAGGGAGGAAACAGTTCTCCTAGAGAAGAAAAAGTGCTGAGATTTGAAAGGTGAGTAGTGAGTAGGGAAAAGGCCTAGAAGCAGTGGGGCTAGCATTCAGAAAGGGACAGAAGCATGAAACACGCAGTAGAATTGAATAAGAACAAATAGTTCGGTGAAGATAAAATAAGCTGAGTAGCACTGGGAAGCTAAGGAGCAAGGATTGTGTTCAGGGAAGTAGAGAACAGAGAAGTGTCTGGGAGGGAGGCAGAGACTACGTTCAGTCTGGCAGAGTCATAGAAACAAAGAGAGTGTAGCAACAGTCCATGAGACTTTTGAGGGCCTGGACTGAGACTTTAATAGAAGAGGTTCAAGAGTATAGGCTAGCTATCAAGGTGGCAAAATCTACATGATCTGAAAATCAATTTGATATGTGCAGATAGAAGAGAAGTAAATTAAATAGGTAAGAATTCAACTCAGGTGTCTGGTTTGGATAGCAAAATGATAGGTGATGCTATTCACCAAGATAGGCAAGACGTGTGCTGGGATGAGGTCATAGATGAGTGTTAGACACACTGAGTTTGTGGTGCTTGGGAAATGGAAATCCAAGCAAAGAAGTCCAAGGTCTTGAATAC
This sequence comes from Ceratotherium simum simum, assembly GCF_057802395.1. Classification (NCBI taxonomy): domain Eukaryota; kingdom Metazoa; phylum Chordata; class Mammalia; order Perissodactyla; family Rhinocerotidae; genus Ceratotherium; species Ceratotherium simum. The sequence goes on along the minus strand of NC_141937.1, from coordinate 22,443,458 downwards.
ACAGACAGAGATCTGGTCCAAGAACCCAAGTCACCATGGGTCCACCATTAAAACTTTGAGATCAGATGCCATCATTTAGGGAGAAAATATAGAGTAAAAGAACCAAAATCTGAGGACAGAATTTCTCTTAGAAATAGAGAAGGGACGGACAGAGGGAATGAAACCTCAAGGAGGAAGGAAGATAAACAGGGGAGACTGGTGTCCTAGGAGTCGAGGGAGGAGAAGGTCTGTAGGAGGAAGGGGTCATCAACAGTATCAAATCTCACAGGGCTGATGAGAAAACAGCATTTTATTTGTCAAATATAAGGTGTAAACATCTATTTCTAGGAGCAGAGTGAATGGGCTCTGAAAAAGGAGGATAGAAAATAGAGACTACTTTTTCAATATGCTTGGTTGTAAAGGGGTGCCCTGATGTAGGGCTTTAAGCTAAGGAATACAGGGGCTGACAGAAGGGTTAATTTTAAAGTGAGAACAGCTTTAGCATGTTCACAGGGTGTTAGGAAGCCAGTGAAGTGGATAAGTTTAAAAATACAGAAGATGGGTAAATATAGAAGAAATGGGAGAAGATGAATGAGCTCAAGATCAGCTCTAAATAGAAGCTTCTTTCCCTGAGGCTAGAAGGGAAGAGTGAAGACGTGAGTGAGCATGAAGTTTATCTCACTTCAACTTCAATTATCTTTGGGATGCGAACAGCAGCTTCACCAGCTCAAAGAGGAAACGGCAGGTGTGGAATAAGGAGCTTGAACAGAGTAGTTAAAATCTGTGAGAACCATGGAGCGAATGGGAAAGGAAACTGACCAGAGGCAGACAAGAGTCTTGATGAGTAGTGTAAATGGTCCACCTGAGGCTGGAGACCATCAAGCAATCCTGGTACCAAGAACTCAAGTGTATGATTTTCTCTAAAGGCTAGACTAATTGCAAAATTTGTGTGATAGAAAAACAGAGGCAATCGTTAAACACATAGGGAAGAATTTGATTGAAGGAACAAATTGCGAGGTCTGCTCTGAACAGATTAGAATATCACAAGAAGAATGAAAAGGGATAAAAAAATGAAAGTGTTGAGAGACTAGAAATCTCAACGATGGTGAAAAACAAGCAAGTGTTCATGTAGGAAGGATGTAACACACAAGAAGGATGGAATGTATTCATAGGAACGTTACCTTTGGCTCCTGCTTACCCTTTGAACCTGTTGGGTAGGGGCAGGGGTAGAAAACCTTTGCTCCTGGATGAGCAGGCTGTCACCTCTTCCAGCCTCTCTCAGGTAGTGAAAAGTTCTACAGATCTTTAATTCACAAATAATCCAGTGATCAAAAATGTCCAGTTCAATATAAAGCCACAATTCAATCCTCATTGAAAGATGGGGTTTATCTCCCTCCTCACCTTGACTTAGGGCTAGTTATAGGTGGGCTGCCCACCACTTTGGAAGGGATGTGATTGGCTTCTTCTCTCTCCCCACTGACTCACTGCTATTTCAACCCTTGCCAGAATGGAGGCAGAGCCAGGTGGAAGGAGAGGTAAGGGAGATTGGAAAGTTCTTATCTGGCCATTCCTGTTTAGACTTGTCTTCATGTTCTCCGAATCTGGCAAGTATTTAGAGCTTATTCTTTTCCAAAAAGCACTTTGATGCCTTCTTCACAGATTCACCTTTGGGGCCCCTCTGACTGCAATTATCATCAAGCACAGAGTCCTCTCCTCCATCTAATTACTCCTGATTCCTGCTCAGTTTCTGTCTTGGCTTTTCACTGCTTGGCCCCTCACTGGCAGGCCAGCATCTTCATAGAAGAGGGGGAGAAAAAATGGATGGATGAATGGATAGATAGATAGAGAGAGAGACAGAGAGATAGATAGATAGATAGATAGATAGATAGATAATAGACAGATAGACAGATGATAGACAGATGATAGATAGATAGATAGATAGACAGATGATAGACAGATAATAGACAGATAGATGATAGATAGATAGATAGATAGATAGATAGATAGATAGATAGATAGATAGATAGATACATAGACAGACAGATGATAGACAGATAATAGACAGATAGATGATAGATAGATAGATAGATAGATAGATAGATAGATAGATAGATAGAAAGATATAAATACACACACACACAGTCTTACATATACTCACATATTTATTTCATTTCTTTCTCTAAATTCAAGTCACTATCTGATGACATTCCTTTCAGCCTGAAGGAGTTCCTTTAGTATTTCTAGTAGGACAGGTCTGCCAGCAAAATATTCCCTCAGTTTTTGTTTATCTGGGCATATCTTTATTTCATCTTCACTTTTCAAAGAGCTTCACTGGATATAAGATTCTTGGTGGACAGTTATTGTTTTCTTTCACCATTTTGAGGATATCATCCCACCACCTCCTGGACGCCATTGTTTTGGATGAGAAGTCAACCATTCATTGTATTGACATTCCCCTATATGTAACGAGTCAATTTTCTTGCTGCTTTTGGTATTTTCTCCTTGGTTTTGGCCTTCATCAGTTTTACTATGACGGTCTAGAAGTGGGTCTTTTGTGTTTATCTTGCTTGGTGTCTGTTGAGCTTCTTGGATTAGCAAACTAATGTTTTCGTCATATTTGGGAAGTTTTCATCCATTATTTCTTCAAACATTTTTTCCGCTCTCTTTCCTCTTTCCTCTTCTTCTGGGAGGCCCATTACACATATATTGATGCACTGACTTTATCTGACAGGACACTGAGGCTTTGTTCATTTTTCTTTTGTCTTTCTTTTCTCTATTCTTAAGATTTATCCAACTTCAAGTTCACCGATTATTTGTTTTGCCAATTCAAATCTGCTCTTGAGCCTATCTGGTGCATTTCTCACTTCAGTTTTTGCAATTTTCAATTCTTGAATTTTATTTGATTCTTTTTTGGTGTCTCTATTCTCTCTTAAGTTTCCCTGTTTGTTGAATCATTGTCATAATATTTTCTTTAATTCCTTGAGCATATTTGTAATAGCTGCTTTGATGTCTTTGTCTACTAAAGCCTACGCTTGGGCCTACTCAGGGCCAGTTTACATTAATTGTTTTTTTCCTCGAGTATAGGTCATACTTTCCTGTTTTTTGCATATGTCACAATTTTTTGGTAGAAAATCAGACATTTTAGATAACCTATTATAGCAACTATGATTTCTGTTTTATTTTTCTGAGAGTTGCTTTCATTTGCCTGGACATAAACTACAACCCTTGTCTCCCCACAATGTACACCTACTGACACTCTGTTCAGTTTTCTTATTCTTTTTTTTTTTTTTTTGAGGAAGATTGACCCTGAGCTAACATCTGTTGCCAATCTTCCTCCTTTTTCCCTTTTTTCTCCCCAAAGCCCCAGTAGGTAGTTGTATGTCATAGTCGTACATCCTTCTAGTTGTTCTATGTGGGACACTACCTCAGCATGGCTTGGTGAGCTGTGAGTAGGTCTGCACCCAGGATCTGAACCTGCAAACCCTGGGCTGCTGAAGCAGAGCATGCAAACTTAACTGCTACACCACCAGGCCAGCCCCAGTTTTCTTATTTTTATTATTATGTCTTAGCTTGGCTTCTTAGGGGTCAGCCTTATAGCTACATAGCTGGTGATCAGCCAATAACTTGGGTTGAGGCCTTCTGTCTATTTATCTGTATATGGACGGGAAAGTGCATTGCAAGTTGCAGCAAGTTCTCAAGTCTCCCTTGCCTTATACTTTATGTTGTAATAAAGCTGGGATAAATGTAGTTTTCCGGTAGCCAAGGATGTATGGAGAGCTTATCTCAGCCCTTCTATAGCTCTTTTTTTTCCAGGATCTCCTCATTAATTTCTCACTAGCCCACTGCTCACCGTAACCAGGACCACAAATTTGGGCAAGCAAAGCTACAAGTTTTCCCTATTTATTTCCTACCAAATTCTTCACTTTTAGCTGACACACCTACAGATTTTTGCCTCTCTCTCCAAATTGATTTTGCCCCCTCTGGCAATAAAGCTGCCAGGGTTTGTGGCCAGCTCCAAGCTGGTAACACTGCACATTTTGCACAACTCACTTGAGAAGGAGGCATCTATTGTCTTTGGCTTCAATTGAAATTGAGATAGGAAGAGTCCCATTTTAACTTCCTGTTACAAGAGTAATCTGACGAAAGATTTGCAAATTCACAGGTGAGGTTAGATGGCAACAAAAACACTGTAACGTGGGGGCTTGTATATTGAGGGCTTACTTAACCCAAAAGGAAAGTGATTCTTCTTCTAATTTAGGCACCTTCAATTTAGTCCATTCTTAGAAATGAACCGACATTCGTCCTTCCTTGTGGAAGGAGGCAACTATCTTCACATGCTGCTCGCGCAGGTAGCTAATTAAATGAAACAGAAGTGACCACAAACATGGAAAGCTTCGTTAAGAGGCCCCTGTGGATGCTTCAAGTAATTATGCCTGTCAAGGGAAGATATTATAGGAAGAACGTTATGTTCAGAGCGCACACAGCGTTGTTAGTGTTATATTTGGCTGCCTGAGATGTAATAGCATCCCTTAACGTATCACTGCCCTTAAGAAGATCAAAAGGGAAGAAACCTCTGTGCCTGCCTTTTTCAGAAGTTAAAAGAGATTTAAGAATGGAAGAGCTTGGCTGTAACGCAGTAAGTAAACAATGGATTGCAAGAATCTAATAATTCCTGTCTTTACTTTTACTTTATTCGCTTAGTAATTATTTAATTAGGCAAAGACAGGAGTCATATCTCTCAGACGGCAGTCCTGCAATACTGCCAATGTTGGTCAAGAGAGATTTGTCGAAGGAATGGCATCTCCAGCTTCCCGAGGGACATCTTCTATCAGAAAAGACTTCAAATGAACAATCATCTATGTGTGTCTGGGGGTGGTGAGGATGCTGGGGAGATGACACGCACATTCATAACAAGCATATTTATTTTACACGTATAGGAATGCAGCTGTCTGCTTGGGTAGTTTTGGCACCCACTGAAAACATTGAACACAGTGTTAGATAAATTAATTTTCAGGGGCTCACTTTCTCCACCTATGTAATGAGAGGATTTAACTAAATCACAGATGAAAAATGAAATTTTCCCACCAAAACTGAATGGTAGTGGCTACATGAATATCATAAAGAAAAGGCTATCAAGGGCTTAGTGGAAAAGTGTACTCTGATGGATAAGCGATGTTTTCCACGCTCAAAGGGGAGGATAGTGGTGATTTAGGTTGCAATTTTGCCATCCTTGGAAGTATATCTAAGGATTCTTTTACTCTAACATCCTATGATCCTATAACTCTATGTGATAGTCTGTATTATATCTTCTAGAACAAGGCAGTCTAGTTTGTAAACAGAGACAGATTCACTCCATAGAAAACTGAGTATGAAACTGGCTTCATTTGTAGGTAGCTCAGTCAGTCATTTATATGAAGAGATTTGGGGATGGAGAGTGGACAGAAGTTTTCTTGCATCATTAATTCTAGACATGTTTTTCATGGATCAAGTATTTTTTTCTATAGTTTATATGCAATCACCCCTAGGAAATTAACTCACCACACAAAATGTAATTGAATAATACTAATGAACCCATACATTTTTATGAAATGTTCACTTTATAAAATACTTTCACATTCATTATTCTCTGCATTGTTATTATTTCACAGTAACTCTGTCAGGCAAATATCCTTAGTCTTATTTCAAGGGAGGAGCTTGATGCCTAGTGAGGTTGAGTGAATTGGTTGCCCAAGACTCACTAGCTAGACATGGTAGGTGGTAGAGATGGCACCTGAATGCAGCATACTTAACACCCAGTCCAGAGATTTTTATGCCACACCACAGCTAATCCTTTTCAGAAAGTAGTTTTCAGTAGGAAGACAAGATATGGCATAAGAGCAGTAGGTATTGGAGAAGGCAGGAAAGGAGGCTAGTGGTGATGGTAGAGTCAGATATTTAGGGAAGAAAAGGGAAATTAAAGTTGCTGAGCCACATATTACTGACTCACACATTTGCGTCTCAACATCCTTTACCTCAGTTTTAAGACCCATAACCAACCATGACCTCCACATCTCCATAGGAGAACACTTGATTGTCAGCCCACCCTTCCACCTCACCAAATCTCGCCTCTCACAGTTTTCTATACACCATTACATGGTGTATTAGCCTGATAGGGCTGCCATGCCAGAATACCACAGACTGGGTGGCGTAAACAACAGAAATTTATATTCTCACGCTTCTGAAGGCCAGAAGTTAAGATCAAGGTGCCACCAGGGTTAGTTCTGGTGAGAGCTCTCTTCTTGGCTTGCAGATAGCTGCCTTCTCGCCATGTCCTCACATGGCCTTTCCTCTTTGTAGGTGTGGAAAGAAAAAGATCTCAGGTGAACACCAGTCCTATCAGATTAGGGCCCCATCCTTACGGCCTTGTTTAACTGTACTTACCCCTAAAGGCCCTATCTCCAATTACAGTTACATTGGGAGTTAGGGCTTCAACATATGAATTTGGGGGGAACACAATTCAGTCCATAACACATGGCGCAAACTTTCACCTAGTTGTTAAGGCCCAAAATACTAGGAGTTACCCTTGGTTCCTCTTTTTCCCTCACGTCCAACATCCAGTCCATCTACCTTTAAAATATATCTCTACGTCAGTGACTTCTTATCACCTCCAGAGCTGCATCTGAAGACCGAGCCGCTTGATCTTTCCCTGGGCCACTGCAAGAGCCTCCTAACTGGTCTCCCTGCCAAAGTGGTCCTTTAACCCTATAAATCAGATCACTCCTCTTTTGAAACCCGTTAATGATTTCCCATATCACTCAGAATGCCATCCAGACTCCTTCCTGGGGTTGGGAAGGTCCTCAACAAGAGGGCTTCTGACTACATCTCAGAAGCAATTTCTCCCTGGCTTACTAGGCTCCCCAGCCACCCTGCTTCTCTCGCTGGCCCAACATTCAAAATCATTTGCATCCCAGGGTCTTGGTGTTCTCTCTTCTTCCTGCCTGGAATGCTCTTTTCCAGAACTGCCTGTGGCTCACCCTTCAAGTCAGTCAGGACTCTACCCAGGTGCCATCAACTAGGGAGGCCTTCTCCCACAACACTAACTGAAATAGCCCCAGCCCTCAAATGATCTCAACCACACATCTCACTGTCTGCAGCAACAGGACTGCACTGTCCTAGGAAACTCTTGCCCGGGAAAATTAATTTGCAGATAATACTATTGCGTATTTCAGGAACTTCTTAATATCTATTTATCCAAACAACACTAGACTTCGTTCAAGTAAATTCTTTCTTTTCAGAACAATAAATTGTTCAGCTGGGCTCATCAAACAATTTCCTCTTCAAAGTTGTTCTCCAGGGGCCAGCCCACTGGTGTGGTGGTTAAGTTTGGCATTCTCAGCTTCAGCAGCATGAGGTTCACGGGTTTGTATCCTGGGTGTGGACCTACACCACTCATCAAGCCATGCTGTGGCGGCAACCCACGTACAAACTGGAGGAAGATGGGCACAGAGGTTAGCTCAGGGCCACTCTTCCTCACCAAAAAATAAAAAATAAAACTCAAGCCTCTCTGTGTCCAACAATCCCATTCAGGCCTGACAATGAAAATTTGCCTTAAACTAGGCCCCCCAAAACTCATCAGTATCCCACCTTTTCCCTCCCCATTCAATGCACTTCTGAGACTGTCAAGGTAGTGCTCTCTGTTTCAGCACTGAAATCAGGGTAGTAACGAACCCAGCTTTGTTTTATCAGCAGGTTATTTTGATGATTTGGGAAGGAGTTGGCACTTGACTCTGCCCACTTTCTTTCTTCTTACCCTGCTTAATTTTTACTTGTGTCATGTATTACTAACAGGTACATATATAATCATTTATTTGTTGCTCGTTTATTATCTTCCTCCTTGAGTAGAATATAAGATTCATAATGGCAGGGATCTTTTCTTATTCTCAGCAAAATTCCTAGCAACTAGAACAACGCACATAGTAGGTTCTCATTAAAATTGTTAATAAATGAGTGAGCTCTGTAGATTTGCTGAGCCAGGATCAAGGAGACAAGGCACATACAGAAGCCAATCCAAATTCAATGAGATGAACTGCATTTCTGGGTCCCTGGAAGGATCACAGAGGCTACAGAATCTCCCTTTGAATCCTACACAGCCCTGAACCAGCAGGGACAGATGCCATGGGTGCCACAAGGCTGGTATCCTGGGGATTCTGTCCCTTCTGATACCCCTCTCCCACCTGAGCAAATGTAACCCTCACCAGGGTGTGCTCTGCTCTCCTCTCTTTTATTTCTAATTCTTTCCTTCCACCCAAAGAAAGAGGGACAGAGTAGACAAAGTAGGATATCTAGAAACATTTCTGGTTCTGTCTGCCCTTCCTCCTGAAGTTTGTGCCCTATATAAAACCTGGCCAGAGTGGGGCTGTGTAAGAGAAATATTCACATATTAGGAGGAGCATGTATACTAGGACTGCCAGAGAAACACAGGATGCCAACTTAATTTTGAATTCAAGGTAAACAATGAATCATTTTTAGCATAATAGGACAAATATTGAATGGGATACATTTAGGTGAAAAATTAATTTGTTGTTTATCTGAAATTCAAATTTAACTGAGTGTCTTATACTTTTGTTTGCTAACTCTGGCAACCCTATGCTATACACTTATAAACAGGTATATGTGATAAGTATAGGCAGACAGTTGAATGCATGTCCCCACATATTAAGGGGCTTTTGTCAATTTTTTAAAAAACATGATCTCTATGAAACAGTAGTTTCCCATTGAGATACCATGAAAGTACAGTGCTGGGAATATCGTGCCAAACCAATTAAGGGCATGGTCATCGCTAACCCCCTGGCCTTTCCTGTGACTCATACAGGCATAAATAAAGACGCACTAAATCAATGCCATGTAGAAATAAAGAAACACCCCCAAATGATAACAAGCAAAGGCTCGTTATTCAGAGTTCTTATAGCACAGGAATCAGCCACCAGCACTTGCATTTTGGCAGAGACTCAAAGTCAGGGAGACTAGTGGGGAAGCTTCATGAAAGAAAAAGGGAAGACTTCAGGTGTGCCTTGATGGAGGCTTTAGCGTGGGGAGGCTATAGGCAGGCTAACTAGAAGTGGGGAATTCTATGTGATTGGCTAGGAGTGTGTGTTTGGCTTTCTCTGGTTAGCTCTAAGTTTTACAGAGACAAAAATTAATGCAGCTGACAGTTATTAATCAGGTCCTGGCCATTTGAGGCCAAATGTTACAGGGTTGATTGGTTGGTTTCCTGGTTCTTGCTAGACATAGTGGTTTGGCTTCCTACAAGTCTGACGTATAGTGGGCTGGCCTCCTGGGCTGGTTATTGCAGATAAGCGCGTTGGTTTCCCGGGAAGCTTGCTGCAGGTTGTGAGTAAGAGCTCTATTTTTATTTGTGGTTTGGCCATTGTCTCTTTGTATATTCAGTCCCTCAGTATGAGGCTGCACTATCCAATATGGTGACCACTAGCCACCCGTGGCTATTTAAAATTAAACAAAATTTAAAATTCAGATGCTTAGGCACGTTAGCTACATTCTAAGCATCCCACAGCCGCATGTGGCTAATGGACTACGGATTGAATAGTGCAGATGTTACCAAGCAAAGGCTTGCCACCCGATGTGCACAAAAGCCAACACCATGGCACACCAGCTTTTGAGAAAAGAAAGGTTTTATTGCGAGGTAGACCACCTAAGACACAGGAGGCCAGGCTCTCGAATCTGTCTTGCCTATCCAAGGTTTGGGGTAAAGTTTAAGGGATTAGGGAGGGTCAGCTGGTATTCAGAAGCACTGGCAGGATGAGTTTTGATTGACAGGTCAAAATTTTCTCTTCTGCGCATGCTCCTGGCTGGCTCACTGCCCCTGAAAAACAGCTTTAATGTTCTGTCGTCAAGATGGGGTCAGTTATGGGAGGTTACTGGGAAAGGCACAGTAAACAAGGGTAAAATTGTTATGCAGATTTAAGTCATTGCCTTCTCCATTGATAAGAGTTTCTAAAGATTTAGAGTCATCCTCCTCTTCCTGGCAGAGAGGGAGGCACCCTTACAAATGGAGATTTCTCTTATAAATATAAATTTCTCTTACAAAAGGGTAACTTCTACTAGGTTTTCAGAGCTTTCCCTTTGTCTGCTGTTTCTTAATAATCATCAGCTCAAAAGAATCCTTATGCCAAAGAGGCATATTTTGGGGGAATAAATTCTGTCCCTGGTGCTGTGGTTACACAGATATAGAACAACCTTCCATCACTGCAGAAAGTTCTATTGAACAGTATGTGAGAGATGACAAAACACTTTCAAAACTTCCTTCATTAGACTTCCAAACACCTCGAGGAAAATGCAAGCACCATTATCACCCTACTGGAAAATTTCCACCTTCTCCATTCTTCCTCTGAGTCTCATTTAGTCTGTTTTGCCACAACTTTACATTCTCCATTCTCTTCCTTAATTACCAGACTGTGCCTTTGTCCTCTTTTATGCTTTCCCAGTTTACTGGGTTGATGCTCTCCTTTTTTCACAAATTGTTTTGAAAAGTTACTCTAGTGGGCACTTATTGAATTATCTGACTAGCTCTACTTTTCTAGAAATTACCTCCTTCCCTGCTATCCACAAGGTTATCTCAGAGGCAGACACATTCCTATGGTGTGTCACCTCCCCCACCACTTCCTCTGGTCTCATTGATTGGGTACCTGACACCACTGAGCAATCAGTCTCTTCCCTGGGAATTGGGAAAGCAATTCCTCAGCCTGAGCAAGCAAGAGACCTGTTTTCTATTGGGTCATTACAATAAGCAACTGTTACTTGGGAGCAGGAGGTTCCAGCCATTTTCTACCAGGCCATGCAGCTAATAAGAAAGGAGCGAGAGAGAGTAACGAAACAGATGTACAGAGAGAGAGAGGCAGAAACGTGAGGTGGAGAGATTGCAGTCCTGCAGCACTGCAATCTTTAGTTTTGCTCCCAAGGTTCAGCTGCTTCGTTGCCCTCCAATTCAATGACATCGTCCATTATCCTTCCAATAAATTTTCTTTTTTGCTTTGAGTAGTTTAAATTGATTTTCTGTTATTTGCAAGCAAAAGAATCTTAATCAATATAAACTATAATCAAAGCAATTTAGAACTTTCGTATTTAGACCCTTTCCCTTTTTCAAAGCATCACATATGATCACCATCCCTACTTTACTGCTAGCTGGTACAAGATGTGTGATGGCTAAGGGCTAATCTCTTGAAAAGAAATGAAGGAACACAGGGCATAATGTGCAAAGTGAGATAGACTTATTTTTAGCATAAAGGAGCTCAATTAACAATGCTTATTGAAAAAAATGGAAAAAGGAAGGGAGGTGGGCATTTTCTGTAATATTATTTAAATCATTAAAGTTCCGTAGTTGTTTTTCGAAAATAGAAAAAATATTAAATTCTTACCTTTTTATTCACTTATTACTTATTTATTCCATAGATATTTATTGAACGTCTTTTATGTGCTGGGTACTATAAAAGACACTGGAATTTCTAAAGTATAATTTTCAAAAAGCTAAAATTCTGACTTTTCTATAATTACAAAACAAATACATGTCGAAGATTTGATTCAACTCATTCATGAGGGAACTGCTGGAAGGCAGTCCTTCCTATATTACTTCCATATTCCTACACAGTGTGTGCCTCCTGAGCATTGTAACTGACAGGCTAGAATGATAGGGAATGCCTCCTTTTTTCCCCAGAAGCATTTGCTCTTCACATTTTATGGGTACGCCTCATGGAATTGCCTGGCTCCTTTATGGTAGAGCATCTGCTCCCATCCAAAGATTAATAATGTCATTCTTATCTCTTCCAGAGCCAAATGTGTGCTTTCCAGGGTAGAGAACTTCCCTCCTTCAAGAGTGGATTTGTTTACACTCTGAATAAAAAATAATCTCTCTCTGTTTGTCTAGAGGGGAGGATGGATGGATGTTCTAGCTCCTATGTAAGCTCCAAGATTCATAATTTTCAAGTTTCTCTCCTCTGGTACAACCTCCTGCATGCACAGGTGTAACCATCTGGCTCTCATGTCGCCCAGTAAGGTGTTGGGCATGAGTAACCAGTGCTACACTGTTATTGCTGTGAATAACAAAGGTGTGACATCCTACTCAAAGACTAGTGTTTCTGCAAGTAAGGGAACATCTCAGATCCTTCACAGTTCCTGACTTAATATAAACTAGTAAAATGTTAAAAAATGGTTCAAAGAAGAATTTGAAAAATGAACATATGTGTATAATCAACAGTGATGAAATCGATTGACGAATAGATGCAAAACTGGTTAATATCCTACATGGCAATAAAATGTAATGTTTGGGATGTTATCTTTTCAACAGGCATAAACTACCAGACAAATTATTTGCATTCCTATAGATAAGATTCACTTGCATAGCTATCAGATTTCTGTAACTTAACTTCTATGTATGCAGAGATCTAAAACAACTTAGTCGATAGAAAGATAATCAAAGACGCAGACCCTTAGAAAGTCAGATAATCTTTGAAGGGTCTACCAGACAATGAAGGAACATCCAGGAACCTCTTCGCCCATGTTCAAGTCTTAGACAATTTTTCCTGAAAGGATAAAAAGAGCAAAAATAGACATGGTCTGACTTTCTAAAGCTTATAGTTTTGTGAAAGAGACTGATATTAATCAACTAATCACAAAACAGTTGAATAATTGCAAATTGATGAATAAATTAAAGATATGCTATACAATAAGACGAGAACATATCATGGGGAACCTGATAACGGTTGAGGGTCAGAAAGCAGCCCTTAGTAAAAAGTATTTACATAGACCAAGTTTTTATATGAAATAATTACTTTGTGTGTGTGTGTGTGTGTGTGTGTGTGTGTGTGTGTGTGGAAGATTAGCCCTGAGCTAACATCCATTGCCAATCCTCCTCTTTTTGCTGAGGAAGATTGGCTCTGAGCTAACATCTGTGCCCATCTTCCTCTATTTTGTATATGGGATGCTGGCACAGCATGGCTTGATGAGCGGTGTGTAGGTCTGCGCCCGGAATCCAAACCTGCGAACCCCAGGCTGCTGCAGTGCAGTGGAGCTTGTGAACTTAACTACTACACCACCAGGCCGGCCCCCAAAATAATTACTTTTTAATTGTAATTAAATGCAGGTGGTACAAAATTCCAAATGTACCAAGTGATATAAATTGAAAATTAATTCTCCCTCCCACTCCTAATGCCCAGTCACCCTGGATTTCTCTCCTGGAAGGAACTAGTGTCAAACGTTTCTGATGCATTCTTCATTATACTCTAGGCATATGCATACACATAAATGTGCTCAAGTATACATACATACATTTTAGACAAACAAGAGCACACTAAAAACTATATGCAAGACACTGTTCTGTCTTGCTTTTTTTTCATTTAACAATGAATTATTTTATATTAGTACATAAAAAGTGCCTTATTCTTTCTAACACTGCAAAACTGTCCATTGAAAGGGTGTACCATAATTTATTTAACCAACTGGACAAATTTTTAGTTGAAGAAAAATATTTAGAGTATGATAACAATTAGGATGCATGCAGTGTTACTCATTTCATATAGTAAGATTCATTTTTGCCCAGGTGATAATTACCTATCATGTTTGTGAAAAGACCACTGGGCTCCTTTGAAAAGGTATCAGCCCGGTCTTGGCTCTGTTACTTGCTAGGTGCAAGATCTTGGGCGAACTGCTTAAATTCACCCAAAATATTTGAATTAAAATGCCTGCCTGACCTGGTTTGAAGGGTTGAGGAATAACACATCAGCGGTTCTGAAGTTTGATCCTCGCAGCCCTAAAAGGCAGAAACCTTAAGACTCTGCGTCACACCTTCCCCCTGCACCCTCTACCACACACACGTGTTAACTAGAGCATCTCAGCCCTTTAATCTGATTAAGTTTCTTAATTTGACAACTGTGGGAGATCAAAATTGGCCACCCTGAAATATATCTCTTTACCTTGATTGTTTTCTCCAACGGACATTTGACCTCCCCCACTAACTGCCTAAAGAATTTAACATAGAAGACCTGTTCCAGGAAGGAGTTACTATCTGATGGCTGTAATATAATGTAAAATAAGTGTTACAATAGGAAAGGCACCAACGAGCTCCTCTTATCAAAAATACTGTCTCTTCCTGGCCACATTCTCTAGGTGGCCCTGCAAGTTGTTGCCAGACAAACATTTACATTTATAAGGGAAATCTCCATTTGTAGAGGTATCTCCCTCTCTGGGGGGAAGGGAGGATGGCCTCTCTAGAAACTTATCAGTGTGGAGGATAAGGCCTTAAATCTACATACCCTTGATTACCGTGATTTCTGTCTCCCTCCGCACCCCCAACATCCTCCTTTGTCTTTAGCTGAAGATAGTATTTAAGATGAGAATCTCTGCTATTGTGTTGAGAAAACTCAGTTTCCCTGGTTTCTCCCATGTATACATGTTATTAAACTCGGTATTATTTTATCCTGCTAACCTGTCTTTTAGTTATTTGGCCAGCCATAAGAACCTTAAGGGAAAGGGCAAAGGGGGATTCTCCCTCTTCCCCGACATGACAAAAGGGGAAAGATTTTTTTTTATTTAAAAAAAAACCTGGAAAATTACAGACTGTAAAACAATGCGTAAATAAAAGGTATTATTATTTTTATCAGGACAGAAAAGGAATCATAAAGAAAAAAGGCAATGCAATTTGGATACCAGCAAAGCCACAAGTGCTGCAGGAATAGGGCAAGTAATGCAGCGAAACCAGCTCCCTGGGGGTGTCCCTAGCTGACGTGGAGTCAGCTTGTAAAAGGCAATTTTCTATCAGAAGCAACTGCAAGAGATCACTTAAGGAAGAAAGAGGAGTAGGAAATGCAATTTTCTCTGATTACTTCAGAGAAAAGCCTGAGAGGAGAAGGCTCCAAATGAATGAATAAGTATGCAATTCACAAAGTGTGAAGGGCCTATACAGAATCCTTGAATGAGTGTATTTTCAGTAGCCTGTGGGCCTGATGTTATTTTGAAGTACCACCCGATTCCACCTTTTCCTGGGAAAAGTGCATTTCATCAGAAACACAAACGCAGTGTCCTTGGCTTAAAGCTACTGCAGAGTAGTCTTTTTTGAGGGCTATAAATTATTTTTAAGACACAACATCGTTATGTGATATAATATCAACCCTCCACATGTGTACAGAATCACACAAAACACTTTCAATCTATTAGGTAACCGAGTACATAAAAAAACACGTAAAAATACGTACACAAAAAACTTTTCTTCCGAATACCAGCCTTTCAACAAAGAAAGATGTCCTGTGCCCTCTCCTACATGCCAAATAGTGTGTTAGGCACTAGAGATCCGGAGGTGGATGAGACACAGGGAGACCTTCAAGGAGCTCAGTGTTTGGGGGAATAACCAAGAAGATGACTAGGAAGGGCCTTCCAATCTGAAGAATCTGGTGGTGAGAATTATTAGAATTAACACATCTACACTGCTTCAAAAGCAGGCTCTAGAACACAGACCAGTGGTAGAATGAGTCATTGAAGACATTACAGTTTGACTCAGCTCTCTTATGGATCCACTTTTCCCCTACAGTGAAGTTCATCTCGTTGAACCCTCAGCCTAGCCATACTTTTGACCAGCTCTTGAAAAGGACTTACATAGTTTTTATAGTTTTAAAACTGGTGCTACTTTTTCTACTATATTTTTTCATTTGTTGTTGATGGTATAATAAAACACTATTGAATTTCGTATATTGTTGAGCTCTCTTTGAGAGAGTTTGCCCACTTATTCTCTTAATTTGTTTCTTAAGAGATGCTAATATTTTCAAGCAATGATAGTTTCAGTGTACCTTGTGCCTTCTGAGCTTCACAACATTCATTTCTTTTCTTTTTCTTATTAGAAGGAACGGGACCTACACTTTGATGGTAAACAATAGTAGGAATGTTGGGTGTCATGTCTTATTCCTAATTTAATGGGAATACATTCTAATAGTTGACCATTAAACATCATGTTTACTTTTGGTATTTTATATCTTTTACTGAGTTAAGGAAATTGCATTCTACTCTTGGTTTGCTAAATGTTTTTATTGCTATCAGATTTACCATTAGTTGATGTTGAATTTTATCAAATACCTTTTTTCTGCATGTGATTCTTCCTTATTAATCTCCAGGAATGTGGAGCATTATATTGACAGATATTCTAATGTTGAACTACCATTTCATTCTGCAATAGGCCAACTTGGTTATGATGATTATTTGTATTACACCGTTAGAGTCAATATCCTTGCCTACAATTTTATGTTCTTTTTAGTGTGTGTGAGGAAGATTAGCCCTGAGCTAACATCCGTTGCCAATCCTCCTCTCTTTTTGCTGAGGAAGATTGGCCCTGGGCTAATATCTGTGCCCATCTTCCTCTACTTTACAGGACGCCACCACAGCATCTCTTGACAAGCAACGCGTCAGTCCGCACCCAGGATCCGAACCTGCAAACGCCAGGCCACCGAAGTGAAGCACACGAAATTAACCACTATGCCACTGGGCCAGCCCCTACAATTTTATGTTCTTATACTATCTTTTCCCAGTTTTTATATCAAAGTAATAAAAATGAGTCAGATAACTTTAGCTCTTTTTATATTTTTGGGTACATTTTTGATAAAATATGGTTTAACTACTTCGAAAATTTGCAAAAATTTGCCTATAAACTTGGCCTGGTGTATTTTTTGGGTTGGTGAATAGGGGAAGAATCTTGATTAGAATTTGATTTCTCTAATGGTTATTAGTCTATGCAGGTTTTCTGTTTGTTTCTTCCAAGTCAATTATGCTAATTTATCATTTTCTTTTGAAAATGTTCTTTTCGTCTAAGTTTTCTACTTTTTTCATAAACAGTCTTTCTCCTGATTTTAATAAATCTGATCCTTGTCGTAATGTTTTGCTCTCAAGCTCTTAGCAGATATTAAATTCTGACAATTAACCTGTTCACTTCTCTCCTATCTAGGCCCAATACTAACCAGCTTGTGTTTTCTGCCCCCCAACAGGTGGTATGACACACTGGCTCCTTCCAAGTCTATCAGGGAATGTTGTAGAACCCAACTGTTGTCCTGTGATTTGTAACTAACACAGGCAGCCTCTTTAAGGAGATTTTGAGTGTCCAACTACTAAAAGAAGCAATGTGGCTTCAGCCCAGAGAGAAAATTATTTCTCCCCACTTCTATGTTTCGCATTTGCAGTGGCTTGTTGATTCTTCTGAGGCAGATCAAAGGCAAAATCACACATTTTACCAATAATATGCAGATGTGCAGCTAAACTATGCTTTACATGCTCTATTTTGAATTTTTTTTTAATTATTTTATTGAGGTCACATCTGTTTATAACAATGTGTAAATTTCAGGTCTACATTACTGTATTTCAACTTCTGTACAGACTGCATCGTGTTTACCACCAAAAGTCTAGGCTTCTTGTTTGAATTTTTTGAAGAACAAGAAGCTCTTAACTACTTTTCAGGAGCTCTTTGGGAGCTCAGGAAGAGCACTTCTACGTACAACACAGTTAAAAAGAATTATGACCCTAACGGAAATGTAATCAATGAGAAGACAGTGTCAAAGTTCTAAACTGGACCTAGAGAGATGCATTTCATTTAGAATATTTAGTGCATGGAAGCATTCAACCAAGAACCAACAATAAATATGTGCCTAGATGTTGTCAGGTGAGAGTTTCTTTTCTCTTCTTGGACACAAAGAAAACAAAAAAATTCCCCCTGCTCCTTTGCACTGCATGTTAGCCTACTTCAAAACCCCTGATCACTCCTGTTGGCTTCAAATATGGTCCCTTCATCAGAACCCCTTGCTCACTGATGACTTTGGCGACTGTGTGGCTGCTTAACTCTCCACCACCCGCCTGGCATAATGTATTGTGATTTCAACATCCACTTTTGACACCTCTCAGGTTCTTGATGTTTTTAGCTCCAATTATTATTCTCTCAACCCCATCTCAGCCATGCAACTCATGGCAATATCGTGTCAACATGCAAGACTGCACTGTTTCTAAACTATCACGTTTTAATTTCCCTCTTTCTGACTCTCAACTTCCGTATTCCAGCATACTCGAGTAATTCCACTCCAATAATGTTCTGACCTCACTGAGACCCTGATAATGCTATGGTTTCCCTAAATAATATGACGTTAATGGCCTCACTTCTCCCTGTGGCTATTTGGGATTCAACGTAGAGCAAACACCGTCGAAGATTCTCTCCCAACCAAACTTCAGGCTCCTCTAACCCCTTTTTCAACAGGGACTCGTCCTTGGGCCTTGTCCTTAGGCCTGCATAGCCCAGTTTTAGCAAGAATCAGTCTGTTTAGTGAGAATCTCTCATCCTTGATATCTGATCTCTCTCAATATCTGACCAAATTCCTCATCCTCCGTCATCCTCCGGCGACAGATGATCACACTAGCCTGCCTCCAGCAAGAATCCTGCTAGGTCAACTTAGCAAGAACTCTCTCTACCCTTGATGTCTTCTCTTAGTAATTTTCAATCCACTGACCCCCATTCCCACCCTAAACCCACTCCTTGGCTGTAAACCCCACTTGCTCTTGTTTTTGGAATTGAGCCCAGTTCTATACAGAGGTCTCTTTTCTCCTATTGTAATAGGTCCTGCTTAAAATCTGTTTTTACCAGTGTGTAGCTCTGGTTTTCTTTAACACCTCTCAAAATTTAACATCTCATCCTCATGTTCTCCATGCTTTCAGCCGATGACAGCCCTCGTTCATATTTAGCAGAAAAATACTTACAGTCAGTGTAAAACGGACGTCTGCAAATTGTAGCCCGCAGGTGAAATCTGGTCCCTAGCTTCCTTTCTGTACAGCCTATGAACTGAAGGGGGTTTTACATTTTGTAATGATTGGAAAAAAAGCAAAGGAAAAATTATCTCATGACACATGAAAATTCAAATTTCAATGTCCATAAAGTAGTTTTATGGGAACACAGCCACACTCGTTTGTTTATATATTGTCTATGATTGCTTTCATGATGCAAGTTGAGTAGTTGCAAGAGGCGGCATGGCCATTTACTATCTAGCCCTTTGCAAAAAAGTCCTGGCCTAGAGCAGTTCCATTCTCCCATAAACTTCCCTGTGCTTGATTCATTCTCTGATCACTTTATTCTTACAATTATTACCCATCCTTTTGGCTAATGCTATCCTCCAATTATTGCGCACAGTCTCCTCTCTCAAGGATGTTGCTTGTACGTTTTTCCTTTATTATTAATACATTCTTTATTATTATTATTATTTATATCCTTTATTATTAATACATTCTACTGGGCTATTCCAATTGACAAATAAACACACTTTAATATTACCCAATTAAAAAACAGAAAACCTCCATGACCTCACGTCTCCCTCCAGCCACTGCTTAACTCTCTGCTCCTCTTCACGGCAAAATTTCTCAGAATGGTTTCTGACGTCACTGTTTCCCACTCCTCCCATCCTTCTCTCTCTTCCATCCACTAGTAAAGACTTATCTTTGGGGCCGGCCCCGTGGCTTAGCGGTTAAGTGTACACCCTCCGCTACTGGCGGCCCGGTTCGGATCCCAGGCGCACACTGAAGCACCGCTTCTCCAGCCATGCTGAGGCCGAGTCCCACGTACAGCAACTAGAAGGATGTGCAACTATGACATACAACTATTTACTGGGGCTTTGGGGAGAAAAAGGAGGAAGATTGGCAATAGATGTTAGCTCAGAGCCAGTCTTCCTCAGCAAAAAGAGGAGGATTAGCATGGATGTTAGCTCAGGGCTGATCTTCCTCACAAAAAAAAAAAAAGACTTATCTTAGCCACTTTCCTAGAGCAGCCCTTCTTAGAGTCAGCAGTGACCTACAGCTTGCCAAAGCCAAGGCAATGTCTGCACTTTGTTCCCACTGAAGTGTCATGTCAATCCATCGAAGCACAAGTTTTTGTTTTTGCATTTTATTCTGTTCTGTGGCCAGTTGTGGGCTTGCCATAGCAACAATGCTTCATCCATATTTATATTTGAATCTTGAAATATAAATTAGGGAACGTATTTAATGTCCTTTGTTAATGATTGCATACGGATTATTATAAAATTTCTTGAGTGTGATAATAGTTTTGTAGTTATGTCAGAGAATGTTCTTTTTCTAAGGAGATAAACGTTAAAGTACTTAGAAATTACTTTGAAATAGTTCACTAAAATATACTGTGTGTTTTCAGGGAAAGAAAGAAATCTTTTTCCTCTACACATCTTGGGTTCTCTGGTTAGGGCCTTGTAAATTAGACCAACAAAAGACAAATTAACAAAAGAAAACCAAATAGAAGTTTATCAACACATGCATTGTACATACACAGGGGAGCACTCAGTAATGGGTAACTCAAAGAGGTGGTTAGAACTTGGGCTTATATAGCATCTTAACAAAAGAACAACAAATTTTTAGAGGAGTGGTAAGACAGAGAAAAAGGACTTTGAGCTTTTGCAGGGAAAATAGTGGGAAGGCGAATCTACAGGGAAACTAATAGATAAGGGCTAGTTTTAGCAAGGACTATGTAGATTCCTCTGGTGTCTGGGCTGATAAGAATCTAGAGTTGTATCCAGTGATTAATTTCTGTCCTTCCTGTTAGAGAGGGGAGAGGAGACACCTTTACAAATTTATGTCTTGCTTTTAGGCAAATTCAAGGGAGGAACAGAGAGCTTTTCTTGTATCTTCTTATTCTCAACCACCTTTAGCTCAAAATAATCTTTATGCCAAAGTAGCATATTTTGAGATGACATATTCTGCTATCTGTCACTGCTATGTGTGTAGGTGTGCAAAGAGAAAAAGACAGACAGACATATCAAATATGGCAAAAAATTAACAAATATGGGTAAAAGATACATGATTGCTCACTGACGTATTGCTTTTTACGTTTTTATAGGTTTAAATTTTTTCAAAATAAAAAGTTGGAGGGAAAACTATATCACAATCGTTTGGATTCATCCCAGAAATAAAAATGTACTTCAGTGTTACAAAAACTATCAATGTGATTCTTAAAATCCAGAGATTAATGGAGAAAAAATAATTATTTTAACACATGCAGCAAAAGCAAGTAATAAATTCAAAGCCATTTATGATTTAAAAATAAACTCAAGAAGTTGGGATTAGAAGAGAACTTTCTTCACTTGATTAAATAAATCTGCCAAAAATCTATAGCCATAATCACTCTGAATGGTGAAATTACTGTTAAGTTTAAGACTGAAAGTCCTGGAAAATTAAACCAAGAGAAGAAAAACACATATTTTTGAAAGGAAGAAATAAAATTGTTATCTGACACAGAAAATATGATTACCTACATAGAAAACCCAATGGACACATCAGTTTCTGGCAACACAGTGTGCTACCACTAACTGGAAATACTCTCTTCTTTAAAAAACACTAGAAATTCTGGAAAATGTAATAACTATCTCTCAAGAACTATAAATTTCCAAGGGCCAAAAAAAGAGGAGACTTATAAAAAAGTAGAAAGCAGAAGTTGATGCTGTGGCTGGATGGAGTGGAGGTACATTTCCCAGTTATCAAGAAGTTTGGGTTCTAACAGTCACACGATGAAACGACTTGAGGTCATGAGCTCAAGTAAAACAAGGGACTAGAACTAAGGACCTTCTCATGAAGTCAGGACTCTGGATGGGCTACACCTTCTGTAAAAGGGTGGATCAGAAAGACATCATCCATCAACCCAGGGAGATGACGAGGTCTTTGTCCACCTAGGGCTAGCCTCTAGGTAAAAAAAAAGAATTCTCCCCAGAGAACTCAGGCCTGTGTTCACACAAATTTCAAATTTAAATTTACACTATCTATGTCGTCTGAGAACACCTAGAATGAGAAATCAACATGCAAATTGTCCCAAGATGGTGATAGTTCCTACATAGGGAAATGTACATGTTCTCTGGAAGAAACTACCTTCTTGAAAATACACAGAGTCCCACAAATCATGCCCCAACAAACATGAGCTCACACACAAGGAAGGAATTCTTTACAAGCAGAAGCCAGCAGGCACAATCAAAAACTTAATGCCCTAAGAACTCAAGATAATAGAATTTTCAAATATAGTTTCAAAAATTAAAATTTAATAAATTTTAATTTTTTAATTAAATTTTAAATACTTATAGGAGGAATTTAAATTAACTCATAAAACTAAAATCACAGTTGACTACCTAAACAGCATTTAGGCACCACTAAAGAGATCATTAATAAAATGGGAGCTCAAGCTCAAGAAATTAACCCAAATTCATCAAAGAAATTGATTAGTTAGAAAATATGAAAGAGAAATATTGAGAGAGAAAAGATAGAATGAGAAGATGCAACATACATCTCTTTCATTTAAACATTGTTTCAGAAGGGGA
The DNA here is from genome assembly GCF_057802395.1 of Ceratotherium simum simum. Lineage (NCBI taxonomy): Eukaryota > Metazoa > Chordata > Mammalia > Perissodactyla > Rhinocerotidae > Ceratotherium > Ceratotherium simum. Next base: position 22,421,118 of record NC_141937.1, on the reverse strand, counting down.
GATTAGAGAGACTGGGAAGAGCTGAGAATTTTCCAGAACTGATAAAAGATATGAATCACCAGAATAAGGAAGCTTTGGATTTGTTAATCCAAGGCAAGATAAATAAAAAGAAATCCTCGACTAGCAAAATGAATATGTGGAATACCAAAAACCTTAAAAAGAAAAGACTGTTTGGGGGCCGGCCCCATGGTGTAGCGGTTAAGTGCACGTGCTCTGCTGCTGGCGACCTGGGTTCGGATCCCCGGTGCGCACTGATGCACCACTTGTCAGGCCATGCTGACGCAGCATCCCACATAAAGTGGAGGAAGATCAGCTCAAGATGTTAGCTCAGGGCCAATCTTCCTCAGCAAAAAAAAAAAAAAAAAAAAGAGGAGGATTGGTATGGATGTTAGCTCAGGGCTGATCTTCCTCACAAAAATAAAAAAAGGCTGTTTGTTAATGTAGAATGAATTAGACTAATTATAAACGTATCATTGTCAACAATTGAAAGCAGAAAAGGATTGAATTATATCTTCAGATCAAAGAGAAAAAATAACTTTGTATTTAAGATCGTATACAGACCAACAAAGAATGAAGGTGAACAAAAAAGCATTCAGATAGACATAATCTAAGTGAATTTACTTTAACAGTCCAGGAAAAATAAAGAATGCAGACCTAGGAGCAAGTCTTGAGATACATAAAGGAATTATGAGCAAAATTTCAGGCAAATGTGTATAAATCTACATAAGGATTAACTGCATAAACTAATATTATTAATACTGTTAGTAATTGATAAATAAACAAGCAATAGGATATTGGAGTATATGAGGAAGCCATTTTGTGTAAAACTAACGTGGCCTAAACTTTTTTCCAAGAGGGCCTGTTGCGGCCATTGAGCATGCCTTGTATATCTGCTTTAAGTATTTACTATGTCCAAAAGAAAAAAACAATGCCCCTAAGTATGTAACTTCCTCCACATCGCCACTTCCTTAAGGATAAGCATATCTCCCCAGGCTAGGAATTGATTGCTGGCCTGCTGCACTCACCTTGTGACTACCCAGCTCAAGACCACAGACCTGCTACCTGCTGTGTTCATCAATTGCTGTGTGAAATGGTGGGCTGGCAAAGCAATCTCATGACTATTGTAAAAGAGACATTCCAATCACACAGGATGCATGTTCTTTGATGGTATATAACCACTCTGTACATCCTCACTTCTTTGGAGTGCTCCCTTCCTTTGTGAAAGGACTCTCCCAGGCTATATGGTCATTATCTCTGGCTCATAATAAACTCGCCCCAACGTTGATTTATAGATTTGTTGTGGATTATTTGCATCGACATGATGGATTTTGCTGGTAGAATTAAAATTGTGAAAAATGACATGTAGACAGAAAGGAAAATGATTAGAGTTAAAAAGCTCTACCACTTTGGTATTTCACAGGAGCATGAACAATATTAACTTTAGAACCTAAGTAAATATGCATGTGAAATTTTTGAAGGAAACATCGAAAATAACTTCTAATAAACCAATTTCTGAAGCATTTTTTAAATGTTGTACTTTGGATTGTAATGATGGTTCAACACTAGAAAAATCTATTTTTAGAGTTTACCACCTTAGCAGATTTAAGGAAAATAATATATCATTTAAATAGATGCAAAAAATACTGTATAAAGTTGAACAGTCACTCATTGTTAAAAACAAAAAACAAACAGAACAATTAATACCTCCCAGTATATTAGGAGGAAAAGTGAACTTCCTCAACCAACTAAAAGGATATCTACCAAAAACCTACACAAACATAATTAAAGGTGAGATGACATAAGAATTTTTTTTTTTTTTTTTTGGCATGGAAAGATTCGCCTTGAGTTAACATCTGTTGCCAATCTTCCTTTTTTTTTTCTCCTCCCAAAACCCCAGTACATAGTGGTATGTCCTAGTTGTAGGTCCCTATGTGAAGAGCATGGTTCTCACAGCATAGCTACTGACAGACACAAGTGGTGTGGTTGCCAGGGCCCCGAAGCAGAACGTGCCAAACTTTAACCTCTTAAGCCATCAGGGCTGGCTCAAGAATTCTTATGAAGTTAAGAAAAGCTAGTAGTTACTGCTTTATTCAACATTGGCCTGGAAATCCTAACTAGCTCAGGAAAGCCATTAAAAAGAGAAAAGCACGGGGCCGGCCCAGTGGAGTAGGGGTTGGGTTCATGCATTCTGCTTCAGGGGCCCGGGTTTGCCACTTTGGATCCTGGGCACATACCTACTCATTGCTCATCAAGCCATGCTGAGGCGACATCCCACATAGAAGAACTAGAAGGAGCTACAACTAGGATATACAACTATGTACTGGGGCTTTGGGGAGAAAAAAGAAAAAAAGAGGAAGATTGGCAACTGATGTTAGTTCAGGGCCAATCTTTCTCAAAATAAAAAGATTGAGTTCCATTACCAAAAGCTAATGATCTAATCAACCATGCCTGTGTAATGACAAAAAATAAAAATAAAAGCAAATACAGAGTAAAAGCACACACAACTATCATCATTTATAGATGGTACAAATAAACCTCAGAGAATCTACAAATAACTAAATATATAATTAATTATATATTTATATATATTATATATTTATATATAATTAATTATAGAATAACCCCTCTTTAAGGGTGATGGGATATAAGATCAAATACAGAAATCAACTTTCTTCCAATGTAACTACAGAAATGTTAGAAAATATAATTTTTAAAAGAAGAAACCATTTACATGCAACAAAGTATTAAGTACCTAGAAACAAATTTAATAAACTACATTCATGGGTGGAGAGTCTCAATCATAAAGATATCAAGTATCCCCAAATTAATCTATAAATTCAATGGAATTCAAATCAAAATTTTTACTTTTTTCCCACAGAAATTTGCACACTGATTCTAAAATTTATATAGAAAAGGAAAGTTTCAAAAATAGCTGAGTTAATTTGCACGTAAACAATGAAGGAGGACACTTCCTACCAGATACCAAACTTATAACGCTATAGCAATTAAGACAGTGGTATTGACACAAGGATAAGCAAAAGGAACAGAAGAGCAAGCCTCTCCCAAAATCCACGTACATATGGAAACAATATATGATAGTTATTGCATTACATATTTTTGAAGAAAGATAAACTATTGGTAATCCATATAGCAGAAATGAAATAAAATTGTATCTCTCCTCACACCAGTTACAGAATCAATTTCAAGTCTCTCAAAAATCTTAAATTGAAAAATATCTTTAAAACTGTTACAGGTAAAATATAGAGGAATCTTTGCCCTATCAAAGTGAGTGTCTTCATTAATTGGGGCAGCTATAACAGAATATCATAGACTGTGTGGCTTAAACAACGAACATTTACTTCTCACATTTCTAGAGGCTGAGAGTCTGAGATCAGGGTGCCAGTGTGGTCTTGTTCTTGGTGAGAGCCTCTTCCTTGTTTACAGATGTCATCTTCTCATTTTATCCTCACATGGGGAGAGAGAGAAGGCTAGTTCTCTTCCTCTTCTTATAAGGACACGAGGGGGCTCCACCCTCGTAAACTAATTATCTCCCAAAGTTCCTCCGCCACATACCATCACATCAGGGCTTCAACAAGTGAATCTGGGAGGCGGATGGCGCACAAACATTCAGTCCATAGCAGTGGAGCATAATTTTTTTAACAACACATATGCAGACATCTACATAGGCACACACACACACAAAGCATTTCAGAAAAGATAAATTAAACCACATAAATATTTTTAAATTTTGCACATAAAAATAAATCATAAAACTTTGACATACAGGCGAGAAAATATTATAAATATTACACATACCAAAAAGGATTAGCATTTAGAATATATGGGGCCCGCCCTGTGGCTTAGCGGTTAAGTGCGCGCGCTTCGCTACTGGCGGCCCAGGGTTGGGATCCCAGGCGCCCACCGATGCACCGCTTGTCCAGCCATGCTGACACTGCGTCCCACATACAGCAACTAGAAGAGATGTGCAACTATGGCATACCACTATCTACTGGGGCTTTGGGGAAAACAAGGAGGAGGATTGGCAATAGATGTTAGCTCAGAGCCGGTCTTCCTCAGCAAAAAGAGGAGGATTAGCATGGATGTCAGCTCAGGGCTGATCTTCCTCCCAAAAAAAAGAAAAAAGAATATATGATACCATAGACAAACACAATAAAGTGCAAAGGAGTAAAACAACTCAAAAATGTGCAAATCTTTCAGGGAGAAAATATAACACAATATTAAAGGCACAAAAGAAAAAGATCAAATTATGGCTAGGATGGGGCAGGCTCAACAAGGTAGTATACAAATTTGATGCAACTCCAATGACAATTCCAACAGGATATTTTGAGAATTTGAAAAACTAATTTTTAACATGAATTTGGAAGAGGAAAAGAACTCAAATAACAGTGACAGTTTTGTAAGTGAAGAAGAAAGATAAGAAGATATCTTATAGAGCTACAGAAATCAAAACATTTTGATGAAACTTAATAGTGTTTCACTAAATAAACATCAGAGGTGGCATCACAAATCAGTGGGTAAAGAATGAACTCTTAAAAAGTGGTTTTGGAACTACTGGCCCTTATACAGAAAAAACTAGATCTCTACCTCACTTCTTATTAAAAAATACCACATGTAATCTATTTTTAAGACATACATTTTCCCTCACAATTTTAATTAATTAATTAATTTATTTATTTATTTTGTGTGTGTGTGTGTGTGTGTGTGTGTGTGTGAGGAAGATTAGCCCTGAACTAACAGCCATGCCAATCCTCCTCTTTTTGCTGAGGAAGACTGGCCCTGAGCTAACATCCGTGCCCATCTTCCTCCACTTTATATGGGACGCTGCCACAGCACGGCCTGACAATCGGTGCGTCAGTGCCCCCCCCCAGGATCTGAACCCAGGCCACCAGCAGCAGAGCATGCTCATCTAACCGCTACGCCATGGGTCCAGCCCCTCCCTCACAATTTAAGACTCTGAAATCATGCTATCTCTTACAATAGATAGACTATCTTAGTTTTATCAGCAACATATTTTCTTTCTTAGTGAAACATAAGTAATGATGTATCTTAAATCAATGTCATATTAGATCTGGTGAAATACAGTATATTAAAAATAGGCTGAAGATTAAAAACTGTAAAAACAAAATCTAGAACTATTAGAAGAAAATGTAGATTATCTTCACGAATTCAAGGTAAAGATAATTTTCTTAAAATACAGAAAATACAATGGAAGAAAATGTTAATAAAGTAAACATATCAAACTTATAAACTTTTATACAGCAAAAATGTAGAAAGAGGGAAAGAAAGAGAGAGAGAGGGGAAGGAAGGGAGGGAGAGAGGGAGGATGGGAGGGAGGGAGGGAGAGAGGAAAGAAAGAAAGAAAGAGAGAGAGAGGGAGGAAGGAAGGATGGAAGGAAGGAAGGAAGGAAGGAATTGATAAATGGGTGAAACTTCTTCAAACATATATGTCAATTAATATTCAAACTATATAAAGAAATTCTGCACATTGTTAAAATAAGGCTAACAATCTAATGGAAAAATGGGCAATAATTGTGATCAGGAAAATCACAATAGAGGGAATCCAAATAGACCGTAAACAAGAGAAACGATGCTGAATTGCATTAGCAATTAAAGGAATATAGATAAAAACGACATGATTGTATTTCAAAGTCACCAGAATGCAAAATTTCAGTAATCTGGCATTTTCAAAGGTGGGTAAAGATGTGGAGATATGGGAAATATTTGGAAAGCAATTTACTAGTATTTAATAAAATAGAAAATGAACACAGCCTGTGACCAGCAATCCTACTTGTGATATATAATCTGGAGGAACTCTTACAAATGTGCACAGGGCAGGCTCTAAGGGTGTATAGTGTAGAATGGCTTGTCCTAGCCAAAATTTGAAAATAACCTAAATGAACACCAATATGAGAATGGGTAAATAAATGGCATTGGAACTCCATACAATGGAATACTATAGAGTTGTTCAATAGAATGAAATGGATTTATAACATATCTACATGAACAAATCTCAGAAACACCTTGTTGAGTAAAAAAATCAGAATATGAGTCAATACATACCATATGACGTCATTTATCCAAATTAAAACAAATCTGCACAAATATATATTGTATTGGGACATATATAATAGCAGCTGTTGGTTCTGTGGGACATGAGGGAAGGGGGGACAAGGGAGCAGAGACCATTGAGAAAGACCTTAACTATATCTGCAATGCTCTTTTGCATTTTTTAGAGGAAACAAATATAATCAAATGCCAACCATTGTTAATCCAGCACAGCACGTATATGGGTATTTGTTGTATTCTTTTGTTTTTTTTAATTTCTCAAGAAAAAAAAATATATATATATAACAACAATGGAGAATCCTCAATAAACTCTCTTGAGAATGTCCCCCAGTGAAGCTGATAATATATCTTTGTGAAAATTTTAGGAAATGAAATATTTTGAACTTTCATTTACTTAAATATACATTACAAATGTCTGCTCTTTGTCACTCATGCTGTCAGACCCTACATGAGAGGCAAGGTAACCAATGTCACAGCCTTGCCTCAAGGAGCTTTAAGATGGTGGGGAGAAGAAAGGAAAATAGAGATAACCCTCATTTTACAATTGTATTTTTAAATGCCAGATGATGGCAAAATTAGATAAACAAAAGAAATGGCAAGGAACCATTATTACTTGTGTTTTCCTCGTCCATCTTTAAATTATTGTTAGAAGTATTAATGTCTATAATTTTAAAATTTGGTTCTTTGCTTCAGGCCAAAATACAACTTGCTAGTCCCAGAGAATCACTGATAAATTATGAAAATGAAGCAACATTGCCGTTCAGATACTGCTAGAAATAATTCAGTGTGCCTCTTTCACAGGAAGGAAAATAGTATCTCTTGGCTTTCAGGCATATTTTTCAGATAACTAGAGATGAACCATTGACAAAAGCCAGGAGCAAATATTACTGTCAGTTGGCAAAATAGGAAGAAAAATGCATCTTTTGAATAGGGGCTCCAAATTTCACACTGAAAGTGATTTGCAGAGAGATCCAATTTTTTTGTGTACCTGGAATGCTTTCTTTCAATCCCAGACTATTGAAAATGTTTTCAAACTATATCTCACTATTCTCACATCATATTTCAAGTTAGAGGCAAAGAGAAATAACAGGGTTCTATTAGCCCTTAGAACAGCTACACAGAGGTAGGTTTATAGAGCGGTTTATTCAATTTTTATATCAACAAAAGACACTTGTTTTGAATGTTAAATATAATTTTAGTGAGTGTGATTGTCGACTCACTTTAAAATTTGAATGGAGCCATGTGAGTAATATATACACTATCCACGCTGAAGCTGGAACCTCTAGTGTTTTACTATGATGAACCTCTGTGTTGTTCCTGTAAGCCATATCATCATTGCTGGAGAGAGATAACACGAGAATGGAGGCCTTAGAGGAGTATTTGGGATCTGAACAGGATGCAGCCTCAGAAGGCATAGAGGAAACTGTGCTAAGACTTGGTGTGAGAATCTCTGCGTGTGAGAATCCTATCAGAGCCTTTAGCAATAGAATCAAGTAGTACTATCTGTCCAGTGGGGATCTGTTGTTGAGAGAGGAGTGATGGTCACTCCTCCACAGAGTGCAAAATAGGAGATAAACAAGAGCCCACGGTTTTGCTGTTTTTTTGTAGAAGTTGATAATTGTATTCTAAAATTTTTATAGAAATGCAAAAGGATTAGAATAAACAAAATGATACTAAAAGAGAACAAAGTTGTAGGATTTACCCTACTTGGTTTTTAAGATATTACAATATGGAAGTCAGAAATACATATTGATGTAAGGATAGAAATATAAATCAAATAACAGAATAGAGTCCAGAAATAGGTACACACATGTATGGTCAATTGATTTCTGAAAAAATGCCAATTGGGAAAGGAAAGCCTTTTTCACAAATGGTGCTTGCTCTAGTGGATACCCTATTTTAAAAAAAAGAACTTCACCCCTTTCCTCATACGACATGCAAAATTGACTTGAAGTGTTAACCTAAGCATAAAAGCTAAATTACAATACTGCTAAAAGAAAGACTAAAACTTTTAGGAAAAAATGCAGGAAACTTGGGTTCTCAAACTTGAATTAGGCAAAAAAATTTCTTAGAACATAAAAAGCACAAAGCATAAAAGAAAAATAGATAAATTGGACTTCATCAAAATTGAAAACTCCTGCTGTCTGAAAGGTAACATTAAGAAAAAGGAAAGACAAGCTACATTCTGGTAGAAAAGATTTACAATATATATATCTGACAAAAGACCTATATCCAGAATTTATAAAGAAGTTTCACAGTGCAATTAGAAGACAACCTAATAAACATGGGCAAAATATTTTAACAAGCTAATTATAGTAATAAGCACATGACTAATAAGCACATAAATGACTAATAACATGAAAATGTGCTCAAATTACTTAAAATAACTAATAAGCATGTGAAAAGATGCTCAACATCATCAGTCATCAAAAAAATCAAAACTAAGACTAAAGATACCACTACAAATCCACAAAGGTTGAAATTAAAAACACTGACAATACCAAGTGTTGGTGAGGTTGTGGAACATCTGGCATTCTCATAGGTTGCTGATGGGAATGTAACATCATTCCACCACTTTGGAAAACAGTTTGCAGTTTCTTATAAAGTTAACTTACTCTTATCACATAACCCAGGAATCCCACTCCTAAGTATTAACCCAAGAAAAAAGAAAACAAAGATTTGTATATAGCATCTTTATTTAAAATTGCTCCAAATTGGAAACAATTCAAATGTTTATCAGCATGTGAATGGGTAAAAAAAAAAGTGGTGGTAATATACATCCATACAGTGCAATATTGCTCCATAATGAAAAGAAATAAACTTTTGTCACACATAACATGGATGAATCACAAAAAAGTTATGCTGAATAGAAGATCTCAGACACAAGAGTGCACACTGTTTGATTCCATTTATGTGAAGTTCTAAAACAGGCAAAACTATAATTTACAGGAAGCAGATTAGTTCTTGCATGAGACAGGTGGTGTGTGTGGGGATTAATTGCAAAGGACAAGAAGAAATTTGGGGGATGATGGAAAGACTCTCTAACCGGATTTTGGTGAAGGTTACACAGGTCTACACATTTGTTGAAACTTAGTAAACTTTTCCTTTAAAATTGTGTACTTTATCTTATGTAAATTATGCCTCCTAAAATTGTTTTAAAAAATGAGAAAAGCAGTAGGGCATACATATTTAATGCCATTTATGTAGTTAGGGCTCCCAAGAATGAGTGAGTCCCTAACAAAACCGTCCGGGGAGAATTTTTTTTTTCCATGCTGTCTTTGCCATTTCAGGGAACCCGGTGCACATTTCTTCCTGGCAGACAAACAGGAGCAAGAAAGAGGGAGGCTTTCCTTGTCATAAAGCCTTACATCACCTGATTCCCAACTATCTCATCCACTAGGAGGAACTTTCCAGAAATCCCCAAGAGCAGAGATCAAAGTCAGACCCAAGAAAAAGTTCTAATTCATCACGAAAGAAAACCTCAGAAAATCTATTTTGGCTGTGAACAAGAAAGAGTGCACAGGGCCCTAAATCACTCTTTTCCTAATCAGACATGCTCAGAGTATATTTTTTGAACATTAAAAATACAGTCGTCCCTCGGTACCCGCGGGGGACCGGTTCCAGAACGCCCGCGGATACCAAAATCCGAGGATGCTCAAGTCCCTCATTCGGCCCTCCATATCCGCGGGTCCCACATCCGCGGTTGGTTGAATCCTTGGATGTGGAATCCGCGGATATGGAGGGCCGACGGTAAAAGATGATGGCTGTCGCACTTCAGGAAGAAAATCTCGGAGTCACCTGTGGAAATAAGAGACGCTGACCACAACAGACCTTCACCTTCACCCGGCCTCGGAAACCTCAATGGCTGAGCCCCAAGGAGCTTACAGCCCCACTGGGAAAATAGAATCCAACTATATGAGGATGAAAATAGAATTCCTCCCCTAGCTGCTTCTTAAAGGAGGCGAGGAATTTTTGTCACCGGAAAACGAAGAAATTATTCTATCTCCAGTTGAGAAATTGGTTTATTTGATAGACATAGGGCTGCTGAGGCTACTTATTTAGAATATATGGAGTTTTATTTTGTTTTATTTTTTTACTGAGGTGACATTGGCTCATAACATTACATAAATTTCAGGTGTACATCATTATATTTCAATTTCCATGTAGACTACATCATGTTCACCACCCAAAGACTAATTACCATCCATCACCACACACATGTGCCCAGTCATCCCTTTGACCCTCCTCCTCCCCTCTTCCCCTCTGGTAACCACCAATCTAATCCCTGTATCTATGTGTTTGTTTGTTGTTGTTATCTTATATTCACAAGTGAGATCATACTGTATTTGAATTTCTCTGTCTGACTTATTTCACTTAGCGTAATACCCTCAATGTCCATCCATGTTGTCGCAAATGGCAAGATTTCATCTTTTTTTTTTATAGCTGGGTAGTATTCCATTATGTATATATACCACATCTTCTTCATCTGTTCATCCCTTAATGGGCACTTAGGCTGCTTCCTAGAATATATGTTTTAAAGATCTGTTGAAAGCCTTGAGGATTCTAAGCAGAGGTATTATTTGTTCTAATTGATTCCAGTCCTTGACTGGGGCCTCCTTCGAGGAAAGAAAGTAAGACTGGGCTTGAGTCCGAGGTCAGAATCATGGCTCTGTCATGTGCTGGACCTTGGGGAAGTCACTTGATCTCTTTTGTTTCATTTTTCTCATCTACAAAGCAACTTTTTCTGGACCGGGCTCAGTAGAGAAGCTGCAGGCCCCAGGAGGCAGAAGATATAGGAGAGCTGGGTGTGTGGAACCTGAGGTCGTGGGTGAAGGAGGCTGCAGAGTGAGAGATATAGCTCGGAAATGAGATCAGTTGCCAGGAAATTTCCATACAGAACCCTGTGTGTGATCTGCAGATGGGTTGGACTGGCTTAAAGGATCTGACCAGGTAGTCAACCAATACTACCTTTCCAGATCATGACGGGGATTTAACAAGAGCATAGGGTGCAGGGCACAGTTGTGGTGGCTGGCACAAAGGAATATTCAAGAAAAAACCTCAGGTGTTTGTTATGGGCTGAATTGTGTCCCCCTGCCCCCCCCCCCATTCATATGTTGAAGCCCTAACTCCTAGTACCTCAGAATATGACTGTTTTTGGATATTGGGCCTTTAAAGAGGTAATTAAGTTAAAATGAGGCCACTAGGGTGGGCCCTCATCCAATCTGACTGATGTCCTTGTAAGAAGAGGAAACTTGGACACAGAAAGACATCAAGGATTTGCATGCACAAAGGAAAGTCCACGTGGGGACACAAGGAGAAGGCCACCCAAGGAGACAGGCCTCAGAAGAACCAAACTTGCCGGCATCTTTATCTTGGACTTCCAGCCTCCAGACAATGAGAAATAAATTTCTGTTGTTTAAGCCACCCAGTCTGTGGTATCTTGTTACAACAGCCGTAGCAAACGAATGCAGTATTCGATCTGAGTTGATGAAAAAAGATGAGCGACGTGTTCAAGCAATGGGGAGTATGCATTTGTAAGACATGTGACGCACCAGAAGACCCAACACAACAAATGCCCTGTTTTCTATTTAGCCAAAGAAATAAAGGGGATTTGGGAATTCAAAAGCGGGTAAATTTCACGTTGATCCCTTGCCACATCCTAGAACAGAATTATTTCTGCTTTGAGTGCCAGGCTTTTAAAAGAGAATGGGAAGAGTAAATGGGACAATTAGGCAGAGAAAGATCCCGCTGAGAAAAATGAAGATAACAGGCTGGCAGCCTTCTTGCTCCAAGGTTGCAGCTCTGTCAGGTTCTCTCGGGGGCGGTTGGGGAGTGGAAAGGACGTCACAGATTGTCCCAGGGAGATGGCAGTCCTGGGTGGCTTGAGACAGCCCCCTTGGGGGAGAAACGTCTGCTTCCTGTGCTCCTGCTCTGAGTGTGCCTCTAGTTCTCTAATCATGCGCATGAAGGCAGGGCGGAACAGTGAAGGCATCTGGCATTTTCCAAACCCAGCAGGGCCAGTGAAAAAGCCACCTATCCATCATCTGTCCAGCCTGCGGGATAACTAATTTCTGTGAACCTGAGGGATGTTCCTTCGGAGTAATGCAGGTGACAGAAGAATACAAATGACCTGTTTATAGATGTCAGTGCCGAGCAGAGCAGCCAGCTAGGTGGACAGCATGAACACGTTGACGGGTTTTAATATCTTGCTGTCTAGCCATGGGAATGTGTAGGTACACAGACTCACAGACTCGCCCACGACCTTGGAGGGACGTCTGGTTTCTTCGTCAGGCTTCAAACAAAATAAACTTGAGTCTAGCTATGTAGCGCAGCATTTACCTATTGTTTATTTTTTTCATTCTTCCCTTCAACAAATGTTTGTGGGGAGGCAACCGTGTGCCAAGCACTAGGCTAGTTGCAAAAGATTCAAGCATGGATCATTCCAGCTACTCTGCCTGAAATGCCTAAGAAACAGCCAGTGTACCTGATGACCAGAGTGTCTTAGGGACAAAGTAGGGGCATCTTCCCTTGTCCAGGAGGAGAGAGGAGCAGGTTTAATGGATCTGAGACATCCAATTTTAAAACTTCCAGAAAGGGAGAAATCTTATCTTCAAGAATACTGCAAGAGCCAGGTCATCTGGGAGGAGTAACCCATTACCTGTTATTCTCTCTTCAGCAGGGCAATCCTCAGATGAAAAAATATCCAGTCACTTGTTGTACCTTGTACCAGGCTTTCTATTTCCCTTACTGGTCAGCCAGTTCATTTCTCTTCTCCCCCTCATCCACCAGAACCGCCGGGGTCAGGGGTGGGGGCTGCTATGGGAGAGGCTCATCACTTCCAGCCCTGCAGGACAGCACAGAGACAGTGGCGGAACAGACCCAATGTCCCTGCTCCAGGTTGCGGCCAAGAGAGCAGAAGGTGGTATGGATGAGCTGAGGAGGAGGATGAGAGTGGCGGCTTTTGCAGTGGTTCACATTTGGATTCTGGAACAGATCATCTTGAGTCTGCCCTCTCTTCATGCACAGGCAGTAGAAATTCTTTTTTTTTTCCCCCAGCTTTATTGAGGTATAACCGACAAATAAAATTGTATATACTTATAGTGTACAGTGTGCTGATTTGATGTATGTATACTTTGTGAAATGATTACCACAATCAGATTAATTAACACATCCATCACGCCACATAGTTACCTTTGGGGGAGAGGGGGCGAGAACATTTAAGATCTACTTTCGTAGACATTTGGAGTACATAATGCTGTATTATTAACTCTGCCATTCTGTAATCAGATGCCCAGAACTTATTCGTCTTGCTGCCTTCAAGGGGCCTGGGAAAGCAGCTCAATTGGGCATCAATGGGCCTGGCGTAGACCTGTCTCAGCGGGAGCTGAGGAGCCAACAGAGACTACGACAGGAACTCAGAGAAGCCTATCACCCCAGCAGGAGCTGAGGGAGACCAATTAAATGAAGGGCCCTAAGCAAGCCAAGGAAGCCCTAGGCAAGCCAAGGAAGATGTAACCATGAATTATATCAGCCTCCGACTTCAACTACCAATGGTAGCAGAGACTGGGGGCAAAAACAGTGCCGTGGAGACCAGGGGAGCCAGATCTGAAGACCCTCTCACTCTGCTGGCAGGAAGTCACGGAAAGCCTCTGTACACACCCAGAGGCCAAGAGCCGGGAGGGGAGGAGTCTGAAAGACCAAGCACGCAGCACAGAGGGGCTGCTGAAAGTATTGAACCAACAAAAGGATGGTTGCCAACATGTGCAGGGTTGGCAGAATCTCAAGTGATTTTTAGTCTTCTTTACTTTCATGTATTGTTTGGGTTTTCTACAAGGAGAAATCAGAAATCTAGCTAATCAGAAAAATATGCTATGTTTATCATACTGAGATGACTGGATCGGACTAACCAATTCTTCCCCCTCACACATACTTACATCCTATCTCCTCTGCTATCTAGTGGGTGGGGGCTTGAGAAATGATCAGTAATACAAAGAGAATAAAAGTTACATTTTCCCTGAAGTCTCAACGTAGGGTGAATAAATTTGCAGCTGCCTTCTGCCTCCCAAGGCCTGGAACTCCAGATCCTGTGCTGTTTCTTTCTTGACTCGCCATACCCTTTGTCCCTCAGAGACAACTATCCTGTGATTCTTAATGTCCCCTACGCCTGACATGCTCTTATATCTGGTCCTCATTTATCTTTCCCACCCTTTAAAGGTTCTCCTTCTTGAGAGAAAGATCCATAGCGTCTTTTAAAAAAAAAGAAAGAAAGAAAGAAAAGAGAGGGAGCAGATTCAACAGTTGTTTCCTTTGTTTTTTTTTTTTTTTTTGTAATCCGTTCATGAATTCAGTCAAACGCACAGTTCCTACTCGACATGCCTAGTAAGCTTTAACTAAATTGCCCGAGACGTTCAACAAGCAAAAGGCAGGACTCCAAACAAAGGGGTGGGGCAGATTAAACAAAGAGGGTCCAGTTGAAGTCTCTGCATAGACTCAGTAAGTCAGCCCCTTAAGGTGAGCAAAACGATCTGGGGAAAGGAAGAAAGTTTAAGTAGATCAAAGTGAGTGCTCAAAGTACAAATTATAAGCAGAAGAGATGGGAGAAAAAGAAGGACTGTCCCTCTGGGGAGGTGGGGTGGGATGGAAGATTCCAGAAAGTCACAGCAGGAGGGCCTTGAGTTCCCTGGGCTGAACTTCACAATCCATCCATCCGTATCAGACGATCGCAGCCACCTCCTCTCCAGGCACCCCTCCTCACAGCTCCTCTGTGATCCCTTAACCACATCCCTTGGTTTTCTAGGGCTGGGGTGGCAGGGGCCTGCGCAGCTCCGGCTCATGACCGTGTGCAGCCAGTTTGGACCCAAGGAGAACGCTGTTCTTCCAGAGTTTCATAAGAAATTACTTCTTCCACATCCCAAGTCACAACTTACCTCTTTGCCACCCCTGTAATGCTGTGAAGTCTTTTCTCCCCTGACATTCAAATGCACTTAGCTGCGCTCTCTGCCCAGCCTGTTTTTCTCATTCTGTGGGAGTGCACTTGGGTTTTCCTAGATGCCCTATCTTCTACTGGACCTGACTGAGCTCTTTGCTTCTGGTCATTCCCCCTAAGTCCTCAAGATCCATTCTGGTCCTGTTTTCCACAGTGCTGGCACCACCTGCACCATTGCCTTCCTGAAAGTCTCCCCAAGCTGAGCACTCGACTCCATCACACAGCCTCGAAAGATTCTCAATTGGGGGTGGTTTTGCCACCCAGGAGACATTCAGCTATGTCTAGAGACGTTTTTGGTTGTCACAATTCAGGGAAGGGGGTTGCTTTTCGCATCCACTGGGTAGAGACCAAAGGTGCAACTAAACAGTCTACAACACTTGAGACAGCCCCACAACAAAGAATTATCCAGCCCAAAATGTCAAGACTGCCAAGGTTGAGGGAGATTTTGAACCTGGGTACCTGAGGGTTATCGTAAATATTTAATAAGATTACCTTTCAACCTTGTTACAAAAAGAAGTTAATCTTGTCAATTTGCTGTTTTCCTCTTTAATCTGAAGGGTAACTCAAGGGTCACAAGAACATGTGAGCTTGTTTTACAGAAGAAAAAGAATTCCTTCAAGGAAGTTATGATCACTAGATAACCAGCCCCCAGCTGCCACTGACACCCAGGAGTCAGATTGCCCAGGGGCTTATCGGGAGTGAAAGAAGCACAGATCACCCTTTTGTTTCTCAGAAACTCCTCCTGCCACACCCCTCAACTCTATAAAATCCCCTCCTTTCTTCTCTTCTTAAGGCACATTTGAGAGACCCCACGCTCCTGCCTTCTTGTCTTGGCCAATTCAAGTATCACTTTCTCCTTCTCCAAGCACCGATGTCTCGGTGTTTGGCTCACTGCACATTGGACACACGAACTCGAGAGTAAGAGGTTCAGTATCACTTGCTCCAGAGGAAGATTCAGGCTTCAGAGGCCTTCTAGAGGGCAAGGTCTTTCCAGAGGAGGCATTCTAGAACCCATCTCTCCAGCCCATCAGCCAGACATCTTCCTCCATTTTAAAGAATAAAATTATGGAATTGAAGAATGCAATTGTTGAAATGGCTTCATTTTACAGATGAGGAAGTCGAGGGCCCAAGGGAAGATGCAGCTCTCAAAGGTCAGACAGTGAGCCTGGGCTGGTGGGAATCTAATGTTCTGTTACAGCACAACTTACCATTAATCTATCTGGCAGACATTTTACTCTGAAACGGAAACTGGGTTAACCAGCACCCACTCCGGACGTTTCTGCCCTGTGTTCTTCTATTGTCTTCAAAAGACAATACAGCTTCATTCTTCAGGCAGATTTCTGAATTATTTTTAAATTGTTGGGTGTCTCTGTCTTCCTACATTGTCATTCCCTGTATATCCAGATTGTACTTCATTTAATTGCTTATTACCTTCCAAGGCAACGTTTCCACTGGACTGATTCTTGCACACTAAGACATTAGTGAGTGTCAGTGACTAAGTGACATTCGTGAGTCACTAGAGACATTAGTGACCAAGTGAGGTGGTGGAGCACCATGGCTTAAAGCTTCAGCTCCGGGGTGACACAAATGTGGATCCAGTATTTTGCGAGTCAATCTTCTTTTCCATTGTGGTGACAGAAACTCACACTATCTTAAGCCTAAAAAAGGAACTGTGTGGCTCATTTTTGGGGGAAGTCCAAGATTACTGCTGACTTCAGGAATGGCTGGACCTGGGGATTTAAACGATGTCATCAGAGTTTATTTTTCCTCTCCCTGTGGACTTTATTTAAACCAGGGCTCTCTCCACAGGTAGCAAAGATGACCCTCCAGACCACAGCAGCTCCAGGCACTCATGGTCTATATCTGGGGCCTCTTTGCACCAGCATCTGAATCACTCTCTAGGAAGGTCTCTATTTAGGAAGGTCTATTCAGGAAGGTCTCCTCCTGGCAGAGGAGTTGGGCACTTCCTTGATCATCAGGATTATTGGAATCACATGGAGTGGGGAAAGGGGCACTTAACCGAAGGAAGCATTCAGAGGCAAAGCAAATATTAACAACAATCCACACAATTTGATAAGTTTGACACATATATATGCTGTGAAACCATCACTACAATCAAGATAATGAACATATTCTTTGGCTTCAAAAAAGTTTCCTTGTGTCCCTTTGTAACCCACTGTCCCACCCCCTTCCCACTCCACCCTATCCCTCTCCCCAGACAATAAATAATCAGCTTTCTCTCACTATCGATTAGTTTCCAATTTCTAAGTTTTAAATTTATTGACTCATACAGTATGTCTTCTCTTCTGTCTGGCTTCTTTCACTCAGCATAATAATTTTGAAATTCGGATCTCAAGTCAAGATGGCGGCGTAGGCAGACTTGGAACTCACCTCCTCCCGTGGACGCAGCCAATTTACAACTACTCGTGGAAAAATTACCCCTGAGACAGAACTGAAAACTGGATGAGAGGAACTCCTGCAACAACGGACAATCCTAACTGGGGTAGAAGAGGCAGAAACTCCCTTCTGGAGAGGAAAACGCCGCCTTCACAAGCCGCCAGCGTCACGGCCGCCGGGAGCAGCTCACAGGTCCGCAGCCTCCCTGGAGGCGCGGGGCCCTGAGCCGGGGAGCGCCCCCGCTGTGGGCATTTTGTGGACCCAGCACAATCGAGACCAGCAGCATAATATCTGACTTTGCTGCTACTAAAGCATTGGGGAGCACCCCCAGAAAACCCGGTTAACAAAGAAACTAAAACCGGCTCTTAAAGGGCCTGCGCACCAACTCACCGTTTTCAGAAAGCATCCTAAAATCACCAGAAAGAAAGGTGCACAGTGCTGGGATGAAAAGAGACTCACCTGATAGGCCCTGAGTGCATCTCGGTGAGGGGTGAGACCTCTCCAGGGACTGGGACATCGGCGGCGGCCATTGTTGTGACCTGGTGTGAGCGTGCTGACACAGACGCCATTGGAGTTCTCCCTGAGGCCTGCTAGCCCAGGGTCTGCTTCACCCGCTAGAGCACCAATTTAATCCAGCTCAGCCAGGGCAGGCAGCCCACCCTAGAGACTGGCCCCACCCAACAACAAGCCCTCAGGCAACTTGTGGGCCTACATAGATTGGTGACTGGATTCTCTGCAGCCTGGCGACTGAGCCGACTTGGGCGGGGCAGGGTGTGCACGGGGGGCAGGTGGAGAGTGTGGGGCGGTGGTGGAGTGTGTGGGGCTTCCACTGTGGAGAGACTGGGTCCCCTTGGAGAGGTCGGGGCGCTCACACGGGGCAGGACTGTGTTGACTGTGTGTGTGGACCTGTGGGCGGCAGGGCTTGTCAGCTGCAGAAGACTTGTGCTTCTCAAAGACCCACATAGGAGGTTTGCCCCACCTTCCAAAGCCTGAAACAATTGGGTGCTCCTGTGCCTGAGGCCAGCCCCACCCAGCTGCAATCCTCAGAGGGCTGACAAGGCACCTAATAGGCTAGAGGCTTACAGCAATTGTAAGGCCCTGAGCCTAACAACCTGCCACGCTGGGGGCCTACTCACTTAAAAGAAATACTGCAACACAAATGTGGTATCAGAACTTGCAGCCAACTGTGCTGGGGCTCCCCACACCTGATAAAGAGACTGAAGGGCCCACAACAACTACAAACAGCTGAGCATTATAACAGCTGACCAGGAGCATAACTCAGCCTCCCTGGGTACCTACAGGGAGAGCAAACACGCCACAACAGAAGGACACACGTAGCCCACATAGGGGTCACCCCTGGAACATTGAGAACTGAGGGAAGCACACTGGAAGCCTCCTAAAACATCACTTACAGAAAGTCACCTATCCAAGAACAGGAGACATAGCTGACCTACCTAATACATAGACACAAGCACAGGGAAAGAGGCAAAATGAGCAGGCAAAAGAATACATTCCAAGTAAGGGAATAGGACAAAACCCCAGAAAAGGAACTAAGTGAAACAGAAATGAGCAACCTACCTGACAGAGAGTTCAAACTAAGAGTGTTTGCTTACTGATCTGGGGAGAAGAATAGATGAACTCAGTGAGAATGTCAACAAAGAAATGGAAGATATAAAAAAGAACCAATCAGAAATGAAGAATGCAATACTGGAAATGAAAAATTCATTAGAGGGACTCAAAAGCAGAGTAGAGGATACAGAAGAACGGATCTGTGAGCTGGAAGAAAGACTAGAAGAAATTCCCCAAGGTGAACAGGTAAAAGAGAAAAGAATTAAAAAGAGTGAGGACAGTCTAAGGGACCTCTGGGACAACATCAAGCACACTAACATCCGTGTTATAGGTGTCCTGGAAGGAGAAGAGCGAGACAAGGGGGCAAAGAATCTTTTTCAAGAAATAATAGATGAAAACTTCCCTAACCTAAGGAAGGAAACAGACATCCAGGTACAGGAAGCACAGAGAGCCCCAAACAAGATAAACCCAAAGAGGCTCACACCAAGACACATCATAATCAAAATGTCCAGAATTAAAGATAAAGAGAGAATCCTAAAAGCCGCAAGAGAATGTCAAGTTACATACAAAGGAAACCCCAAAAGGCTATCAGCTGACTTCTCAGCAGAAACCTTACAGGCTAGAAGAGAATGGCACGATATATTTAAAGTGCTAAAAGGAAAAAACTTACAGCCAAGAATACTCTACCCAGCAAGGTTATCATTGAAAATGGAAGGAATGATCAAAATTTTCCCAGCAAAATTAAAGCACAAGCAAAAATTAAAGGAGTTTGTCACCAAGAAACTAGTGCTACAAGAAATGTGAAAGGGACTGATTTAAGGGGAAAAGAGAAGACCACAAATAGGAAAAATTATCTATTTCCATGATAAGATGGTAATGGATACAAATGCACAAAAAAGAGGTTAAATATGATATCAAAAACATAAAAGGAGGGAGGAGGGGAGTTAAAGAGTACAGCTTTCAGACAGAGGTCAAGCTAAAGTGACCATCAATTCTGTATAGAAGGAGAAAGGAACAGAGAAGGACTGCTAAAACACTGAGAAAAAAAAAAAAGTTAAAAAATGGCAGTAAGTACATACTTATCAATAGCTACTTTAAACGTCAATGGACTAAATGCTCCAATTGAAAGGCATAGGGTGGCTGACTGGATAAAAAAACAAGACCCATATATATGCTGCATACAAGAGACACACTTCAGACCTAAAGACACTCACAAACTGAAAGTGAAGGGATGGAAAAAGATACTCCACGCAAATGGCAATGAAAAGAAAGCTGGGGTTGCAGTACTCATATCAGACAAAATAGACTTTAAAACAAAAACTGTAAAAAGAGACAAAGAAGGGCATTACATAATGATCAAGGGAACAATCCAACAAGAGGATATAACACTTGTAAATATCTACGCACCCAATGTAGGTGCACCTATACATATAAAGCAATTATTAACAGACATAAAAACAGAAATAAACAGTAACACAATAATAGTGGGGGACTTTAACACTTCACTTACACCAACGGATAGATCATCTAAACAGAAGATCAATAAGGAAACATTGGCCTTAAAAGACACACTAGAACAGATGGACCTAGTAGATATATACAGAGCATTCCATCCAAAAACCGAAGAATACACGTTCTTTTCAAATGCACATGGAACATTCTCCAGGACTGATCACATATTACGCCACAAAACAAGTCTCCATAAATTTAAGAAGATTGAAATAATACCAAGCATCTTTTCTGACCACAACGGTATGAAACTAGAAATCAACTATAGGAAGAAAATCAGAAAAGCCACAAACACGTGGAGATTAAACAAAATGCTACTGAACAACGACTGGGTTAATGAAGAAATCAAAGAAGAAATCAAAAAATACATGGAGACAAATGAAAATGAAAATACGACATGCCAGAATTTATGGGATATAGCATTGTATTAAATTGTGTCCCCCAAAAAATATGCCCAGGTCCTAACCCCCAGTACGTGTGAATGTGACCTTATTTGGAAATAGAGTCTTTGCAGATGTAATTAAGCTAAGGATTCCAGGATGAAATCATCCTGGATTTAGAGTGGATCCTAAATCCATGATTGGTGTCTTTATAAAAGAAAAGAGGTTTGAGACATGCAAAATACAAGGAAGAAGGTCATATGAAGATAAACAGAAAGAATGGAGTGATGCAGCCACATGCCAAGGAATGCCAGGAGCCACCAGAAGCTGGAAGAGACAAGAAACGATTCTCCCCTAGGGCCCTTAGAGGGAGTGTGGTCCTGCTGATACCTTGATTTCAGACTTCTGGCCTTCAGAACAGGGAGAGAATTCATTTCTATTGTTTTAAGCCAACAAGTTTGCCATCATTTGTTGTAGCAGTCCTAGGAAACCAATATGGGGGCTATTACAACAAAGTGGCTAAAATTCTTGTACAGTTTTTTGTGTGGTTATGTATGCTTTCATTTCTCTTGTATAAATACTAGCAGTAGAATGGCTGGGTGATATGGAAATTATATGTTTAAAATTCTAAGAAACTGCCAAACTGTTTTCCAAACTGGTTATATCATTTTACACTCCCCTCCAACAGTGTATAAGAGTTTCAGTTCCTCCATATCCCTAGGAACACTTGGCATGGTCAGTCTTTTTAATTTTAGTCATTTGCATAGGTTTGTAATGGCATCTCATTGTGGTTTCAGTTTTCATTACCCTCATGATTAATGATGTTGAGCATCTTCTCATGGACTTGCTTTCTATCCATACACCTTTTTTTGGTGAAATGTTGTGCAAATCATTTGCCCATTTTCATTGAATTTTGTTTTTTTTGTTTTTTTCTTATTACTGTCTTCTCAGGGTTCTTTGTATATTCCAGATACAAGACCTTTATCAGATATGTGATTTGCAAATATTTTGTTCCATTCTGTAGCTAGTCTTTTTATCCTCCTAACAGTGTGTTTATAAGAAAAGAAGGTTCTAATTTTGATAAAGTTTAAATTATCAATATTTTCTTTTATGGATTCTGTTAGTAGTATTATGTCTAAAAAATCAGTGTCTAACTCCATGTTACAAATATTTCTTGCATGCTTTCTTCTACAAGTTTTCTAGTTTACATTTTACATTCAGAACTATAATTTATTATGTGCTAATTTTTGGTATAGTTCAAGGTTCACTTTTTTCATATGTATATCCAGTTGTTCCAGGACCACTTGTTGAAAGGCCTATCCTTTCTCCACTGAATTCTCAATTGAGCACATTCGTATGACTCTATTTCTGGATTCTATCCAGTTCCATCAATCTGTTGGTCTATCACTATCCAATACCACACTGTCTGGTTTATTATACATTTGTAACAAGATTTGGAGTCAGGAAGAAATCCTCTAACTTTGTTTTGCCTTTCAAAGTTATTTTAATTGTTCTAGATACCTCAAATTACATTTCCACATTAATTTTAGAATCAGCCTATCAATTTCTACAGAAAAACCGTGCTAATATTTTGGTTGAGATTGCATTAAATCTGCAGATTAATTTAAGGAGAAGGGACATCTGAAAAGAACCCTACATCTTCTGATTCATGAACATGGTATATCTCTCATTCTGTTTAGATCTTCTTTAATTTCTCTCAGTGATGTCTTCTAGTTTTTCCTTGGACAGATCTTGTACAACCTTTGTCAGTTTGACCCCTAAGCATTTTATATTTGTTATGCAATGTTGAATCGTACTGTTTTTAAAGTTCAATTTGCAATTATATGCTATTTGTTTATAGAAATATAGTTGATATTTGTAAATTGATCTTATATCCTACAACCTTGCTAAACTCACTTTTTATTTCTAATAGCTTTTTTGTAGCTTTCATATTTTCCTTATAGAGGATCAGGCCATCTGTGAATAAAGACAGTTCTCATCTGGTGGTTCAACCATGGAAGAATTCTCTCCCAAGCACACTCAGGTTGTTGGAAGAATTCATTTAGAGGTCATCTTCAGCTGCAAGAGGTCCTCTCTAATTCCTTGCTAATGGACTTCCTCAACATGGTTGCTTACATCATCAAGACCATAAGGAGAATCTCTAGAGAGGGTCTTCTTGCAAAACAGAGGCTTATATAATGTAACATAACCATGAGAGTGACGTCCTGCAACCTTTCTCATAGTCAAGTCGTTAGAAACAAGTCACAGTTCCTGCCACACTCAACAGGAGGGGATTACACAAAGATGTGAATACTAGAAGGTAGGGATCATTGGGGATCAATTAGGGTCTGTCTACCAGAGATTGTGACATGGGGTAGTAAGTATCCTGGCTTCCAAGTGTTTTGTGTTTAGGTGTAGGAGTAAGGGTGTGTGAGGCGGGGTTTGTTTGTTTGTTTCTTAAGTAGAGGGAGAATGGTCAGCCCCTTCTGGGTTGTAGCCATTTCTGTTTACAATTTTCATCTGCCTGCTTCATCAGTAATCATATGGGATGGTTAGTTTTATGGGTCAACTTGGCTAGGCTATATCATCTAGTTATTTATTGAAACACTAATCTCAGTGATGCTGAGAAGACGTTAACCACATCTACAATCAGTTGACTTTATTTATTCTTTATTTTTACTATTATTTATTTATTTTTTTTGTGAGGAAGATCAGCCCTGAGCTAACATCAGATGCCGATCTTCCTCTTTTTGCTGAGGAAGACTGGCCCTGAGCTAACATCTGTGCCCATCTTCTTCTACTTTATATGGGACACCGCCACAGCATGGCATGACAAGTGGTGCAGTGGTGTGTGCCCAGGATCCAAACCCGCGAACCTTGGGCCACCAAAGTGGAGTACGCACTTAACCGCTTGCACCACCGTGCTGGCCCCAGTTGACTTTAAATAAATGAGCTTACCATCCATAATGTGAGTGGACTTCATCTAACCAGTTGAAGGCCTCAAGAGCAAAAACTTTCCAAATCTGTAGGGTCTTCCCTACAGATTTCAACCTTGCCAGACCCCACAATAACATGAGCCAATTCCTTAACATAAATCTCTTAATATGTATATATATATTGGTTCGGTTTCTCTAGAGAACCCTGACTAATATATCATACATTTGCCGAAATTTTTCATCTACTGTTAGCTTCCTTTCCATTCTTTTCTCTTTTGTGGGTTTATAACTCTTTAATATCTCCTTACTATTATTTTAATGGAGTCTTTCAAGGGAAACAATGTACAACTCTGTTTTCAATTTTAAAGTGTATGTCAAGATAATGATTACTTGGTTAGGTAAGATTGAACCCCTAATTCAAATGTCTTACTCTCATGTTTCTTAAATATTTCATAAGTCTCTTTAGAATTTTCTTAAAATAGTACTATATGGGAAATGTGAAAGAAAAAGACAAAGAAAAAAATTCATGAACAGAAACAGCATTCCAATTTCCAGATAAATTTCTTTAGTATTTATATAGGAAAAGCAAGATAGAGAGGAACACAGGTAGTTCATAGGTACCATAATTTATTTAGAGTGGCCAGCTATAAGCCGGGAGAAGCAGATGGTAGCTTTGGTCTGTTTTGATATGATGCCTTGAGGAAATCTCATTTTCTTTTTTTTTTAATACAAAAATCCGAGAATTCTGTACCAGTTTTTCTACAGATATAATGCATTCCTAAATGAGCATGAAAGTGTTAAAAAGTAAAGCATTAACTAGACTAGTTAACCCAGCCACTGGAGCTAGGGAGCAAGCAGGGACAGGAAACAATTTGATGGTCAGCATAGAAAAGTGAATATTACTAAATAATGGCAAGATGACTTTAATATTTCAATCAGGAGTGGTTTTTCTCTACCTGCTGGAAAATTGAAATTAATCTATATAAGCTCTTTCACTGCATTAACACAGAAAAAAGAAAGCTTTTTATTAATCAAGACTTCCCTGGGCATCCACAAGAGCTGTAACAGGCGTGTTTGCTGGCATAGAAGAAAGTCACACATCTGCCTGTTCCAGTATTACATGGATGGTTGCAGTAGCCAATAGGAAAAGCAATAGCTACCTAAGCATATGGGTATATATTTGTAAAAATATAAAGTCTGAAAATCTAGCAATTCCTGAGATACTAACAATTTTGTGCAGTATTGATAATACCAACATTTATTAAGTTCTTCGGATATAGAAGTCACAGTTCTAAGTGATTTTCATGTATTATCATGGTGTCTTTTTATCTCTAATCTCTTTTGCTTCAGACTTTCCCTAGCAAACAAGGTCTCAATAGAGTATGCATATCAGACCCTACCGGGCCCCACTTTATTGATCCTGGTTCATTTCTGCTTCAGTTCCAGAGACATCGTGATGTGACTGCCATCGTCCCATTGTGCTTTCCTTTCTCTTGAACTCCCATTAACAATATCTACTTGAGTTCACACACGTGGACACACACCTTTAACTCTCTTTTGCCCACTCAGCGTCAGTCTTTTCCAGTCTTCATTGCAATCCTTTGCACACTGATCTCTTAACATCAACTTAAACCTTAGCTTTTTGCTACAACAATCACTCTTAATAATTACGATTGAACTGATTATTGCAGCAGTCGTCCTTATAATTTGAATTATAGTGGTTCACGCCTATTCCTTTGTTGGTGAATTGCACAAAGATGCCTTGATTGCCTGTTACATGCCCAGAATCTTGCTCTTATACTGTATCCGTGCATAAGGCCTGTCTCTGTTGATAAGCCAGCCAGGAGAGAAGAGACATCAAACAATCAGAGACAGTCATAAAACAATAAAATGTGTGGAGTTTAATATAATTTTCCCCTTTGAAAAGTTCCCACTGCCACCTCCACTCACACCTGCTCCTGAATTCCCACAGACTATTTTTCTCCCTTTGTTCCATTCTCATATGTGCAGATTTCTCTGCTGGCACTTCCTTCATCTTGTATTTATTCTGTCCAGTTCGGCAAGATATGAGACCTTGTCAAAGCGGATACTGCGCTAGCTCAGCACAGTAACAAACCCTCGGTAAATATCTTGGGAATGACCAGGTGTATAAATAATGATGGAGTTATGTCCTTAGTTCCTGTTTCCTCTTTAGATGTTTCTAGAAGGCAGAGAGAGAGAAGCTGCCACTCTAGACAGAGTATAAGCCCACCTGGGTGGTGGCCAAGTATTTTAGAGAAACAATATGTGGATTAGGATTTTAAAAATTTTTTGCATCATTATTCCCTTCTTCTGTACTCTGTGATGGCATTTGAAAGAACAGCACTTGGATAACAGTAAAAATAAGTGGCTTGAGGACTCAGTTAATATCTTTAAATACCCCCATATAGTTTAGTGTTTCAGAACCTGAAACTCCAATTAAAGTCTAACAAGTAAAATATAGACATAAATAATTATAGTCCCTGCCCTTTCCTGTCTCTGCCTTCTTACACGCTGAAGGGAATATGCCATGTTACTTAAAAAGGTAATGACATTAGCCTTTTATTTAGTTTTGATTTGAAGCACAACATCCTTTTCTTTTTTGGCGTTACCACATTTAAGAAAATTTAAATACAGACTTGCTCTTGGACTAGATAAGAGGGAGATATGATGATTACACTGAATATGCCAATATTTCTGCTCTGCCCCCAGATTCCTGCTCATGGGACCAGAGATAGACCCCTGGGGTAAAGGCAACCTAGTCGTGGGCTAGGCACGCCCAGGACAACGGTCCAGAGCAAAAGGTGCTGTCAGGCAGACCACGCAGACTGTCTCTGTATGGAATTTACGTAGGGAAATAAGATAGAATAGCCAGTGTGTGGTAGGGAGAAGAATAAAAATGAAATATACAAAGACAAGCAGAGACCACAAAAGTAGCATGGTCACAGGGGTGAAATAAGCTAGGTTAGCTGGATCATGGAGCAGCCGTGAATCTTCAAGCACAGCTGTTCGGTGTTCCTCGGATAGTCCAATCTTCGTGCCATGGATCTCATGTAACCACATTATTGGAGGTGGCTGTAAGCTCTTGACCACCAAAGGGACTAAACCAACGACCCTTTCCTGTTATCATTCATTCTTGTGCTTGGCTCTCAGATCTGATACTAGCTTAGGAGTAGAGGGCATTGCAGTGGATACTGTTAGTCACTGCTTGACACCTATTCCCCCTGCCGCCTTCTCTATTTACAGAAACCTGAGGGATGGAGAGGAATCCTCCGGGAGGCTCCTGAGAAGTGTTCTTGTTCCTAAGAAAAAGCTACAGAAAGGCACACTCTCCTTTTCTTCTGGTCGCTGGCATGTCTGAGAATGGAGTTGACACTGAGGAAAACAAAGAGAGAGGGAGGATGGAGCAGGTCCTTGGAGACACACCTGAGCCATTAAATCAACCTGCAACCAATGGTGTTCCTGGACCTGCCGTTATTCAAAATAAAAAAGTCTTTTATGTTTAAACCCATTTGAGTTCCTGTTCCTATTACCATGTAGAACTTGTAGTTGAGTTTGGCATTTCCCTTTCTTTTCAGTTAAAGATTTCTTATAATGAAGATGATGGGGAATTTGAGGAACCACTAGAGTTTTTCTACGATAGAGGAAGATTTCCAACAGGGACCCTGGCATCCTACATCCAGAACTGATACTTTATCCCCAAGGCACCAGAAAACAAAAGTCAGTTTCCTGATCCGTATCTGGACCTTTGACCTGAGGCTCCAGGGCCAGCACCAGATGTGCAGGGACCACTGGGATGTCCACCCGCATCCCTCCTGGTGCCTGGCCATCCACTTAGATCTTCCATCCTAGAACTCACGGTAGGATCGTGTTAAATTCAAGTGACACAGCCCAGAGAAAGGGGACATTTCAAGGTCTCTTTGTCCTTTACATTTCAGTGTAAGTGAATTTGAGATGTTTTCTTTAAATTGAGTTTTCACATGGGAAAGAGAAAACCAGAAGGGAGAGGGGAAGGAAACAAAGGTCCTGATAAAGGGAATGTTGGCTGGGGCTGCTGTACAAAGTACTACAGCCTGGGTGGCTTAAACATCAGAAATGTGTTTTCTCACAGTTCTGGAGGCTAGACACCTGAGATCAAGGCGTCAGCAGTCTTGGCTCCGTCTGAGGCCTCTCTCCTTGGCTTGCAGACAGCCGCGTTCTCCCTCTGTTCTCACGCGGTCTTTCCGCTGTGCGCATAGCCCTGGTGTCTCTTTCTATGTCCCAATTACCTGTTCCTATAAGGACACCAATCAGATTGGAGTAGGGCCCACCCTAACAGCCTCATTTTAATTTACTCCTTTCTTTAAAGGTCCAGTCTCCAAATACAGTTACATTCTGAGGTCCCGGGGGTTACAGCTTCAACATATGAATTTGGGGAGGGAAACAATTCAGCCCAAAACAGGGAAGGGAGGGATTTGTGGCACCAGTGAAAAGTATCCCTCCTGGGCACAGGCAGACAACGGGGGCCCTGCAACATTTAGGAAAACCGTGAGCATTTGGTGGGTGAGAGCCTGGGAGAGCCAGCCTGAGGCCCCCCTGCGGTGGCCCTGCTCAGGCAGAGCTCAAAGGACTCTGCTTTTCCCATGATCTGCTCTGTTCCCTACCTGCTTTGCCTCCCTGATCCTTCTGAAGTGGAGTCAGCCCCTGGGCTCAGAATCACAGGGGTTATTTTAAACCCATGATTTTTACCAATAGCCACCGACAGGCTTGCTGGATTTCCATGCATGTTTAAAAGCTGTGAGTTTATTCTCTGACTCGCCAGGATGCCGAAAATGTCAGACGCTGAGGACTCCCAGGGTCAGAGTCAAACAGGTTTCATCTCCACACGCTGGGCGATGCTGTTTCCCTGAATATTTATCAAAGCAGATGAGCAGCCATGTGTCTCCTCATCTGAAAATCTCTGTCTTTCCTGTCAGCTAACAAGCAGGGATTTCTAGTAAGATTTCCTCTGAGCACACGACAGGCTGACCTTGAACTCCATACGTCTTGGAAAGCAGTGGGGTGTTTCTTTTCGGCCAACCAGAGTAAACATTTCCAAAAACTGTCACCGTCTATCCTGGCACTGTCTCATGTCATCTGTAGCTGGGGAGACTGGTGATTAGTCACACATGAAAACAGTGAAGGAGGCGAGCTGTGTTTCTCTCGATTATTTACCAGTTTCTGAACACTTAATGTTGTTTCATCCATATTATATTTGCTATGCTGTATTTTTCCTCTTGTGTTTCCAATCAAGTGTTCACTTCCCCACGTGGCTGGGCTTTGACACAGCCAGGAAATCTCTGTTGCTACCAGTCTCAGGAGGTAGAGAGTGGAGCCACGTTCAAGAGCAGCAGCGAGCAAGGCCCGGGGACAGGTAGGCCGTTCATGGGCTGCCGCCCACCTGTCTTTCTCTCCTCTGGATTCTGCCTCACCAGATCCTTTCGTGGGTCCCTCTGACGTTGCCCCTGTGAGCCACACACAGCCCCCAGTCACACCCCTCTCTCTCTTTTTTACCATCATGAGATATTTGAGAGCCTAGTGATAAATTACCATGCAACTGGGCTTCAAAATAACTCACAACTTCATTAGAAAGGAACCAGTTTTCAGAACGTTTCTTTCCGGCTAGCTCCACGTTAACGCCTCTAGAGGTTTCTACATATATTCCCAGTGCACGTGCTGTCAGGAAAGATAAAGACTGAATGAATCGATTCGCCTCCCGGGAAGCATTCTGTCTCCCCCAGCCCCTCCATCTTTCCCTGAGTGGACACTGGGATAAGGATGTTCCCGGCGATGGCCCTAGAGGGGGAGAAAGAACACCCTTCTCCCCATAATGTAAATTCTAATTTCCGATTAAGAAAATTTAGTAAAGAGTGGAGATGAGAATGTAGCAAAAAGAAAAGACTCCCTAGGTACCTCTTGTCTGCTGAAACTGAATCATAACACTTCTACGGCCATGAACCTGAATTGCTTCGTATACATTTCTGTCACAAGGAGCCTTGGGTTTCTGCCTCCAAGGGAATGTGTTCATTACAGTTAAGAGAAACGTGAAACAGGGGAGGGGAAGTGACATTCTTATTCAACACCATGTCTTGCTCCATCAATTTTCACTCTTTTTTCACATCTATCTTTTTATGGAAAATTCATAGGGGCTGTAATTACTGTTAGAAAGAAATAGGTCAGAACCACACTTGTGCTTGCAGAGAGGGACTTGGAAGCGAAAAAGAAGCACCTAAACAGAGACACTGCATGCCACTCTGCCCTCCTGTTGTGGATTGAGAGCCAGTCAGCACCATCCACCAAGGGAAGGCACAGAAAATGAAATCTGTCCCTTACCTGTCAAGAATCAGACAGATGGATTCTACCCTGGTTGGTAGCTCCCAGCAGAACTGCCAGTTTTCCACCCTCTCCCTCCTTTCTAATTCTATTTTTCCAAAGTTTAAAATGATGCAACCATTTAAAATGTATGCCATGTTACACAGAAGAAGCTGAGCTCAAGCCTCAGAAAATTGCTACTAGCAAAGAAATGAAAGGAGGCTAGCAACATCAGGAAAGCAATGCACCATCTCAGACCTGTGGCCAGTTGGCTCCCCACGTGTCTGAAAAAGTTGCATGATTCTGCGCTCACCATAGCCATGGGGCAGAATGAAAGATTCATTCACTCGGCACCTGGGAGCCAGTTGGAACCTCAAGAGTGTATTTGACCTGCCAACTGATGGTGACTCCTGCCAGCTTTATAGCCTCTTTCTGCCTCTCAGGCTTCCTGCACAACCACTCTCCATAACTCTGTGACTCTCTTACTTTCTCTTTCTGCAGCCTTATATGGTTCTTGTTCCTCATTTTGCCTCTTCCTGGGAAAGCCAGCCTAGTGGAAGCATGAAGTCGAGGATGAGGAAAGGGTTAGGTCGCAGTGGAGATATTTTGGTAGATACACTCCTCCAAACTTCATTCAGATGTTTAAAAAATTGGGGGCAACTTGGCTTTCTCCTTCTATTCATGTGTTTGGAACATCTGCCAGGGTCTTTGTAGATCAATTTGACTCAAATATTCAATTTTAAGGCCTGTAAGAACCCAGAGCCCTCACATTCTTTCTCCTGATTCTTAATGGTCAGCTTGCTCAGGGTTCCTTCCGTCTCCACCTGGTGTCCAAATGAGTGCCTCAGCCACTGCCAAGGCACAAGACTTACCTGTCACCTAAGTCTATAGTAGAAGCAGTCACACCACGCACAGCTATATTAACTGTACTAGAGATAGGAGGAATCTTAGGAAAAGTTTCTATCACACAACACACAGCCTGCAGCGAGTCCTCTCCCCCATTGACCCCAGCGGCATTTTTATTCTCCTGTCTCCTCCGTCCCCACCTCTTTTCTGGAATAATAGACACATTTCTCCCTCTATCTTCTGTAGAACAGCTGTATTCCTTCCAGGAGACCATGAGATGTTGCTGGCTATCCCCAGGCTCTGGCAGGTTATTTTCCAAACACAAATATAGTTCTTCTTAAAGGGAATTCTAGTGACAGACGTTTATCTAATAACAAGGCTACTTTTTATCAATTATCTTGGCCATGCCAGAAGTGACATTTGTGTCCATGAATGCTAAAGGGGGGATTGAACAATGGAGCATTAAAAGAGGAAAAAAGAAGTTAGTTAACTTACTACCTGCTGCCGCGCCAGACTTTTCTCAGTTCTTATGTTTTCCTCTTGTAGGTGTTAGAAAGCAGCAAATGGATTGTCCCGAATTTTGGGTTATTCTGTTGGGACACATCCTAGGAGGAACAACTGTGGAGTCACCAGGTCTTATGAGTGATCCTCCCTAATGGATGCTTTACCACCCCACTGTCACCTGGAGCAGTCTGGCAGCCCTGATTTTGTGACTCCCTTCCAAAAGTGCTATCTAGCACATATTAAGTTAAATAAAATGCAAATTAACTTCATATTGAGACAATGTTATCATTCCAGGGTTTCAGAAACCTTCCAGGGTTAGGAATCATAACTTGAAATTTGCTTGCTTTGCATTCAAATCATACATGGCCGAGGATTACCTGTGTATTGTAGTCTTCTTGGGCTACCATAACAGACTGGGTGGCTTAAACAACAGAAATTTATTTTGTCACAGTTCTGGAGGCCAGAAGTCCAAGATCAAGGTGCTGTCAGAGTTGGTTTCAGATGAGAGCTCTTTTCCTGGCTTGTAGACAGCCGCCTTCTCACTCTGTCCTCACATGGCCTCTTCTCTGTGCACGTAAGGGGAGAGAGAGAGAGATCTCTGGTGTCTCTTCCTCTTCTTATAAGGACACCAGTCCTATTGGATTAAGGCCCCACCCTTATGACCTCATTTAACCTTAATTATCTCCCTAACGGCCCTATCTCCAACCACAGTCACATTGGGAGCTAGGGCTCAATGTACGAATTTGGGGAGAACACAATTCAGCCTATAACAACTGGAAATCAGATTTCTCCTACATGGGGCAACTTCAAAAAGTAGCCTTATCAAAACAGCAGCCACTTTTCGTAGCACAGATGATTTCTGAGATAAAACCATATACGTGTGTTTTATGGCTTTAAATGCTTTATAGCTTCAAATGTTTTACAGCTTAAAAAGGTCTTTAGAATCCTTATCGTATTTGGTTCTCACAACCCTGAGAAAGAGGAAAGGCAGGCAGCCTGTTCCTCACTTCGAGATGATGAAGGAACAGGCTCCCAGAGGATACTTTGGAAATGCCTTTGGCTGGGGAGGGGCAGAGCTGGGACTGGAGTCTGCATTCTTGGCCCCTAGGATGTTTCAAATGCAGGGTTAACACCTCATGGTGAGGCCTCCAGATCCACTCATGTGCACAGAAACCACAGTAAGGGTTTTCAAGAACATAAAAATCAGTTACCATCAGAGACATTAAAATGTTTGCCTCGTGGGAGGGGGAATTGAAAGGAGAGTGAGTAATGGTGATAAAAGGAAATAATCAGATAGATAGAAACAGGAGAGGGATCTGGCACCAAGTGGGGCAACAGTGTGACATGAACCAGAGGCTATGATTAGCTCAGCCCTCTGCACCTGTCGAACAAAGGAAAGAAGTGGCTCAATGCCCAGAATGTATCCGACGTGAGGGAGCTGGGGACAGCACTACAAACACCCAACCTGCCTTCTTTAAGCCACCATCTTGTAATAAATATGAAGGAAAACTTGGAGCTCTACTAAAAATGGTTGTCATTCCCAAACCTTTCTTCATCATGTCCTTGCCTCACTGGAGTTTTAACATAATTGATGTTGGATTATCTCGCTTTTTGGGGAGGCTGTGTTTTGTGGTAAGAACACAACTTTGGAGTGAGACATATCTGGGGTCAAAGCCAAGGCCTCCCTGTTCTCTGCTGAGCAATGCATGTGACGAGTCCAGCTCAAGGGTCTAACAACAGAGAAAGTGTTCAATAAAGGCAGGATTTATATTTTCATTTCCAGTGAGGTGCCAGGGAAGAATGGATTGAGGAGCTTGGAGGTGATTGAATGCATCTGCCTAATGCTAAGAGCAGTTAACATGTGAGCAGATTTAGGGACAGGTTTTCCATTGGGGAAGTCATATATGAAAGCAAGAAGGTGTGCAGTTTTGTGGTTATTAAATATCAGCCATAATTAAACATAGTTGCAAGAGTTCAATAGTAACAGTACATGTTCTTTCTTAACTTTTTCAGAAATCATGTTGTCAAAGGAATTATCCCATAGTTTCCTGAAGAAAACACATAATTCTTGGAATCACAGAGAAAATGGTGACCTCAGACCAAGAAATGGTCAACAGCGGAAGTCCTTACTACTCAATGGTGACTTACTAACTTTTAAAAATTGGCTAAATATGAAAGTTTCCTGTGCAAAGGATCACAGAGTGTTCCTTGTTGGAAATAGAAAAATTCCTTCCTATTTTTAAAACATGATTACTTTTTCAGCGTTGAAAACCATCATCTTTTTCTCCTATTTTCCATGAGGCTTAATAGTAAATGGGGGCCAAGTTGGGACAATTGCCGACAAATGAGCATTGCAACTTCTATGTGGAGGCTCTTTGTCAATTAGAGAACTAGATCCAACTCCCCTTTGCCTTTGAGTTTTGAGTGTGTTTGTGTGCGTGTGTTTGTGTGTTTGTGTGTGTGTGTGTACGTATGTGAGAGAGAGAAAGAAAGAGAGACAGAGACAGACGGATAGACTATTACTGGTAGAATGGATATAGGTCAACACTCTATTAGAGAGAAGATCTGGGTCCCCCAAGTGAAGTTTCAGCAATGCTTCTCACTTTGTTAACTGCAAAGTAAGCAGATACAGAACTTTCTCAAATTCCATGCTCTTCATGGGTATCATGCAGATTGATTGAAAGAGAATACTAAGATTCCAGATGCTGTGTCTCTCTGAGTTTAGCTTTTTCTCCCTTGTCTTGGTACTTTGCGTTTGCAGACCAGAACGCTCTGAAATGGACACTCCATCTTAAAGGGAAGTTATGCATCTCCACTGCTATTCTACGGTTCATGTTACATTTCTCTTTCCCTTTTACAGCTGCATTTCTTAAACGAGTTAATACAGATCATGTTTCATGATTCCTGTATTCAGTTAGTCCCCTGTGACTGCATATACTCTCTACTAAAAATGTACTGGGAGTTTCCAATGATCTCCTAATCAATTTTCATGTCTTTTCTTGATCTATAAGTTCCTTGAATGCATTGGATATCTACTCTTTCCTGTCTATACTTTCTCCTTCAAAAAAGTTCATGTACCAACATATTTCTCAATTGCAAATCCCTAGTCTTAACCTTGTTGCTTTTGCTTCAGTCTGAAATATTCAACTGCGTGGTTTTAACATCTTCGGTTCTCTCTTTGATTTAATGAGTTATATAACAGTTTTGAAATGTGTTCACTTGATATTTGTCGAGTTATGAGTCACAATTTTAGCTTTTTAAAAAAATTATAACAATTGTTTTTTAACTCTATGGACCCTCAGAGATCTCTAAAAATATTTGTAAACTATAATTTGTTAATATAATAGAAAATCTCCCATCCTTAGTTGACTTTCTGATTGGTTTCTTCAGTTCCTGTCTTCTTTGGAGCCCAAAACATTCAGAAGAAATGTGGTGACCTGAGTTTCAGTGCGACTTGATTCTGCCCTACAGTAGGGGCTCCTAAACTTGAGCCTGTACCAGAATCATCTCTAGGGCTTGTTAAAGCAAGATTGCTGAACCCAACCCCAGAGTTTTGAGTTCAGAGTAGGTCTGAAATGGGACACAAGAACTTATAGTTCTAATAAGTTCCCTGGTGATGCTGACGCTGATGGTCCAGGGACAAGACTTTGAGAACCACTATCTGAAAGTAAGCCTAAATTTATTGACTGTTTTGCTTAGAAGGATCATCTGATGTTGATCTGAAGACACCACTTTATCAATAATAGCTCTTTTCTCCCCATAAATTTGACAACCATTTTCTCATTTGATTAAAGTTTACTGGGATTTCTCCTAAATATATTAGACCATTGCTCCCACCTCCTTCACCAAAATTCTTTATATCCAAAAGTAAGTCAAACAATTTTATGCATTATGTTTTTAGTTTGAGTTGGTAAAATGACAACCCTCCTCACCCCCAGCCCCACCCCTCACCCCTCAAAATAAATTATCTATTCTGTTTGTTAACCCTTGACATGAGGCTTTCTTGGACTCAAAATATAAAAATCTCGGTGTAGTTTTCAATAAACATTTTTATGATGTGGAAGATAAAGGTAGAGTGAAGATGTGTTATTTAAACCCTATTAATTACTTGCTCACTGGTTGATTTTAATATTGATATTGCTAAGTTTGCAGTCCACTTTTGTCAATAATAAGACAATTGCATAGGCAGTCAACTTAGGGTATTCACATTTTGCTTTAACTGAGAAGAAATATAAAAATATACATCCAAAATCTATGCATGCACAGCTGTTTATGTTAATGTGATTTTAATATTAGGCTGTCTTTGCTAACATAACTTGAGCATTCTACTGTCTTCGTCAATGCAATTTTACTGTCCCAGGAATCTCTTGCCCAGGAAGATAAAAGTTGCAATAACTCCATTGCTTATTCCAGGAACTTCCAAAAACGCCATTTAAATGACATCAAACTGTTCAACTCTTCAATAGATAGCATCAAACATCTGTTTACTCCTTACATCTCTTTAAAACCCTTGCCTCAAAATCTTTGTCTTGCTGTGTCCACAAATCCTAAACTATTATATCATGATACTTATCCAGTCATAATCAAACACATGCATTGAAATATCTACCTTAAACCAGACTCCAAAAGCTCATACATATCATCTAAGACTCTGTCAAGCAGTGGTGTCTCTTACTATGGTAAGAATAAACTCAGCTTTGTCTTATCAATAGGTTATTTTACTGGTTTTTTTTCAGGGATCCAGCATTTGGTAATCTGGGTGTTCCCACCAAGATCCAATCTAGACCTCCTCACTGTAGCAACTCAAGACCCTTGACTAGGACATAGGTCCCCTTGACCTCCAGCTAGGGAAACTTGCTAGAAATGCAAATTCTTAACCCTGCCCCACCTCCAAACATGCTCAATCAAAAACTCATGGTGAGATCCCAAAGTGATGAGCTTAACTTCTAGGAAGAAGGAACCCATTTCAGGAATTCTTTATTATCTGCTCATATTTGGAAAAAACAAATTATTCTTGGTGCAAACCACCTTAGTATCACTACTTGTTTTTCTCTGTCCTTGTCATTTGGTTGTACATTTATAAGAGGAAAGTTCATAGAAAAGAGGACAAGCAGAGGTCCCAATAACTCCCTTCATCAAATTGGTCCTGGGAACTGAGAAGTTCAGAAGGTTTCTTATCAGAATCTGTCCTTTGAAAAAACTATCCTGGTCAGATCCCAAGCTTAGAACTTTCCTCAGTCTTGGTTTGTTTTGTCCATGGGATTTCAGTTCTGGAAAGATCTCTACAAGCTTTTCCATTTCCTGTGATTAATCAGAGATGGCCTGGCCAGTAGGCTGGGGGCTTGAGCCATGAGGCGCACAAACGACCCCTCTGACTGTTTCCAAATTCCTCTGGTTTTGTCTCCATCCACATATATGTCTGCATCACCTCTGGGCTGGATGTCTAGTTCTGACATTTTTTATACTACAACTCCAAATTTTGAGCTTAGCTTTCTAAATGACATAAGTCACCAGGGATCATGTGGAATTACAGTAGTCACTTTGGGGGAACTTTTGATGTGATCAAAATTGTTCATCTGAGAGGTATCTTAGAAGCAAAAAGGGAACAAAATTTCAAACATCCAATTGTCTGCAAATTTTGGTGGGTGTAAGAAAGCATCTAAAAGAAATTTAGATCCAAAATTGTTTCCTTAAGAGAATTCTCGGCAAAGGCAAAAGAAAATGTGAAAAATGTAACACTATCTTTCTTTTTGATTCCCTCAAGTCACAAGATGAACCTAATAGCCTTTATCCTATTATTCCTTTTCCATCCTACCATATACCTTCATTTCCCTCTACTCTCTCTCTCTCTGTCTCTGGCACTCTCCCCTTCCCGCCTGGCTGGCCAGAAACTCCCAAAGCTCAATTAACTCCTAAAATTAAACTGCCCTCAGAACAAGGAAAACCTCATATGGTTGATTTTAAGCCCAGGTCTCACTCTGAATTGAGAGCCATTGTCAAATAGTTTCCAAACCCTATATAAGACAGACAGAAATTTGCAGAGGAGTGTAGCATAGTTTTAGAAACCAATAATCCGGGGCTTCCAGATTTATACCAATTAATACGTTAGTGAAAAATGAGATGCAGAAAATCAGGAGAATAAGGCAGAATGGGAAGATCTCAAGGGTAGCTGAAAAGAGCCCTAATTACACAGCTCTAGAGAGGTTTAGAAAAGCTGGGAATGTTGAGCATGGTCTTTTGATGGCTACGCCCAAAGACTTTCCTATGAAAACAGATTGGGCCATGACAAGGTCTTGTAGGCAAAGCAAGGATGAGTTTGATTGATACTTCAAGGACAGGCTCTTTTACTACCTTTAGGCAGAATTTAGGATTAGATCCTGAGACAAAGGGGACCCCAGTTTTCTTCTCACTTATTGCCAATAGTCTTAAGCTAGAAAGAGGGGATATAATATGAAATCGAAAACTAGAATGGGAAATAGCCCCATTACCAGGCCTCCAATACCTTGGTGAATATTTTGAAAAAGGCTTAGAACAAAACCAGAATAAGACTCAGGATAAGTTTATGGCTTTCCAGAAAACAAAAACAGCAACAAAAAAAACCCCAAAAAACTGCTAGATGTTTCCACCCCAGTCATTCTATATGGAAAAAGGCAGTCTTTTGATGAAGACATGAGTAGTTACTGTAAACAAAAGTGCATTGGAAAAAGAATTGTCTTGTGTTAGCCAAGAAACTATAGGAACAAAATGAAGTGAATAATCAGTAAAGCTTATTTGAGGGGAAACAGAGCACCCAATTTCCTGTTTTAGCCTTAAATTCACAAGGAGAAATTTCTCTAAATATTAAAGAGAAAACTTGCAAACTTTTTATTGATACAGGTGCTGCAGTATTCAGCTGAAATTCTGCCACTGTTATACAGCCTTGCATTTAGAGTGAACTATTAGAATATATTAAAGCAGAACACAGAACCGTTAGAATACTCAGGTGGTGGGTGTCTGTAATAATCCTCAGACACTCCCTGTGTCCCAGTTCTTAACTGTCACCCTGGGATCTTTAACCAAGGAACATGTTTTCCTCCTTAATGAACACACACACCTGCTAACTTCATGGGGAGTGGTTTATTGTGCAAATTGAATTGCCAGACTAAATATGCTAATAGATCCTTTCTGGAAATCCCCGAGGGCCCCCTATTCATCATAATGGCATAGCTAATTTGGACGTTGATTTACCAATGTCTGTATATCTAAATAAAGCCCACAGTGCAGATCTCAAGGAGGCACCAGACTTCTTGTGGGCAAAATATTCTGCTGATATAGGAAGAATTGCTGGGGCTGCACCCATCAAGGTTAAGATCGCCGCATCTAATATCAACTCAAACTTGCACAAAACCCTCTTAACTAGAGTTAAAGATGAACTACAACCAATAGCCAAAAGTCTGATACAGAAAGGCCTCACCATACCTTGCAGCCTTCCTTATAACATGCTTATCATCCCTGTTAAAAACCCAGGGGATGGGGTATAGATTTGTCTAGGACATGAGGATAGTTATTCCCTGCTTCCTTGTACTACCAAACCCAAATACTATTTCCTTTTTGGTGACTCCTGCGTCTACAATTTTACAGTAGTAAATCTATGTTCTACTTGTTTTAGTGTTCCCTTAGGTCAAAATAATCCATATTTGTTTGCCTTTTCCTGGAAAAAACCAGCAATACCTGGACTGTTATGGCCAAAAGTATTATTGAAGCACCTCCTACTTCTCACAAGTCTTCAACTACAACCTCAAGGACCTAAATTTCCTTGTGATTCTATTTTTATCCAATATGTGGATGACCTTTTGCTGTGTTCTTAAGACGGGGCGAGCTCTAAGATTGATTCCATCTGTCTGCTTACCGTTTTAACTCAGATAGGGCGTGAGGTTTCCAAAGAGAAGTTACAGTATTGTCAAAGTAGAGTTCATACCTAGAACATGACCTATCCCAGGGAGGTACATCCCTCCATTTGTTTTAACGGACTTGGCCTTTCAAAACTTTCCCAGCCCGGTAACTGAGAGACAATTAAGAAGATTCCTGGATCTCACTGGCTACTGCAGTTCCTAGCTTTTCTGAATTTCCACATCACTGTATGACTCAACCAAATCCTTGGTGACCAAACTCTTCTCCAAGAATCTAAGCACAGACACTGTTCGTGAGTTAAAATCAACTCTTCAAAAACCTTCCACTCTGGGCTTATCTAGTCATCATAAGCTTGTCTAATTATATACAATGTAAGAGATTCGAACAAGCCCTGGGGGTTCTGACTCAACTTCTTGTGAATCCTCAGACACCAATAACTTACTACAGTTTTTCTCTTGACCCATGGGCAAAAGTCTACTCACCTTGTTAAGGGCACTAACCATTGCAGCTAAACTAGTGGAGGCTCTCTTGACTTGGTTTTTAGGGTCTTCTTTAAACTTGATGATTCCTCCTGTTGCGTATTCTTGGTTGCTCTCTGCAAGTAGGCTTACCTCCTAGGAAATCCTATTCTTTTACTCTCGCATGTTTCTATGCATTGAATCCTGCTGTTCTTCTTCCAGTATCTTCAAGAAGGGGGCACTTATGACTGTTTAACCTCTGTTTGCAAACCCTCTAGGCCCTTGAATAGATGTGCTAGAGACTACTTTAGAAAATCAAGACTTAATTTTGTTTGTTAATGGGACATATTTTAAGACTTACAGGAAAATACCAGGTGGTTCAGAATAGAGCTGTTTTAAAATATGGACCTCTCACAGAGAAGAGATACTATTTTAGGGGAAGAATGTTGTGATTTCATCCCTCCAGACCTCTCTGGTAGCCAAAATATTGCT
The DNA here is from genome assembly GCF_057802395.1 of Ceratotherium simum simum. Taxonomy (NCBI): domain Eukaryota; kingdom Metazoa; phylum Chordata; class Mammalia; order Perissodactyla; family Rhinocerotidae; genus Ceratotherium; species Ceratotherium simum. The sequence continues at coordinate 22,380,716 of NC_141937.1, read as the reverse complement.
AATAGATCCAGGATGCAAATAAAGAAATGGTGAATTTAAATTGTTCTCCCTTACCTCTTTTACAAATATACTCATCTTTCTTATCAACAGGTGATTTTGGTGTTTCTGGAACCAGTAAGCATATTTAACAGAGATTCTGGAGCATGACCTGTAGAGTTTCATATTCAGTAGGTCTATGAATAGCCTAATCAGACTCCAGATGCTTCTGAAAAATGTGACAAAAGGACCACAATTTACTTCTATAACATCTAGCTGTGTTTAACCTTACAAAAACCAGTTACAATTAAGTTAATTAACTAACGAATTAGTCTTTGAGGCTAGGCCAATTGCAAAGGCATATACTCTGGTCCCCATTGTTCATGGGTTTTGTCCTAATTCTGATTCGGGCAGTCCACTTAAACAATTTATCTGTGGGAGTCGAAAACCAAGAGCATTGATACTTGATAACTAATCTCAAGAGGATCCATTCACATTCACAGTGCACATTTCCAATAATTGCTATCTAGGACTCTGCTTTTTGTTATCAATAAAATATGAGAAATAAATTTAATAATCAGTACACGTTTGCTCAATACACTAAAGGAATAGATTTATAAAATAATTCAAACAGGTTGCGACAATCTTGAGCATTGTTTTGCTGTATAAAAAATATCTTAAGAATAGATCTGAGGGGAAATATGACAGAGTTTTTAACCTGCACGCAAAAAAGCCAGACCTGGGGCCGGCCCAGTGGCATAGCGGTTAAGTTCCTGCACTCCGCTTCAGTGGTCCTGGGTTGGCAGGTTTGGATTCTGGGCGCGGACCGACGCACTGCTTATCAAGCCATGCTGTGGAAGGCATCCCACATATAAAGTAGAGGAAGGTGGGCACGGATGTTAGCCCAGGGCCAATCTTCCTCAGCAAAAAGAGGAGGATTGGCAACAGATGTTAGCTCAGGGCTAATCTTCCTCACCAAAAAAAAAAAAATAATAATAATAGTAATAATAAAAAAGAGCCAGACCTCAAAAGAAAGGGCCTTCTGGAGGAGAGAAAATAGATGGTATTTATAGCTCCATTTATTACACAGCAACCATATTGTGATTGGATAATATTTTGGTTGGTTTTAGCAGAAACCAGGTATTTCCGTTATTAGCTAAGTAAAGAAATAAACAAAAAATGGGGTCCCAGGAAACAACTTTTGGATACCCCAGCCACTCATAGATCCTGCTGTTTTTGTCATTCATGTCTGGTTTAGCAGTACCTGCCACGCATGGCTCATCTAGAAAGACATGGATTTTAGAAATAGAAATTATTTTCTTCTAGAAATATAAGTGTTTTCTGAACCGAGGAGAGAGTTAAGCTGAGGGCAAACTGTCTTGAACCTGACCCATGTTTTTAGCATATCTCTTTAATAATAGGAATATATTGGTTGTCACACAAGGTTGCTTTCCATGTTAAAATCCTGAATTAATACTGATAATTGTTTGCCTATTCACGTGTCATTTTTCTAGCCTCCATGGGATCACCGCCTGTATATATTTACAAGATTAAAACCTATGACATTAATTCAGCAACCAAAGTGAACACTGCAGGATGTTAATAGGTAAGAGGCAAAGGGTTGTCTGATTAAATGCTTTAGAAATGCAGAGTGAGACACAGTTATGCAGGTTTCCTTACTTCAGGATTTCTCAAAGCTTTTAATATATTCATGTGCATTGGGAATCTCCAAGGGCATAGAGGATGCAGTGTGCCTCAAAATTATTTAACCAGGGAATCCTTTTACGGGGAACTACTGCTCCGTTCACTGCATTTTTAATGATCACTGTGATGTCTTCTTAGGATCCTAACATCTAACTATGTCTAACATCTAATATCACCAATAAGCATATTGAAACATAACCATGACGGTATTGGGATATGGTCCTGTAAGTAACGGTTAGTTCCTTACATTTTTTCCTTGAGCTGTATTCCTATATTTGGATACACATCCTGTGGGGATCTAGAGTGTGCTATATGTTCTTATAGGGACCTATTGATCCTCCTTCCAGCTCCCATTAAGATTATTGTAACTACTTGTTTATCATTGGACTTATCCGTTAGATTAGGAACTCCCCAAGGCAAGGATTTGTTCCCTTACTGTTTTTGGCAACCTGAATGGTGCCTTGCACATCCCAGGCACTTGAATACTTTGTTCTCAATGAATAGCCACTAGATTTCAAGTCAAGGTAGAATTTTGATCCATGGTTAACATCCTCCAATTAATTGTAAGCTCCCTCTTCACCTTTGCACTTGTTCATCATTGACATTTTGGGGATATGGTGCCCAGCATGCATTGTGTATTGCGCTAAAGAGCACCTTATATTAGACATCATTGACGATATGAACCCACCTGGTGGGGCTGGAAGTGGGGAGAGGAGAACAGGATACAGGAGGATCGTGTCGGTCAGGGATGAGCTTTTGAAACTATACTCGGAAGACTTCCTGAGCAGCGTGTGTATTGTCCTCAGTTTCCCACAGACTAAACACTGCTCATGAGATTCACAGAGCACTCTAAAGAAGGAGACTGTTCTAGATATTGATAGGCTTGCTCGGGTCAGATTTACCCTAGAATGACTCAATTCTTTCCCACAGTTGTAGCATGTCATTTTATTTTATTTTGTCTGAATAAAAAGAAAAAATAATTGATTCCAAGTAAAAATTTAAAAATCAATGTTTTAATACTTCTGAAAACTGGTCTAAAAAAAGTACACTCAGGAACTAATTGTAATTACATCCCATAGCAGCCTGGGAGTTCTTCTCATTTAATTACAAATTCAACATTTGCGCTTTCTGGACTGAGGACAGGGCTAGGCTGAGGGTAAATTGTCAATTAATTTTTCCTAATTACTACATACAAAATTGAAAACAGTACCCCCAAATAAGCTATCTATAAAAGAATAGCTGAACCCAAGCATACACTGCAAATATTCTAAAATACGAAAACTATGTCACCAATTGGAATGCCTTCAAAATGAGAGATTAGTACCAAGTTAAGTTTATACAAAGTGCAAATAAATTGCATGTTTCTAAACAAATGCTTGGCAGGGGCACAGTATCACATATGTCTACTCAATTTGGTCAAAGTGAAGACCCTCCTATGCATTGTGTGTCCTTCCAGCTAAAAATTAACAATACATTTTGAACGAACCTTCTTCTGAGCAGTTTATAATAATATCCCCTTGATTCCATTTATTGTCTGGGTTTTTCCTTTCTTTCTTCTTTGTTTAAATTTTTTTTTCCTAATTTTACTATCATTCCTGAAGTCTTCTCCTTCTCGTAGGATTTTGGGCAGAGATATGCTAAGTTTTCCTACTTGTGTTTCTTTCTGAAATCGGATTGTTAGCCTGGGCTGGAGGGGCTGATCTTCTCGACCTTGGGTGTCAAAGAAGGCATTGTAAAAGGGCTACTTCCTTCCCATTCCATTGACGCAGTGGACATGATGCCCAGGCAATGGAACTTTAGTATTCTAGCCTAAAAGTCCTCTGCTTTGCCCACCTCAAAGTTTATACGGTGAAACCTCATGGCCCCAGCTCATCACCCTCTCTGAGCTATCCCTTTGGTCTCATGACTCTCCCAGTTTCTCTCACTAAAGAGGTGGAGTCTGTTCCCCGTACCTAGCCTTGTAATTCGCTTTGACCAACAGAATTCAGCAGAAGTTGCAGTGTGCCAGTTCTCAGCAAAGCCCTCCATTTGCACGCCCACACTTCTGCCACTGCACGAGAACATACCCAGTTAGCTTCCGGTGGATGAAAGAACCCGGCTGAGTTGCCACAGGCATCCCAATCTAGCCATCCCACATCCCTCAGCAGCCAGACAACCCCAGACATGTGAGCCAGTTCAGCTGAGATCAGGAGTCCTGTCCGGATCAGCTGACCCTCACACCACATGAGCTAAATAAACGCTTATTATTGAGGTTTTATGGCTGCCATGCTGCATCATTGTGGCAATAGATAATAAATATCACAGGCAGTGGATATAACATGATTGTGATCGGCTCCTAGTCTCCAGAGTAGGCTCACTCTGGTCACTTAACTAACCTCACAAAAACACAAGCCGATATTGCACATCAATGAAGGTTTTGGATCCCACTTACGGTGTCAGGTGGTATGGTGTTACTGGTGTTTTACTGTATTTTCATTAAATTCTTAACTCATGAATTAAAAATGGGTCTCTGAAAAAGCTGATCTGCTGAACAGTGGGTGTGTGTGAGAGAGGGAAATAGCCAAGAGCAAACTACATTCTTTAAAATTCATATACATATATGTAATATCTACAATAGAGGGAAGTAACAAGCTGAAGGCTTAGTGTAAAAACAAAACTTTTTTTCATGCATGAAAATGTTTATTAACAATAGCTTACTGTATGTCTATATCAACACTAAAAAGTAGAATTAGTAGAAAATAATTTAATAACCATTAAAGGTTCTTCATATGTATTGCCAAATTGTTCTTTTAAAATTTTGTATTATATTTTATGTCTACCTACAGTATGTTAAATTTACCAAAACTTTGCTAACATTTATGCTTATATTAAGTATATATGCTTAATTAATATAAGAATATATGCTTATATTTATGGTTATATTAATTAAGTTTATAACTTTCAATTGTGAAAGGCAAGGTAGTGGTCCTTTACTCATTAAAGTTTTGTCTAATACCTTTATATTTTCTGTTAGGTTCTTTTATGATATTTAATACAAAATATTTAGTTAACGATATAAATAATGAACTTGAACATTTATGTCATTAAATGTGGTTTTCTAGTTTTTGCAACTGCTAAAATCATGTAAATTAATTTTTTTATTGCAGTAACATTGGTTTACAACATTGTGCAAATTTCAGGTGTAAATGATTATACTTCTATTTCTGCATACATTACATCATGTTCACCACCCAAAGACTAATTATAATCCATCACCACACACATGTGCCTAATCACCCCTTTCACCCTCCTCCCTCCCAAAACAAAATTTTTTCATTTCAACTATCTACTCCACAGGTTGCTGGAAACCAACAACTGTTTCCTTAGAAGTGCTTAATGTGAATGTTACTTTGGAGTGGGACAGGGTGTTTAAAATGTATGTTCGTTAGAATGTATCAGCTTTATTTATTTTAACAAATTACATGTTTTGGGATTTTCTATTTCACAGATAGCTTTTAATCTTAGAGTCAAGTAACATGATTCTCAACACTGTTTCCCAGTTTCTGGGACGGCTTCAGAAATGGATTAAACCTACTACTGGAGCAGTTAAAATCCAGTGTGCAAATAAAAAGCACATTATTTAAGAGCATGAGGCTACAAGTGGATTTGAAAGGGTAATCAACTAAATACTAATAGCACCTAAGTTATTAAAACAAAAGCTCAATGGACCCCATGTATGTGTTTTCAACATCCAACATTATTTTTTCCTATCAATAAGCCTTCTATCTGTAAGGGAAATTGAGAAATATATATATAAGAGAGAAGAGAGGACCAGAGAGAGAGAGAGAGAGAGATAATGACAGCAAGAGAGAGAATGTCTTAGTATATATGAGAGAAATTGCAGGAAAATATGTGGACTTATCAGAATACAAACTCTCTTTACATTTTATTTTTGTAAATGTACATTCAAAGCTCAGATTCCATCCGTGAACACAGGAAGAATATCCAAGACATCTTGTGTTAAAATTACTTTTATTCAGGATGAAAAATACAACATGTAACCAGATTAGATGATAGTTTATGATTAATTCTTTACCACATATTTCAAAAGAACTACATACTTATTTCCCCTTGTTGTTACTGCAATATATTTCTTTTTATTTATTATTACTTAGAAGGTTACAATGTAGTGTTTCACATAGCTTTTCCTTAGTAGCAGACAGAGGACATGTTGTACACAATTACAGGCAGAAAAAAGTTAATACATAACTTTTCAAAGGAAGACACCAAATCTACAACGTGTAGTTCAGAGTTCAGGGAATTTTTTTTTCTTTAAATAGATGCTTTTCTGGGGTATGATGTGGCCTGATAAAAGCTCTCAATTTTGCAGACTGCAGTAGCATAAAGCTATTTCCAACACAATGGATGAAGATGGATCTGAGGTAGAAAGGTGGTCATGGCTTTCCTCTTATATAAAACAATTTTCTTCTCAAAATATCTATGCTGCAAATAAACACCCCTGTCCCCCAACCCACCCAACCTATTCGAAAGGAATAGCAATTTCTAACTTTAAGCCTCCTTCTGGCCAAATCCCAGTTCAAGGGAACCCAAAGTTAAAATATCCTGATGTTTTAAATGCACGTATGCTTGAATCAAAACACATTATTTTCCTTTTTTTCTTTTTTTTTTGGTTTCTCTACATTTGGTAATTACTTAACATGTTTAAACTGAATCAATTAAATGTTAAATCAGAAGCTGAACCAAACACCTAATTGAATGCACTCAAAGATACAGGCAGGGGCACCACCATGTAAGCATTAATTTCATTCTTCTATAGAAGCAGTGATGTAAGCTTTTGATAAATATCCTTCCCAAAGGTACTGATCCAATGCAGGGTAATAAAACATGTATTCATTCACTCAAAAGATAAAATGAGACATGCATTCAATTTGTGCCTGCTGTCAGAAAGAAAATAACCTGGAATTTCAAGAATTATAAATGGCTTGAATATACAACAACAACAATAAAATTCTCTGCGAAGAAAATTAAAGACAAAGATGTGTACTGGCAGCACAATTAGGGAAAGGCCTGTTGTGTATTTATTGATGAAAATCAAGACCTGGGAACTAGGAAAAGTTATACCAAGTTCTGTTTCTGCGTCAAAATGAAAATATGCTTAAATGGGCAACCTTTGGTAAAATGATCTTTGAGATTCTCATAATCCTGCTCCTTAAGTCCCTCTATCATACACACTGGGACATGAAATAAATAAAGAAATCAAGACCTACTTATGTAGAGCAGGGAAATAAAAGGCAGGAAAAAAAATCCCAATAGGAACGCCAGCTGGGCCCACAGGACTTTTATTGTGGTTATCCAAGTGGTTGCTAAAGAAACAAATGTATGGTGTCAAATAAAGTTAAACAGTATACACAGAGCTGTAGCCTAATCCATATACATATAGTGTTTGATTGAAATATATGAACTTATTAATTTGGCCAAATTGTGGGAACAGATACAGGAAATCTATTTGGTCATGTGGCTGGTGAATTATAAATAACCAAAACATAATGGCATGAGTGTCGAAGAAATAAATGAAGTTATTGTACAAGGTTAAGATGAAAGAAGGTAAAATTGTCTTCTAATTCTTATGCAATTTTTGTCACGGTTATTAAAAAGAAGGTATCATATTAGAAAGCCCCCACCCACTTTCCCAATACTGTATACAGTATACAAATCAGAGACAAATGTATTTCCGTTTCCAAATACCACTCTGTTCATTAATTTACAGTTGCATAGAAAGGGAAGAAGAAAACAATAATATATGATTATTATAAAAACAAAATATCCTTTTCTCTTTGGATAGTCAGTGTTTTACTCCTTCAGTAGAACACACAGTCCGCATTCAACAGCACGTTTCCAGGAGCCACGGAGCTTCTGATTACACGGAGTTTGGAATTGGCGTTTGCTGAAAAGGGCAATACTGTATGTCAGGAAATGCTGGTTGGTTAGATGAATACTTCACATTGCCTGTGGGAAGGGAAAACAGTACTGTCAGAACAACATTTACAGAAAACATTACAGGTAGTAGAGACCTGTCAACTCTTTCAGGAAATACAAGGGCTTCTTTCAGAACTAATCAAACCCTATTTGCTATGCTCCTTTACTCCCATGTGACTTTCGCTCCCTGGGATGAGACCCTTGTCTCTCACTCTGAAGACACCTAGTCTGTTTTTTATCACTGCAGCCAATATAGAGGAAATCTGGAAGACTTTTCTCTTGCCTAGGCTGGAAACCAAGCTAAAATTCAGAGGACTTGGCTTCTTCTTGTTGGAGGTACTAATGGTGAGTGAATTAGGCTAGTGCAAGCAACTCATCTCTCCTTGGGGGACTGTGGGAGGTCTCCTGCAGAGAGGGTACCCTTGACAATTTCAACTGGTTTCAGTCACAAGCTGGGGTCCAGACAAGAGGAACACAAGACAGGACTCACAATCCAAAGGTGGGCAGTGGTGCTAGTTAAAGGCTCAGAGCCAGTGGACATAGACAAGAGAGGATATAAATCAGGCCACACTCAGGGGAGTGGCATCAACTTTCAAACGGATGGTCAAACAGTTGGGTCCACCGTCATTAAAACCCAAGTCCTCAAACTCTTCTCTGAATGCATCCTTCGCTTGCTTGCTCTAACCAATATCTAGATCATCCCTGAAAACACAGCTTCCTCTATAACCCTCTCACATATGACTCTTTTTTTTCTTCCACACTCCTCACATCTTGGATAAGTCCTTCCTAGATCCTCACTGTTTTTCAGGGTCTTTTCTCTCTCTTCTCCCTAAAAACACCCAGCTTTGACTCTCACGCCATCAGACTGTACCATCCATTATGCAGTCATCTTCTGACCCCTTCGGTCACGTTCCCTTACTTCTTGATAAAGAAACAGCTCACTGTCACCCACTTTAAAGCTATTTTTAATTCTTAGTGATTTCAATACCCACATAGATGATTCTTCCGAAACTCTGCCCTCTCAGTTCCTTGAGCTCCTCTCCTCCAATGAACCTGTCCTCCACCCTTTGAGTCACTCACTCAAAGTTCCAAACATGGACCATTACCAATACCTGCAACTCCTCCAACATTTCAATTTCAATCATCCACCTTCCGACAACCATCTCTACCTCTCCGGCTTACTTCCACTAGAACCCCAACTTCATCCATTGTTGGTAAAATAATCCATTGATCTTCCCATTTATTTTTTGTCTCCTATACCTAAGGCATCCTCACTTCTTTCTCTACCAAGCATAGGTGCCTGCTTCAATCATTATCATCACTCCTTTGCCTCCTCCCTCTAATTGCTGTACTCTCTTAGCCAAACCACAACTTCAGCTCTGGCTAAATGCAATACTCAGCCTACTCTGGTACCTGTGCTCATGAACTTGAATGTGGCCAGAGGGTAACAGAGAGGCCTGCAGACTGGCCTCACGTTAAATTCATGAGCGGGAACTGTAAGTGGTGCCCTTTAATGCTGCCTGGTAGCTAGGCACTATTGCCCTGTCCATTTGCTCTCCTGATCTCCAAGCAGTTATGGCACATCCTTCAGTCTCTCCTCATACTTCTGACACCTCCTCCCATCCTCCCATCCTGCTGAAGCCCTGGCTTCTGATCTGCTGAGACAACAGATGCAATCAGAAGACTTCTGGTCCCTGGGATGAGGTCCTTCTGCCTCATGAGCTCTCACATCATGTCCACTAACCTACTTCATATTCCCTTGTCTTCCCTCTGGTTACTAAAGACAAACTATCTATGCTTCTTGTTAAGATCCTAGCCTTTCTTGCCATTAAGACAATAACACAATCAGAAGGTTCACTGTTCAAAAAGATTAACAAGCAAGTTCATGAAAGAAAAGATTACTGTGAATCCAAAGATTTACTGTTGTCTTGTGTACATTATTACTAAGAGTACCTGATAAGGAAAATACTGAAAGGCATAAGGCCAGAGCTGCCAACAGTTCTCAGCAAATTTTTAAATGAAAAATCAAAACATTTTCTCCTTCAGAGTAACAAAACCACTTTGTGAGACATCTGGGAGAACGCTGGTCAGCCATTTGGCTACCTAGGGTAACTTTACATAGTACATAGGAGACATTAAAAAACTATCTGAGGGGGTTGGCCCGTTGGCACAGTGGTTAAGCTTGGTGCACTCTGTTTTGGCAGCCCAGGGTTCACAGATTCAGATCCCAGGCGTGGACCTACACACCCATCAAGCCATGCTGTGGTGGCGACCCATATACAAAATAGAGGAAGATGGGCACAGATGTTAGGTCAGGGCCACTCTTCCTCAAACAGGAAGATTGGCAGCAGGTGGTAGTTCAGGGTCAATCTTCCTCACAAAAAAAAAAAAAAAAAAAAGCTATTTGAGGGACCTGCCCTGTGGCTGAGCGGTTCAAGTTCTGCTTTGGCGGCCCAGGTTCTTGGGTTTGGATCCCAGGCACAGACCTACACCACTTGTCGGCCATGCTGTGGCAGTGACCCACATACAAAGTGGAGGAAGACTGGCACGAAAGTTAGCTCAGGGCTAATCTTCCTCAAGCAAAAAAAAAGAGCTATTTGAACACAAAAGATGGAACACTTGGTATTTTGGGCATCTGGAAGAATTGGCTTGGGAGAGGTTCCCCCTCCCCAAACTGACAAACTATTAGTATTGAATCAACTAACATTTAAATGTCAAGCAAGTTTACTTTACGTATTTACATGGAAAATAAAGTAGCACTAAAATCAACGGTAGCTAAAGTGCTTTACTCCTGGTTGTAATCACCACACCGGAACCAATCAACCCATTAACTCTTACCTGGGGCCTGCTGGGGAGATTAGCTGAAAGAGAAAACAAAAGAAATGAATTGAAGGCAGTACAATTGCTTTGCTGTCCCCACGCCCAGGCACGCAAAAGTGTGGAATGTACCACTCCCACCTGGTAAATGGGTGCTAATAAGAAAATAAGAAATAGGTGTTTGATTGGTTTTTTTTTTTGCTTGATGCTTTAACAAAGGTTAGTTTCCCTAGTTTGTTTCTCATATTCTGTGTGCTTTAAGATACAAAAATTCCACCCAAATATGCAAAACATAGGCTGGCTCTCTCAAATAAGTATACACTAAAGCATTCAGTGAATACTTAGTTTTGCAAAACATCTCAAAAGTTCCTATTGAAATCATGCCATGTATTTGGTTTATGTATATGAACAGAGCAAGTTCTGTATATTTTGCTGAATAGAACAAATTCTGACCAAGAGGTCATTAGGGAAATGAAGGGGTGTGAGTCTTCAGTTTCTGCCACCCTTGGCTCATCCTTGCTCCAGAGACTAGGAAGATGGTGGTGAGGTGCTTGCATCAAAGAAAGGGTTGGCCTAATCTTTGGCAGTCTTCTAGGCACTTGGGCTAATAATTGTGCCTTCGAGAGGCCCAGTTAAGAGCACTGGAGAAGTTAGAATATGGTGTCTAATTCGCCTTTGCATCTGAGCAGCTCCATTCCTTCCTGGTTCAGAGGGCACAAACAGTGTAGCTGACCTAAGGGGCGCTGGGAGAGCAGCCACTAGCAAATCTCTTCTCTGAGGCCTCTGCTTTTTCATCTCTGCCTTTTGCTGCAAAATCTCACAATTACCATCTCGTACTCAAGCCGGGGGGAGGGAGATAGCTCTGCCCTCCAATGATGGTAACATCTGTTCCGAGTCAAATACGAATTGTCCCTAATCATCTAGCATGCTGCACTCCTTCCAGCTCTCATTTTTCTGTGCTGAGGGAAAAAAAAAGACATTGGTGATGACACAGTGGGTGCCAATAACTTTGTGAGAAAAAAGGGCAAACGAGAAAGATGACTTTCCTATGATGCCGGAAGGGAAAGTAGAGCCCCAATAGTATGGGGGGGAAGAATCAGGTGAAAACCAGTCTAGTCCCACCAGATATGTCAGTTACATCAGGAAAAAAAAAGAGTGGACCTCCTTACATATCTGAGCTATGCCCAAGGGAGAGGAGCTTGGTTGCCAAAAGTATTAAGTATACCATGGGCAGAATTATGCTTCTCTTCTAAGTAACAAAGAGCCAAACCCAAACAAAAATCAAATGCATTTCGCTTCAAATCAACATTTTTTTGTGTGTGCGTGTGAGGAAGACTAGCCCTGAGCTAGCATCGGTTGCCAATCCTCCTCTTGTGCTGAGGAAGAGTGGCCCTGGGCTAACATCTGTGCCCATCTTCCTCTACTTTATATGGGACACTGCCACAGCATGGCTTGACAAGCGGTGCGTCGGTCTGCACCCGGGATCCAAACCTGTGAACCCTGGGCTGCCAAAGTGGAACATGCGAACTTAACCGCTAGGCCACTGGGCCAGCCCCCAAATTTACGTTTTTAACCCTATAGTTTTTTATCAAATAAAATGCTATAGGTACTCCTCTGAACAAATGACACAAATATATTTTAAAAAGAAATCAGGGTTTTGAGCGATCAAAAAATGGGCAGAGGAAATGAACCGACACTTCTCCAAGGAAGATATACAGATGGCCAATAGGCACATGAAAAGATGCTCAACATCACTAATCATCAGGGAAATGCAAATCAAAACAACGCTAAGATACCATCTCACGCCCGTTAGAATGGCTATAATCACCAAGACAAAAAACAACAAATGTTGGAGAGGATGTGGAGAAACAGGAACCCTCATACACAGCTGGTGGGAATGCAAATTGGTGCAGCCTCTATGGAAAACGGTATGGAGGTTCCTCAGAGAATTAAAAATAGAGATGCCCTAGGATCCAGCTATCCCACTACTGAGACTCTATCCAACGAACCTGAAATCAACAATCCAAAGAGGCTTATGTACCCCTATGTTCATTGCAGCATTATTCACCATAGCCAAGAAGTGGAAGCAACCTAAGTGTCCCTCGACTGACAATTGGATCAAGAAAATGTGGTATATATATACAATGGAATACTACTCAGCCATAAAAAAAGACAAAATCGTCCCATTCGCAACAACATGGATGGGCCTGGAGCGTATTATGTTAAGTGAAATAAGCCAGAAAGAGAAAGACAAACACTGTATGATCTCACTCATATGTGGAATATAAACCAACACATGGACAGAGAAAACTGGACTGTGGTTACCAGGGGCAGTGGGGGTGGCGGGTGGGCACAAGGGGTGAAGGGAGTCATATATATGGTGATGGACAAACAAAAATGTACAACCCAAAATTTCACAATGTTAGAAACAATTAAAACATCAATAAAAAAAAAAAAAGAAATCAGGGTTTTGAGTTTTTGATGAAGGTCACTCATGCTTAATAAACACAGGGAATTCACAGTGAAAATACACTTGTAGGTAAAAAATAATTTTAAAAGCATTTATTAGTCTATCAGCAAAAAATACTCCACTTATTACTAGTACCCTGTATATTTGGATGACAAATGAAAAAAACTGACAGAAGATTTTACACTAAAAAAAAATAGTTATAGCAGTCAGTGGAAATTTTAGTGAGTACGTTGGTTAATAGGCAACACAATTAAATTCCCTTCATTAATGCCTTGCCAGGAAGAGATGGAAATGCCTGTCTCTCTGCTCTGAAACTCGATGTAAATAATTAAAAGAAGACTTTAAAAGGCCATAATTCAAGGATGCTATCAGGACCAATTGGGATATTAATTCAAGGTAGAGGAATTCTAAAGTGTTATGCACAACAATATATAGACACAGTAAAAAAAAAAAAAAAAGCATGTTTAAGTAGGCAATTCATGCAATTAGGATTTATGAATACAGTTTCATTTTAATTCTAAGATTGCCAGAAGTGGAAATTCACTTGTGACCATGCTAATTTTTAATCCACAAAAGATCAAAAGTCAAGATTAACATGCAGATCACTTCATTGTATGCTGGTGACAAGCAATTTTAAAGTTCTCATTAGTTACAGGGGCTCAAGGGATTGGCTTGGCGTTGGGAGGGTGCCAATCCGGTTTGCTTAGAAAAATTCTCCAAAAGCAGTCAGTAAGCTTTGGGAAAGTAAAGGCTTATTAAAATATTTGCTATCTGAGCAACTTAAAAGGGGCAACAAAGCAACTGAAGTCTACAGAACTTTCTGAGTACTATTTTGGGAAATTTCACCACCTAAACCTTCCCAGTAAGAAAAGGTAATCATTCATTCATTCACTCAATTCAGAAGCATGTCTTGGGCACCAAGTACACGTCTGGTGCTCATTTCTATCCTGTATTAACTTTTAAAAGGTTTAATAACTTTAGGCAGAATTAAAAAAATACGTAGGGGCCGGCCCCATGGCATAGTGGTTGAGTTCGGCATGCTCTGCTTCGGCAGCCTGAGTTCGTGGGTTTGGATCCCAGGCACCAACCTACAGCACCCGTCAGCCGTGCTGTGGTGGCGACCCACATACAAAATAGAGGAAGACTGGCACAGATGTTAGCTCAGGGTGAATCTTCCTCAAGCAAAAAGAGGAAGATTGGCAACGTATGTTAGCTCAGGGTGAATCTTCCTCAACAACAACAACAAAATGTATCAATTTTACAAATAAGTCAATTAAGCCTTTATTTTTATGGAAAGCTGTCCCTATCTTGGAGATTTTTATATTTTCAAAGCAAAATATAGAATATAAATACCAAGAAGAGCAAACTAAACCCAAACTAATAGCAGAACTTCAGAAACCAAAAATAATAAGACCTAAATTTCAAAGGATTCTAAAACACATTATACATCATTTCTTATCCGAGATGTACTTGAGCTCTTCAAAATAACACATGACTGGTAATGCTCATCCACAGAAAACTATAAAGATGATAAATATCTGTGAATGTACAAACTTAAGGCTATGAGAACATGGGGCCAGTGTCCCATCAAGGAATCTTGGGGCTCTGTAAGTCACCTCACAACACAGAATGACACAGGTGGAGAGGGCACCAATGCAAAGCAGGAGTTTAATCTGTCATGTAGGTCTCCTTGAAGATATATACTCTTCTCAGGAATCAATAATACCTATTAATAGCTAATAAGATTCCAACCAATGGGAATTTTATACTTGCCTTTAAGGGGGACCATAAAATGAGATGAATATATTCACTTCTTAAGATGCATTTTTGCCCTATAATTATGATTATAAATTATTTTTATTTATATTCTCTTCTAAAATATGATATAGATCAATGTTCTACAATATCTAGATACAAGAATATACTGTGAAAAAGATTTAAGAATAATTGCTTTAGAAAATTAAACTTTTAAAAAGACACATCATGAATTTTTAGTATAAAAATTTTAATATGGAAATTATATATTTTATATTCATGATAAAGCATATATTTAAACGTATTTCCCATGCGAGCTCTCACTGCCAGCTGACTTTTCAAATGAACATGTATATCAAGGAATTTAAATAAAAACTTCTAAACAGGCTTTGATTTACAGAATTTGTTCTTAACTAATTATGAATGTATTTGGATTTAAGCTGAACTAAAAAATAATTTCACTTAGAAATTTGATTATGAAATTCTGGCTTGCAAAGACTATGATGAGGTTTTATCTAGCTGTTAAAGAACATACAACTCAGGGCCGGCCCTGTGGCTTAACGGTTAAGTGCGTGCGCTCGGCTGCCGGCGGCCCGGGTTCGGATCCCGGGTGTGAACCGACGCACCGCTCCTCCCGCCATGCTGAGGCTGCGTCCCACATGAAGCAACTAGAAGGATGTGCAGCTATGACAGACAACTATCTACTGGGGCTTTGGGGGAAAAATAAATAAATAAAATCTTTAAAAAAAAAGAACATACAACTCAGAACTAAAATCTCTGAAAAAATTCAACCTTGAATTATAATTAATATAAAAGATTGAATCTGCTCATCTCTTATGGGCTGTTATAGAGCCTAGAAAATAAGAAACAATATGATAGCGTATGGGCTTCAACTGACCGTCCTAAGCTTTCGCAAGACTCTAGAGGGCCAAAAAGTGTGTGTGTGCGCCGAGCGTGTCTGCATGCATGCATGTGCATACATATATGTGTGCACATGCTTTTCTCGGGGTGAGTGTGGGGACTGACATACAGTAAATATGATTCAGCAAACTTTGAGAAGTAGAATTATAAACAATAACCCGGAAAATGCCACATTCCCAAATACAATGTGCTTGTGGAAACTGTAATATGTCCTTTAGGCAAATACTTCTGAAAAATCAGAGAAAACTATATTTCAAATAGCTGTTTCCACTTCCTGCTAATGATGGCATTTTGTAAACTGTAGATGAGTATACTTTGAATATTTTTTTAATGAAGTCAATGTATCTTATTTATCTACACTCCTGATAATGTCTTCTTCCTTATTTGGGATGGTATTTTCTGAGAAGAGGATAGAAAAGCCTGAGACGAGAGGATGTTTTATATATACACTACATATATCTGATATATGACAGTATATACACATACTAAAATCTTAATTTAGTGGCTCCCTAGATGTAAAAATAAATTTGAGAGGAAATCACTCTAAAAATTATCATATATTCATATTTCTTTAGAAGATTATTTAAAATATAATTGTGGCATTAAGTAGTAGGTCTGTGTATACAAGTAAACAGTTTCTGTTTGAAACAGCAGAATTGCTTTTGTTGAGAGCTCACAGAACCGCAAGGTGGCAAGATACTGAAGACAAGACATTTGGAAAAAAATCAATAAATAAGAATCATTATATAATTTCCTTTGGGAGTTGGGCTGTTTTTATTTCGTTATTTTCTGGCTCTTGGTTATTCATATGGAAAATTCACAGGGTCATAATCTGTGATGCTTTAAATTGTTTTGCCTTTATACAGTGACTATTATATTCTGTGAGAAAAGAAAGCAGAAGAAAAAAGAAGAAAATCTGAAAATAATCCCTTTCTGCCCCTGAATCTGATGACATCAGAGAACAATGTCTGAAGAAAAGGGAGGGAATTACATTAGAAAAGGCTATTTTTGTGCCTTGTCTGGCATGCTGCTAAAAGCTCTTTTTTGAAGTAACGCACCTTTCTTACTACAGCTTGGATTAAAGAGGATAATTTCTTCCTAAAAACAGACTGTTCCATTTGCCTTCATGTTATCACTCACAAGGCATAGCGAAAAATCTCAAACAGCAGAATTTTACTGTCAGGTACCCCAGTGATGTGAGAATGTTGAGAATCAAACAGAATGTTTGATTTATTTTCAAATAATATTCAATCTTGTTTCTCATATCAGTTTTTGTCATCTTACCAAAGAAAACAAAGAACCCCACGCAGGAAAAAAGAAACGGAAGGAAAAAGCGTAGTGATGGGGTTATGATCGTCCATACTCACGGCAGCAAGATGGAAATGTACTGTTGATCTGCTCCATAACCTCTGTGAGGTCCGTGTTGGTGTCATGAGGCGGAGCCAGCAGGTCCTCTGCCGCTGTGACAGCAGATAAAAAGAACAGATGTCCTGAAATTAATGTCCAGCCTTCCACCAAAACCCAGCTTCGGGAGAAAACACTAGTCCTGGTCTCTCAATATCAGTGTGAAAATAGATCTCCTTGAAAAGAACAATTTTAGGGGAAAATACCAAAACTATTTTTGTATTAATTTATTGGTAATATAATTTTACATAAATAAAATGTACTAGATGTTTCTGTAGACAGAATCCCGGCGCCAAGGGAAAATTCATGATTAAAAATAAAGAATGTCGTCATATCATTTCAATTTATTAGTTGGAATTACATTTTTTGCATTTTAAGTATTTCTTCATACGAGAAAAACATTCTGCCAATTTCTTTTTCTCTCCTTCTTTCTTTTTGGAGATGTCAGTATAGGCTAGCTTACGAAAACTAGAGGTTTTCACTGCTACAAAACTACAGGTATTTTATAAGATACTTTTTACTTTGATGTTTTTTATTCTATAATCAATAGCAAAATAATTCTCTTACTAAAAAAATAAAATAATATTAATAGTTTAGGTTTTCTTCTGATTAAAATAGCAAAAGACAGCCCATAAACAAATTAATGTGGTTAAAATATGTGGTCTTCAGCAGAATTTTAGAACTTAAATTTCACCAATAACAAAATGTCATTCCTGAGTGCCCAGTGGACAGAGTCTTTTCTAGCAGCAGTGACAGGTCCCCTTGGTGACCAATGACAGGCTGGGTGGCACCTCGGCCTCAGATAAGGGCGGGAGGGGTGGCAATGTCTGCAGGGTCTGGGATGGAGACAGCTAATACTATTAATACTAATACTATTCTTCAGTATTATATTCTGAATATGTACAAATATGATATTTTAGAGACATAAAATTTACTAAAATGAATAAAAACATCATCCCGAAAAGGAAAGAAAAAATTAAATTGTTGCTCATCCCAAAAGGAAAGAGCACTTACTTTTTTTCATCCTTCACCAAAATTCAATCCACTACTACACATGATAAAAGCAAGTGTATGATAGCTTATTATCCTAAAATGTTGGCTTTCTTGGTGCTGTTAAAATGGCTTTGTACTCAGCTGAGCCCAAAGAGACGACAAAATTCCTTTATGCCCTAAGGCACTCATGTGTAAGAACGCTATTTAAAATGAAAAACAAATGGCTAAGTCCAGAGCAGAGCAGGGGAGCAGGTGACTTGGTGACACCAACCTGCTTGGTGGAACTGTGGGCCGGGGTCCGGATCCAGCGAGTAGCTCAGTGCAGACTGCTGAGGGGAAGCCCAGGGGGAAACGCCATTGATTCGGGAATCGGATTCAGGCTGGAATCACATCCAAAGGTTAGAGCAGAGGAAGGATGCAAGTAACTATTGGGGAAAACGTTTCTGTTTCTAACTTCCCCTCCCCGCCATGGATAATTAAATCACGTGGAATTCTTTGGCCTCAGACACTTTCAAATTCATGTCACCATCAGATGGGTGGGTTCACTGGTACTTCACCCGAGTACCAAGTGGTCCTTCTCTTTCAGTCTGGGCTCCTTGAAGAACTCAGTGGTTATATGCAAGATTCCCCTCTCCATATCAGTCTCATCCCTCGATTTTTCTCTCTCTTATTTTTATGTCGACCAAGTGAATTTAGAAACATGTTTCATTCATCTTTAAAAAATTAGCATTGCTTCTCATTCAGTAAGTTTATCCAGTTGCAAACTCAGCTCATTTTACAGACAATACTGGAGAGTGGTTAAGAACACGATTTGGGATTCAGATGCTTGGATTCAAATGCTGCCACTCAGCAGCTGTGTAAATAAATCTGGGCAAATTTTGTAACCTTCTGTGCCTCGGATTCTTCATTTATAAACTGGGGATGGTAACCAGAGTGCCCGTGTCAGAAGGTTTTGTGAGGGGGTGATCAATTAGTACTTCTGAAGTGATTAGAACAGAATCTGACACCTAGTAAACACTTGGTAAATGCACTCATGCACAAAGCTTTGAAATGGTGATGGATCCACCGACAAGTATATGGGCAAATTAGAAAGCGTGATCCATTGTAGACAGACTGCGGAAGTTACAGTGTTTTTCCATTAAATCTATAGTAGTTGAAGTCTGGTAGTTCTGCCAGTTTTTACAGAGTTGAATTTTCCATCTACTTCTGGCATTCATGCTAAATCATTAAGAAGAGATAAGACCTCTGCAGGCTGGGATATACAAAGCCATTTAGATATCAGCTCTGTCTAACAGCATTACTGTGCAATTCAGAAGGCACATGAGCCATTAGGCAGCTCTGTCTAATGGGATGGAGGGGGGTGGGTAACGGTGAGCAGGAGAGCCTTTAGCTCGAAGAGCATCCACAGGTTGTGGCAAAGAAAGCTTTCCATCCCAGCTTCCTTCTGCAATGATTCTATCCACGCGCTAGGTTGTTAACACAAATGCTTTATATTTGAAATAAGAGATTTCAAGAGAAAATTTACCCCTTACACAGGCACCATTCGGAAACCTCAGGTTCACAATACTAACAACGTAGCTTTTCCAATGCATGTGACTGGCACGGAGATAAGAATCAAACATTCCGGAGGACTTAGAGAAAGCCAAGCCTCCGGTCACTCTTGGGCAACTACTATTTTCTAATGATGCACAATTGGTGAGGCTCCGAAGTAAGCCTTCCCCAAAACTCTCACACAAATTCTGAACCAGGGACAGACATACAGAAAAGTATATGGTCAAAATATAACAGGTATTTGGGGCCCGCTGTGTAGCTAAGGCAGAAATTACTTCGTTCTGAATGATTCTGAGAAGTTAAAAGATACTGAGAGCAAGCGTGAAAAGACGGTTTTCTAAAATTTGAGACAATAACCAGACGGTTGTTTCTGCCTTTGATCCCATAAATCATTTCTGGGGAAAGGCATTCCTCTTCACTGCCTAGGGGTCCCACACTGCACAGGCCAGAGAAAAAGGCAAAGATGACATGAATGTTGATGCCAGGGATTCTTCAAGACAGAGAGATTCCAGGCCCATTTTCTGGGACTCTGCACCTGCTGCAAAGGCGTCTTCATTACTAGTTCTGTGACATGACTCTTCCTCTTTATCTGCTAGATGTAATCAAGTGCTTAATTCTCTACAGTGTATTATGTCTTTACACATGATGCTGTCTTGTTATATATCACACTATCTTGCTATGGTGCCTAACAAAACTGCAGGCACCAAAAAGGCAGAAACTGTGTCTGATGTTTTTTTTTATATCCCAAAGAGGAGTGTTTTTCAAAATTGCAGGCTATTACCTATTGATGAGTTATAAAATTGATTTGGTAGGTCCTGACCAGCACTAAGAAAGAGAGAGAGAAGAAAAATGGAAGGGAAGGAAGGAGGAAGAGAGAAACAGAGGAAGGGAGAAAAGAAGGAAGGAAGGAAGGAGGAAGAAAGGAAGAGAGGAAGGAAGGGAAGAAGGCAGGGAGGCAGAGAGGGAGGAAAGAAAAAGTAAAAGATAAGAGAGCATTTCTCTATAACAGCAATTATTATTTTGTATCCATCATACACGTATGCATCATCATAATGTAAATTGTATTTCTTACTGTCAAGAAAGTCTGCAAATAACTACCATGAAACACGGCCTGGTGTTAGGAAATAATAGTAGCAAATTAATAAACACCTGTTACTTAATTTCTTGAAAAGAGCTCATTGGAAGAAAGGCTTTAGCATGAAGAGTCCAGGTCCCTTGCTGTCCCTTACTCTCCACAGATGTTTCCCACACATAATTTACGCTGACACATGTTATAGGATCTTTTCCCTTCAACTATGCAGAGCCGAGCTAGATTTCAGTGCTAAAGAAGAATGGGAAACGCCATCGTACGCTGGGCAATCACTTTTGTGACAGTGAGGATTGATGCCTACATTTGAAGAGGGATTTCTAAGCCAGTCTGAATTAACCATGGAGGTGAGAAATTGCAAGTGAACCTCTTTATGGGACCCAGCACCCGGGAGATGGGACCGGGATGGGTGGCATGGGGAGGGGTGACACTGAGTCCTTCACGCTCTACCTGCTCCAACAGCTGTCGGAGGCGGTGGAGTTGAGATTCTAGCTGCTTGTTGTGCTCTTCTAAGATCTGCATCCTAGCCTCCAGCCGACCTTTGTGCTGCCTGAGGAGTTTTGCTTCCGCTATCAGTTCTGAATCCTCAGCTGTGTGATGAGGAGACACAATCGCGTCCGGAGGTGAGCCGACAGGGAGCCCCCGTCTCAGGTGCTGCTGCTTCAGCTGCTCGTATTCCACCTGCAGATTTCTAATGCAGAACAGGAAAAACTGGAGTTACTAGTGTGTCCATCGTCTGCTCTCCAAAATTGTCTGTGAGCTCCAAATGTAGCTCATGCTACTTATCTCCTCTTCGGTGAAAACATTTATTAACAATGAGATGAGCAAGCATGAATAAACCGTAGCTTTAAGCAAATGTTCTCATAGACAGTATCTCTGAACCCCCACATGCAGCTGTAATCTACAGCCAGGAGCCCAGCTGGTTAATGTCCCCCTGAAACTTTGACTCCACAGTATTCTTAGACAACGGTTCTTAAAAGAGAATGAGTAGAGGCCACACTGAAGTTATTATGAAAGAATTTCCATTAGAAGTTTTCCCAGGGTGACATATCTTCTCCTCCCAGCTCGAGCACACCTTTGCTCTTCTTCCAAGTCGGCAATGATCCGCTCCAGTTCCCCACGTTCTTCCCTTTCGACGGACTTCAGGATCTGAGCTGGACTCTGGGGCTGGCTCACCGGGGACTCTCCTCCGAGCGTCTGGCAGTACTGCTGGATGAGGGCGTGCTCGTCCTCCCTAGGGAGATAAAGGAAACACACACAGAAGCTCACATCTGGATGTCAATGTCTCTGCACATAAAGGAAGTAGAAACGATGATCTGGATGGCTGCAGGGCCAAGACTGCCTTAAAGCTCAATGTCCCTATGACCTCCCTTTAAAACTCCAGGGAGCTATTTATCTAATAGTGTATGTATACTACACATACCAACATTCCACGCTCTGCCTTAGTCTGATGTGTATCCCACAAACCTCAGAAGAGATATTTTACTCAGCAGAGGATATAAAATCAAGTACAACACTTAAACAGTTAACATAAAAGATACCATAGGCAAAATCAATAATTGACTATCAAAAGACTAGATTGAAAGACTGTTAATTAAAAATAAACAGCTATAGACTGAACGTTTGTACTCCCCCAAATTCATATGTTGAAACTTAATCCCCAATGTGATGGTATTAGGAGGTGGGGCCTTTGGGAGGAGGAGCCCTCGGGAGTGGGATTAGTGCCCTTATAAAAGAGACCCCAGAGAGCTCCCTTCCCTTGTCTGCCATGTGAGGACACAGCCAGAAGACAGCTGTCTATGACCACCAGAAAGGGGGTCCTCCTCAGACCCCAAATCTGCCGGCTCCTTGATCTTGGACTTCGCAGCATCTGGGACTATGAAAAATAAACGTTTGTTGTTTATAAGCTACCTAGTTTATGGCATTTTGTTAGAGCAGCCCCAAGGGACTAAGACATAGTGGATTTCACTGTCTTCAGCACGTGGTTGAAAGAAATTTTGTAATGCTTTGTAACCCACAGGATGGGAAAATATGATCCTTATATTCTTTCACGTAAATAATTTAACACAAATTATAATTGCAGATATTTATCAAATATCTACAGATATTTTACTTGATGTTATTGGTATGTCATTTCTAGGATCAATCATTCTGCATTAAAACAAGAAATTACATTAATTCACTTGGGAGCTCCCACACTTCTAACTACTAGTCTAATGAACTAGACATATCAATAACGTGGTCGAATCTATTGACTGACAGAAGCAGAAGAGTAGCAAAGTAGACAAGGTTGATACACTTATGGGAAGGAAATGCTTACCAGCAGGCCTGGGATCCCTTCCCTTCCTTTATAGGGAGATTCAGTCAGATCTCCTTGTAAACGTGCAAATGACAGACCTCCTGGCTAAGGCTAGCAGGAGAGTCTTGCTCTAGAATACCTTTAGCAGATTGTATCTGGTCTGTTTTCATGGCTTTGGGTGAACAAATCTTGGAATCTATGGCTTTATAGAATAGGGCTTCAGAAAAACATCATGTAAGTCGTGTAGCTACCAGAGTATAAAATGGAGCTATCCCATGACTGAACCAGCTCCCTTCTGTGTAAGTGATGTGACTGCAAATATCCCTTAGAGACCTCTTCTGTTACACGGGGGTCGGAGCACATCCCAATGCAGCCAGAAAGAACCTGGGGAGCTGAGCTGGCAGTGCCCTGGAGCTGATGAATAATGCTTGATTCTGGGTGACATCTCTGATCCTTGAGAGCCTGACTTGAAAATCCAACCCTGTGTTGTTGTAGTTTACTCTGATAAAGAGAGGAGTTGATATTTTATCTGAGAGTTATTGAATTCTTAGAAAAGGTGTGTCCTGAGTGTTGAGATCAGAGTAATATGATGAAGCAAATGAGAAAAATGAGCGTTACGCCTGCAAAACAGCCAAAGCAAATATTCAAATGAGCCACTTACTAATTTCTTTGGCTTCCTTTATCAGTAAACCCTCCCTTCCTCTTTCTTTCTCTCTCTCTAGATATGTATAGATAAAGATACGTACATGTATATATGTGTGTATGTGTGCATACGTATATATACATACATTTTTAAAAAACAAAGGCCATATACTTCCGTTACGTTCACAACATAAACATCGATACCTAACCTCAGCTTCCTCCTACCATCAAATGAACAAAAACGGGGAGAAGTGGGACCCTCACAAAACAGCTAAAAACTGGAAATAAGGCACACAGATGGGATAAAGATTGAAATCAGCTATGGCACCATTGTTCCATTCCCTTCCCTGAGAAAACGCAGTATCGCTGGGAAATAAATGAAGGAGTCTCTAGAAGAATCTCATCCTTGTTCCTAAATTTAGAAGGATATGGATAAGAGGAGAGAATGGAAACTGCACTACTGCAGAGCAGCAGCGTTTGAAGGCAGAACCAGAAGCTTGCAGGTTGCCCATATAGCTAATTCAAACAGAAATCTGGCAAGGGTGTGCAGGGGGCGGGGAGGTATTTTCCTGATAGGAGGTAAAGGGCCAATACCCTAAACCTGACTGTATTATGAAGAAGAAGCAGGCTCAGAGGCTAAGGCATCAGTACGGCTGGAACATCAATTAGCTGCTAAGGATGACAAGACTGCAATTCAGCGTCTTCACCACTGTCAGTGTTAGGAGGCACCTTATTCAGTTCATGTGGAGAGAGGCCATAATAAGAGACAATAAAAAGTACAAATCTCATATATGGACAGGTCAAATGGACAAAGCATAAAGATATAGTGGGTATAAAATAAAGCCATAGCAAAGTAAGAGTACAGCAGAACATTTTGTAACTATTTCACAGGCTGGAAAACGATGAGTATAGAAACTAAAGAGACTGAGTATCCAAAAAGAATAATAATAAAAGAGAAACATTCACATGATCCCAGTGAAATTTCTATATTTTAAGAGTAAAGCATCACAAACAACCAGCTAGAAATCAAAACAAAACAACAAATCATTTGCAGAGGAAGAGAAAGGTCTAGCCTTCTACTCTCCATAATATTTGGTGTCCAAAGGCAGAGGAGCAATGTCAAGAGGCCTAACCCAGCCATTCAGATGACCAGCCAGGTCACCCAAATGTCCAGCAAAGCAGTCTGTCCACAGAGCAGAAGAAAGAAAGAACGAGCAAGGATAATGCAAAACAGAGAGAACAAAAATAGACGGCAATCTCAGCGATTTCAATACATAAGAAGTAAACTGATTCTCACATTGGTGAAACAACCAATTAATTACAGGATTCCTATGAATAATTCACCTAAAAAGAAATTAAAGACCAAATGTAAAAGTTAAAAAAAAAAAAAAAAGAAATATTATAAGCACAAGAAGAGTTAAAAGAAAATTTGAGTCCTACAAGCTACCCGCTGGATCTATGACATGATGGAGCCTAGCATGGAGCTCCTCTCACATCACAGGGCACCATTAGACCGTTTATGCCCTTAGAACATTCATGCAGCAAACATCTGACCTCAGGGATTATACTTACAGCTCATTCTTAACAAACACCAACTAAATTTTTGTTTTAAAGATTTAGGGACCATCCACAGTGAAACAAATATACACACAAACTAGTCAAAATTAGACTTGAGATGTATTTTGTTGTTAACATTTACATAGATTCATTTCTTCTGGGAAGCTGATGGGGTTTAACATCTTATTATAATCATATATTATAATCATCACCACCATCATTATATTCTTTCATTAAGGTATCTGAAAGGGAATTAAGGCAATTTCTACAAAACAAATCATTTATATATAACATATAATTTTAGTCTTAACTGTTTTTCACAGATTATTAGGCCTAAAAGTAAAATATAAAAATAGATACATTCAAGTTCTTAATTACATACCGTGAAAACCAAGAGCACACTCTTTAAATGCAGATAGTACATGAGGTACCAGATTAGGGTCATTAAACATCAATAGAGTGCCTGGTGCTAAAGTAGAAAATGTCACAAAAACATAGGTCTGCACCAATGAAATACTATCAGATGGAATATAATTATACTATATTTAAGTCACACATAGTAAATACGATCTAGATTACAAAATTAGTACATATCAGATGACAAAAGAACTGTGATTCATCCAATGACCTTTTGAAAGTAGGCAAGACAGAAATAAAAATAACCATAATTTTCTTTCTTTAAAGGATTAGTCTGTTCCAGGCTTCAGAGTTGCAAACAGCAATGCCAGTGCAAACCACGCCAGCCTCCCAATTTGATCCTTCCACATAGAGCAAGGTCACTCAAGGGCAGAGGGCAGATGGGGTGAGACATTCCGATGGCAATGACCTAAGGAACTGTTCCTAAGTTCCTGCTACTGAGATTCCCTAGGACTATCTTGGGTCCTGTCTCTTTCTGAGACATAGTTGCTTAACTCCTCCTTCAAAGAAAATTAGTATCCTTAAAATCAATGCCCTTTTCAATTGTCCAGAGTCAGACTTTCAGGGGAAATGGAAGTATTGGGAATTGGGTTTGTATGGGGAAAGAGCTGTGAGATTGAGTCATGTCTAGGCTGGGGAGGGAGCAGCCCATGATGCACGGAGGCGGACCAACTGACAACCAGCTTCACAGAAGATGAACGCTGTGGGGAGCCAAGGAATTGGCTCCACAGACCAATTTGAGGGACAGAGAGGCTCAAACTACAGGGTAGGATGGCTGCTTCTGAAGACACAAATGACTAAAAGGGCCTTGGATGACTTAGAGAGAATGACAAGTTCAATTCTCAAAGTTCACACCTTAAAGCATAGGGCTTTCTTTCACTGCTTATGGCTGAGATCAACCAAAACCAAATTTAGGAGATTAGTCTGGCAGATGTTGAATTACAAACTCTTGGTTCAGTCTGGATGGTGAAGCTAGGGCGTGGATGGACAACAGGGGGGTTTGAGACAAGGACAGTGATGACCTCCAGGAGGACTGGATGGATCTGCAGATGCTCTGACCCTCCACCCCAACCCCGCACCCCAGTGCAGTGTTCCCATCTGGGAATCCCTCCCTTCCCGCAGCAGCTGAGACAGTGGGGTGGTCAGGGGTGGTCGTGCCTGGAGCCAGGCTGCCTGGGTCTGAATACCAGCTCTACCATTTACTGACCGTGAGACCCTGGACAAACTCCTTAACCTCCCTCAATTTACTTACCTTTAAAAAGAACAAGATGTGGTAACAACCACTGGGGTATCATCTCAAAGGGTTCTGTGAGGATTAAATAAGTGAGGATGGGCAAAGTGCTCAGAACAGAGCCTGGCTCTTAGTACACTCTCTATCAAGGAGGAGATGGTGGTTGTTTCTGCCTCATCACCATTATTATTCAAGAGAAACCCAATGATATTTTTATGACCCAGCTCAGAATAACAAAAACCTCAACTCAAGAGAGGAAAGATGGAGAATTCAAGGAAGAGAAAAATTCCAAAAAGTATTGTAGAAATTTGCTAACTTATACTACTTTTTGTTTAAGGCATTTTGAGTTAGTTTTTCATCTTTCCCAATAACAACAACAAAGTTGCTAACACTTTGGATGTTGGTTGCCTCCAGACAGACCTGAGAGTGAAGAAGAAGAGCCAAGATTGCCTTCAGATGCCACCCACCCCTCGTTCGGAAGCTGGCGATAGATACCGTAGGTGGTACTGAAAACTGTCATCCATTGTCCCTTGGGATTGTATCATGACCCTACCAATGCTGGAGCTTTAGGACATTTCCAGGGGAAGGCCAGGATGATAGAGTATGTTGCACACTTTCTGCTATTACAATAGGTCCTGTAAGACACAGACAAGCTTTGATCCAAGCTGAAAGCAAAGAACAAACAGCATAGCATCTTGTTAAGAGCAGCAAACATTTCTTCCTATATCTCACGATCCAAGATGCTAAATTATTAGACAGGAAAACAACAGAAGAGCCAGAGAAATAGTGGGGTTTAGTTTCTAACTCTTCCCTCACACAACCTGAGGAGCACCATCAGCCAAAAAGAGGTAATAATCATCCCCCTTGTAAGGCTCTTATCCATTAGGAGAAAAGGTACTTACGTAGTAATATTTATTCATCTTATCAATTCAGTAGTACTGATTAAAATAGAAATATTTAATTAATTAAACATTATACATTTAAGGGAGAAAAGGTGACCATTCCACGTCAAACCACTGGAGTTTAGGTCCAGAGCAGGGCTTCACGGATTCAGATCCTCGTTAGCATTCTCACCTGAATAGCGGAATCCCTGCGTGTTCCCAGAAAAAGAACCCCAGTGTACTCAGTAATGCAAACTGTGAAAGAGCGAAGAACTTCCAGAATTGGCTTTGTCAAAATAGGATTTATTAACATACTCATTAAGAAAATGTTAATGCACCAGTAACTGGAAAACAATTTCTCTTTAGTGGTTTATACCTTCTTACACTATTCATTTTATTTAATCTTACAAATCAGGGAGAATTTGCTTCCTTGCCCATTACAGCGCCTAGAGGCCACCTGCATTCCTCCATTTGCAAAGCCAGCAGTGTGACATCTGCAGAGCTCTCTGTATCTGACCTCTGTTTCCACGGTTACATCTCCTTCTCTAACTCGGACTCTCCCTCCTATAAGGACCCTTCTGATTACATTGGGTCCACCTAGATAATACAGGATAATCTCCCTGTGGCAAGATCCTTAACTTAATCACACATGCCAAGTCCCTTTTGCTATACAAATGACATATTCATAGATTTCAGGGATTAGGATGCAGACTTCTTTTGGTGGTCATTATTCTGTCTACCGCAAATGCCCTCACGGTGTTCTTTCTCTGTAGGAACACTTATCTATCTCCTCTCTAGCCGGGAAGATTCCTGAAGACACCATCTATATCTGTAGACTTTACAGTATTGGATACGTGGCAGTGCTGTGCTGGTAAATGTTTAACAGCAGGTTCTCTAAAAGACAAATAAATAAAAAGGCCCTGATTTGTAGCATTTTCAATTTTTATGGTTTAAATACTTTCGCCATGGCCAATTTAAGCTAATGGTTTCACTGAATGTGAAGTTGGGAAAAGATGCACAGTCGCACACCATCTGAAAAATACAATAAATTACCCCAAGAACATAGATAACAGTAAAATGAAGTAAAATAATTAGGGCGTGATGAGTTTTGAAAATTACTTCTGTTTTTATTTTAATCTAATCTATTTAACTGTAAGTGTATACAAACTAATTTTTAATAATGGCTCTGCTTAACAAACAAGCTTACAAACTTCTTGAAAATTTAACAGCTGGATCTCACACCACTGCATGGTGGGTAGATAATAAATATTTGTTGGATGGATGAATGAGTTAATATATCTATTGATAGTCTATTAAAATGTATTCAACTGTTGGTCATCTGATTATTTTTTCTTTTCTCAGATGTTAGCGCTAAATTTAAAAATAAATAGTGTTTATTCTAATTTGAAGATAGGATATACTAAATTTGAGCATTACCGTTACTGTGCTCACAAGGCGTGACAAACACATTTTAAAGAATTTAAATTTGGTTTTAATTATTATTTTTTTTATTTCATGTAGTTCTTTAGCTATTGTCAACCTCGGTGGAAATTATCTTGATTTAGGAGATATTCAACATATTTAACCACTTTATATGAAACACATACTAGTAGGTCAAATACGGAACAAGCATTATGACTACGTTATTATCTTGGTTTGGGAATTGTTCCATGCTTACAGTACATGAATGATAATATACAAATCACTACTGTATTATTGTAAAGTATTAACATGCTAGTCTTTGAAATTTAAAGATTTTATTTATTTTATTTTTTCCCCCCAAAGCCCCAGTGGATAGTTGTATGTCGTAGCTGCACATCCTTCTAGTTGCTGTATGCGGGACTCGGCCTCAGGATGAACGGAGAAGTGGTGCCTCGATGCGCACCCGGGATCCGAACCCGGGCCACCAGCATCGCAGCGCGCGCACTTAACCACCAAGCCACGGGGCCGGCCCTTTTTTTTTAAAGATTTTATTTATTTTATTTTTTCCCCCCAAAGCCCCAGTGGATAGTTGTATGTCGTAGCTGCACATCCTTCTAGTTGCTGTATGCGGGACTCGGCCTCAGGATGAACAGAGAAGTGGTGCCTCGATGCGCACCCGGGATCCGAACCCGGGCCACCAGCATCGCAGCGCGCGTAGTCTTTGAAATTTAAAATTGAAAAATCTCCTGAGAACTTTTACGTATAATCTTAACGATAGTAAAACAAATTTAAAAACTATTGACAGGGAGACATTCTACATTAGAGTCTTAACGTAGTTCAACTGGGCTCTGTCCATGGTCCTTTTCAGTTTAAAACCCCTAAACACTATGTTCTACAACTTTTTTGGCTTCCTGACAGCTTCCCACCAGATCCAAACCACAACGAACCTGCGTAAGTCAAGGAAACTTGACACTATCTTTTAGACATCATTCACAATTAAAAAGGTTAATTCCAAAGTAGAGGGGAGAAAAAGTTCCAAAAGCAAGATGAGACACAACAGTGAGATAATCAGAGATAAAATACCTGCCTAGAAGGGATGGTTCAACATTCACAAATCAATCAACGCGATGCACCGCATTAATAAAATGAAGAATAAAAATCACATGATCATCTCAATAGATGTGAGAAAGCATTTGACAAGATACAGCATCCATTTATGATAAAAACTCTGAATAAAATGGGTATAGAAGGAAAGTACCTCAACATAGTAAAGGCCATATATGACAAACCCACAGCTAATATCATCCTCAATGGTGAAAAACCGAAAGCTATCCCTCTAAGAACAGGAACCAGACAAGGATGCCCACTCTCACCACTCCTATTTAACATAGTACTGGAAGTCCTAGCCAGAGCAATCAGGCAAGAAAAAGAAATAAAACAGATCCAAATTGGAAAGGAAGAAGTGAAACTGTCACTATTTGCAGATGACATGATTTTATATATAGAAAACCTTAAAGAATCCACCAGAAAACTTTTAGAAGTAATAAACGACTATGGTAAAGTTGCAGGATACAAAATCAACATACAAAAATCAGTTGCATTTCTATACACTAACAATGAAGTAGCAGAAAGAGAAATTAAGAATACAATCCCATTTACAATTGCAACAAAAAGAATAAAATGTCTAGGAATAAACTTAACCAAAGAAGTGAAAGATCTGTACACCGAAAACTATAAAACATTTCTGAAAGAAATTGAAGAAGACACAAAGAAATGGAAAGATATTCCGTGCTCTTGGATTGAAAGAATTAACATAGTTAAGATGTCCATACTTCCTAAAGCAATCTATAGATTCAATGCAATCCCTATCAAAGTTCCAACAACGCTTTTCACAGAAATAGAACAAAGAATCCTAAAATTTATATGGAACAACAAAAGACCCCAAATAGCTAAAGGAATCCTGAGAAAAAAGAACAAAGCTGGAGGTATCACACTCCCTGATTTCAAAATATACTACAAAGCTATAGTAATCAAAACACCATGGTACTGGCACAAAAACAGACACACAGATCAATGGAATAGAATTGAAAGCCCAATAATAAACCCACACATCTATGGACAGCTAATCTTAACAAAGGAGCCAAGAACATACAATGGGGAAAAGAAAGTCTCTTCAACAAAGGGTGTTGGGAAAACTGGATAGCCAAATGCAAAAAAATGAAAGTAGACCCTTACCTTGCACCATACACAAAAATTAACTCCAAATGGATTAAAGACTTGAATGTAAGACCTGAAACTATGAAACTTCTAGAAGAAAACATAGGCAGTACACTCTTCGACATCGGTCTTAGCAACATATTTTCAAGCACCATGTCTGACTGGGAAAGAAAAACAATAGAAAAAATACACAAATGGGACTACATCAAACTAAAAAGCTTCTGCACAGCAAAGGAAACCATCAACAAAACGAAAAGACAACCTAACAATTGGGAGAAGATATTTGCAAACCATACATCTGATACGGGGTTAATCTCCAAAATATATAAAGAACACACGCATCTCAACAACAAAAAAACTAACAACCCAATTAAAAAATGGGCAAAAGACCTGAACAGATCTTTCTCCAAAGATATACAGATGGCCAACAGACACATGAAAAGATGTTCAAAATCATTAACTATCAGGGAAATGCAAATCAAAACTACAATGAGATATCACCTCACGCCCGTCAGAATGGCTATAATTAACAAGACAGGAAACAACATGTGTTGGAGAGGATGTGGAGAGAAGGGAACTCTCATACACTGCTGGTGGGAGTGCAAACTGGTGCAGCCACTATGGAAAACAGTATGGAGATTCCTCAAAAAATCAAGGATAGAACTACCATATGATCCAGCTATTCCACTGCTGGGTATTTATCCAAAGAACTTGAAAACACCAATGCGTAAAGATACATGCACACCTGTGTTCATTGCAGTGTTATTCACAATAGCCAAGACATGGAAGCAACCTAAGTGCCCATCAAGGGATGAATGGATAAAGAAAATGTGGTATATATACACAATGGAATACTACTCAGCCCTAAGAAACGATGAAATCCAGCCATTTGTGACAACATGGACGGACATTGTAGGTATTATGCCACGTGAAATAAGTCAGAGGGAGAAGGTCAAATACCGTATGACTTCCTTCATTAAGTAGTAGATAATAACAACAATAAACAAACACAGAGAGACAGAGATTGGATTGGTGGTTACCAGAGGGGAAGGGGGGGGAGGGCGAAAGGTATAATTCGGTACATGTGTGTGGTGATGGGTTGTAATTAGTATTTGGGTGGTGAACATGATGTAATCTATGCAGAAATAGAAGTATAATGATGTACACCTGAAATTTATACAATGTTATAAACCAATGTTACTTCAATAAACAAAAAAAACAAACAAACAAAAAAAGAAGCAAGAGGTTTACACTTGAAGAAAAAAAAAAAGAGATAAAATACCTGCCTAGAAAGGGTCTTAAAAAGTATCCTAAAATCAACAAAGCTTTTCCTAGTTGCTAAGAAAATAAAATATTGGCAGAGAAGTTAACACTTTTCAATGGCTGGGGGTGGGGGGTTAACATGCCCCAGATTGTATGGATCATAGTTGTCAAATGGCAGAGATTATGGAGGAAAAGGGGGCACATAGAAAGCAGAGGATTTTACAGAAAGGCATGTGTTCTGTGGAATTACATTTGTGAAATTAACAAGAAATATCAGACAAATGGAATGAATATCTATACTTGTATTTATACATACAACAATCTGATTTTCCTGAGGCAGATTAGTTGCCAAACGCAGGATTTTTTCATTAACTTATATGAAACTAAATAAATAAACATATCCAATTTATACTATCATAGCTTGAAAGCATAACATCTAGGTAGACATTTTTGTAACCACACATCAGTTTTGATTGGGATCAAAATTCAGAGCCACAATCAATGAAGATTATTTCCAACAGCCATAACATGAGATCAAGCCTTCCCAGGCAGCACTAATTTCATGATTTACTTACACACTTCCAGTGGTAGAGCTGCTGTCAGTGAGGAAAGATCCATTAGTCCTTTCCATCTGGGCCAGTCTGAAAAATGGAAATAGGGAGGTTAGATAATATGGCCACAGAGGGCACAGTAAACTGGAGGTATATCCTCAGTCATTCTTACACTGACATAATTCTGACAAAATACAGAAAGGTCCAAATCCCCTAACAAGACTGCGAAGTTAAAGCAACACCTAATGTTGCGTTACATTTCTGTCATCACTGCCTTAAGGCCTGTAGGCCTTTGTCTTATACCATGTGTAGTCTTCTAGTTGACCTAGTCTCCTAATCGACCTTTCAGATCCTCAAGTTGGTCTTCATTCTCACACAAATCTGATTATGCTCCTCTCACATTTAAAGACTCTCCATGACTCCGCTTTACCTAAGAACAAAATCCAACATTAGCAAGCGGGCCCTTCATTACTGAACTTCAGTTTCTGTCTTCACTCCTCATCCTTTACCCCTTCCCTCCCTGCAATCCTTTCAACAAGCCATATTCTTTCCCCACTCAATGCTTTTGAGTATGTTTTTCCATTACTCTAAGAAATGGAAATTCTTTTTGGCCAAGTCCCAGTTCAAATGTTACTATTTTTATGATGCTTGAACTCACCTTTTTAGGCACAGCTTCTTACTAGCACCGCAGACACCTAGTATATACTCCTTTTCTGAAAGTTTGTGCACACCATCAAGACTAGCCTATATTTTCTTTTATAATGTTTGGGGTCTCTAAAATAACCCCCTATAACAAAGTATTAGCATACATTTAATTATATGTTGGAATTCATAATGGGCACCATCTCCTGAGAACACGTCCCATCCCTACTTTCATTCACTGAAACTGGGTTACATTATCTAAATCCTGCTTGTACAAGGACTCTTACGAGCTCAATAATCACATCCTATGGAGATTGACTCTTCATAGAATGTACAGTGGGTGTTTGGTAAAGTACAAATTACAGCCTGGAAAGATGAGAGCCCAGGTTGCAAATATAATGGAATCATGACTCCTGCAAGACTACCTCCTTAAACTAAGGCATGTTAATGGTACAGGATTAACACCAAAATAGATGCATTCTGGATAGCAGTGCAGTGGAGGGTCCTATCGTAGTTTCTTACCGTGTGGCATACTGTTCTATTCTCGAATGGGTATCATCATGAAACAGCTGAGGAGACTGTGAGGGGCTATAAAGGAAAGAGCAAAGAAAGAGTTTTATGCCCAAATATTGATAGATGTTCCTATGAGGAATGTTAGCTTAGTTAAATAATGAATTTGCCATGCAAACAAACCACTAGGATTGTTACCCAGGAGGCAGAACTATTATTTGAGAACAAGAGTTTAGTAATCACCCCATGCGAATAAAACCCATCAGAATATCCGTCTCCTGCATATGGAGCTGTGAATACTCACTCGTAGTGCTCTGGCCACATACTGATGAGTGTGATAGGACTGCAAAGAGGGGAGAGGGAAATAAAAATCACAGAACAACAAACACCTTAGAGCAATTTAAGACAAAAGCGATGGGGGGCTGGGGGCGAGGCGACATTCTCAATTGTCTTCCACTCATACGTCTTGTTACCCTGAGGTCCATCATGGGAAAATCAAAAAGTAACAGAAGTCACTGTTTATTCTAGAGAAGATGCTGTGTATTCAAGTGCCTGCAGGGGCCTTTTCACAGATATGACAGGAGATTTGTGACAACATAGCAAACATATCTTTAAATAGTCTTATTGAAAAAAGAAACAGAATGCTCTCAAATAGCTCAAAATTATGGAAGAACTTTAAAGATAATGTTCCATAATACACTGAGAAGAGATGCAATCACATTTTTGCTCTTCCTGGAGAAGAAACTTGGTCAGGAAGGTAAAATTAAATACCAAAGACTACATTATATATGGACGGCAGAGTTGAAATAAAACGAGATTCTTCTGATTCTTTGTCCAACGTTAAACGTAAAAATTCAAATCCAGGTGCATACAAAGCATGTCAAACTCACAGATACATTTAAAAAAGATACAAAGCAGATATCCACCCCGAAACCTGGCCAAAAATTTCACGTTACCAATACAACTGAAAGCAACTTTTCTAGATCATGATACACTTGCTTCAAACAAAATTTTATCCAGAAGTTCAGTCTATGAAACTGATAAAGGACACTTGTTCTGCTTGAATCAGGGCTTGAGTCTGGAGCTTGATCATTCAGTATCACTCCTAACCCTAGGGGGAACCCTCCAACCTCACAGCACCACCTAGAAATCCCCAAGTCTCCAGGAAATACCATTCAAAAACATTGATCTTAATTAAAAGCTAGTTCTAACCCTAACCTTTTATTTTTTGGAGGTGGGGAGGAGGTACTGACGAATGTGGAAATTTAAAAGTCTAAAGAAAATTAGTTCTCTAAATAAATAAAATCTCCTGCAAAAGCTATTCCTGATTGAAACAAAGAAGGAAAGTGTGAAGTATTCTAGATCTACTGGATTCTTCTATTTCTCTTATACATACATACTTAAGAAAAAGTTAATGATCTCATTATCTCCTACTGGGAAGCACAAGTTGATGTCTGAAGAGCAAAGACTAAGAAAAGGTGGAAGGTCATTTGAGAGGAATAAAAAACGAAGACACTTTGGATCTACTTTCAAAAACAGGCATTTATCTAGTCTGTGTTTGTCAGAATATCTATACTGTAAATAGACTTAATTATCCACGT
Organism: Ceratotherium simum simum; assembly: GCF_057802395.1. NCBI lineage: Eukaryota > Metazoa > Chordata > Mammalia > Perissodactyla > Rhinocerotidae > Ceratotherium > Ceratotherium simum. The sequence goes on along the minus strand of NC_141937.1, from coordinate 22,344,829 downwards.
ATAAAATAGATACAACAATGAAATGACATGGTATTATCTAATAGTCTTTTTACAACACTACTTTCATTAACTCTGACATATGGATGTTAAGTGTCAGGGGAATGATTTGCTATACACTTTCCAAAAAATAGTAACTGCTCCAGAGATCACTTCTAAAATTCAAGTGTACCATACCATTTGCTGTGAGCTTTTTTTTTTTTTTTTTAAACGACGAGAGAGTCCTTTATTTTTTTATTTTTTTTGTGAGGAACATCAGCCCTGAGCTAACATCCATGCTAATCCTCTTTTTGCTGAAGAAGACCGGCTCTGAGCTAACATCTATTGCCAATCCTCCTCCTTTTTTTTTTCCCCTAAAGCCCCAGTAGATAGTTGTATGTCATAGCTGCACATCCTTCTAGTTGCTGTATGTGGACGTGGCCTCAGCATGGCCGGAGAAGCGGTGCGTCGGTGCGCGCCTGGGATCTGAACCCGGGCCACCAGTAGAGGAGCGCGCGCACTTAACCGCTAAGCCACGGGGCCGGCCCATGCCGTGAGCTTTAAACACAAGAAACATATGTGTTTTTGATCTTAATTGAACTTGGAAAAGCTGTGCAAAACTGCTTGACTGGTTCTTGTGAAGTTAATTCAGTTAGCACAAAAGTGATTCGTTGAACTAAGCTAAGAGTGGCCGAGGCAGAAAGCTGAAATACAGTTTCTGAAAAGAATGTCTTTTATTTATTGAGAAATTTTCTATGAAAGAAATAAAGATAAAAAAATTCAAACTTCAGGCTTCATTGACTTCAAAGTATTCTGACTTGTAGGGAAAAAAAGTTAAGTGATAAGCTTTCTCATTTAATTCTGATAGGAAAAAACAAGGCAGTGTCCCCACTACAGTTAGAACCTGTGATTAAAGGGAGTTAAAAGTAAGACCAATCTGCGTGTTAGCCCAAGCTTTTGAAAATGCTTCCCTTGCCCAGAAACTCTCCCTCTCCTCCTCCCACACCAAACACTGAACATTGGCCCTATAATCTTTCAGGTTTCAGCTCAGCTGTCTCTTCCTCCCAGTCCAGTGCTCCCACAACCATAATTACACTTACTTTGAGCTGGTTCTTGTTACAGCAAGAACTTAAAAAACCATGAAACTCGTCTATTCCACCTTAACCAATACCAGGGAGATGTGTCTATTTTACCTCTTTAAACTTAGGGAAACCAACCTACCTTTTTAGCCAATAATAATCTCTCACAATTCTCAATTTACTTTTGCCACTATTTTAGCTTGTTTCTCAGGTTAATTTTCAATGGTGACTGATTAATCAAGCTCTGCTCATTTATTTTGATTTATTTTTTGAAAAATCTTGCATAAATAGTTATAAAATTAATTGAATAAACCTAAGCATGGGTTTGTTTACCTCCTTTTAGTAATAACTCATTTTCCGCATATATCTCCCCCACGCAAGCATGTATAATTACTGGACAGGGGAGAAGATATTACATTTTGCAGGGATGAAAGAGAAAGAAGCAAAAGAAAATTCTAATCAGCTTCACAAATAACTTCAACACATTTACCACTTGACTGGTTTTCCCCCCATGTTCTCCTCCCACAAACAGGAGAATAAACGAAATCAAACTTTTTTACTACCCACTCACATAAATTGTTACGTCAGTAGACTAAGTGGCACTGTACTAGAAAGGACTCAGCAGAAAAATGAACTCGACCAAGTCCAAGAACACGTTTTAGGATCAAAAAAAGGAGAAAACCTGCTCGCTGTATCCAGTAGCTCATAAATCTTTTTCAAAAAGGATCTTGTGACATCTGATTTAATCTTATACTCCTTCCTGTCTTTCTCTGTTTTTCCTCTCACTGAAAAAGCTGGTAAATTCGTGTTAGATGGAATGAAGCATTTTCTGAGTTACAGCCAAAAATCACAGCACAAAATTATTTGGCATCCTTTTCTGTTCTTTTTTACTTTAACTGAGTGACTCAGAATAGAACGATTGATGTCAATGGTTATTTTGACATTGAAAGGCAAATTATCAGAAATGCTTAAAAGGAATATAAAAGATCGATCTATCAGCATGATTCATGCCAAGGATGTAGATATTTGGAACACAAAATGCCAATGGTTTATCAAAAGAATGAAAGGCACGTCACTAATACAAACCTATCAAATTATTCCCTAAATAAAAGCACTGTGTGATAATTCTATGCTTCAGGTAGCTACTCCAAAGGTTAATTAGATGTGATCCCAAGAGAAACAAAATTTTGTCTGAGGTGTTCAGCACAGTTAAACAATATATGACATACTAAAACAAATAAGAATGTATTATCATACAACCTTTTGAAGAAAAGGACAAAAACATACCCGCAGAACAAAGACAGAACCAAAAATCTGCCTTTTCTTATAGATTTTAAGTATTTAAATAGCTCTCTTTAAACTGAAATTGCTTCAATAAAATTTTTTCTAAAGTATACTGTGGAAAAAATGACTGAGAGGCACACAGTTTAATTGTACACAGTTTGATAACAAGTGAAGTTATCAAAAAATTTTTTGTATGCTTTAAATGTACATGTGGTATTTTGGACTTATTTATATAAATAGCTGCATTATATTTCTTTCTGCATGCATACCCATGACATTACCTAAGAGGGATAAAGATATCCACTATGTTTCAGCTGTGGTCTTTCTTCTACTTAGCAGTTTCACAAATAAAAAAAAAAGACATTTGTACATAAATGTAGCAAAGCCTCTAGTCTGTACTGGTTTATATGGAAAGAAATTCAGACCAAATAGTCTAGCCCTCTATTTGACATATTTGAGACATGGACTGTCAGAATACACTGACCTATTACTGTTCTCTGATTATCTCTCATATACACAATAAAATGAACTATGAGTTTTGAAGGTTAAAGAAAGTTTGACTTCACAAAAATTGTACTCAACACATTTTTTATACTTCTTACTACAATTTTCTTTATTGTATAACGTAGACAACTCCACACTTCACACTTCTGAGCTTCTCTTCTATAGTCATTTGAGAGGGCATCTGTCTGAAACTAGAACTTCACCATTTTTTATGACGAGGCACTCTGGTGATGATTAGCAATAAAAGTTAATTTTCCCCAAGATTCAAGCTCAAGAAAATTGCTTTGGCAGGCATATTTATGCTGATATTTAAAAAAGTGATTCAAAGATTTAAAATCATATCTATTTTGATTTTGATATATAACTGTTTAGTAATTTAACATTACTTCTTGCATTTCTTCTGGCTCATTTTAAAAATTCTTTTTCTTTTCATTTCAGGCTATAAATTGTTATTTTTCTTTGCTTTATCAAGTATTTTTGCTATCTTGAAACTTTGTTTCATTTATGCTTGTCAACACAAATTATATATCTTTAAAAATTTTGTCTGTTTCACATACTATGTAAAGCTATTTCATTTGGCTGTCTTCACGTTCAAGAAAAAAGTCATTAGAAATGTAATGAGATTTTAGCATAGACATATATCTGAAGCAAGAGATTAAGTATTATTAATAAATTTATATTTAAAATACGTAAAATAAGCGTGAAACATACTATAAGAAATAGTAAAACATCCCCCAAAGGAGGAAAAATGGAAAATAAATAAAATAATGAAAGAGCATATAATATTACAATTTGCTTTAAGTATTTTTAAGAGGAAAAGGGAAGACCAATGCAAAGGTTGACATATTAATACATATACTTAAAGTTTAGGAACACGTGCAAAATTAAACCTGGAATTTTAGCTGTGACATTGTCAAAAGCAAATACCTATAGTAAAATTTCATGTTGTAAAGATTGATTCCAAGTTTAATTTACCTCTTTCAAAATGAAACATTTTACCAAAACACGAATTCTTTTTGGTATCAGACAATTTCTCTTGTGTTACTGATATAATAAAAGACAAAGCAGCTATATGAGTACATAGAAGTTTTAATTCTAAAATTAAACTTACGCCTCTAAGTTGTCACCTTCAAGAACTGTCTGGACGGGCAGGTAACCAAGCCGAGGATGTTTGGCGAAGTATTTCTTTGATCTGAACTTATTCTTCAGTACCTTGGTGAAGTCTCGCACATCTTCTCCAGACGTTGTCTAGGAGGTTGAAAAAATTACACTTCGCTCGTTAAAATGAAAGGAGATACCTATCTACAACAAAATTAGAGCCAATGTAGATTGATGCAATGAAATGACAACAGTTGTAGCAGCTTTACGTATTTTTGGAATAACACACAATGTCCTAAAAATACACAGCAATCAGGACTCATCATTAAATATGTCCAGTAATTAGCTTATAATTTTTCATTTTCTGTTGAAAATAAACCATAACTGGCTCATTTCTCTATATTTTAAACATTGGGCCACAAAGTAAAATTAGTTTTGGCAATGTTATTGGTTGATTCCTAGCACTAAAAAAGTTGCAATTTGCTATTAAACATTTAGTGATGACGAAGTATTCTGGATGGTTTTAACTAAGGTGCATAAATGAGAGTGAGCTATATAGCCTATATTGACTTCACACAAGCCAGCTTATACTACAGTCTGGAAAAAGACAAAGCCATAAATAAGAGAAAAAGAGCAGAGCCACACTGTACTCTATATTGTAAGGAATACTGCCAGTTTCTTTGTCCCTTACCAACCACACAAACATATAATTATGCAGCATGTGCTAAATTTTTAACGGCGATATACAATGTTACTGTTTCCTTAAGCATTTCAAGATGATTAGTTAATAATCATTCCCAGTGAGGTGGGCTGAAATCTACCCCAACCCCCAACTCCCAATCCCATCCCATGAATTGCTCTCTAAGCCCCAGTTTTCTATTTTCTATCACCAATTCTAGTTTTTATTTGTAACATGTTATATGGACATCAACTTTAGTCTGTCCAAAGATGCCTTTAAAATATTTACATTATGGGCACAGAACTGAATTAAAACCTTGGTCATCTGACTCCTAGCTGGTTGTCCAATCTACAACTAGATAGACCTCATTCCAATCTCCTTACAGAACAAAACCTGACAACTTTTCTATAAGCACAAACTGAGTGCCGAATACCTTGGTTTACCTGCTTGCCCCTCCCTCCTTGCACCCTCCCCCCTGCATCTTTTCCTTCATACAAACTTGTTTTGCCAACAGAAGCTTAAAAAAAGTTATTTTTTTAAAACAACTAAATTCTGAGTCAAACCTTATGCAGTTTTGTTACTTTCTATAGGCTCCCATTCCACCTGAATATGTCTGCTTTTAGTAAACAATTAAGGAAACTTTTGATTCTCTAGGCTTGCAGAGCAGAGAGAAAACATGAACAAGCCCAAGCTATTTATAAACTAAAGTTCATCAATTTTCACTTTATTTAAAAAAAAATATATATATAGCTAGGACGGCCCACGTTATCACTAAGCCTTGCCCTCAGACCCACAATGTCAAATCCTTTCCTGAATAACACAGAATAAACTATATAATGCCTGCAGTTACATAGACACAGACCTCCCAAATGTAGAGAAGAAGTCTAGAAAAGAAGCTATTAATGAAAAGAAAAAGAATCCAAGGCACTCCATGAGGGAAAAAGGGTTGCTCCGAGCGATGATGGTTTGGGGTACTAAGATCTAACCAGGCAGAACAGGAGAAATACACAGAACATAGTTGGGAGTGAAGATGGGAATTTTTAGAGAAGGAAGGCCTGGGACTGAGAATAAACCCCAACAGATATATCACCTACTGTAAAGGACACCTGAACCTTTAGCGATGGGTGTCACAACTGCAGATCATTAAGTTTATAGATATGTTTACCCTGAATGTTTTGGTCAAGAGAAAAAAGGGAAGAAACTTTCCATGATAGGATAAGCATTTATGACCCAGTTTTCTACGTTTGCTCTTAACACATTGTTAACATACAGGGAGATAAGGAAGTAATGGCCTCCAGCTTTTACTTGGTCTATCTCCATCTGGTAATGAAAAGATTTTCATCTCTTAGGCCAGTGGTTTTCAAGCCATACCCAGGTCTTCAACTCAGGCAGCCCCCGGTGCGGTGGGCGGGAGAAAAGGCCGGGTGGGCAACGCATCAGGCCACTTACCCAGTCTGCCTCAGCCAGGGCGTGTACAATAAAGTGCTTTCTAGTATATTCACAGAGTTGTGCAACCATCACCTCAAAAGAAACCCTGTACCCATCAGCAATCATTCCCACCCCCACGCCCACCCCCCCTCCCGCCTCCTCCCCTCAGCTCCTGGCAACCACTAATCTACTGACTGTTTCTATGGATTTGCCTATTTTGGACATTTCTTATAAACGGAATCGCACAGTATGTGGTCTTTTGTGACTGTCTTCTTTCACTTAGCATAATGTTCTTCTAGCTTACCTGTATTTGGGTTTCAACATGAACGCTGGTTTGGGAAAAAAATGACACACTGTTCAAAAGCAGAAGTCCAGTTTCACATCATACATTCTTTAGGTAAATACATTCGAGACACGGAAGAACAAAGCAAAACCAACCAACCAACAAAAACCCCCTCTTTCTCCCAAAAACCAACCCCCAAACACCTACCTGCCTCCCAAAAAGTTATAGCAGGGGCTGAAATTAGATTTGAGTTTCTGATAATGCCCAAATTTAATATTTGAAAAAAAAATGAGTGCACTCTCATACAGAAATAACACATTTTTATTTCCTCATCAACTTTCATATTGAGGAAAAAAACTGATACCAACAGTTGTAATCTAAAGGCAGTAAATTCACTAATGCCATAAACTTTATGCAATATTAAAAGAAAATGTGAAAAGGAATTCATCCCACAGGAACTAGGTATTATACTCAAGTTAGCAGGATGTAATTCTTTTTGTGTGTGTGTGTGTGTGGAAGATCAGCCCTGAGCTAACATCCATTGCCAATCCTCCTCTTTTTTCCTGAGGAAGATTGGCCCTGGGCTAACATCCGTGCCCATCTTCCTCCACTTTATATGGGGTGTCGCCACAGCATGGCTTGACAAGCGGTGTATCGGTGCACGCCCGGGATCCGAACCTGTGAACCCCGGGCCGCCAAAGCAGAGCGCGTGCACCTAACCACTGTGCCACTGGGCCAGCCCCCAGGATGTAATTCTTTAGTTGGGATAGAGCCAAGAAAATGAATTATGCCCATTTTCTCACCAAAAAAAAAATTAAAAGATATTTATCCATATTTGTCTAATTTGCTGTCCAATGATACTACCTCATATTTCTCTATTTTAAAGTGCTAGAACAATAGTTTGATAAAAAGTGAAACAGAGGACCACCATCTAGCATAACGAATATAATCAAACCCAATCTATCATCACACGAAGTATAATACTTTGTTCTTTTTCTTTTTCAAGCAAATAACTATTGATATTATGATATAAAGATGAAAGGGAAAGGATCCCTCATTACTACACAAATTATACGATATTTCAAGTCATCCACGCATTTCTTGAAAGACTAGATTTTCATTTATTGCTGTAAGAAAAGAAAGTACAGTAAGATTTTGTAGATCTCATTAGCTGAAATGAGAGTAACATATGGGCATAGAACCTGCACCTTATAAATAGCTTTCCTTCAGTCTCTTTTTACCATCAAGGGCTGTGAGATTAATATCACTTTTTTGACCCGTAAGGAAACTGACATTAAGCCTTCCAGGGACTCAGACCTACAAGGTCAGTGAGGAGAAAGCTGTTCTTACAAACCCGGGTCTGTTCACCATATCAGCACTGCATCACTTCTCCTAGAAAAAGGGAGCAGTTCTGAGCTTTGTGAGAGAAAGAACCCCCAACCAGTGACTAAAATACCTATTATTACATTCCGAATTTTCCCTTCATTTTAAATAAAGTACTGCTAAAACACCTGTGGCTGATTTTTACAAAATTTATATTGAATGTCATTTTATAACTTTTAAATTGCATCTATAAGACATGTTTAGTGTAAGTACACTTAGAAAAACGACACATGAAAGAGAAAAATTAAAATTGCCTGCTCTTCGACCACCCAGATAACCACACTTAGAATGTTTGTGACTTGACTGATTTATTTTTTAATCCATTTTATTGTAAAATAAAACATAGATACATAAAACTATATATACAACAAACGCATGGATTAATGAATAAGGCAAAAACCATTCAGTCAGGAAATTGAATTTCGCCAGACATTCCAGAAGCCCCTTCCACATGCTTCGTTCCAGTCATAACCCCTCCCCGCTCCGTAGTAACCATTATTCTCAGTTTCTAAGTACAGTAGCGCCCCCTTAACCACGGGATACATTCCAAGACTCCCAATAGATGTCTGAAATCGTGAATAGTACCAAATCCTATATATATATACTGTTTTTTCCTTATACATACATAACTATAATAAAGTTTAATTTATAAATCAGTCACAGTAAGAGATTAATTGTGCTTTGAGGCCATTACTAAGTAAAATAAGGGTTCCTTGAACACAAGTACTGCCATACCACAACAGTTTATCTGGTAACAGAGACAGCTACTAAGTGACTAACGGGCAGGTAGTGGATATGCTGGACGAAGAGATGAGTCACATCCCAGGCAGGACAAAATGGGATGGCATGAGATTTCCTGACGCTACTCAGAATGGTGTGCAATTTAAAACTTATGAGTTGTTTATTTCTGGAATTTTCCATTTAATATTTTCAGACCACGGGTAACTGAAACCGTGGAAAGGGAAACTGAGGATAAAGCGGGACTACTGTAGTAATAACTTTCTTGTGTTTTATTTATTTATTTTTTGTGAGGAGATCAGCCCTGTGCTAACATTTGCCAATCCTCCTCTTTTTTTTGCTGAGGAAGACTGGCCCTGGGCTAACATCCGTGCCCATCTTTCTCCACTTTATATGGGACGCCACCACAGCATGGCTTGCCAAACAGTGCGTCGGTGCGCGCCCGGGATCCGAACAGATGAACCCCGGGCCGCCGCAGTGGAGTGCACACACTTAACCACTTGCGCCACTGGGCCGGCCCCTTTCTTGTGTTTTAGAAATAGTTTTATCACACCAATGTCTATCCCTAGGTACTATAGTCTTGCTCATTTTAGAAAACCTAATATATTCGAAGTCACTTCTTTTTCTCCTCCATACTTGCCATTTCCTTACAATTTGTCTGTTGGAAAACGCAAGCAATTTGACCTGTAGAGTTTTCTAGAGTCTGGATTTTGCTGATTGCATATTGTTGGTGCAGTTCAGCATGTTCCTCAATCCGTTGGATATCCTGCAAATTGGCAGCTGGATCCAGAGAATGCATCCGACTCAGGTTTGATGTCTTGGCAAGACTATCAGTGGTGTCTGGTGGATTATTGGAGGTACGTCATGTCTGGTCATCTCTCTTACGTGATCCTGGCAGCTTGCAGGCTAAATGCCTATATCCATCCAATGAGGGCTTCACAATGGTGATATTCTAATCCTATCATTCATTTTCATATATTAGTTGAAATAATTTTATAAAGACATGTTCTCTCATCTACTAATTAGTCACTCAGTAGTACAGTTCATTCAGGACAGGGAGGATCACATGTTTGATTTTTCCGTTATCAATCAATTTTCCCAGTAATGAATTGGTTTCCTATCATGTTCCAAAGATGGCCATTTTTTTATTTTAAAATAATTATGAATTCATAGATGTTTAACATATTTGACGGGTTTTGATCCATTGCAATTATTGTCATCATTGAAGCTAAATTGTCCCATCTTTGGCCAGTAGGAGCCTCTCCCAGTTAGCCCCATTTAGTTTAAGGTCTACAGGGAACAATACATTTAATGCTCTCCACCAGTCCTTAGGATGCTGTTTCTCTAGTTATTTTGGTTGCCTGAAGCCTGGTCTCTAATAAATTCCTCAAGAAGTGCTCATTGGACCAATATCTCCTGAGTTCTTGCCTGTTGATAACAGTTTTCCTGTGTTCTTCACTAGACACTAGAAGGTTGGTTTTTCTGGATATAAAATCCTGACTCATACATTTTTTTTTCCTTAAGTTTCTTAAATATCTTCCTTCATTTTATTTTGGTATACAGCATTGCTGTTGAAAAGTCTGATGATTATTTAATTTTCTTTTCAAGTCATTTTTTCCTTTTGTTTAAATGACCAAAGGACTTTTTTTTTTTAAGTCCAATAATTTTACCAGAATATGTCATTATGTTGGTCATTCTGAGTCAATGTTCTCAGGCTTGTGATATACTCTTTCATTATAAAGTTTCACTTTTTCTTTTCTTTTTTGGAGGGAGAATTTTGAATTTTCATTTTTAGTGTTAGTTCCATCTCACTTTGGGTTTCTTCTTCAGTCCCTAAAGAAGATTATGCATACTTTCAATCTTTTTTTTTTTGCCTATCTTTAACATTTGTCATTTTCTCTTGAATCCTTTATATTGCTTTCTTCATTTCTTTTTGAGTTTTCAAGTTTGCCTCTTATTCACCTTCTATTTCTTTTAAGGTATTTATCTGTTCTGTTCATTAAGACTAAAATTAATTAGTCTTAATATCTGAAATGATTTTTTTCTTTTATTTCTAACTCTTTCCTGAGTTCTGTCACCTCGTTTCTGAGCTTCGCCAATTCTGATTTATGTTTTTCTTTCAAGTCTTGTATCATTTTCTTAAGAGTTTATAGCTTATTTTGAAATAGTAGGCTACAGTGTTGACATTCAATGAGCACATATTTCTGGTCTGCTGTATTTGTAGTGATATTATTTTGTTCTTATATCTTTTTCTTATCATTGCTTTGTAAGATTTGATCTTGATACTTTTTGTCGCTCAATTTAGTGTTGTTGCTGTGAAATTAATTTTCCTAAACTTTTATAAAGAAGTGGGGTTCAGGAAAGCTTTTCTAACTTCAGAGCTTCCCCTTCTTTTGGTTTTGTGGGGTATTCAAAAATAGGGCGCTTTGAGTTTTGGGATTTCCTGGCCCTGTTCCCCTCTCCTTACCTTAGATTAGACCATTTCTTTCTTTCATCTCCATTGCTCTGACCTGCTCAGAGTTGGTTCCATTCCTAGCAGTTTATCCAGCGTGAGGCTGTCTCCCAGAGGAAGCCCTGGTGGGCAGGTCTGAGAGTTCCAGAGGCCAGAACACTCAAACACCTTCAGACCTTCTCATCCTGGCTCCTGCCAGGCTCACAGCTCTGCTCCACAACCAGCCCTTGGAGCTTTTCATTGAATACCTATTGCCTATTCCGGGGTTTTCCAGTTCTTAGGTACCTTTGCTTCCTTTTCTTTCCTCTTACAGATAATGATATGTTGTTTTTTGTTTTTTTGGTTTTTTTTGTGAGGAAGATCAGCCCCAAGCTAACATCCTCGCTAATCCTCCTCATTTTTCTGAGGAAGACCGGCTCTGAGCTGAGCTAACATCTATTGCCAATCCTCCTCCTATTTTTTTTCCCCAAAGCCCCAGTAGATAGTTGTATGTCATACTTGCACATCCTTCTAGTTGCTGTATGTGGGACGCGGCCTCAGCATGGCCGGAGAAGCAGTGCATTGGTGCGCGCCTGGGATCCGAACCCGGGCCACCAGTAGCGGAGCGTGCGCACTTAACCGCTAAGCCACGGGGCCGGCCCAAATAATGATATCTTGCAGGTTTTGTAGTTGGTGGTGGGTCGTCCCCATACAGCTTTATTTCGGGGATCTCTCATTACCTAGTTTTGTTGCAAACATTGTCCAGGGGATGGGTCCTACTGTCTAGTTGCTCTGTCTCTTTTTATGTAATGACTTTACAAATGGGAAGAAAATGGGAAAGGCAAAAGAGATTGAAAAACCTTGAAGCCACTGCTACCGCCATCTTCCCCAAATCCTTCTGGACTGATTTTCAACGAGCACGTAAGAACTCACATATCCAAACGAGGGCTGTCCTTCAAGTTGTCATTTTTAGAAAGTTAATGAAGGTGAGGCACTGTGAAAAATGTTTTAGAGCTAAATCTGTACAGACAAGTGGGCATGTGAATACTCAAAATTGTACTGCCCTCTGCTATGCTACTATTAAGCATCAGCGAGATAATAATGAAAACTTATTTGCATAATAAGAAGTAATTAGTTCTCGACTTGCTCCCCATCAACTAATACAAATGAGTGAATAAAATATTAAAAAGTATCGCTGAATTATAAAATCTACCCTGGGGTAAGTCTATCCACGTAACTATCAAAACCCTAAAAATTCTTGGCAAGCTGGCATCAGATGATTTTTCACTCTTGAGTTCTATCTGCCAACCAAAGTTGGAGTATTTAAATTTGCCTCTATTTTACTCCTTGATTGAGAACAAATATAGACACCACATACAGCAAAATTTAGAGTTAATCTACCTTTTACTTGTGTTTGTATACGTACATACAAATGCATGTGTATTATTATACATATCCGTGCTCATGTTTCAAACTGAACATTCTTATTGTAGATGCTGACACACATGCACTATGGAACTTCAAAAACATCGCTATATGACTGAAAGTCTTTTCCTTCTCATTAATGTGAATCACAAGCAGCAATAAGTCTAAGGTGCAAAAGAACCTATAATTCAGAAATGTGAACCCTCACAGTATTACACTAAAGTAGGTCCTTGATTACTTCTTCAGCTCAAAAAACTCCTACTGGTAACAGCAAAGATCCACAAAGCAAAACATAATAAGGGGCTATTAACAATGAAGTCAAATAACCTAAAGGCCAAAACACCCAACTTCTAACTACTTAGCAATTTTAGCAAAACACCAAAAAGAACAGCAAATAAAGAAACAAAATGATATTCATTTAAAATCTCGCTCAATTTCTGGTAATTCATAACTTGGGATGGCAGTATCCTCTAATTCCTTAACAAATACTCCTAACATTAGATTTTTAACTGTTAACTAGAAATGTGAATAAGTTATAGACAGAGGAAAACAAGGAAGTATAAAGAGGAAAATCAAGGTTATACAAGAAACAACCCAGTCATTTGGCACATGAGCAGGATAATTAAACATTATCATTCAGATCATGCATAAGTGCTAAAATCATTGTTGAACAGCACCCTCATTGGCAAGATTTACTTCCTAAATACAGAAGTTAATAGTCCCAAATGGTATATGCATACTTCTAAGGAATACATTTCGTTATCATAGGACGTATCTTAAAGATATTCCAATAGTTTTTTAAAAATTGTAAAACAATGTCTCAGTTTTGATTTAAGTTTCATTGATTTCAAGAAGTTGAAATTCAGACACATTGAATTCCATGGATAGGGTGAAATCAGTAAGGCAAGCTTGGAGCCTTTCAAGTTCTAATGGAAAAATATGAAACCAAAAAAATTAGCATTAACAGAATCACCAAAGGTTCAAGAATAAGCAGGGTAATAAGTCACTCAAAGTAAAATGGATTTTGTCCAAGCCTCACTTGAAAAGCTAATGACACACTCTAAATGCACTCAACTTACTGGGAAAACAATGTAAGGTGGGCGAGAACCTCAGGATGCTGAGGTCAGAGAAACAGCAATGATGCTGCGTTTTTAGCATATTGGCAAACATCCCAAGTCTCATCCGAAGAAGCAAGACTGCGAAAATAAAACTACAATAACTCAACGTAGAGCTTTCCAAAGAATGAATCAACATTTTCTTATATTTGATTTTTATAGTCTTAGGAGTACATTGATGTGGGCAGGGGTGGAGCGGAGCAGACAACAACTGTTTCTAGTTTTTTCCTTTGTTCTTTTTGTTTTGCTTTGTTTCTTGCCAATAACACACAGTTTGTAAAGAAAAGATGTGCTTTCACTTTTAACTTTAAAAAGAAAACCTTTTCTATTTTTTCAGTAGAAAACTGTGATTTTTCTAAATCACAGTTTTATAAAATGTATAAATCACAGTTTTATAATGTTTTATAAAAAACACTGAAAATAGGAAATTTTTGTTTATTTCCCTATAAATTAATCAATATTGACAAGAATATGCTTGAACCTGCTGCTTTAAAAGCAACATGCACTTGTTTAAAAACTGCAATACAAATCTGTTTTAAGTGTTATTAACTTAACAAGCTGTTTCCCATTAAGGTATTTTTTTCCTGTCCTCCCTTCTTCTCACGAAAATCTCAGCAAAACAAGCAGTACAAAACTATCAGTACAAACTGTCCCAACCCAGGACATAAGCAGAGAATTTTGCAACGATTCCACCCCAACAACTTGAATGCTGGGAGTAGCTGATGTTGCTGATCTTTCTAGCAATAAAATTGTGCAAATATCCCATCGTTTCTCCCTGAGCTAACACCTCTCTATCCCGGCTAACACTTCAGTTCCTGAGATCTACACCCTCCAACGGCTAGGTGCTTTCTCTATGGCCTTTCCCCATTTCTCCTTTGCTCTGGGGACTGGGCCACTGTCCCTCACCAGAGGCACAAGGTCTGTCTGTTTACCTTTCTTTCCCATTTATCGTGGACTCTGCTCTTTTACTCATGAACATATTCCATACATCTGTTCATAAGTGTGATTTCAACCTTCCTCCTTCAATGAATCCTGATGGTCCTGTGATGACACCATCTCCCCTACAATCCTCTCCATTATGGGTGGTATAATCTCTCCCTCCCAAAGGGCAAGAACGAATGAGGTGTACACCATTTCCCCTTAGCCTTGATACCTACTAAAACCAACGTGCCCATCCACTCCCCTTTGACAGTGCTTCGCCAGACACAGCTATCATCTGTCACTTCTAGAGACATACTGATGACCTTGTAAAAGCCATCTCATCTCTACAACCTTTCATGTCCCACTTCAGTCACACACTGGGCTATAGCCACCCCCCAGGCCTCATCGTAACTCAACACATCTTTCAGCCCCAAATCTCCAACTTGGAAAAATTCTTTTGCCGACTTGAACCTTCTGACCTTTGCTTCTACTTCTTAATAAGAATAACCCATTCTTTCCCCATCTCTTGATCGCTAGCCCCTCAACCCCCTTTGGGATTTTTTTCAGCATAGGGTATCCCAAATCCATCCCAGTATTAACACCTCTGAGTCATTCATTCCCTTGGCCTTCAACTATACCTCCCATCTTTTAATTCTAAAGCCGCTGAGCAGTGACAGAGTCGGACAGCAAATTCTTGCCAATTAACCTCAGCTGCACTCTTGTGGCAACGTAGCAATCAATTTATTCATCTCTTGGTGACTCATGCTTGCACCCAGTAGCAATTCCAAACATTTTCCATTTTCCTTCGTATTTAACCGTATCCAGCTCTCTCTCACCATCAGCAACTGCACAAACTCTTATAAATCATATCTGAAATTCATCATCCTCTCTCTGTAATTTAAAGGACTATCTATCATAGGTCCTAACATACAAAAATATTTCTAATTTGAATTAAATTTTGGTGATTTGCAACAGAGAATAAAGACGATTTTGTGTGTGTGTGTGAGGAAGATTAGCCCTGAGCTAACATCCGTGCCAATCCTCCTTTTGTTGAGAAAGATTGGACCTGGGCTAACATCCATGTCCATCTTCCTTTACTTTATATGTGGGAGGCCCACCACAGCATGGCTTGATAAACGGTGCGTAGCTCCGTGCCTGGGATCTGAACCCACAAACCCTGGGCCGCTGAGGTAGAGCACACAAGCTTAACCACTGCACCACTGAGCTGGCCCCTAAAGATGATTTTTTTAAAAGATTCACTTTGGGTAATTTTCACTTTGAAATTAAACGATCATATACTCTTATTTCAATAAAAAAGAAATTTAAAATTGTAACGTTTTTAATATAAAATGTAACTATTTTAAAAATAAATTATAATCCTCAAATTCAAATATGTAGTGCACAGGTAACAAGAAAAAACGTTGACTATTATCTTGATCCATAATCTTAGTCATTCTAAAACAACATACAGTCTTGAATTTCTCCATAGAGATCTTTTCTCTCCTTCATTATATTTTCACTATATTGTCAGCAAAATGCCTGGTATGTAACAGGGTACCCAACAAATATAATATTCCAGCAAGCATACAGAAAACACTGTTTACTAATGTTCCAAATGTGAATATATTTCCCCAATGAAGTTAAATCACTAAATCCATGCCACTAACTTTGAACAAATCACTTATCTTCTCTAAGACTTAGTTTTTCTTTAAAACAAGGATGAGTTACATGATCTCTTACATCCTTTCCACCTTTAAATTCTATAATTAGTATTTATAATGTCTAACATATAATTTAGCTTTTATGAGCCAGATTTAACTCAGCATAGTAAGAAAAGTATCAGATTCATCCCTGTCCTCAAGGAGTTAAAAAGATAGTTGAGGAAGTGAAAACAATACAAAAGAACATAGAATCAAATACTAAGTGGCGAAGTAGAGATTACTGGTAGACCACAGAGTGACGTGTTTTGGTGAAGGGAAGCCAGAGGAGGTTGGGAAGATTTCACACACAAAGTAAGAGTTAAGTTGTTTTTGTGAAAAGGTAGAATTTGGGTGAATGGAGAGAGAATGGTGACAGGCATTAAATGTAATCTATACCATGTTGTCTGTTTTACATGGACTCTTACTGAGCCTAATGAAAGAATTCTTAAATGTACAAATTTGGATTACAGAATGGTGGGGGAAAATAAGAGTAAAAAAATCATTTTCTAGAGAAAGAAAAATTCCACTTCATTTCTGTAGATAAATGTTTTATTGTCAATTTCATAAACTACCTTCATAAATTATGATAGCTACTGCATACACCATTAGCCTTCCTACATCTAAAGACAAACATTGTCATAGATAGTACGCTGATATGTTTGAAGAAATATTTCTGGAGCTTTGAGGGTTTAACACAAGGCTTCAGAAAACTTTTAACAATAGAAACATTCAGATTCAGCTGAAAAAGGAAGTTGAAGGGGAAAGAAATCAAGTCAGTAATGTAACTAGAACATTTTTCTAACCATGAATAGAGATGTGCTATGAGAAACGCAAACATCTGTATGTAAAGGTTTCATCCATTTACACTCAAGCAGTGCTTATTACTATTGTATTGAAAAATTCACATTTGAGTTCATTTTCTAAGGCAGACATTGAATGAGTTCAGGAAGCACTGGGTAAAAGACAGATGAACCACAGTAAAGCCTACTTAAAAGAGGAGAGCAGAAATTCAAAGAATGTGGATGGAAAGAAAGAAAATTTGGAAAGCAGTTAAATTAAGTAATTCATTACTATTAAATTCAAGAGTATGCCTTTCAAAGACTCAACTTAACATATATTTCTAGTCATTTTATCAAAAGTTGTGGGGTTGAATGCAGAAAATAACCTGTCACAAGAGATGATTTATGGGTAGGTTGCTGATTAAGATCACTAAGCAAACTTCAGAAAGGGGCAAAGGGATTCCAAAAGCATGCCTGCAAAAAGGAAGCCCTCCCCTACAACGCAGGGTAAGCTGTCATATTAGACATGATAACAGTGACTTTCCAAAGACCATGTCACAAGAACAGTTTTAGGTAATTTACAGATTTTATTTAAAAATGGTACTTGGAGAGTGAAATTCATCATCGATTCTCAAGCATGCTTCTAGTGGCCAATGATTGACATTGAAGACATGTAGATTTCAACTGTGTGGGTATTTTGCAAAATCATTAGGAATTATTCCACTTAAGACCAAGAAAAATAGTAATTTTATACATCTTTACTTATTTTATACATCTTTAAATATGTAGTAATTTTTATACATCTTTACTGTACATGTACTCTATGATTTTTTCCATTTTGACTTTAGCTCTTTATAATCAGTTTTCTAAATTTCTAGCGCTAATCATGCAAATATTAATACTATATTTCTCCCCAATTCAAATTCCTTTCAATGACCAGCAGGGTTCTGCACAATCCGATACCTGCCTTTCTCTTTAATCCCGTCTCCCACCATTCTCCCATTCGTGAACGTTAGAAATTCACTCTTTGTGAAAATCACTCCAGTTTCTTTCCATTCTCTGGTCATTTCCATCTCTTTCCTACTCCCAGGTTTGGCTTCATGGATGTGTGACCTGTATAGCTACAGAGCATCCTAGGTTCAGAGGTGCTCTGAACTTGGCTTAATGCTCCTCTGCTGTTGCCATCTTGAAAGTTGTAATAATTTGTGAACAAGGAGCCCCACATTTTCATTTTGCTCTGGGCACTTCAAATTATATAGCCAGTGCCACCTACCACACTCCCAGTGTGGAATATGCTCCACTTTCTTCTGTGCCCCAATCATGCCAACCTCTTTCCCACCTTTACGCCACTGTGTGTGCTGTTTCTTTTTCTGAAATACACTTTCCACTAGTTCTTCAAACAGCTGATTCTTTCTTATCCTTCAATCTCAACTCAAATGTTAACTTCTCAGAAAGACCTTCCCTCATTTCTTTATCTAAAGTGCTTCCTCTAATCTTCTATCTCATTACCCATTTATTTCTTTAAAGACGCTTACTACAATCTGTAATGATCTCATTTATTTGTTTCCTCCTTCATTGTCACACATCCCTTCCATCTAGATGGAAAGTAGCATCTTGTCTATTTTGCTAGTACGCTGATGAATTATCACAGCTGAGGATAGTGTCTGACACATGGTACGTCCTCAACATTTATTTGTGGAGTGAATGAATATGTTAATTATAGTAATAAATGGTGCTTCACAAATTTTCTTAGGGAAATCTTTTTTTCCTAGTTGAAGTTACTATTCACTATGGGTATTTCATCTATTATAATTCAACAACACGTTCTAGAGATCTCCTCTCCGCATATGGGGTACCTATTTATTTGAGATAAGATATCTAAGAATGTGAGTGAGATTTATATGTGTATATTTTATAAGTATTGCTGCCTTTCTGTCAATTTATGATCCAAAAAGTAACTCGATCCTCTAAACCAAAGCAAATGTACAGCTCGATGAATAAATTTTAGTTCACTATTTGGAAGGAAGCTAAAAAATAGCTGTTGACAAAAAATGAAGATAAACTTTAGAAAAAAACAGCTTTAGATGAGAGGAGCAACAAGGACCAGTATCCAACGCTAGTGAGACTGTAGTAAAATCAGGACATGAAGAAATTGTGATAATAATGTAAAGTGGTTTCAATCTCTTTTGGAAAATAAGTTGCCGTAAAGTATGTTGGCCATAAAAATACTCATATTCATTGACCAAGATCATCTACTTCTAGCACTTTAGTCTATGAAAATGTAATTTATGTAACATATGGAAACAGCTATCTTCACAAAGATAATTTTAAAAGTGTTGTTTATAATATCAGAAAATTGAAAATAAGCTAAATGTCCAAATTTAAGGGTATGGTTAGATAAATTATAGTAATTCACTCAATTAAATATTCTGGGACTAGAAAAAATTATACTGTGTGACACCATGGGGGAACACTTAGTATACAATGTTCAGTGAAAAAAGCAGGATCAAAATTACATAAATATATTGGGCCAGCCCGGTGGCGCAAGCAGTTAAGTGCACACACTCCACTTCGGCAGCCCAGGGTTCACAGGTTTGGATCGCAGGCGCGGACCTACGCACCGCTCATCCAGCCATGCTGTGGCGGGTCCCACATAAAGTAGAGGAAGATGGACACGGCTGTTGGCCCAGGGCCAATCTTCCTCAGCAAAAAGAGGAGGATTGGCAACAGATGTTAGCTCAGGGCTGATCTTCCTCACAAAAAAAAAAAAAAAAATACATTAAATATAAAAATAAATAAAATCGGGCCAGCCCCGTGGCTTAGCGGTTAAGTGCGCACGCTCCACTACTGGTGGCCCAGGTTTGGATCCCGGGTGCGCACCGACGCACCGCTTCTCTGGTGCTGAGGCCGCGTCCCACATACAGCAACTAGAAGGATGTGCAACTATGACATACAGCTATCTACTGGGGCTTTGGGGAAATAAAAAAAGGAGGTGGATTGGCAATAGATGTTAGCTCAGAGCCGGTCTTCCTCAGCAAAAAGAGGAGGATTAGCATGGATGTTAGCTCAGGGCTGATCTTCCTCACAAAAAATAAATAAATAAAATTGTTTTTTCAAAAATAAATAAATAAATCTTAAAATCAGAGACAGGGAAAAATATTGGAAGGTTGTTTATTCAGGAGCTAGATTTCTGGATTTTTTTTACTGTCCCCATTTTCTACATTTTTGCTAATGTAAATATAATATTTAACTATGAAAACATATCCTAAATATGTCTAAAGGAAACATGATATCTCATTACATAGTATCCTTTTCAATGTAGGTCAGTGTGAGCCCTTAAAAGAGTTTGCTACCAAGAAAGCTAGGTTTAAAATCAAAACACAGATGTAAATGAAATTTAATAAACTAATTTTTCTGAAAAATGTATAATTATTCTATGTTAATGAATTCAACATAGATATATTTAATTAAAAGAAAATAAAAAATATATGGTTACAGAACCTTGCAAGTGACTTTTTTCCAGAAAAAGTTGTCTAAATAAACTGAATAATTTGAGACACTAGTTAATTCAAAAGCAATATGTTAAAACCAAAACAAACAAACAAGCAAAAAATCAGTGGCTCAGTACTTACAGGTATACAATATTCCACCATGGGATAATGCAATTTGTGACCTTTTGCTGTTCGACCCGAAAAAAAGCAACTCTGGCAGACATCATAGTTAAAATGCTTTAAGCTTCTATACCTAGAAAGAAGAAAAGAAAATTCATTGGCTTGTAAGCTTATTGTTTAGTCCAAATCAATCTTTTGTGGTAAGGAATTTCATTCATCCAAATCACCACGGAAATAAAAGGTATATTGGCCATAAATGTGGAATTTGCTTAGTATCCTAGCTCCCAATTAGGACAAAGAGAATCTTGAATTTCACAAGGGAATTAATGAAAACAACTCCCAAGTTAAAAAAAAAAAGCAAATTTTTGGAGTTCAAGTCTCTAAAACAGGTTTCCATCTGTTCACAACATGATGATAAGACAAATATCCATGTCAGAAAATTTTCTGTAATGTTTGAATGTGAATGCAAAATGGCAGAGAAGAAAAGAGAAGTCTTTTATTAGCTTGACACACCAATTTTTGAAATATCAATCATACCATCAATAAGAAATGAATCTCAAAATTCCCTCACAAAGGCATTATTTTTTACAAGGACATTTTTCATATTTGGTTTAAACTAGTCATTAGCAAAAAAAATTAAAGAGCAAACTAAATAAAACCTTAATCACAATGCATTCTTGAATGGAAACAGTGTTTTTAAATCTTTCATTTAAGAATGACACTGTAGGGGCCGGCCCCGTGGCTTAGCGGTTAAGTGCGCGCGCTCCGCTGCTGGCGGCCCGGGTTCAGATCCCGTGCGCGCACCGACGCACTGCTTCTCTGGCCATGCTGAGGCCGCGTCCCACATACAGCAACTAGAAGGACGTGCAGCTATGACATACAACTATCTACTGGGGCTTTTGGAGAAAAATAAACAAAACAAAACAAAAGAATGACACTGTACATTGACTTTCATTTGCGGAATCTTATTTCAAAGAGCGAAACTCTAGATTTTAAGTTTTTTTTGGGTCGGAGTGGAAAACATCTCCCAGAGCCTCCATCCGCCAGATTGAAGGGTAATAATAAGAACGTAAATATATCCATATCTACAGAAAAAAAAAAAAAATTAAGTAACAGGACTAACAATGAAAATGGAAACAAAATATAAAGGTTATGTGAGGTTAATAATGTGCTATTAAGTGCTGAGCAGCTTCTAAAATGACCTACAAAATCACTTGCAAATTGATTTCAAGAAAATCAATGCACGTATACTACATCTCCAGCTTATTTTGGCAGAGAAGCTACCTGTTTGAAACAATCACCTTCACTAACAATCTTTCTTGACCTATCTGCATGGCTTGACAAATATGACTGACATCTTCTCTTGTTTTGTGTATTGCTGAACACTCCCATGGCAGATAGCCATTCTCTCTTTCTTCGTTGGTACCAGACCCTTGTACTGTTAGTGGGCAGTGTGCCCTGGCAAAAATACTGTTTCTCAGTCTCTCTTGTTGACGGTGGTGACCAGTGCAATGCAAGTCGAAGTCACCGGGTAGAGTTTCTAGTTGGGATTTCAAGGGACTGACTCGGTTGGGAAGAAGCAGGCTCCCTCTTCTTCCTTCTGGAAAATAGACCTGATATCTAGAAGAGCCACTCTGTTAGCACAAGGTGACCTTGAAGATGGAAGCCACATGTTAGGGATGATAGAGCATAAAGACAGAACTACGAAAGAGGAGGTGTTCGTTAAAGAGTACAAACTTCCAGTTAGGAGATGAATAAGTTTCAGGGATCTACAATACAGCATAGTTTTTATAGTTAATAATACTGCACTGTATACCCAAAAGTTGCTAAGGGAGTAGATTTTAAATGTTCTCATCACAAAACGGAAATGGTAATTATATGACATGATGCAGCTATTAGCTAACACCATGGAGGTTATCATTTTGCACTATAAGTATACCCAATCAACATGTTGTACATCTTAAATTTACACAATGTTATATGTCAATTATACCTCAATAAAGCTGGGGAAAAAAGACAGAACTGTGGACCCAGATGACTGTGGTGCCACCCTTCAGTCTTGGATTGTCTACTTCAGGACATTTTTTATATGAAAGGAGAGTAAACCACTAATTTATTTATGCTACTATTAAGCAACTGTATGTGATCCGAACTGAAATAACTCCCAGCGTGCAAAACATTCTGCAAATCTAAGATTTCATTAAAATTTAATTTGGAAGTAATTAGAGAAAAACTCTAGCAGTGTTTATAAAAATTCAGAGAAAAAAATATATATCTAAAATGGCAGCTTGATACAGAGTCAGCCTGGATGAAGTTAAGGTTATTCTATAACGCACAAACTCCTCCAGCTTTATTTCTGGAGTTGGGTTTTCATTCTTCCTTATAGCTCAGAGAGAGATATCCCTTTACCTAAAAGCTAACCAGAGCAATTCCATCTTGGCCCTGTTTTACTACGGGAATTGTTCTTACATTCACTCCCTCCATGCATAATCTTTGTGTAATCATTAAGTCACCATTACTTTGAAGAAATCTTTGTTTGGTCTTGTCCCTAAACCAGGCATCAACTCCTGACATATTTCTCTTCCATTCAGAAATTAAAAATTTTAAATTTACTATATTCTCAATATAGAAAACTAGGAAAACTACATATGCAAGAAAAAGCAAGATAACATATCACCGACCATCTTACCATTTTCAATATACTGACATACTCTCTTCACGTGATAGCTAGATCCCTTGAATGAGTTGTTGGCACATATTAACCTACTTATTTTCCTGAGCCTGAGATCTGCCTTCCATCCTTATCATGACATGGAAGTTCTCTCTCTTTTTTTGAGAGAGAACTCAAAAAAATGAGTTCTCTCTACGATCACCAATGCCTCCTCCTGATTCAAATGTTCTCAGATATGAACTTCAGAATCTCTCTGCTGCACTACCACCTCTGCCATCTTCCTCAAGTCCTCTCTTGGATTTCCACGACACTATGCTTCTTTACTTCTCTCAAGAACCCTGATCATCTTTCTCTCTCTTTTATACCTGTTTTCAATCCTGCGTGCCACTCAGCTACATCATTGTTCAGCCTTTTCTGGTATTTCCATTTAATGGAACAGTTCAATGACAATTCAATAAACAGTTCAATAACGCTCGTGGACTTAGCTACTATCCCACCAATGACTGTTATTTATTGGTAATAATAAAAACAGCTAACATTTATTGAAGGCCCGCTCTTTGTGTGATAGGTAGTGTCCTAGTAACTTTTTATGCATTAACTATTCCTATGAGAAAACACTCATAGGATTTGAGGTTGAAAAAACTCAGATTCAGGAAGGCCAAGTAACTTATCCAAAGTCACACAATCAAACAGTATATCCAGGATTTAGATCTAAGAAGCCTGACTCCAGATTTAGCTCTTAATACACTGCCTCCTGCATATCCTGCTGTAACCTTGATCTCTGACATCCTGGTCCACTTCACATCTGTATATTGGAGACACTTAACTATGAATTTTACATTTATACTAGAAGCTTAAACACCTGAAATTCAACACTTAACAGTGTTCACCCTTTATAACTGCTCTTCAAACGTAGTTCTCTTATGAAATATCTCAAGTTTATTCAAAAGCAGAGAGAAAAATAAACAAACATCAATGTACCTACATCTCAGCTTTGTGAAATCTTAATATTATGATACTGTTGCTTCAGGTCATTTTCTGTTTAAAAAATAAAGCTTTTAAAGATGCAATCAAATCTAATGTTTTTTAGAGTCTTTTGTCCTGTCCTTCACTCTCCAAGTCCACATGTCTGAGAAATCTGGTCCCTCATCACATCTCTGGGCTATACCAATGGCACATACGGCAGGTTTTATATAAGCCAGTCTCTTCCCAAGTCAGTGAATCTGGATGTTTCTTAAGTTTCACATTACTTTTTATATCCAGTATAATATTTTTTGTCTAACAATCAATGTCCTAAATCAATTGTTCTGTTCAGCATCATCTAATTGCTTCTCCATGTCAAATCCTCCTAAAAATCTAATCTGCTTTTTTTTTTTATACCATATTGACTAAGAGCATGAAGCCTGGAGTCAAAAGGATCTCGATTTGAATTCCAACTTTGTCTCTACTCTTCGGATGGCTGGCCTTGGGCAAGTGGCCTCATGTCTGAGTCTTAGTTCTTTCATGTATAAAGTAGAGATATTACTACCAATCTTACAGGGTTTTTATGACGAGTAAATGAAATAACAAATAAAACACACTTTAGCACAATGCCTGGTCTAGAACAAGCACTGGATAAAGAGCAGCAATTATGAGCTTAATGGTTATATCTCTCACTTGGATTATCTTCCCACTGATATCCTGAGCTCGCCACATTCCAGCTATTTCCTCTCCTCTCCGTCCATCTATGTCCACCGGGAACTTCAAACTTAGCCATTCCAAGACACCTGGCGCCTTTAAACTGTACCTTCTCCATCTTCCTCTTCCCAACGTGTGCCCTTGACTTCCACTGGGGCATCCATTATCTCAGCTGTCAGGCCTCTGCTGATCCTGCTTCACACTGACTACCCGCCTTTACAGCCTCTTAGAACACACAGTCCCACTGGCACCAAGGCCTTCTGAACTTACAACACGTTAGATTGCCTCCCTAACTACACCACAATTTATGAAGAACAGGAAATTTGAGCTCTATTTCTTATGTTAGCCATCCACAGAGAACGCAATGATACTCTTCATGCAAACTATGCTGATAAAGTCAGTCAAACGCAAGCAATTTTGTTTAATTCAAGACACTGATGCTATATACAACAAAACCAATCCCAGCCACGCTGACTGACTCTCCATCAGCAAATCACCGTCTTGGCTAATTCCTCTTCAGGTATGAATGAAAGGTACATAGGAAACCTTGAGTTCCACTGCTGAGTAGGCTTTGTTGATTCATAATAGATTTCTAAATTAAACTGGCGCTACTTTCCAGATTCCCCCCAGAAGAGAAATATAGTATATTCTAAGAGGCCTAATGCACACCTACATTAAGAGAAAAAGATGAGAGGGCCATGACAGCCACAGTGCTTCATCTGGAGACAAACCATAGATCCTGCACAGTCTGCTTTGGGGCCACAAACTGATGACTTTAAAGTGTGGCATTTATCAGCACCCCTCATGTGAACGTGAACAGTAGGGTTAATCTATTATGCCAAACTCGGCAGAAGTAACACAAAGTAATTTGATTACCACTCAGTCAGTATTTAAATGTTGCTTCCTGCTTACTAAGTTTGACCCCCAAGGCCTCAGAACATCACCAAATTCCATCAGAGCCAAATATGTATAATCAGTCAAGTAATTATCATGCATGAACACTTCTGTGACCTATGTAAGTAGAAACCCAGAAAAATCTCTGGTTATGGAGCAAAAGAGTATAAATAACAATGATAATAATAAAATAAGCTTCATGTAGTGGCTATAAGAAGGAATGCCATTTTCAGATAGATGGAATATGTTGGTATCTCATTTATTTAGGAGGCAATCCCCCAAATGGGAATAAAAGGCATGATGGACATACACTGAGTTACGCAAACAGGACAGAAAGCAGTCTACTGCCACCGCTGGTCATAGGCGATCTTACCTGAATCCAACAATTGGACATTCTTTACAGATGTTGCATTTGGCCTGATGTTTTGCAGTCTCAGCCGCTGCCACTCGATGTAAAACCGGCAGCCACACCATGGACTGTGGTTCCAGACGCATCCAATCTATAAACTCTTTCACACTGATCTCTGGCTTGTTGTTATTCTGGTGAAGAAACATATATTAAAAGTAAAGAAAATGTCTTCATTTGAATTGCAGCAAGTGTTGTGGCTTCATAATCTTCAGAAAATCTGTGCAGAAGTAAAAGGAAAGTTACATAGCTCTTTCCAGGTCAGTTAAGTCACAAAATATTTAAGGTTCTTCAAGGAAAGAAAACTCTAGAATTTGAAAGTAGAAAGAGCAGAAATTGTCATATAGGAAGCAGAAAAAAATCCCAATACCTTAATCTACTCAGATTAAATAAAACAAAAACAAAACCCACACAATTCTAGGCACTCTTTCCACATAAATACTTTAATCCTATAGAACTCATTCAACTAACATAATAAACATGTGTGAAACTCACTGATAACTTCCCAAACTTGAAGGCCATTCTGAATGCTAAATAAAAACTGTTATTTCTGTGGCCTGCTTTAGTCCTGTTACAAGAACACACCGGGAGCGGAGCCTGTTACAACATATGTACTTTGCAGGATTTCCAAATTTCTCATGACAAATTGTAGGAATGTCTTGGTCTCTCTTTAAATCCTAATACTAAGTAATTTTCATATGTGCAAAGTTAAATTTGTACCAATATCCTTCTCCTGCTGTTGTCAAGAAACTAGCACATGTGAGAATCATATATAGAATTTTCATTTGGTTTTTTATATCTCTAAAACGAGAAAAAGGGCCACTATAAAATGTAATAACCAAAGCCAGCCCTGACAGGCTAGCAGTTAAAGGTCTGCGTGCTCCACTTCAGCAGCCCGGGGTTCGGTTCCTGGGCACGGAACCACCCCACTCGCCTGTCAGTAGCCATGCTGTGGCGGCTCACACAGAAGAATCAGAAAAAGTCACAACTATATACAATTATGTGCTGGGGCTTTGGGGGAATAAAAGGAAGACAAAAGGAGGAAGATTGGCAACAGATGTTAGCTCAGGGCGACTCTTGCCCTTCCAAAATAAAAATAATAAAATGTAATAACCCATAACATCAATTCTCTTTAAAGAGATGGTGCTTGCATTTTTTTTCTCAGCAATAAATCACTGGCTATGCTTTGGCAAAATATGTGCAGCCTTGTACACTATGCATATGTGTACCATCAGTAGTAACGTTTTAAAAATGGTTTTATGTACGGTAAGTATTAAAAAGAAACTAAAGTGCTTTTCCAGTTTAACATTGGTGACTTAGTATAAAAATTTATACTCCTTTTGTATGTATGTTCTCAAAGACTGTTATTTTAACAACATCTTTAATTTATATTTTTAACAAGTCTTGCCTACAAGGATCTCAGGGCATTTTTATTCATTATTTAGCAAATGTTTATTAAGTAGCTATGATGTTCAAGGCACTCTACACAGAATATAATAGTAAAAAGATAGAAATTGTCCTTGTTCATGGAGCTTAGGTTTATATAGAAGAAAAAAACACTACACAGCTGATTATACAGCTCAGCATGTAATTACAATTGTAATGAGCATCATAAGAAGGAAGGAGATTCAGGTGAATAGAGCAGGGACATGTAACCTCATCTGGAGGGGGCAGAGAAGGATTTTCAGAGGATGTGATATTTAAGCGAAGATCTGAAGAATGAATATGGATTAGCGATGAGAAGGGAGTTCACAGGTGGAGGGTGAGGAAAAACATTCTAAACAGAGGGCGCATGTCCAAAGGCACTAAGGCAGAAATGAAGGAACTAAAACAGTATGGCTGGGAAGCAGAGAGCAAGGGGACCAGTGGCAAAGGATGAGACTGGGGCAAGGCAAGGCCAAATCTTAGCAATCTAATGGCACATGTTAAAGATTTGGGGTTTTGAGGCTGGTCCAGTGGCATAGTGGTTAAGTTCGCACGCTCTGCTTTGGCAGCGTAGGGTTCACGGGTTCAGATTCCGGGCACAGACCTACACACTGCCCATCAAGCCATGCCATGGCTGTGTCCCACATACAAACCAAGGAAGATTGGCACAGACGTTAGCTCAGGGCCAATATTCCTCAACAAAACAAAACAAAAAAAGATTTGAGGTTTTATCCATTGAGAAACAATAAGCCTCCTTGAGGCAGTTGCCGTTCTTTGCATCAAATGTGCCTTAAGAAATAAAATACAGGGGCTGGCCCAGTGGCGCAAGCGGTTAAGTGCGCGCGCTCCACTGCGGCAGCCCGGGTTTCGCCGGTTCAGATCCCGGGTGCACACTGACGCACTGCTTGGCAAGCCATGCTGTGGCGGTGTCCCATATAAAGTGGAGGAAGGTGGGCACGGATGTTAGCCCAGGGCCAGTCTTCCTCAGCAAAAAAAAGAGGAGGATTGGCATGATGTTAGCACAAGGCTGATCTCCTCAAAAAAAAAAATAAATAAATAAATAAAATACAAAATTCCTGGGATGGTACCCAACGTCCTCCAACATTTGGCTCTAGCCCAAGTCCATGTTCCATTTCTCCAAACATTCCCAAGTCATTCCCGACACAGCCTATAAGACCAGTGATCCTTTGTGTTTACCTGCTGGAAGCAGCTGCGAACACTGGGTTCAATATTACTGCCTCCAAACGCTGCCACTTCCCCCAGCTGCCGAGGAATCTGGATGGCATCATGAAGTAACAAGCCGAGCTGCCTCTGGTCACACATTTCTGTCGGCCCTGCCACTTCCTTAAAGAGATCTACAAGGAGGAGAGGCGAGAGGTTAACTTCCATCTGCCTTTACTGGTCTTTGATGTAAAATAATCCTTGGTTTTAGGGACTGAACAATGTAGACTAAAAAGAATTCACGGAGACATGAATCAGATTAGTTGTCTCCTGAATTCCAACAACCTTGATATTCTGCATATCTGTAATCAGGGACTGGTGAACCACATGCTTCTTAAAACAACCTACTGCTGTATGTCAATACATGTGAATAGACCGATAAATACAAGTTTCCTTTTTAAATGGTACAACAAATGCATGTGGGTTCGTTTAATGGTCTCAGTAAGGGTTTTCCTTCTTATGGAAAAAGACACTGAGCAAAAACAAAGCTTCCTTCGTGATTTGTCAAAGGAATAAATGTGCTTTAAGTAGCAAATCTTCAAATTTTAACAGATTTGTTTACCAACTTTTTGTGTTCACTCCTAAATTCAATATTCTATTATACATATATGTGTGTGTGTATATATATATACATATATTTACTTCTTTTAAAGATTTCTATACTCAAATCTATTTTATATAAGAAACATTAAAAAGTACAAGGAGGTATCTTTTATTTTTAGGGTTTTTGTTTTTTTTTTTGGTGAGGAAGACTGGCCCTGAGCTAACACCTGTTGCCAATCTTCCTCTTTTTGCTTGAGGAAGATTGTCCCTAAGCTAACATCTGTGCCCATCTTCCTCTATTTTTTGTATATGGGGCGCCACCACAGCATGGCTTGATGAGCGGTGTGTAGGTCCGTGCCTGGGATCCGAACCTGTGAACCCCGAGCCACCGAAGTGGCATGCACGAACTTAACCACTTTGCCACTGGGCCGGCCCCTTTATTTTTTAGTGCCCAATCAGTCTCTCAGTCCTTATTAGCTATACAAATTATCTTTGTTTTACTTCATTTCATATAACAACATACATTATTCGGATTTTAAGGATTTATTAACAAAAACTCACACACTTTCACACAGTTCTTAGGCTTTCCTATTCATTAAAAAAACAAATCTGTTTTATAATTTTCTTGCTTCAAGAAAATTAAAACTCTTTTCTTCTTTCTAGTATTGGTTTATCTTTTATACATGACTTGTGATATTTTGAAGATTAAAATTATTACCATATTTCCAGCAACAAAGTTAACATACTTAAATACGTTACTTTTGGAATGGGGAGAAATTTTACGTAAAAACAACCCACGTCATTATAGAAACTAATACTTTTTGGAAAGAAATTTCCAACTTCTGAAAATTCAAAATCACACAAATTCTAAATGCTTTTCATGTGAAGTTTTCCAAAAACAGAAGAAAGAGGAGTAAATATTTATTGGGGCCTAAAAATCATTTTCAAACATACCTGATAAATGAATATCAGATCAAGATATATCATTCTCCTTTGTTTTAAAGAGGAATAATGTTAGATCTAACACTGTCAACAGCGAATTTTCAAACAACTGAACCAAATTCAGTGATATTGACACAGTAATTATAATGAAATATGATTTTAATTATAAGCATACATAGGGAAAGCAAATTCAGTTACAATAAATTTAGTTTTTATTATCATTTTTTTCGCTTAGATTTGGTTAGAGTTCTACGTGTTTCTTTTCATTTGTTAAAACTAAGACTATCGTAGCCAGAAAATATTTATCCAGGATTCTTATTATGGTGCTCATTTTAACCCTGTTCCTGGGAAGCGGCCTCTTGTAAAGTTGATGCATCTATACAACAACCTGCACAGAGAAATGCCCATTTCCAGCGAGATCAACCATGCCCAACTTTCCTCTTTTGAGGCAAATAGCTATACTACTATGCCACTATTAAGGTAAAACTACACACAAAACCTAAGAGAAAAGATTAGCATTAACACTCAAAATTTTGACATATTTCTAAATTTTTATAGAAGCCCCCAGTTTGGTGTGATACTTAAGTATAAAAAGCAGTGTCAGAATGTGGGGATGGGTCAGAGGAAAGTCAGAATCTAAAACCCAAGTTTCAACAAATCCGTACAGAAGAGATGCCAAAGGCCATTCAAGAGGACCTTTGTGAATGTGTTCTTGATGAGGCAAAGAAGCCACCCAGCTATAAGCAGGAAGGCCAGAGTGTTCACTTGTTAGAACCTAATCAAGGGTTATTCTCAGGAAGGCGTGAAGAGAGAGGGAGGTGTCACCAGGGTGAAGACACTGACTTTAGCCATTGCAAAATCAACGTTCAGACGGCTACCAATTGACCCAGAACAGCACCCTTGCCATTGAGTCTGGAGAGCAAACTGTCTTGAATATTAATTCTAACAAAGGAAATAATAACAAGGAAGCGTTCTGATGTCACTGGGGACATCAAGACTGGAATCAGACTTGCTAAGGGCCTCGAAGTGAAAAACAAAACAAAACACCACAGCATTTCCAGAGTCTCAATGCTCACAAGAAAGATTTAAAGAGTTCAACCCAAGAGATTTCTTATATAATTAAGCCCTAAAACTGCATACTTCATGGATTAAATTAAATATCAGAAATGGTCATTGCACGGCTTCTGCTTCCTCTGCCATAATCTGAAAGTTTAATGTTGAATTATACAGAGTATTAAGTTTCCCAGCATTTGTAGAAAGCATGTCCACTGCAGTAGGAGTCTATGAGTCCATGTATGCTGAAATACCCTCCTCACTGGAAAGATCATACATTTCAGAAACACGTTTGAAGGACGCGTAAAGATAAAAGACATCTTTTATATATTATATTGTGTAGAGTTTGGCTTTTGCTCTTTAACTACAGCCACCGTGTTATAACTCTTTCTAGTGGTCTCAAGTTTCGACCTGATGATCAGCTTGAAACAGAAAGAGAGAGGGAATCACTGATGTAGGACAAGAGATCACGCTTACATTTTAAGATTCACGATAAACTTGGAAGTTGAATTTGCATTTGTTTCTCAGTAAGTTGAGCACTACGACATAACTGGTACTTTCAGAAAACTCTACATTCTTTCGGGGGCACTTGAAAACCCCAAATCACAGATGATAAAAAAAATCCTTTTCTAAATTTGGTACACTGATGCTTTCATAAACATTTTTCTCCCCCACTTATTATAGAAATAAATTTTTAGCTTTGAAAATGATATCTTTTGACCATTGTGATGCCGAAGACGGTTTAAATTCGGGATACATCAAGTGCCGCCAAACAAAAGGCTTATGTAAAGCTTTTTCTGCACTGTTTGCCGCATGGCCTTGACTCCATCAAGGCTCCTCATCTCCTGATCCTACAATCAGCTTTTCGTTTCATACAAATCCATATCTCTTTTCACTGACATTCTTGTCAAACTGTCTAAGAAAAAGAAGCCATCACATTCTAGACCTGAGATTCAAAATCAAATCACCTCACAGTCATCCCAGAAAATAAAAGGTTTTTTTAAACGTATGTATGTTCACATAAGATGCAAAACTCAATGAAGTTTATAGGACCTGTGATCAAATACCCTCTTGTTTTGGTATCTCTCCATCATGAAATACCCTTATCCCTCTTCCCCAAATGTAGGGATAGATCTGTAAAGAGTCATCTGGGAATATGTATGTCAGGATCAAGTAACTCACATTTTATGGACAAAATTCAATCAAAAGATATTTTACAGTAGTTAAGAGTTTGGAGACATAGCAGCAACGGCTGCCATTTATTCAACAGCAGCCATTTGTAGGGACTTTTCACATATTATCTCTAATTGCTTTCAAAGCAAGAATTATTAGCTTACTCTTCAGTTGAAGAAAATTCACTAAATTTCAGCTTCGTGAAACGTGAAATGGAAGTAATATTACCTCTTAGCTGGCAGTATTCAAAGGGCTCGTGTAACCTGCCGAAGGACACTCAGCCACTAAGTGGCAGAGCTGGGATTTGAAGGGAGGTCTCCCTGGCTTCCAAGCCTGTCCCTGTCTAAACGTCAAGATGTCCTTCATTAACTGACAGCTAAAGGGTCACCACTGATTTATTTGGAGAATAAAAACAAACAAAAAATATTTTATCACTTTTTATTTTCTCACACTATAAAATATGATTATTTGTCTGACTGTGTCTATAACAGTTTTAGTCTATCAACTATTTTTAGCATTGGAAGGATACAAGGTTCTGGAATAAAATATAGTATAAAGGTTCTGGTCCATTTAAATTTTTTTTTAGCATGGGAGTTACACAGAAATAGACAAAGCTTAGGCTTTAGAGTCAGAAAAATCTATGATCTAATTCTAGCCCCGTGATTTATTGTGTCTGCCGCCTTGGACTAGATTTTTAACCTATCTCAGAATTAATTTTTCCAGCTGGAAAATGGCAATCACAATGCCTATATTATGGGGTGATTATTCTAAGAATTAAATGAGATATAATTTGTAGTTGGTTCCCACTCCATCAAGGCACCTCACTTCTTGATCCTATAATCAGCTTTTCTCTTCACACAAATCACAACTCTTTGCACTGCCACCCTTTGTCTAACCTAGTACGTGTATAGTAAGGGTTAGAAAATATAGGAACTATTATTACTAGCATATCATATAAAGTAAGTCTCCAACGAGAATTGTTATCATTATTATTACTAAGAACACTATTGGTATAGGAAAGGTCTTACATACATCGGTATTTTTCCTCTAAGAGACCTTTGGACAGAGACATCAACCCAATCTTCAGACTCTGCACTCTTATCTTTCCAGTTCGACCTCTGAAATTATAAGAATCTCAATGTTAGATGCATGTAAAACTGTATACAGTATGCTAATTATTTCTGAATATTTTTTGAGGGTAAACCATTAAAAAGTAATTGCATCTTAAAGAAACAACTTTTCTATTTACTTTTAACAACTAATGTTAAACCCATACCATAATTTCATGACATGTTTTAATAATACATTTGACCTAGTTGGAAGAATACACAGCCTGAAGTCATTTTACACATAACATATAAGTTAGGAAGAACAAACGAAGGTAAAATGAAAATGATAATTATAAACCTGAAAAGATTCCGTTTTTATAAATACTTTGAGTTAAAATCTGTCAATAATTATAAATGCAAGATTCAAAATAAATAGCTCAAGCTATACATAATAGACATGTGACAATACAGCAAGAAAGGTAAAAGGATATATCTGAAAACAAATGTGAGAAAATTGACTGGAAAATTAACTATAAACTGAGGGCTTATAAATTTTTAAATACTTAAAAATTTATTGTCTTCATTGATTTTGGTCTTTGTCAATGCAGTTTTTATAAATTACCATTGCAATTATAATGGTCAATGATCTTAAACAGAGAGGTGTGCAATCTCTATTTGGGGAAGTATCACATTATAGTTAAATATAAATGTATTAATTAACTAACACTAGGAAATAGCTTCATCTATGTCAATGAGAAACCATTTCAATTTCACTTATAAGTTGATTATAAGAAAAATTTTATTTCATCTTTAAAAGCATAGAGTTGTCTCTACACTGTTATTTATCACAGAATTACTGCATTGTCTACCAAATGTGACACTGTACTAGATCCCGGAGATGGGGAAAGGAAAAATGCAAAAACTACAAAAATTAGTAACATATGATCCTTGCTATGCAATAACACACAGCTCAGAAAAAAGTCTTTATTGCTATCTTTATTATTTCATATAAACAGGATCCATTTTCAGTTTAGGTTTTTCTTGTGAATTTTCTTATGATCTGTTTTCAATACACAAGTACAGTGCACTCAAAACCTATAACTAAATGTTTACATAATTATATGAATACATAAAATTTAGTACTTCATGCTATTTAAAAAATGGATAAGTATCTGTATCACTTCACTTTAATTTTAGGTAGTCTGTCAACATATATTTAAATCTCGATGATATTGATATTTTTACTATTAATACTAGTTGATATCTTCCATTCTCAAATTATAAATACTTAAGTAAGTTTCTGTATACACACCATGACATATAAAGTATAAAATAAACAAAGAAGGAAAACACGCTTAGGGATTGGTAAACTGTATTTTCAAAATCGTCCCTCAATAGCCTAGAGTTTATAATCTATATTAAATCATATCCAACAAACTTATTGAACCCTTACTGTTATGTGTACAATATTCAGAATTGGCCTATGAAATAGCTGATGGTTAAATTTTAAAATGAATATAGCCATTGTAAGCAGATCCAAGTTAATGTACTCATCTCAGTTTCTCACAATTATAGAAATACTAGTTTCAAATTAACCTTACACTGAGCCAAGCTACAAATTGTAGCTACTTCATGTTTTTTAGGCGTTTCCTAATTATCACAGGAAAATAAATTATATCTGTTTTCTTCCCTCAAAAATGAGGAAATTCTATTCTCTGGATACAATCAGACAACAGACCTGCAGAAGATAACAAAAGGCTGTGTGAATGGACTAGTACATGAATGTGGCTAAGGACAAAGCAATCCCTGAAGGGAAAAAAGAGAAAACTGCTATGTATTGGAGGATGATCTCCAGTCTATAGTGACAACACAAGAAAGAAACATTATCCAGAAGACTACTGAAAATGTCAATCATCCATTCATAGCACCACCAACAGTTATGAAGGCTTACTGTGATCCCAGCATTGTTCTATGTACTATAGGGATCAACAGAAAAGTACAAGACATGATTATCACCCATGATAAGCTCACACACTAGCTGGAGAGGTGAGACAAGAAAACAACTAGAGAATCAGAAGAAACTAGGAGACCAACTTTTATGCACGGAAATAATCTAGTAAAAGATGATTGTGGCTGACTAGTCATTGACTAATGATTAGTCTGAGTAGTCATTGGTCTCACAACACTTGATAGAGAAGATAAGTCTAAAATCAGGCATTACACGGCTGGACTGTCCCAACTAGGAGAAAGCAGACAGGGCCAGACGATACAGGGATTTGATGTTAAATAAGATATCTAGATTTGAGAGAGAGTAGGGAGGCAATGAAATTTATTAATGAATGACAGAACCCAAGATTTAAGTATGTGGTTCCTTGGTAGTTTTCATAAGTAACTCCTGAAATTACTTTAACTGGAAAGACATGTACCTCATAAACTTATATCCATCTCGGAATAGTGGAAAAAATGACTTAAGACTGCAGCAAATGAGGTTAATATTTTCTGTAGGGACAAAAATATTTAAACCAAGTGTTTTAGACTACTACTTTAAATCACTACTTTTGATTTCCATTAAATTTAGAGGGAGGATTGCGAAATTAAGACTTTTTAACCTGGGAAGATGAAGACTGAGCGAGGCTGTGAACTCACAAATGAAATCAATTTTATCCTTATAGTTTATAAAGTCTTTTCTACATATATTAGCTCATTTGCCCTTTTATAATCACCTTATATATGGTAAGGAGAGCAGATATTTTTATCTCAATTTTTCAGATGAGAAATTGAGATGCCAAAAGTTAAGTGCCAAGTTACAAAGCAATCAGAACCAAAAATCGGGATTCTTGTCATCCACAACAGAAGAAAATAGATTTTTTTCACAAAATTCAGAATATTAGGAGTTGAGTATATTTTAAAACTTGAAAGAAACAGTAAACTTAATATAATTTATAAAGCACTATTTTTCTTAGATATGGCAATATGGTAGGAACAATCAAGTGATTATCAAAAAATCTGAAAATTAGTTCCAGATCTACCACTAATATGTAATAGGTGGTTATGGATAAATCATCAGTGGGTCAGTTTCTCAACCAGTAAAATGAAGAAGGCAGAAAGAAAGATCCTCTAAGTTCTTCTACTTTCAGAATTCTACGATCTCCTGTGTGTGCATCACTCATTATTTCAAGAGCTGGTTGAACGTACTTCAAAAGCTGAAAATACCAGTTCTGGCTGCATAATACTATACAAAGTTAGGCAGTAAAAAATATATGGTGAATGAATGAATGTCAGAATAGCTGAATGCATGGAAGTGTTAGATCGTGGTACCATTTCCAAGGTTCAGAGACTTCTTAGGGGTCCATAATGTCCTGGTGCATTGGATGGAGTAGATCATAGTTCCATCAGATTCTCCAAGGGAACTAGTGACTTGAAAAGAATAAATAACTCTTGTATATATAAACATATATATATATATAAGTCATAGTTGTTAGAGAAATTTGGGCAATCAACTCCAGCCATCTGAGATGACAATCATAAGAGTTACCGCGTTTTTTCCTTAGGTTAATTCATGATATTCCCCTCCAAGATAGAAAATTAGACTGAATGGACACCGTTCTGATCCAGCATGGTCTTTGCTATATTTCTTTGACATGGAAGGGCGATAAATCCTAAAAGCTTTTTTTCCTTTAAAATGGAAAATTTCAAGATACTGTCTTTCTAAATAAGAAAACAGTACCTTAGCGTAGCATTTCCCATGTGTTCACATTTGATGGTGGAAAGTGGAAATATGTCAACATTTAACTCCCTAGAATATGAATCACAACATTTCACACATTGCTTCCTTCCCAACTAAGTGGCATTATTCCCTTTGGGCTGTCCAGTGAAAACAGCATATGTACATGTTATGGGCTGAGTAAAATCCTCCTAAAATTCATATGTTTAAGTCCTAACTCTCAGAACCTCAGAATGTGACTATATATGGAGAAAGCATCTTTAAAAAGGTGATCAAGTTAAAATGAGGTCATTAGGGTGGGCCCTAATCCAATATCACTGGTTTCTTATAAGAACAGGAGATTAGGATACAGACACACACAGAAGAAAGACCACGTGAAGACAGGCATCTAGAAGGCAAGGAGAGAAGCCTCCACAGAAAACCACCCTGCTGACATCTTGATCTTGGACTCCTAGTCTCCAGAACTGTGAGAAAATTAATTCCTGTTGTCTAAGCCACCTAGTCTGTGGTACTTTGTTATGGCGGCCCTAGCAAACTAATGTAGTGTGTTAGAGCCACACATAATGCCAAAGAAGAGTGATTTAACATCTCCTCCATTCTTCTTTAAAATATGGCTCAAAATGTGCACCTCTACATACTCCACAGGCCTTAATAAAGTCTTTAACTAAGTATCTTATCAATTGCATTTTATTATTTTAGCATTTTAGCATCTTTCCTGGAATGTAAAATTAAGTTATAGGCTTTGTAGTTAAAACACCTAACTGGCCAGCTATTTTGGTGAATTTACTACAGAAAATGTCTTTTTGGAGATTTTAAAAATCGAAGATTAACTTAATAAAAATTAATGCTAACAGTCATATTTTACCCCAGGAGGATAAAAATTTGCATTAAAATGAAATGTATTAAAAGATATCAGACAGGGGTATAGCGAATCCCACATTCATTACGGTAACTGAGATTCATGCTATCTGTTCTTCAGTGAGTTTCTTAAGATCCCTCAAGCACACAATGGCTATTTGATTATTAAAAAAAGGACCTTGTTATGATATTTGTGACTATTGAAGATAGAAGGCTTTTTCTAATCAAAAGAATAAACAAAATTTTAATTAAATCATCTCTAAAGCTATTGTCATCATTTACTTCTTATACAGAATCATTCAGAAGCTAAATGTGCCATTTATGAACTGTCATCTATCTTCTTTCTCTCTAAATCAAATAAAAGGCTGATAAACACAAATTTTCACACAGCTAATTAATGGAAAATAACTTTTAGGGTCTGAGAGAAAAACAACAGTTCTAATTTTCTTATTTCATCTTTGCATACTTTAACCCCCTGCCAGAAGGATGAATAATTCCTAAGATTTCAGAAATGTCAGCCCACAGCAGGTCTTTCTAGAACTGATTATTTCTCAAATGCATTGTCACATTCAAAAAAGCCAAATTAATGGCAAATGAGTTATGCTGGAAGTTGAGAGTGCTCTTTATGTAACAGTAAGCATCTAATTAAATTACAGATATTAGAGTATCCTATAGGATAAATTATTTAAAATACCATATATACACAGACCACCATTGCAATAAATAAAGCTGATACCAAAAGACAAATTAAATCTCTTTAATTACCATTCAAATTGCTCTTAAGTTGTCATACAAAAATTGCAGAGTGGATTATTATGAGCCAGTAAATTATTTTATTTTATTTATTTATTTTTTTTTATTTAATTTATTTATTTATTTCTCCCAAAGCCCCAGTAGATAGTTGTATGTCATAGCTGCACATTCTTCTAGTTGCTGTATGTGGGACTCGGCCTCAGCATGGCCGGAGAAGCGGTGCGTCGGTGCGCACCCGGGATCCGAACCCAGGCCGCCAGCAGCGGAGCCCGAGCACTTAACCGCTAAGCCACGGGGCCGGCCCAGCCAGTAAATTATTTTAATGCCTAACAATAAATACAAAATTTTGTCTTTCAAAAAAAGAAATACTATAAGCCATTCCAGAAGGCGAAGGAAATTGGACTCACTTATACTAGTTTTCCCCTGATGTGGTGACAAAAAAAAACACTACAAATTTGACAGCCTTTATAAATTGAAGCAAAATCTTAAAATAATGGATGGACATTCTTTTTTGGTCTATTGTTGGTTAAGAGCTCAATTTTTGGAAAATCATTCCTTTTTAATGATTAACATAAATATTTCCACTTGAAAAAGTACTTTGAAAGTACTTTTTAAATATTCACTTAAAAAATTTAGACATTTTGGGGCCAGCCCAGTGGCATAGCAGTTGAGTTCGGCGCACTCAACTTCAGTGGCCCAGTTTTGCAGGTTCGGATCCTGGGTGTTGACCTACACCACTCAACAAGCCATGCTGTGGTGCTGACCCACATAAAAAATAG
Source organism: Ceratotherium simum simum (assembly GCF_057802395.1). NCBI lineage: Eukaryota > Metazoa > Chordata > Mammalia > Perissodactyla > Rhinocerotidae > Ceratotherium > Ceratotherium simum. The sequence goes on along the minus strand of NC_141937.1, from coordinate 22,305,227 downwards.
AGGAAAGATTGGCACAGATGTTAGCTCAGGGCCAATCTTCATCACCAAAAAAAAAAAAAAAAAAGACATTTTGCATTATCAACATATTTCCTTCAATGATTGTACTTTAATGGGAAAAAAATGCAAACTTACGTGTCATACACATTGAGCAACCAGTTGAGACACATATCCACACAGAGCGGAACGTTGACCAGATCCTTATGCATCTGTTCAAGGCCATCATAGGTTGTTGTCAGACAGTTGATGACATCTGGGACACTAAGGAGCTGATCATTTTGGTTCAGCTTGTGCTGTTTGAAAACTTCATTTGTTGTATTCAACTCTAAGAGATCCACTAATCAGGTGAGAAAAAGGAATATGTACAGTTATTGCATTGCATAACAAAATTGGGACAAAAATACTTCTAGTCTAAGTATTTAGCTTGATTCTTCAATTAAAGAATCTATCCTTTTTAGCTAATTTCAATTTTTAAAGAAACAAATAGCATTTCTATTCTTACTTTTCTTTTTCTTTTTTTTTTTGGCAGATCAGAGGAAGACTCACCATGAGCTAACATCTGTTGCCAAACCTCCTCTTTTTGCTTGAGAAAGATTTGCCCTGAGCTAACATCTGTGCCAATCTTCCTCTATTTTGTATGTGGGTCACTGCCACAGCAGGGCTGTCGAGGACTGGTGTAGGTCCGCACCCAGGACCCGAAGCTGGGCCGCTGCAGAGGAGTGCGCCAAACTTAACCACTAGGCCACTGGGCTGGCCCTTCCATTCTTACATTTTTAAACTCTTTTTTTTACCCACATCTTTTATTTTCACGCTTTTGAACTGAAATTCTGTCGCTTTTCAATCTGATGCCATTTTTCACTCTTTGGAATATTGATTTTTCCTACTTTCCTTTTCTGGCTTTCCTCTCTTCGGGCTCTTTCTACTTTTAAATATAGGAAGGCACGCATTTCTAATCTATTCCAAATGGTAGAACATCTAAAATATTACAGTGCTTTTCTCCTAACTCCTTAGAACAGCCTGCTCACCATCCTCCCGTTCATCCTTTATATCACTGCCAAACTAATCATTCTTAAACAGTTTCTCAGCACGCACATCGTGAGATACAAAGTTCACTGAAGATGTTTGTTGAAAACACGGGTTCTGTAGAAAAATAATTGTTCTCCACTGCCGACTGAATTAAGCCTGATCTATAAGGTCCTCACAATCTGACCTAACCTGGTTTGCTTCCCGTGATGCTTCGGCATATAGACAACTTGTACCTCAGTAGTTCTATAGAGGTTCACAGTACAGGCCCCACATCTGTGGGTCTTCATATATTTGCTCCCATGTGTAGAACATCAACAGTGGACATGGCCAGTGCTAAAGAGCATGCAGGATGGGCACAGAAGGGTAAGGCAGAGCCCTGCCTTCAAAGCAGGAAGGAGGATAAGCTCACTGATAACTTACCACAAGAGAAGAATACACGAATTTCTATGTGAGCTCTTACTGCTAGAGGAGTGGAAGGACAAGGGAAAAGCCTCCCTGGGAAGGTGGGATGTGAAATGGGCCTTAAAGAATAGATAAGAGACAAGAGATCCATGTAAAACAAGGAAAGAATTCCAGGGGGATAGAACTGCTTGAGAAAAGACAAGAATTCAAAGTCCAGGGACTCTAAGGAATGACAGACAGTGGTGTGGACGATGTGTGGCTTATACATGGGTGCTGTGTGGGTATGGTCAGGGAGACGTGCGGCGTTGAAGGGAGAGGAACACGTTGTCCCAGAGGAGGCACTCAAAGGCCGGGAGGAAGAGTTTAGACGCAAAAGAAGAAATTTACGTAATCTTTCTTTTTAATCAACTTTGAGGCATTCAGTAGCTAACTGAAGACAGGGAAAATAGATTATCAAGCTACCATGTATCTATATATTTACTGAGGGTGGAGATGACTCTTCTAAATCTAAACATATGGGTTTGGAAAATTACAGACCCCACATGAATTTAAGGTCTGCTCATGGAAATCACTACTTTTTAAAATTCTCTCCCTATCTCTGTATTTAATTTTTTAACGTTAAAAACAATAAGTTCAGGAGAACTTTTTAAAAAATATATAACCAACTATTTCTTCTTTGCCTGATACAAAATGTTCCCTCAAAAAATATAATGACATATTTTGACAGTTAAATAAAATGAACAAATAGTTTCCCTTGTATTTATCTATTTTTAACCACTGAATAACCACTAATTTTGAATTTTTAAAGACATTTATGAAATGTGTACACTCTAGCTTCTTAAACATCATACAATGATTTATTTTTTTCAAGTTATCTACAGTAGAAAAGAACGGCTTTAAAATTATACAGATTAAAATTATTTCTAAAACAACTCAACAGGGAAGACATTTTTTTAAAAAGAGAGAAAGAGACAAGTATAAAACATACAAGTCTGGCTAACAGGTCAATCTATTTCCTTCAGATGTCAAATATATCATTGGTAATGTTTCAGCTAATTATAAAAATAACCTGTGTAAGCCTCACATGAGTTATAGATGGTGTCAGAAAAAAATTAAGAACCATCTGAAATTTTCATTGTCATTTTTACCCCACTTCTTGGCACTGTACACTCTTTTCAATTATAAACTTCCAGAGGGCAGGAGTAAAATTCAAATTCATTCTTCATAGTGGCTGATGAAGAGAAGTGCTTAATAAACGACAGTAGCTCAAGAACTATAACTCCACACAGATATAAAGAAACAGATTCAAATACTGCCAAAATGTTCTAAGTTTTCTGAATTCCAACATTAATTATGCCAGCAACACAGCACTGCTATTGTATCCCCACCTGGCATAAAGTGACAACAGACCAAGTTCCAAAACACCATTTCCTAGATCAGACTGTCCTTGCATTTCTTCTAGAAAAGCCTCTTTTGTGATACACTTTTGTAGCTGTGACAGTAATTTGCCACCTCCCACAGACTATCCTGTCTTCAATTTTCAGTGATTTACTCTGACACTTTGCCTTAGCGCCTAAGCCAGGCATACATCTTCCTGAAGTGTGTCACATTTAGGTACCTTTAAAGAACTGACTGCATTTAAATCACAGAAAATGACGATTTTCTCTTTTCGAAGGGAGACAAATGACAGCTCAGTCATGTGGCAAATGAAACAAACAGCAGAATCATTGTCTAACCAACTCTCAGACTTTTTCTTTAACCCCACATAGGAGGCACAGTAGATCGAATGGAAATGGATCATGCTTCTCCTGTTCTGCAAAACACACACTGTTTAGGACCTGACCTTGGGCTTCTCTGATTCTTCTGTTCTCCGACTGTTTGACCTTGCTTTCTTAGCCCCAGAGATCTCAGAAATACAGGTGGCACTTAAGGTTTCGTATCTGCCCTCTTTACTCTATAAGCCTGATGTCCTCACTCACTTGCATTACTTTGATTATTACTTCTCTCTGGATTACTACAGATTCTGTTTTCTCATCCTGATCTCCTGTCTGGATACCTGATCCACATTCTCACTGCTCTGTTCCCAACTAGAGCTCTCTTTCAGAAGCCTCCACCCTAATATGTTCCAAATAAAGGCCCTGCCTTCTTATTACATTGAAGTCCAGGAATAACGTTACTACCTTCTATAGACCATCAGTCTGCAAATCCTGAGATACTCTGACACCCTTCTTCTCTTACTCTCTGCACTTTATCAACTACCAAATCGTCCCAGTCTTCAGTTATCCCCACTCCTTACAAATCCATCCCCTCATCTCCCTTCTATGACCATCAGCCAGCTCAGCCTCCATCATCTTTCATCTGAACTATTTACTTGTCCTCTGTTCCCTTGGTCCTTCGATCTGTCGTAACTATTGTCTAAATCATACATCCACCATTGGCCCTATCTCCTAACTTCCACAAGACAGAAAATGGTTCTATAGCACCCATTCTGTAAAGAAGATATCCAAACATGAAATACAACATTATGAGAACTTGAGGAACGAAAAACTAAAGGAATCAGAAAAGGTTCCATGAAAAAAATAATCTTCTCACTGGACCTAAATTGATTTTAAGGACATTTCTAAATAACTGACAAATAGCTCATAAGCTACTCCATTTAGACTCCATTATTAGCTGATGGTCCTTGAACTCCATCCAGGGCTTTGATTCTCATGCAGGTAACTCCCTCCCTTCTTACCTCTGATTAGGAGCTGCATGCCTAAATTCTGTGTGGCTTTAAGGTCTGGCTAATACGCGTTCTACTCGAAGAAGCTTGCTTTGTTCTTCACAATGAGGGTCTCTCTCCCTCCCCTGACATCACTTCCCTTTGGCTTCTCTGTTACTGCCTATCACAAAGTTTTTAAATCAAAATACAAAAGAATACGTATAATACATATGTGTGGTCTAGAGAAAAATAAAGAACAAGTACCTATTAATCCATCACACAGCTAAAGAAATAGACTGTTACTGATATCCTGGAAGCTCCTTGGAAAAACTCCTTAATTACATCCCCTCACAATCACAGGGAGAACCACTAACCTATCTTTCACTTTCAGTTTTTAAAAGTACAGTTATGCACTGCATAACGACATTTTAGTCAACAATGGACCACATATACGATGGTGATCCCATAGATTAGTACCATATAGCCTAGGAGTGTAGTAAGCTATACCATCTAGGTTTGCGTAAGCACTGTAGGGGAAGAAGAAATTCTACTCTACCCTCCCAGGTTCTTTTGGCTGGTCTAAGAATTAAATTGACATGAGACAGATTAACAGGAGAATATCAAACAAAAGTTTAACAACATCTATACATGGGAGAAACCCAGGAAAACTGAGTAACTCACCAAAATGGCTGAAGCCCTCACTTTAAATATCATCCTCAGCTCAAGACAAAAAAAGATGTTGGGGATGAGGAAAGTCAGGGAATTCAAAGGGAAGGAAGGCAATTCACAGGTAGGTGAAAAGAAGCAAACATTTGGAAAACAAGTGTTTGGCCACACAGAGACAGAAGAACACAGAGGGGAGCCCAACAAACAGGCTTTTCTCGGTCCCTCCCTGTCAACCACCTAGTTCATGTTATGCTAAGGTGATAGCTCGCTTCCCAAGACAGGTTTTTTTAATCTGAATTCTTCTAGGCAGTTAAAAGAGAGGTAACAAGAAAAACTTTCTGAGTTTTTTGTTTCTTAAAAATAATCAGCCTAAAATAATCTTCATGTTAAAGAGACACATTTTGAGATGGTAAATTCTGTTGTCCTTCAGTACACTCTATGATGTTTGTGCAAGATGAAATTGCCTAATGACGCATTTCTCAGAACATATCCCTGTCAATGAGCAACACATGACTGCATATATGTGTCCCTAAATAATGTAGCATTTAGTTCTGCATGGTTTTGAACCATATCTAAATAAATGGAATCAAACTGTGCGAATTTCTTCTGCCCCTTGATTTTTTTCATTCAACCTTATAGTTCTAAGATTCAACCATGTTGATGCTGATTACTAGTTCATTTATTTTTGCTGCAGTATCATACCACACTTAGGAATAAGTCAAAATTAAATACATTTTACTATTAAAAAATGCTGCTATAAATCTTCTCATACCTAATTTCTGGTGTACTCCTATACCTTTCAAACTCGAATCATTCACTCAATATGTCCTAGGAGACTGCTCTGCGCCAGAAGTCGTATGAGATCCGAAGGGGAGGAGAAAACAGACTCGTCCCTCACATGAAAGCCTGGCTCATTTGGGGAGACAGACAGTAAGTAAGTAAATAAACAGAACATCAAACATTATGACAAGTGCCACACAAGGAAAGAATTAAATCTATGAGATAGAATTACCAGGAGTGACCTACTTTAGAAGAGAGTAGCCAAGAAAGCACCATTAAAGACAGGTGACAGTTAAACTAGGACCCAGAGGAAGAGAAGGGACCAGCCTTGGGGAGAGGACAAGCACAAAGAGCTGAGACAAGAGCTCTTCAGGCAGGAGGAACAGAACACAGAGCTTGTCATTTCTATTGTCCACCAGAACTGATGCGAGCCCACTGTGGAGCACGGTGAACGACGGGGATGGAGAGATGGGCCAAGGCAGAGGCCATTCCATTCTGAGGGCAACAGGAATCTGTTGTAAGCAGAGGAGTTGTGTCCGCGTGTCACGCACTCTCTCGGAACTTAAGCTCCTTGAGTGTGGGAACCAAGTCTCCATATCGTTTTATCTCCTGTGCAATCTTGGAGCCCAAAAAATGAATGAGCAATGACAGAGCAATGACAGTGTGCCCTCTCCATTAGGACATTACGCTGGGTGGAAATTTACACAAAATGAGAGCCAGCCCTTGACCTGAAGCAGTTCTCAACACAGACCGGGGCAACCCTCCTAACATGATCTATCACACAAAGGCACACATATGGTGCTTATGTGAGAAACTGTCGTTACGGGCAATCATAAAGTTTGGGAAAAATTGGAGGCAGGTGGGATTAGCTTGTAAACGTTTCCAAAAGAAGTAAATTTTTAACAGTATTTGGGAGGAATAAAGGGTTGCAGACCATTGCAGACGAAGGGTCAGGGCATTTCAAGTAAACAGAAAGGATGGGAGAGGAAGGAGCAGATTAATCATAAACAGATGAGCTCGAGAAGTGGTGCAAAGGGCCCAGGCTGGAGAGCAGTGGGGGCAGAGGCGGTGGGAAAAGGAGAGGCCAGGTGGCTTAAGGACATCACCTTGGATATTTACAATCCAACACACCCAGCACTCTTCTAAGTGTGCGTTACTAAATGCCATTTGGTTTAGAAGTGGGAGGCATCTCTCTTCAGCTCCTCAGGTTTGAAGGAAGCGGCTGAAGGAGGGTGTTTTTTACTTTAGGACTCAGAAGATCCAACAGAAGAAAACACCAAGCGTATTAATATGCTGATCCACCCAGAAGTATTACTGAAAACTGGGACCATGCTCATGATGAGACAGAGCAGTCTTCCGTCAACGAGATTTTGTGGCTGAGTCGTTTGTCCTCATTTTGTAGCTCATCAGGCCTGAAAAGACCTTCTAGATCTGTCAGCTGGACACTGGACATGCAGCTGAGCCTCTTTCAAAACTGCTGTCCCCGTGGATGCACTGGGCTCGCGAAACCCCTCTTTTGTGTGTTCCTAATTCACTTTCTGCTCCCTTCCGGCTCAACATGCAGAGCACTAGCCAGAGCGTGCTGGCTGCATATTTTTGTCCTGGTGGTTCTGCAACACTTTCTGTAACAACTGCAACCTGCCAGTTACCTCTGGGGCTCTACTATGCACCAAGGTCATCTCATTCTTTCTTCCATCATCTAACTTAGAGGCACTTTTCAGCCCTGTAGACTTCTCTTCCGCACATAGGTTAAGTCTTTCTTATTTTAGACATTTGCATTGCTGTATTTCCTCTGAATGATTCTACATTTCTCTATCCTCAACTCTCCTCATGTAACCAGCTTAAAACCTATTGCTGGGGCCAGCCTGGTGGCGTAGTGGTTAAGTTTGTGCTCTCCACTTTGGCGGCCTGGGGTTTGCAGGTTCGGATCCCGGACACAGAGCTATGCACTGCTTGTCAAGCCATGCTGTGGCAGGCACCCTACATATAAAGTTGAGGAAGATGGGCATGGATGTTAGCCTAGGGCCAGTCTTCCTCAGCAAAAGGAGGAGGATTGGCAGTGGATGATGGCTCAGGGCTAATCTTCCTCACACACACAAAAACCTATTGCTAATTTTGACTCACCTCTCAAGAGCAGATTTTTAACCTTAATGTATCATTTTCCTAAGGGTAATTTTCAAAGCTTCACTGAACTGCCTAGACATATAACAACTGTTAACAAAAGGTTACAAACAAGAATACCTGGAATTATTCAAATTACCTAGTCTTAAAAGTATAGGCAAATGTCACTTTCCATATTAACTATCTGACAAGGCCTAAAGAGTAGACTCGGGCATTAAAACTACAACCACAAATAGAATCCAGACAGCTTAAATCTAAACTTTATTACGAGGATTCAAATTTCAATTAAATTTAGGTTATTTGGGGGGACAGGATAACCCCTTAGTAAAATGACTATCACAGAATATCGCTCTGAACACACTGTCTATGGGAAAATTTCATATTGATAGTACTATACGTCTTAAGACATACTGAAATGAACACAGAGCCTTTTATCTAATTTTCTAAGGGGGCAGTTCAAATTTGGATCAGGAATGTGATTTTTTTAGTGTTTCTTTATTATATGATTGAATTGAATCAAACTGTTTGGAACTTGACACTTCCAAATGGATACAAAGTACTAAAAAGGCAATAATCTACTACTTTGATTCCCTGATTTAATCCTTTTAAATTGGGTAGCAGCATACTTTTTGAAAAAGCTTTTTATACTACTCCTGTATTTTGGTTAATTTTGTTCTCCAACTGAGAATGGCATATGTTCATTTGTTTTATGACTGTGCATGCTGATGGGGGCAACGACAGAGCATTTAGAGAAACGCAGCCAACTCCTGAGTGAGGTACACGGAAAATCAGATTAACTCTGCCACACATCACCCTCTTCATTTATCTTTGTCTCAAGAAAACAAAAAAGGCAATCCAGAGAACAGAGTGACTAACTGGTAGAACAACTCACAACATAGTGCTTTTTGTAGTCTTCGGATTTTGATGGCTGTACGGTAGGCAGAGAAACGTACGTTATTCAGGTCAGCTGAAATGGAAAAGAGAAGACATTTAAAAGCATGCTTATTATTTAACTTATATTGAAGGGCAAGAATGCATTTGTTTACTTCAGATGATGGAAGAGTACGATGTCTGTTTGCATTAAAAAGTCTCCTAACATCCAGATCATTTATTCAAGAAAATAATTAAATGTTCATTAGCACCATGGGGAGATACATTCCAATGCAGTGCCACATGGAAGATTTTAAGAAAGTATTTTCAAAGAGAAACGGAGGGAAATGAGGGAAAGGAAACACAGCCTTTTAATTCTCGATGGCTTAATAAAAATATAGCACACAGTGGGCTGAGGGTCCTTCCTTCTCCATTGCTAAGAGGAATTCTCCTCCAGGGGCATTTTTTCCCCAAGGACAATCAGTTTTCTGTCAACTAGGCTGTCCATCTCCCTACTCATATAGTAGTCTTACTTCTATGTTCCTTCTGTCCTGATCTATTTGCTTCTTTCACTCTTTTATAGATCTCTTTAAAATTATCCTCTAATCAATATTCAAATCTTCAGAAACAACAGATTAAGTATAGTTAATAATACTGTGTTATATATTTGAAAGTTTCTAAAAGAATAGATCTTAATAGTTCTCATCACAAGAAAAAAAATTTTGTGACTATGTATAATGATGGATGTTAGACTTACGATGGTGAACACTTCACAATATATACAAATATTGAATCATTATGTTGTACACCTGAAACTAATATAAGGCTATATGTCAATTACATCTCAATTAAAAAAATCCTAAAGATTTGGCATTAACTAAAAAAAAAAGACATTGCAATTCTTTCTCTGTCTTCTAAAGACAGAGAATCAATATTAGAAACTAGTAGAGTTAGAAGAAAACTCAGAAATCATCAAAGTTTGTTCTCTCATTTTACAAACTAAATAAACCAATGGCTTTTCTCTTGCTGATTCAACCTCTGAAGCCGCCCTCACCCTCCCGAATGAAAGCTCACACAGATGCCTGTTATTTAAAGAGATAAAAAGGGTTGCCCACCAAGGACCAGCCCCATGGCGTAGTGGTTAAGTTTGAAGCGCTCCACTTCGGTGGCCCAGGTTCGCAGGTTCGGATCCTGGGCGTGGACCTACACCACTCATCAGCCATACTGTGGTGGTGTCCCACATACAAAATAGGGGAAGATTGGGACAGATGTTAGCTCAGGGCAAATCACTCTCACCAAAAAAAAAAAGGGGGTGCCCCTCACTTGCTGAAATGGGAGTGGGTGTCAGAGCCTTAGGGGGCTGCTCTCCCTCTCCAGCAGCACAGTAGCCCCCCAAAGAGAAAACCCTTTCTTTCAAAACCACTGGACTAATCTAAAGGAAGCAGCTAACTAATCAGTTCAAAGTCATATTCTATTAGAAATCTACCAGATCACAATTCTCATCTCATGTGTTTTCTTGCATTTTTATGTTGAAATAATTTTAGCATTTAATGACTACTTAGGCAAAATGAAATTAGGCAGCTAATTTAGTAAGATTTACTAAATAAAAAATGAGCTAAAAGCAAATTTAAGCAGTGGATTATAGGTTGCTGTACTGTAATTGTTTTTGTTTTGTTTTCACACAAAGGTGAAGCTTAATACGATTCAATATGAGAGAGGTCAAACCTCTAATTACATTCCTCCTTTTAAAATCAACCTTCTCTGGCTCATGCTATTTCAAACCTTGCATTCTTTTAAGAAGAAAGGTAAAAAACCTGTTTACTGCATTGCCCTTAGAAATTCAACTGCTTTTATATGTCAATAACATGATCCTTTAAACATAACATGCTGTGCAAGAAAAGCTGGTGATTAGTTTCCATTTAAGACTATACATATCTTGGTTGTTTGGGTTAATTCATTACTATTAAATAAAACAACGCTCACCAAGGGATTGAAAAAGTTCGGTCATTTTAGGATGATCCCAACAGGTTGTCTGTGTTTGATGGCTGGAAAAAAAAAAAGGTAATATATTTAAATAAAAGAACATAGGTCACACAGAAAATATGCAAATAGAATATTTATTCAAATTTTTAAAAATACATGCAAAATTATCCCCATGATGGCTCACTCAGAAACCTGATGTCCAATTATTACTTAATATTTGAAACATCAATAATATATTTTTATTTGGGCAATTACTTTGCGAAAATACAAATGAAAATTTTTGCTTTATCTTTTTCAAAGAGAATTACAAGCAAAAATGAAAACCTAGATGTAAAGTGTGACCGTCGTGGATCCCGGGGCCTCAGGCTGGATGTAGCCAGATCAGTGGAGGCCCCATAATAGTTCTACTTGTGTTAGACAGATGGAGATGCTCATTCAGAATAAATCCTCTGACAGCAGAACTCCTGGGAAGAGTTGCTAACCATTAGAAGTCCTAATCACATTTTCAATGAACAAAGAAATGCAGAGTTTAACTCTGAATAACATCTCCACCTCACATCTACTGAGCCTCCCTCTTCTTTAGTCCTGAGTCTCTCCCTCCTCAGTGTAAATTTGTCCTTTTCCCCTGTGGGGACCCACTGGGAATCCAGAATTGGGATAGAGATTATTTTAAGCTGAAGACATCTGAGATTCAAAAGATGCAGAAAGAAACCTTCTCAGAGCTTCCTTTATCTGACTAAAAGCAGCAACTTCTGGGAAATGAGGCTACCATAAATGCCCTCTCCAAGGGAGTTTCATGGCCGTGAAGAAGAGAGAAAAACCACTGGCACCTGCATAAACAAACATTTATCTCAAACTTTCTTATCTCATGTTTGTTCTCCTAAAAAAATCATTTATCTTTCCCAAAGAAACCTATGTGTTCTTCCCATAGGAGCCCTTTCTCCCTGATTCCTTTCCTCTACTAAGTTAAGCCCCAAATTTTAACCACCCCTTTGAGTGACTCATCACTGTATGCTCATTGCTCGCATATATAAACTCTTTTTCTCTTGCTAATCTGACTTATTAGTTTAATTCACAGAAAAAGAACCTAAGAGGTTAGAGGAAAAGTTGTTTTTCCTCCCTGACACCCCCTTCATGTATATCTGGGTTCCCCACTCCCTTTAGGTATGTGTTTCTCTCTTGCCCTTCTGACTCCTTGTACCTCTCTCAGCTTCCTTCAGTTAACCAGTAGTTTTTTTAATAGGTATTGAACAGTTTTTCTCATCCTTATTCTTCACTTTAAAAGCAAAGTTTATATTTTCTCTTTTTCTGTAAATTCCAAAACTAATTCACAGAATTAGAAGTATTTTGGGAATAAGATGAGGGTAAAACAGATGAACGTAGTGGTTAAATTAGGTTCCTTCTTTTTGGATGTGTGTGAGGTGAACAGCTCTTCCCTTCAATGGGTCAGTGGCTTTATATTTAAAAATAGTTTACTGTCCCTTATCTAGGACAGAATAGAGTAATAATATTCAATAGTACTCAAAAGACTACTTGGATTACAGTTCTTATAAAACTGTTTAATAAGCTAAGTGAAATGGTACAGTACACAAGAGAATGATATTAAAATATTCATATAATCAAATTTAAGAGAAATTATTTTTTTAAACATATACTATATCAAGAAGTGGGGCACTGGGAAAATGACATAAACACTGTTATATATACACAGGTAACAAAACCCCCAAATAACTCATAATTTGCTTTGAAAAATATTTCAAGTTTATATTTGAAATTGGGTATGTAAAATGTCCTGGAAATTCCAAAATCTCAAACAAAATAACATACGTATGATGTGAAGGTCTGTCTCAGGAAGAGTTGGAAAGTTGTCGGGCTTCCCTAACTGGTTCTTGACACCAATGCAGAGGTAAATATTTCTACTTTGTATTCTGCTACTGAACACCAACCAAACTATTCTACCCTTCCACTACCTCAATTGCTCCAAAGACCATGGAGAAAAGTTCTGAAGTTGACTGCCCTGAAATTCTTACTATTCATAGTGTGACCAAGAGCCTCAGAGAAATGCATAGCCTCAGACCCCCACTCCTTCTACGGAATCAGAATCTTCATCTTAACAAAATCCCAGGTGATTCATATACACATTCAAGCTTGAAAAGTACTGACCTAAAAGGCTCCTAATAAACGCAGGAAAGTAAAAAAGAAAAAGAAAAAAGACACCTCCAAATTTTGCTAATAAAACAACTTCGTCCCTACTATCACTAAGAATTAAAGAAGGATTTGCTGGAAATATAGTGTAATTCAAATAAATTCATCATGGGTTCCCAGTCTCAGACAGCTTACCAATATTCACTTGATCTCGTCTCCTCTTTTGCGTAATTTCAATCCCCATGGCAACAGTACCGTCCAGAGACAGACATCGTATCGTGAAGGACCAAACCAGGGCTCAAGAACCAAATGAAAGCTCTGAGCGATGCAGAGCCAAACTTTATACTTAAACAACAGATATAAGTACACTTTCTCTAGAATCACAAGTGTGGTGCTTTGGCAAACAACCCCTCTGGAACCAGGAGGAGAAAATACCCCTATGCAGTCAGGCAGAGGACTGAGATTTCAATGAGAACACTCTGCTTGCTAATGGCTCTTTTCAATGAAACCACTACTAGGAGCTGAGGGAACAACACATTTGGCAAACAGATGGAGGGAGGGAAACAGCATCTCCCTCTGTGAATTCAATACCAGTTGACTCATTAGGCAGAACCGCCAATGCTGAAAATAAACACAGCCTCTGGATACAAAAGTATAACTGCAGCTTACCAAACAACAGTAAAAAAAAAAAACAAAGTAGTAGATGCAGTTGGCTGTTGGATTTTCTTTCATTTTTTTTTTTTAAGTGGGGGCAGGGTTTTAAAGCAAAATCCACAATCAACCCAAAGGCTCAAAGTATTTGAACAGCTGTGGATTGCTCAGCTCACCCAGCCAAAATGCTTCCAGTCCTCCCAGAGTCGGCAACCAAAACAGAATAAAAGTAGCATTTTTCCACCCCAAATGACAACAGTTTAGGTTCTGGCCAATCTCAAACATGAAAGAGGAGTGGGACTTAACATTGTACAGCTTGCTACACTATAAAATAAAATTGTAATTTTCTTACTAAAAATCCTTTTTTAAGAGGAAACAGCACGGGAATCTGCCCCAGAATAGAACGAAAAATTAAAAATCTAACAAAGCAGCAATTAACAGCTAAGTCCGAAATCATACGAAGCAAACAATAGTGAGAATATGTGACATGGGTGCCCAGCCACGCCTGCTTGTGTAGGCAAAAACTGTGAAGGCTTTTGACGTGGCAAAAAATTAGTGGGTGTCTTGTGAAGCTTAAATTGTCTTTGAGCTATTTTAAAGTCTGCAAACTGAAGAAAACTGATAGTAATGCCAATGACTTTTTGTCCACAGAAATGCAAATTGTGCCCACTGGAATGCAATTGATTATCATCCTGTGGACATTAACCAGTTTGTCAGCTTTGCATCTATCGTAAACTCGTTTTAGCATCCTTTATTTGACTATAAAGACGCAATACTTAGTATCCTCCTTGCAACCTCTTATAAATTCTTACCTGTTCCCTTATTAAACAGTGAGTTAAATGAAAATCTTTGACACATTCCCTTTCGCTATTTGTATGAGGGTCAAGATTTTACCTATTTAATTTAATTTATTAAAAAAATTTTAATTTTAATTTTCTAATTGAGATATAGTTGACATATAACATCACGTAAGTTTAAGGTGTACAACATGTTGGTTTGGTACATTCATATACTGTAATATGATTACCATCATAGCGCTAGCTAACATATCTATCACATCATGTAATTATCATTTCTTTTTTGTGGTGAGAACATTTAAGATCTAGTCTCTTAGCAACTTTGAAGTTTATAATACAGTATTGTTGTCTATAATCACTATGCTGTGTGTTACCTCTTCTTTACCTATTTTTTTAAATTAGTCTTCAGTACCTGGGGCATCTGTCCCATATAATTATCAAAAGTGCCCCTTTACTCAAGTGTCCCAGTTGGGATAACAATTGGTCCTTATATTTTATATATTTTCAAGTCACAAAAAGTAAAACACAAATAAGATTGTACACCAATGAATAGAACACAAAAACAATGTGTTACAAAACTACAATATATGAGACAATGAACCAACAGCAAAGTACATGTAATGTTGATAGATTGATAAGATACTGATTTCTAGGCAGACTGTTCTGGGAAAGACACTTTTTAAACCCATTTGTCTTCATTAGATCGGTCTTGTTTTTTCCATGAAACCTTAAAAGATGATGAAAAGGCATCCTGCTTGCACAAAAATCAACACTTAGCCTAAAACACTTCCTTGTTACTTATCTATCCAATTTTATGCTTGAAACTGGATTTTGTGAATTTTCCCATGTAGCCTACCATTCCAATTGCAATGATAAAGGCATATAGGAGAAAAAAATTAAAGGTGAGTGAGTTAATGAAAAATACAAACGTGGGAAAAAGAACTATGTACGTTGCTCTGAGATAAGACAATCGCGGAAGGAGAAATATTTCTTCTTTGCTGTGCATAGTGAGAGATAACGACACATTTAACACACTAGGTCAAGATGTATAATATTAATTATAGTAATAGCCTATTATTCGAGTGCTCAATCTGTACCACATACTCTTCTAAACTCCTTCAATGTGTAAACTTAATCCACACAACAATTCTATGAGTAGTGCCAATATTATCCCCATTTTACAGATGAAGGTAACTAGGGCAGAGGGTGCTTAGATAATCTGATCAAGGTCACACAGTAAGTAGTAGAAATGGGACTTGAAACCAGATGGTCTGATTGTAAGCCTGAGTTCCTAATATGGAAGGATACTTGCATGATTGAGGTTTTAAAATATTTTTGATGAATCTGTCTAAATCTGAGTCCACGGTCCATCATTATAATCATTACAAACAACCTCATCTCCCTTGCTTCTCTCTCACTCCTGGCAAAACCCAAGCACGGATCAGCTCAATTACTTGCCTTCTCTGGACCTGAGCAGCTGTGTATGAATACAGCTGGAGAAAATCACTCAACAGACAGACTGATTTTACTTTAAACACTCGACTGCAAACCTCATATGTCCAACTGCTGGCAACTGCACTACATTCCCTAATAAACTTGCTCCCCAGACCCCAAGACAACAATTTACTACCACTTTCTCTTTCCCCAAACCTAAGCAAGTTTCCCTCCCTGCCTTACTATCATTTAACTTGATCTCACACTTCACTGAAAAACTAAAAACCACCAGATTATAATTCCTTCATCTTCCCACCACCAAACCAATAAACATCTCTCCATCTGCCAGACGGTCTTCTTCTCTCCTCCTTTCACTCAGGAATTGCTCCCCCTTCCTCTCAAAGGCCAGTTCTTCCCAAATATTTCTAAAAAACTCTTGTGCTGCATTATCATCCCCTCTCTCAATTAAGACTGATCTCAGAATATAAATGGTCAAGGATCTGCCATCTTTAAATACACAACACACACTCACTACTCAAACCTACTTCTATTTGATTTCCAACTTCACTTCCCCACCCAAACTTGTCCTGTGATAATTATCAATGAATTCCATGCTGCCAGATGGAATGGCTGCTATTCCGTCTTCATCTCACTCGCCCTCTCCTCAGGGTGGGCAGAAATAGAGAAGAGATGATAAACCTCATAAGTAAGTGATAGAGTGTAATAGATGCTGAGAGGTGCTATGTAAAAATAGAAGTCTTCAGAAAATGAAGTTGACACAGGCAAAAGGTAGGCTCTGCTAACACCTTCTTTACGTATGCTTATAAAAGTTATATATCGGAGTCCAGCTGGGGCTCCCAAGTAGTCAAATTTGCATTCAGGTGACTTAAGCATAAAGAGTGAAAACACATTTTGGCAATCTGAGTTGATGTCATTTATCTGAGCAACATCGTCTTAAAGATCTAAGAGGTGACATTTTGGAATTTATAATCTCCTCAATCTTTGTTTCACCATGCACAAATATATGAAGAATATGGAGGACTGCCATCAGTAATGTTGATTCTTACTCTATGCGTGTGTGTGTGTGTGTGTGTGTGTGTGTGTGTGTGTGTTGAGGGGCCCTGTGGAGGGGACAGGGGCAGTAGTGAGGAAGCTGTATGAGGATTAAACTTATATGTTCCTCAGGTTACATGTAACTTCTTGACCCCTCATAAACACTTTCTACCATCTTTAGACTTTAAAAGGCAGGAAATCCAAGTTTATACTTTTGGAAACACAAGGATAAATCTAAAGGAAAACTTAAAGATTGAATGTCAACACTTCAAGAAAAAAACCTTTTTGTTCAAAATCCAAATAAGATATATGATCCTACTTGTTAACAGAAATTGTAAAAGCATAGAGTCTTCCTAAAAAAAAACGCCATTAGCTTGTCATGAAAATGAAGACACAAGGCAGGAAGGCTAAATTGTAAACAACGGATAACTCCAAATCTGTTGGATTCGACTATAAACGCACCTAAAATAATTCCACACTCAGGAGTAGGTTCAGACACAGCATGGAAAGGGCTATACAGAAACATGGGCTATGGCACACCCCCAAATACAAATGTCAATATTCCAGGCATGGTTGATAGAACCTTTGTTATACAACAATAAGACAAGGTTTGTTCGTGTTTGTTTTTAAGTAAAGTGGTAGAATTCATGACCAAATGGATGTGGCTGGGTGTGAGGGCAGGTTCAGGGGATACTTGCTTTGAGGGCTCTGGAAAATTGTCCGGAAGAATAAACACATACACATTCAATAAACCCAGGGGAGCCTCTACTCTGGTAATATCTCTACTTGAGACCAGAACTCAGAGGAAGCCCCATCCCCACCCAACTCTACCCGTGTCTCTCTAGGCCTTCAATCTAGAGAGAATCAGACCATCAATCAATATTCCTGCAGGTCATCTGCTGATGCCTTGGCCTGGGGAGCCCTGTATGCCCCTGCTGGGGTGTGTTAACCCCAGGATTCTGTTCCCACCAGAGTTCAATTTATCATTGTATCCTTTTAGTTTATTTTTTTAAAGCTGAATTTATATCATTTAGTTTCTTAAAAAAATTTACTACTTTATCTCCTTCATATATATTTTTTCAAGGAGAAATGAATTCTAATTTTTTCTCTATGGTTGTATTGAATCTTTTACTGTATCATTTCACTTTATAATCAGTAAAGAAAAACATATTCTATTTATTTCACAATATATTTGATCATTATTACTTCTGTACTTTTGCTAATTTTAATGACTATTTTAAATATTTAATCTTTACCAATTAAAGTACAGATATCTTTTTTCCTCCCTTAATGGCCCCACAGTGATCCGGCCTGTACCGTCTGGCAGATCTTTATTAATTGCATCCCTGACCCTAAAAACCAAACTGTACAGAAAGGCTGATGGTACTATTATAATGCAATGGAGCTGAGTAATCTAGAAAATTCCAAGCCAAAATTCCACTTCATGGTAATCATAACTCTGGCCCCAGGAACGTATAGGTGAATGGCAGGAAAGGTGATACCTTCTTAAGGCCTGAACTAGTAAATATCTTTCTAAGACAATGTCGACTCCACCTAAATTATCTCAATACACCAGGACACTGGTCGATACACCAGAAGTTGCCCAGTTACGGTTTGCAGATTTGAGGCCATGGCAGGGCAGGCTGTCCGTTTGCTGCTCAGTTTTCTAGTTAGCCAAGGTTTGCTCATTTGTCTGAAGCTGCCTCCAAACCTGGGAGTTTTAATGATCCCAAGGTGCCTAACACCCTTTCATAAAGCAATTTCACTCTTACCCCCTCATCAGTAGAGTTGGCCCAGTGAGTTTTAAATATTTATTTTCAATAAACATAAAGTCACAGACATTTCTTGGGGGAAAAAACTCTCCAGTACATTCTCTTATGCTTCTATTTCATTTACGTCTCTATCATTAAAACCAAACACACAAGCTCCACTTCTGGAAAGGGACTCAAAGTGTGTCCCAAGACTTCTCCACTTAAAAATCTGGAACCAAAGGATGCCATCTCTCATCTTGATAAAGGAGGAAGGGAGACACAAAGACTGCTGTAGGAAGACTTTCCGAGAGAACCATATTTATCTTTCACTGTTATATCTTTGCTACAGATTCATTTGGTTTTGGGACGAGTTTCCTGTAACCTTTAAAGATAAAATGCTTTACGTTAATTTTCGTTGCTGTTGTTACGCATACACCTTTGTCAGCTTTGAGTTTCCTATCAGCCTGGATATTTGGCTAGCCCATTGCTGCCATTTAGGAAAGAAATATTTCACTAACACCATTTAAGTGGGTGATCATCGTCCACAATCCCTCTCAAGAAATAAGAATTCATTCTCCCCTTCAGACTGTACATATATACTAACAAGACAAGTATATACAGGTTATGCAAATAAATTGCATGACTGCTATAAAGAACTACTTGCTCTCCAAGATTTCATCTACAACTATAAACTTCATTTTTTTCCCCAGCAATTGATGGATTAGAGCAGGAGAGGGTGCCTGTGGGAGGGGAGAAAGGGGTCTAAAAGAGTACTGTAGGATTATCCATGACATAAGAATAAAAAAGGAAAATATAAAGGAGATGTAAGAAATTGAGGAAAATCTCGATTTAGCCCTATTCATAACAGGAAGTTCGAATGAGGGAGAGAATGCATGGTAGTGGTATTTGTAGACACAGACTAGTTTGTTCTGGTTAATATATTGGAATCTTGAGGAAGGCCAGTTTTAGAGAATGTGATATGTATTATCCATTTAATCAGAGATGACTAAAACGTTCATGTTGAAGCCCTGTGTGTGTGGTTGCACTTAGGATTCTGTAAAGAATTAAAGTTTTCACTACAGATTCTAGTGGGAAAAACAGAGCGATGGACCCGCTAAGATGTGAGCACGCAGCACAGTCACAAGAGCGGACTAACCATTTGTACCAAGACTAAAGCTTACTGAAAAGTCACACACTCTGGATTTAGAGAAGACATTGCAGAGGGAGAAAGGAAAACCATATCTCCCAACTACACCTTACTAAATTCTATGAAACAGTATGGCTTACTAACAGGGTAGACATGTAGAGAAATAGCTAGGCTAAAAGCCCCATGGGACCTATGAGCCAGCTTTGTTGGTCGTCCTACTCACGGATGGAAATCACCCAATGACAGAAATCTCCTGACCATGTGAATGAGGAAAGGTGATGGAGGGCCATACAGTTTGTCCCCAACCTCAGGACCCCTGACAAGATCTGACTGGCAGGACTGTGGAGAATGACATTTTCCTATTTACAGAAAATCACCTATGTCTATTACCAGACCATAGTGTGCAATTTCCTTAAACATATAAAACATATATTAACCTACAGAAATTAGTCTATAGGAAAACCAACAGGAAAGGCAGCCTGAGTACTGGAGAAAGGGTGGGACCGGTCCTTGGAAAGCTCTGTGCTCAATTGCTGGTACATAGTAGGTGCATGATGAATGGTAACCAGTCTATAGTATGAAAGAAAGGATGTTTGCTCATATTTTCTCTACCTGACTGCTCCTTCCTAAATATAATCCTTCATCCTACCCAAATTTTCCATGTGATTAAAAATTTCTGTTCTCTACCTCAACTAATACAGAGAACAGGAGGCAACTGTGCATAGTGGTCATGAGTTTAGGAGCTGGAGTCAGTCCCTGGGTTTGAACGCTAGCTTGTCCATTTACTGCTGTGGGATCTAAAGGAAGCTATGTGTGTACTTATTATCTAAGCCTTGCCTGGAAATTGAGGGTAATGATAGTATCTACATTTCACTGGGCTACCGTGAGAATTAAAACACATAACCCATGCAAAGGATTAACGCAGTGGCTGGCAAATGAATATTCAAAAAATATAATTTATTACAATGATCAGTATAATCACCCACTATGACTATTTACTACTATTATTATTTCTGGATCAAAAGGAATTGCTTCTTGGCCTCTTGGCTAAGATCAAGCGTGGACCAAAAGGAGAAGCAACGAGTTTTACATGATTAATGGGACGTATGAGGAAAGTTCAAGCCAAAGATTTTGTTCATTGTTCCCATTATACCTCAAACTCCCTGGATAGTAACTTTTAGCTGAGGAAATGAACAGCTTGTGCAAAACACAAACACATGACTAAAAATTCACAGAGAAAGAGATCTGGCTTTTCTGGTAGATTGTTGTATATTGTGATGGTGGCAAGAGCCATTTCAAATTTTTTTAAACTGACAGAACAGGAGCTGTCATTGGACTAGACTAGAAAAGAAAAATAACTAGATCAATTTTGGAAAGTCTAACTCGGAAGCTAATACAATTTAAAGATATGAGTTTGAACTTAAGCTATTGACATAGACGCAACATAGACAGTACATAGACTCTTACAGTTCAGATCTATATTCTATCATTTTCTAAAAACAAATGAGTCATAGAACCACTGCAGTACTCTTAAAATATCAATAAAGAATTACCTAGAAAGAAATGCATTGGGAGCCATCAAAGTATGTTTTACCAATCTATAAAATTAAAATATGAAATAAAAATAATTTGTCCTGCCCATTCTCCTTCCAACTTTCTTGCTATATTCTGGCATTAGAGTATACTTAAATATTAAAAACATATAACATTCCTACATGAATATTATTTTCTTGTTGACCAAACTAATATATTCAAAGAAGATTTAATACCCATCCTTCTCAAACTATTCCAAAAAAGAGAGGAAGATGGAACACTTCCTAAATCATTCTATGAGGCCAACATCACCCTGATACCAAAGCCAGACAAAGACAATACAAAGAAAGAAAATTATAGGCCAATATCGCTGAAGAACATAGATGCAAAAATCCTCAACAAAATATTGGCAAACTGAATACAGCAATACATTAAAAAGATCATACACCATGATCAAGTGGGATTTATACCAGGGACGCAGGGATGGTTCAACATCCACAAATCAATCAACGTGATACATCATAACAACAAAACAAAGAATAAAAACCACATGGTCATCTCAATAGATGCAGAGAAGGCATTTGACAAGATACAACATCCATTTATGATAAAAACTCTCAACAAAATGGGAATAGAAGGAAAGTACCTCAACATAATAAAGGCTATTTATGACAAACCCACAGCCAACATCATACTCAACGGGGAAAGACTGAAAGCCATTCCTCTGAGAACAGGAACGAGGCAGGCTGCCCACTCTCACCACTCCTGTTCAACATAGTACTGGAGGTTTTGGCCAGAGCAATTAGGCAAGAAAAAGGAATAAAAGGAATCCAAATAGGTAACGAAGAAGTGAAACTCTCACTATTTGCAGATGACATGATTTTATATATAGAAAAACCTAAAGAATCCGTTGGAAAACTATTAGAAATAATCAACAACTACAGCAAAGTTGCAGGGTACAAAATCAATCTACAAAAATCAGTTGCATTTCTGTATGCTAATAATGAACTAACAGAAAGAGAGCTCAAAAAGATAATACCATTTACAATTGCATCAAAAAGAATAAAATACCTAGGAATAAATCTTACCAAAGAGGTGAAGGACCTATACAATGAGAACTACAAGACATTATTGAAAGAAATCGATGATGACATAAAGAAATGGAAAGATATCCCATTCACGTGGATTGGAAGAATAAACATAGTTAAAATGTCTATATTACCTAAAACAATCTACAGATTCAATGCAATCCCAATCAGAATCCCAATGACATTCTTCACGGAAATAGAAAAAAGAATACTAAAATTCATATGGGGCAACAAAAGACTCCGAATAGCTAAAGCAATCCTAAGAAAAAAGAACAAAGCAGGAGGCATCACAATCCCTGACTTCAAAATATACTACAAAGCAATAGTAATCAAAACAGCATGGTACTGGTACAAAAACAGACACACAGATCAATGGAACAGAATTGAAAGCCCAGAAATAAAAGCACACATATACGGACAGCTAATTTTCAACAAAGGAGCTAAGAACATACAATGGAGAAAGGAAAGTCTCTGCAATAAATGGTATTGGGAGAACTGGACAGCCACATGCAAAAGAATGAAAGTGGACCATCTGCTATCACCATTCACAAAAATTAACTCAAAATGGATCAAAGACCTGAAGGTGAGACCTGAAACTATAAAACTCATAGAAGGAAATATAGGCAACACAGTATTTGACATTGGTCATAAAGGAATCTTTTTGGATGACATGCCTACCCAGACTAGGGAAACTAAAGAAAAAATAAACAACTGGGACTTTATCAGATTAAAGAGCTTCTACAAGACAAACGAAATCAGAATCAAGATGAACAGACAATCCACCAGCTGGGAGAGAATATTTGCAAAACATACATCTGACAAGGGGTTGATCTCCATAATATATAAAGAACTCACACAACTGAACAACAAAAAAACAAACAACCCGATCAAAAAATGGGCAGAGGAAATGAACAGACACTTCTCCAAAGAAGATATATAGATGGCCAATAGGCACATGAAAAGATGTTCGACATCATTAATCATCAGGGAAATGCAAATCCAAACAACACTAAGATATCAGCTCATGCCCGTTAGAATGGCTATAATCACCAAGACAAAAAACAACAAATGTTGGAGAGGATGTGGAGAAACAGGAACTCTCATACACAGCTGGTGGGAATGCAAACTGGTGCAGCCTCTATGGAAAACAGTATGAAGAGTCCCCAAAAAATTAAAAATAGAAATACCCTATGATCCAGCTACCCCACTACTGGGAATCTATACAACGAACCTGAAATCAACAATCCAAAGAGGCTTATGCACCCCTATGTTCACTGCAGCATTATTCACCATAGCCAAGAAGTGGAAGCAACCTAAGTGTCCCTGGACTGACGATTGGATCAAGAAAATGTGGTATATATATACAATGGAATATTATTCAACCATAAAAAAAGACAAAATCGTCCCATTTGCAACAACATGGATGGACCTGGAGGGTATTATGTTAAGTGAAGTAAGCCAGAATGAGAAAGACCAACACTGTATGATCTCACTCATATGTGGAATATAAACCAACACATGGACAGAGAAAACTGTAATGTGGTTACCAGGGGCAATGGAGGTGGGGCATGGGCACAAGGGGTGAAGGGAGACATATATATGGTGATGGACAAACAAAAATGTACAACCCAAAATTTCACAATGTTAAAAACTATTAAAACATCAACAAAAAAAATAAAAAATAAAAATATCTAACATTCCTACTTGAATATTATTTTCTTGTTGACCAAACTAATACATTCTAACATGCATATGCTCCAGGATACTCTAGTTGCACGACAATCATGCTAAATTTGTTTTTAACATTTTTCTCCTGCTCGTGCAGCCATGCAAAGGGAAGTGTATATTAAAGGCTTTTCATTCATCATTTACTTGCTTACTAATTTTATTTGGGAATTAAAGTTTGTTTTCATAATAAGTCTTCATCTGGAAATACTGGCTCATACAGCCCTACTTCTAGAGAATGATGTTCCTTCTTTTATAAGGAAATAAACTGTTAAGTTACAAAACAGAGCAAGTAATGAAAGAATCTGGTTAAACGAGTTTTCTAAAAATAAGAGAATTTTCTAAAAATGAGAGAATTCATTCTATACACATGGGCCAACTGCTAATTATTTGACAGTCCTAAAAGACATTTAACACTAATACTATATATATTTAAGAAAACCCAAACTTTCACCAATGACATTAAAGATATTTTAGGATGCTACAGTCCTACAGGTCACATTAAAAATATTGGCCATCAATGTATTAAATATATTTTGAAGTGCTGGTTATAGTGTTCTAGCCAATGAGATGCCAGATAAACTAGTTTTTCCTCAACCGGTCTGCCCTGTAAGAACTTGTAGACTGAGCAAGGATATAATCCTGCCGAATCCTACCAAAATTATAAAAATTTTGAATTAGTGAAATTCTGACACACAATGTAATTCTCAGTCATATATAACTGACCTAGACCTACAGAAATTCCTCTTAATAGTAGTGCTAAAATTAAGAAGGGATTTTTAAAGTGTCAGATCAAATAGATAATCATTGTATAAACATAATCAAGCAAGAGATTTAATATTTTCTTTCTCTAGTAAAAACAAAAATCTGTCATACTGGATCCAATTTACATTTTCAGAAAATCAGGTGATACAGGATTCTAGGTCAATTCAGTAAATTAATTTCAATTAATTTGCACGGACTTCTAGATTTTATATAGTACATGTATTAGTTTCCTATCATTGCTGTAACAAATTACCCCAAAATAAATGTCTCCCTGGGCTAAACCAGAGGTTGGCAGGGCTGCGTTCCTTTCTGGAGGTTCTAAGAGAGAATCTCATTTCCTTGTCTTTCCCAGCTTCTAGAGGCTGCCTGCATTTCTTGGGTCCTGCCTCCTCCTCCATCTTCATGTGACCTAACATATTCACATCCGAGGGTCAGGATGTGAGCATCTTTGCGTGGTCATTATTCTGCCCACTGCAGTACGTCAGATTTATTCCTAAACCTGTAATATTCAATTCAATATTCACCCAGCAAATGAAAAAATTCTCTAATACTATAACCGTTGTTATTATTATTATTGTGTGGAATAAAAATAAAAAGTGTTTTAGGGGCTGGCCCAGTGGTGTAGTGGTTAAGTTCGCACGCTCCACTTCGGCGGCCCCAGGGTTCACAGGTTTGAATCCTGGGCGCGGAACTACACACCACTTGTAGAGCCATGCTGTGGCAGCGTCCCACACACAAAATAGAGGCAGACTGGCACAGATGTCAGCTCAGGGCCCATCTTCCTCATCAAAAAAAAAAAGGAAGTTTTAAACTTGGATCAGATGATCACATCTTTTCTCAATAAAGACATATCAATTTGCCAGCCTCTGACTTTTTCACATTCATGCATGCACCAATTTGACACCAATCAGCTGCTTTGCTACTCTATTTTTAAGTTTATCACAACTCAGTACATGGTAGATTACACACGGATAAAAGTATTAAGTTCCCTGAGGACAACGTAACGTATATTGCTTATTATCTTTGTTATGTATTCTGGCAAAATTATTTATTTCTTTTACCCTGAGGATACATCTCAGACCACAAGAAAACCCTCATAAGGAAATCCTATTTCACAAACTGACTTCGCACACAAAGTTTTCAGGAAGAGGGACACTGGAAGAGTAGATTGTTAGTGTTGGCATGGATTTTGGAGATACCACATGCTGTTTTAAGAAGGATATAAAGAAAATCTGGCCCAGAGATCTTCACCCGCCCTGCCTGAGGTCACATGGCTAATCCGAGACAGAGCTGAATTCTGACAATCGTGGGCATTTTTCTCACAATTATGACACTGTTCACCTCATACATAAAAGCGTCAACTACGACTCTCATCACTTTGTCACGTTGTAAATCAACAGTTTTGCTCACTTATACCTCGAGGGATTGTAAAAGTTGAATTTCATCATTCTGTCCTATGACAACGCGTAGACTAAGCCGAGGATCAAATCCTACGCAGACCTTGCGTAAATTATACAAAATTTATAAAATGTTAACATAGTAAGGAGAAACCTAGTATGTAAAAAAGGAGAAACTGCCAAGTTGACAGCAAAAACAAAAGATGGTAAGCCTAAACTAATATTGCAGATAATTTCTATAAGTCAAAGAAAAACTTGAAAATATTGAACTTTTTCATGACAGAACCATTTCTTTTTGGTGGATTAAAATGAAAAGAACTTTTTAAATGGATTTCCTGGGAGAAATAAAAATGGCTTAGAATCGGTACAGCTCTAGAAACATCATTATGCCAAGAGTACTTAGAAATTTTGCCATTTTCCCCAAATATTTTAAAACCTGCTTTAAAAAAAATCTGCTAAACACACCTGTAGCCCTAACCCAATAAACTACAAATATCACTCTGATTTTTAAACTAATTTCTTTCAAATATTAAATATATATATTCTTATATATATAAATATATAGATATATAATTTCCTATTATCTAATAGGACTGAATTCCATTTTTAAAAGTTACAGGGGAAAAAGCCTCTGAAATTATCAACTTAACTTTTTTTTCTCGGTATCATAAAGGAAAATTAAAATCAACTTACTTGATGTAATAGGGCACTTTATTATGTGAAATGGATCTTTGCCACGGCAGCTGGACTGAAGCTGAGTAAACAAAGAGGAGTTATTGGAAACACCGCTAACCCAAAAGCCGTATGCCTTAATGCAAAACAACTGACACATTTTACAGCAAATTCAATGAGAACCACTCTGGTTTTTGAGCTGAATTCCTATAATTATGAAATCTGCCAGGACAAACAAAGAGTGGCTTTAAAGATTCATCTGAAGCCAGGAAAGAAACAACATAGGTTAAATTCCCAATGCCAACTTTAACTAATTGAACCTGTTGATAACAATACTTTTAAAAAATCAAGTTGTATTGTTTATAACCACCACAATTTAAGACTTGGTGCTATCTGGAAACTGGACTCTGTATATATTCTTTGATTTAGCTAAAACCAAAATTAATTTTGCCTGGTATATCCAGATTATAAACTAGATTTCTCAAGACTGAATTTTGCAGATCACTAATAATATTCTTTATTTTGCTTCATATTCACAGGAATAACTATTTAGAGCAGATGGCATTTAAACAAACTCAATTACCTGTGTTTAAAAAAGGGAAAATTAAAATAAACATAAGCAAAGGGTTGTAAGGAACCAAGGCAATTATCTGGATAGAAGACTCCCAAATACTTATTTTCATCTGAAATGCACAGAAAATAATTTCCTACTTTTACACTAGATATCACTATGATTGAGATTTTATGTTTTGTTTTATTGAGGTACTTATTTTTACAATTCCAGTTACTCCGTTTTTATAAAGAATATATTACTCCTACATTAAACCAATTATTTTAGGACTTATTTAAGAAGAATTGCACATGTGAATCTAGAGCTATTCAAGAATTTTACTAAAGGAACTAATAAACAAGCAAATTCAAATGAAACTTGGCAACTATCAGGAGACTCCCATGTAACCAGTTGCCACCAATGATTTTTTTCTGATTTTCACATCATAATCATATCTTACAAACATATAGCATTCTAAACTCTGCAAAGCATTTTTGAATATATCTATTGATAAGGAAGCCAACAAGATACACATTAAAACTCCATTTGATAAATGAGGAATCAAACACTCAGACGTGAAACGACTTGCCCAATAAAAAAATGGCTGTGCTCAGACGTGATCTCAGGATTTCTGACCACTAATTCAGCACTTTTCCCATTCTCATTTCTTCCTCTCTTTATAAAATGTGAGCATTCCCTCCTCCAACTATGTCCATGAAAGTGTAAAAAGGGGATGAAAATGTGGAACTAGGTATATTAAATTTCTCATTAGAGCCAACCTCATTTCAATGTTGGCACCAGGCTAATAGGTCAGTTTTTATTTTGTGCCTAACTAAACAGGCTCCTTTTATAACCATGGCTAAAGTCCAAGAAATATAATAAAGCCAAAGATTCCAAGCAGCAAGGGATAACAATTATTAAATTTATTAATTGGGATGTTGTTTACACTTCTCCATTCATTTTAATAATTGTTTTGATTTGAATAACTTCGACCTCCTTGGACTGTTCACGCCAGACAATGAAAGGCAATGTGCTTGAGTTTCACAAAGTGTATGTGAATTTTATAGCGTTTCATTTCCTAAAGAACATGAGTTTGATTTTTATTATGAAAGAATGGT